>NC_140583.1:644191594-645391594 GCF_964204655.1 Triturus cristatus
ATCTACTCCCATATATACTGCAGAGCCTGACCTCTCTGCAGAGCCTGACCTCGTCTACTTCCATACAAACTGCAGAGCCTGACCTCTCTGCAGAGCCTGACCTCGTCTACTCCCATACATACTGCAGAGCCTGACCTCTCTGCAGAGCCTAACCTCGTCTACTCCCATACATACTGAAGAGCCTGACCTCGTCTACTCCCATACATACTGCAGAGCCTGGACTCTCCACTTCTACCGTGACTGAAGAACCTAACCTCTTAGCCACTACACTGACTTTTGACCATGACCTGTCCACTGTTACAATGACTGCAGCAGGTAAAAGGGGCGCAGGGGTCACTGATAGAAAACATGTGTGTGTGTGAGAGAGAGAATAGACCTGACAAGCAATGCAATGAAGTGGCGCGTGTCCGAAGTTATCAAATGCTCCATATGTCAACATGGCGTGGACCATTTATTGACACTAAGTAAGAACAAATGGATTTGTCAAGCAAACATGTACACCAATTCACGGAACCCTTCAATACGGTGGTTTTCATTTGCTAATAATTTGTGAACACGTCTAAGAACTGGATTTTTTGTCTTGAATTTGCATCATTAACATTTGAAACACCTTGTTATTTGTATAGATACAGTTTTGAATAATTTAGCTATGTTAGAGCCTTTCTAATTCATCTGGATTTTTCCCTACTTGTTACTTGTTGTTCATTTTTGTTGGCTTTTGACTGGGTGTCTCTTTCCAAAGAACCTTCCCTTTCTCTTAGTACATTTTTCACTAGCCTTTGGCATAACACCACACCAAGATGGCAGCGCTATATTTTACAATTTGTTTTCCCGATTTGGGTCACCATTTAGGAAGAGACTAAAAACCTGGCTCTTCCCTAGTGCATAATATGGTTATTCTGACATCTCTCCGGAACAGTAGTCTCTCTGTGCACTTATATGTTAGCGCCAGGATGCCTGATAGGTGATAGTGCGCTTTATAAATCCTAAAAAAAAAATTATGTATGTCTATATTTTTTACACAAAAATGTTGCAGGCTTTAAAGTCAGGTTTTATAAGCCCTTAACATACATTCAGTATCATTTCGAGATGGCGGCAACGTTCAGATTGGACTCACATCTATACCCGTGACCTGTTTCAGGGTCGACGCTGTTGTCATCTTCGGACTGCTACATGTCTTTTGTCTGTGAACCTCCACTTTTGTAGATGATTGACTGTGATGCCGCTGCTGTCGGGTGAGGCTTTGCTCTCCAGGACTCCCGCTTCCTTCATTCTTTCATTGTTGTACACTTCCTTGTATGTTTGGTGTTACCATAAATCTATTGTGAAGCATATGCCCATTTTTTAATAAAACTTGTAGTATCTTTACGCATTAAAAATTGTGCATTTAGGCAATAGTCCTATTGGAATGCTACTCCACATACCCTTGGGTAAGCCATATACCATTATGTGTATTGTCCAAAGTCTTTTGAGATATTGCTGCATATATATACATATTCTTAAACCTCATCTTTTTCAGATGTGGGATACATCTCCAGCAATTCTTTAGGTGGAGTCCCCTAATCTCTAGATGTAAGTGCTCCAAATCATGTATTTCAAATTATTCTGTAATTAATTTGTCTCTGAGCGCATTGACGGCTTTTTGATCTTCAAGAAGCTTATAAATTTGATAGCTACCTAATTGCTATAAGAACCCTGTGCATGTCAATAATTACTCATGTGTAGTTACATCCATAGTTGACAAGGCACTGGCTTGCCACCCTTTACATGGTATCTTTTCACTTGTTACTTCCGTTTCAGTTTAAGACTATTCACATGTGCAGGACCTTTTGTGGCAACATGCACTTCAAAGACCCACCTTTTGTGGAGCAGGCTGCATGGTGTGTTTGCAGTGATACACACAGTTTGGGCATTATGTTTCTGTTCATACTGCTTTATAAATCTTGATTGAAATTCTGGTCAATTCTTCTCTGTAAGGGTCCTTTCCAATAAATATTGTACTAAGGATGGTCTCATGGATGTTTACCGTATAGAAACCAACACATCAACGATTTATACACATCAGCCTATAAAAACAAAACTATTTGACTAAATGCAAGGGGTTGGGTCAAGTCAAACCCTCCTGGAGGGTCTTGCTTCAACTGTTGTCCTCTGGGATATTGGAAGTCCAAATGATGCAAGTTCTTGTGCTCATGATCCTGAAAGCATCATGAAGGTGGATGTGCCATTGAAATAAACAGAAAGATGACTATTAAGATCCTCAAGTTTTGTACTTAGAAGATACAAAAGGGTGAGACTGTGAACTCATTTTGGCTTTTTCAATGTTTTTTAATAATTCCAAGTGCCTTTAACGGAACACCATGTTGTTTAATCACATTATTTTGAATGCCCGTGTTATGCATAGATCTCCACTGTACTTGCACTTATTACATCTTTAGCATCCTTTTCTTCTTGGGCCGTGAATTCACAAATTACCAGCTCAGCATCTAAGAAATGTATATTATCTATATCTCTTCAGGGTCCTTTCAACCATTGCCTGGCACCTGCTGGGACTCCCAGTTCCTGATTTTAGTTTCTATCACTGTGTCTTTTCCTTTGCTTCCATGCATGGCCAGCTGGGCAAGCAGGCAATACCCCAGGAGGCTGGTTTTGACACCAGGAGGCTGGTTTCAGCCTCCAGGAGTGTTGGTGCATGTAACACGATCCCATTGACAACTTGAAGTTGCTCTGGTTCTAGCACGCATTAGCACGTCTGCATATGGGGTCTGAATTATGATTTTTGCCAGGGTTGTTTTAAGTTCCAAGTCTGGCCCTGCTTCCATGGGATGAACAAACATTTTTAAAATGTTTAAATTGGTGGAGGGTTAGCATTATATGCTGATTTGCTTGGAGAGGCAAGGCTGAGCCTCATCAAGTGCTTATTTCTATATTTTTGCTTTAACCCCTTGCGTGCGGGTTTATTTCTCCCGCTGTGCGGGAGAAATAAACGGCGTTCGCGAACACGACGTCTCCCAGCCGTCGTGCGCAAACGCCCACCGTAATGCACGATGGCCGGGAGACGTCGTGCGCACACAAGGGGTTAATAAAAGTCTTAGATTTTAGGTAGGCACAAAGCCTACTTTCACACGGACCTATCCAATGCAACAAAGAATTGCTTGCATGACACACAAAGCCTTACACTCCAACAACTCGAGGTGCACAAAAACTGGAGTTATCTGGCGGAGCTAGATCCAAAAGAATCACTTCATATTTACTACCGAAACTACAGAAAATTATAATAATAAAACCTATAATCAGGCCTTCTCTGGTGCTGCCCCAAGAATTTGGAATGCTCTACCTTCCAAAATCTGAGTTAATCCATCGCTAGCGTCTTTCTAAACACAAGTGAAATTGGTATTGATGAACAAATACTTGCTCTAGCTCACAGGACCTCGACTCATCGACTTTGACAATTCACACAGGCTATACTTGCTATATGTCGCTCGGCACCATAGTTTTTTTTAAACCTGGGCAAAGCACTACGCTACGCTCGCGTAGTTTGCGAAGTTCGCGCTACTTCGCACTACGCGAATTGCACGTAGCACAGTGCGACCACGCGTAGCGTAGTGTTGCGGTCATTTTTTGCTTGTTCGCGATCAGTAACATCAAGTTGGCGACCGCGAGCAAGCAAAATGACATCCCGACGAGATTCCCAACGCGAGGAGGTCAGGTTTCTCATTGCGAGTGGTCGCGTATGCTCGCGACCGCTCGCGATGAGAAACTACCAGTTCGCATTGAGAAAGCTGCCGCTCGAGTATAAATCTACTTGAGCAGCAGAAAACTACAGCTCGCACTGTGCAAAATGCCATTTTCAATGATTGCACAGTGCCGGTTGCTTGTCCGCACTGTGCAATCATTGAAAACGACATCTGGCACAGTGCGAACAAGGTACTACGCAGTTCGCGAAGTGCTACGCGTAGCTCGCGTAGTGCGAAGTGCACTTTGCGTAGCTTCGCGAAGTGCTACTTCGCGAGCTACGCCCAGGGTTAGTTTTTTTATGTATCTTTATGTTTCTTTATGTGGGTCTGAAGGTAGTTCCTCACCCTGCCCTCGTACCACTACTTCATTCATGTACTGTTATTTTCGACTATTATTATTCCTTATCGTTACCTGCTTTTCTTACTTTTTCCGCCATGTTCATGTGTAAAGCTCTCTGATACCCTCGTGGGTCATGTTTGCACTATATAAAACTCTAAATAAATAACAATTAAAAATAAACATTATCTGTTGGGCCTGATCTCAATATTGTACACTAATTACAGGTCTCGGCTAGCGAAGGCTGCGCTAGCGCAGTCTCGCTTGGCGAGATTTAATGTTTTTTATTAGTGGGGCTTGAACCCGCCCTCTTCTCCATTGGCTGGCTTCCTAAACAGAGGCCAGCCATTGGAGGAGAAGGGTGTCTGTCCATTTAAGCCCCGTCTTTTTCGGATTCGGGGGCATGTTTTTTAGTTTCTTTCTCTCCTCTGGAATGTAAACATTCCAGCCAATGGGAAGAAGAGAGAAAGAAAAACACGCCGCCGAATCCGAAAATGACGCTGCGTTTCTCCGAGGCATTTCTACTTGACTTCGGAGAAAGATGGTGGTGTTCATGGAACGTAAACCGGTAATTCCAATTAAAGTTTAATTTAAAGGTTTTCATTCTAATAAACACAGCATGTCAGTAACGTTAGATTGTATCACAGGAACTACTCAAAACCCTCTGTTTCTTAACATTTCCGCTCTTATTGTATGTGAAAGTGATACGTTTCTGGAGTCGGACTTTATCCCAGGTGATACACCTAAAATGTCAGTGTTTGTGGTGGCGTGCAAGCCCCGGTCTTCCACACTTCTGGGGTTGTGCTTGCTGTGGCAGACAGAGAGGGGGCACGATTGAGCATCAGGGCAAGCCCTGCATTCACAGAGGCGTTTCCGCCTGTGTGTACATAGCACGGACACTGCCAGAACAGACGTCAGAGCTCGTACTATGTGCGCACTTGTAAATTGTATACTGAGGATTTCTGCTCCGAAATCCATATTGTGCTCCTAAAGACGCAGGCGACGTTGTTTTCATGTCATCTGCTGATCAAATCCTTCTAACTCTCTTCATTATTTTGTGTTAATTCCATATCATGACGTTCTTTCCGCGCATTTTCAGGTCAATAAGCCCCGCCCACTGTCCTACGTAGCCAGAGAGGTTCACACATAACGCTCTACGCTGAACGGTGCTTATGTTGGAGTGTTGTCTGGCTACTTAGGACAGAGATGTAATGTGACGGGCTCAACTGCAGAGTTTATGTATTAGAGATCCTGTTCTGATCCTGGCTTTCGCACTTGATCAACACTGTGTGATCTTAGGCAAACATCGTTGTTCCCTCAGTGGCGAAACAATGGTGCCATGGACCCAAGTGCAAGCAGGGAAATGCCCTCTTTGACTACTGTTGAGATGGTAAAATGCAGCACTAATTAGGGTGCAGTGTGCCCCTCAGCCCTTTAAGTCCCAGTGCTAGTTCACCGCTGCACACTTTATAGCGATGCCCCTGTTTACTCCATGAACCCCAACAACCAAAGTACGCTGTTAGGCGTAAACAATACAATTAGATTACAATTGCCACTATAAGATAGTAGATAAGTAGCAAAAATAAAAGTAGACACGAGTTGAAATGCACTGTTTTCACAGCACAAAATATTACGTACCGGCGAGTTGAACTTCATCTGCTCAAGAGGCTATTTCAGAAACAATACAACTCGAATTAGATTTTTTTTAAAGTAAAAATATACGACGTGCAATGGGAAAATATAAGTAGCTGGTTGTCATCTCTTACGTTTTGCTCTTGTTGACTTTTTTGGTGGAGGTATTTGCACTTACAAGAAACACTGAAGTGCCTGCTTGCACAGATGAAACCTAATCGATATTAAAGCCACGAAAGCCAAAAATGGTTCCGTTTCTGAGGCCTAGCCAGAGGCTGGCTGCTAGCCTGCGAGGGCCGTGGCGACTTGTCCAGGAACTATTTGTATTAGCTGTTTATCAAATTATTAACTGCACAGATGTTGTTTGGCAGAAGAGCAGCTGGATTCCCTCACCCGCCATCCGTGCAAGACAAAGGTCTTGGGAGATAATAGGACATGTGCGTGGAATATTAAATTAATTTACTGCTCTTAAGTCTTATGCAAATCCTGACCTCTGGTGCAGACTATCAATTACCCTTCGCGTACTGTGAGAAAAGGAACATTCTTTTTAGGTCTCGGCTAGCAAATGCTGCGCTGGCGCAGTCTTGCTTGGCGAGATTTAACGTTTTTCAGTAGTGGGGCTTGAACCCGCCCTCTTCTCCATTGGCTGGCTTCCTAAATGGAGGCCAGCCATTGGAGGAGAGGGGCGTCTGTCCATTTAAGCCCCGTCTTTTTCGGATTCGGGGCATGTTTTTTAGTTTCTTTCTCTCCTCTGGAATGTAAACATTCCAGCCAATGGGAAGAGGAGAGAAAGAAAAAACACGCCCTGAATCCGAAAATGACGCTGCATTTCTCCGAGGCATTTCTGCTTGACCTTGGAGAAAGATGGTGGTGTTCAAGGAACGTAAACCGGTATTCCAATTAAAGTTTAATCTAAAGGTTTTCATTCTAATAAACACAGCATGTCAGTAACGTTAGATTGTATCGCAGGAACTACTCAATATAATTTCGTACTACTGGTACAGCATGTGTTGCAAATCGTAATTTTTTTTTAATGGAGTGTCTTGTTTCGTTCTCTCCCTTGAACGCGCCCGCCTATTTCTTGTGGGTGGAGGGACGCTAACGAACAGGGAATCCCCAAACTTCTCGGTGATCGCTAACGCAGCCCCATTGCCCTCACGTGCTCTGCACGTTGTAATGTTGTATGGGAAGCTGCACCGGTGGCCTTGTCCGGTTACAGAATCTGCATTTGAGGCGAGAATAATAAATTAATACAATTAACATAATTATCAATTAAACAATTAATACAAATTAATTACCAATTAATACAAATTATTTAACAATTAATAATTAATCAACAACCAATTAATTTTCAATACCAATTAATAATTACCTCATAATAATTACATTACTTCCCACCCTATTCCCCTTTAAACCCACAACCCGCTACAGAAGTAAAACGCCAAATTACATTAAAAATAATTAATAATTCCTAAAAATTATTATTTTATGTACTATAATTAAATTACTTCCCACCCTAATCCCCTATAAACACACAACCCGCTACGGAATTAAATTAGACAAAACATTAAATAACATAAAATTCATTACTTTAAAAATATTCAAACATACATTCCAAAATTGATACATACTTTTAACACATATACTAATACTTAAAACACTATAAAAAAATTCGATATTTTTAACAACTATATTATTACTGTCGATATTACCTACTTCGATATTATTTAAATCGATATTTCTTACTTGATCTTCGATATTCTTCACCACTATATTTTGGCAATTCGATATTCTGTCCATTCTATATTAAAAACTCGATATTCTGTCCATTCTATATTAAAAACTCGATATTCTGTCCTTTCAATATTTTTAATTCGATATAATGTCTATTTACCCTTAAAGGGGCCTCACACCTTGGTTGCAGTGTAGGGCACACCCAGCGCTGCCGCCGCCATGATATTAAGAGAACATTGCTCAGCGTATCTTCTGTGTTTTTATTGAAGTGCTCCCTTTCTTTGTGCATCAAGGGCCCCTGCTTGTAATGTTCATGGTGCGGGGTGACGGTGCAGTTCACCTACGCATGTAGCGTACGCCTCGGCTCTGGCGCATGACGCAATGCGCCGCGATATAAAATAAAAGAGGCGTGGCCCAGTGGCGGTAGTTGGGACCGCGCTACCGAGCTAAACAATAGTGTAGCGTCAATTATTTGCTGCCGCAGCACGCACATGGTCCCCCACCATCACACTCATTACACTGGCAATAAGGCGGTAGCAAACGCATGCTACTACGCCGCATGGCGCACCACGAAGGTGAGGAGGCTGATGTCACTGGGTGGGGTCCTGCTACCCCCAATACGCGCCATCTCTCAAGCGTCTGCTCAGCTCCGTGCACCCCCTGGAGGGCATCCACTGCTGGTGCTGAAAAGCAGGCGATAGCGAGGAGAGGCCTTTGTGGAGCCTGGCCACGTCTGCCCTCGGTCAGATGGCTGCCCATCCTGCTGAAGTGAGGCAGTGCACGTGCCGCGAGGTGCGCTCCCAGGTGCGTCCTGATGGCGACGATCCCGGCAATTGAGCCGTTTGTAGTGGATGGCGCTCCCTCCTCACTTGCCCTTAAGTGGAAGGACTGGACAGAGCGCCTTCAGTTCTACTTTGAGGAGGCGGGCATCGCCCGCAAAAGTCACCGGGCACTGCTCCTACACTTAGGAGGCAAGGACATACATCGCATATACAAGACGCTGGTGGAGGCCCCGCCCAAGTCATACATGACATTGCTGAACGCTCTAAATGCGCACTTCGAGCCTATGGCGAACAAGGACTATGAGAGATTCATCTTCCGCCAGGCTAAGCAGGAAGTGGAGGAGTCGTTAGATACGGTCCATGGTCACCTGAAAGAGCTGGCAAGCACGTGTGGTTTCCAGGATGAACAGGAAGAAATCAGAGCCCAGATCATACAGGGCTGCTACTCCTCGAAGCTAAGAGAGAACATTCTCCAGGAGTCTGGCAAACCCTTTTCTGACATTCTCACCATGGGACGGTCTAAGGAGTTAGCGAAGGCCAGAGCATTCCACATGGAGGCCGCACTCCACCGCCCCATCAAGGCTGAGCAGGCAAGCGTCGTGAAGGCCAAACCGCGCCAATACCCAGGCAAGCGTCCGCAGGTCAAGGGGAAGGAATGTGAATACTGCGGGGGTACACCCCACCGCATGCAGGACTGCCCGGCTCAAGGAAGGAGGTGCACGGCCTGTGGCAGGATAAACCATTTTGCAGCTGTGTGTAGGTCGTCGAGACTCCAGAAAGAAACGGCCCAGGCCCTAGGAGAAACACAAGACAGCGAAGACATGGATGACGACACTGGGGACTATCCCATCCATTACGTGTTTACCGTGGACCAACCGTCGCAGAAAAGGCGCAGACTCCCAAAGTGCCGAATCCAGGTTCACCACCAATACGTGCTGGCCACCATAGACAACGGGGCCTCAATCGAACTGATGGCTGCCAACGTGTACAGAACCCTGAGTCCATGCCCACCATTATGCGAGGCCAAGATTTGCGTGTTTGTGTATGGGCAGAAGACACCTATCCCGCTCCTGGGGTGCTTCAAAACTGAACTTCGACATCAAGACATGAGTATCCCCACCACAGTATACGTGACAGAAGAAGGGAGAGGAATGCTGGTTAGTGGCAATGTGGCTGGAGAGCTGCGGCTGATCTCCTTTGCCCTCGTTATCCAGGAAGAAGAATTAGCGGCCATCATGGAGGAATTTGGCGATATATTCCAAGGGATAGGATGCCTCAAAGGGAAAGAGGTCTCTCCTCACATCGACCAATCAGTTCAACCAGTGGTGCTGAGACACAGACACATAGCTGTCCACCTCCGACAGAAAGTCGAAGATGAACTGGAGGCGTTGGAACGGCAAGGGATCATAGAGAAGGTCAGTGGGCCAACCCCATGGGTGACCCCGATTGTGGTGGCCAGAAAGCCAAAGCAGCCAGGGCAGGTCCGCATCTGCATTGACATGCGCCTCCCAAACGTGGCCATCAAAAGGAAACGTCACATAACTTCTACCATCGATGATATTCTAGGTGAGCTGAATGGTGCAGTATGGTTCTCAAAAATGGACTTACGCTCGGGGTATCACCAACTGCCCCTACATCCTGATTCCCGATATATCACTACCTTCTCCACCCATGTAGGCCTGAGAAGATACAAGCGCCTCAGCTTAGGGATATCGAGCGCTGCTGAGGTGTTTCAGAACACCATTAGGGAAGTCCTAAGTGGGCTCCCCAGAGTCCTCAACATCAGCGATGACCTGCTGGTATACGCCACGTTCCTGGAAGATCATCACAGACGGCTCCACAGTGTCCTCCAACAGATCCGAGAAGCCGGCCTCACGATGCGCAAAGAAAAATGCCAATTCTTGCAGAAGAAAATCAGCTTCTTCGGATACATGTTCTCAGACAAAGGAGTGTCCCCAGATCCCGACAAGGTACGAGACATTCAGGATGCCCCACCACCATCCAATGTCTAGGAGATGCGGAGCTTCTTGGGGATGGTTAATTTCTGTGGACGCTTCATCTCAGACCTGACCAACATCACGAAACACCTCAGGGAACTGACGAAGACCGCCACCGCGTAGCAATGGGGCCCCGACCAGGAACGAGCCTTCAAGGACACCAAAGCAGCTCTCACAGCAAACACCACGCTGTCGTACTTTGACCCAGCCCGGCCGACCACCATTGCCGTTGATGCCAACCCCTACTGGCTTGGAGCAGTGGTCACGCAAGAGCAACGCAATGAAGAATGGGCTCCAGTCGCCTATGCTAGCCACTCCCTGATGGAAACCGAGCAGTGCTACTCTCAGATTGAAAGGGAGGCTATTGCCATTCATTGAGCCTGTCGGCATTTTCACATCTACGAACACATCCACCCATTTAGTTTTCACAGACCATAAGCCTCTCATAGCTCTCTTTCAAGGGTCCGCCTCGAAGCCCCCCCGAGGATAGAAAAATGGATCCTCCAGCTGCAAGGATATGATTACCAGGTAGAGTACAAACTAGGTTCATCCAACCCGGCAGACTATCTCTCGAGGCACCAGAGGGCGGCTACCAAAGGAGAAGAAGAGGAGGCCGAAGACACCAAAGAATATGTCCGTTTCGTGGCCGAACAGTCCCGGCCGATGCCAATGAGGATCGAAACACTGGTGGAAGCTACCAGAAATGACGAGTGTCTGCAGCTGGCTATCGCTGTGGTTCGGGCTAATGACTGGCAATCTATCCAGACCAGTATGACCTGATGGACAATACAAGCGAAGGCCACGCTGGAGTGGCTCATGAGAGTCAAAGAAGAATTATCCACTGACAGCAGTGGGTGCCTCTTGAGAGGTCTGCGACTAGTCATCCCATCAAGCCACGCTCAACAAGCGGTAGAACTAGCACATCGAGGGCACCAAGACGTCGTGAAAACGAAAAGTTGGCTGAGAGCAAAAGTGTGGTTCCCGGGGATGGACTTGATGGTAGAGCAGGCCGTCAGAACATGCCAATGGTGCCAGGTCTCAGGCCAGCCGGAGAGACCTTCACCCGCCATCACCGAAGACAACCCACAACGACCGTGGGAGTGTGTCAGCATCGACTTTGGGCACCAGCCAGATGGGCGCTATGTCCTCGTGGTCATAGATGACTACACAAAATACCCCGAAGTAGAAATCGTAGGAGGCCATACCGCCATGGAAGTGATCACCGAGGTGGAGAAGATCATTGCTCCCCACAGAATCTTTGAGGTGGTGAAGACGGACAATGGCCCTCCATTTCAGGGACAAGAGTTTGCTGACTACCTCAGATCCTGGGGCATCCGCCATTGGAAAGTAACGCCGCGCTGGCCTCAAGGAAATGGGGAAGATGAACGGTTCATGCGCACCCTCAACAAAGTCATTTGTATTGCTCATGCCGAACAAGCGCCTCTAGAACGAGCCATATACAGTTTTCTGAGGGAATACCGGTTGACGCCCCATCTTACGAATGAGAGTGCACCGGGGCCTGCGAGCATGGGCCGAGTAGTACGAGACACAATTCCCCATCACCCGGACTGGGTTCCTTCCCCGATTGACAGACCTGGGTCCTAGCCAAAAGGACCAGCACCAATGACCAGTCCAGTGTCAACCGAAAAGCGAGACCGTTGGCCATCTGTGAAGGGGACATGGTCAACGTCAAAGACAGACATCCAGGGAGCAAATTTCGCCTCCCATTTGAGCAGTTCCAGTGGACAGTAACTCGCTAAAGAGGCACAATGATCACTGCCCGGAGGGGAATGGAAGAAGTTACATGGAATATATCTTTCTTCAAAAAAGTTCATGCCGGGACTACCAACCTCCCAATCCGAGAAGGTGGTGATGCCGGCCAAGGTCAGAGAATGACTGAGGAGGGTGAACTCCGCCAGAGGATGATCCCCACGGCTGCCTCGAAAGTTGCCGACCTGGGAGCCCCCATCTCCACAGAGAGACCCTGAAGGAGAGCAATTCAGCTCCCCACTGGGGTCCCTGGATGGCTGCGTCCCGGAGGAGGGTGCCACGTCCCTGACCCCATCCAGAGGAGAGCGTTCCCGGTACCATCTGCGGAGCAATCCTGCCCCCTCCTCCTATCTTGCAGCGTTCATGGTGTGAGGAAGCAAGGTCGTGTGGGGGCTGCGACCTGTACCTGCATCATCGAGCCAGAAGTGGACTAATTATCCTGAACTGGTAACAGACTGTTTGTTTTCATACTGTTGTGTTTAATTAAGGTAAGGAGGAATGTAATGTTCATGGTGCGGGGTGACGGTGCAGTTCACCCACGCTCGTAGCGTACACCTCGGCTCTGGCGCATGACGCAATGCGCCGCGATATAAAATACAGAGGCGTGGCCCAGCGGCGGTAGTTGGGACCGCGCTACCGAGCTAAACAATGGTGCAGTGTCAATTATTTGCAGCCGCAGCGGGCACATGGCCCCCGCCATCACACTCATTACACTGCTCAGACCCTTCACACTGCGGGAGCTGGGACCTTGAGTTGTTTTCAGGTCCTGCCCCAGTGGCACAGGGCGGCCTCAATGTGTCTCTCCAGCTGCGCTGCCGCCTAAGCCTGGGATGTCCGGTTACTTGCCTGTTAAATCATAGAGACTGGACTCCATCCTCCTCTCACTGCCTCCAAAGTCTGACCTGCCATATTATAAGTGGCTGAAGCTTAATTAATAAACATGGAATTCTGATCTTTAACGCAAAGAGGGGGTTCACATATGGGAATTAGTGAGGACTGGCTTTGAGCGAAGGAGGCGAGTCTGAAAAGAGACAAATACTGGGTAGTGGGCGGTCAGCCTTTCACCTGCAGACAATGGCAGGGACAAATGTCTGATTTGAGTGTACAGCTGTGATGATTAAACATGTTTGTAATTGAACCCTGAAGTATGCATCGTTGACATGTGATTACATTCACAACATGGTAGAAGCTAGGAATAATTCTATCACCAGAAGGTTGCCAAATGCACCTACAGTTGTCTTTGTACCGTGTCATTTGCATCACCGGCCCTTCTCCTGTCCTTTCTATTCATTTCTGAACATTGGAACACTGAAGGTCCTTTTAGGGTTTTTACAGCAGCAGCCCCCCGCTCCCCTCTCCCACCGGTACCCTAGGGACCATAGAACCATGAGTCAGTCATTCAGTAGTGACTGGAATCTTGTGCTTGTCGGCAGTGACCGAAGTTTAAAGAATCTGACCCTGGCTGGGGTTCAGAAGGATCATTTCCCATCAGCCCCGGCCCCAGCGCCTTCTGAGAGCGCGGTGAAGTCTAGCGCCAGGGGACAAGCCATGCGCCGCCCTCTGGGTCATCCCAGGTGGCTGGAGGCCACAGTTTAGCATCTCACAGATCCCAGCATCATTACAGATCTCAACATCTCACAGATCTCAGCATCATCACTGTGGTGAGCAGATAGGCCAGGGCGTGCCCAAGTCAAACACCTGGATGAAGGACGGCTGCTCCAGTCACTGGGCTGGAGCAAATCTCTTAAACCCACATTGCAGGACGGGTCTACAAAGGTGATGCCGATGTCCTACTCCTGCCCCCAAAATTATTGGTACTGTGGCGAATAGTAATTTTGGGAAGAGGGACTACTGTTTTCCAACTTTGAGTCCAAGGGTGATCTTTTAAATGGGGGACTACTATAGGAGTCAGAGTTAAAATACACAAATATTATGTTAATTCCCCATTTTAGAGTCACCCCCACATAGAAATGTAATTAACTTTTAGCTGGTGAAATGCCTGGGTAGGAAACACTGGGAATTATTAATTATTCCGGCCATTGACAATGTTGTTGGTGGCCAAATTGGGAATCACATGGGGTCTAAAATTCAGAGGGCCAATGGACGCCCTTTAGGAGTCACCAAGGGTCCGATCTGTGTCCTTGACCACCCCCCCCCCCCCTGGTTTGACCCTTGCGACCCCTAACCCTGCCTTTGAGACTGCTGGCCACAGAGGTGAATAAAGCAGTTTCAAGAACGTAAGGCAAATAGAGCGCTGATGAGCACTTTTTATGTTTGCTTTCAGCAGATCTCACTGAGAAGTTACTAGTGCTTGATTTGTAAAACAATGAGTGCCGGTGCTGAAAGCGCTGCTCAGAAGCCCGTTGGTGCGCCAAATACCACGGCTGCGTAGTCACCAAATCCCCTCGAGCCTCTTCCATCCACTGCCAGACACTGCCTGTCCCCCGCGTCACTCTTGGAGGGTCCTTCTCTCTCCCTTGGTGACAGGGGTTCCCGTCTTTCTCTTCCTCCTTTTTCCCAATTTCTTGTGTTTTTGGGTGGAAGTAAAATGCGAATGGCTGTTGAACAGACCAATGTACGAAGGACGCCTGCCCAGAGCCTCTCTCTATATATATAGATCTGTATTCTTTTTAGCTTAGGTTTTTTTCATTACATGCAGGGGGCGAAAGAGTTGAAGCTGTCACCTAATGATGTGTTTAAACAAAACAGTTGCCTCTTTGCTTCAAAAGTGTAAAAGTTCCTTACCAGTAATGATAAATCAAAACTTGTTAACAATGATAAGGGGTTAATCAAGCCAGTGGCATTGTTCATATTCATTATATGGTCAATATGGATTAATACCTGAGGACATGACCAATGTTTTTTAAAATCTTTTTTTGTGAATCTCCATATCATTAAGCAATACCATTTTTCTTTCACTTATATGCTAGGTTTACGTGATATAAATGATGTGATGTCATCAACTAGATGGCATCACTTCCTGGGATTTAAGGCCAAAGTACAAATGATATAACATCCTATGATGTCATTGAGGTCACAGAGTGTGTGATGTCACTTCATCTGCCTCGGACATTGTGATGAATATATGCACATGGGATTACCCCATCCCATACTGAGGAAAGTGCCATGTAGACAACAGCTGTACAACACATGGTGCGTGTTGTACAGAGGTGGGCTCAGAGCAGGGGAGTCCCTCTCATAGATGTACCACTCTGTAATTGGTTTGCTAACGAACTTTCTTCAACGATATCATTTATTAAAAAAAACTCAATGCGGTTGTAACTTTTCTTTCATAAAGATGCATTATTTCCTTGATGGTGCTTTCTCTCTTCTTTCCTGTCCAACATAGCATTGCAGGATGACTCTGTAGTGGACAAAATGTGAGATAAACAATCAACATAGCATACCACCCTGGGCCAGAGGAGTCAAGCCACTGCTTAGATTAGGGATGGGGAATCAGATTTATTACCATGAGTTGCTTGTGTGCTGGGTGGCTCAAGGCTGTATTGATGATAGAACCTTTAGATATTTCTTAAGTAGGTCACGGGTACCGAACCCCAGGACAAGAGAGTCAGGCAAAGGTGCAGAGCAGCACCATACCCCAGCACCAGAGGGCCAGGCAGAGGTGCAGAATGGCACCATACCCCAGCACCAGAGGGCCAGGCAGAGGTGCAGAATGGCACTATGCTCCACCCAAGAGGCCCAGGCAGAGGCGCAGAGACGCACCAGAGGGCCAGACAGAAAGGGCAGAGAAGCACCGTACCCCAGCACAAGAGGGCCAGACAGAGCTGTAAAGCTACACGGTGCTCCACACAAGAGGGCTAGGCAGAGCTGTAGAGCTGTACTGTGCTCCACACAAGAGCGCCAGGCCGAGCTGCAGAGCAGCACCATACCCCAGCACCAGAGGGCCAGGCAGAGGTGCAGAGCAGCACCAAACCGCAGCACCAGAGGGCCAGGCAGAGGTGCAGAGCAGCACAATAGCCCACCACCAGAGGGCGCTGCAGAGCAGCACCATACCCCAGCACTGGAGGGCCAGGCAGACGTGCAGAACAGCACCATACCCCAGCACCAGAGGGTCAGGCAGAGCTGCAGAGCAGCACCATACTCCGCACAAGAAGGCTGGGCAGCTGTGCAGAGCAGCACCATGCATCACACAAGAGGGCCAGGCAGCAGTGCAGAGCAGAACCATGCTCCAAACAAGAGGGCCAGGCAGACCTTCAGAGCAGCGCCATACCCCAGCACAATAGGGCCAGGCAGAGGTGCAGAGCAGCACCATACCCCAGCACCAGAGGTCCATGCAGAGGTGCAGAGCAGCACCTTACCCCAGCACAAGAGGGCCAGGCAGAGCTGCAGAACAGCACCATGCTACACCCAAGAGAGCCAGGCAGAGCTGCAGAACAGCACCAGGGGGCCAGGCAGAGGTGCAGAGCAGCACCCTTCCCCAGCACCAGAGGGCCAGGCAGAGGTGCAGAGCAGCACCATTCCCTGGCACAAGAGGGCCAGGCAGAGGTGCAGAGCAGCACCATACCCCAGCACCAGAGGGCCAGGCAGAGGTGCAGAGCAGCACCATACCCCAGCACCAGAGGGCTAGACAGAGCTGCAGAGCAGCACCATGCGTCACACAAGAAGGCCAGGCAGCGGTGCAGAGCAGCACCATGCTCCACACAAGAGGGCCAGGCAGAGCAGCACCATGCTCCACACAAGAAGGCCAGGCAGCGGTGCAGAACAGCACCATGCTCCGCACAAGTCGGGCCAGGCAGAGCTGCAGAGCAGCGCCATACCCCAGCACCAGAGGGCCAGGCAGAGGTGCAGAGCAGCAGCATACCCCAGCACCAGATGGCCATGCAGAGGTGCAGAGCAGCACCTTACCCAGCACTAGAGGGCAAGGCAGAGGTGCAGAGCAGCATCACACCCCAGCACCAGAGGGCCTGGCAGAGGTGCAGAGCAGCACCATACTCCAGCACCAGAGGGCCAGGAAGAGGTGCAGAGCGGTATCATACCCCAGCACAAGAGGGCCAGGCAGAGGTGCAGAGTGGCACCATGCTCCACACAAGAGGCCCAGGCAGAGGCACAGAGAAGCACCAGAGGGCCAGGCAGAGGTGCAGAGAAGCACCATACCCCAGCACAAGTGGACCAGACAGAGCTATAACGCTGCACTGTGCTCCACACCAGAGGGCCAGGCAGAAGTGCAGAGAAGCACCATGCATCACACAAGAAGGCCAGGCAGAGCTATAGAGCAGCACCATGCTTCACACAAGAAGGCCAGGCAGCAGTGCAGAGCAGCACCATGCTCTGCACAAGAGGGCCAGGCAGAGCTACAGAGCAGCACCATACCCCAGCACAAGAGGACCAAGCCGAGGTGCAGAGCAGCACCATCCCCTGGCAAAAGAGGGCCAGGCAGAGGTGCAGAGCAGCACCATACCCCAGCACCAGAGGGCAGGCAGAGGTGCAGAGCAGCACCATACCCCAGCACAAGAGGGACAGGCAGAGGTGCAGAGTGGCACCATGCTCCACACAAGAGGCCCAGGCATAGGCGCAGAGAAGCACCAGAGGGCCAGGCAGAGGTGCAGAGAAGCACCATACCCCAGCACAAGAGGGCCAGACAGAGCTGTAAAGCTGCACGGTGCTCCACACAAGAGGGCCAGGCAGAAGTGCAGAGCAGCACCATGCATCACACAAGAGGGCCAGACAGAGCTGCAGAGCAGCACCATGCACCACAGAAGAAGGCCAAGCAAAGCTGCAGAGCAGCACCATACCCCAGCACAAGAGGACCAAGCTGAGGTACAGAGCCGCACCATCCCCTGGCACAAGAGGGCCAGGCAGAGGTGCAGAGCAGCACCATACCCCAGCACCAGAGGGCCAGGCAGAGATGCAGAGCAGCACCATACCCCAGCACCAGAGGGCCAGGCAGAGCTGCAGAGCAGCACCTTGCGCCACACAAGAAGGCCAGGCAGCAGTGCAGAGCAGCACCATGCGTCACACAAGAAGGCCAGGCAGCGGTCCAGAGCAGCACCATGCTCCACACAAGAGGGCCAGGCAGAGCAGCACCATGCTCCACACAAGAGGACCAGGCAGCGGTGCAGAGCAGCACCATGCTCCACACAAGAAGGCCAAGCAGAGCTGCAGAGCAGCACCATACCCCAGCACCAGAGGGCCAGGCAGAGCTGAAGAGCAGCACCATACCCAGCACCAGAGGGCCAGGTAGAGCTGCAGAGCAGCACCATGCGCCACAAAAGAGGGCCACGCAGAAGTGTAGAGCAGCACCATACCCCAGAACCATATGGCCAGGCAGAGGTGCAGAGAAGCACCATACCCCAGCACCATATGGCCATGCAGAGGTGCAGAGCAGCACCATACCCCAGCACTAGAGGGCCAGGCAGAGGTGCAGAGCAGCATCATACCCCAGCACCAGAGGGCCAGGCAGAGGTGCAGAGCAGCACCATACCCCAGCACCAGAGGGCCAGACAGAGGTGCAGAGCGGCATCATACCCCAACACAAGAGAGCTAGGTGGAGGTGCAGAGTGGCACCATGCTCCACACAAGAGGCCCAGGCAGAGCAGGACCATGCTCCACACAAGAGGGCCGGGCAGAGCAGCACCATGCTCCACACAAGAAGGCCAGGCAGAGCTGCAGAGCAGCACCATACCCCAGCACCAGAGGGCCAGGCAGAGCTGCAGAGCAGCACCATACCCAGCACCAGAGGGCCAGGCAGAGCTGCAGAGCAGCACCATGTGCCACAAAAGAGGGTCAGGCAGAAGTGCAGAGCAGCACCATACCCCAGCACCATATGGCCATGCAGAGGTGCAGAGCAGCACCATACCCCAGCACTAGAGGGCCAGGCAGAGATGCAGAGCAGCATCATACCCCAGCACCAGAGGGCCAGGCAGAGGTGCAGGGCAGCACCATATCCCAGCACCAGAGGGCCAGGCAGAGGTGCAGAGCGGCATCGTACCCCAGCACAAGAGGGCCAGGCAGAGGTGCAGAGTGGCACCATGCTCCACACAAGAGGGCAAGGCAGAGCAGCATCATGCTCCACACAAGAGGGCCAGGCAGAGCAGCACCAATCTCCACACTAGAAGGCCAGGCAGAGCTGCAGAGCAGCACCATACCCCAGCACCAGAGGGCCAGGCAGTGCTTCAGAGTAGCACCATACCCAGCACCAGAGGGCCAGGCAGAGCTACAGAGCAGCACCATGCGTCACAAAAGAGGGCCAGGCAGAAGTGCAGAGCAGTACCATACCCCAGCACCAGAGGGCCAGGCAGAGATGCAGAGCAGCACCATACCCCAGCACCATATGGCCATGCAGAGGTGCAGAGCAGCACCATACCCCAGCACTAGAGGGCCAGGCAGAGGTGCAGAGCAGCATCATACTCCAGCACCAGAGGGCCAGGCAGAGGTGCAGGGCAGCACCATATCCCAGCACCAGAGGGCCAGGCAGAGGTGCAGAGCAGCACCATACCATAGGGCCAGGCAGAGGTGCAGAGCGGAATCATACCCCAGCACAAGAGTGCCAGGCAGAGGTGCAGAGTGGCACCATGCTCCACACAAGAGGGCCAGGCAGAAGTGCAGAGCAGCACCATGCATCACACAAGAGGGCCAGACAGAGCTGCAGAGCAGCACCATGCACCACAGAAGAAGGCCAAGCAAAGCTGCAGAGCAGCACCATACCCCAGCACAAGAGGACCAAGCTGAGGTACAGAGCCGCACCATTCCCTGGCACAAGAGGGCCATGCAGAGGTGCAGAGCAGCACCATACCCCAGCACCAAAGGGCCAGGCAGAGATGCAGAGCAGCACCATACCCCAGCACCAGAGGGCCAGGCAGAGCTGCAGAGCAGCACCTTGCGCCACACAAGAAGGCCAGGCAGCAGTGCAGAGCAGCACCATGCGTCACACAAGAAGGCCAGGCAGCGGTCCAGAGCAGCACCATGCTCCACACAAGAGGGCCAGGCAGAGCAGCACCATGCTCCACACAAGAGGACCAGGCAGCGGTGCAGAGCAGCACCATGCTCCACACAAGAAGGCCAAGCAGAGCTGCAGAGCAGCACCATACCCCAGCACCAGAGGGCCAGGCAGAGCTGAAGAGCAGCACCATACCCAGCACCAGAGGGCCAGGTAGAGCTGCAGAGCAGCACCATGCGCCACAAAAGAGGGCCACGCAGAAGTGTAGAGCAGCACCATACCCCAGAACCATATGGCCAGGCAGAGGTGCAGAGCAGCACCATACCCCAGCACCATATGGCCATGCAGAGGTGCAGAGCAGCACCATACCCCAGCACTAGAGGGCCAGGCAGAGGTGCAGAGCAGCATCATACCCCAGCACCAGAGGGCCAGGCAGAGGTGCAGAGCAGCACCATACCCCAGCACCAGAGGGCCAGACAGAGGTGCAGAGCGGCATCATACCCCAACACAAGAGAGCTAGGCGGAGGTGCAGAGTGGCACCATGCTCCACACAAGAGGCCCAGGCAGAGCAGGACCATGCTCCACACAAGAGGGCCGGGCAGAGCAGCACCATGCTCGACACAAGAAGGCCAGGCAGAGCTGCAGAGCAGCACCATACCCCAGCACCAGAGGGCCAGGCAGAGCTGCAGAGCAGCACCATACCCAGCACCAGAGGGCCAGGCAGAGCTGCAGAGCAGCACCATGTGCCACAAAAGAGGGTCAGGCAGAAGTGCAGAGCAGCACCATACCCCAGCACCATATGGCCATGCAGAGGTGCAGAGCAGCACCATACCCCAGCACTAGAGGGCCAGGCAGAGGTGCAGAGCAGCATCATACCCCAGCACCAGAGGGCCAGGCAGAGGTGCAGGGCAGCACCATATCCCAGCACCAGAGGGCCAGGCAGAGGTGCAGAGCGGCATCGTACCCCAGCACAAGAGGGCCAGGCAGAGGTGCAGAGTGGCACCATGCTCCACACAAGAGGGCAAGGCAGAGCAGCATCATGCTCCACACAAGAGGGCCAGGCAGAGCAGCACCAATCTCCACACTAGAAGGCCAGGCAGAGCTGCAGAGCAGCACCATACCCCAGCACCAGAGGGCCAGGCAGTGCTTCAGAGTAGCACCATACCCAGCACCAGAGGGCCAGGCAGAGCTACAGAGCAGCACCATGCGTCACAAAAGAGGGCCAGGCAGAAGTGCAGAGCAGTACCATACCCCAGCACCAGAGGGCCAGGCAGAGATGCAGAGCAGCACCATACCCCAGCACCATATGGCCATGCAGAGGTGCAGAGCAGCACCATACCCCAGCACTAGAGGGCCAGGCAGAGCTGCAGAGCAGCACCATACCCCAGCACCAGAGGGCCAGGCAGAGCTGCAGAGCAGCACCATACCCAGCACCAGAGGGCCAGGCAGAGCTGCAGAGCAGCACCATGTGCCACAAAAGAGGGTCAGGCAGAAGTGCAGAGCAGCACCATACCCCAGCACCATATGGCCATGCAGAGGTGCAGAGCAGCACCATACCCCAGCACTAGAGGGCCAGGCAGAGGTGCAGAGCAGCATCATACCCCAGCACCAGAGGGCCAGGCAGAGGTGCAGGGCAGCACCATATCCCAGCACCAGAGGGCCAGGCAGAGGTGCAGAGCGGCATCGTACCCCAGCACAAGAGGGCCAGGCAGAGGTGCAGAGTGGCACCATGCTCCACACAAGAGGGCAAGGCAGAGCAGCATCATGCTCCACACAAGAGGGCCAGGCAGAGCAGCACCAATCTCCACACTAGAAGGCCAGGCAGAGCTGCAGAGCAGCACCATACCCCAGCACCAGAGGGCCAGGCAGTGCTTCAGAGTAGCACCATACCCAGCACCAGAGGGCCAGGCAGAGCTACAGAGCAGCACCATGCGTCACAAAAGAGGGCCAGGCAGAAGTGCAGAGCAGTACCATACCCCAGCACCAGAGGGCCAGGCAGAGATGCAGAGCAGCACCATACCCCAGCACCATATGGCCATGCAGAGGTGCAGAGCAGCACCATACCCCAGCACTAGAGGGCCAGGCAGAGGTGCAGAGCAGCATCATACTCCAGCACCAGAGGGCCAGGCAGAGGTGCAGGGCAGCACCATATCCCAGCACCAGAGGGCCAGGCAGAGGTGCAGAGCAGCACCATACCATAGGGCCAGGCAGAGGTGCAGAGCGGAATCATACCCCAGCACAAGAGTGCCAGGCAGAGGTGCAGAGTGGCACCATGCTCCACACAAGAGGGCCAGGCAGAGCAGCACCATGCTCCACTCAAGTGGGCCAGGCAGAGCAGCACCATGCTCCACACAAGAGGGCCAGGCAGAGCTGCAGAGCAGCACCATTCCCCAGCACCATATGGCCCTGCAGACATGCAGGGCGGCACCATACCCCAGCACCAGAGGGCCAGGCAGAGGTGCAGAGCAGCACCATACCCAGCACTATAGGGCAAGGCAGAGGTGCAGAGAAGCACCATACCCCTACACCAGAAGGCGAGGCAGAGGTGCAGAGCAGCACCATGCTCCGCACAACACAGGGTTTTCACAGGGTGCACTGCATCCTTCCCGCTGCTTTGACCACACCTGTCCATAATGGTGACCTGCAAGTTATCCTGGCTGTATAGTGGTCTTCCTCATCCTGGCCTTTAACCCATTCCTTTCTATTCAAAACAAAAATATGCCTTTGAAAATCTATCAGTCCTAGAAAACATATCTAAAAGAGACAAGCATTGGCACTGCCAATAGGTCTCGCTTTAAACTGATAATGTATGGCAATGTAACATTTACAGTTAGATAGCCTCATAAGGCAAATTGTTATGCAGTTTGGGAAGCATAGTAGTGTCCCTAGAGAAAACCTGCTTCACTTAAATGCACAAGGAGTTTGTGCACAAATGCTTAACGCGGCCAAGAGTAGCTGAGGGGAACTACAATGAAGGCAGCAAATTAGAACTGGCAACAGAACTTCGTATTTGTGATCAATAGAGATTATTTTAAAGTATTTTAGAGTATATACAGCTTGTTTGTTGTGTATATCTGTTTCATTGCACCGTATCAGGAGTTAACGTGACCTCCCATTTACTCTGACAGAAAAGCCAGGCCAATCAATGTCACGATTAAGTCACTTAGCCTCTCTAACTCTTTTCCTGCTATGCCGACTACAGAGTGTGGTCTTATTGCTCCTTTTCAATTACTCTGCCAATATCGCCTGTTTTTCAGGGAGCGGCGGCCCCTCCATTAGGGCGGAGGAGCACCGCCTCCCCTGCCACCAGCCGTAAATAAAATGATATTGAAACTGGTTGCTAACCCATTTTATTATCGTTTTATTTTAATTCCTTTGGACCCGCCCCCAGGACTCTGACGAGTCTTTGGTGGTGTGTGCAGGGAGATAACACTGTGGTGGGGGCGTTGTAGTGCACGCGCATGAGATGTTTGGCCAGGTGTTTCAGCCCGGCCAAACATCTCATGCGCAGTGAAGCTTTCTCTAGCCCCAGCTGCGTTACTAGTCTTCGGAGAGCAGACATAGGCTCCCAGTTTGCCTGGGAGCGTAAAGTCATAGCGCTCAAACAAACCCTGATGGTGCTTTCCTGCAGAGTCATGATTGGTCACATTGCAGTCTGGGAGCCTGTCCCAGAAGCAAGAAGAGCGTGATGGAGCGGACGGAGGAGTCGGCGGCAATTAGGTATGTTTATTTTTTTTACTTTGTCCCCCGAACCCACACCCGACATCTCTCCCGCACCTCCCTCCTCCGGTCTGCCCCGCCACTTTGGCAGGGGACAGGCCGCAACTGTTTTTCAGGGTATGTTAAATTAAACAATGTCTAATGAGTGATCTATCCATGTTCCTCAAAATTCCATTAATGTGTAGGTCAATCAGGGCCAAATTAAATCAAAGGCAATTTATTTGCACACTGCATTGGGAAATGCAACCGAATAAGCGGACCGGGGCCACTTGAAGACTAAGCGACAGGCTGCTTAAAGATTCACTCGTCCTGAAGAGCATAAGACAACAGATTAAAGATGATCTGAACACTAAAAACAGCCGTACGATGAGAAAGGCTGTTGTTTCGGATGGTATAAAAGGACATTTTGTCAAGGAGCCAGTTTGCTATAAGACGAGCGAAGCCTTGCCATAGTAATAGAGGGGGGTCTTCAGAAGAACGAAGGTGTCCATAAACTGACACAGTCTAGAAATTATGGAGAAACAATACTGCACTGAGAAGCTAAAGGAAAATGTCAACAGCAAAAGCACACACTACATACTTGAGAACCTGTATTTGAAATATATACGGAGTAGGAAATGGGGGTGGGGGGGCAACAGCCCCGGGTGATAGGCACCCGACTTCCCGTCTCTCCCGCTATCTCAGAGCTGGTATCCTGAGGCTGGTCTCCCAGCCTAGGGTCTGTACTCTGTGGCTGAACATGTGCAAGGCAAGTCAGGACTTCCAGGGAGGAACCACCACCCCCTACAAGGGTGACTCCCTGTGTCTTGCAGGAGTCTTTCTGGTGCAGGTCTCCTACTTTCTGTCTCTGTGACAACTCAGTCACCTCCAGTTCAGAAGTGCCCTCAGTAGGGTCTGTCTTGGGGTGCTCTCCTCTCAGAGCGGGTAACCCTTATGCACTGGTCCTCCCACTGCGGATTTTCTCCACCTCCTATTCCTTGCTTTCCATCTGGGCCTCTGTACTCTTAATTTGGGGAGCAGTACCCTAAGAAATATGAGCTTTCGGACCGTCATCGGTGGACGTCCAACCCCGCTCTTCTGTTAACGACAGTGTGTAATTAACAAAGAAAGTGTCACATTAGCAAACATGCAACAGAATGACCTACCCAGTTCAATTACAAATATATTTAAATGTCAGAAACTTTCCTCGATGACTATGCACACATGCAACAAATACCATTGTTTTGTGAGCTGTGTTGCCAGACGGGAGACATAATTTGTTTGTGGCAGGCAGAGGCGCAGAGCAGCATCATACTCCAGCACCAAACGGCCAGGCAGAGGTGCAGAGCAGCACCATACCCCAGCAGAAGAGGGTCAGGCAGAGATGCAGAGCAGCACTATACCCCAGCACAAGAGGGCCAGGAAGAGGTGCAGAGCAGCACCATGCTCCACACAAGAAGGCCAGGCAAAGCTGCAGAGCAGCAACATACCCCAGCACAATAGGGCCAGGCAGAGGTGCAGAGCAGCATCATTCCCCAGCACCATATGGCCATGTAGAGGTGCAGAGCAGCACCATACTCCAGCACCAGAGGGCCAGTCAGAGGTAGAGAGCAGCACCATACCCCATTACAAGAGACCAAGCCGAGGTACAGAGCAGCACCGTCCCCTGGCACAAGAGGGCCAAGCAGCGTTGCAGAGCAGCACCATACCCCAGCACCAGAGGTCCAGTCAGAGGTGCAGAGCAGCGCTATACCCCAGCACAAGAGGGCCAGGAAGAGGTGCAGAGTGGCACCATGCTCCACACAATAGGCCCAGGCAGAGGCGCAGAGAAGCACCATACCCCAGCACAAGAAGGCCAGGCAGAGCTGTAGAGCTGCACCATGCGTCACACAAGAGGGCCAGGCAGAGCAGCACCATGGTCCTCACAAGAAGGCCAGGCAGCGGTGCAGAGCAGCACCATGCTCCACACAAGAAGGCCAGGCAGAGCTGCAGAGCAGCACCATACCCCAGCACCAGAGGGCCAGGCAGTGCCGCAGAGCAGCACCATACCGAGCACCAGAGGGCCAGGCAGAGCTGCAGAGCAGCACCATGCGCCACAAAAGAGGGCCAGGCAGAAGTGCAGAGGAGCACCATACCCCAGCACTAGAGGGCCAGGCAGAGGTGCAGAGCAGCACCATACCCAGCACCATATGGCCATGCAGAGGTGCAGAGCAACACCATACACCAGCAGTAGAGGCCAGGCACAGGTGCAGAGTAGCATCATACTCCAGCACCAAAGGGCCAGGCAGAGGTGCAGAGCAGCACCATACCCCAGTAGAAGAGGGTCAGGCAAAGGTGCAGAGTGGCACCATGCTCCACACAAGAGGGCCAGGCAGAGCAGCACCATGCTCCACACAAGAAGGCCAGGCAAAGCTGCAGAGCAGCAACATACCCCAGCACAATAGGGCCAGGCAGAGGTGCAGAGCAGCATCATTCCCCAGCACCATATGGCCATGCAGAGGTGCAGAGCAGCACCATATCCCAGCACTAGAGGCCCAGGTAGAGGTGCAGAGCAGCACCCTACCCCAGCACCAGAGGGCCAGTCAGAGGTGCAGAGCAGCACCATACCCCAGTACAAGAGACCAAGCCGAGGTACAGAGCAGCCCCATCCCCTGGCACAAGAGGGCCAAGCAGAGGTGCAGAGCAGCACTATACCCCAGCACAAGAGGGCCAGGAAGAGGTGCAGAGTGGCACCATGCTCCACACAATAGGCCCAGGCAGAGGCGCAGAGAAGCACCATACCCCAGCACAAGAAGGCCAGGCAGAGCTGTAGAGCTGCACCATGCGTCACACAAGAGGGCCAGGCAGAGCTGCAGAGCAGCACCATATCCAGCACCAGAGGGCCAGGTAGAGCTGCAGAGCAGCACCATGCGCTTAAAAGAGGGCCAGGCAGAAGTGCAGAGCAGCACCATATCCCAGCACCAGAGGGCCAGGCAGAGGTGCAGAGCAGCACCATACCCCAGCACAAGAGGGCCAGGCAGAGGTGCAGAGCAGTACCATACCCAGCACTAGAGGGCAAGGCAGAGGTGCAGAGCAGCACCATGCTCCGCACAAAGGGTCTATACAGGGTTTTCACAGGGTGCACTGCATCCTCCCTGCTGCTTTGACCACACCTATCCATAATGGTGACCTGCACCCTTCAAAGTTATCCTGGCTGCATAGTGGTCTTCCTCATCCTGGCCTTTAACCCGCTCCTTTCAGTTCAAAACAAAATATGCCAATAGGTCTCGCTTTAAACTGATAATGTATGGCAATGTAACATTTACAGTTAGAGAGTCTCATAAGGCAAATAGTTATGCAGTTTGGGAAGCATAGTAGTGTCCCTAGAGAAAACCTGCTTCACTTAAATGCACAAGGAGTTTGTGCACAAATGCTTAACGCGGCCAAGAGTAGCTGAGGGTAACTAATGAAGGCAGCAAATTAGAACTGGCAACAGTACTTCATATTTGTGATCAATAGAGATTATTTTAAAGTATTTTTAAAGTATATATAGCTTGTTTGTTGTGTATTTCTGTTTCATTGCACCGTATCAGGAGTTAACGTGACCTCCCATTTACTCTGACAGAAGAGCCAGGCCAATCGATGTCACGATTTAGTCACTTAGCCTCTCTAACTCTTTTCCTGCTATGCCGACTACAGCGTCTGGTCTTATTGCTCCTCTTCAATTACTCTGCCAATATAGCCTGTTTTTCAGGCAGTGGTGGCCCCTCCATTAGGGCGGAGGAGCACTGCCTCCCCTGCCACCAGCCGCAAATAAAATGATATTGAAACGGGTTGCTAACCCATTTTATTATCGTTTTATTTTAATCTCCTTGGTCCCGCCCCCAGGACTCTGACAAGTCTTGGGGGTGAGTCCAGGGAGATGACACAGTGGTGGGGGTGTTGTAGTGCACTCCCTTGTCCCTTCATTGCGATGAGATGTTTGGCCAGGTGTTTCAGCCCGGCCAAACATCTCTTGCGCAGTGAAGCTTTCTCAAGCCCCAGCTGCGTTACTAGTCTTCGGAGAGCAGACATAGGCTCCCAGTTTGCCTGGGAGCGTAAAGTCATAGCGCTCAAACAAATCCTGATGCTGCTTTCCTGCAGCGTCATGATTGGTCGCATTGCAGTCTGGGAGCCTGTCCCAGAAGCAGGAAGAGCGCGATGGAGCGGACGGCGGAGTCGGCGGCAATTAGGTACATTTATTTTTTTTACTTTGTCCCCCGAACCCACACCCGACATCTCTCCTGCACCTCCCTCTTCCGGTCCGCCCGCCACTTTGGCAGGGGACAGGCCGCAACTGTTTTTCAGGGTATGTTAAATTAATCAATGTCTAATGAGTGATCTAGCCATGTTCCTCAAAATTGCATTAATTTGTAGGTCAATCAGGGCCAAATTACTCTATCAAATCAAAGGCAATTTATTTGCACACTGCATTGGGAAAGGCAACCGAATAAGCGGACCGGGGCCACTTGAAGACTAAGCGACAGGCTGCTTAAAGATTCACTAGTCCTGAAGAGCATAAGACAACAGATTAAAGATGATCTGAACACTAAAAACAGCCGTACGATGAGAAAGGCTGTTGTTTCGGATGGTATAAAAGGACATTTTGTCAAGGAGCCAGTTTGCTATAAGACGAGCGAAGCCTTGCCATAGTAATAGAGGGGGGTCTTCAGAAGAACGAAGGTGTTCATAAACTGACACAGTCTAGAAATTATGGAGAAACAATACTGCACTGAGAAGCTAAAGGAAAATGTCAACAGCAAAAGCACACACTACATACTTGAGAACCTGTATTTGAAATATATACGGAGTAGGAAATGGGGGTGGGGGGGCAACAGCCCCGGGTGATAGGCACCCGACTTCCCGTCTCTCCCGCTATCTCAGAGCTGGTATCCTGAGGCTGGTCTCCCAGCCTAGGGTCTGTACTCTGTGGCTGAACATGTGCAAGGCAAGTCAGGACTTCCAGGGAGGAACCACCACCCCCTACAAGGGTGACTCCCTGTGTCTTGCAGTAGTCTTTCTGGTGCAGGTCTCCTACTTTCTGTCTCTGTGACAACTCAGTCACCTCCGGTTCAGAAGTGCCCTCAGTAGGGTCTGTCTTGGGGTGCTCTCCTCTCAGAGCGGGTAACCCTTATGCACTGGTCCTCCCACTGCGGATTTTCTCCACCTCCTATCCCTTGCTTTCCATCTGGGCCTCTGTACTCTTAATTTGGGGAGCAGTACCCTAAGAAATATGAGCTTTCGGACCGTCGTCGGTGGACGTCCAACCCCGCTCTTCTGTTAACGACAGTGTGTAATTAACAAAGAAAGTGTCACATTAGCAAACATGCAACAGAATGACCTACCCAGTTCAATTACAAATATATTTAAATGTCACAAACTTTCCTAGATGACTATGCACATATGCAACAAATACCATTGTTTTGTGAGCTGTGTTGCCAGACGGGAGACATAATTTGTTTGTGGCAGGTCATATATCTAGACAATACTTTTTATGTACTGAACATATAATCATCCGAAACATTTTTAGAAGTATGCGGTTGATGATGGACAAAGTTTCCATTTCCTGTATTACTTGGTATTCTCTGATTTTTCCAGTGGTTGAGTGGCACTTGGCATAGGGCACATATGGATAAACCATATAGTCATTTGTTTGTGAAATCTATTATAACTTATTCCATCCTATTTGAAGTTGTCACGCCTTCATTTATGCAAAGTGACGTATCGCTGCGAGAAAACAGCAATGGGTCACTTTTCATTGCGTCCTCCTTGCGACACCAATGATGCGTCATATTTACTGTATGACGCATCATATCGCAAGAAGTTATAGTTATGTCAGTATTTCTGACGTATCTGTAGGCGCAAATATGACGCATTGCTGGAGTGTGTCACAAAAGTGACTCAACTCCAGCAATGGGTCATTACACATGGGCAAGTCCGATGTTAAATGTGCCTGCATCAGTCTTACGCCTTCCATGAGGCAGGCGTAAGATATTAACACATTTGCATCCCAGAAGTGGTGCAGTGAAATCTCATAGATTTCACGGTGTCACTTCTACGACCCTTTCATGCGTCGGAATGCACCCCCTGCATACATTATACAGGTGCAGGTATAATGTGGCGCAGGGCTTTACAAAGCGACACATCTACCTAGATGCGCAGCATGGCGCATTTTTTACACAGCTTGTGCGTCACAAAAAGTGACACAACAGCGGTGCAAAAGTGACATAAGGGCCCATAAATAAACCCCTCAGTGTTTAAATTAATGCCGTATACCCTCTATGTGTAACTTTTCTTAAATGTAATTTATAAGACAAAAGCTGGCACCACATTTTTACTAATTCAATAATGCATTGTGTTTACATTCTTGTATACATATGTAAATGCTTTGAGTACGTTTACGTTTAAGTTTTCTATGAGTGAAGGTCATTTGTCTACAAACGTTTACATAACTGAGTGTAGAATGATATCTGTGTGGACAACCATTGTTACCCTATCTGGGGCTAGTAAGGGCTAAACAAATGCCACAGCATAATATGCTATATGTCCTGCAAATAATGCAGTTTCTTTCTACAATATAACATCCTCAGATAGCATGTTATCTCAAAAGGCATCCTCCCACTACATTCCTAAAACCTCTCACAAAAATTGACCTTGGTTTAAATCTATGGATTACTCTCTTTCCTTCCTGTCTGTTGAATGACCCCTCCCCCGTTACCCTTCATCCTCTGCATGCCTTGCTGTCTCTGAGTATAAACTGCTCTAGGTTACATGTCTGTCTGCATTACTCTCTAATACTGTATTTCTGCAAAGTGTCCTGACCTCACTTCATAAATCACAATCTGACCCTACTCAAAATCGTATCCCGGCACCCTAATGATGACTAATCTCCTTTAGCCTATCAAATCATCTATTCAACAAGCCATTTGCATGAACACATTCGAATGATCACACTTAACTCTTATTGATCTACCCTACCACAAAGAAACTGGAGTACATGCATGGAATGGTTTCCTGAAGAGCACAACACTAGCCCCAATCACCAACAATAACCAATAACCACCAATAACAAATAACCGCTGCATTAACAACTAGCCCTGGTTTCCAGAGTAGTGTGCTAGCAGCCATAAATCACTTCAATACCTCGTCAGGGATTGTAAGCAATTACAATACAAAAGAGTAAGATCTTACTCTTGTCTTTAGACACCCAGTATGAGCCAGTAGAGCCCAGTGCCCAGCAGAGTGATGAGTCAGAGTGGTGATACACAGTGCATCTGTTCTCTCTTTTATCCCATTCATCTCCCCCAGGGTCTGCTACGAACCAACATATTCCTCTTCTGTATGGCTAGATGTGGATTCGGAGAGCTGCACAAACATTCATTGCTCCGGTTGGATCTGGACTACAATGTTAGTGTTTTCTGATACTTTTGATGATGTAATTTGCATCCCTCTTTTCTGGGGAAGGCTGATGAATTTTATTTTGGTGCCTTTCCTTGGTCCCATTATTCTGGTAGGGTACTGCTGGATACCACTTTGCACCAGTTCCTTGCTTTAGGACCACTGGGTTTCAGTTTCTAGTTTGCTGCAGTTATCTGCTCTCTCTCCTGTCAGATTACTGCTGGATTTCATTTAGATGCAGTACCTCGGCCACCATCCCTGGCACCGTTACGGTTGAATTTCACTTTGCTGAAACTCCTTGGTCCCCTTACTGCTGGCTTTTACCATTCTGCAGTTCCCTAGCCCCTTGTCCTGGCAGATTGCAGCTGGAATACACTTGGCTGCAATTCCCCACCCTTGTTTCCTGGTAAAGTACGGATGGATTTGCCCATGCTGTTCATAGCCTCTTTTGCTGGTACAACACTGCTAGATTTCACTGAGGTGTAGCACTCTGGTTCCTTTTCCTGGCAGAGTACAACTGGAGTTCACTGTTCTATAGTTCTGTGGCTTCTCTTCCTGTCATATGGCTGCTGGAAATCACTTTGCTGCAGTTCCCCAGCCCCTTTTCCTGGCAGCGTACTGATTTCACTTTGCTGTAGCTCATCTGTACCTTTCACTGGCAGGTTTTACTTCACTGCAGTTCTCTAGGCCCTTTTCCTGCAGGGTGCTGATTAATTAAATTGTCTGCAGTTCCTTGACCCCTTTTCTACAAAGTACTGATGGATTTCACTTTGTCGTGTAGTTCCTATATATCCTATACAGGATCTGCGCGTTTGGATGACATAAACTGTGGGATTGGAGGCAGACTGGTTCCGTGCACCCCCACCGGATATGTTAGCCTGTCTGTACCAGCTAGCTTACAGTGCCTCTATAACCTCCTCTTACCAAGGAGAGAATAGATTCTGGCAACCTCAGATCATGACAACCCTGATCCCTCAGAATCGTGGAAACAATATACTACCTGTCGCTCAGTCACTTGTGCTCACTTAGTTGGTCTCAGAAATACACAGAATAAACATACTGGGCAATTGTCAATAAGAATTTATTGAACAGTTGCTATTCTAGCATAGAATAGATGAGCTGTAACAACCATTAGACAGTAGCATAGATATATGATTAGCAGTACTACGAAAGTAAAGGGATGGCACAGTTCTACCATTTTGCAGTAATCATGAATATATACAAGTACATAGAATACATGATAAAAAAGTGTGTACTCCTATGTGCCTCTCTAACTAGATGAACCTAAATGTACCTAGCATCTGTGTAGGTGTTATGCCAAGAATCCCTCTAGGATCTAGTCAACCCCTTTACCTGAGAAGGAGAGAATTTAGGACCCCATCCTGGTCTTGAGTTGGACACCCCGTGAGGGATGTTAGACCACTGCGAGCTGGAGAGTCTGCATGCAGGAACCTCAGCGTCTCTGGTCAGTGTGTCAGCCGGGAAGTCACGGTCTCCTCTGCCTTTCTAAGCAAGATGTGATGTATATATAAAAACAGGTCTCCCCAGGGGTCGTACCTTGCTGTGGTACTGTGTCGGCCTAAAGGATGACGTCGAGCCTGAACTTTATACAGAGATATTATATAGGAAATGGTAGGCTTGCTGTGCTTTCAAGAAACCTCATGCATAATGTATGAGATTCGAACTAGAGAAAGACCAGCGTTCTGAATGCAGTGTCGTATCTAAGTAAAAGGTCAGTCCCTAAGAATCGGTATGTATGTAATGTAGGGAACAATATAGGTGAAAGGTTGCAATGCTACCTGCGCCTATATAGTGTACCTATATGGAATGTAACACCTTCTCACTTTTCCTTGCAAAGTATTGCTGTATTTCACTTTTCCTCAGTTTCTTGGTCCCGTGTACCATTTGATTCCACGTTGTTGCAGGCCATGGTCCTTTTTTGTGTCATAGGACTGCAGTATTTCACCTAGCTTTAAGTCCCCTGGTCACTTTACCTGATGAAGTACTGCTGTTTTTCACTTTTGTACACTTTTCCTGGCACAGTACTGCTGAGTTTCTCTTTGATTGAGTTACTTGTTCCTTTTCCTGGGATAGGACTTGTGGTTGTCACTTACCAGCAGTTTTCGTTTGCTAAAAATTGTATAAATATTTAGAGATTTGCATTTGACTTCCTAACGGGAACATTTCTGATAGCATCAGCTCAAGTGCTTCATTGACAGACATTTGTAAATGAACTGGATCCTTATATCAAGGTATTTTGGGCTTATGCATCTTACACCCTTTTTTTGTTTAAATCTTTTTATATGCATTTTTCATATTTCCAAACAACATGAAGAGTGCATTAGCATTCAGTATGGCAACAGCAAAGTTATGCAGACCAGCATTCAATCCAGCTTATTAACAGGTGAGTTAACGGATGAGTTACTGGTGATAGTACTTGGAGGATTGCCCTTGCAATGACTGCGGCAATATCATGTCAGACATTGTGACATATTACATCTTAGCTATATTAGCCATGGTGTGGTACTGAATCAAACTGTGGGCATGGGGTACAACAAAATGAGGACAAAGTAACCAAAGGAGAGATAGGGTAGTCGCCTGAGACCCGCCGCCGCGCGGGTTAAAAAGGGGGGGAGGAAAGACGACACTACTAGGGCTGAGTGACAGCATCTTCGCAATGTGGAACCATATGTTAGTGAGCGCGGCCAGTTCTGCGAGTGTATATTACCAATAGCTAAGCGCAGAGTTCTCGATCTTGCTCCCCATCCTGGGGCCCTTCCTCAATGACTGTAGCCATGCCCTGTAAACTCAACACCATAGCATCCCAGTGACGCGACAGAGGAAACCGGCGGACCCCAAGCAAGTCCTCATGGCGTAGTGCAACCCCCTCCGCCTTAGCCCAGTTAAGCTGGGAATGGCGCCAGGGGCGATTGGGGATGTCCACCTCTTAGTGATTAAGCGTTTGGCCGTTATGAACCCCAGGTCAAGGAATCGGGTGGTTGCTGTGTGATTCTTACTCCTACTGAACAAGTGAAGTATGTGTGCCTCCCAGTGACGGGGGATATCTTGAGAGGTACAGGTAGCTAGTGTAGAAGTCCCAGTAGCCCAATATTCACGCAGGCTGGGGCAGTGCCATAACATGTGAAGCATATCTGTGTTCAATAGGCGGCACCTAGGGCAGGCTGCATCTGATCTAGCAAAGTAATTATTAATGATTTGGGCTGGGGTGAGGTATGCCCGGTGCAATATAAAAAATTGAATTTGTTTAAAGCGTTGGTTACGTGGGATACGTGTCGGACCTCCCCGGACGGCCAACCACTCCCTGTCCGTGAATACTCTCCCTAAGGCTTCCTCCCAGTGTTGCTTCAGGGGGGTCAGGTCAATTTCTGTGTGCTGGCGGAGTGAGGACGCGAACCAACGAGTCAAGTGCCTTCCACTTCCCATCACATGTAGGTACTGTAACGTGAAGTGCGTGGGTGGTTCCTGAGCAAAATTACCCCACTTAGCTGCCAGCGAGGCTATAATCGCCCGATGTAATAAAAACTGTCCCGGGTACTTGTTCTCCTCCGACATGAGTTCCTAGTATGGAATGAGGGAGCCATCCTGGTAAAGGTCTCCTATATCTTGTATACGTTCTGTGTCCAGTGACGCAATTCAGTTGCTGTGGTGCATATTTCACCCCGTGGTGTACCCAGTAATGGGATGGCGTTGGCGTATTGTGTCAGGGTCCTAGTGAGGAAAAGGCTCCTACGGAAACACTTAAAGGCCATATTGAGTAGAAGTGAATCAAGGGGTCTAGGCTTTGTGCATGGGTGGACGATGTGTAGTAATGTGTGATGCGAGCCATCGGGAGACCCACTGGAGCTGGGAGGTCAAATAGTAATGTTCGAAGTTAGGCACTGCCAACCCCCCCCGGTCTGCCGATAAATAGAGTTTCTCTGTGTCTGGACATTCCCCATACAAAATCCCTCACTACCCCTTCCCATTTGCGAAAGAAGGGAGGGGAAATAATAATAGGTAAGGTAGTGAAGTAGTAGAGGAGAAGAGGGAGAACTACCATTTTTACGAGGGCAACCCTGCCTGAGATTGCCAGTGGAAGTGTCTGCCAGAAGCACATTTGTGACTGGATAGCTGTAGTGGCTCTGACTATGTTTCCTTCAAATAGATTCTCCTTAGTACGGTAGATGCGCACTCCTAGGTATCTAAAGAGCTCAGTGCACCATGTCATACGAACACCCCCCATGGAATATCCCGGGTCACAGGCTGTCTGCAGAAACGGAGAGAGAATGGATTTCACGGCATTAACCCTCAGGCCCAAAGCCCTGGCAAAGTGAGTTAAGGCCTGGTCCAAAGATGGCGGGATGTCGTAAAGGTCCTTTACATTAGCAAATCATCAGCGTATAGCGAGATAACGTGCAAACCATCTCCCAGAGTGACTCCCATGTCCACATGCACGCGGATGTGTGCAGCCAGTGGCTCCACCGCCAACGCGAAGAGGAGGGGGGACAACGGGCATCCCTGTCGAGTCTCGTGCCTCACCTGTATAGGGTCCGATAAATAAGGGCCCGTCCGAACACGGACGGACGGGCTCCTATACAGCAACCGAACCATGCTAAGGAAATAAAGCCCCATACAGTACAGGGCAAGGGAGGCAAAAAAGAAGTTCCATTCGAGGGAATCGAATGCCCTCTCCAGGTCCAGCACCATGCAGCCCGACCTAAGCCATTGGAGAGGGGCATCCTCAGCCACCCAGAAGTACCGGCGGATGTTTAGAGCTGTGTTCCGTTGAGGGACAAACCCGTTCTGGTCTGGGTGCACCAAGGCGGGTACAAAGAGCCCCAGGCGATTGGCTAAAACTTTGGCTAAGATTTTATAGTCGACTTTTAATATCACTATCGGTCTATATGATCCAGGGGAGGTTGAGTCCTTTCCTTGTTTCAATAGAGAAACCATGTTAGCCGCACACATCGAGGGTGGTAGAGTCATGTCGGTAATCGCCGAGGTGTATAGAGAGTGCAGTCAATCAATCAATCAATCAATCAATCAATCAATCAATCAATCATTTGTAGAGCGCACTACATACCCGTGAGGGTCTCAAGGTGCTGGGGGGGCGCTACTGGTCAAACAGCCAGGTCGAGTAGTCTCCTGAAGCTCAGCAGGTCTTGGGTCTGTTGTAGGTTCAGTGGGAGGGTGTTCCAGGTCTTGGCGGCGAGGTGGGAGAAGGATCTCCCGCCGGTGGTTGTTCTTCGGGTGCGAGGGCTGGTGGCGAGTGCGAGGTTGGCGGAGCGGAGCTGGCGGTGGGGATGTAGAAGGAAAGTCGTCTGTTGAGGTAGGCTGGGCCGGTCTTGTGGAGTGCCTTGTGTGCGTGGATGAGGAGTTTGAAGGATATTCTCTTGTTGACGGGGAGCCAGTGCAGGTTTCTCAGGTGGGGGGTGATGTAGCTGTGGCTAGGTACGTTGAGGATCAGTCGTGCAGAGGCGTTTTGGAGGCGTTGCAGTCGTTTGATGAGCTTGGTCAGGGCTCCCGCGTAGAGGGCATTTCTGTAGTTGAGTCTGCTGCTGACGAGGGCCTGGGTGACAGTTCTTCTTGTGTCTGTCAGGATCCACCTGTAGATCTTACGGAGCATGCGGAGGGTGTTGAAGCAGGAGGAGGAGACGGCGTTGATTTGCTTGGTCGTGGAGAGCATTGAGTCGAGGATGATTCCCAGGTTGCGTGCGTGGTCGGTGGGTGTCGGGGCTGTCCCCAGTGCCGTCGGCCACCAGGCGTCGTCACAGGGCTGAAGGGTTGGAGCCGAGGATGAGGACCTCCGTCTTGTCCGTGTTCAACTTCAGTCGGCTGATCTTCATCCAGTCGGCGACGGCCTTCATTCCTTCGTGGAGGTTGGATTTGGCGGTGATGGGGTCCTTGGTGAGGGAGAGGATCAGTTGAGTGTCGTCGGCATAGGAGATTATGTTGAGGTCGTGCTGTCGGGCAACATGTACGAGCGGGGCCATGTAGATGTTGAACAGTGTCGGGCTGAGGGAAGATCCCTGGGGTACGCAGCAGATGATCTCGGAGGCTTCAGATCGCAATGGGGGAGGCGGACGCTCTGGGTTCTGCCGGAGATGAAGGAGGTAGTCCATTCCAGAGCCTTGTCTCGGATCCCTACGGCGTGGAGGCTTGTGCGTAGTGTGCGGTGGCAGACGTGTCGAAGGCGGCGGAGAGGTCCAGGAGGATGAGGGCCGCGGTCTCACCGTTGTCCAGCAGGGTCCTGATGTTGTCTGTCGCGGCGATGAGGGCAGTCTTGGTGCTGTGGTTGCTGCGGAACCCTGACTGGGAAGGGTCCAGGATTCTGTTTTCTTCAAGGTATCGGGTTAGCTGTCTGTTTACGATCTTCTTGATGACCTTGGCCGGGAACAGAAGCAGAGAGATGGGCCAGAATTTCTTGAGGTCTCTTGGGTCCGCCTTAGGTTTTTTGAGTAGGGCGTTGATCTCGGCGTGTTTCCAGCTCTCTGGGAAGGTCGCGGTCTCGAGGGAGAGATTGATAACGTTGCGTAGATGGGGTGCGATGGAGCTGCTGGCTTTGTTGAAGATGTGGTGCGGGAATGGGTCTGACGGGGAGCCGGAGTGGATTGTGCTCATGGTCTTGATGGTGTCATCGAGGCTCACGTTGGCCCAGGCTAGCAGGGGATCATGGTCGATGGTGTGCGGAGAGTCTGTTGTGTTGGTGTCTGTTGGGGCTGTCTGGGTGTTGAAGCTGTTGTTGATGTCTGCTATCTTGCGGTGAAAAAAAATGGCAATGGAGTCGCACAGGGCTTGCGACGGCAGGATGTCGTTGTTGTTGGAGCTGGGGTTGGAAGGTTCCTTCACGATGTTGAAGAGCTCCTTGCTATTGTGTGCGTTGTTGTCGAGGCGGTCTTTGAAGGAGGTCCTCTTGGCAGTCCTGATGAGGTGATGGTGGTTGCGGATGGCATCCTTGTGGGCTGCGTGGCTGACCGGAGTCTGCTCACTGTGCCATTTCTTCTTTAGTTTCTGGCAGGCTCGCTTGGAGGCTAGGAGTTCTGGGGTGAACCAGCTGGCCCTCTTGCTGGTGTCTCTGTAGGAGGGTTTCTTCAGCGGGGTGAGGGTGTTGTCGCAGTCGTCGATCCAGCGTCTGAGGCTGTGGGCTGCATCGTCGGTGTTGGAGGGTTCGGTGGGTGGGCTGAGAGCGAGGTTTGCGTGTAGTTGGTCTTCGGTGATTTTGTTCCAGCAGCAGTGGGGGATCTGTTGGGTGCGGTGGTGTGTGGTGGGTTTCTGGAAGGTGAAGTGGATGCAGCGGTGGTCGGTCCAGGGGAAATCAGTGGTGTGGCTGAAGGAGACGTGGGAACTTGAGGAGAAGACGGGGTCGAGCGTGTGGCCGGCAGAGTGGGTAGGTGTTGTGACAAGTTGATTCAGTCCGAGGTTGGCGAGGTTATCGATCAGGGTGGTGGAGTTGCTGTTGTTGTTGTTCTCAAGGTGAAAGTTCAGGTCTCCGAGGAGGATGTAGTCGGTAGAGGACAGGCAGGGCGTGCGTGCTGATGAAGTCGGCGATGGTGTCGCTGAACTGGGGTCAGGGTCTGGGGGGTCTGTAGACGAGGGTGCCTCTGAGAGTGGAGTTGGGGTTGGTGTGGATCTGGAAATGCATGTGTTCAGTGGTGCTGAGAGTGTCGTCGGTGCTGGTCGAGACCCTGATGCTGTTCTTGTGGACGATGGCGATTCCTCCTCCGACTCCATTGGGGTGGTCTCTGCGGGTGATCTTGTAGCCATCTGGGATGGCAATGGCGATGTCGGGTGCGGAGGAGTTGTTCATCCAGGTCTTTGTCAGGAAGGCGACGTCCAGGGATGAAGTGTCGAGCAGGTCCCAGATCTGGACTGCATGTTAGCGTGCGGAGCTGGTGTTCAGTAGGATGCATCGGAGGTGATTGTGGCCTTTCTTGGCGGGTGGTTTGGCGGCTCCGAGGCTGGTGTAGCTGCAGTTCCGGCAGGTGAAGGGACCCTGTGTGCATTTCGGTGCGGCTTTGAAGCAGGTGTGGGTCCGTCCGGAGTTGAGAGCGTGGAGTGTGCTGGCATCGTAGCGGCGGCGGTCGTTGTGGCGGGCGTGGGGACCAGGGGTTCTGGCGCTGGGCACGGTCCAGGCCCGGACGGGTGCAGACGGGCTTGCCTTCGGCGCGCCAGCGGTGCGGCGCGCGTCCGCTGCGCAGTTGGGACACCAGAGTCTCCGCATATGTTTTAAAAAATTCGGTGGGGAGTCCATCACGTCCCGGCGTGTTTCCGGACGCCAGCGACCGTAATGCTTCACAAATTTCCTCTTTTGTCAGGGGGGAGTCCAGAATGAGGAGTTGGTCAAGCATCAGTGTGGGCAGCTCCACTGTGGAGAGGAATGAATCCATGTGAGGGTCATTACCTGACAGCCGGGACGAATATAACCTGGTGTAGTGTGCTGTCATTACTGCATGAATGTCTCTCTGCGTACAGCTCCTGTGGCCTAGTTCATCCACTAAGAGTTGTATAGGGCGTTGGGGGTATTCTTGCCTAATTAAGTAAGCCAGTAATTTATTCGCCTTATCTGCTGTAGCATGGGAACGAGCCGGTCTGCGTTTCTAACCAGAGCAGTTGTCGCTCAATGGCAGATAGGGACGGGTCAAGCTGTTTACGGTTGCTCCACTTGTGCCCAAGGCAATGCCCTCTCGTCACAACTTTGAATGCCTCCCACTCCGTCAGTAGCAAATCCGCGGACCCTGAGTTGAGATCAAAATATCCAATCACGGCAGACTCAAGGGAGCTCCGGAACGCAGGATCCTCCAAGGCCGCCGTCTGTAGATGCCAGGCTGGAATGGGGGGGGTACCTCGGTCTCCCACACCAAGTGCATTATTTGTGGATTGTGGTCTGAGTGTGTCCGACCTAAGTATTCTGTGGACTGATTTTTTTTTTTTTAAACAAATTTTTATTACGTTTTCGTAGTTTCTACAAATCATCAGTGCATCCCAGCATCTTAAGTATTTTGCACATTACAGATATGCGAATATTGACAAGGCAGACATTATAATCCTTCTTTTGTGTAAGCATCCAAAACAATGCACTTTATATAACAGCTGATTCGGTCCATGCCTACCATCACAACATTCTAGCACATGTTCTGTACAGTTACTGTTCTGTGGACTGAATTAAGGGAACTAGGGCAGCCAATGCTAAAATACTGTCCAGCCGTACATGCAATTTATGGACTGGCAAAAAAAAGGTGTTAACCCTAGTGTGAGAGTGGCGTACACGACAGACATCGGTCAACGACCAATGTCCCATCCAAGTGCATAGGAACCGGGCGTTCGATGAGGCTGTGGATCTATTCAGAGGGGGAAAGGAATGATCCAGAGAAACATCCAGTACAGAGTTAAAATCGCCTCCCAGCAACCATGGAACCTCCCTCCATCTGGGGAGCAAGGCTGTTAGACTACAGAGGAATGATCTCTGATCGGTGTTAGGGACGTAGATTGAACCCAACAGAATAGGCTGTCCATTTAACCTACCCCTAAGCAGCACATACCGTCCGGGGGTCTACCACCACCTCTTCTTCCTCCCACGGGACGACGGCTTTTACCCAAATGAGTGCCCCTCTGGCCATGGATGAGTAGTTAGTGCCATAGAACCTGGCCTCGACAACGACGGCGTAGTCAGGCAGCTTCTGGTTGCGTTAGGTGCGTTTCTTGTAAGAGAGCAATGCTGATCGCTATGCGCTGTAGGCATAGATGGAGTACCGCCTGATAGGTGTGTGTAGGCCTCTAACATTTCATTAGATTATATTTAGGTTTGTCATGGAAATGATTTCAATCTGTCTGTTTCCCTGTGTGAAGTGGACCTCCTCGGGGAGGGTATGCGCGGCAGCAACAGGTCTCTTAACGAGGCCACTCCTCTGGGGGAAAAAAAGAATAAAATTTAGCTTCCAAATAGAATGAAACACCACAAGTGCGAACCCCCAACAGGGAGATCGACCCAATCATTTGCACCTATTCGTGGCAACTAGTCCTACGCCATTGTAGGACTTTGGGGAGCACCGATTTAAAGAAGAAGAGGAAGAAGAAAGAATGCTTGCATATTCCATCCCCCTCATCGGCCCCTCTATAGTAGGAGGTAGAGCAACAGGTATGAGATCATGCATGAAAAGTCCCAGGAGTACATCATGGATCAGTGGGGACATGTGTACAAGCTAGAGCCCATAGTCTCTCTTACTTATAAGTGTGAGGCGATTGGGACTATGGGCAACGTGTTCTCAAATAATGTCATCTGGGGAGTGCTATCTGGGAGGAGAGTCCTCATCAGTTGACCATTCTGGTGTGGAGCCGGCACCTCCTCTGGAATTTGACGGGGACCCGGTGGAACTTATTGGTGAAGGTGATCTAGCAGGCTGAAGAGCCGCTGCAACCTGCAGTGCTTCTTGACGCTCTGATCTAATCTGTTCCAGATCCGGGGCCACGACGGGCGGCCACACATCTCTGCCATACCTCCTGCGGCGGCCACAACAGGGTCCCCCCTGCAGTCGGGGTCTTCAGAAGGCCTAGGAGTCGTTGTCAGCCTATTTTCTTCGAGCCAATCCCAGGCCTTCAAGGGAGAATCAAAGTATTGGGTGTTGCCATCTCTGATAAATCAAAGGTGGGCAGGAAAAAGTAGGGAGTATCGGAGTTCCAGCTCTCTGAGTTGTTTCTTGACTGCGCCGAAGGTGGCTCGCCTTCTTTGAACTTGTGCAGTGTAGTCTGGGAAGAAGGAGGCGGTGACGTTTTGCACCTTGCGGCCGGGATGTTTGCCTATCTCCCGTAGTATGACATCTCTGTCCCTGAAGTTCATTATGTAAAATAAGAAGGGATAAGGGCGAGCACCTGGAGGGGATTTGTGGGCTGGAACTCTGTGGGCCCGTTCTACTACGAAGTGCCGTGAGAGTGATCCTGTGGAAAGCAGTTCTCACATTCAGGATTCTGTGTAGCCCTCTGGATCCTGACCCTCTGTCCCCTCCGGCAGGCCAATCACCCTCACATTATTTACGGCGCGACCTCCCTTCGGCATCATCTACTTCTCCTCCAGGGCTGGAGGTCCGCCAACATTGCCTCAGTATCGCGGACCCTGTTGGACAGTTTGTGCTGATCGACACGTAGAAGCGTGAAGTCTGAGGTAATGATGTCCATCCTGCCCTCCAGGGAGGTGCGCATCTGTTCCATCATGGTGCCGATCCTCTCCACCGCCGCCAGTACCGAGTCCAATTTGGCTGGGATGTCTGGCTGGTTTGCCCCCATAGATGGTCCAGAAGCCTTGGGCGTTCCTTCAATCTGGCCTCGGTTAGGGACATCTTGGTGGGTGTTGGAGCGTAGGCGGCCCATGACTATATGCTGAGCGCTCTGCATAGGGGGTGAGATACGAATATCCTCCACTACCCTCCCAACATCTTAGGGTGATGCACCACCCCAGAGGCCAACCAGATGGGTGAAGGCACAGGTCTTTTGAAGGGGATAGCTCTTGGGTCAGGGTCCCCCCGGTCGGGCGCAAGCACTGCCGCAGCCCTGCTAGGCCAGAACAGGAATCGTCAGGTAAGGGGGGACTAGGCCCAAACGGCTCCTAGACCCACTCTATTTCAGCCGGCCGCCCCTATCACAGGTAATGATCTTTGTGTGCTCAGATAAGATCTGGACCAGCATAGGCCCAAACCGGCCTCCGCACTGTTCCTTGCACTGAGTCACCCAGGTAGTCAACCAATGCGGCATCTCTTTGCACCAGTGGGGGGGTGCGCATTGGCCCGACCGACCACCAGGCTCTTCCACTCCCCACCTCAGCCGGACAGCGCCGCCGCAGGCTCACCTGACGTGTCTCCGCCAAAGTAGATGTGGGCTGTCTAAGATGGCGTCCTTTGTCACAGGCGATGGCCTCCAGTTGCCTGTGACAAAGGATGCAGGTTCGTAGCCTCAGGGGATGTCACACGGCATTTGGCCCAGCCGCATCCAGCGTGGTCTCAGCCCCACAGCTCCTCTAGTCTTGCACCAACGTGGGAGGCAGAGAAGGTCCCCCGGGCTCAACGGGGCCTCCTTCAAACGGAAGAAGCCGGATCCGAACTGTTCTGGCCGTAGGTTTTTCGCAGGTGCAGTGGCCTCAACACTGGGCCTGGCTGCACTCCGCCGTGCACAAGTCTCGCTCTATGGGGGGACCCCCCTGCACCAACCAGGCCAGTTCCAATTAGGGTGACCAACTGGCATTGGTGCAAATTCAGGACAGTGAGTGTAAAAATTCAGGACAAAGGGTCAAAATTCAGGACACAAATTCAGGACAGGAGGTCAAAATTAAGGACAAAACTTCAGGACAATAGGTAAGTTTTACAGACACATCAGAGGAGGTCGCGCAATAGTATATAAGTAAGCCCAGCCATATCCAAACATATTCAACCATTTGCAAACCTATCCATTATGTATCCTTCCATCTATCATTTCACTCATCCATCCTTTCACTCATCTATCCATTATCCATCCATCCACCCTTTCACCCTATCCATCTGTACACTCATCCATCCACTCTTCTACCCATCCATCCATTCACACATCCATCCAGCCATTTACCCTTTCACCCATCCAGCCATCCTTTCACTTACTCATCGATCCATCCACCCAGTCACTCCTCCTTCCACCCATCCACCCTTTCAGTCATCCATCCATCCTCCCTTTCTCTCTCCATCGACCCTTTCACTTAGCCATCCTTCCTTCCATCCACCCACCCATCCATCTACTCATCCACTCATGAATCCATCCATTGACCCAATCACTCATCCATCCTTTCTCTCATCCATTTATCCTTTCACTTCTTCACTCATCTGGTCATCTTTTTGTCCATCTACTCTCCCTTTCACTCACTCATCCATCCTTACATCCACCCTTTCACTCATCCGTCCATCCATTCACCCTTGCACTTATCAATTCATCAATCCATCCATCCTTTCACTCATCCATCCACCCTTTTACCCATCCAGCTACCCTCCCACCCATACATCCAGCTATTTACCTTTTCTCTCATCCATCCTACCACTCACTAATCAATCCATCCATCCTCTCTCATTATCCATCTAGTCAATCTTTCATTCATCCATTCACCCTTTCGCTAATTCATCCAGCCATCCACCCATCCCTTCACTTACTCACTCGCCCACCTTTTCATATTAATTTTGAGCTGAGCCTTTTTGAGAAGAGGCCCATCAAGAACTTCACCCTCGCTGCAGGAGCCATTCCAGGACTGCGGCAGAAGCCACCCAGGGCGAAGACAATATCCACCACAGGGGGGACAGGAGCCATCACAGGCAGGGGGGGGCAGGAGCCACCGCATGGGGGGGCAGGAGCCATCACTGGGGGGGGCAGGAGCCATCACTGGGGGGGAGCAGGAGCCATCACAGGAGGGGGAACAGGATCCACCAGGGTGGGCACAGGGGTGGGCATGCAGTATTCTAGTATCATCTTGGTCTCTTCCAGGGTGGGGTAGGGCCTGGAAACAACAACGAGAAGACAGGCTCTCTTTCCAAAATGTTAGTTTTGCCATCCCCCACTGTGATGTACAGTACTTAAAGGAGATAATCCAAGAGAACTGATTTAACTGATTGTCCTCCATACTTTGTTAATCAGTGTGGGTGCGATTGTGCCATTTCTTTATTTTATTACATTATAACTGCATGTTTGAAGAACCGAGGTTTGCTTACAATTTAGTAACAGTAATTAAGCTCTGTGAAGAGAACCACGTGTTGCCTCGGTGTAATTAGGGCCGGTGTAATTAGGGCCGGTTCTACGATTTTTGGGGTCCTGGGCAGGAAGGAAATGTGTGAGGCCCCTCTAAATTGCAGAGACATGACGCATTCAGGGCTGTTTGCATCTGAATAGATGCCCCTGCTCCTGAAGCTGCATCCCCTCCCTCTCAGTCACCTTCAAGCACCTCTTAACAGCTCATCAAGGGCTGAAGGTGTGAGGGTTGCCATACCACTGCGCCTCTCCAATACTGCTGGGTATCTGAGCTTTGGTACTGCATCGGAGTCTGTTACACCCGATCTCAACAGCATTGAAGTCAAGAAGGAGGTGGGTGGAAGCTGTGCCGGCTTTAGGGTGGTGCGACTAGTGCCTGGTTAAAATTACGGACAAATGGCGTCCGTTAAAGAATCCTTCACGGACAAAGGACAGACGGCCGAAATTACGGACTGTCCGTGAAATTTACGGACGGTTGGTCACCCTAAGTTCCAATCTCGGGCGGGCCCCCAGGGCGGGCCCGCCACCTCCGCTGTCACAGCAGGGCACCGAATCCGCTCCGGCCCACCTCGGGTGCCACCGGGTGCATGGGAGGCCTCAAATCGGGTGATGCCACCTATCCGAGGGGCGTCCCGCCAGGGCTGGGACTCACCGTGTCCCCCAGGATCCACCTGGCGACCTTCAGGCTGACAGCCTCAGGGAACCACGTCTCACCTCACAGTCCAGCAGGCGGGGGGCCCACTCCCTGTGGGCTTGCGAAGGCCTTGGACGGCTCCACTGGCTCTGCCGCACCCATCTCTCCCACAGGTATGGCTCCGCTGCACCCGTCCCTCCAGTGCACACGGCGGGCTGGACAGCCGCGCTGCTGCAGTTCGGGTCGCTGTCTCTCTGCTGGCGCCGCGCCCTCTCTTGCCTGACGAGGGGTACCACCACCCGGGCCTGCGTGTTTACCTTGTGCGCCGCTACTCAGGGCTCTGCCGCCTCGGCGTCGGCAGACCCCTCGCCTGGATCAGTATATGCTCTCCTGTAACCTCCTGGGCGGCAGGGCAAATTTCCTGTTGCTGTACCGCAGGATTGCCAGGATAACCGGGAGATACAAAACAGAGGGCCTTTAGAATATGTCCGTCATCTTAGGTGCTTGGCCACGCCCCCCCTTATGCATCTTACACCCAGGATAGCTAACATCATGTTTTGACGCCTCCAATAGTCCATAATTATTTTGATGGAATCTGAAAATAAACTACTTTGTCATGGTATCAATCAATAGTCAAAGCTCATTGCCCGGAAGCACTTGGCCCAAACAACGTGCTTAATGACAGGACTGAGAGTCCGAACTGGTTCCAAGCTTTGCTGTACATAGAGGGGCTTCATCCATTGGTGTGTTTAGTTGTCATTCACATTTTGCTTCTTTTCACCACAGCATACAATATAGGGCAATTGGTCAGCTGAATTAAGCAATTTGCTCTATTGCACTACAAACATTTTGCCTGATCGCATGAGCGTATCCACCATAATAGGAGTGCACTTCCATGCCAATGTTGGTGTGCCTGTACCTTACTTTAATAGTTTTTAGAAATTACCACTTTTTGTGTGGCATTTCCTCAGACTTTTGCCTTCTTTTGCTGAACCAGGTTTTGTTGGCCATAATACTCTGCACACTTTACCCCTGTTAACCAGTAGTAAAGTGCCTATGCTCTCCTTTTTAAACATTGTAAAACTGAAATATACCTAATTGTCACATTTAAGTTACTTATAAATCCCTGGTATATGGCACTACATGTCTCCAGGACCTGTAACTTAACTGCTACTAGTGAGCAGCAGCACTCCTTGTGCCACCCACTAAAGTAGCCCTGTAGGCATGTATGTCTCCAGGCCTGCCAATGCATCCCGGGTGTGCAGTTTTAAACAGAAATTTTGACCTGGTGAAACTAACCTTTTGCCAGGTCTAAACCTTCCTTTTTAATACTCATACATCACCCCTAAAGTCGGCCCTAAATGCCCATAGTGCAGGGTACAGGGTGAGGACTTAAGAAGTAGAATATGTATAATTTATATTTTTCATGTCCTGGCAATGAAAAACCTATAAAGTAGTTTTTCACTATAGCAAGGCTGACTCTCACATAGGATTACTCTGGATCACAATTGCTTTCGCAAGAAGTTAAAGTCATGGATGTTTGACAACTAATCAAGCAATGTGTCAGAGCTGTCTGCAGACGCCATGGGACTTCCGAGTGATATGTGCTCTGAACAAATGTCCCTGATTTGATTTGATTTGCTATACTATTACCTTTAATAACTTCTAAATTCAGTTTTGAAGGTGCTAGAAAAATGGTTCACGATTTCATTTTAATTGTAATTTATAAGCCAACTTAAATAGTTAAGTCAGATTTTATATTACTATATTTGAAATAACACTCTTAGAAAGTTGTAATTTCCCTGCCTAAAACTAAAAGGCTTTCCTCCCAGTGTCCAGCTGTCACACAAGGCACGATGGCTCCCCTGTGGTAAGATGTGTATTGCTTCTATACAGTGAACAAAGGGCCCTTTGAATGGGGAAGGGGTGCCTCCTTTGACCGGATGGCCTTGGCGGGCTGTGTCCAACCTCTTCATGAACTTCAAATGATGCCTACCTTCTCACAGGCAGTTGAATGCTACACCTAGACCTGCCTTTGTCTTTCTAGTCAGGATGGCACAAAACTCAGAGGAACTGACCAGAACTGGTTTAGGGGTGGGCAAGGCTTGCCCTCCACCCTCAGGTTGGCACTGGGACCCCACAAACCTCTACTCAGAAGACTCCGGGACCCATGAAGAATCTGAGATGGACTGCACTGCTGTCTGGAGAACCTGACGGAAGACTGGACTGCTTGTCTTGAACCCAGGACCCCAGTAGTGACGCTAAGTCTCAGTTGGCTGACCTCCTGGTTAAGCTACGAGGACACAATAAGCTTCTAGAGACCTTTTTCCTTCAGCCGCCCAGCTGACCAGTTCCAACTGGACATATCCTGGACCCTGCTAGTGTTGGAGTGAGTCCTAACCTCTAAGTAGTGACATCAGGTCCTATACTCTTGGCTGGTGTTAGAGGGTACTCCTCCTGTCCCCAAACTGAAAGACGTGGGATCACTGATTTGCCTCAGCTTGCTAGTTTGCCCTCCTGAAGGAGATTTGACTTCCAGAAACGTTTTTAAGTCTGAACGTAGAGGGCTTCATTGGAACCAAAGCCAAGCAGCATCCTATTGACTTCGAGGCCTTCCTGGGAACAGACTTCGCACGTTTGAAACTTTTGAACCTCCATTGATGACCGCACTGTGCACCCGCTCTATAGCCATCGTTGATCCCTGTTTCCGATCCAGCTTGCCCTACTAATATCTCGTCAACTATCACTTTTTTTCCATATGAGTTTCTCAGTCTGAAGGTAAACTTTCCATAAGGACAAACCTGTTCCCTGTATCCGACCGGCGCCCCCTCCATCATGGTCAACCTTAACTTTTGATTTTGACCTGGTGTAGCGCAACCAAAAAAACCGCAGTTGGAGCTTTGTGCCTTTTGGCACTATTTTCATTTCACATTATAAAAATTAATATCTCCAGTGCTAACGTTGGATTTTTCTTGTTTTGGTGTTATTTTATTTATTACATTTTATTCTATTTTTAGATCTGGTGTTAGCCAAGGCCTTTTTCATTAAAGAAACAAATATATGTGCAATATACTTTTTTAAAGGGGCTTTCAGCCAGTTTTCTTCATTCATTGGTCTGCTAGTCATTCATGTTTTGCTTATGCCCACTACAGTATACAGCATGGGGAAGGTGGTCAGTACACTTCAGCTACTAGATAATTTCACTTTGAGTGACTGTGTTTTGCTCTTTCACAAGGAGCACATCCACACACAAGTTGCCTTCTGTGCCAAAGTTTTTTTAAATGTATTACTTTGATGTTGCCTTTATACTTAGAGTCCGATGTGACAGCAGGATGCTATACCAGATGTAAAAACACTCCACTGCTTATCAGTTCCTGTCTCCTGCCAGTAAAGTTGTAAATTCCTTTTGGACTGTTCAATGTTTACTGTTTGACTGCTGGTATTTCACAGCATAACAGATTAGTCCATTTGAAATTGTTTTGTATTAAGTTATCAAGGCTTCAATATTATTCATGTGAATTCATACGTGGATAATTCTTCAGAAACACGTTTATTCTGGACTCAACTTCACAAATGTGTTTTTACTTATACATTTTGCCCAGGAAGAAAACAAGCCTTTATCACGTTTAATTTGCAGCACTTCTAACACTTTTTTATTGTTTGCTTTCTTTCTTACTTTCCTTCTTCTCTTTCCTTTTTTTTTCTTTCTTTTTTCCTTCCATTCCATCATTTCTTCTTTCATTTGTTTCTTTCATTCCTTCACTCTCTGTTTAATTTTTTCTTTAATTCCTTCATTCTCTGTTTCATTTTTTCTTTCATTCCTTCATTACTTCTGTCTTGCTTTCCTACTGACATTCATTCTTTCCTTTTTTCTTGCTTTTTCTTTCTTTCCTTCATTTTGCTTTCCTTTCTTCTTTCATTACTTTCCTTTTTCCTTTCATTATTTCAGTCCTTCGTTTCTTCTTTCTTTCTTCCTTTCCTTTTTTCTTTTATTCTTTCATACCTTCTTTCTTACATTGCTTCTTTTCTTTTTTCTTTCATTCTTTGTCATTTGTTTCTTTTTTCTTTTTTCTTTCATTCTTACATTTCTTCTTTCCTTATTTCTTGCTTTTGTTTTTCTTTCCTGCTCTCCTGCTTTCTTTCTCTCTTGGTTTCTTTCTTTTCTTTCCTTAATTTTTCCTTCTTTCTTGCTTTCTTTCTGTTTAATCCTTTCTATTTTCTTTCCTTCATTCCTTCTTTCTTGCTTTCATTTCTCCTTTCCTGCTTTCATTCCTCCTTTCTTTCTTGCTTTCCATCTTCCATTTTTTCTTTTGTCTTTCTTTTTTCTTGCTTTCTTGATTTCTTTCTCTCTTTTCCTTTTTCTTTCTTTCTATTTTTCCTTTGTCACTTTCTTTCTTTAGTTCGCACCTGTATTCATTCTTTCTCATTTTCTGTCCTTTAATTCTTCTTTCTGTCTGTCTTTCTATCATTCTTTCTTGCTTTTGTGCATTCTGTCTTTCTTTCCTTCTTTTGTTTTTTCTTTCCTTTATTTTTGCCTTCTTTCCTTTATTCTTGCCTTGCTTCTTTCTCTGTTTATAGCCTTCCTTGTTTCTTGCCTTGTTTCTTTCCTGATTTCTTACCTTCTTGCCCTCCTTCTATCTTTCTCAAAGGCAAGAGGCTCATATCCAATGGCACAATGATTGGCTTTTTTAGGTCTGTGTTAGCCAAGACATTTTGATTTTACTAAAATAATGCATGTAAGATATTTACTTATATGAGTTTTCAGCCACACTTCATCCATTTGTCTGTAGTTGTGTCATTCACATTTTTCTCCAACCGACTCGAGCATGCATCAAAGGGCATCGTGTCACCCCACTTAGAGCCTTTGGATTGCTTCACTATGAGTTACAGTATCTTTAGATAATGTTTTTTTCTGACTTACAAACTCTTAGCAGCTTTCCAAACAAAGTTTTGCAAAAGCCATGTGTGAGAAGCTGGCCTGGCATATGCTGGTGACTAGTTATAGTGGCGACCTTGCACCAGTCCAATTCGACTCTTATGGTAGATAGGTTTAAGACAACCTTTTAAAGAAAGCTATCCTAGTGGTTGCTGTGGAGAGCAGCCTTCAGGCTAAGTCTCAGAGGAATGTAAAGCAGCTTGTTTTACCTTATAATCTCTTGAATTACCAAATTAAAGGACACCACACAGGTACATATATCAAATATATATGTGTTTATTTTTAGACACACTCTACTAATCTCTTTATGAGATTAGAAGCCAGGAACACATTCTATTATCAACGTTTCACAATAAGTTAAGCACAAATATGGCTGGGGCCCTAGGGGCGTACCAGACCATATACTAAAAAAGAGGTTTAGGAAAGTCGACTTGCAGAATGACAAGCCAAGGGCCTGTAGAATCGCTGGGGCTTCACTACTGCAGTGAAAGCAGGAAAGTAACAGACCCATGGGAGACGCATGCAGTGTGTGAACACAGCCGCGGGTTCCCTATTGATTACAATGGAGCAAGTCGCGGTTTGATTTTTAAACTTTTAGGGTACTTCGAGGAAGTCTACAAGCAAGCCACTTACAAGGTAAGTAATTCGAGGGCCAACACACACTAAGGCACCGGAGTGCACGAGTTACCTCACCCAGGGAAGCCGGGTGAATAGGTGTCTTTTGGTGTCGGGTCGCGTCGCTGTTTTCTATGGAGACCAAAGAAGATTTGCTGCTTGCGAAGACTGAAGAAGTGTCCGGTGGAATCCAAGGCTGGATTCAAGATGCAGATGACCTGCAAATTGAAGGGACAGTGTTCACAGTCACTTGCCAGTGACCGGGGGCCAGGAAGCTGGTTGCCCACAGAAGTCGGGTGATTTTAGGTGATCAAGGGTGTTTTGACTCTTCGCTCACGAGGTCCAGAAAGGATCGACGATGACCAGCAGCTGGATTCGGAGTGTTCCACAACGTCTGCAGCTTACTGATGTATCGGCAACCGAATTGGAGCCAACAAGCCTTGGCAACAGCAAGTCTCATGTAGAGTGAAGAAAGCAGATGGTGCAGACCAGCAAGGTCTGAGGGACTCACCCAGTGAAGGTGAGTGAGGGCAGCCCAGGAGCAACTAGGGGAGCTCTTTGAGATGATAAGAAAGTCTTCGGGGGACCCAAAAGCCAATGGGCAATGGATCGCAAAGATGCCTCTTGAGGAAATGCTTCACAGGAGCCCACGGTCACTTGGGATGGGGTAGGCCTCTGATTTTCACTGCAAAACCTGCTGGAGGCTTGGGCCACAAATGGTCTAAAGCACAAGTTTGTAGAACGTCGTGAAGGGGTTGCACTTGACAATAGTGCACGGTACCCAAGTATTGCTGTTCCTCGTCACTCGTGGGGTCCACTCACCTCAGCTTTGCTGGGGACTCACAATGGCCGTTGAGAAGTTAGGAAATCCCTTTATGGGGCTGCAGTGACTTCAAACTCCGGCGGGAGCGGGAAAGTTTGCGACCGTTGATTACAGTTTCTGGTGCCTGCCAAGCACGGGAGTCACTCCTTGACTCCAAGGGAGATTCTTCTGTCTTCCAAAGGTAGTGGAACGTCGAAGGGTCAGGATCCTTCTTTGTAGAGCGTCATCCAGGGTTATCTGTTTTGCAATGGCAAAGTTTGCTGTCTTATACTGAAGATAGGGGAGGGACTAGCTGTATGACCACTCCTCTGGGAGGGTCAGGGTAGGGGTGGTTACACCCACTTCCCTTTGTCCAGTTTCGCACCAGAGCAGGGACAGGTAGCCCCTGAACCAGTTTGAGCTGGCATGTGCACAGAGGAGCCTACTGCTCCCACAGTGCAGGACTTCAAAGCACTATAGAAGTTAACCCACCCAGCTCCAATACACTAAATCCTGTCTGGAAGGTGGTGACACCTACCTGTGACAGGATGCCTATTGTTGGGCCTCCTCCACTGCGAGTTTCAGTCAGCAGCAGGAGGGCAGCCCAGTGTCTGTGCTGGTGGCATCCATTTTGTGATGCCAGGGCTCTTTCAGATTTCTACCGTGTTACCACAGTAGGCACATGTCGTTCCCTCTAGAAGGGTGGGATCATGGACTGATGTGGGGGTATGATTCCAAGTTGTTTGACACCAAACACAACATGTTTTGATGCAGTCATTCCAAAGTTATCATTATAATGCACTTAAGAGTATATGGTTTAACCACATCCACAAACAGCCACAGAGAATAGACTCTGCCAGCTGCAGAGGGGCCCTGCTCATGCAGAGGCACCCCCTCACATTGTAAACCAAGCACCCTGCCCTCAGGATTGATAGGGCATGCCATAGGGGTGGCTGATAGGTTTATATGTGTGTGTATGGTGAGATATAGAAACCTATACCTCAGTGAGGAGTGCTAACACTACCTCACCCAGGATGCAGTAGCAGGCCTGTGGTGTCAGATTGAGTCTGCTTGCCAGGGGTGGCATAATACATGCTGCAGCCCCTGGTAGGCCTGTGAAGTGCCTATGCCCTAGGTACCTAAGGTGCCATATACTAGGGGCTCATAAGGTACCACAGTATCCAATCACTAGTGCATCTAATATGCACACCAAGTCGTTTAGAGAGAACAGAGAGACTGGAGCCCTGATTAGCAGGGACCCAGCCACACTATAGCCAGAAACCAGTGTATACATCAGAAGAAAAGTGGGGGCAACATAAGTGCAGATCCTACTCTCCTACACCCCCCCCCCCCCAAACGCAGGGACATTAAACTAACCTTGACCAGTTGAGGCTTCATGTTCTAAGTGGAAATACCTTGAGAGTCCATCTGCATTGGCATGTTGGGTTCCAGGTCTATGTTCCACTGTATAGTCCATCCCCTGTAGGGAAATGGACAACCTGAGCAGTTTAGGATTTTCACCTTTCATCTGTTTGAGCCATAGGAGGGGCTTGTGGTCAGTCTGAATTATGAAGTGAGTGCCAAACAAGTATGGCCTCAGCTTCTTCAGGGCCCACACCACAGCAAAGGCCTCCCTCTCTATAGCTGACCAACGTTTCTCTCTGGGGGTTAGCCTTCTGCTTATGAAAGCTACTGGCTGGTCTTGACCTTCATAATTAAGTTTAGACAGTACAGCTCCCACACCCAGCTCTGAAGCATCTGTTTGAACAATGAAATTGTTTTTGTAGTCTGGACTCTGCAAGATGGGGGCAGTGCACATTGCCTGCTTTAGGTCATCAAATCCCTTTTGACAGCTAGCTGTCCACTGAACCTTTCTTGGCATTTTCTTAGAGGTCATATCATTTAAGGGGGTCACTATAGATCCATGTCCCTTAACAAACCTCCTGTAGTACCCAGTCAGGTCTAAAAAGGCTCTAACCTGTGTCTGGGTTGTTGGAGTTACCCATTCCATTATGGTCTGGATTTTGCTCTGCAATGGTTGAACCTGGCCTCCACCTACAGGGTGGCCCAGGTACACAACCTGACTCAGCCCTATCTGGCACTTACTGGCCTTGAAGGTGAGGCCTGCTTTTTGCAGGGCCTCCAAAACATTTCTGAGGTGGACCAGGGGATCCTGCCAGGTGGAACTAAAGACAGCAATATCATCTAGATAAGCTGAGCAATAAGTTTCCATACCAGTCAGAACTTTATTCACCAACCTCTGAAAAGTGGCAGGTGCATTTTTCAAACCAAAGGGCATTACCACAAAGTGATAGTGCCCACCAGGGGTTGAAAATGCTGTTTTGGCCTTGGCATCATCAGCTAACTTGATTTGCCACTAGCCAGCAGTTAGGTCAAATGTACTAAGATATTTGGCTGAGGCCAAAGTATCTATAAGTTCATCTGCCCTGGGTATTGGATAGGCATCAGTCCTGGTGACTGCATTGAGGCCTCTGTAGTCAACACAAAACCTCATTTATTTCTTACCACCCTGGGTATGAGGTTTAGGCACAAGGACTACTGGACTAGCCCAAGGGCTATCCGAAGGCTCAATAACACCTAGTTCCAACATTTTCTGGACTTCAGTCCTGATACAGTCCCTGATATGGTCAGGTTGCCTGTAGATTTTACTCTTTACAGGTAGACTGTCTCCAGTGTCCACCTCATGGGTGCACCAGGAAGTCTGACTTGGGGTCAGGCTAAACATATGTCTGAACTGTTGCAGAACTTGTCTGCATTCAGTTTGCTGATGATCAGTGAGGCTGCTTGCCAAAGCAACACCATCAACTGACCCATCATCAGGGTTCTGTGAGAGCAGGTCAGGGAGAGGGTCACTTTCCTCCTCCTGGTCCTCATCAGTTGCCATGAGCAAGCCCATGTCAGCCCTGTCCACATATGGCTTTAATCTGTTGACATGGAGCACCCTCAGGGGGCTCCTGGGAGTTCCAAGATCCACCAAGTAGGTAACTTCTCCCTTTTTCTCAACAATTGTGTGGGGGCCACTCCATTTGTCCTGGAGAGCTGCTGGGGCCACAGGCTCCAACACCCACACTTTCTGGCCTGGCTGATAAACAGTCAGGACAACCTTTTGGTCATGCCAAGCTTTTTGTAATTCTTGGCTAGCCTCAAGGTTTTTAGTTGACTTCTTCATGTACTCTGCCATCCGGGAGCGGAGACCAAGTACATAGTCCATCACATCCTGTTTGGGAGGTTTGAGAGGTAACTCCCAGCCCTCCTTCACCAAACATAATGGGCCTCTGACAGGGTGCCCAAACAGAAGTTCAAAAGGGCTGTAACCAACCCCCTTCTGTGGGACCTCCCTGTATGCAAACAGAAGGCAGGGAAGTAAAAGGTCCCATTTTCGCCTAAGCTTTTCTGGGAGGCCTTTAATCATTCCCTTTAGGGTTTTGTTGAACCTTTCAACTAACCCATTGCATTGTGGGTGATAGGGAGTAGTGAATTTGTAGTTGACACCACACTCCTTCCACATTGCTTTTAGATACCCTGACATGAAGTTTGTATCTCTGTCAGATATAGCCTCCTTAGGGAAACCCACTCTGGAGAAGACTCCAATGAGGGCTCTTGCCACTACAGGGGCTGTAGTGGTCCTGAGGGGAATTGCTTCTGGGTACCTGGTGGCATGATCCACTACCACCAGGATACACCTGTGCCCAGATGCTGTTGGAGGGTCAAGGGGACCAACAATGTCAATCCCTACCCTTTCAAAGGGAACCCCCACCACAGGAAGTGGTATCAGGGGGGCCTTTGTTGTGCCAACTGACTTGCCACTGGCTTGGCAAGTGACACAGGAGCGACAAAACTTCTTGGTATCCTCTGACATGTGTGGCCAATGAAAATGGGGAACAAGCCTCTCCCAGGTCTTGTTCTTGCCCAAGTGTCCTGCCAATGAGATATCATGTGCTAGGGTCAAGAGGAACCCCCTAAACTTCTGAGGTATTACCAACCTCCTAGTGGCTCCAGGGGTAGGATCTCTAGCCTCAGAATATAGGAGTCCCTCATCCCAATAAACTTTATGGGACCCACTAGCACTCCCAGCAGCCTTAGCAGCAGCTTGCTGTCTGAGTGGTTCAAGAGAGAGGCAGCACTGTTGCTCCTTACTCAGATCTTCCCTGGCAGGTCCCCCTGCCCCCAAGAACTCAACCTGGCCAGGCTCAAGTTCCTCTGGGGCAGTTCCTTCTTTAGGCTCTGCTTCTCCTCCCTCAGGAGGGGAATCTGAGATCTGAGACAGAGGGGAAGGCACAGCCTTAACCCTACTGCTCCTCCTCTTGGGTAGCATCTGGTCCATAGTTTCACGATCCAGAGCTGGTTCAGCTTTATGCATTTTGGCCTGTGACCTGGTCACAGCAAATACCTCTGCAGGTATGCCCAGCATCTCAGCATGAGTCCAGAATTCCACTTCAGACCAGGCTGAAGTCTCCAGATCATTGCCCAACAAACATTCGACAGGGAGGTCTGCACTGACTACTACCTTTTTGAGGCCAGTTACCCCTCCCCAGGAGAAATTCACAACTGCCAGACTATGGTTGGTCCTGACATTGCTTGCATTGGTAACCTGGTACATTTCACCCAGGATGATCTGTGCAGGGTCCACTAGATCCCCTGCCACCATGGTGACACTAGCACCTGTGTCCCTGAATGCCAAAGCCTGTTTGCCATTTATGATAGGCTGCTGTTTGTACTTGCCCAGATTACAGGGGCTCACTAGGAAGGACATATCAAGGTCTCCCTCACAAACTAGCAATGCCTGTGTTGGTACTCTAACTAGGCCAGACTCCACATCAGAACCCAGGGTCAACCCTACTACACCCTTATTCTGATTACCACCTCCACCAATGACTGCACTAGGGGGAACAGGTGTTTTAGGGGCTGGAGTGGTGGCGGTTTGGTCTTTGGACTTGGTACAATCAGAAGTCCAGTGCCCTTTCTGTTTACAGAATTTGCACCAGGGCTTCTTTTGGCCTTTTCCCTTTGTAGACTGTGAATCCCCACCAGACGCAGATTTTGGGGCCCTTGTGAAGAGTTCTGGGGCCATATGTAGGTAAATTACATTTACCGATTCTTAAATACCGAATTTTATCGATTCGGTATTTATGAATCGGTAAATGTAATGTAGGTAAATTATTACCGATTTGGTAAATGTCGGTATTTAAGAATCGGTATTTACCGAATCGGTAATGGCAACTGGCTTCCCATTCATTCCTATGGGCCTGAAGGCCCATAGGAATGAATGGGAAGCCAGTTGCCATTACCGATTCGGTAAATACCGAATCGGTAACAGGGGAGGCATCATCATGGGTGGCAGGGTGTCACATTGACACCCTGTTGCACCCCTGATTCGTGCATGTGTGCACATGTGGCGCACATACATGCCCTAAGGGCATGTATGTCTGCCACATTGCACATTTCAAATAGCACAATAATGCTTTTTTACAGGTATTCGTCATTTACCATCAACTTTTAGTTTGTGGTAAATAACGAATCCACACACCGACGAGACACTCCCCCTACATATCATTTCAGGATTCGGTATTTACCGAATCGGTGAAATTACCGATTCGGTAATTTTACCGATTCGGTAAATTACCGAATCCTGAAATATGCCCCCTACATAGCAAAAGCCTAAATACCGGTCGTAACGGGATATTTACCGAAAATCGGCCGTTACCGACCGGTATTTGGCTTCCTACATATGGCCCTTGGTCTTTTGCCTTATCCCCACCTTTATCTGAGCCTTTAGGATCTTGCTTCTTGGTGTCACCCCCTTGGTTCTGGGTTTTCTGCCTCACCCTGGTTCTGACCCATTTGTCTGCCTTCTTTCCCAATTCTTGGGGAGAGGTCAGATCAGAGTCCACCAGGTACTGATGCAACAACTGTTTTTGGCAATTATTAAGGATCTGTTCTCTCATGATAAGATTATACAATCCCTTAAAATCAGTAACTCTACTACCAACCAGCCAACCTTCTAGAGCCTTGGTTGCACAATCAACAAAGTCAGTCCAATCCTGAGTCTGTGCTTTCTGGGTATCTCTCAATCAATCAATCAATCAGTGACACTTATAAAGCGCGCTACCTACCCGTAGGGTCTCAAGGCGCTGGGGGGGGGGGGGGTGCCGCTACTGCTCGAACAGCCAGGTCCTCAGCTTCTTCCTGAAGGAGAGGTGGTCTTGGGTCAGGCGCAGGTCGGTCGGGAGGGAGTTCCAGGTCTTGGCGGCCAGGTAGGAGAAGGACCTTCCTCCTGTAGTCGCTCTTCGGATGCGGGGGACGGCGGCGAGGGCGTGGTTGGCTGATCGGAGGTGGCGTTTGGGAGCGTAGAAGTTGACTCGGCTGTTGAGGTAGCTCGGGCCTTGGTCGTGTAGGGCTTTGTGTGCGTGGGTGAGGCGGCGGAAGGTGATTCTTTTGTTGACGGGGAGCCAGTGAAGGTCTCTCAGATGTCCGGAGATGTGGCTGGTTCGTGGGATGTCGAGGATGAGTCTGGCTGAGGCGTTCTGGATCCGCTGGAGTCTCTTCTGGAGCTTGGCGGTGGTACCGGCGTAGAGGGCGTTGCCGTAGTCCAGTCGGCTGGTGACGAGGGCCTGGGTGACGGTCTTCCTGGTCTCGGTGGGGATCCACCAGAAGATCTTCCGTAGCATGCGTAGGATGTTGAAGCACGCCGAGGAGACGTTGTTGACTTGCCTGGTCATGGAGAGGGAGGAGTCCAGGATGAAGCCCAGGTTGCGTGCATGGTCTGTCGGTTTGGGTGCGGTGCCCAGGGCGGGAGGCCACCAGGAGTCGTCCCAGGCGGAGGGTGAGGAGCCCAGGATGAGGACCTCCGTCTTGTCCGAGTTCAGTTTCAAGCGGCTGGTCGTCATCCACTCGGCTACCACTTTCATCCCTTCGTGCAGGTTGGCTCTGGCGGCGGCGGGGTCGTTGGTCAGGGAGAGGATCAGCTGGGTGTCGTCGGCGTAGGAGATTATGCTGAGGTTGTGTTTGCGTACGATGGCCGCGAGGGGGCTCATGTAGACGTTGAAGAGGGTGGGGCTCAGAGATGATCCTTGAGGGACGCCGCAGATGACTTCGGAGGCCTCTGACTTGTACGGTGGTAGGCGGACTCTCTGTGTTCTTCCGTCGAGGAAGGAGATGATCCATTCCAGCGCCTTGTCCTGGATTCCGATGTTGCTGAGGCGCCGTACTAGGGTGCGGTGGCAGACCGTGTCGAATGCCGCGGAGAGGTCTAGGAGGATGAGGGCCGCTGTTTCTCCATTGTCCATCAGGGCTCGGATGTCATCGGTGGCGGCGATGAGGGCGGTCTCGGTGCTGTGATTGGCTCGGAAGCCGGACTGTGAGGGGTCGAGGGATCCGTTCGTCTCGAGGAAGGCGGCCATCTGCTTGTTGACGGTCTTCTCGATGACTTTGGCTGGAAACGGGAGGAGCGAGATGGGGCGGTAGTTCTTGAGGTCGGTGGGGTCCGCTGTTGGTTTCTTGAGTAGAGCGCTGAGTTCGGCGTGTTTCCAGCTCTCAGGGAAGATGGTGGTGTCGAAGGATGTGTTGATGATGTCTCGCAAGTGGGGTGCGATGACAGCGTCGGCCTTGTTGAAGACGTGGTGAGGGCAGGGGTCGGTCGGTGATCCGGAGTGGATGAAGTTCATCGTGCGGATGGTGTCTTCGGTGCTGATCGGGGTCCAGGCGTGGAGGGTGGTGGTGGGGGGTGGTTGTTCGGTCATGGTGTGCGTTGGTTGGTTGTTGAAGCTGTTGTGTATGTCCGCGATCTTGTTGTGGAAGTATGAAGCGAGGGAGTTGCAGAGGTCTTGCGATGGGGTGATGTCGTTGTTTCCTGCGCTGGGGTTGGAAAGCTCTTTCACGATGTTGAAGAGTTCCTTGCAGTTGTGTGCGTTGTTGTCCAACCGGTCCTTGAGTGCTGTTTTCTTGGCGGCGCGGATCAGCTGGTGGTGTTTCCGGGTGGCAAGTTTGAAGGAGGTCCTGTTGTCCGGTGTCGGTTCCCTTCTCCAGACTTTCTCGAGGGCTCGGCAGTTCTTCTTGGAGCTCTTGAGTTCGTCGGTGAACCATGGGGCCTTCTTGCTGCCGGGTCTGCTAGGCGGGGTCCTCAGTGGGGCGAGTTCGTCCGCGCAGTTGCTGATCCACTTCGTGAGGTTGTCGGCGGCCTGGCTGGGGTTCGCTGAGCTGGCAGGAGGGTGCTGGCTCAGGGAGGTGGCGAGCTGGTCTGCTGTGATCTTGTTCCAGCTTCTGCGGGCGGCCTGTTGCTGGTGTTGGTGGGTCGTCGTTCTCTTGAAGGTGAAGTGGACGCAGCTGTGGTCCATCCATTGAAGCTCTGTGGCGTGGCTGAAGTCGATGTCTGTGCTGGAAGAGAAGACTGCGTCGAGTGTGTGTCCGGCGAGGTGGGTGGGGGTGGACACCAGTTGCTTGAGTCCAAGGTTGGCGAGGTTGTCGAGCAGGGTGCTGGTGTTGCGGTCGTTGTTCTCCAGATGGAAGTTGAGGTCTCCCAGGATGATGTAGTCAGCGGAGGGGAGGGCATGCGGGCTGACGAAGTCGGCGATGTCCTCGCTGAATTGTGTGCGTGGTCCAGGGGGTCGGTAGATCAGGGTGCCTCTGAGGGTGGTGTTCGGGTTGGTGTGGATCTGGAAATGCAGGTGTTCGGCGCTGGTCAGGGTGTTGTCGGTGCTGGTCGTGAGACGGATGGTGTTCCTGTGGATGATGGCGATGCCTCCTCCCATCTGGTTGGCGTTTCGGTCCCTCCGGACGATCTTGTAGCCCTCTGGGATAGCGATGGCGATGTCGGGAGCTGAAGAGGCGTTCATCCAGGTCTCCGTGAGGAAGGCAACGTCAGGGTCTGTGGCGTCTAGAAGGTTCCAGAGTTCGATGGCGTGTCTGTGGACGGAGCGGGTGTTGAGCAGGATGCACTTGAGGTGGGTGCTGCTGGTGTTCGACTTGGCGGGTGCTGGTGCGAGGCTGGTCCGGATGCAGGAGAACTTGCAGGCGTGGCAGCTGAAAGGTCCGTGGGTACGTCGTGGAGTGGCTTGATGGCATTCTGGGAGTCGGCCGGTGTTGAGTGCGGTGAGGGTGGCGGCGGAGTACGTCAGGCGGGTCGGTCGGGGTCCTCGTGGGCCAGGGGTCCTGGCACTGGGCGCGGTCCAGGCGCGGACGGGCGCAGACGGGCTTACCTTTGGCGCGCCTTCGGCGCACAATCGGCGCGCCCGCTGCGCGTGGCCGCTGCGCGTTCGCACGGTCGCCATTTAAGGCGAAGTGCGCGGGTGGGCGGAGCAGCTGGGAGGCGGGAGCGGGAAGAGTACAGAATAGAAAAAGGGGCGGGGAAAAGCGGCGGTGGCGGGAAGGGAGAGCGGAGGGCGGCGAGGTAGGCGGACAACAAGGAAGGAAAACCAAAACACAGGCACAACGAAATAAATAAAAACAGGCACAAATTACAGTAAAAACAAGGCAAGAACAACAACAGCGGAGGCAGCCGGCAGCCGGCAACGAGGCAGGCAGCGAGGCAGAGGGCAGGCAAGGGGCACACGCAGCAGCTGGTGGCCGTGCGGCGCGGGGGTGTCCCACAAGTGGGTCACACTCACCTGCGTCGCACGGTCGCCATTTAAGGCCAAGTGCGCGGGTGGGCGGAGCAGCTGGGAGGCGGGAGCGGGGAGGGTACAGAATAGAAAAAGGGGCGGGGACTTCAACCTGTACTGTTCAGTGGTTAAGCCAAACCCATCTATTAATGCACTCTTCAGGGCTTCATAGTCATTAGCATCCTCTTCTCTAACAGTGAGGAGCTTGTCTCTACCTTTATCAGAAAAGGAGAGCCACAAGATTGCTGCCCACTGTTTCTGGGGGACCTGTTGAACTTTACAGGCCCTCTCCATAGCAGTTATCCATTTGTGGATATCATCCCCACTCTGGTAGGGAGAAACAACCTTGGACAGGTTCCTATGGTCTGGAATGTAATCTCTGCCTCTAGGGACACTGTTGCTGCCACCAGGGGTATCTACCCCCCTCTTGTCTAGAAGCTCTCTGGAGCTCAAAGACTTCTCTATCTAAGGCCAAATGCTTGGTTCTGAGGGCAAGCCTAGCTTCCTCACACTGGAGCATCGTGTACCTTCTTTCAGAGGAGGTCTCTCTATGTAAGTATGAGTTCCTCTGATGGACAGAATCCTTGTCAGAGTGATATGAGTGGTTAGATTCCCTTGAAGGGGACCTATGCCTCTCTCCCACTCTGTCAACTCTCTTAGGGAGAATTCCTCTGTCCTGTTCAGACCTTTCTGGTTCTGGCCCTTCAATCACAGAATCCAGATCATCTTGATTTTCATCATCAGACCCAGAGACTATGGCTAACCCACCCCCTGATCCAGATCCACTAGCCCCTATGGCTAGTCTAAGATCATCTGCTACTAGTAGATTTATCAGGTGTTGTGTGGAGGGACTCTGTCCTAATCCCAGGTGTCTTGCAACGCACATGGCCTTCAAGTCAAAGAAGGTCATGTCCTTATACTGGGGTTGGGTGGACCCACTGGCTCCATCCCTTGAGGACATTCTAGTGTTATGCAGTGTTGCACTACCTACACTAGTTTGTGACCTACTGATCCTAGCTTGAGCTGTAGCAAGGGTGTGCTATCCCTTCACAAACAACTCTAAGTTCAGTAGAACTTATTGATACTAAGCTTGACTTTTATATGTACCTTGAGTACCATTAGTGGTTTTTCAGTTAGTAATTCAAATAGAGATTTTCTGGTAAAACAATGGCAAGCTGGAATCCCACACGCTGCCCACCAATGTGAGAAGTTGGCCTGGCATATCCTGGTCACTAGTTAATTTATAGTGGCCACCTTGCACTAGTCCAATTCGACTCTTATGGTAGATAGGTTTAAGATAACCTTTTAAAGAAAGCTATCCTAGTGGTAGCTGTGGAGAGCAGCCTTCAGGCTAAGTCTCAGAGGAATGTAAAGCAGCTTGTTTTACCTTATAATCTCTTGAATTACCAAATGAAAGGACACCACACAGGTATATATATCAAATATATATGTATTTATTTCTAGACACACTCTACTAATCTCTTTATGAGACTAGAAGCCAGGAACACATTCAAATATCAACGTTTCACAATAAGTTAAGCACAAATATGGCTGGGGCCCTAGGGGCGTACCAGACCATATACTAAAAAAGAGGTTTAGGAAAGTCGACTTTCAGAATGACAAGGCTTAGGGCCTGTAGAAACGCTGGGGCTTCACTACTGCAGTGAAAGCAGGTAAGTAACAGACCCACGGGAGACGCATGCAGTGTGTGAATACAGCCGCGGGTTCCATATTGATACAATGGAGCAAGTCGCAGTTTGATTTTTAAAGTTTTATGGTACTTCGAGGAAGTCTACAAGCAAGCCACTTACAAGTGAAGTAATTCGAGGGCCAACACACACTAGTTACCTCACCCAGGGAAGCCGGGTGCATAGGTGTCTTTTGGTGTCGGGTCGCGTCGCTGTTTTCTATGGAGACCAAAGAAGATTTGCTGCTTGCGAAGACTGAAGAAGTGTCAGGTGGAATCCAAGGCTGGATTCAAGATGCAGATGACCTGAAAATTGAAGGGACAGTGTTCACAGTCACTTGCCAGTGACCGGGGGCCAGGAAGCTGGTTGCCCACGGAAGTCGGGTGATTTCAGGTGATCAAGGGTGTTTTGACTCTTCGCTCACGAGGTCCAGGAAGGATCGATGATGACCAGCATCTGGATTCGGAGTGTCCCACGACGTCTGCGGCTTACTGAGGTGTCAGCAACTGGATTGGAGCCAACAAGCCTTGGCAACAACAAGTCTCATGTAGAGTGAAGAAAGTCGATGGTGCAGACCAGCAAGGTCTGAGGGACTCACCCAGCAAAGATGAGTGAGGGCAGGCCTGGAGCAACCAGGGGAGTCCTTTGAGTTGATAAGAAAGTCTTTGGGGGACCCACAAGCCAACGGGCAAGGGATCGCAAAGACGCCTCTTGAGGAACTGCTTCACAGGAGCCCACGGTCACTCGGGACGGGGTAGGCCTCTGATTTTCACTGCAAAACCTGCTGGAGGCTTGGGCCACAAATGGTCCAAAGCACAAGTTCGTAGAATGTCGTGAAGGGGTTGCACTCAACAATAGTGCATGGTACCCGGGTATTGCTGTTCCTCGTCACTCGTGGGGTCCACTCGCGTTAACGGCATCCCTATGCCCACGGGATATTGACGTCAATATCCCGTGGGCATAGCCGTGGGATGCCGTTAACGGTGAAGGATCCGGACTCTCACACGTGGCTAAAACCGTACTGCTCTAAGCGATCACTGCTTTGTTAGTAGCTACTACTCGGCTAGCATAACGTAATTCGTTCTCTCAAGCTGCCACTTGGCAGTCTCATCACACTCTTATGAAGCACTATTGTCTCGATGTGTTGCATGCTTCAGTGGATACTTTTACTGATGGGGTTGAGACGGCAACAATGATATAAGCTTGAATAGTATCGCTCTGTCTGCTTTTTGGTCTCAAGCTTGGTTAATTGGGCTTTTGAAGTCCTCATATGGTAATGACTGGGACATGGTTCTCCGCATCCCAGTCATACACCCTACCTCCCCCTTCGGTTGTTTTGTTGTTCTGTTTACTAGCAGGCAAGGAGGGTGGTGGGTGGGGCCTTTATTCAGTTCAACTAAAAAAAGATTAGTGTGTTAAAGTGCCTGTCAGGAGGCGGACCGCCTCATAAGGTAATAACTGGGACAAGGAGGGCCTTAATTGGGGCAATGAACATTTACCAGTCGGTAATGGTTCATTTCCCTTTAAATGGTGAAGGGGTGGAACTAAGGAGTAGTTAAAATAAAAGAAGGACACCTTTGGAAGGGTGGTCATAGGGAGCAGTAGTAAGGAATGGGACGAGGAATGCTGGGTGAGGGGGTGACGCTCTGCGTGTGAGTGAGCCTGAGACGGGCGGGGTATGTTGTGTCCCTTCTTTCACTCTGGCAAACAAACTGCTGTGCTTCATAACTCTCATAGCAGCATGTGCCAAAGGCGGATATACAGCTGCCTTATGAGATCCTCTCTCAGGAATGTGATCATAGAAGAGAGACAGAAAACTAAACTTGGAATTGCAAGAGTAAAAAAAAGTCAAAGCAACTGGAAAACGAATTACCGCATGTACCTCTGCGAGAGCAGGATTGACTGTCCGTCACCGGACAAAGAGCAGCAGCAGTAATCACTGCCTTCCACAAATAGGCTGCTTGGGCATTCCATCCCCAGCCCACTCCCCCACATCATTATTTCTCAACCAGTAAGACCTGCATTACCGGAAGACGTCACTCAAAAGATGGACGGCCCTGGCCCGGACGTGCGAGCATCATTCTTTCAGACGGCGTTTTAGAAGTCCACAGTCAAGGAGGGAAGGGGGTGCAAATAGAACTCAGTCCCTTCAGTCCATGTGGGTGAGAGCCTCGGGTCGCGCTCCTCCATTCATCATTTAAACACACAGCGCTTCCCTATAATATACCAGTAGTTGTTTTAATAATACAACAATATGTAGAGGTCGGTGTACTGTGCGCGTGGGCCCAGCATCCTGCTTAGAGAGTCCAGGAGGCCCTCCCCGCTGTGCCTTGTTCTGCCATTTGCTCTGTTGGCCATAACTGTTGACTCCGTCTATCGCGTCCTGATTGCTTGTGGCAGTATTAGCCTCAGTCACTAGTACAGACCGTCCCGTAAGAAATTGCTTTCTAGCACCCAAGAGGAAGGCATGACGCAGACTGGAGCTGTTTCCCCCTTCCTCCACCCCACTGACAGGTCCCCGGGTCCTGCAGCCGCCTGGTCCTGTTCCGTGGGGGGTGAAGGCGGCGTTGAGAGTCTACAGAGCCAATCAGCGTTCTGTCCTCCACCCGGCAAGCCTTTCCCCTACCAAGGAACATTACAGGGAAGGCAGATTGGCTGGGGTGTAGTAGTCTACGGCTAATCAATCAGTATTTGCAGAGAGTGGCCCTGTCACCCCTGGGGGTATCTTGGCGCTTGGGTGCTAGGTCTCCCTGGAAAAGAAGCCAGGTCTTGAGGAGAGGGCGGGAAGAGGGAAGAAACAAACAGTAAAAGGCAAAACAGAGGGCAAAAAAACGAGCGAGGAGAAAAGGCAAGTCAGTGGGCAGAAAAACAAACAGGAAATGCAAAACAGAGGGCAGACAAGCATTGGCATAGCCAATAGGTCTCGCCTTTGGGAACTTATAAGTATGTAGTTATGCAGCACAATATCCTTGGTGCAACAACATCAACTGTTGCATGGATAAACACTTATAAGGTCCCAAAGGCGAGACCTATTGGCTATGCAAATGCTTGTTGATTCATGCCCCTGTCACAGAACCCAGACGGCAGGGAAGAAACAGGAGTTAGAGCCAGCTTTGTGGGCATTTCAAATGGCTGTGCCATTTCAGCATTCCATACATTCTGTGAGTATGCTACCGAATACAATTCTGCAACTTTTTACCTATGTGCTGAGTGTCTCAGAACCCACAGAGCTGCATTGTGCTTTGCAAAAATGCCAATAAGGTACGTGAGTACATTCCAAAGTTCGTCCCTAATGACAGCAGCCGCCCTGCTGCGGTTTTTCTGTTTTAATCATGTTCAGAATGATCTTTCCAGGTGTAATTGCATAAAATAAGTGACCCTGCAGGTACATGCAGGAAGCAGAGCTGTCGCCCTAACTTGCTCAGCAGGATGGCATTAAAGAGGCAGCTTACAGAGGTGCGCAGTGTGTACACAGGGCAGTGAACGGGGTAAGGTCCACTGTGGCTAGTCTGGCCAAGCAAAATCAAGGTCATTAGGAACACAGTCTCCAGTCCTGAACTTTTCACGAAGAAAACACGTTTTCAAGGTGACTCTCACTAATTGGTTCAATGAAAGTAAAGCAAGACTACAAGACCCAGAGTGCACTGGTTTATCTCACAAACGTTTAGGATTAGAAACACTCCACAATAACCTGAAGATAGTGGTCAGCCTATACCAGTGGTTTAATTGGATGTGAGAAAGAAGGTCCATGGTCATCTTTTGAAAAAAACGATTATTTCTTCTTAGCATTAGTCAGCCTTATTGCTTATTAAATGTAAATCCCTTATGATGAACTGTGCAGTCTGATAGAGCGTGTCAGGGGGTTGGCATCCATACTGTTGTTTTCTGTACTCCAAAGTATGTGAACTCTGCAATGCTTCAACAACAAACGAGAAATGACTGAGTGTGCGGTTGTAAACCGATGGGCCGTTTCCTGCAGTAGTCCACCGTGGCTTTTCATATGTGCAGTGATACAGAGGAACTAAGTACCCATGGGAGAAGTAAACATAATGCCCACAAAGAGCGAAACCTCTCCACAGACACCCCTGTGAATGGGACTCTGCAGTGAGTCCCTAGGCCTAGTGACCAAGGCAGTGGGATGTAGTATACGTTCACTGGCACAGTGATCAAAGCAGAGGGGTGCAGTTTGAGTTCCTTGGCGCAGTGACCAAAGAAGTGAAGTGCTGCATGAGTCCATGTGCATAGTGTTCAAAACAGTAGGGTTATGTAGGAGACCATAGGCAAAGTGGCCAAAGCCGTGGGGTGCAGTATGAGTCTATAAGTATACTGACCAATGCACTGGGGTGTAGTGTCTTTCCACAGGTCCAATGGCCAAAACATTGAGTTTGAGTCCATAGGCTCAGTGACTAAAGCAGTGGGCTGTAGTATGAGTCCATAGGCACAGCGACCAAAGCAATAGGGTGCAGTTTGTGTCCATAGGCACAGTGATCGAAGCAGAGAATAGTTGTATGAGTCCAAATCTACAGTGACCAAAGTAAATATGGTGTATGAGTCCACAGGCACATTGACCACAGAAGTGGGCAGTGGCATCTGTCCGTAGGCACAGTGTCCAAAGCACTGGGATGCACTTTGAGTCCATAGCCACTGTGACCAAAGCAGTAGTGTGTATGAGTCCATAGGCAAAGTGGCCAAAACAGCAGTGTGTGTCAACATGCACCGTGACCAAATCTGTGGATTGTGGTATGAAACCCTAGGGCACAAAAAGCAGAGCAGCAGGGAACAGTCTGAGTCACTAGGAGCAACAGCAAAGAATCTACATCTTACAATATGAAGGAAATGACGAGTCGAAAACATGGGCTATAAACGTGTACACTTCCGGAGGAGCAAATCAGCCGTCATTGGTTAGCTCGCCTGGGCCAATCCAGAAGCATTTCAGAACAAATCGACACCTGCTCATCAAGCGGAAGAAGCAGCGCGACCCCTCTCATTAGTAAAACACCTGAATGAGGGTCTGGACGTACGCAGTGATCCTCAGGGTCGCTGGCCATGCATTACCTCTTCAGGAGTATGTAGCAAGCGTGTCCACCAGAGGGCAGCACATGGAGTCATTTGCTGTGAACGGCGGTTGGATGAAAGGTATTACGAGGGGAGAGTTGTGAGATCAAAATACGGATTAAGGTAGTTCACTTCTACATCCTGGGTAACTGGATGCACTCTGACTCAGGGGCGGTGGGCTAACCTTCAACAGGTCTATGGATAAGAATAACTATTTTGATAGCATACAGCAAAAAATTATCTTCAGGCAATACAAACATTGAAATGTTACTACTGCCCAACAGCAGTTGCTATCACCCCCATGCGATACTAGTTAGTGCACAGCTTCTCGTTGGAGAACTTCCCGCGGGTGTGGGGCAAAAACGGAGGGGGTGACAAAAACAGGTAATTTGCTAGTACCCACGACACTGTTTGAAGAACCTGAATGAAATATGGTAGGCAGTACCTTACGCCGTGGGCTGGCATCTCAAGTTTTGTATACATCAGTCAAGGAAGACAGAGGTAAAGAGGAAGAGGGGCCAAAAAAGCTTTTATTTGCTAATACTTTTGAGGCAGTTTGACACATTGACACAAAGCTTGAGATACCACATTTGGGCATGATGTGCTCAAACTATTTGACCCCTCTCTTTAACCGTGCAGTGTGCTATTCCGTGCACGCAGAGCACGCAGCATACAGCCAAAGGCCGGGTGTAACTTTTTTTGGGGGCAGTCAGGTGTGGAGCACAGTGCCTGGGCCATTCTTTGCACAATGCACTTCACCTCTTTACCGGGCTTGGCAAATACCGAGCCATAAACTTTGCCACATAATTTGAGAATTCAGAGAAAAGACACGCGCCACTGACACTTGTTAACCTCGTCAGAGTTAAGAAATACTATATAAAACCTACAATTCGAACAGTGCAAGGATAGTCCTGCCACTGGTGGGTACTCTCACTGGGTGTGGTAGTGGCGCCCATTGTTCTGAGTAAATGATGGTTTCAAAGAGATGTTGTGTGACCAGAATAAGTGTCTGCTGAGTGACGACCGAAGGACAAACCTTCACAAAGGTATTGTTTGTCAATGCAATTACCCAAACATTTATCATGGTCAATGCTTCCCCCCGAATCTGTTTGGCATTGGAAAAACTTTAAAAATGCTTTTTGCCAATATAGAACAGCATCGGGAATAAAGCAAGAAAAATGGCGTATATCAAGTTGTGGGTCACCACGCATGCACATGCATATTTCATAACATGATAATAATTTTTTTGTTGTTGTTTTGTTTGACTTCTTTACCATTCTTAGATGACAGATGCTATTCTTGGAGCAGTAAATAAAAATACATATGCATGCAAGTGCAGCAAAAAGAAAGGCCAGCCTTAAAGCAATTGGCAGCTGCCAGTGCTCCAAAATAAAAAATAAACTGATGAGGAAGGGCATGGAAGCAACAGAGGAGTGGGTTGAGGGTTTGAGGGTTCATGCTAATGTGGCCAAGTGACCGGAACAATGGAAAGTGGAGGGACTTGAGCATTAAAAAAAAGCCAGAAGTTGAGGGCAGGGGAAGCAACGGTCAAGCTGGGTGGTGACAGAAGAAACATAGGGAGCGCAAAGCGGGTTGGCATTTAAGTGGGGCAGGGAGTGCAAGGAGGGTTGGCATTTGAGTGAGGCAGCAGCACAAAAGGCAGTGTGTGAGAAAACACAAGCACTCCAATGGAGTGGTGCAAGAAAAAGAAACAAGCCCGGGAGTGGTGCATGCGTGCACGCGCAGTCTTCACTTTTCAAGCACTGCACTCTTGCTTGTGGCGTGCCGCTGCTCACTCCCGCAAGGTGGATGCCGCCACAAGCACGAGTACAGTGCTTGAAAAGTGAAGACCGATGGCTAAAGGCCCTCCAAGAGCAGCGCATGCATGCTGCCTAGGCGAGACCTAAAAAACGAGCTGGAAAATGCAAAACAGAGGCCAGAAAAACAAGCAGAAAAGGCAAACCAAAGCAGAGGAGGGCAAAACAGAGGGCAGAAAAACGCGCAGAAAGGGCAAAACAGAGGGATAGAAAAATTAGCAGAAAAGGCAATAGAGAGGACAGAAAAAATAAGCAGAAAAGGAAAAAAAGGCAGAAATACTAGCAAATAAGGCAAAACACAGCAAGAAACAAGCAAAAGAGGCACAAACAGAGGGCAGTGGGTAGGCAGGCAGCAGATGGTAGGGGACTGCTGGCAAGCTGGACAGGAGAATTGTCACGGGGGAGCTGGCACGAGGCAGAGGCCTGCATTCACCATGCTGTAGCAAGGATCTAGCTTTCACCAGGCTCTGAGGCTCTCTACTTAGTTTCCTCTAACTCCAGGAAGACCCTTGTGATGAAATAAAAGTTAAAATAACTTGGTTCTCATTATGTTCTCATTAAGTAGCTATTCACTCTTTTGTGCAAGTAGGTTGTTTGGTGCATAGTAACATAAAGGGAATTTTATTTGGAGCAGAAGTGTAAGAATGTGAGAGGAAATGCTTCTTGGGAAATAAGGAAAATCACGATACACCACAACCTGGTAGCTATGAAGAAGAAAACAAAATGGGTAACTATCTCTTAGAACCCACAATGAACATTCTATGCTTACAAGATGAAACCTTCCTCAAATGGAGTCCCAGCTTCCAACTTCTATGTAGCAATTAAGAACATAGAATTGAGTGGGTTCCCCTTAGTGCCTATCTGAAGTCATTGATGAAATAAGCCATCAAAACAAGCGTAGGAGTACTTAGCAATATAGTTGAGACAACATGTCTCATTCTTGGCATCTCTTGTGTTAGCAATAGTTCCAAAAACATAGGGAAATGTTGTGGAGGCTGTCTTTGTTTGAACTATCAAGAGAAAATATTCCCAAGCTTGGGTGCTACTTTGAAAGGATTCGGTACCTTTTTGGCCATTGAGACCATCTGTTTCATTGCAGTCATCAACTTGAGTCTGAAATGTTTCCAAAATTGTGTGTTCCCACCACCATGAGTTTTTGTGCTGCCCAACGCCATGAGATGGCATACGGAAGCCACTTTCTTAGGGTTTCTGGAGTCATAGTCCAAGGTCATCTTGGTTCCTCTAAATGGCTATGCACCCCATTGATACTGCTGCATCCAGCTCAGCTGCTATAGTTTCCGGCCTTGTAATGCTCTTAATTTCATGGCACTGTGAAAGGTGAGCTACCAAAAATTAAAGGAAGCATGATCTCTAACAGATATCAGATTCCTTTCAATATCTCAAGCCATGATGACCACCTTTCCAGTGCCCATAAGCTCAGCCGAGACTTCATGTGCCCTTCAATCATAGGAGAGATCGCAATGACACCTTGCATTCGACATGAAGGAGAACCTCACAGACCCCATTTCTGCCTTCCTCTTTCTTGCAGCTTCCTTTCTTGCAACTCCTCTGATACTTCTGTTCCTCATTGTTCTCCTATCAAAACCCTTTTTGTCAATCTACTTTGACTATGCTTCTCTTCCCTGTCCAGCTTTGAACAACATTTCTTTCTTCTTCCCACCATCTGTCTGTTTCCTTCTTTATTCTTTGGTGGTTCCTGAGCCACCCTCATCAGAGAATGTAAATTAGTTGTGCTCTGTTGGTGTTTTGGCTGGTGGATATACTTGTGAATTCTTCTGAAATAAGAGATGTTTCTGTATACTTGCATCTGTCCATCTCCTGTGGTGATCATGATTCCTTGTCAACTGTTTACTTGAAATAATTGACTTGAGGTATTTGGTGTCTCATTTTCTCGATTGCTCTCACTTGAATAGCACCCAATCTACTTCATAGAGATTTGATTCCTTGGCTCTTCACCTTCGATTCACATATGCCTTCATCTTGTCTTTCTGTTACCGATCTCAACAGTATAATTCAGCATCACTTTGGTCCTTGGCGGATATTAACCCTACCCACTCCAGACGTCTTATGGAGAATTATGAGTAGGGGTCTCTGAGAAAAGCACAACTGAGTTACTTCAGTATCTAGCGTTATATTAACGTCGGGCGCCATGTAGTGTAGTTCCTATTTCCCTTATAGGCTCTGCGCATTGGAATAATATACACTATAGTTTTTGCGTAGGACTAAGGTCAGTATGCCTCCATCGAGTACATTAAACTTAATTACTTGTGTGCCAGCTAACTCAAAGGTCACTAGAAAGTTCTTGAATAAACAAAAAGGGAGTAGTTTCTGACAACCGCATAAACATGACAACTTTGTTTCCCTTAGAATCGGAACAGGTCTCAGAATCGTGGAAACAATAGATAACAGTTTCACTCAGTCAATCGTGCATGCTTAGTTTCTTCAGAGTTACACAGAAATAGATAGACGGCGTTTCAATAAAAGGATTTATTGAACAGTCTTGTTTCTCGTGTAAGAGATATAAGCTGTTACAATCATTAGACAGTAAGCAAGATATAATACGCACACCGTAAGCAGTAAGAAGAAATAATACTGCAATAGTATTGTCTTTTAGCTATGACATATATTCATATATACATACATAAATAACACAGGCTAAAAAGTGAATACTCGTCTGATGCTTCTAAATAGTTCTATCCCAGTGTACCTAACCTAAGTGTAGTACAAGGTAAGAAGTAGGTGCTGTTTTCTATAGTATGGTATATACTAAGTTTATATGCCAAGAGTCCCTCTAGGTTCTAGTCAGCTCCATACCTTAGAATGAGAGAGGTGGGAATCTGTTTCCGAATCTCAAACTCCAACACCCTGCGAAGGGAGTCAGAACACTGGAAGCTGGATTCTCTGCGAGCAGGGATGACAGTGTCTGGTCAGTCCGTCAGGCTGGGACTCAAATTCCTTCTGAACTTGCCGTGGCGAGCCGTATCGAGCTGAGCCGTGCCGAGTCGTGGTGTGCCATGGTAAGGGAAGGTATATTTATACCTGGAAGGTACTTGGGAATGCTAGCATTGACGTAAAGTCGGGCAGAGGAAGACGTCATGAATGAACCCCTAAGGAATAGTAGTTCATGCATAATAGATGAGTTCTTGGAGGAATCAATATTCCTAGCTAGGTAAAGTCCCGATGGCTTAAGGGTCTGGTTTCTAAGAACTCGTTGTGACGTTGGGATGGACGGATGTAGGTGACCATACCTGTATTTGGATAGCATGGCTAATGCCTAAATAAGGAATACCAAAAGGAAAGGAGAATACCTGCTACAAATTGATAAAAAACAAGGCCCTAAACAGGGTCCAAATGATTAATAACCACAACTGATAGGCAAACCAGGACAAGGAAAAACACAAGGGAGGATATAAATAGATTTATAGATCTTTTAATTATCTTTTTTATTTCATCATTTTTGTTTATATAGATACCGTAATTTTTTAAAATCTAAATGTGTAGGTTAACATCAACATAGATAATCAAAGGAGGAGGGATCACTAGTTACTGGCACCAGGGTTCAGGTGGTTGTCTCTGGTATAGGTAAAAAACCCTCAATCACGTCAAGAGTATGTTGGGGCGGTATATCTTGATTCTCCGCCGTTAAATACGTGATAGCATCATCATTGGGTTGATTCCATGCATCCTCCGCCCGGAGGGAACCACTGAGTTTTCCAGCAGTGATCAGGGAAAAAAATGATAAAATAAGAAAGTGAGGAGTGCTCAAGTGAGTGATAAAAAGGAGTTGTTCCTCATGCTACCTATAAAAAACTTTATTCTGATAGGTGCTGGGGGGACGTTAAAAAGAGATAAAGTTGCAGGTAGGATGAGTTATGGACCCTCTGCAACTTTAAACGTGGTGATTGGTCGACATGTTTCAGCTCATTCAAAGCCCTAAGGTCAGGGAGCTTTCTTCAGGACCACAGGTGAATAATGTGAAGTACATCAATTAGAAGTTCCAAGGTAGATTCAGATGGACTTCAACAGGACTAATACCTGAATGTTTCAAAGTACGAACTCCGTACGAAGATACAAGGCTGCGTTAATACGCATGGTCCGCTACGACTTGTGCTGACTCTAGTTTCCTGTATGTTAACATCAACAACCAAGGTGAGTATCAAAACAACACAATTCCTATACATAAGATTGCTAACAGTCCCACAAGACTCCTTCAAAACAACACGATCATACTAGCACTCATTCGACAGCGACATCATGCACCACATCACATTAATACACAAGAATAAAAACATATACATAATTGAATGGTAGTTCCACAATTCATATTCAATGAATAGAGTTTAAACAGCCCGGAGGGCTAAAAAGCGCCAATGAGCACGATTTAAGCAGCCAAAGTTGGGCTTAAGAATGCCAACGCGCGTTTCGGTGTACAAGCCCCAGCAGGGGCTGCACCTTCATCAGGGCGAAGGAGGGCAGGAATGGTGGGACGGGCACACCTGTAGACGTAAGAAAAGATGAACAAAAATGGGAAACAAAATACATGTACAGATATATGTATGTACAAGTTCAAATATTATTGAGGATCAAACAATGAATAAATGATACAGTATAGGGCTCTGATTCAAAGTCTATCAGGGGGGCATGCAAAACAAGATCAATGAAGTCTAAGTTTGATAAATCAGTTGTCACAGGAGGTTTGCCATAGGTCAATGGGGTTAAATATGAGATAGGAGAATTGAATCTAAAAATTGGAATAAGGTGCAGGAAGAGGACAGAACACATAGCTAGGTGTTTTTTATAAAGAACAGTGTGCATATAATATAAGTCAGCGTGCAATCAATGAATAGAGATTGGAGAAGCTTCTCCCTAGATCAAGGCAATTACAAAAACACAAAGTGCAAATAATAAGATGAACCCAAATAGGGGACTGATCGGGGCCTGGACAACACCCACAGAAGTTAGCCATTAGTAGTGCAGCCTTGTGTCCCGTCAGGCAGGGAAAAGTTAGTATAACCAGTGAGTGAAAGATTACTAAGTGCTCTCAGGATAAAGAAGCCAGCCAATACCTAACGGTCAAAGGATTTTGCGCCAAACGACAAATAAGGTAGTTCTTCAAATGGAGTGCAGGTTTCTAGCAACGGATGGAGGCCTGGAGCAGTAATGTATCTGAAAGTTTACAAAGGCAACCAATACGAGTTAAACCCGGTAAAGGTCTATAATGAAGTTGCGGTGGGCACTAAGAGGTGATGGACGCTATCGGTCACCTACCCGAGGGTCGTCTCAGGATCATGCCATATTAAAGCGGGGGCGAAGAAAGACTTGTCGCCGAAGGATTGAGGCAAGAGGAGGTTTTTCTTTCGTCGGAGGGAAAATCGGAACACAGGCAGTCTCCCCGTCAGCAGAGCCAGATCGAGGATTTTTAGAGGCGAGTGATAGAGGTGTCGACGCCTGCAGTGATAGAGGATAACGACATTAAACCCCCTATCGGCGTATGGGGGGCTAAGAGTAGAACTAGGGGAGTCCAGATAGGTAGGGGACCACTTACCTGTATTAGACGGCAGGGACGACAAACAAGCTCGGGGCAAAGATCTCTCGGGAGCACAGCGGATAAGCGGCTTCCCTGAATGGGAGTGTCAGGGGAGATCATCTTCTCATATGTCCATGCCGAGAATTGACTGGCCAATGGACGGCCAGGAATGATAAACGCACGGAAGTGTAATAGACGTAAAGATGGGACAGGGAGAAAGGTAAACACGGCGGCCATGTTGAGCGAGTGAGATATATCCTATGTAGGCAGACAATTTCTAGATAATCTGGACCGCAGGGAGGAGAGGGGGACTGGGATTCTATGTCTAAATAAGGGCAATGCGAATTGCGCCTATATAAGGACATGATTCAGGGAAACCTATATATGGGCATCTAAATTGAAACACAACAACTCCAATCTACTTCTCTCCACTCCAATCTACTCCACTCTAATCTACCCGACTCCACTCCAACCTACTGCACTCCAATCTTCTCCAATCTACCCCACTCCAACCGACCCTAATATATCCCACTCCAATCTACCCCACACCAGTCTGCTCCACTCTACTTGGCCCCACTCCACTTCAATCTATCCCACTCCACTCCAATCTACCCCACTCTGCATCAATCTACCGCAATCTGCCCCAATCTACCCCCTCCAATCTATCCCAATATACTCCACTCCACTTCACACTACCCCACTCCACTCAAATCTACCCCACCCCACTCCTCTCCATGATAATCTACCTCACTCCATTTGATTCTACCTCACTATAATCCACCCAATCTACCCCACTCCAACCTACCCAACTCCACTCCACTCTACCCCACTCCTCTCCAACCTGACCCAATCCACCTCATTTCACTCTTCCCCAATCTACCACACTCCACTCTAATCTACCACAATATATCTTACTCCACTCTACCCCAATCCACCCGATCTACCCTACTCCAATCTACCCTACTCTAATCTACCCCAACCTACTCCACTACAATCCACCCCACTCTACCCACTCCATGCTAACCTCCCCCAATGCAATCGACACCGCTCCACTCCCAATCCACTCTGCACCAATCTACCCCACTCCACTCTACCATATTCTACTCTACCCCAATCCAGTCTACCCCACCTATCCCACTCCATGCCACTAACGTTTGAACAGCAACTACACAACATGGCTATAACACATTGTCAAAGCCAATAGCTTTCACATAGGGAAGACCCCTGGGTTTTGCCAATTTTTGCTGTGTTTGGCTCAGTTAGCTCACGATAGAAATGACGGCGTTCGCAGTCCATATTTCTATCAGTCCTACATACACAATCCTTACAGTACAGTGCTTATAATCTGTGTGTAACTGTACAAAAATATATGAAAACAAAAGCCGACTCACTGGCTTTGTAAGTGCTTGTTTCCATTGTGGTTAGCTGGGGGCTCATGTTGCTCAGTATAAGCAGTTTTGCAGAGGGTCTTCGAACCCACACTCTTGTCATTGTGCCAGAGCTCTGAGGTCTTGTTTTCAGCTGCGCTTTCCAGAAGGTATTTCTGATTTTATCTATCATACACTTTTCTGTTCTCCATTTTCCTTTTTTTATAAGGATTTTCCGGGAAACCAACCGCCCTGAAAAGTTCCTTGCATACTGCAAGTTTCTAACAGAATTTACTTAGAAGTCACGCAATGCAGCACAACAACCGTAGTTGCTTCCCTGCATTACATGAAAGGGAGAAAGCAGCACTGTGCATACTAGGATATGGCGCTGTTGCTCTCTCGCCCCGCTTTACGCTGCCCTGCGCCAACAACACACCCTTGCATGATAGTACAATGGTGCCTGTGTGGTGCCTAGCATGGATTTTGTACTAGCTGGGTAACCATCCATTACTAACAACTATGCTTAGACAAACCTGTTCAACTTCGTATGTGTGCTGTTGAGTACAGCACACAGAAAAAGAAAATTGAGAAATAAAACGCTTCTCCAACTTTGCACCTGCCTTGAGGAGGTGTACATTTTTGAGGCAAAGCCCTGTCTGAAAGTGTTTGTAGATTGGGATTTGCATACCGTGGGTGGTTGCATTGGCATGCTCACATACCACCCTTGGAATGTCCCCTTCACTTAAAGTCAGGTTTAACATGGATAAAATCATGCGTGGAGGATCCAGCCAAAAGACACAAGGTTGTCCCGGCCGGAAGCCCAGGAAGGACGACTTACAGCACCATGACATGTGGGACTAGGGAAAGCTCATCTCCTTCAATCACCATTGAGAGAGACTCTACTTTGTCCCTGACCTTGCCTGTGCTGCTATTCGCCACACTAGTAGACCATTGGTCCTGAGAGAATCTCAGCTTTTCCACCTGGCCTTCTGGCCCATCTCTATACTTGATATAGGTCGACCTGATTCCAGAATTATCAATTTTCTTTCTAGCTACAGTAGTTCCACAAATGTTGTTACTTTGTTCACTAGTGTCAGCCTAGCCTCCAGATTTGTCTTGGCCCCATTGGTTGCTGTAGTGGGTGCTCTCATGTCAGGAATCAGCGGGGAATAAGGACTTTGTGACCTGTAGTCAGAAGATCATGGCAGCATTCCCCTTTAAGACTATGACAGACCAGCCTGTGGAAGCTGCATTGCTGGGACATACTGAGACACTAAGGTGAAGAGGCGGGACTGCCAGCTGAGACAGGCAGCAGCACTATTTAAACACCAGCTGGACAAATGGCCACTGTGTGGTAGCTTCCCGTGTTGCACTGGCTCTTTGCCTACCATACAGTTCCTTCACCTCACCTTTGTTATTATCCTCTTGTTCAGTGCCCTCCTCACTCTTGACCTTTTGCCTGTTTACCTGACTTTGACTCCTGACCTTCGATTTGTCTGCATTCCTGTGTTCCATCTGCCACATTTCCTTCCCGTAGCAAAGTTTTTCTGGATTGCTATCTCGCTGTCTTACCAGCTCCCAACAGTTTAGCTTAGGTACACCATGGCCCGCATCTTTTAGCAATACGTGATTGTGGCATTCTAACATCTTAGCGAGTTTTATATGTTAACAACTGTCACTAAAGTCTTATATGCTTGTACCTTGCTTATAAAGACAGTCATTTATAAATGGGCCAGACATACGACCGCAAGTAATAGCAACTCGCAATTTGCATCAAAAAGCAACTCGCAAACTGCGACTCTCAAAATGAAATCTACATACAAAACTAGTACAAAGATTGCGAGTCGCTAATGACTTGCATCGCAATTTAGTGTTGCGGCTATTTGCGAGTCGGTAAGCGCTGGTAAAAAGGATGTTTAGCGTACCCAAATAGCTAAATCGTCTGAAAAGCCCATTTAGCGCATGCAAATAGCGACTGCGGTTAAAAAAAAAGGCTGAAACACTTTCTGGGAGAGCAGAAGGACCCCAAAACAGGAAGTGGTGTCCCTAGAGATTCCTGATGTAAATTGTAAGCACATGGTAAGGTGCAGCAGCACAGATCAACACTGCAGGCAGGCTCCCTGAAAAATGCAACATGTCCAGCAAGGCCAGTGAGAAGGCAGGAAAGAAGCGTTTGCGGAAGCTAACATTTTCTGAGAAGGAAATTGCCATCAGAATTGAGGAATGCTGCAACAATCATGAGCAGCTGTTTGGGAGGGCATTCCACACTGTCCCGGAAGCAGATAAAAGAAAAATATGGCGAGAGATGCAGCAGCAGATTAATGCTCTGGGAGTGGCACACAGGTCCCTAAAATGGTGCTACCTGCGCTCCAAGGCCAATGAGAGTGTGGCAGCACGCCTGGGTGAAGTCAAAGGGACAGGAGGAGGGCCTTCCAATGTATTGGTACCATCTACAGCAGAGGCCATTGTGGAGAGTACCCTGGAGAGAGAGGCAGCGATTGGATTTGGGACCCTCGATACATCTCAGCCTTCACCAAACCCTTGTAAGTGTGAAATGTGTAAGGTATTAGCAGTTCACCCCAAAGCCTGCTCTCCGCATGCATGCAACACATCCACACCCAAATAGTCCATCTACATGAAACAAAAATCACAGGCGATGCATTATGGGAAACTTAGTCAGTGACATAAACCGTGTAGTTACGGACTGACGAGCTGAAAAACATTGCAACACCACTGAGATCGTGACTCACATATGTTTTGTGTTATTTACGTATTTGCCACATAGATACACCTCTGGGAGGAGAGCAAAGTTCAGATGACACAGAAAAAATCCTGGACCAGGTCCAGATGGAGGAAGGGCAGGATGGGGGCCATCAAGTGGGGCAAATTGTTCTGAAGTCCTGGCTACTGCTGCATCCAGCTCTACACAGGCTCCCGCTAGTGAAATACCAGCATCACAGCAGACAGCACCATCACGATGCACTCCCATCACCAGGGTCTGGCTGGTGCGTCCAACACAGCAGTCAGGAAGTCAGATGCAAGCAGGTCTGCACACTCCCACCCATCCTGGAGCAACTAATCAGGTGGTGTTTGGCGGCCTGCAACAGGCGATGCTTAGGATTCAGCACCTGCAATAGAACCAAATTAGGCTGATGAACATCAAGCTAAGCAAGGGATTCACTAATATAACCCAACAGATGGTTGAGAACCAGGGTCGCATTGAGCAAAAAAGTGATGCCCATACAGGGGCTTTTGGGGAGCTGTGCAAAGAATTGTCTGAGGAGAGACCACAGCAAAGACGAACGAAGTGCAGCCGGAGACACAGGATAATAATAATATTAATCCACATTTGTAAAGCGCGAACAATCACCCGTAAGGGTCTCTAGGCGCTGGGGGCTGTCGGGAAGATTAAGCAAGCTGTTGCCCAGAGTCACATGGTGCTGGGCTAATCTGCCGCAGGTGCGGGGGATCGATCCATGATCCACAGATTCCGGAGTCAGTTGTCCTGGCCGCGGCGCCACACCTCTTCCATGGACACTATGACCAGGACAATTGGTAGGCTAGTGCAGGCAACCAGCCAACACACCAAGGGCACTCTGGGTCTTCAGGTAAAGATGGGCTACTACATTGGTGATGTGGTACGAGGTCTGCAACAAATCACAGAAGCATGTGAAACAATGCAAACTAACATGTTTGCAAGTGGAGGAGCAACAGAGGGCTCAGATAGCGAGGTGTCCAGCTTCAGTAGTATGTCTGCTGTGGACACGCCAATGCTACGGAGAAGCAGCAGCCGGCAGGCTGGAATTTCAACTGACATCTTCACCCATGCTGGCCGTAGAGGCAGGAAGTGACTTGTTAGCACTTACATGACATTCAGTGGCCCAACTTCTTTGCTAATTTTGTGGTTCTGCGTTTAGAGATGAACAGGTCGTCCAAAAATTGTTTGTGCAACCTTGCACGATAAAGTTAAAGATTCATTGTTGAAATCACATTTTGTATTGTCATTTGTAGAGGGTAGTGTGTCATTGGATCGGACATACCTTGCAAAACAATTCTTGACTATCTGGTCCCTGCTCCTTCTCCCCTCTGCTGCAGAGCTTCCCTCCCTTTGCTGTAGGGCAGGTGGTCCTGGGTCACCATCCCCAGATTCTAAATCAGACACATCCATGGGCAAGCCACTCCTGCAGGCCATGTTGTGGAGCATGGCACTTATATCCTCAAGGTATTCAGGTTTGATAACTAATTGGGAGACCCTTGATATTCCCATCAGTGATCATTACCCCATCGAGGTCACTTTAAAGCTAACCCCGAGCACCAATGGCACGGTCAGGCAGAACACCTTTTATTCCCCTCCCCTGCAGCTGGCCACCACTATGGGCCTTTTTCTTAAATGGGACAAAGTAGTCCCCTCTACTTTTCTTAAAAGGTTAGTCACTAATACTTACGATCACTTCCAAATTTGCCTGTCATCTACGGAAAACCCACAGATAATATCTAGTTCTTTCTCCGTAATTTTGACAGAAATTAAATCTCTCCTTGCGTGTGTGCCAAAGAAATCTGCTCCTTCCCCCCATGGTTGGTTTGACAGGGACTGCTCTAAAGCCTTGCGTTTGCTGAAAGCAGCTCTGAAATCCAATCCTAGAAACCGTCAAGAGATCCAGTATGCCAGACACAATTACCGCACCAAGCGTCAGGCGAGGAAAAAACAACTGAAGCTGCTGGCTTGGGCAGCTCTGGTGGAAGCTTCCGAAAAGAGAGACAATACTGCTTTCTGGAGGGCAGTCAACGCCCCCTTCTTCCGATCCTCTCAGCTTTCGACCCTGGACTCTGCCATTACCCTTGATACCTGGGTTACTCATTTTAGTACCTTATATAATCCTATTAACTTGGATAATCTCCCAACTGAGATTGATTCTGTACCCAATTCCTCTCCCGACCCAACTACCTCTACTTCTTTCCCCTTAAATATTAATTTTGATCTCGTTGAAGTACTAATGGCTCTGAAAGATAGCCCCTCCGGGAAAGCCCCAGGCCCAGACTGCGTCCCTATAGACGTTTTTAAGTCACAGCCTGATTTATGGGCCCCACTGCTCACTAATGCACTGAACTCTCTGAACACCATTGGCTTCATTCCCACCTGGCCAGAGGCAATTGTCGTCCCGATTTTTAAAAAAGGTGCGAGGGATAACCCCGCCAATTATCGCCCTATTTCACTTTTAGACTCCCTTATGAAGGTAGCTGGGCGAATCATTTTAAACAGACTACACGACTGGTTAAGTACCCAAGACATTATTTCTGACATGCAATATGGTTTTAGACAAGGCAAAGGAACCATCGAACAGGGCCTAAATTTGTCCCTTATAATAGCCAAATATACCCAGGCGAAAAAAGGAAACCTCTTTATAACTTTTGTTGACCTTAGCTCAGCATTTGATTGTGTTGACCATGGGCAGTTATGGGATTCCCTCACAGAGATTGGCTTAGACCCTACTATTATATTATTCATCAAAGAGTTGTATAGGGATGCATCGGCCCGCGTGAGATATGGCAACAACGGAGAATGTTCTGACAGATTTTCTATTAGACGAGGTGTAAGACAGGGTTGTATATTAGCTCCTTTACTTTTCACCCTTTATATCAACTCTGTCAGTCACCACCTGTCTAGAACTTTCCACGACTACCCAACAATCAACGGTAAATCGATCCCCATTTTGCTCTACGCAGACGATGCGGCTATTATGTCCCAGACCCCCATAGGCCTCCAGAGGGCAGTTACCGAATTCACTGACTTTATGTCAAAGAGAGGCTTAAATGTCAACACCTCCAAAACTCACACCATGTCTTGTGGCCTAGGGATTGGGAAAAAGCCATGTACCATCTTCTTGAATGGTAATAAATTAACCAACATTGATAGTTTCCCTTACTTGGGCATCACTTTCAATAAGAGGGGTACTTGGAGAGCTGCGGCCCAAGCTAGAGGTTTAGCAATGTCTAAAGCAATAGGTGCACTGACAAATTTTTCAAAGAATCTAGGGGGCCGCCCAATACGCCCTTTACTCCAGATCTTTCGGGCGAAGTGCACTTCAACTGGTACTTATGGATCAGGGATCTGGGGGATCGAACCTGCCGAACAAATCCAGCGCCTTGAGAATGCTTTTCTACGCTACCTCTTGGCTGTTCCCCCAGGCACTTCTACCCATATGGTGCACACAGAATTGGGCCTCACACACATTGCAGACACGATTAATTCCTCCCCCCTCATCCTATGGCACAAAGTCTGGATCAACGAAGAAACCCCATTTAACAGGGAAATTATCACAGATTGTCTAAAATTGACAGAGGTCAGGAACATTAAGTGGTTGAATTATGTAAAAGGGTTGTCCACTGACATCAGGCATCCGGAATTCTTTGCTGACCCATCAACTTTAACTCACATATCCAAAGCCGAGCTAAAGCGACTTGTCTTAAATCATCTATGCCGTAAACGCTGGCTCCTAGAACTACAGAAGACCACTATTGTTGACTATCGAAATCTGATCACTGTGACTGGTATTCAGCAATACTTACTACTAGAACCATCCCCATTTACCCGCATGCTCCTGACCCGTTTCCGTACCAACACGTTTTTTAGGCTCCTAACTTTTCCTAACCCAAATTGCTGGGCCACCGACCTACAAAAATGCCCTTGTGACGGCCTCTCGTCCCAATCTAATATCCACTGCATCCTCTTCTGCAGATTTTATCAACTGCCAAGGACTACTTTTTTAAAACCATTGCTGAAATCCTGGGGCATACGCACATGTAAATTGGCATACTTCAAATTAAAAACCCTGGAAACCCCTTTAGTCTTGGCAGCTATGTCATCCTACCTGAAAATGACGATGAGGCTGAGGTCATCAATGCAACCCTAAATGGCCTCATACTTTGTTGCCTGTTTGTACTTATCTTCTTAATTTCTGTGATTTTAATCATGTTATTAATTGTATGTAATTTTACCCGTTTTTAAAGAATTTTCATATGTATGTACTTTTTTGATATTGTTTTTACATATCGAATAAAGTTCAGTATCTATCTATCTATCTTGTGTTATTTACGTATTTGCCACATAGATACACCTCTGGGAGGAGAGCAAAGTTCAGATGACACAGAAAAAATCCTGGACCAGGTCCAGATGGAGGAAGGGCAGGATGGGGGCCATCAAGTGGGGCAAATTGTTCTGAAGTCCTGGCTACTGCTGCATCCAGCTCTACACAGGCTCCCGCTAGTGAAATACCAGCATCACAGCAGACAGCACCATCACGATGCACTCCCATCACCAGGGTCTGGCTGGTGCGTCCAACACAGCAGTCAGGAAGTCAGATGCAAGCAAGTCTGCACACTCCCACCCATCCTGGAGCAACTAATCAGGTGGTGTTTGGCGGCCTGCAACAGGCGATGCTTAGGATTCAGCACCTGCAATAGAACCAAATTAGGCTGATGAACATCAAGCTAAGCAAGGGATTCACTAATATAACCCAACAGATGGTTGAGAACCAGGGTCGCATTGAGCAAAAAAGTGATGCCCATACAGGGGCTTTTGGGGAGCTGTGCAAAGAATTGTCTGAGGAGAGACCACAGCAAAGACGAACGAAGTGCAGCCGGAGACACAGGATAATAATAATATTAATCCACATTTGTAAAGTGCGAACAATCACCCGTAAGGGTCTCTAGGCGCTGGGGGCTGTCGGGAAGATTAAGCAAGCTGTTGCCCAGAGTCACATGGTGCTGGGCTAATCTGCCGCAGGTGCGGGGGATCGATCCATGATCCACAGATTCCGGAGTCAGTTGTCCTGGCCGAGGCGCCACACCTCTTCCATGGACACTATGACCAGGACAATTGGTAGGCTAGTGCAGGCAACCAGCCAACACACCAAGGGCACTCTGGGTCTTCAGGTAAAGATGGGCTACTACATTGGTGATGTGGTACGAGGTCTGCAACAAATCACAGAAGCATGTGAAACAATGCACACTAACATGTTTGCAAGTGGAGGAGCAACAGAGGCCTCAGATAGCGAGGTGTCCAGCTTCAGTAGTATGTCTGCTGTGGACACGCCAATGCTACGGAGAAGCAGCAGCCGGCAGGCTGGAATTTCAACTGACATCTTCACCCATGCTGGCCGTAGAGGCAGGAAGTGACTTGTTATCACTTACATGACATTCAGTGGCCCAACTTCTTTGCTAATTTTGTGGTTCTGCGTTTAGAGATGAACAGGTTGTCCAAAAATTGTTTGTGCAACCTTGCACGATAAAGTTAAAGATTCATTGTTGAAATCACATTTTGTATTGTCATTTGTAGAGGGTAGTGTGTCATTGGATCGGACATACCTTGCAAAACAATTCTTGACTATCTGGTCCCTGCTCCTTCTCCCCTCTGCTGCAGAGCTTCCCTCCCTTTGCTGTAGGGCAGGTGGTCCTGGGTCACCATCCCCAGATTCTAAATCAGACACATCCATGGGCAAGCCACTCCTGCAGGCCATGTTGTGGAGCATGGTACATGTAGCCACTATTTTGCAGCCAGTCTGAGGTGCATACTGCAAGGCTCTGCCACTCTTGTGAAGGCACCGGAAGTGCGATTTTAGAATGCCAAATGTGCGCTCAATCATGAAGCTGGTGCACTTATGTCCCATGTTGTACCACCTTTTATTTGGGTTGTTGGGTGACAGGTACAGTGTGAGTATCCATCGCCGCAGGGCATATGCACTGTCACCTGGTAAGGAAAATATGATGGTGAGAAAACATGCAGACAGACATGAAAGTGCCAATACATTTCAATGTGGACATGAAATATGAGTACCTAGTGGGTATCCTTCATCAAAAACCCCACTTACTAATTTACGGTATATGCCACTGTGTCTGAAGATGTATGAGTCATGGGTCCTCCCCAGATATTTGGTCACAATGTCCATGATGATGTTGTTTGCATTTCAGAGAACTTGAATGTTGAGGGAATGTGTGCTTTTTCTATTCCGGAATATGTACTTGATGCAAGATGGTGGACATGTGGGCACATGGGTGCCATCTATGCACCCAATGGCCTGTGGAAACCTTGCTATTCTGTAGAATTGCAGTTTTGTATTTTCTACTTCCACATCCTCCCTGGGCAGGTGGATGTGTTGATGTGTGTGGTGGAGAATGGCATCTAAGAAATTGTGAAAGAAACGCAAAAGCGCACTCTGCGACACCCCTCCAGCTACTGCAATGACATCTTGGTAACTACCAGTGGCCAATAGGTGGAGGGAGCACAACACATGCACATGTGTGGAGATTGCATTGCTGCAGTGGGTTCTGCTTTCCAGTTGGGCATTCAAGGTGACTATTAGATCTAGGATGACAGTGCAACTCATCCTGTACTGCTCATACATCTCTTCCTCTGTCTTATCAAACAAGGTTAGCCTGACTCTGAATATCCTCTCCTGTCTCCGCCTCCTCTGCTGAGCACCAGTATCTGCATCCTCCTCGCTATCACGTGCAGGGCAGCCATTCTGGAGAGATTTGTGATGCATTTTGGGGCTGTTTTTATATGTTGACCCTGGTTTCTGTTTTTGATTCATGGTAAATTGCATGCACCAACGGACCATTTTGCGCATGGTCGCTGTTTGCGACTGGTCTGTACATTGTGAAGAGTGACTTGCAATTAGCGACTCGCTAATTTGGGAATGCAATTACCGGTCGCTTTTATTGCGAATCGGTATTCAGTCACACCACAAATTGTTGTTTTGTGAGTGCCTGTCGTACATTGCATACGACTGATTTTTCATGTGCAAATCGGTTTGCGAGTGATTTTGCACTCGCAAAATGGCCGTACATCTGGCCCAAAGAGTATTGATTTCTCACATCACTGTGATACCTGTTGTGAGATGCAAGACAATGCTGCTGTTGAAGACCTTGGTGTGTTTTTATTCCTCTCTCTCTGCATCCCGTTACACTTTCCCTGCGATATTTAGTTCTGCCTGGAACTTTCTCTTTCATTTGGGCATTTCTATATTCTAGGGAGTGGGGCAGATTGTCATCAGAACCTGTCGAACACCACCCGGAAATCCCACCACCCCGTACCCGTGGCCCGCTCCTACTTGAAAATTTTGAATGGAACCAGAGGGCTATGGAATACTGCCCCTTAAATATTGTTCATTGCTGGAAGGGATGTTTAGGGTGAAAGATTTGTCTCAAAGACAGTCAGACCTAGCATTACAATTTCCTTATCAGTACGTAGCTGCATAAACAAAAGGTATTTTATACTGTTGAACAGTAGAAAAATGTGTGAAATAAAAGTGCTTGCTTTGTAGGACTTTGTAAGTAAATAGTTGTGGGCATTACCAGACCCCAAAAAAACGTATTCGTAAAAAAAAAAAAAAAATTACAATGACGAAAATCTTTCTCTGAATCCCATACATAACACTAAAACACGTCCTTCAATATTTGGACATATGCATAGGGTAACATAAATATAAGCACAAACCACATTCTAAAGAATAACATGATTATACCATATTGCACAACGTGTGAGTCTCCTAGAGGAAGTGTACAAACAATATGGCGCCCACAGAGTGAGAAAACAGTTTATGGCACTAGATTGTGATAGAACAGAATACGTCCTTCTCCGCACCAGATGAAACTACTAGGCAGGGGGCAATAAGGCCTGTTGCCTGGTCTCCCACAAATGACGAGTGCAGGCCCATTAAGGCCAGATATTGGAGACAGATCTCCAGAACAGAACAGAACAGTCCAGAACAGTAGAGGGCCATACAACCCACTGCAATGCAGTCATCGCCCAGGCCTTTGAAAGCTTCTACGCTGACCTATACTCAATGGAGAGAGTGGACTCAGGGGGGATCGATGCATATCTTACCTCAGCGCCACTCATTAGCCTGCCGGAGAGAGAATCACTCTTACTGGAGGCAAATTCACGACCTGATGAGGTCCTCACCGTCACATCCCCTCTTCAACCCGGCAAGGCCTCCGGGGTGGAAGGGTTCACGCCGAGCTTCTATAAAGTGTTTGGCCCCTAGCTTGCCCCTACTGCATGCCAATATAACTCGTTAGGAGAGACAGGTGCCCTCACAGTTACAATGCTGGAGGCAGTCAAAACGATAATCCTGATACCTGGAAAAGACCCATTGTTATACTCTTCATACTGACCAATATCCCTACTCCAACTAGATCACAAACTTTTTAGGCGCAGGTTGGTGGGCGGTCTGAACCTCTACATGCAGGGCCTTGTAGACCCAGACCATGCCATTTTGTTCCATGAAAGATGCTGTAGCGATAACACTATGTGCCCCCTCCACCTCATCTATAAATCTACCCAATCCTGAGTCCAGGCACTCTTCCTGTCCATCGACGCGGAAAAAGCTTTGAACGTGCGCACTGGTCATTTCTCCAACGCGTCCTAACCAGCATGAGATTCAGGAGCAGACTCCTGAAATGGATATGGAGCAGATACGCCAACCCTACGGCCCGAGCGAGAGTCAACGTGTCATGCCCCCACCATGTCTTCAACAAGGCCGCCTCTACCATCGCACCTCACCTCCGAGACATCCTCAACGCCTCCTTCGACACAGCCACCTTCCCGGAGAGCTGGAAGCACGCCGAGCTCAGCGCACTACTGAAAAAACCAACAGCGGACCCGACCGACCTCAAGAACTTCCGCCCAATCTCGCTCCTTCCATTCCCTGCCAAAGTCATCGAGAAGGTCGTCAACAAGCAGCTGGCCGCCTTCCTCGAGACGAACGGATCCCTCGACCCATCGCAATCCGGATTCAGAGCCAACCACAGTACCGAGACCGCCCTCATCGCAGCCACCGACGACATCCGAGCCCTGCTCGACAAAGGTGAAACAGCGGCACTCATCCTCCTTGACCTCTCCGCAGCATTTGACACTGTCTGCCACCGCACCCTAGTCCAACGCCTCAATGACACCGGCATCCAGGGGACTGCTCTGGAATGGATCATCTCATTCCTCTCCGGCAGAACACAGAGAGTACGCCTCCCTCCGTTCCGCTCTGAGGCCACCGAAGTCATCTGCGGCGTCCCGCAAGGATCGTCGCTCAGCCCCACTCTCTTCAACATCTACATGAAACCCCTCGCTGCCATCGCACGCCAACACAACCTCAACATCATTTCCTACGCCGATGACACCCAGCTGATTCTCTCCCTCACCAGAGACCCCGACACCGCCAAAGCCGACCTACACGAAGGGATGAAAGATGTCGCCGAATGGATGAACATCAGCCGCCTGAAGTTGAACACGGACAAGACAGAAGTCCTCATCCTGGGACCGTCGCCCTCCGCATGGGACGACTCCTGGTGGCCCCCGGCCCTGGGCACCGCACCCAAGCCAATGGACCACGCACGCAACCTGGGCGTCATCCTGGACTCCTCCCTATCGATGACCAGACAAGTCAACGCTGTCTCCTCATCTTGCTTCCACAACCTCCGCATGCTCCGCAAGATCTTCAGATGGATCCCGACCGAGACCAGGAAGACTGTCACCCAGGCCCTCGTCACCAGCAGACTAGACTACGGAAACACCCTCTACGCCGGCACAACAACCAAGCTTCTGAAAAGACTTCAGCGTATCCAGAACGCCTCCGCCCGTCTCATCCTGGACGCCCCCCGACGCAGCCACATCTCGAGCCACCTGAGAGACCTGCACTGGCTCCCTGTCAACAAGAGGATCACGTTCAGACTCCTCACCCACGCACACAAATCCCTCCACGACCTGGGCCCAAGGTACCTCAACGACCGCCTGACTTTCTACACGCCCACCCGACAGCTACGATCCGCTAACCTCGCCCTCGCCGTCGTCCCTCGCATCCAGAGAGCCACCGCCGGAGGAAGATCCTTCTCCTACCTAGCGGCCAAGACATGGAACTCCCTGCCCGTCCACCTGCGGCTGACCCAGGACCACTTCGCCTTCAGGAAACAGCTCAAGACCTGGCTGTTCGAGCAGTAGCAGACCCCCTCCCCCAAGCGCCTTGAGACCCTTCCGGGTGAGTAGTGCGCGTTATAAATTCCATGATTGATTGATTGATTGATCCTTGCGTCCCTTTGGAATCACCAGAGGCACCTGCAAAGGGTGCCTCCTCATCCCCATTCCTTTTTGATTTATACAAGGAGCCCTTGGTAGAACAGATCCGAACCGATGCACGTATAAAATGCATTCTTCTGGGCAAACAACAACACAAGATAGCTCTCTATGCGGACGATGTCAAGGTTGCCTTGACGCAACCAAATCCCTCACTGTCAACTCTCATGACGGAGCTAGAAGTCTATGGCATAGTCTCCAGCTTTAAAGTCCACATCCAAAAAAGCTTTTCCCTTAACCTCACCACCCCCTAGAATGACAGAACCCACCTGAAAGTCTCCTTTTCTTTCCCATGGCCAACACAGGGGGGACGTACCTAGGACTAAAACTCTAGCCCACCCTGCAAGTCACAGCAGAAGATAATTATGCCCAACTGATTAGTATAGCCCTCCCAGACTTACAAAACTGAAGAGCGGAAAGCCTCTTGTGGGTGGGTAAATAGCTGAGGTAAAGACTACCCTGCTCCCTAAAATACTGTATATGATGCAAACGCTCCTGCTGCAACCACCCCCTACTATGATTAGCAAGTTACAACATATGATAAAGTCATAGATCTGGGATGGCAAAGTTCCACGTATGGCACGACACCGAGCCTACCAATCAATAGCAGATGGAGGACTGGGCATTCCACACCTCTCCCACTATTATAGCGCAGCCCAGCTCCAATACAGGGTGGAGTTAAACAGGTCTCTCACAGAGAAACACTAGTGTTTCACTGACTATTCAATAGCAGGGACCCATATCTGGAAATTCCAAAGGCTCTGTAAAAAGCATTGCCCCCCAGGGGTCTATATCCCCGCAATCATATATACGCGTTAGTGGAGGCCTGAGGCAAGGTCATGGTGGCGAAGGGCCTATCCACACCTACTTTCCCTCTGTCACCCATTATTAATAACCCCAAGTTCCCTCCAGCTGGGTCAGACACCGACTTCCACACCTAGGAAGAGGCTGACTGCAAGAGGGCAGGTGACCTCTCTGACTGCTTGACTTTGCGCAAATTCCATCTGATTATGGAGTCTCAGCCACTGAATACTGGCATTCCATAGCTCTAACCCACTGGGTTTCTCACCCAACGTTCCGCCCCCACTTCAGCAGACAACTAACGGGATTTGAAAAGTGGTTCCTCACCAGAAAAGGTGATAAGGGCCTCCTCTCTAATATATATGACTTCTCAAACAAGCCCATGGAATCTAGCAAATCTGTAGCCCGGAAACGATGGGAGCCAGAGATGGAACATTCCTTTACTATCAAAGAATGGTCCAACGTTCTCTTCAGAGCTCTTTTAGTGCTGTGGGACGGGAAGCCATGCTTAAAATTATTCATTATGGGAACTGCACCCAAGCCAGATGGTGACATGGAAACCCAATAATATCAGTTTGCTGGCGCAATTGTGGTGTAACTATTCGCTCCCTGCGTGCTTGTGCCCACCACCAGGGGCCAATCTGTGGGACTTTCCAGTGTTCTAGTGAGCTTCCAGACCTTCCACTGTTCGTATAAACTGATTTCCTGGCTCTTGGACACCATTCAGAAATTCCTATCAAATCCCGATCCATGGCAAGTTTTGTAGAAGTCAGTCTGCTCTTGCTAAAAACTCTATTACCTCTAATTCCATGCTCAGTGCTTCGTCTTGAGCCCTGCAGGCCAAGGATGGGTGGAGGAATTCAGGACATCTGTGCCTGGCAGCTACTACCCTGCTCAGACATGAGGCATGAGATCACAGTGAGCTCTTTTAAACCTCAGCTCCCTTCAGTCCAGCATGGTCATTTTAGCAGTGGTCCTGTTTGGCTGACCCCTAGTTTCCTGAGCTTTTGCTACCCTTGTTTCCAGGGTTCCTGAGCTATAGTTATTACTTGTTTCTTGTTCCTAAGCTATAGCTATTCCTTTGTTCCTGAAATAGCATCACCTGCAGGGCTACCTTAATTCCTGACCTGTGGCTATCCTTGTTCCTGAGCAAGCAATGCTTGCAGTGCTCCCTTTAATTCTGAGCTACCCATTTTAGTGCTCCCTTGAATTCTTTCTTTCTCAATATACCTGTTTTCCCTGTGCCTGCTTTCTTTCCCTTTCTTCCAGTGTTGGGTTTGCTACCTTCTGTTCCTGCCGTCTTAGCTTCAATTTCCCTTGTGTGTTTTGTACTTGTTTTATGCCAAGTGTGCCCTTTGATTTCCTTTCTTTCCTGGTAAGCACTCCTCCTTGCTCACTCCTTTTCCATTTGTGGCAGTGTATTTAGTTCTACATCCTTGCTGTTACATCCTTGCATGTTCCTGTTTGAGCACCAGGATCCGTGGGCACCGCTGACAACCTAACGGGTGTTTCTTGTCCACCCTGAGTATTGTCTGTGAGTTATATTTATAACAACACCAAAGTTAACAGCTCCACAGACCCTGCCTTTGCATGTATATCTTATATGTGGTTATTTGCAGTCAGTGACTGTAACAGCATGTGTTGTAAATTCATGCGTTGTAATGGATGTTGTGATGTAAAAACCGCATTGTAAAGGCAATGCGTTGTGAAAGTTTGTGTTGTAACGTGTCTCATTCAATCGGACGGTTGATCCGCATAGTCAGCTTTTCTCCCTGAGTCTGCTGGTCATTACAACTTCTAGCTGATACAAAAAACAGTTACCAGCATTGTTTCCTTTATCATGATCCACGTATAAATTGTCCACTTGTCGTTTGGTAGAAGTGGTAGCAGAACACTCCGTCTATGAGAAGGTATACAAGTCTCCTCCAAATTCCATTTTGCTTTAAATCAAGGTTGTTTGAGGCATTCAACTCACAGAACAGGGCCCACATAGTTTTGGGACCTGAGATTGAGCGGATACAGAGTGGGGCTGTTTACTGCAGCGGATCCCCTTCTGGATCACCATGTCCTAAACAGCTCAGGCAGTTCTTCTTTGAGATTGGCTTCCTAAAGAGACGTAGGTTGGTCGTTTGATTCCAATGTTTCACAGGAAAAGGGAAATACCTGGCAATCTCCTTTGCCCTTGGGCACGTCAGCCTGAACATCTGTGATTGAATTGCTTATAATGTCGGTGAAGGAGTTCATCTTGGCTGGGGAGGCTGTTGGTTAAGAATTTTCCTTTTCTATTTTTGGGCCGGGGTCTACAGCCATGAGAAATGCTCGGGAGACTGAATCATGGTGTTTAATACTTTATAGTCCCTTGAACAACTCTCTGAGACAAACTAGGATTTGGCCAAGGTCTGGTCACTTTAGGCGATAAGAGAACATTCGCCACGCTCCAACTGCCTTTTCAGAGTCCTCTTTTTGCTTTGGGCCTCTCGAACTGCAGCAACATTTTTCTTCTTATACTCCAGCCCAAAGTACAGGCTTAGCTTCTGCATGGGATGGCTGAGATGTGGACTGGAGAGACTGTGGGAATTAGAAGCTCAGCATCTTTGGAACAATCCAGCCCCTGGATCCGTATGTGTGCTGCACTTGCAAGTCTTCATTTACAGGGATATCAGGGATCTGATAGATATGGGAATCTGGGATCCTGGGGCCCTGTTGATCCTCCAAGGAGCATTCCCAGTCCTTGCCTAGAGGCACTGATAGAGGTGCTACTGTCTGTGCTCCAATAGTACTAACACTGGTAGTAGGGATGAGAGTGGGAGCTCTCATAGGCAGGTAAAGAATATATTTCTTTGACCTATTGTGACTGGTCCACATGAACCATTTCAATCAAGAAGAGCCTCTCTTGACTCGCACTGCACTGAAGAATCGATCTGGATGAGGCTTCCTGATGTTGTATACGCGGCTCTGCCTTTTCCATTTTCCCCTTCAGGCTGTTCTAAATATGGTCATAGTGGGGCAGAGTTGGATTAAGCACAGCAGGAGCACGGGTGCTGCTTTGATAAAGAGATAGTACCCTATTGCCTTATTTCACTCTTTACATTTGGCCGCTAGATTGATATAAGCCAATTGGCATTATCCTTTTCTGTAGAAAGGACTCAAGGGCGCAGAGGGCAGTTGTAGCTCAAGATATTTGCCCCTAATCTCTGGGCTCCTTCCTCCAGCTTGTCTCCCTGCTCCCGCCTGCTGCTTCTTTTTACCCACTTGATCCCGTATTCACTTCAAAAAAAGAAAACACATACCCCACCCCCACACTCTTACATTAAAATACATTACCGCGCTATAAGAGCAGAAATAATACATACCAGTTGAAGTGGTGGTAGCAAAACTAGTCACGATGATTAATCCTGCAAAAGGTCCATAAAGGGGGTGTAATGGCCTCTACTCATTTTGCTCTTGGATACACTTCAGAGACCGGGTTTCAGCTCTCAGCAGGGCGGCAGAGGCAGAACACTTGGTGTTGAAACTAGCCCGTTTTACCCTCTCCAAATAATAGTGATTATAAAATCCTCCCATTAGCTACGGACATAAGAGCTTCCAACCTCAATCCCAATCATGGCCCAGCCTTATAGGGTGCATTGCATGCCATATGGAGCCTCATAGCCTGCAACAGTGCAGGAAATAGTGTGCTGACCTTCAGCGGTGGGGCCGGCTCATCACCCTTAACAAACTGGAAAGATCCACGCAGCAAAAAAAACAGGTCTCTGACTCCCATAATGCAGCACATTCTGGCAGTGACCGATACAAACTTGGATGGGGAGTTGAAGGCGATGGAGCAGCGACAGTGAAGTACGTTTCTTTAAATAAATTTTAAAAAGTATGATATTCTTAGCCATTCTTTCTAGTTTTCACATTGCTATATCACCACAATTGACAATAATGAAATTCCTATTGCAAGTATCATAGCAAATTGTGGCCGAGATTGAGAGTTTGCTGGACAGCTGCTGCCTCCCAAATGTGACAGATATCCTGTCCACCTTATTACAAGTGCTATTAGATGAAATGCAGGCAGGAGGGATATCTGTCACATTTGTGGTGCATTAGCATTAGCCATCAAACTATAAATTAGCCAGATTGTCAATACTGAATTTGTAAATTTGGTGGTTGAATATCTGTTACTGATGGATTATGCCCTCAAGAATAAATCCAACCTACCCTTTTGTCAAATGGTTCATGTGACTCAAACTACTGTGACGCACGTAAACAGTGTTAACATGCTCATATCTATATTAAACATGATATTTTAACACAACTGTGCTTTCAATAATAGCAATGTGTCATGGATATTATCTCTTGGCCTGTACTTCAGACTGCATTTTGTGTAGGACATCTACATTGTGGGCAAGTTCATGAACACAGCGCTCAAAAGATTGCCTAGGCATTGACAGACACATAGGTTTATTCTGAGCCCCGGTCTATATAGTAGTACAAGTGTAATGGCAGATGTGTGCAAATGTGAATGCTGGGCATGGGCCTTCTGGTATACACTGTGTGCCGAACATTACTGTCAACAACCTTTCAAACTAAAACATATATGTGCCAGAGTTTGATTTTGACAGATTGGATAGTTCTTAAAAATGTGCTTGATCAGACATACACCATTTTCCAAATGCCTTGAGCATATCTATCTAGTAACATTTTGCCCAAAATGTATGTCAGCTTTGTGACAAAGGGCGTAACTTAGAACTTGGCCTCTGACTCGAGAGAGCCCCTTGACTGAACTAACACAGACCATAACATCTGTTCCTGTGGCTACTACCACCACTACCATCAGCACCAACCATCCTCACTCTTGTTCCCAATACAAAGCCAGCACCCAGTCCCCAAAGGGGGGTGGGGTCTCCTTTGCCCTGGACATCTCTTCTCTGCTCCCCTCTCATACGAATTGGTGTCAGAAGAAGCAGTGGAAGTTCTAAAGAACCTCTCTGTGAGGCAGACAACATTGTTTCATGCCGTCCACAACAACATTTCTTGTGATGTCAAATGTTCAATTTATGATCATCTGGTAGCTGGTCATTTGAGGTGGGCAACATCGATGTAATCCTACAACTTTGATTACACTGCATGGTGCAGTGACTGAGCTTTCTAGCTGCCAAAATGTGTTCAACTCATAAAAGTGATTGAAATCCTGGATGACATGTGCTGTGCCCTATCTGCCTTACAGGGAGGTTCTCTGTATCCTAGTTCCTCTGCTGACACCAGTGCTTCCAGGCACCTGCCCCTACTCCCCCCTTTTCTTCCATTACAACTCTCTGACTCCATTCCACAGCTGGTCCTCATTCAAAGCCCTGACCCTTTTTTACTGCTCACTCCAATTTTGACTTCTGACCTAATCCCCCAATGTTCTCTACTGATGACGCCGGATTCTTACCATCACCAAGAATCCTCTCAGGTCACCAGGATCTTTTTATCTGCTAAATAGTGTAGAGGGGAGGAAATCAAATTTTAACACATAAGCAATAATTTACTTTATTCTCTGAAAGGACCACTGACTTCGAATCTCAATTTTGGGAATTTATTCCAACCAAGAATAATTGCACATACAAGCACCTCAGTACAAGGTGAAGGAAATAAATGGGCACTAATACAAAAGAAATCCTACGCAGAAGCCTCATCCGACTCAGGAAAAGAAGAATAATCAATTCCAGTAACATCAAAAATGCAAAAATTACTCCAGTCTCTACATTGGAAGTCATTAGCTTGAAAGAAAAATCAGTTAGTCTAACCCTACTCTATCTCTAAGGTAACATCCCTACTTAGCATTTTCCCTTCCAGGCAAGAGAGTAAAAAGGTGTCAGAAGTGAAGACTTCCTTAGAAGTGCACTCACTTAGTCAGAGCTCGCTCTAAGATGCTCCTTCTAGCTTCCCATCTAAGCCTCAACTGCTCAACCCACGGGGCACTGTCCCTAATACAAAATCCCCAAAACATAGAACACGCCCTCCGGCACACCTCTTCAGCCAGGTCTTCAGGTACTTTTCCAGTGAAACTTGTACCCCATCCAGCGACGGTTATCTTGACCTCGGGTCCCAGGCACCTGCGCTGCCAAAAGTATAATCCTTAAATTCTGGTGTACTCCCATATTGGCTTCTCGTACCATCCTAACTCCTAAAACAAAGGCCTAGTCTCTCTTAACGAGTTAAGTGTCCTTGCACTTGCAACAGAATCATGAGAACAAGAAACTTTCCACTTCTCTAAGATTTTCTAACATCCTGAAACTCAAAGCCTTACCAAGGGAAAACATTTTCGGCCTACAGCATTTAGCTAACATAAGAAATGAACAGGCCTTTCTCTTTAAAAGTAATTACATTTTTTAACCTACTCTTCTAAAATCACATTATAAGCGTTAACTTTGTTACACTTTATATATGAAAAAGAAAACTACATGTGCAGACTTTAATATGGTGCACGTTTAAACCTAATGCACCGCATTACATGAAAACCAATCATTATGCATTGGCTAAAATACATTTGCTGTGAACTATGACATTTCTCTTCATGAAAAGCATGGTTACATATCTTTTCATACTAATATAAGCAGATTTGAGTAATACATTTCTAAGTCACACCTTAATACAATTTCGATTAATATGTGGGTGTGCACTAACGGTGAATATGATGCACCCCTACAATTTTCTGAATAACGTGGCGCTCTATCACTACCATTCCACCAGTACCCATAATACCCCATTTTCCTAAACATTCCTTTATGCCCAAACACTCCCATACCCAAAACCCTCACCATTCTTATCACTATCCCTCCCCAGAACGGCCTGGCCCTTCCACACCTAAATAAAATCCTAAAACCCTGCCCCATCCCAAAACTCCGGCCGACTGGAGTAATGTAACCAAAGAAATAAATCAAATGAATTTCATTGCGCGCGCTAAAACGCATTTGGCGTTTCAGAGCGCGCAATGATATTTGTTTTATTTATTTATGTGTATTTAACACGAGGAAACGTTTCACCTTAGTACATTACATTAAATCACTGCAATGAGAGATCTTTACTAAAAGTTATAGTTTTTCAAAATGAACTTAGTATTCCAGCCACCCACCCTGGACCCCACCCTGTTGGCGAAGCCATTAGTGAAGAAGCAAGTCAGTTGCCACCTATAAGCTAATTGTGGCCTAGATACCTATTATATATGGTGCAACGTTATAGTCTAGCAAATCACACACAAGAGCTTCGATACAAGTCCTCGGGAGTGAAGTTTACCACAGAGGGCTCCATCACGATGTACCAGAAGTGGTATTCACTAGAGAACACTGCTCCAGACAACTATAGGTGTCCCAGGTGTCCGGACTTAGAATTATTAGGTCCATATGGGGTGGAGCAGAAGAAGATTTCTCCAGCTGAACTAAAAGGAGAACTGCCAATACAAACCTTCAGAAGCAAAAGAACTAGCTGCCCAACCATTTACTGCTCTAAACAGGTGGCAACAGTGAACTTGTAATGGAGGCCCTTGTGTACATCTACTTTACATTTGGGATAGAAAACAAAAACTGGTCCATTTAATTCATGCCGATTAAAGTGTGCAATTGATATCAAAACACATGTGCTAAACACCAACATTTCTAGTACAGGGTTTTCATTTCACAATTCCACGCACCCGGGCAGTTGCAGTTATTGTTTGCTTTGTTTGACCCAATTCAACTAAAACAGTTCATAAAAGTGATTATGATAGGAAATCTCACTGCTGGGTAGTGCTGCTAGTTGCCCATGGAGCCTTCTGGTAGCCCTGACTGTAGCATACTCTAGTTGCAAAGACATGCAGGTGCTGAATTCAAATAGACCTTGTTAGACCTGTCAGCCCTGTTTTTTTGCCCTTGTCGCCTCCTTTTTGCCGCCATCTTTTTGTTGGCCCTAGGTCTCTGGGCGCCTCACCACTGCTAAACAGTGCTGAGGTGCAGGTGCTCTCTCCTAACAACATGGCTGCCACAGGCCCCTGCTACTGCGTAGTGGCCATTGAATACACATACTAGTGGTTAGGAGCAGGCTGGGACATTTTGATACAGTATCTTTTTCCATCCCGCCTTTTTGTCCCATAGACTATTATGTGGAAGCTCCTGGAACCTTCCAGCCCTGGGAGGGATTATGCTTTGGCGCCTTTGCAGGAGGGTCACCTGACCTGGGGGTATAAGAGGAAAGGAGGGAAACCTGACTAGTCAGTTGGGGCACCACTGGACCTGGGGGAACCTCTGCCGGAGCGTAGGCGGTTGGGCCTAGGGGAGAAGCCTATACTACTGGGACTGACTGAGTCTAGGCCCTGCGGTACCCAAGTTAGATGAGGGACTCTGCCTGCCTGCTGATCTTGCCTGGTGAGGGGGCAACCCAGGGGACCATCTCCAGTGTGCTGCAGCGACCCGCCCTGCCTCTGATGCTTGCCATCTCCACCCCCTTATCCCTCTAATAAGCCTACCAGGGGGACCTGCCATCTACTTTCTCCCTAAGACAAGGGCTGACGCTGTGGGCCCTTCAAGAACTGCAGGTAAAGCGCTGTGTCCCCCGAGCGCTGTGCTGCCGGAACTGGGCCCCTGCTGAAGAAGCTGTAACTGCCAAGCCCTGTATCTGTCTAGCGCTGTGCCTGGTAAGTGCTGTCTCTGCCAGGGACTGTACCCGTCCAGCGCTGCCCCTGTTAAGTGCTGTCCCTTCCTAGCGCGGTGCCATCTAAGCGCTGTGAGCCCCAATCACCGCTGCTGCCCCGGTACACGTCCCTTAGCACCGCGTGGATGCGAGCGCTCCTTGCTGCAGTCACCGCCGCGGCCCGGGGAACCACCGCCATCGCGGACACCCGCTGAGCCATCCCTGTCGCTGCACCCAGCGCCTACCGAGGGCCGCCGCGATAGTGAGGGAGAGTGGTAGGCCATTGAAGCCAGCGTGGTCTGGACCACGTGACCGGGGCGTGGCCGCGTCACCCGCCACGCCCCACCAGGGCCGCACCGCTATTGGGCTGAGCTGCCACACCCCCCCAGCGGGCCGCGCAAAGATAGGCCGCTGTGGTTGTGGCCTGTGAGATCCGCGCACAGGACTAAGAAGACGGCGCGAGGTGGAGGCCAGCCCGGAGGCTTCTGACCTCGCCCCCGCTGTGTGCTGAAGTCGCTGGGGAGCCCGCTCTGACTGCGTGGGCCCCTGCCTGGTCTGGGGCCCCACTACAAGGTAACCTCCCCACTTGGGAGGAGGGCGGAGTGACTGGGAGAATCGCGGGGGCTGCCCAGGAGTCTCCATCGTCTGGGGAGGCAGCCCCGCGTTCGCCCCTCCCCTCCAGGGATTGCAACTGGGCCCAGCCGGCCCCCTCTGAACCCACCGAATCGAATGGCTGGGCTGAGTCGGTACTTGTACCCAGTGTGGGAATGTAGCCCTGTGAACTGGCTCTGATGTACCAACATTGCGCCCGCAACACCCCCCTAGAGAGAATCTGTTTGCTCGGAAATTAATCACCTAGGGGAATTAATTGCTGATCGGAGCCTGGATAGCCCATTGGGGGTAGTGAAGTGAATGTTACCCTGAAATGCGCTGTTTACTGACCAGAATGAGTTGTCTGGTATACTGAGATACTCTATTTATTACATGGGAAGAATTTACACCTGTTTTGAGCCCAAAGTGCATTCTAAGTTGCCCTGAGATTTCCCGCAGTATTCCCCTAAATGAAGTGCACCCGAGTTGGGGCTAGAATGAATTGCTTGTGGCCCAAAAGGTTAATGGTGCTGTTCACGTGTATGAATTTATGCCTGTTTGATCTAAATAAATTTATTGTTGCCCTGCTATTCCCTGATTCGCGTATCTGAATGAATTGTTGGTTGCTCTATGATTATCTGATGTAGCTACCCGGATGAATTTACTGCTGCCTTGCAAAGTTTCCGGATCATTTCTGAAATGCACTGGTTGGCAATGACATGAGATAGATAAAAGATCTTGTTTTTATCAAACCACCTGGTTTTGTGTCCTTCATTGTGTGCGCATGGCTGAATCCGTGTGAGTGAGTGCTGCACAACTGCTTTACACATTGCCTTCGGGTGCCTTCCTACCTCGCGCCAAGCTACCATGTCGGAATTGGTGACCCCAGTTCTAACAGACATGTAAAGTACACTATATTCAAAGAAGCCAAGGATGGAATGGGCATTCGAAGTGCACCTCAGTGTTACTATGGGAAAAGATGATATGGTGATCAAAGCCTTCCACCAACCAGTGTAACTGTTTTCTCCAAGGAGATGCCAAGGTCTGAATGGGCATTGATACTCCGCCATTTTCTCCACCTGGAACGTGATCTCCTTCGTAGATGGGTTATATATTAAGTGGACACGAAGCCTAAATCCCACCAGAAATAGCTAAGGGTACCCTCTTCTGTCCAAAGTCCAGCTGCCTACTGTAGGAGAGTAGGGTCTGCAATCCTATGATCACCCAGATTTTTTGCTTTTGCTTCATTGGTTTACGACTTTCCCTGGCTGTGGGCCTGCCAATCAGACCCACAGCCTAGCTGTTCTCTCTCGAAATTAACACACATGTACATTAGGTGCATCCACTAATTGGAACTGGGCCGCCTTGTAAGTCCCTGTCTCAGCATACCACAGGTATCCAGGGCATCGGTGTACCCAGGGCCTACCAGGGGCTGCAGCATGTATTATGCCACCCCTGGATGGCCGCCCAAATCTGACACAACTGGCTGCACGACAGCTGGGGCAAAGTGGTGTAATCACCCGTTGCTGTAGGTGTAGTATTCCTACACCTAACCCTAAAATGGACACATGGATTCCTATCAGTCACTCCTATGGCAGGCCTTATCAATCCTGAAGGCAGAGTGCAGGGAATCATGTGGGACGGTGCTCTGGCGCGAGCTGAGCCCGTCGACGGCTTGCGGAACCAAGTCCTAATAGCCGTTCCATGGTGACGCGGGCCAACTACTTTGACATGCATTATAATCCTTGCGGTTATTTGCTAACTTTGGCATCGCATCACCTACACATGTCGAGTAAGGTGTCAAACGAATTGGAATACGAACCCCTCGCCAGTCCTGGCGACGGGGTTAGCATTCCCCCCTTTTAGAGGGGCACGACATGGAAGTAACCTTGAACCCCGGTTAAAGTTGACTCAAGCCTCAGCATCACAAGATGGATGCTGCCACCAGACACAAGTCTGACCTCCTGCTGCTGGGAGACCTTCCAGCGAGGGGACCTTGGACAAAGGGTTTCCTGTCGAGGGCGGTGTTAGCACCATCCCAGACAGGGTTTGTGTATCCCAGGTAGGCAGGGCTGAAAGGAAGGTGATTGCAAGTGGCACCCCGGTGCTCACTGTGCATAGCCCGGCTCAAACCAGTTTCGGGGGCAACCCTGCCCCTGAGCCGGGGCGAAGCCGGACAAAGGATAGGGGTGTCACCACCCCCCTCCTGGCCCCACCCATAGGTAGGACCTAGTCACGGGCCAGCCCCTTTTCTTAGAATAAAGGTAGGAGCGAGTCCCCTTCCCAAATTGGATAATTCTGAATCTTGAACTACTTTCCACGAAAGGAACTCTTGACTATTTTCTGAAGACTCTCCCTTGTGGCTAAGGAGTAGCCACCCTGCACCAGCAGGCACCACCTAAGCGCTTGCGGTTTGCTGTAAGTCTCTCCTATGGATCAAGACTGCCCAGCTCGACGAGACCCGGGTTCCCTGCCATCTCTGACCTTTTACCTACATCATCAGCCCAGCTGAGAGTCGTAGGTGTGACGAGACCTGCGGGACCGGCCATCTTCAGAACCTGCACGACGCTTATCTAGCACGCCCACCGAGGGACCCTCGAGTGAGTGCACCTAGGGTTTGAGAAGCCCTAACCCTGAGCAGCTCCAGCACCGAAGTCTGCCTCCCCAGCATCCACGAGATCTGCGTGGGGGCCCTTCCGCTCCTTGCTGTTCACCGCGTTGTCCGACCACTTGCCGACCGGCTTGTGGCCCTCTTCACGACGCACCACGATTGTTTCATCACTAGTCTGGTTGCTCCAGACTGGCTCTTGCTCCCCTTCAACAGAGGAGTACCACGGACCCTCCTGGTCCACTCCAGACGCCATCTTGACTCCACCGCGTAGGCTCGCCACTGCCAAGACCTGCTGCCCCACTCCTGGGCCCAGCATCATCGACAGCAGACACCTTCGTGGGACAGCTCGCCCTCCATCCTGGTCGCCGCCGCGCCTCCTGGTCCGATGAACAGCCGAGTCCGACGTCATCCACTCACCTGGTCGAGGTGACTTCAGCCGGTACCCTCCTGGTGCCCACACGATCGCTGGCTAGCGGTTGAGAACTGAGTCCCCTCTGCTTTCAGGTTTCCTTCATCCCCGATCCAGGCTTGGATCTCGCTGAACATCGTCACTGGTCGCCTGCCAGCAACTTCTTCTTTCAGGCTCCTGAGACTACAACGAGGACTCCCGACATCTTGCTGAACCTCCCGCAGCCGCAGCCTCTGGGCTAGGTAACTCGAGCATTTCGGTGCTCCATCGCAGGTTCGCTCTACAAGTGTCCAGTTCCTTTTTCGTTTAGTCCCACTGATCGGATCACTCCGGAATCAGTAACTCCAGACTCTAACCATTCGCATTTCACTGATAGTGTAGATGGTTCCTCGTGCCCCTCGGGCATTTGTGTAAATTGTGCAACTTGAAGTATTTTCGTAAGAGTTTTGTAGTGTGCTTAGCTCCCTGACTCATAAAGAGCCAGGGTAGTCTTGTTATAAATAAATATCCTTTATTTTCATAACAACTTGTGTGGTGTCCTTTCACGTGGTGTTCAAGGGGTAAATGTGGTGGTGAAACAGCTGGCTTAACACGCCCTCTAGAGTTTAGCCTAAGACTGCTCGTATCCACGCTACTAGGATAGCTGGTCTATAAGGTTGACTTACAACCAATCATCAATAAGGGTCGTTTGGAATGATACACAGTGATCACTAGAATAGTGAGCACTACATATCAGGCCAACTTCTCACACCTACCGTCAAGTCAAATACTTATTTCTTCAAGATTAAATGACAACTATGCCAAGGGCCTGAAGTATGGAATGTGACAGTAGGTAAACCCTACTAGCTCCATTATTTACTGCCTGCTCTTGAGTCATTGGCTATACGCGTTCTTCTGATTTGCCTTTGTTGTCTCACTCCTATTTTCCCACATATGTTTATTCAGGCACTTTTAAAAATGTTTTTTCTTCTTCTACCACTTCTGCCTCTTGAAAGCAACACCCATTCACTTCCCACCCAGTGCAAACAGGTTTCACAGGAAGACCCGAGGCTTCTGTTCCTATTGTGTTGTCTGGTTCTAGTACACTACTAGTAAATATGCAGCATACATAACATAATATAATATTACATAAATGTGCAAAGCGACCGTTCATCCTAAAAGCTACCTTGGTGCTGAAATAGTAGATGTTTATTGTTACCCAACTCACCGCTGTGCCAGTTACTCAGTAATGATGATCAGTACATGCTCACTTGTTCAGTGACTTTCCCAGGTCTGCCACTCACCTCTTACTGTTCCTCGTGGCTCGGCAAGATTGTCCTCAATCTTAGTCCCCAGGGCGTGCTTGGACTTTCCACCCATCACGTGTTAGCCCTACAGATGCTAAAGTGTCTAGTGAGTAAGACCTGATATGTGAAATGTCAACCATGAGTAGGGCCATTGGAATGATGCAAATATCGACGTGCTGCAGCCTCACAATCTTGCAGCGTAATTTGTAGATTTTAAATAAAAAATTATTTGAACGCAACCAAATTAAAAGTTACTAATAAAAAACGCAGCGGCACGTGTTACCTCACAGTGGAAGGCTCTTGGCAACCGTCCCCTTTCTGTTGCTTATTGCTGTATTTAGGGGTTATATTGGCTCTAATGACGTGAAACGCTTGTCAGAAAATGTCACTCTGTGTAGAAATTACAAAATAAGGAAGAAATACAATTCCAAATGTGCCGCATTATGCAGCATACTTTGTCTTTTCTTGATACATAATGTAGTCAACCCTGCTGCACAATCTGGCCCTCCCCTGCCACATAATTCCAGTGGCCCTGGCTAGGAGGTAGTGCTGCCTCTTCTAAGTCACTCAAGGCTTGTTTTGTTGACTTCACCTGCTTTCTTTTTACACTTCCATCTCTCAATGGGTTTCCAATCCTCAGTATTCCATCACTCAAGAAGTGGCGAGGGATTTACTGGGAGTTGACACTGTATGTTGTTTTACCTCAAAATACTGTATTCTATGCAGAAGGTGAGTTAGGTGGACATGAAAATTGTGTCCATCTCTCCGTCCATCCCTTTGTTCTGTGCTGTTTGACTGCATGGGTGTCTCTGTATGTGCGCCCTCTTGTTGAGTCTCAGCGCCTTGCTCTCTGTGCATTGGTACCAGCAGGTCTGTTCGTCGATGTGCCCAGGACACTCCATGTAAACCTTGTGTGAATGCATGGTGGCCTGTAGAGTTGTGGGTCTGGATACTTCTTTCTCTGGTGGTTTGTATGGGCAGGTGTCTGTAAGGCTGTAAGGCTGTAAGGCTGCTAGGTTGTGCGTGCATGGCTATCTGTAAGTGTGCTTCTGTTTGTGTGGCGATGTCTGTACATCTGCTTACTGTGTGGGTGCATGCACGTGTGTGTGTTGCACTGTCTGTGCATAGATGCCTGTATCCGTGGTGCTCTAGTTGTTCATGCAGGTGTGTGCTCTGTGTCAATGAATGAAAGCATGTTGTGTGTATCTCGGTGCATATTCCCGAAAAAGACACAAATCTCCTTGTTTAATGAAGGGGGGACGGACATAGATATTTGGTCATGAAATAATGAAAACCGTGCAGTGCCCCATGCTGAGCTCTTCTCGTAGTGCTGTGAAGCACTGGCCTCCAGACGCGCACCTGTCACTCTTTGACGGAGCTGGATCACAAGACCTTGCGGGGGATTCAGAGGTTTTGGCTGTCATTCATGCAAAATGGTTCTGCAGTTTTGCATCCTAGGACTTAGAACTGGCAGCTATTTGCATGTTTATTAGAATTCCTTAAACCAGTACTGGTTAATGGTTCGCAGGGTTGGGGTTTCTGCGCCTCAGAGCGAGGTGGCATGTCTCTGCAGTAAGGTTGCATCCAGTACTGCAAATTGAAAGTATTTAATGTTACTGACAGCCAGCCTTTGTTCCTGTCAGTACATATGAAATATGACATTAGCATAATGCCACAAAGCCTCCAACATGACTCAGTGAGTTAAACGCTCACTGCTGAGCAAAGCAGTGGTCTGTAACTCCCCAGTTTGATTCCGGGCTAGGCCAAGTCTGTCTTCCATCCTTTTGAAGCCATTCATTTATTTGCTTGCCCTCCCCTTAATCTCCCCATGCCTCCCCTACCCCCTCTAAAAACACTGCTCGCAGGACCCCACCATCCCACCGAGGCCCCTGCTCGTTTTGCTAATCTCCTATCCCCAGCACGTTTGGCTAATTTTCGCATGATTTGCAGTGCAGTGCCCTCATTTAATCTCATTCCCCAACCCCTCACACAATCCTGCTTGCCCACCCCCACCTCGGAGATCACTGCATTGATTTCTTATTCTTTTATTAGGTCGAGCCTAGAGCAGCACGCATGCTCTGCTTGCGAGACTTTTAGTAAGGGGCTTCAGAAAGCTCACCAAGCTCACCACACGCTTGTGCGTGTGGTTTTGTTTTTCGCACAGGCTATTGGGCTTTGCATGCGTCTTTCTAAGAAAGACAGCAGGGAATTGGGCAAAGGCAGGTGCATGTCCCGCCTTTGCTCCGCCCACGACCTATTGCTTGCGTTTACCCGCACGGGCAACATCTGTTTTGAATTATCTTGCCCGGACACGGGCGCGATAATTGAAAACCAAACGCTTGCTGTGGTGTGCGCGCGCGCACCACTCGCATGCCAGTTTATGGTACTTATTTATTTCGGGAGGGTCAGTGAATGTGTGTGTGTGCGAGTGTGTGTTTGTGTGTTAGAATGAGTCAGTAGTTGATTGGGTGAGCACGTCGCTACATAGCTGCATGAAGGGATGAGTGAATATGGTTTGCCATGGGTAAAAGAAATGTCTACATACTCCGGTTGCATGATTGGCCAACAAGTCCCATTTAGCCATGCTCCCTTTAACTTACCCCGTCATCGCTGCACACACTCACATGAGAAGCATAAGCCTCTGTTCCTTAACCCACCAAATATACTTACAACCCGCAATCCACACCTTAACTTCCATGCAATTGGCACAGCATGTAAATGAAGCCTCACTATATTCTAATTGTTGCTGTTATGAAGGAGTACCGCTACAAGATGTAGGGCTGACCCTACGCTTAATAAGCAGGGGCATTGAGATCTACTGGGAATTATCCGCGTTGGCAAGCATTGCGCCATGTCAGCTTCTGGTCTCACCACTCCAGTGTGCTTCTACCAAAAGAAGTGCACAAACTTTCTAGGCCAGTACTTGTCTTCAACCATGCATAACTAAGGTCTCATCAACGCGTCTTTGACTGCATCAAAAGACGTCTTTTATTTCTCCAGCCTGTCTGAATATCAACTCTTCGCAGCCTGAACTACATTAACAGTGAGGGTACGTTTGTTGAGGGTTTAATATCCAGTAGTTTCATTACGTATCTCCCAAAGCAGGCATGGGCACCGATCCCTGCCCTCTGTAAACGGGGCGCCTGCCACTCGCCACGAGGATTTAATTGTATTCCCTGGTGCAGGCGCTTCCGCCAGCTCTTTTCCTTTAGTGCCGGTCTGTCTACCCTGGTTCCATGCTCCCTCTTCGCCCTATCCCAGTCCTCAGTTGCTGCTACCCTGCACACTTTACGGCGGCTGAATTCCCATTTATTTTCACCTCTCACTGCCTTTATCGTACCAGGAAATGCGTGCTTCCTTCGTCGCCGATTAACGGATTTACAGACCGTCTGATGCATCTTCCCTATTTTAGCACGCACATGGTACTGGATACTTAAAGAGCTAATCTTATCCTAGTAGATGCCGCTCCATATGCATTACAGGAAAATGCCAATTTAGACTTGAAGGTCAGCACTAAGCAGATAGCGCCGACACTTGTAAAGCATAGTCAATTTTTTTTAAAATATCACACGTTTAGATTGCTCTGGTCTTTAATCGTATGTAGGGATAGAAGGTTATTTCTCATGCACACATCTTAAGTTCAGTTTTTAGCATGTCCCGCACTCTTTAACGACTTTCTATTGGTTCGTAGCTAGTATTTTTTTCCCGTTGTTTTATATAGTGCGAACTTGACCCGAAGGTTTCAGGTATCAGAGCGCTGTACATGAGCACCAGTTGCGTTACACAAGGCCACATTCATTTTTAGGTCTCGCCTGACCCAGCGCATGCGCTGGTCTGGCGAGACTTATTGAGAGGGCTCCAAAAAGTGCTACCAGGCCAGCCTAGAGCTACAGTGCATGTGCGTGGGCACGCGCGCCGCGCTTGACCACGATTACTTTCACTTTCGCAGCCGCACGGCCGTGTGGCATAGCCAATAGTTCTTGCTTTTGGGACCTTATAAGTATTTAGTAATGCAACTGTTGCATGGCTAAACACTTATAAGGTCCCAGAGGCGAGACCTATTGGCTATGCCAATGCTTGTTTTGTTAGGCACGGTGAGATTAAGTGATTTGTCCAAAATCACAGGATGATAAGCGTCCCTGCCGAGACTCGAACCCGGTTCCCGAGCGTCCAGGTCGGCCGCTCTAGCCGTAAGGCCACATCCTCTCCCCAAATATAAAAAAAAAGTTAATTTGAAAAGGGTGGTGTGGGGCGGGGCTCCTTGATATCCGTCTCACTTCAGGGCAGGTAGTTATATATCCTCTAAATAAAGTTTGGATTGATATTCGTCTCACACAGCTGCAACATTTCTGTAAGACTACTACACACTTCTACAGATACTCTTCCAGAAGAAATAGCATGCATTATATTGTGCCAAAACCACAAATTTTGGGAAAGAGAAGAAAAATAGCAAAAAGAAAAGCATCTCTGAACATATTCTATTAAGTCCAATAGTGCGAAATTCTACATTATCAATGGGCGTGGTGTTGTAAACTGCAATCCAAGAAGAATTAAACCGCTTTACTCATTGTTTTTAGAACAATATTGGGCCAAGACGTAATGGCAGTCAAATGTTGCATATGCCCACTCATTTTAGTTCTGTATGTTTCCCAAAGATGGTGTCATCCGGATTGTCTAGATTTAAGGGAAACCAGGAGACATTTGTAGCTTTCAGAGATTCCATTTAAATTCTTGAAAAGAGAGGGTGGGGGATTTATAGATCATTAAAATGTTAACCCGCTTGGACAGGGCTATCTATCCCTCCCTACAGCATTCTATATTCTCCATCCGCACCTCAACATATGAGCCGGGAGGGTGAGGTTCCATTCCAAAAGTGACAAGCATTGGCATAGCCAATAGGTCTCGCCTTTGGGACCTTATAAGTGTTTAGCCATGCAATACTTGATGTTGTTGCACCGAGGATATTGTGCTGGATAACTAAACACTTATAAGGTCCCAAAGGCGAGACCTATTGGCTATGCCAATGCTTGTTAAATGAGTAGCTTTCATTTATTTTGAGCCAAAACCAGACTTGAACATGGATGCCAGGCTCCACAGTCCGCAGCTCTCACCGCTGCACCATATCCTTTCCCTATCCATCTTGCTGGGTGCAGTACCATATGTTGACAGAAGAGGTCCCAAGGGACACCTAGTGACAGCCTGTGGTACCACACCCTTTCGCTGCTTCGTGCACAGTACAACAGTACATTTTGCTGTATCTGCAATAAAGTGCTGCATAGCTAAATACTTAAAAGGCCCAAAAGGCGAGACCAATTTTATTACAAATGCTTGTTCACTATTGCAAGGACTATCTCTCCCTTAGGGTAACATGGGGATTGCCTTGAAATATCTTTTAAGTATTATTTTCCATTGGGACCAGATAGAGATTTGGAGTTTGGGGTCTCTGAACTCACAATTTAAAAGTACATCTTTTGGTGAAGTTGTTTTTTTTTTATTGCGTGTTTCAAAATGCCACTTTTAGACAGTGTTACAACAAACAAATGATGGACGGAATGCTGACAATGCAGACATTCTCCCCCAGTCAAGAGATCTGGGTTAAATCCATCGTTCTTTTGCCCACTACGCCACCCCAGTTCAGACATGGCTATATGCAAATCAGTCTTGACCCTGTGCCTCATGGGAACAGTCCAGCCCGAACTGCCAAGCCATGTCTTCCCTGGACCGGAATCAAGCATCCTAGGACCGGTTTCTGGCTATCAGCCGTCATCAGCCAGGATAGCTTGACTCCAGTGGCGTAGTGAGCAAGGTACCCACGTCTGGGCATACCCATCCCACTTAGGGCGAAAAGCGTTACAACAAACAAATGATGGACGGAATGCTGACAATGCAGACATTCTCCCCCAGTCAAGAGATCTGGGTTAAATCCATCGTTCTTTTGCCCACTACGCCACCCCAGTTCAGACATGGCTATATGCAAATCAGTCTTGACCCTGTGCCTCATGGGAACAGTCCAGCCCGAACTGCCAAGCCATGTCTTCCCTGGACCGGAATCAAGCATCCTAGGACCGGTTTCTGGCTATCAGCCGTCATCAGCCAGGATAGCTTGACTCCAGTGGCGTAGTGAGCAAGGGACCCACGTCTGGGCATACCCATCCCACTTAGGGCGAAAAGCGTTACAACAAACAAATGATGGACGGAATGCTGACAATGCAGACATTCTCCCCCAGTCAAGAGATCTGGGTTAAATCCATCGTTCTTTTGCCCACTACGCCACCCCAGTTCAGACATGGCTATATGCAAATCAGTCTTGACCCTGTGCCTCATGGGAACAGTCCAGCCCGAACTGCCAAGCCATGTCTTCCCTGGACCGGAATCAAGCATCCTAGGACCGGTTTCTGGCTATCAGCCGTCATCAGCCAGGATAGCTTGACTCCAGTGGCGTAGTGAGCAAGGGACCCACGTCTGGGCATACCCATCCCACTTAGGGCGAAAAGCGTTACAACAAACAAATGATGGACGGAATGCTGACAATGCAGACATTCTCCCCCAGTCAAGAGATCTGGGTTAAATCCATCGTTCTTTTGCCCACTACGCCACCCCAGTTCAGACATGGCTATATGCAAATCAGTCTTGACCCTGTGCCTCATGGGAACAGTCCAGCCCGAACTGCCAAGCCATGTCTTCCCTGGACCCGAATCATGCATCCTAGGACCGGTTTCTGGCTATCAGCCGTCATCAGCCAGGATAGCTTGACTCCAGTGGCGTAGTGAGCAAGGGACCCACGTCTGAGCATACCCATCCCACTTAGGGCGAAAAGCGTTACAACAAACAAATGATGGACGGAATGCTGACAATGCAGACATTCTCCCCCAGTCAAGAGATCTGGGTTAAATCCATCGTTCTTTTGCCCACTACGCCACCCCAGTTCAGACATGGCTATATGCAAATCAGTCTTGACCCTGTGCCTCATGGGAACAGTCCAGCCCGAACTGCCAAGCCATGTCTTCCCTGGACCGGAATCAAGCATCCTAGGACCGGTTTCTGGCTATCAGCCGTCATCAGCCAGGATAGCTTGACTCCAGTGGCGTAGTGAGCAAGGGACCCACGTCTGGGCATACCCATCCCACTTAGGGCGAAAAGCGTTACAACAAACAAATGATGGACGGAATGCTGACAATGCAGACATTCTCCCCCAGTCAAGAGATCTGGGTTAAATCCATCGTTCTTTTGCCCACTACGCCACCCCAGTTCAGACATGGCTATATGCAAATCAGTCTTGACCCTGTGCCTCATGGGAACAGTCCAGCCCGAACTGCCAAGCCATGTCTTCCCTGGACCGGAATCAAGCATCCTAGGACCGGTTTCTGGCTATCAGCCGTCATCAGCCAGGATAGCTTGACTCCAGTGGCGTAGTGAGCAAGGGACCCACGTCTGGGCATACCCATCCCACTTAGGGCGAAAAGCGTTTCAACAAACAAATGATGGACGGAATGCTGACAATGCAGACATTCTCCCCCAGTCAAGAGATCTGGGTTAAATCCATCGTTCTTTTGCCCACTACGCCACCCCAGTTCAGACATGGCTATATGCAAATCAGTCTTGACCCTGTGCCTCATGGGAACAGTCCAGCCCGAACTGCCAAGCCATGTCTTCCCTGGACCGGAATCAAGCATCCTAGGACCGGTTTCTGGCTATCAGCCGTCATCAGCCAGGATAGCTTGACTCCAGTGGCGTAGTGAGCAAGGGACCCACGTCTGGGCATACCCATCCCACTTAGGGCGAAAAGCGTTACAACAAACAAATGATGGACGGAATGCTGACAATGCAGACATTCTCCCCCAGTCAAGAGATCTGGGTTAAATCCATCGTTCTTTTGCCCACTTCGCCACCCCAGTTCAGACATGGCTATATCCAAATCAGTCTTGACCCTGTGCCTCATGGGAACCGTCCAGCCCGAACTGCCAAGCCATGTCTTCCCTGGACCGGAATCAAGCATCCTAGGACCGGTTTCTGGCTATCAGCCGTCATCAGCCAGGATAGCTTGACTCCAGTGGCGTAGTGAGCAAGGGACCCACGTCTGGGCATACCCATCCCACTTAGGGCGAAAAGCGTTACAACAAACAAATGATGGACGGAATGCTGACAATGCAGACATTCTCCCCCAGTCAAGAGATCTGGGTTAAATCCATCGTTCTTTTGCCCACTACACCACCCCAGTTTAGACATGGCCATATGCAAATCAGTCTTGAACCTGTGCCTCATGGGAACAGTCCAGCCCGAACTGCCAAGCCATGACTTCCCTGGACCGGAATCAAGCATCCTAGGACCGGTTTCTGGCTATCAGCCGTCATCAGCCAGGATAGCTTGACTCCAGTGGCGTAGTGAGCACAGGTCCCACGTCTGGGAATACCCATCCCACTTAGGGCGAAAAGCGTTACAACAAACAAATGATGGACGGAATGCTGACAATGCAGACATTCTCCCCCAGTCAAGAGATCTGGGTTAAATCCATCGTTCTTTTGCCCACTACGCCACCCCAGTTCAGACATGGCTATATGCAAATCAGTCTTGACCCTGTGCCTCATGGGAACAGTCCAGCCCGAACTGCCAAGCCATGTCTTCCCTGGACCGGAATCAAGCATCCTAGGACCGGTTTCTGGCTATCAGCCGTCATCAGCCAGGATAGCTTGACTCCAGTGGCGTAGTGAGCAAGGGACCCACGTCTGGGCATACCCATCCCACTTAGGGCGAAAAGCGTTACAACAAACAAATGATGGACGGAATGCTGACAATGCAGACATTCTCCCCCAGTCAAGAGATCTGGGTTAAATCCATCGTTCTTTTGCCCACTACGCCACCCCAGTTCAGACATGGCTATATGCAAATCAGTCTTGACCCTGTGCCTCATGGGAACAGTCCAGCCCGAACTGCCAAGCCATGTCTTCCCTGGACCGGAATCAAGCATCCTAGGACCGGTTTCTGGCTATCAGCCGTCATCAGCCAGGATAGCTTGACTCCAGTGGCGTAGTGAGCAAGGGACCCACGTCTGGGCATACCCATCCCACTTAGGGCGAAAAGCGTTACAACAAACAAATGATGGACGGAATGCTGACAATGCAGACATTCTCCCCCAGTCAAGAGATCTGGGTTAAATCCATCGTTCTTTTGCCCACTACGCCACCCCAGTTCAGACATGGCTATATGCAAATCAGTCTTGACCCTGTGCCTCATGGGAACAGTCCAGCCCGAACTGCCAAGCCATGTCTTCCCTGGACCGGAATCAAGCATCCTAGGACCGGTTTCTGGCTATCAGCCGTCATCAGCCAGGATAGCTTGACTCCAGTGGCGTAGTGAGCAAGGGACCCACGTCTGGGCTTACCCATCCCACTTAGGGCGAAAAGCGTTACAACAAACAAATGATGGACGGAATGCTGACAATGCAGACATTCTCCCCCAGTCAAGAGATCTGGGTTAAATCCATCGTTCTTTTGCCCACTACGCCACCCCAGTTCAGACATGGCTATATGCAAATCAGTCTTGACCCTGTGCCTCATGGGAACAGTCCAGTCCGAACTGCCAAGCCATGTCTTCCCTGGACCGGAATCAAGCATCCTAGGACCGGTTTCTGGCTATCAGCCGTCATCAGCCAGGATAGCTTGACTCCAGTGGCGTAGTGAGCAAGGGACCCACGTCTGGGCATACCCATCCCACTTAGGGCGAAAAGCGTTACAACAGACAAATGATGGACGGAATGCTGACAATGCAGACATTCTCCCCCAGTCAAGAGATCTGGGTTAAATCCATCGTTCTTTTGCCCACTACGCCACCCCAGTTCAGACATGGCTATATGCAAATCAGTCTTGACCCTGTGCCTCATGGGAACAGTCCAGCCTGAACTGCCAAGCCATGTCTTCCCTGGACCGGAATCAAGCATCCTAGGACCGGTTTCTGGCTATCAGCCGTCATCAGCCAGGATAGCTTGACTCCAGTGGCGTAGTGAGCAAGGGACCCACGTCTGGGCATACCCATCCCACTTAGGGCGAAAAGCGTTACAACAAACAAATGATGGACGGAATGCTGACAATGCAGACATTCTCCCCCAGTCAAGAGATCTGGGTTAAATCCATCGTTCTTTTGCCCACTACGCCACCCCAGTTCAGACATGGCTATATGCAAATCAGTCTTGACCCTGTGCCTCATGGGAACAGTCCAGCCCGAACTGCCAAGCCATGTCTTCCCTGGACCGGAATCAAGCATCCTAGGACCGGTTTCTGGCTATCAGCCGTCATCAGCCAGGATAGCTTGACTCCAGTGGCGTAGTGAGCAAGGGACCCACGTCTGGGCACACCCATCCCACTTAGGGCGAAAAGCGTTACAACAAACAAATGATGGACGGAATGCTGACAATGCAGACATTCTCCCCCAGTCAAGAGATCTGGGTTAAATCCATCGTTCTTTTGCCCACTTCGCCACCCCAGTTCAGACATGGCTATATGCAAATCAGTCTTGACCCTGTGCCTCATGGGAACCGTCCAGCCCGAACTGCCAAGCCATGTCTTCCCTGGACCGGAATCAAGCATCCTAGGACCGGTTTCTGGCTATCAGCCGTCATCAGCCAGGATAGCTTGACTCCAGTGGCGTAGTGAGCAAGGGACCCACGTCTGGGCATACCCATCCCACTTAGGGCGAAAAGCGTTACAACAAACAAATGATGGACGGAATGCTGACAATGCAGACATTCTCCCCCAGTCAAGAGATCTGGGTTAAATCCATCGTTCTTTTGCCCACTACGCCACCCCAGTTCAGACATGGCTATATGCAAATCAGTCTTGACCCTGTGCCTCATGGGAACAGTCCAGCCCGAACTGCCAAGCCATGTCTTCCCTGGACCGGAATCAAGCATCCTAGGACCGGTTTCTGGCTATCAGCCGTCATCAGCCAGGATAGCTTGACTCCAGTGGCGTAGTGAGCAAGGGACCCACGTCTGGGCATACCCATCCCACTTAGGGCGAAAAGCGTTACAACAAACAAATGATGGACGGAATGCTGACAATGCAGACATTCTCCCCCAGTCAAGAGATCTGGGTTAAATCCATCGTTCTTTTGCCCACTACGCCACCCCAGTTCAGACATGGCTATATGCAAATCAGTCTTGACCCTGTGCCTCATGGGAACAGTCCAGCCCGAACTGCCAAGCCATGTCTTCCCTGGACCGGAATCAAGCATCCTAGGACCGGTTTCTGGCTATCAGCCGTCATCAGCCAGGATAGCTTGACTCCAGTGGCGTAGTGAGCAAGGGACCCACGTCTGGGCATACCCATCCCACTTAGGGCGAAAAGCGTTACAACAAACAAATGATGGACGGAATGCTGACAATGCAGACATTCTCCCCCAGTCAAGAGATCTGGGTTAAATCCATCGTTCTTTTGCCCACTACGCCACCCCAGTTCAGACATGGCTATATGCAAATCAGTCTTGACCCTGTGCCTCATGGGAACAGTCCAGCCCGAACTGCCAAGCCATGTCTTCCCTGGACCGGAATCAAGCATCCTAGGACCGGTTTCTGGCTATCAGCCGTCATCAGCCAGGATAGCTTGACTCCAGTGGCGTAGTGAGCAAGGGACCCACGTCTGGGCTTACCTATCCCACTTAGGGCGAAAAGCGTTACAACAAACAAATGATGGACGGAATGCTGACAATGCAGACATTCTCCCCCAGTCAAGAGATCTGGGTTAAATCCATCGTTCTTTTGCCCACTACGCCACCCCAGTTCAGACATGGCTATATGCAAATCAGTCTTGACCCTGTGCCTCATGGGAACAGTCCAGTCCGAACTGCCAAGCCATGTCTTCCCTGGACCGGAATCAAGCATCCTAGGACCGGTTTCTGGCTATCAGCCGTCATCAGCCAGGATAGCTTGACTCCAGTGGCGTAGTGAGCAAGGGACCCACGTCTGGGCATACCCATCCCACTTAGGGCGAAAAGCGTTACAACAGACAAATGATGGACGGAATGCTGACAATGCAGACATTCTCCCCCAGTCAAGAGATCTGGGTTAAATCCATCGTTCTTTTGCCCACTACGCCACCCCAGTTCAGACATGGCTATATGCAAATCAGTCTTGACCCTGTGCCTCATGGGAACAGTCCAGCCTGAACTGCCAAGCCATGTCTTCCCTGGACCGGAATCAAGCATCCTAGGACCGGTTTCTGGCTATCAGCCGTCATCAGCCAGGATAGCTTGACTCCAGTGGCGTAGTGAGCAAGGGACCCACGTCTGGGCATACCCATCCCACTTAGGGCGAAAAGCGTTACAACAAACAAATGATGGACGGAATGCTGACAATGCAGACATTCTCCCCCAGTCAAGAGATCTGGGTTAAATCCATCGTTCTTTTGCCCACTACGCCACCCCAGTTCAGACATGGCTATATGCAAATCAGTCTTGACCCTGTGCCTCATGGGAACAGTCCAGCCCGAACTGCCAAGCCATGTCTTCCCTGGACCGGAATCAAGCATCCTAGGACCGGTTTCTGGCTATCAGCCGTCATCAGCCAGGATAGCTTGACTCCAGTGGCGTAGTGAGCAAGGGACCCACGTCTGGGCATACCCATCCCACTTAGGGCGAAAAGCGTTACAACAAACAAATGATGGACGGAATGCTGACAATGCAGACATTCTCCCCCAGTCAAGAGATCTGGGTTAAATCCATCGTTCTTTTGCCCACTACGCCACCCCAGTTCAGACATGGCTATATGCAAATCAGTCTTGACCCTGTGCCTCATGGGAACAGTCCAGCCCGAACTGCCAAGCCATGTCTTCCCTGGACCGGAATCAAGCATCCTAGGACCTAGGATGCATTGTCAGCATTCCGTCCATCATTTGTTTGTTGTAACGCTTTTCGCCCTAAGTGGGATGGGTATTCCCAGACGTGGGACCTGTGCTCACTACGCCACTGGAGTCAAGCTATCCTGGCTGATGACGGCTGATAGCCAGAAACCGGTCCTAGGATGCTTGATTCCGGTCCAGGGAAGTCATGGCTTGGCAGTTCGGGCTGGACTGTTCCCATGAGGCACAGGTTCAAGACTGATTTGCATATGGCCATGTCTAAACTGGGGTGGTGTAGTGGGCAAAAGAACGATGGATTTAACCCAGATCTCTTGACTGGGGGAGAATGTCTGCATTGTCAGCATTCCGTCCATCATTTGTTTGTTGTAACGCTTTTCGCCCTAAGTGGGATGGGTATTCCCAGACGTGGGACCTGTGCTCACTACGCCACTGGAGTCAAGCTATCCTGGCTGATGACGGCTGATAGCCAGAAACCGGTCCTAGGATGCTTGATTCCGGTCCAGGGAAGTCATGGCTTGGCAGTTCGGGCTGGACTGTTCCCATGAGGCACAGGTTCAAGACTGATTTGCATATGGCCATGTCTAAACTGGGGTGGTGTAGTGGGCAAAAGAACGATGGATTTAACCCAGATCTCTTGACTGGGGGAGAATGTCTGCATTGTCAGCATTCCGTCCATCATTTGTTTGTTGTAACGCTTTTCGCCCTAAGTGGGATGGGTATTCCCAGACGTGGGACCTGTGCTCACTACGCCACTGGAGTCAAGCTATCCTGGCTGATGACGGCTGATAGCCAGAAACCGGTCCTAGGATGCTTGATTCCGGTCCAGGGAAGTCATGGCTTGGCAGTTCGGGCTGGACTGTTCCCATGAGGCACAGGTTCAAGACTGATTTGCATATGGCCATGTCTAAACTGGGGTGGTGTAGTGGGCAAAAGAACGATGGATTTAACCCAGATCTCTTGACTGGGGGAGAATGTCTGCATTGTCAGCATTCCGTCCATCATTTGTTTGTTGTAACGCTTTTCGCCCTAAGTGGGATGGGTATTCCCAGACGTGGGACCTGTGCTCACTACGCCACTGGAGTCAAGCTATCCTGGCTGATGACGGCTGATAGCCACAAACCGGTCCTAGGATGCTTGATTCCGGTCCAGGGAAGTCATGGCTTGGCAGTTCGGGCTGGACTGTTCCCATGAGGCACAGGTTCAAGACTGATTTGTATATGGCCATGTCTAAACTGGGGTGGTGTAGTGGGCAAAAGAACGATGGATTTAACCCAGATCTCTTGACTGGGGGAGAATGTCTGCATTGTCAGCATTCCGTCCATCATTTGTTTGTTGTAACGCTTTTCGCCCTAAGTGGGATGGGTATTCCCAGACGTGGGACCTGTGCTCACTACGCCACTGGAGTCAAGCTATCCTGGCTGATGACGGCTGATAGCCAGAAACCGGTCCTAGGATGCTTGATTCCGGTCCAGGGAAGTCATGGCTTGGCAGTTCGGGCTGGACTGTTCCCATGAGGCACAGGTTCAAGACTGATTTGCATATGGCCATGTCTAAACTGGGGTGGTGTAGTGGGCAAAAGAACGATGGATTTAACCCAGATCTCTTGACTGGGGGAGAATGTCTGCATTGTCAGCATTCCGTCCATCATTTGTTTGTTGTAACGCTTTTCGCCCTAAGTGGGATGGGTATTCCCAGACGTGGGACCTGTGCTCACTACGCCACTGGAGTCAAGCTATCCTGGCTGATGACGGCTGATAGCCAGAAACCGGTCCTAGGATGCTTGATTCCGGTCCAGGGAAGTCATGGCTTGGCAGTTCGGGCTGGACTGTTCCCATGAGGCACAGGTTCAAGACTGATTTGCATATGGCCATGTCTAAACTGGGGTGGTGTAGTGGGCAAAAGAACGATGGATTTAACCCAGATCTCTTGACTGGGGGAGAATGTCTGCATTGTCAGCATTCCGTCCATCATTTGTTTGTTGTAACGCTTTTCGCCCTAAGTGGGATGGGTATTCCCAGACGTGGGACCTGTGCTCACTACGCCACTGGAGTCAAGCTATCCTGGCTGATGACGGCTGATAGCCAGAAACCGGTCCTAGGATGCTTGATTCCGGTCCAGGGAAGTCATGGCTTGGCAGTTCGGGCTGGACTGTTCCCATGAGGCACAGGTTCAAGACTGATTTGCATATGGCCATGTCTAAACTGGGGTGGTGTAGTGGGCAAAAGAACGATGGATTTAACCCAGATCTCTTGACTGGGGGAGAATGTCTGCATTGTCAGCATTCCGTCCATCATTTGTTTGTTGTAACGCTTTTCGCCCTAAGTGGGATGGGTATTCCCAGACGTGGGACCTGTGCTCACTACGCCACTGGAGTCAAGCTATCCTGGCTGATGACGGCTGATAGCCAGAAACCGGTCCTAGGATGCTTGATTCCGGTCCAGGGAAGTCATGGCTTGGCAGTTCGGGCTGGACTGTTCCCATGAGGCACAGGTTCAAGACTGATTTGCATATGGCCATGTCTAAACTGGGGTGGTGTAGTGGGCAAAAGAACGATGGATTTAACCCAGATCTCTTGACTGGGGGAGAATGTCTGCATTGTCAGCATTCCGTCCATCATTTGTTTGTTGTAACGCTTTTCGCCCTAAGTGGGATGGGTATTCCCAGACGTGGGACCTGTGCTCACTACGCCACTGGAGTCAAGCTATCCTGGCTGGTGACGGCTGATAGCCAGAAACCGGTCCTAGGATGCTTGATTCTGGTCCAGGGAAGTCATGGCTTGGCAGTTCGGGCTGGACTGTTCCCATGAGGCACAGGTTCAAGACTGATTTGCATATGGCCATGTCTAAACTGGGGTGGTGTAGTGGGCAAAAGAACGATGGATTTAACCCAGATCTCTTGACTGGGGGAGAATGTCTGCATTGTCAGCATTCCGTCCATCATTTGTTTGTTGTAACGCTTTTCGCCCTAAGTGGGATGGGTATTCCCAGACGTGGGACCTGTGCTCACTACGCCACTGGAGTCAAGCTATCCTGGCTGATGACGGCTGATAGCCAGAAACCGGTCCTAGGATGCTTGATTCCGGTCCAGGGAAGTCATGGCTTGGCAGTTCGGGCTGGACTGTTCCCATGAGGCACAGGTTCAAGACTGATTTGCATATGGCCATGTCTAAACTGGGGTGGTGTAGTGGGCAAAAGAACGATGGATTTAACCCAGATCTCTTGACTGGGGGAGAATGTCTGCATTGTCAGCATTCCGTCCATCATTTGTTTGTTGTAACGCTTTTCGCCCTAAGTGGGATGGGTATTCCCAGACGTGGGACCTGTGCTCACTACGCCACTGGAGTCAAGCTATCCTGGCTGATGACGGCTGATAGCCAGAAACCGGTCCTAGGATGCTTGATTCCGGTCCAGGGAAGTCATGGCTTGGCAGTTCGGGCTGGACTGTTCCCATGAGGCACAGGTTCAAGACTGATTTGCATATGGCCATGTCTAAACTGGGGTGGTGTAGTGGGCAAAAGAACGATGGATTTAACCCAGATCTCTTGACTGGGGGAGAATGTCTGCATTGTCAGCATTCCGTCCATCATTTGTTTGTTGTAACGCTTTTCGCCCTAAGTGGGATGGGTATTCCCAGACGTGGGACCTGTGCTCACTACGCCACTGGAGTCAAGCTATCCTGGCTGATGACGGCTGATAGCCAGAAACCGGTCCTAGGATGCTTGATTCCGGTCCAGGGAAGTCATGGCTTGGCAGTTCGGGCTGGACTGTTCCCATGAGGCACAGGTTCAAGACTGATTTGCATATGGCCATGTCTAAACTGGGGTGGTGTAGTGGGCAAAAGAACGATGGATTTAACCCAGATCTCTTGACTGGGGGAGAATGTCTGCATTGTCAGCATTCCGTCCATCATTTGTTTGTTGTAACGCTTTTCGCCCTAAGTGGGATGGGTATTCCCAGACGTGGGACCTGTGCTCACTACGCCACTGGAGTCAAGCTATCCTGGCTGATGACGGCTGATAGCCACAAACCGGTCCTAGGATGCTTGATTCCGGTCCAGGGAAGTCATGGCTTGGCAGTTCGGGCTGGACTGTTCCCATGAGGCACAGGTTCAAGACTGATTTGTATATGGCCATGTCTAAACTGGGGTGGTGTAGTGGGCAAAAGAACGATGGATTTAACCCAGATCTCTTGACTGGGGGAGAATGTCTGCATTGTCAGCATTCCGTCCATCATTTGTTTGTTGTAACGCTTTTCGCCCTAAGTGGGATGGGTATTCCCAGACGTGGGACCTGTGCTCACTACGCCACTGGAGTCAAGCTATCCTGGCTGATGACGGCTGATAGCCACAAACCGGTCCTAGGATGCTTGATTCCGGTCCAGGGAAGTCATGGCTTGGCAGTTCGGGCTGGACTGTTCCCATGAGGCACAGGTTCAAGACTGATTTGCATATGGCCATGTCTAAACTGGGGTGGTGTAGTGGGCAAAAGAACGATGGATTTAACCCAGATCTCTTGACTGGGGGAGAATGTCTGCATTGTCAGCATTCCGTCCATCATTTGTTTGTTGTAACGCTTTTCGCCCTAAGTGGGATGGGTATTCCCAGACGTGGGACCTGTGCTCACTACGCCACTGGAGTCAAGCTATCCTGGCTGATGACGGCTGATAGCCAGAAACCGGTCCTAGGATGCTTGATTCCGGTCCAGGGAAGTCATGGCTTGGCAGTTCGGGCTGGACTGTTCCCATGAGGCACAGGTTCAAGACTGATTTGCATATGGCCATGTCTAAACTGGGGTGGTGTAGTGGGCAAAAGAACGATGGATTTAACCCAGATCTCTTGACTGGGGGAGAATGTCTGCATTGTCAGCATTCCGTCCATCATTTGTTTGTTGTAACGCTTTTCGCCCTAAGTGGGATGGGTATTCCCAGACGTGGGACCTGTGCTCACTACGCCACTGGAGTCAAGCTATCCTGGCTGATGACGGCTGATAGCCAGAAACCGGTCCTAGGATGCTTGATTCCGGTCCAGGGAAGTCATGGCTTGGCAGTTCGGGCTGGACTGTTCCCATGAGGCACAGGTTCAAGACTGATTTGCATATGGCCATGTCTAAACTGGGGTGGTGTAGTGGGCAAAAGAACGATGGATTTAACCCAGATCTCTTGACTGGGGGAGAATGTCTGCATTGTCAGCATTCCGTCCATCATTTGTTTGTTGTAACACTTTTAGACAGTGGGCATTTTCTTGCTTAACCATTCTGTGCCTCTACCTGTCTGTAGAATCCACGTCTGAGTTAAGATGACAGCTGGGCTCTTGTGCATTCACTCTAGACAGTCACACAAAGGGAGCTGAGGTGTGCCTTGCTTATCCTGATGGGCCATCACCAGGCTGATGAACCTTCCTGAGCAAGAGTGGTGGGATGAGTTGTCACTGACACCTGAATAGGGCTGTGCCTGTCCTTGCACAAAGCTGTCTCCACTCCCATGTAGTGTGTCTGGAGCCAGGTCAGGGAAAGGCAGGGTCTTGTGCACTGAAAAGACTTTCCTTTGAAGTTTGCCTACTTCAAAGGCAGAAAGGGATATGACACCCCAAAATCAGAACACTTCTAGACAAAGGACATTCTGCCAGGAAGAAGAGCTGGATGCTGTACGAGGGACTGGCACTCTGCCTGTTGCTTTGCTGTGCTGGCCTGCTGCTTACTGCTTCTGTCCTGGGAGTGAAAGGACTGGACTTTGCTTTCTGAGTACTGTTTTCAATGTTCTCCAAGGGCCTGTGTGTGCTTGATCCTGTTAAGAAGTCTCAGGGCACCAAAGACTTCATCTACCAGTGCCTGGACTCTTCTGCTGACAGCCTTGACATTCCATGTGGTGCGAAATCCAGTTCAGGGCTCTTGGAAATGCAAACTGGTGAGAACATCTACACATCAACTCTCAGCAGCACCTGTTTTCTTGACACAGCACCGCTGTGTGGCTGAAAAAATGATGCATCACCGCTGTGCGGCCGAAGAACTAACGCAGCGCCTGCTGTGTGGCTAAAAAACCCTGCAGTCCTAGTCCCAAGCATCGTATCACCAATGTTCGTGGCACCAGCTCCGACTCCAATGCAGCCCCTGCTTTGTAGCAGAAGAATCAACACATCACCTTTTTCGTGGCTGTGATTTTGACATGTCGCCTGCTCCGATGGCGATGCATTGACACAGCGTGTCTAAATTTTCAACGGATTGTACTTTGACACTGTCTCTTCATCGACATTGCCCAGCAGTAAGGAACCGAGGACACGTGTCCGGAGATCAAAGCATCACCTCCCCTTCCAGTAAGGAACTGATACATCACCTCCCCTGTGTAGCAAGCAGTAAGGAGCCGAAGTATCACCTCCCCTGGCACTAAGGAACCAACACATCACCTCCCCTGGGAGTAAGGAACTGACGCATCGCTTTGTTTTTCTGGCACCTCACCTCCCCTGCCCCTGTTTTCATCTTTGAATTTTGACACATCCCAGGTAGTTTTGCTAAAAGTGACACATCCATAGATTTCTATAGACTACATTTGCTTAACCTTTGAAAAGTGATATTTACTTGTGTATGTTGGATTGTTGTCATTTTGGTCTTGTTTTATTCAGATAAATGGCTATTATTCTAAACTGGCGTGGACTCATTTAGGAGTGTTTTTATTGTGTTACTGTGTGTGTATGTACAAATGCTTTACACTTTTCCTCTGAGATAAGTCTGACTGCTCGTGCCAAACTACCAAGGGGGTGAGCAGGGTTTATCTTAGCTGTGTGACTCCCTTACCATGACTAGAGTGAGCGTCCCAACTTGGACAGGGTGCAAACCACTGCCAACTAGAGACCCCATTTCTAACAGTTGGTCTCAGAATAGTTGTGACATTCATGTTAAACGCTCCAGTCTGGAAATAATATTAGTATACATATATTATGTAAAGCATTAAAAAATGTTATAGAGTGTTAGGATCATATGTGTCTGTACCCAAATAGATGTGCTAAAAATGTGCTCTCACTTAGTGACTTGAGGTGTGTGGGGGTTAGTACAATTTTACTAGTTGACTATTTATTATGGGTCTATAGTGTGAGACATGTGGCCAGACACGGTAAATTGATGTTAGATATGGTTTGGTGAACATAAAGGTATGTTTAGTGCCACTGATAGTTAACATAGTGCATTTAAAAAGTTGTACTTACCTTCTGTTCTGTTATGCATTGTGTTGTTGTTGCTCCAGTACTTGCACATAGAGTTCCAGGTCTTGGAGCAGCAGGTATATTTTGATTGAGTAGATGTTCTGGTTGTAGTAGGCAGGGTTTGCCTATTTTTTTTTCCTCCAGCACGGTGTGACGGATGAACTGCCATGTTTTCTTCGATAGAAATTATACTCTAAAGACAGTGGATGGAGTAGTGGCTTCCGTCGCTCCCTCCATTGTGCTTAGGGTATACTGCTGTCAATGGAGGATGGGAAATGCAGTAGAGATGATGGATGATTGACAGACTTTCGCCTGCCAAACCACCAAACCCTAAATCTGATGGATGGGCCTCCATGGTGGAGGACGGGTAAAAAGCGGGTTTTGACAGCCCACCCGCATCCGCCGAGCTCTAAACCAGGCCCTAATTAATTATGTTGCCAGGACCAGGTCTATTAAGAGCAAACGTTATCTGTAAGTAAAACACTGGGCTATACAGTGCAGCTCCTCTACCAGTGCTGCACAGAAAAAGAACCATGCTACTTTCCTCTAATTGATTGTAGGCCCTGATGTGATGTAATAAGGCAATGAACAACCTTAGGCCCAGTTTAATTCTTAGCAGATAAAGAACTCCATATCAGTGACTACTGTATTTCCTCCCTGCCAAGACTATGGTCCACCCGATTTAAATGTGGGCGGACTATAGTTTGACACGGTGGAGACTACTCCATCTCCACTGTGGTCAAACATCTCAGATGGCCCAACAGAGTAACGGATGTCAGAGGTTTGACAATATGTGACCCACCTAATTTAGAAGGACCAATATATAGCCGTTTTTCAATGCCCGTCTCTGGTGGGTACAGAAAAGTGCTCAATGACCCCATTGCCATGAGAGGAAACTCCTATGGCAAGGAGGAGGAATTGTTTTTTTAATTTTCAAAAAGAAAATGCTGTTTTAAAAAGTCTTCGTAAGTTTGTCATAATTCTCAGTCATGTTAACGGAGCTGTGTGGACAAGTTGCAATGCGTTGACAGGAACCGGTGTGACGGCGGTTCCTGTTAATGCTAAAAATGTCCGATGGACTGGTGGACATTTATACATTTGGCCATCAGTACCTCTCCCAGGGCGACAGAGTAAATTATTCTGTTGCCCTGGTGGAAGGCCGGCAGCCCCCCAAAATATAAATCAGGGCCTTAGTGTCTTAATCATTGCCGATCATGGTTCAAATTAAAGGTCCGGTCAACCTTGCCTGAACCAGCATTAAATCATACTTGGGGAGACAAAATAGTTCTGGTTACCTCCGCTCATTACCCTCTTCTACAGATATTGTCAAGAGGAGCCTGGGAACATGTGGGTGATACGATAGAAGCTTGTGGATTCCCGACACTTGTTTGAAAATAGCACCTTCTGTAACCCCGCCAGCCCTGTGGTAAGGCAGCTGATGTGAAGGAAGATCTTTGAAATGTAGGGCTTAGTGAGTAGAACTATACAGCGCTATCTCCCTCCCTGTCTGTCTCCTACAGGGCCTGGATCTGCCCGTAACAAATTAACCTCATAAAAGTTTCAGCAGAAGGGAAGCGTGTGTTCTGAGATGTGATTTCTTTCCTCATGTTTGTGGCTGTTCCTAGGTGTGGATGATGTCACATGGCTGTGTTTTCTACTTGGTCTGTTTTGTACTTGTGTCGGTAGGCAAAGTAGACTGGTTGACTGAGCTGAAAATATCATGGCTTCTGGTGCAGTACCTTCTACTGCTTGAGGCTTCGCCATGCCTCATGCTTCATCCAGCTGTTTGCAGCAGTCCCTGGTTACAAGTCTCCTCTCAAGCTCCAAACTCACAAACATCCCTCTCTAAACGTCGCCTCTTATTTCAAGACAATCATTGAATGAAGACTATCACTGCAAGGCCTAATCAATGAATGACTTATGCACATTCCACTCTCTATAGACCCATTGTTCCTCACTATTCTTAGCATGCTAGCATGGTGGTAGGTTGGAAGCAGAGCAGTTCACACAGGCACACGAACCTATCCTCACACTGAGCTGACAGGATGTCAGTGCAAAGGCACCATTGGACCCTTTCTGGGGGCACCTATGGGTTAAGCTAAATACTGTCTTTTCACTTATCTTTCATGCAACTGAAGCATGAATACAGACTGCACACCAATAGCACCAGTGCTACCATGGAGTCTCCCCTGTCAATCATCCAGGCCTTCTCTGAATCATTCAGTAAGCCCAGGAGAATGGGCAGAGAAGGGCTAGGACAAAAAATAGGCCCGGGCACCAAAATAAAAGTGGCTCCCAAAAGCAAACCAGATAGCTAAAAAAGTGGCCTTCATTTGCAAATCAGGCCAGTTTTAAACTTGTAAAGACACACTGAATAGCTGTTTTGCAAGGTATGAAAGAATGCAGAAATGTGTGTTTGCTGTAGACAATGTTTATGATAATGTCAGTGAAATCAACAGTAAAAACCGGTCCACTTGGCCATAAAACAGGTAGACAAACTGCTAAAAAACAGCCCACACACTGATCTGACAGACCAGCCCATCAGGCACTGCCTGAATGCCCCATATGTCATTCCGACACTGAGAATGATTCTCACAGGCAGATTAAAGCCAAGGTGCAGCAAGCATTGAGGTTCTTTCTCTTAGACACGGTTTGAGGCAAAAAAAACTTATCTGGAACCATGAACCACCCAAATCTTTAAGTTGTCGTATCCAGAACTCTATTGTGATCACTCCACAACCTCACTGGGCCATTGCACCGCCACTGGCATTATCAGGCCCCGGGCAAGAGGCACACGAGAGCAGAGTGGGTGAGCTGTGACCACCCCACAGACCCACGACATGGTTAAGTGGTCGAATTCATAGCCTGTGAGTAACATCACCAAGTAGGGAAAAAAGACTACTAGGGTTGAAAATAATTTTACAAAGGAAGCATTTTTACAGCGAATGTGCATATTTTCGTTAGAGATCATATTGCATCCTCTTTCTCACCCTGGAAAGTTGTGGGCAGCCAAAAGCCCAGGGCACTTAAAAGAGAAGCTGCCATCTGCAAGGAATTACCATTTGAAGCATCTGCTGATCCGCTGTTCTCGTGGGCCTTTGGGGCAGCGGTACACGCTATATGGATTCTTTTATTTATATTAATGCATCGAGTCCATTTTCTCCCACAAACCATCCTGCTCCTCGTCGCCAGATCGGTGGGAAAAACATAGCCGGGTAGAGATTAAAGGATAATTATAAAACAATGTAGGCGAGATGATGTCAAGCAGTTCAAATGTACAGAGCGGCCACTAAAGAGACCCATGAGTCCACGACTCTGAGGACCAGGCGCGTCTTGGATACCGAGAACAGAGGTTTCCTTCTGGGAAATGGTGTCCTGTTCTTATGTCTGTCGGGAATGTATACTAAAAAGATGGGGGAATAATGCCTGTTCACCTTGTAGTATGTTGTTTCAGGTGCTCCTCCACAGGTGGAGATCACCTGGGTGACATTGGTGATACTGTGACTTTGTTCTCTCCTGCTCTCGCAATCACCCCTCACTTCCCTTCTGTACTGCTTTCTCCTTCCTGTTTTACCTGCATACCACTTCCTCTGCTGTGAGGTTGCTCTGTGTCCTGTTCGGTGAGTGGGTGACTGGCCACATGTATTTGATGAGTTCTGAGTGTGTGTATATTTCTCTCTTTCACTGTGGCGGGCTTGTCATATCCTTTTCTGTGATGCCTTCTGTTCTTCATTTGGTTGTTTAGTGTAGTAACCACTCAACCCGTTGCTCTCGACAGCATGAGAAAGAAGTGTTCCCCCTCAGGCTGCATCATTTCCTCACAGGCGGTGCATCACTTCTCCTCTGGCTCGTGCCGTGAGATTTCTTGCTTTTCTGGCTTCCTCTGCAGACATTTGATCTCTATATATTTCCGTTGATTTGGATTTGCACTCAAGTCAAACCTGTTCCTCCTCTCTGTCAGACTTTCTCCCCCTAAAGAAGTGTGTTTGCACGTATAGTTCTGCATTCTGTTGCATTGCAGCATTTGTAGAGGACTCTACAGTGTTGTGGTCCGGACGCGCAAATTGTTACTCCAACATACCTTTCAACCTCTTGACTCAAAAGTGCAGGTGAAGTTGGACGTTTAAAGGGGTGGTGCCATGAAGGCAAATGGAGAATGCAAACTGTTTAGGAGGGTCCCAAAGCGGATGACCACCATTAATGTCTATGCAGGCATTTTGTTTCTTAAGTGGGTGCAGAGGAGTAAAAAGATGGTGACAGTAGCCAAATGCAGGTGAGCTGCCCAGTATTCTACCGCACTAAGGGGTATATTTACAAGGGGATAGCACCACCAGAGCGTCACTTTTAGCCAGAGCGAGACACACCCACACCCTGCTTGTCTCACTCATGCTTCAAGCATTTCAATGCAACAGTATATTAACATGATGTCCTCGTCTATCGCTGTCTTCTCCACCTTTCCAGCCTTCCTTTCTGTATTTCTCTCTCTTTACAGTATTATTATTATAGGGATTTGTAGAGCGCATGGCTGCCTTAAGGCTTCCCAGAGCTGTGCGATTAGTTACTGATAAGATGCTGGCGACTTAGAGGTGTTGCTTAAATAGCCAGGTCTTGATTTGCTTTCGAAATTGCAGTTCATTGTCTATTTTTCTACACTCTAATGGAATAGAATTCCAGAGTTTGGGAGCCAGATGTGAAAAAGCTCTTCAGCCCCATCTTTCTCTCCTGGCCTTTGTTTGTGTTAGGCAGTCTAGATCGTAACCCCCTGTTTGGAATGTAGTGTGATATAAGTTTCCTGACTTTTTCTGGCCCTTTATTATGGCGTGCTCTGTGTGTAATGATCAGGACTTTGAATTTTATTCTTGCTTCTATCAGTAACCAATGAAGGTACGCTAAATGTTTTTTTACCGTTTCCCGTATGGGGACATCACAGAGCAGCCTCGCAGCTGCATTCTGAACAATCTGCAGTTTGCGTGTGACGTATTTAGGTGCTCCCAGGAATAGAGAGTTTCCATAGTCTAGTCGGGAGGTGACCAGAGAGTAGACCACTGTGTTAAAATAATGTAGCACATCCAATCATGATGTTTCTTCAGGGTTTTATTCGTTAGTACCAACATACAACCCTCACAAACCTCGATCCAGCATCAACTGCCAACCAGGTTCTACCCGAACCAAACCATCCAGAATATAGAACATTTCATATGTAATACATGACATAGTAAAGATTCTTTCAAACTAGCATTGGCAAAACCATAACACATCTTCCCCCCCAAACATAAAAAACTAAATATACCAACATATGTTTCCTTATCATACATTTTACAATTTTGTTTTTAAAAAAAACATCAAAATTAATAAACATTTCAACATTACAACAGTTATTTTGGAGTACATATGACATAATCTTTATGCCACAAGGTTTAGTCCTAAATCTGTCAATATTCCAGCTTCAATATTACAATTATTTAGGAGTATACATGACATAATCTTTATGCCATATGGGTTTAGACCTAAATCTATCAATATTCCTGCCAGTGGTATGTCTATGATGATCCACACACACACGTTCGGAAAGTCTAGAATGTTGATTTGAAATACTCACTAGTCTTGACATACTCCAAACATCCCCAGAATCCAAAACAACCACATTTTTCTTGACAACAGAAATCACAAATGGACCCATAAATCTAGAATGACCCTTCCTTACAAATCCAGGCCTTCTGACAAGAACAGTGTCTCCAACTTTCCATGAAATTTGCTTGGTACAATGCTTCTTGTCAAAATTAGTTTTATACTTGTCTTGATAATTTCTTCTACATAAACTGATTTCAACATCAGAAGGTTGATCACGAGTAGAAGTATCCAATTTCATCCATACAGGATTTAACTTACAGTGTGGTTTTCTACCCCTAAGTACCGCAAAAGGTGATGCACCAGTTACAGTATTCGGTGTCACTCTATGTGCCCACCATGTTTCTCTCAAAGATACTTTTACAGATTCCTTGTTCACTAATGCCCTTTGAGCACAACTCTTGACGATTTTGTTCATGCTCTCAGCTAAACCATTAGCTTGAGGTGAATAGAGAGCAGTTTTGAAATGAATAATTGCTAAACTGGAAAGAAATTGTTCCATTTCAGAAGACACAAATTGTGCCCCATTAAGTGTCTTTGGAATTCCTTCTCTGGAAAACTCCTCCTTAAGAAACTCAATTACCACTCTACTATTCACAAACGGAACACATTTTGTTACAACCCACTTGGAAGTGTAGTCCACCAGTAATATTACATACCGCTCATCATGAGATAATATCTCAAATGGACCAGCAATGTCTAATCCTAACTTAGTCCAAGGCTCAACAGGTAACACCACAGGTGAAATTGGTGCAGAGAAAGTCTTCTTAGATTTATCACTATTTGAGCATTGGCAACAATCCTTAACTAAATTCTCAACTTCATGATCCATTCTTGGCCACCAATACCATTGACGTAACCTATTCTTGCTTTTGTTACGGCCTAAATGCCCTTCATGAGCCAAATTGATCAATTTACTCTTCAAACCATCAGGTGCTACAACACGTTTTCCTCTTAAAATTTTATCATCAACAATGCTTAAATCATCTTTCACATTAAAATAATTCTCCAAGGAAGCAGACAACATTTTTCTATCAGGCCAACCACTCACAATGAATTTTTTAAAATCAGTAATAACCTGATTCTTTGCATTAGCTTCCCTCCATTCTTTATCTTCAAGAGCGCCTTCACAAATTAATACTCGTCGAACATGAATCCTCTTGATCCATTTGAATAGGTAACCTTGACATGCAGTCAGCCATACAGTTCTTAGAACCAGGAACAAACTCAACCACAAAGTTGTAATTTGACAAACCACCCACCCACTGTGCAATTCTGGGAGAAAAATTGTCCACATCTCTAGAGAAAAAAATCCTTGACAGAGGTTTATGATCCGATCTTACCGTGAAAGGTATTCCCCATAAAAAAAAATTGAAATGAAGAACAGCCCAGAACACAGCAAGCGCCTCTCGTTCAATAACAGAATATCTCTCCTCAGCATCCCTCAGTGCACGTGAAGCAAAAGCAACAACTTTCAAATCACCATCAACCATCTGAGAAAGGACAGCACCAAACCCAGAAATACTTGCATCGGTAGATAAAATAGTTTTCCTATTCACATCAAAGTGTCCCAAAGTAGGTAATTTCGAAATGCATTGCTTCACACATTTGAAAGCCTGTTCACACTCATTCGACCATACAAACTGAGCGCCTTTTTTTAATAAGGACCTCAGAGGTAAAGAAATGGAAGCAAAGTTCTGAATGAACTTTGAACAGAACTCAGCTCATCCTAAAAAAGAACGCATTTGATCTTTGTTAACAGGTTCAGGAGCTTCAATTATGCTTTTAGCTAGTTCAAACTTAGGACTAATTCCTTCACCAGATATTGTATGTCCCAGATAAGTTACTCATGTAACCCTAAATTTACACTTCTCTTTCTTAATCACCAAACCTGCACACTGTAGTTTTTCAAGAACTTTACAAAGAATGGCATCATGCTCCTCCAAATCCTTACCATACACCAAAATATCATCTTGAAAAATGAGAACTTTGTCTAAACCTTGAAAAACTTGCTTCATTACTCTCTGAAAACATGCTGCAGCAGATGCAAGCCCAAAAGGCATTCTCACAAATCGAAAAGCACCAAACGGTGTCACAAATGAAGTCAGATGCCTCGAGTCAGGATGTAGCTTGACCTGGTGGTAAGCAGAGGACAAGTCCATTAAACTGAAGATTTTTGCACCTTTTATCAAAGTCAAAGTTTCTGTGATATTTGGTAACGGTTGCCTGTCCACCCAAATGAATTCATTTAAACCTCTCAAATCTGCACATAACCGAATCTCTTTACCACCATCTTTAGGTGCCAGAACTACCGGAGCCAACCACTCCGAACTTTCAATTTCTTCAATGACTCCTCTCTCTTTGAGTTTCCTTAACTCACCCTCCAATGGTTCCATCATCATATTAGGAACCTTTCTTACCTTAGCTACAAAAGGTATAGCACCATTCTTTAAAATTATTTTATGTTTGAAATTCTTTAAAAGTCCAAGACTATTGCTAAAAACAGCAGGACATTTTTCACAAATATCAACAGGCAATTTCTCCCTAGGAAGCAAAATAACTTTTTGCTTACTATTAGGGTTAAGTGTGATTCCCATGTCTCGCTGATGTCTCCACCCTAGGAGATTATCACCTCTCTTAGCAACATAGACTTTACGCACGGTCTCACGGTCTTCAAATTGAATTCTCTTAACACAATAGCCCAGGACATCAATTTTGACACCACCATAACCTACAGGATTGATGTCTGACGGTAGTAGTTCTACATTTTCCAAACCAAATGTGTCTGACCAGTTCTTGTCACTAATCATTGTGTAAGGTGATCCAGAATCTGCCAAAACTATTATTTCTTTTCCTCCAACAGTTATCTCACATTCAGGCATCTCAATTGGATCTACATCTACACTGCCATCCTCACGTAAACTGGAAATTATTCTGATCTCCTCACCCGTATAATTCACATTTTGTTGTTTAAATGTCCGACATACACGAGCATAATGACCTTTCTTCCCACATACCTTACGAATTGCAAACCTAGCAAAACAACCTGGACTATTTGTCCAATGCCCTTCACTTCCACATCTAAAACATTTAGGTACATTAGGTTTGCTATCAGGATGATTGTATATTTTTTTCTTTTCACATTTTTTTTCAACATCCTTATTAACTGGTGTGCCATTTTTTTCAGTACTTGAAATAAGCTGCACAGTTACGCGGTAAGCTTATTGAGGTTTATTAAGTTCACAGAAACACTCCACCCGTAGCATGAGCGCCCGCTCACTTAGACGTCCAGACGGCAACTGACCTAATACCATCGGAACGCCCGTGAGTCGAACGCAATGCCCCGAGCGGTATTCAAAAGAACACCAATACTTTACACATCACCTAGCGGCATCGCGCGCCTAACACTCTACCCGGCGCGCGATACCGAATACCCCCTACTACATCACCTTCCCCCTTTTACAAAGCGAAGAAAAATAAAACATACAAAAAACAATATCTCTACAGTACGAATAACATTTCAAATATCACATTTTTCTCTCTTAAAACAATACTTGACAACTCATATCTAAAATAACAAACTTTCCACATTACTTGACAAAATCCATAAGTCTCCTGGGAATCCTAGAAACGCGTCCCCTAGAAGTGTGGACACTGCTCATACCCCCATAAGATTGTGTTGAACTCTTATACTCACTAGAACGCAAATCCTGCCCACTGGATCCCGTATCCATGACATGAGAACTTTGAACTTCATCAGACAGAGCGCACGTACCAGACTGGGGCTCATTCCGCTCTAACCAATGCCCCCAGTGAAGTTCATCGCCCTCGTTATCCTGTCTTTTCAACAAGATATTGGCTTGTATGTCAGAAATCTTAACGAGCTGCCTTTTGTTCCACCACCCTTTATTTCCTACAAAAGCAGCCCCCTTACTTACATTGCACACTCTTTCTGGTCTTAAAAACTTTGATTCCCCTTTCTTCACTCTAGTTGGTTTCCTGATTAGGACCCAATCCCCCACAACTACATCTTCTATTGTTGGGTGTCCCCTTTTTTCAAAATTTTCCTTCATCAGTAACTGCTTAGAGTAAACCCTCTTGGCAACATCCTTAATATCTATCCTTTTTTCAACAGATCTCTCTTTTAACCAAGACGGAAATAGAGATGTGTGAGCTTCTCTACCTCTTAACAACGAAAAAGGTGATACTCCGGTCGTACAGTGAGGGGAGGTATTATAGCTCCACAATTTTTCCACTAGAAATGCATTCACATCCAAACCTGCCGCCAGGGCAGTCTGAATGCCCTCTTTTACAATTTTATTCCCCCTTTCAACCAATCCGTTGGAAGTCGGGGAATACAGTGCCACCCTAAAATGCTTTACATCAAGCTGATTCAAAAATTTACACATCTTTTCCGACACAAAATGTGTGCCATTGTCGGTGACAATAACCTTTGGAGCACCCTCGATCGAAAAAATGTTCCTTAAAAACGTCAGAGTTGACTCCGTATCTGGAGATTCAATGAAACTATAATACATCCATTTTGAAAAATAATCCACTGCCAATAAAATGAATTTTTTATCTTGATTAAGAACAGAGTATGGTCCAGAAAAATCCAAACCAATTTTTTCCCAAGGAGCACCCGGGAACGCAGTAGGATGGAGCGGGGTTTTTAACGTACGCCAATGCTTATCTGACAATAAGCACTCAGGGCAGTTGTCAATAGTAGATTTCACCTGTGCGTCTATTGCGGGCCAACAATAATGCTGCTTAATCTTCATAGTAGTTTTAGTGGACCCTAAATGACCAGAATGAGCGTTACTTATAATCGTAGGACGTAAATCGCATGGAGGAACAAACTTGTCACCCCGCAGAACAACCCCATTTTCAACTGACAATTCACTCGCCACCTGGGCGAAAATCCTAAGATCTCCGAATAAACTCCTAGAGTCAGGCCATGTACTTGATGAATACTCAATCACCTTCCTAAGTGTTGCGTCCGATTCACATGCGTCTTTCCACGCACTCTCTGACAAAACCGAATCACACACCTGAATCGCATCCACCACCGCCACACATTCCACATCATCCAACATCACATCATCTTCATCATCCCTCTCCATTGTCAGCCTAGACAAACAGTCCGCTCTAAAATTCTTCCCACCAGGAATATGTTTAACCGAGAAATCAAATTCTTGGACTTTGGAAACCAAACGCATCAACCTAGCTGACATGCTGGACGAATTGATATTGTTAAAAATATACACTAAAGGCTTATGGTCCGTTATCAATTCGAACTTCCGTCCCCAAATATACATTCTGAACTTATGTATGGCCCACGCACACGCTAGCGCTTCCCTCTCTATTGTGCTGTACAATCTTTCACATTGTTTCAAAGACCGGGAAGCAAATGCCACAGTCTGTTCACGTCCATTTACCCTCTGACTCAGCACTGCTCCTAACCCAGACATACTGGCATCTACGGTTATAAGGGACACACAATCGTCCCTAAAAGCAAACAAAGCCTGAGCGGACACAATCAGCTTTTTAACGTTCTTAAACGCTGATTCCAAGTCATCATCCCATTTAAAACTGTGCCCCTTTTTAAGCAACTCACGCATCGGCTCTACCGACTGCGCATAATTAGGCACAAACCTAGCGTAGTATTCTGCCAGCCCCAGAAACGAACGCAAAGCGTCCTTGTCGCTTGGAACTCTTGCTTCCTCAATTGCCCTAATCACAGAGAACTTGGGTTTAATTCCATCCTCAGATACCAAGTGTCCTAAATATTCCAATTCTTGTACCGCAAACTTGCATTTGTCCGCCCTTACGGTCATTTCTCTGGACTCAAGAACGGTCAGGACCTCCCTCAAAATTTTATCGTGCTCAACACGAGACTTGGCATAAATTAAGATGTCGTCCAAGTATGCCTGGACCCCCACAATCCCCTCGAACAGGGTATCCATTAACTTTTGGAAAACGCTCCCTGCAGATGCCAACCCAAACGGGAGACGAAGGAATTTATACGCCCCAAATGGTGTCACAAAGGTGGTAAGCTCTTGAGATTCCTTTGACAAAGGCACTTGGTGGTACGCAGATCTAAGATCGATCAATGAAAACCACTTTGCACCCCCTAGATTTGCCAGTAACTCGTGAATTCTGGGCAGCGGGTGGCAGTCCACCACAATATTTTTATTAAGGGTGCGCAAGTCAGCGCAAAGCCTAATTTCGCCCGATTTTTTTCGAGCGACCACGATGGGGGCCACCCACTGAGAAGAATCCGTCGGAGTTATAATATTCTGCTCACATAAATTTTTCAACATAAGTTTAAGGTCCTCACGAACGCTCATAGGTACCGAGCGAACCTTATGGGTAACGGGTTGCGAGCCTGGAACAAGCTTGATGTGGTGTTCCACTCCCTTAACTTTCCCTACCGTTTCTCTAAAAACAAATTTAAATTCCTTGAGTAATTCTTGTACCTCATTGTCATTACCTGTCTCTATCGTTTTGATATCACAAATGGGCATCCTTCCAAGTTTAATCGGGTTCTCATCGCCCGGAACCAAATACAACCCCATTCGGGCTAGATCCTTCCACCCGATTAGATTCTTGCCCTTTATTGCCACGTAAATTTTTGTTGTGGTTTCTCTACCTAGACATTGTACTGAGCCCGTGAAGTACCCCAACATATCTATATCCTTTTCCCCGAAGGCTTTAGGATGTACATCAGACGTAAGCAGATCTTTGTTCTTCCAACATTCATAAAAAGTTGTGTCTCTCAAAGTTGTTATCGGCGACCCTGAATCCGCCATAACCTGTAAGGAAACATTATCAATTTCCGCTGAACATAAAGGACCTTTGATACAACACGTTCCACATTCTAAAGTTACAATAACATTGTTCAAAGAACTTGTACACTCATCAACTTCAGCCTGTAAATATCGAATGTTAATTGGCTTCTTAACATTCCTGCAAACCCCTTGAAAATGGCCTACTTTCTTGCAAATCACACAACGTCTTGAGACTGCTGGGCATCCTGGAAAATTACCGATGTGGTTTCTCGATCCGCACCTGTAACAAAATATGTTTTGTTTTTTCTGTACAAATTTTGTTCCATTAGGCTTAACATTGACTAACGCTAAAGAATTTTCTTGATCAGGTTCGATCGAGTCCATAGCGTTGATACCTAGTTTGGCGTCAGCCTGCATAACCTTACTTGTGATTGTTGACCGTTCAATGCTAAGGGCTAGCTCAATAACCTCAGACAAAGGAGGATTTTTACAACTCAAAATCCTTTGTCTAATTTTATGAGATACACAATTAAAAACAAATTGATCTCTTATATAATCGGACAGCGGTCCGAAACCACAGGTGGTAGCCAACACCCTGAGAGCGGAGACGTACTCCTCCACCTTTTCTTCTTCCTTTTGTTTACGTGCATAAAAGTTATGTCGCTCCAGCATAATATTAGGCTCGTCATCAAACTGTTTTTTAAGTCTAGCGACAGCCTCCACATATACATTCCAACGGTTATCCCCAGATTGAGCGGCTGGTGGAGGAATAGGGACAATGCTATGAAAAATTCTTTGTGCCGCTTGACCCAGGCAACCAAAAAGTATAGCGAATTTGCGTGCAGGGGAATAACTGTCGGCATCTATGGCTACCAAATGGTTTTCGAAAAGTCTAAACCATTCCAACCAGATGATGGGTGGGCTACCAGGTTTGCTTAGGAAGGGTGGGGGTTGAGTAAAGCTGAGATTACTTTGTTGGTTGCTTGCAGACATTTTTCCCCTTTCTCTCTTTTTTTTTTTAAATAAATAAATAAATAAATTTATGCCTATCCAGTATTCTTGAAATCGTTATAAAACGAAAACAGTACAGTCTCCCTGAATATGCGGTGATTTTAAACCAATGTTATCAGCTATGACGTGTGTATCGTCGCAGACCGGCTCTGAAACACACAGAATGGGAGGATTAAATGACGTGTGTATCGTCGAAGTAAGTAGGAATCTTCAAGATCAATATTTAATCACGTGCGTGTCGTCGAATCCGACACGCAGGCAGTAAATGACCGGTTTACCCTTTGTACCGGTAGAGTTGCAAGCCTTTCGATCCCGAACAAAGATGGCGTCGCGTTAATCACGCGCTGACGTCACCTTGAGGATGATAAGTCCGGCGAACAGTTATGCGCATGCGTGGGGACTCAAATACTCCCACTCAGTCATGCGCGCGGAGCGCTCGAACACTTTACCTCCGTATGCCTGTACTTCCCCACAGCAACCTTTGAAGTCACAGCAATCGTCGAAGACACAGCCAACGTCGAAGGCAGGATTGACGGCAGCGATCTCAACAGTCCTCAAACTTCCGAAGTCGAGTTTCCTGAAGGACGGCCCAAAATCCGCGTGGTCCAGCGGGTGGAGCAAATCCCGATCGTCGCCAGATGAAATAAGCTGCACAGTTACGCGGTAAGCTTATTGAGGTTTATTAAGTTCACAGAAACACTCCACCCGTAGCATGAGCGCCCGCTCACTTAGACGTCCAGACGGCAACTGACCTAATACCATCGGAACGCCCGTGAGTCGAACGCCATGCCCCGAGCGGTATTCAAAAGAACACCAATACTTTACACATCACCTAGCGGCATCGCGCGCCTAACACTCTACCCGGCGCGCGATACCGAATACCCCCTACTACAGTACTCCTCTCAACTTGTTTATCAACTCTATTAATTTCATTTATAGAAGACTCTGTAGTTGCATTCTCCTTATCAACACTGTCTTTACTTTTTTCCTCACGCATCTCACGTACCCACATACTGGTATTTTCCATACCCTCTATAATAGAGACTGCATCCTTCAAGTTCGGGTTTTTACTTAAGAGTTTTTCTTGAACTTTTACGTTGTTAGTACAGCTCACAATTTGATCTCTGATTAACGAATCTGTAAGATGTTCAAACTCACATGTGTCTCTCTAAGACCACATTAATATGGGACCCAAAGTGTTTCTCCAGCATTCATACAGACATATCATACACATTGTTAGGTTCACCAGCTTCGTTACCAATTTCAATCAAATCAAGACTTTCATAAATACACCTCCCTTCAATGCCTAAGTTGTGTGGAAGAATGGCTTGTTTACGATAAGCAGAACATTTTTAGCCACCAATGGCTACCAAGTAAGAATCAAAAATCAGTTTCCATCTTTTCCAAGGTAACACAGGGTCACCCTTCTCAGACAAAAAATGAGATGGTTCTCATGAAGTGGCCATAATGAATTTAGGTAGTTTAGAAAAAAAAAAAATTTAAAATGATAAAGTCAGTCAACAATATTTAAATGTCATGGCTAGTGAAACTAGAACAAGATAAAAAAAAATCAACATCAATGTCTGTCTAAATATGTGCCAAATTGTCTTTTTATCTTCCTTGTTCTCAAGTTCCTTTTCTTTTCTTTTTTTTTTATAATGTGTGCATCACTGTGTGCACAAAAGTCAAAATTCGATAATTTTCCAATTACCTCACTCCAACCGATACTTCTTCGCATCCAGCATCCATTTAAACAGAAACGCTGTGAAAACTGAAAAACGAGATAATGGAAAACTAAAATGGCCGCCGCCGTCAGTGCGTCATCATGTTGGACTCACACAAATGAAGAGTAAGCAGACTAGATGTTATATCCCAAGATGCACTGGGAAGACAGTTGATTCACAGATTCGTCATCATTCCTGTCAACAACTCGACAGTGTGAACATCGGCCGGATCGCAGGTCAGTTCCATGCATTTATCAGTATTCGAGTTAGACCGCTGACTCATACATAGTAAACACGCATAGATCCTCGGATGGATAAAGTGTCTTAATCCATGTCGGATCTCCACACCCTTGTTTCGTTACACAACACAGTACATTGTCATGCGTTTCCGAATTCCAAACGTCTCGATGAAATGCAGACAATCCTGGGCAGTGTGAAGTTTGACATTTAGACCTTATTGCTCACCGAGGCAGCGTCATCATCCTGATAATGGATTTATATGTAAATATGCAGCTCCGTTTTTTCTTTCCTCGCGTAGGTTCGTTTCCGAATTTTTCTTCGTGTAGGGTTGTCCCCAATAAAATCGTCGCCAATGTTAAAATAATGTAGCACATCCAATCATGATGTTTCTTCAGGGTTTTATTCGTTAGTACCAACAGACAACCCTCACGAACCTCGATCCAGCATCAACTGCCAAACCAGGTTCTACCCGAACCAAACCATCCAGAATATAGAACATTTCATATGTAATACATGACATAGTAAAGATTCTTTCAAACTAGCATTGGCAAAACCATAATTGGCACCCTGTCTAGGATTTTCCGTAGGCGTCTCAGTAGTCCAAAACAAGTTGCGGCTACCTTCTTGGCTTGTGTTCCCATAGATAGGTCGGATTCTAACCAAAAGCCTAGGCTTTTAATTATGTCTGTAGGTATCGGTGCCTTACATAAACAGAATGGCCAGTCTAAAATAGGGCTGGGTATCAGTTGATTTCCAAGATATAATATCTTGTTTTTTCCCCAGTCAGCTTTAGGCAGCTTCTCGTCATCCACTCTTTGACTTTTATCAAGCAGGAAGATATCTTCTTCTTCATCCCCCGTCTCTGCTGTTTTTTGGGTCTAGTGATATCACCAATTGTGTATCGTCTGCGTACAAGGTCATGGATATGTTGAATATACTTGTTTCCTCAACCCAAGAAATATGCCGAAGCTGAGCTGCATCCACCGACATACAAATTGTAAGACCTTTCTGTGCGCAGAGCGCTGCAGCAACTACTTCAAACCAGTTAACTTTCTTACCATCTACACCATCCAATAAGGGCGCTCCCTATGACCCTAATAGGTTAGTCATGCCCTGCCATTGTTGCATCACAGATGTGAAACTGAAATAACTCAGCTTAATGTTAGGCAGGTTGAGGTTCCAATGGGCAGAGTGCCAATTAAAGCTCTAGGTCGAGGACTACAACCAACAAGCTTTAGAGTGTTTCACTGATTTGTTGAGTCTGGCTATTAGACAGAGGGCTGGTTGTGTATGAATCTCCGTCTTATACAAGTGAAATTGTTATTTGTTGAAAATACCTTTAATATGTTACTAAAATCATAGGGCTTCATATACAATATTTTGACGCATGGCAGTGCAGCAAGCCTTCCTGCTGCGCTGCTGTGCGTCAAAATAAAAGGGCAGGAATATACCGTATCTACAAGACACTGTGCATTCCTGTCCTTCTCCCCTGCGCCAGCGCACAAACAGCAGCTGTGCACCAGCACAGACACCCTTGCGTCATTTTGCAAGGGTGCCTGGACTGGTGGATGATTGTTTTTGTGCAGGAAGGGACACCTTTCTGCGCAAAAACAATCATTAAAGGCATTTTCCTCTTTCTATTCTGCAGCACGCATATAAAGAGGAAAAAACAAGGAGAAATAAAAGTATTACTCCTCGTTGCGTCTCCTTACATCTCCCCTGGGGAGGCGTAGGATTTGGATGCATTCCCAGGTTTACAAAATGTTGTAAATCTGGGAATGTGTCAAGTTCCATGGATGTTGCGTGGGATACCCACAGCAACACCCAGGGCTTTAATTGGGATGAAAAAACTGGGGGGTCTCTCGAAGGGGCGTGGCCGATGTAATTAAGGGTGTGGCTTAAAATCACATACGCTAAAAATCTGTGCGTAGCATAGTGTGCCGCCCGACTTGTATTTTGCTGTTTCTGTCATTGCATCCAGATATATGATACAAGTAACATCATACCTACAACAAGTCAGGACTATTGGCTTTTTCAATGGTTAGTTGCATAAACTAAATAAGCAGCAACTATGGCTTGTATATAATATTGACAAAGCTTCCCATGAAATCCCTGGTGACACCATGACAATGTTGCTGCTCCTGAGTTTCAAAAAGAGAAGAGAAATCCAGAGAGAAAATGACTCTCTTTAAAGGATGTCCCTGCCACTACAAAGGTCACCTGATGACGTCATGCCGTAACTTCTCCACTTGTGAGAAGTGAGCAGTGCGGCTTTACATGGACTTGTAAATACAGGGAAGCTCATTGTGCTGCCAGGAAAATAAAAGAGGAAAATGCCTTTAATGATTGTTTTTTGTGCAGGAAGGTGTCACAATACCAATAATCTCCTCAGCGCAGGCACCTGACAAAAATGGCTAATGGTTTCTGTGCTGGTGCACGGCTGCTGTTTGTGCGCCGGCGCAGGGGAGGACAGGAATGCGCCGTATCTTGTAGATACGGCGCATTCCTGCCCTCTTATTTTGCCGCACAGCAGGAAGGCTTGTTGCCCTGCCCTGCGTCAAAATATAGTAAATGAAGCCCTATAGAGAGTATCGAAACAGCAGACCTTTTCCCGTACAGTCTATGTTAAAAGTTGAGGTCCAAGGATAGGCTGTGACTTTTTCGGGGAAATGACGACCCTCGATCTACAACAGCAGCGGATTTGCATCTCACCCATTTGGCCAGGCTCCCTGTCCATTTGGTAGCCCAAGATGACATTGTGCTTCCTTCGAGTCACTTGGCGTCAGTCCTGGCTCCAGGGCCACTGCCAATCACAAACTAGTCTACAATTTGTTAATCGTCGCACAGATCTGCATATGAGGTCAGCAGGAGGCGTGAGAACGTTAGCAGTTGGGGTCTGCAGAGGCTCGTGCAGTTTGTGCCTTTCTCTCTGGTGACCGTTTGTCATCTTTGTTACGTCAGAGCTGCATAGCTGAGGACTGGGAAAACCCCGGAAGTCCAGCGTTCAGAGGTCTCCCTTGGGAAGCGGCGCTGCGCCCAGCGAGCCGCTCATTCGCAGCATTCTTGTGGGCTTGCTGCAACATTTCTGGACATCACTGTAAACTGCTTTGCTTACAATATACACCAGGAAGGAGGCGGTGGAGGGGAAGTGAAGCAGAGATATTCTAACAGGCATCTCTGCACTCTCTCTCCACTGTAGACCCAGCCAGCTTCCTGCTTCAGGCGGACTGGTCTGCAGTGAAATAAGTCACAGAGATCTATCTCTCTGTGCCGGCTCCCTAACCAGTCAGCTGTGATCGAGTCCCTCCCTACTAGTGCCACCCCGAAGAGTATGCAACCCACTTGTACACTGAACACAGCTCCACCCTCCTCTCTGTAGTGACTTTGTTTCGTTCAAGGCACCTCCGTTATGTGGAGACTGCTGTTAAGTCTCTGGAATCCATGAAACTCAGAGATATACTAACAATAGCCTGTAAAGGATCAGTTCCCCACTCATGAAACAATGAATCCATCATCAGGCATTTGTTTGTTCACGCTTGAACCCTCCTCCCGTGTGTCTTGGGATGAAATCTGATTTGGTGCAAATTGATGTAAAGGGTGAAAGAAAGTGGTAATGCCCTTAACCAAACTAAGTTGGTCAAAGGTATTAAGCATCACCATAATAATAGGGGAAGAGTAAAGGCCCCAACCTTTGTGCTTTTTCTGTAGTTACTTGGCACTCCACAGAGAGGCGTCCACTATCAACTGCTCCACAATGCATCGGTGCTTATTTGGCTCTGGTTTCCATCATTCCACCATGAAGTACAGTTGGGCTGCCTGATGATACTAGGTCGGGTTAGGGAGAGTCAGGCCGCCCATTCTTATTTGTTCCTGATGGGGGTAAGGGCAACATGCAACAACAAGCTTCTGATTTGGTAATATGTCTTCTAAATCATAAGACCACCCCAAATTGCTTTATTTGTTCTAGGAGGGGAGGGAAAGAGAGTAATTTCTCTACAATTGAGACCATGATATCATTAACAAACACATAGTCAACTTGAATTCACCTCTCCCAATTCTGGTCCCTTGCTTGTATTTGTTACTTTGGACACGATTCGTAATTGCCTCCAGGGTAAAACGGAACAAGAGGGATGAGATGGAACATCCCTGTCATATGCCTTGTTCTGGATCTCACTCCATTGATACAAAAGTTCATCATGGGGTGATGGTAAGTTGCAAAGAACCATTTAATGAACCACAGGCCAAGACTGAAAAACCTCATGAGGTGCCCTCACATGAGACCTACTAAAATGGTAAAATGTCTTTTCCAGATTTAGCAAAAGAAGAATGACATTTTCTGCATTTTCTAGACATTTTCCACCAAGCGAAGGACCTTTCAATCCCTCCAGGTATGGCACAGCGTAAGGCACCGCTCCATTAGCCTAGGCTCCTAGAGGGACCTTATGAGCTTCTAAGAAAGAATGCTGAAATGTGTTAATAGCAAACACCTCATCTCAAAGTATTACAATTTGGTTCTTTCACGACATTCCCTTGGCAAGACACCAGGTCAGAGGTGTTATGAGAGGGATCTGGGGTGGGTGCATCCAGTAGAGTATTCAAATGTAATCTACCTCAGATCACACAAAACTATCGCAGCATGAGGAGAACGGAACAGCCGTGTAAATCAGCTATGTGCAGTTATCAAACGTCGTTGAAGCTGCATGGACGGGAGACAATCAAACCCAACAGGTGTATGAGAGGCTGAATGGCACTTGTGGCACAGTATTTAAGTCACAAACTTATAGGATATAGTCCTATCAGATGTTGACACCATGTCCTCAATCCCCCTTCCACAGGACCCTATTATCAAGCCTCCCAAACTTCAGAAATAAATCCCTAAGATCTCAAAGAGGGAAGCAGTTAGCCATATCTCTTTTATAAATTCTTTTTATTAACATACATCAGCATAAGATATTCAGTACAGAGGATTCAGCATAACCGTACATGGTGAAGACGATAAGTGACCGCTATTTACAACATTACATCTTAGGGGTGGGTTACGGGGTAAGGACATCATCCTGTTCAATGCTGCGCAGCAGACGGCATATATCCCCATGATATAAGTTCCAAGGGCTCCATATGTGGGACCATTTTTTTGGGTAACCCCGGGCCATGTAGACCGTCTTTTCCCTGTGCATGCACCAATCAATATCTTTTTTCCAGGCCTCTACTGGGGGTGATTGCGCCGCTCCCCATAGTTGTGCAATGTTTCTCTTTGCCAGCATTAATCCCAGTGTAGCCCATTGTGTTTGATGGGTATTCAGATCTGTAGGTTCCCATATATTCAGGAGGCAGCTACGTGCCTCTGAGCAAAGGAGGACTCTGAGTACTTAATTTATTGTGTCATGTATTTTCCGCCAATAGGATTGTATGTGTTCGCACTCCCATATGATGTGCATGAACGTGCCTAATTGGCCGCACCGTCTCCTGCACTCTCCTCCCTCGGCCCTCCCCATCTGTACCAATCGGGGCCCTGTGACATATACTCTGTGGAGGATTTTGAGCTGTACAAGCCTACGTCGTGCTGGGATTGCAACCACTCTCGGGGAAGACACTGCCTCCTGCCATTCTTCATCCTCTAATTCGATACCATCCATTACCCATCTCTCCCGCAGTGGTTGAAGGGGATCTGCTATGTTATTTATCAATTTCCTATATATTAAGGATATAGTTTTCTCGGGCAAATGACCATCCAGCACTCTATCTTTCAACGGAGAAGACTCAGGACGGGAGGAACCACTCGGGAGATGGGATCGCAGTGCGTGGCGGTCTTGTGTGTCTTTAAAGCGTTCAGTATCGGCTAACTCATGTTGCTGTTGTAGAGTGATAAAGACTTCACCTCGCCCTTCTCCTATATGTCTTTGATACGTGAGATCCCAATGAGGTCCCACCTATCGAATCCCTTCGACCTCCATAAGCTACCCAGCTTCTCGGAGTCCCATAGTGGAGTTGCTAAAGTCAGTTTATGTCCCCATCCGAGGAGTTTTGTGGCGACATGCCAGATGCTGACTGAGTGTTTGGTAGGTTCCGTCAGTGGATATCGGTCAGGTTTTGAGTATAGGGCTCTATTTTAGTTCCCCACCCCCTCAACCTCCCCCCGGAAGGAGCCACCTGAGTTAGCCATATCTCGAGGAGTGGCCCTTTAAACAATCTTGCCAATGTGGAATGATTGGCTCTTTAGAATGTGGGACTTCTTTCCTATGGAAAATATACCACTCTCGTGGGAACGCAAACCTAAGGATTTTGATACAGGCTAGCTTCGTTTTCTACGATACCTTTCAACTGAACTTAAAGAACCATTGTGTCTGAGATACCCAAAAGTATTGCTAGTCAATCTCTCCGAGGTCTCCCAGATGTAGTGGATGAAAGCTGTTAATATATTTCCCTGAAGCTGTTACCCTGTGCCGCCCTATATCATTGAACTCTAGGTTAGCGCCTCCAGCAGGTGGGACCATTCCTCTTTCAGCTGTTTCTCTATGGAGACTGAATGGCCAGGATCACGGGGAAGGATGGAATGGGATTATATGCCCTGTTTGAAACCGGCTACCAGACTTCTCACGAGCCAATAGGTTTTAGCGATGGTATGTTATGCTTTTCAAAATCAAATAAAAAATGTTATGTCTAATCCTCTTGAGTTCCTCACTATAGAGGTATCACACTTCAGATGCCGTTCTGGCCTTACTTGCCTGGGCTCTAGTAACCTGCACTTAGTCCTCGGGATCCTAAGTGCACTTAACTGTGTCCTGTTCAGGTAAACACTGATTTCATAGCTGGGGCGTTCGGGCGTGTGCTCTTACTTAGCCTCCAAACCCAAGGAATCTAAAGAATACTTTACCCCATCTTTTCTGTTTGTGCCCTTGCTATATGAAGTTTAAGAATAGCTAACTATATCTTTTCTTGGGACATTTAGGGTCTCCCAAAATTTGTGCGGCCTATGATGAATCCCAACAACATCTTTAGGCTTATTTATCCTAGAAAAGAGTGATCCAATGTACCCAGGGGGTTTTCTCTTTCCTTCCTTGGGTCTACTGGCTACCATCAAGGGTTGACATTTCTCCATGAACCAAGCACATACATGTTTATATAAGTGGTCTATGTCAGCTCTGTACCACATGTGGGTGTGATTCACGGTCAGTTACATAAGATCTGTTTAATTGCTGATAAGTTAATCAGCCCCCACTACCAAAAATAGCAACAGAGCTGCTGCACAGCCCCCCCTTTGGGCCACAAAACAAGAACAATAGAAACATCGGATTCCCAGAGTTCATTGCGCTGTGCCTGTGAACTTTGGGGAATGATCACGGACACGAAGCAGCATCACATCAGGGCCTGTATCACATATGATTGAACATCATCCCTGTGCTCTATTTGCAACCACATTTCCCTCACACCATGAAGGAAAGCCCGCAGCTCAGATTAATATATCACCTCTTCAGGGCCATCAAACAAAGATGGCTCTCTAGAGATTAGGGCAGGAATACACCTGTGTGCGGTGCACACTCGCCGAATCCTCACTAAACCTGCCTGTGGTACAGGGCCTTGAATTCCATGTTTTTTATCCTTCGCCCATAGATTTTATGAAAGTCCAGCCTCTCTTCTTAGACCAGGTCATTATGGGTCATAATATCAAGAAAGGGCGTTAAAATTATCGCTGCTTTAGCGGCAGAAAACTGCCGCTTCAGCGGCGATAATGGGCTTGATAATATGCCCTTGAGAATTCCCATAGAAGCCCATGTTCTGGTGTCAACATGGGCTTCTATTGGAATTCTCTAGTGCATATTATCAAGCCCATTATCGCCGCTTTAGCTGCAGTTTTCTGCCGCTAAAGCGGCGATAATGTTAACGCCGTGCTTGATAATATGCCCCTATATTCCTCGATGTGCATTTACACCTTCTCATGTCTAGTTTCCTAATGATGGGCTGTGCTGTGATGGCGCCAATCTGTGACTCACAAGAGGCTGTCTATGCTGACATGGAGGGCTACTGGAGATAGAGTTTAAGGGTTTCACCTATGTTACTTCTCCCTTATCATCTCTCTTGCTGATCTGCACTTCCTCATTAGAAGGATTCACGTGTGAACTGATGGCTCTGTGTGCTTTTTTGCGGCTTCCAGTGCTAGCAATCACGTTACTTTTTAATTGAAGAGCCTTTGATAATGCCCCTCTCTTTGCATAGGTCTCTGAGCTTCTGACCGTACAATGGCATACGAATCCCGATCCATGATATCAATCTCATGTGAATCATGTTAGCTTTAGCTTCACATTAGCTACTATAACCCAAAACGTATTGTTTCTTCTGAATACATTGCAACCCTAAAATGCCAGTTTCCACGAACTTGTCACCTTTGTTGTTAGAGGAAAACTAGGAAAATAGGTTGTATGTGAATTTGAAGAAACTCCAATCTGACTAAACTGGTTCTGACGACATGCGTTTGTCAAACTTCTTTTAATACATTTTTCACTAAGAATGGCATTCACCAGGCTGATGAAACCCACCTGGTCAATGTCATTCTTGACAATAAATCATTTGGCCTTAGTTGATTTTTCCTAAAATTCTTCTCTTACTCTGAGGGGTTCCTCCTTGAGTTTGATTTCTTTTTATTTTCCTTTACTTATCTCCTACTCCTATTTTTAAGGGTGGAGCCCCACTTTTAACTCCCTGTTCCTATTCTTCACCATTTCCTCCATTTGCCTGTTTTTCAGGTTGCAGCCTACCAGACAGCGCAGCCGACTGGTTTGCGAAAGGCATCTTGGGGCCATTGAGAAAGATGACCTAGGAATGCATTCCGCATGTTGCTTTCCTTTGGCTTTGTGGTTTGTAACTCACATTTTCTGGCTTTCTATTTGCTGGCTTTTTTGCTTTATGCTGCTCAGCTTGAGTTTGTCCCTCCCGTTGCCCAAACCTTGTTTACTGTATTCTTCCACAAACTCGCTTTCTGTAAACATGCCTTTAAATATTGTTCTTATATTATCATATTTGCTTTTCATTCAAGGAGAAAGGTCAAATGACAGGCTGTGTCTTTCAGGAAGCTTGGTGCTTATTTTTCTTTCTCTGACTTCAAAGTGAGAGAATTTATGTGAAAATCATGCAGACTTCTGGGGGTCTGCTTAAGGAAGGCTGTACAATATTATTATTTTTTTCTAGTCACAATACATTTTAAATGTCTGTAAATGAACTGTGCTGACGATCAAATCAATATAATTGGTGATGTCATTTACACACATCATTTGTGTGCGGTATACGTAAATCATTCAAACTGTATGTGAGTACAAATGTAATGGTCATTTCAATTGAAGATGTGTTGGATGTAATGGCAGTACACACCATACCATGCATACACCATGTTGCCCCATTCCACTCTGCGCCACTCCACACTATGCCACTCCACTCCACACTGCATCACTGCATTCTTCTCTACGCCTCTCTACTCTACACCCCACCGACCTACTCTATGCCAATGCACTCTACCCCACACTACTCTAATATGCACCACTACACTCTACAAGACTCCGCGCCACTCCACTCTATGCCACCCTACTCTGGAACACTGCACTTTAGACCACTTCACAAGTGCACTCAATGCCAGTGCACTCTACTCTGTACCACTCCACTATACGTCAGTGCACTCCATTTCAATCCCCTCTAGAACACTCTAATCTCCTCTGCACCTCTGCACTATACTCTTAAGCTATCTACTCTACACCACTGGACTCAGCACCACTGGACTCAACGCCACTCCACTCTACTCTGTCCCATTCTAAACCATTCTGCACTCTGCACTCTACACCAATCTACCCAGCACCACTGCACTCTACAATAATATACTCTACACCACTGCACTCTATGCCATTGTACTCTGTCACTGCACTCTGTGCCAGTCTATTCTACTCTGCATGATTACACACTACACTACTCTATTCTACTCTGCACCACTGTACTCCACACAACTGTACTCCGCGCCACTGTACTCTACACCACTGCACTCTGTGCCACTGCACTCAATGCCATTATACTCTGTGCCACTGTACTCTACTCTGAAACAATTTGCTCTACACCACTGAAATTGGCATTACTGCACTCAGCGCCACTCCACTCCATTCTACTCTCCACCACTCTACCCTACAATACTATACTCTACGCCTCTGCACTCTATGCCATTGTACTCTGTCACTGCACTCTGTGCCAGTCTATTCTAATCTGCATGATTACACACTACGCTACTCTATTCTACTCTGCACCACTGTACTCCACACAGCTGTACTCCGCACCACTGTACTCTACACCACTGTACTCTGTGCCACTGCACTCAACGCCATTATACTCTGTGCCACTGTACTCTACTCTGAAACAATTTGCTCTACACCACTGAAATTGGCGTTACTGCACTCAGCGCCACTCCACTCCATTCTACTCTCCACCACTCTACACCAGTGCACTCTATGACAATGCACCCTAGCTTGGCCTTGTGGCTTAGTGGACTAATGCGTCCACTGTAGGGGCCTGTTTTTGATCTCATGGTCACAGGTTTAAATCTCGGCGGGTTCACTCAGCCTTTCATCCTTCTGAGGTCGATAAAATGATTTCCATTGAGTTGGGTAACAAAAAACATCTGTTATGCAGCGTCAAGATGCCCATGGGTGAACCTGTGCATTACGAATACATGTTATGTTACATCACTTTACTCATAACCAATGCACTCTACGCCAATCTACTCGGCACCACTAAAGTCTACAACACTATTTTCTATACCACTGCACTCTATGCTGCTTCAATCTACTCTGTAACAGTTGACTGCATGCCACTGCAGTCTACGTCAATCTATTCCCCTCTGCACCACGTCACTCCATAACACAACACTGCAATCTACGCCACTGCACTCTGCATCAATGCACTCTACATCATTTACTCAAAACCAATACACTCTATGTGAATCTACTCTGCACCACTGCACTGTATGCCACTATACCATACTCTATGCCACTCTACTCTACACCAATGCACTCTATGTCACTTTACTCTGCAACACTGTACACCACTGCACTCTACACCAATGCACTTTACCCCACTCTACTCTACAGCACTACACTCTACAACACTCTACTCTGCAGTATGACCGTTAAGCCACTAAACTCTAAACCACTGTAATCTGCACCACTTTATTCTGTGCCACCCTACTCAGTGCCATTCTACTCTGTGCTACTTTATTCTATGCCACTGAACTCTACTCCGCACCTCTTTACACCACTCTACTGCATTATACGCCAATGCACTCTATGCCACTCTAATCTTCGTGCATCGCTGCACTCTATGCCACTCTACTATGCACCACTGCATTCTTCGCCACTGCACTCTACCCCACTCCAGTCTAGGCCACTCCACTCTGGAACACTGCACTCTACACCAGTGTACTCTATGCCACTACTCCATACCACTCCACGCTGCACCACTCCACTCCAGTGTACGCCACTTCACTCAACTCTGAAACAATCTACTCTACACACTGCACTCAATGCCACTGCACTTTATGCCTCTCTAGTCCACTCTCCTCCACTCCGCTCCCCGCCCCTTACAATCAATGCCTTGCAACTCTACACTGTGTTCCACACACTGACGTATGCCACTGCACTCTACCCGTCACCATTATACTGTGCCTTGCACCACTCCACTACACTCTACTCTGAAACAATTAACTCTACGCCACTGCACTCTATGCCACTAAACTCTACACCACTGCACTCTACTCCATGCCATTCTACTCTACACCACTGCCCTCTACTCTACTCCACTATATTCTAAACCACTGCACTCTACTCCAATTCACTCTACACAACTCTACTCAAAAACAATGCACCCTACACCACTGTACCTACATCAACTACTTCGCACCACTGCATTTTATGCCACTGTACTCTACAACATTGTAGACTATGCCACTGCACTCTATGACATTGCACCACGCTATGTCATTCTACACCATTTCACTCAACGTCACTGCACTCTATGCCATCCTATTCTGCTCTGCACCACTGTACTCTACGTTACTGCTCTCTGCACCACTCTATTCTGCACCACTCTATGCCACTGCACTCAGACACTCTACTGTGCATTACTGCACTCTATGACACTGTACTCTATTACACTGCACTCTATGACACTTCACTGCACTCCACGCCAGGGTACTCTACGTCATTCTTTTGCACACTATGCAACTGCCCCCTGCTGCACTCTTTGCCACTATACTCTACACCACTGCAGTCTATGCTACTGCACCACTCTACTCTATGCCAATGATTTCTACATCACTCTACTCTGCATCACTCCACTCTATGCCACTGCACTCTACCCTGCACCACTCCACTCTAATCTGCACAACTCCACTCTATGCCATTTCACTCTACTCTACAACACTTCTCTCTCCACCACTCTACTTTGCATCACACCACTCTACGCCACTTCACTATACTCTGAAACAATCTACTCTTTGCCACTGCACTCTATGACACTACACTCTATGGCAATCTAATCCACTCTGCACCACTCCACTTCATGCCACTACAATCAATGCTGCACTATTCTGTGCTACACCACTCTACTCTATGCTACTGCGCTCTACCTTGCACCACTGTACTCTACCCAGCACCACTCTACTCTACCCTGAATTAATCTACTCTATGCCACTCAACCCCACTGCACTTTATTCTGCGCCACTCTATGTCTTTGCAGTCTATGCAATGCCACTGCACTCTACTCCAATTTACTCAAAAACAATGCACCATATGCCACTGCACCTACACCAACTACTTCACACCTCTACACTTTATGCCACTATAATCTGCAACATTCAACTCTATGCCACTGCACTCTACACCCGTGGACTCTATGTCACTGCACTCTGCATCACCACTCTACTCTGCCTCACTCTACTCTGCTCCACTCTATGACCCTGCACATACAACCCTGCACTCTGACATTTTACACTGCATGGCTGCACTTTATGCAACTGCACTCTACTCTGCACCACTCAACTCGACGCCACTCTACTGCACTTCACACCCCTGCACTCTATGCCACTTCACTCTACACCTCTGCGCTCTACTCTGCACTACTTCACTCTACCCTGCTCCACTCTACTCTATGCCACTTCACTCTACACCAATGCACTCTACACCACTTTACTCAAATCCAGTGCACTCTACACTACTGAACTCTATGGCAGTCTATTCTGCACTACTGCTATTTACACCACTTCATTCTAGGCCACTGTACTATACTCCATCTATGGCCCTCCACTCTATGATATTTCACTCTATAATGCTTTACTCTATTAAACTCTACTCCACTGACTCTCTACTCCACTGTATGCCACTCCACTCTACAGCACTCTACTCTATTCTGCCATTTTACAACACTACTTCATTCTACAATGCTCCGCACAACTCCCTTAATGCCATCCATGCCACTTTACTCCACCCAATTCTATGACACACTACTCCAATCCTACTCACTCCGCTTTATGACAACCTATTCCACTCTAAGCCGCTCTACAGCACCCTATTTCACTCTAAGCAACACCCTCTACGCTACTCTACTCTGCTCTACACCACTCCACGACACTCTATGCCACTCCACTCTATGACACTTTTCTCCCTCCCAACAATCAACTCTGCCACTGTATTCCACTCTACGCCACTTAACTTTATGCTCTTCCAATCTATGACACTCTACTCACTCCACCACACTCCACAACACTGTACACTACTTCATGACACTCCACTTAACTCTTCTCCAGACCACTCAATTCTACTGTACGCCACTCCTTAACACTCCACTCTACTTTACAACACCCCACTCCATGCCACTCTTTTACCCCACTAACTTTTAGCCATGCTGAAGAGCAGCAATTCTTCTGTACAACATTGCTATTACATATTGGCAAAGCCAATAACTCTTGCATAGACAAGATCTATTGGCTTTGGCTTTTTTGCCACCAAGGGTGTAATTTTCCGAAATTGAGATTTGCTAGCCTGGGTTTGTCAGGCTGTTGTTCTTCATTTTGTAAAGTTGGTGCTAAAAAATGAGTACCCAGAATGGACTACAAACCAGCATGCCTGGCAAAAGCAAGGCCTGGCTAGTCACTCATATCAGGTGATCAATGCTTCTCAATTCATGAAAGTTCACAAATATGCTACAAAACTGGGCACAGACTTTACTTCAGGAGCTTTAGATCCCTGACAGAGGTTAAAAACGAAACCTGAAGAAGGTTCTAAGTCTGATAATAAATGGATGAAATAGACGAGGTGGTGTGATCCTATTGCTAGAATTCTGAAAGCTGCAGCCCTATTCAAGTCTCATTCATCATTGCTCGAGAGTTGTGAACAAAGAGGAGTTTATGCCTATGTTGGAGCAAACCTCCTGCACACTCTGGCACAAAACAATGGGAAAAATAGGAACAAAAAAGGCAAAGTTAGATTCACCGACAGGGGCGGCTACTTTCAAAATAAAGTGATGAGGCGGGGGGCAAATAATATTAATAAAAAATCAGCGCTTACCTGACACTCCCGCCTTCTGTCACCTCGGTGCTCCTCTCTTCCTGGAAGATGTCCAAGGGCATGCACAGGCTCCCAGACTCCTCACACCATCCGGACGCTGCTCTCATGCTGTGAGAGCAGTGCCAGGATTGGCCTGAGCGGCCTGGTTAGGCGCTCACTAAGGGACTGAGAGCCTGTGCATTTCTCCACCCGGCTATACAATACAGCTAGCTGGGTTGGAGAAATCTAAGTGCGCATGTCGGTTTGGGGGTCCTAAGAAGGCTTGCCAAACCTACTTGCGCACTTACAGTGCTGCTGTGAGTGAAAAATAAAACGATAATAAAATAGTTTTATTATCATTTTATTTTTTTACTGCAGTGGGGCGACGCCCCTCTGCCGATATGGAGGAGCCACTGCTGCTCACAGAAAATCTTGGGAATATCCTTGCCCTTTGTCCTTGTTCGAAATGCACACAGAAACGAATGTGATGAAAAGACAACAGATTAGACACTTCTGAGAAATAAACTGCCTCCTGTGAGACCAAATAACTGAAAAGCCACACTAGATGTAGCAATATTTTTTGAAAGAACAAAAAACAGATAAAGTAGCTGATCTAATCAACTGCAATAGAAACAATCTTGCAAGAATGGAAAGTGAACCCCCAAGTAGCAGTGGTTAACTTGTAGATCCCCCACTCTTCAGTCAGGGAAAGCATCATGTTTCCACTGGCAGAAACCCCTCCAGCACAAACCTGTGCCCAATGGCAGAACCATCAGTCAATGTATGTCAGACTGTTCGCCCTATTAAGGGCGGAGGATATACTTCTACTGACCGCAGGATCATCCACCATGCAATGAGACCCAATTAAAAAAAAAATCTAAACATTCAGTTATCGATATGGTCTTTTATATTATTTTAAATTGTGTACACATATTAATAACTTATTTCCTATAAATCGGTTCATGCCACACTTCTTTCTTTTCGAAACACTGTACGTACAGGAGTTACTATCACCTGCTATAATAATACTCAATTGACTAATCTCAAAAGGATGGAAGGTTGAGTCAGTCTTTCCAGGGTTAAAATGATGAACCGCTGCAAACTGCATATTTCATCGGTGAGCATGCAATTCACTGAGCCATCCTGCTGCATTTCTTCTCAGTTACAACTTGCATTGGTTACCTGTCAAAAAAAGGATTATGTTCAAAACCTTGACACTCATGCACAGGGCTCTCCAGCAGTCTGGCCCAGAGTACCTGTCCTCGAGGGATCAATTTTATTTTCCCCTTAGAAATCTGTGGTCATCTTCTGGAAACTTTGAGAAAGTTCCTAAGGTAATGCGAGCCAAAACGGAAGGTAGATCCTTTTCCCTCCTAGGCCCGCAAGCTTGGAATAGCTCGGCCAAGTTACATTAAGTAGGTAATGAACATTCTTTTTAAAAACTGTTGAAGACCTGGCTTTTCTCTCTCCTACTGCAAACCTGCATCTCTTCTCTTACTTTTCCTCTAGCGCCCGGACACTGCCCAAAGTAGCTGCACACTTTATAAATATTGCTATTCATTCATTTATTTACCTAGTCTATCCTTTTGTAAGAAGATACTCATTCACGTAAAATACCTTAAACCCTACTTTGGTGGAGGTGGGTGAGAAAATGAATCATTTCCCAGATCTCCCAATCGGAGATCTCATAAAGATGGACTTATCCCTCACCGTAGGCAGAGCCCAAAGATTCCGACAGCAGAACCAGTGTCCAGAGTGGTGGGGCAAGGTTCTTCAGTTACATACCAACTTAACCTAATGTTCCCTATTTTCATGGCTCCGCAAGCCTGTCAAAGTTCTTGCAGGCTGACGAGCGAGGCTATGAAAGTCCCCACTTTCTGAAACACCTCAAGGACTAGGGAGAGGAGTTGGCCTAATGGCTAAGGCGGTCGCCCTCGACTCTGGGGAACTGGGTTCAAGTATCGGCATGGACGGTGAACATCCTGTGATTCTGGGCAAATCACTTAATCTCCCGTGCCTGACCAAAATGAATGTGTGTCCTCATGTAACATAACTGGTGCTATGTAAAGCGATCTCATACCCCATTCGGGTCAAGCTCGCGCTATATAAAACTCTGCAAAAAGCAAAAAAAAGGAAAGCGGTGGTAGCTCTTGAGAATTTTGATCCATTGGCGGTTGTTTTTGCAGAACATTTTTGAAAGATTTACTTCTGAATTATTGAACTATGCAGTCCATATTGAACAAATTTTGCACACATCTGATTACCACACCATTTCGGAGAGAGTTTTAAAGAACTTACCGGGAGGTAGATTTTGATCATTTGTTAAGAACATTTTAACATGCATTCCTTAGCCTCCTGCTAATATGATATTATTAAACACATTTTGAATGCCCCTGATTAGACCACCACCTGGTTGTGTCATTTTTTCGATTCCTGACCTCTGGATCTTTTGCAGCACATGCGCCATACTGAACATACTTTCCAAGCCCTCTCTTCTGTCACCACCCTGGGAGAGCTTTAGAGATGGTGGAAGAAGCCGGATTCTGGCAGATTACTTGTAGATTTTGACTACGAGCCCTATATCGGAAACATGGTCACACAACACCCATTTCACCATGTTGAAGTACTAGAACTGTTTGTAAAGGAGGAATGGTGTAACTTTTTAGTTTAAGTATACACTAGAATAGCTCTTTCTGGGCGGCTGGATTTCCAGTTCTCTTTACCCAGTCCTGCACCGCCAACAAAATATCCCCTGACATTCATAATGCCAGCTTGGGGTTTGAGACCTATTCTGACAGCATTCACTGGATTTCCCCTTAAGAACATTTGTTCACTTTACTTTCTACCACCACCACTGTGGAGACGCGTCAGTGTGGAGAGGAGGGTATACGGACGCAGTAAATGTGAAGTACAGAACAAAACCTCCTTCTTGAAGAGCACTCACATCACACTGTGGGCTAAGCCCTCATCATCTGTGAGGTGCTGTGCAAAAACAGATGCACTAAATATGGCGTTAGTGATGGCTGCTAAACATTCCTTGACAATACAACCATTTCCAGGCTAGGACCATCCATCCCAGGCTGTGGCTGCCTGCTTCAGGATTCAGCTGGTCATTACAGTGCATGACTGACCTTTGAAGGCCATTGATAGCCATCCCTGACCAGTGCTGGTCATTCCTATCCTCAGGGCCTCATGCCTGACCACGACTGCTCATTCCTCACCACAGCTGCACATTTCTTTCCGTAGTTGAGCATCCGTATCATCCCAACCCATGACACTACTTCCCATTCCTGGACATGTTTCCTACCTGTACTCTCAGGCCGCTCATTCAGTGGCTTTACACTCCTCCGCCACACACTCCTGGCCCCAGCTGGCCAATCCCGACTTTCAGACACTGGTTACACAAACTATGGCAAGGCTGTGCACTCAAAGCCTTGGCTGCCAATCGCACTTTCCAACCAACTATCCCGGGCCACGACCGCTCATTTTAGGCCATGGTTGCCATATCGCCAGCCCATGGCAGCCTGTGCCATCCCTCAGGTGCCCACTGAAGGACACTGATGTCCATTATGCCCACATGTCTGCCCAGTGCATGCCGCTGAACGCCGTATTACCTGTCACCAGCCAGGGCTTTTAACTACAGGCTTTGGCATTTGCAGACTAGGGCTGACCATGGCAGGCGCGTGCTCCCCGTCTCAGGCCTCCGCACCGGAGCACGCTGCCAAATCCCTGTCACAGAAACGGTTAAAAGCGGTAGTCTGGAAGGCCGGGCTCCCTTGACAGCCACCCAAACCTGCTATTAAATCCTGACTCATCCAGGGGTCTGTGCATTTCCCTTTCCACCGATGCGGAATCTAGGCTGACCTCAGGCTCTGGAACGCGACGTGGTGAGAAAACTTGCGAAGAACGTGCATTCCTTGCCACATCTTATTTTTTTCTTGTCGTTTTTTTCCAGTTCGAAGTCTATTTTTTCCTAACAATTTAGCAAAGTGACGACATTCAGTAGAGACTGTGCTGAGCTGGGATTAAGGGTTTCACAGTTCTAGTAAAAAATAAACAGTAAATCCCCCGGCGTACGCTTTCAAGAGTCTGTTTTCTATGGTAGCCAGGGAGACCTGCCCACACCAGTAGATTTTCTTCTGAATAGTAGCCTCCAAAGAACACTTTGCGTTCAAGCAAGCAAACTGCTTTGTATATACCTCTTTTAAAATGAGCTAGGACGTATGCATATTAAAAAAAGAATAAGATAGGATGTGTGTGTGACCCAAGCCAAACACACATCTCAAAGTAGAGCAACACTCGCAAGTCTGAGTTTATTTAATACAACTTAAATCTAGATATATGACCTTACTTATACATACATACCTTCCATGTACTTATGTATCTTTATATTTATTACTTTACTCCTAATTCAGCATTCCAATGCACTACCCTATATCTCACCCCACTCATCTCTCAATCTGTCCTCTACCTCAACTCTCTGACTCATCCCAAACCTCAGTCCACTACTCTCTCCAATGCACTACCCTATTTCTCATCCTATACCTCTCTCAATATATCATCAACCTCCACTCTCTGACTACTATGATCTCCAAAATAACCCTTTCTAGACTCTGCCTTCCTCTACCCCTCCCTTGCATCAAATCACTTTTAATATTCAGAACTCCCAAACAAACCTTTCTAAACCCTTCCCACTGACTCTTCCTTGCTTTTGAGAACACTGTCAAGGCCCAGGCCATATAAGTACGTGAATGATAATTACATTAACAGAATCATATTTCTGGAACCAATGACAATGCTCTTGTTAGCAACCTGCCCCAGCATGGCAGCCTGGGTGTGGTGCCTGCCTGCATGGTTCTCTGGCACTCTAGCAGGCAGGTGGCACATTCAGGCTGTCCTGCTAGGGTGGTTGCTTTCAAGCACTGTCAGGGGCCTGGCAGTGTAATTAACTTAATGCAGTTACCATTAAAGTAATGGTTTTGCTTGGCCATGGACAGGGCTGAGCTACACAAGTTTTCTTCGTTCCTTGCATTTCTTACTGCGAGGAATGTGTAATACAGTCTGCCTGCAATGTGTATTTTTTCAATCCATAGCATATGCATGCAAAAGCACCCAACTGGAGGCACTTTTCAGATTAGATTCAGATCCTCTCACAAGGCCTGACAAAGACCATAGCCATGCAGAAGATGAAGACGTGGAGACTGACATCTTCTTCCCTCTTTAAGTATGGGTGCTGGCCTCTTTCTGCACTTATAAAACTCAAATGGACTTGGCACATCTACAGAAGGGAGCATCATTTAACCCCCTTGGCCTCCTTAGGATGAAGTATCTTTGTTCACTCCAGTGGTACAAAAAGCAGATGAGACACTAGAATTGCCCTTGACAAATAGTGGTGCAGAATCAAACATATTAACCAAAATCGTTTTACCCTGCACTGCAGCCTCAAAATGTCTGTTGCTGTTTAACGAGGTATTGTTGGAGCCACTGTTGACTCCATAGGAAGAACACTTTTCAGGTCCCACAGCCAACAGGCAAATTATTTGGCGGCACAGAGCACTGACTTGTGATCCAAAGTTTTTTGTCTTCTCATCCTTCCCTGGAGAGTCTGGTATTCCCAAATTGCCCCCTCCAGACGAGAGTCCAAGATGCTTAACTCTATGGGCCCAAATGTTTTTTACCTTTGGCAGTCTACACTCCGCACTACAAACATCACATGCCTTCTTAACCATTATATCAAGTCTCTATGGGAGTTGGCAAAAATGACAGCTGTCAGTCTCCCTGATCGCATGAGAAAGCCCTTGTAAGATCTAGCCAACAATGTTCTGGATGCCTCAAATTATATCTTGAAGTGCAGTCTGGACTTGTTGGACATTGCGACTATATGTCGCCATACTTTGATGTGATCCCTTGGCTTCTCAGGAGATGTCCAAGCGACACTCATGAAGCACACACGAGGTGATGAAAGGAAAGATTGCAAAAAGTCTAATCCAATGTCTATCACTGTAGTAGCATTTGAACCCATTGTTTTTCACCCACAGTGGCACTCTAGAGAGATGCCTGCCTTATACACATCAGAAATGACCCTGTTCCTCATAGGAACTGCCCATCCCAAATAGCTAGACACAGCGCCCTCCAGAAGGAAACACAGGCAACCCCACTCTGTTTTTGGCTTTGTTAGCTCCTATCAGTGATGCATAGCTTGGATCCTATGGCACTACAAGCAAGGGACGCACGTCCACTTAGGGTGTTACATCAAACACACATAATGTAATGGAAGGAATGCTTCTAAATGATTTAAACCACTGCCAATCACTCTGGGTAGTACTTAAACCAATCATTTCCACACACCATGCAACATTAGAAAGAAACCTGTCTCATGCAGCTAATGACTGACTCTGCTCCTCGTGTGAATATTCCATGCCAATCTTACAGGTGCAACCTCCTCCATAAGGGAACACAAGCAATCCCAGACCAGGTTGGCCTTATTATGCCTTGTCAATAAAATACAGCTTGAAACTGTGGCACGCAAGCAAAGGACCCACATCTGGGCATACTTGGCCTTTCATGGACATGCCCTTTAACGGCAAGGCAAGCGACTATTTGGAGAGAAGGCTAACTCTATCTAGAGCATTTAAAAAATAGACGAGCAATGGTGTGGCCTTCCCTCTTCTCAAGGACACAATAGCCCTATCAGTGACAACCTTTGCAGCTACTCTAAACCTCGTAACAAATGTATCATTCGGGTCATCTTATACTGGCCTGGTTGCCTCAAAGCCACTTTGAATCCCTCCTCACCACTATCTTGTAGTGCGGGGGAAGCTTTCCCATTTCTTCACCAACTGAGAGAGGACCACAACGGATCACTGGATGACCCAGCTCATCCAAATAGCTACACCCTTCTGTTCTTGTATCCCCCATCCCTTGGACTCCCCTAACTCTGCTAGGACATGCTCTCCGCCCATGCCTGAATATTGGAGGTGGAAGTCCTTGCTCTTATAAACAAAGGGACCATAGACGTGGTGCCTGTGGCAAAAAGAGCCATAGGTTCTACTCCCTTCACTTCTTGGTCCCCAAGAAAGGCAGAAGGTTGAAGCCCATCCTGGGCCATTTCCTCTTGAATGTATTCATTTGTCAGGACAAGCTCAAACAGCTCTCCTTCAGCATAGCATTGTTGACCCTCAGTGCAGGGTATTGATTGATGTCTCTGCACCTCCAGGATGCCTACATTTACCTGCCAAGCCTTCACACTCACAGGTGTAGCCTGGGGTTGACTGTGGGACTTCATCACTATCAGTTTACTTAGACCACACTGCAATGACTGCACCAAATATTTTTACCAAGGTGACAGCTGTGTTAGCAACTTTAATACTAAAGTCAGGAGTCAATGTGTTTCCGTAGATTGACAACTGTCTTGTGAAGGTGCAATTCCCTGTACTATTCATACAAAATCTTCATCAAACCACGACCCTACAGCACAATTTGTGTTTCACAATCAACTCCCAGAAAAGTTATCTGACCACCATAGAGAGGTTGGCTTTCACAGGTGTTGTGCTAGACACAACTTGTTTGAAGGCTTTTCTGCCTCCTTAGAGGACTCCAAATACTTGGGACATGATTACAATGCTTCCGACTCAGACACAGAAACCAGTTCTGCATCTGTTTAGCCTAATATTGTCATGCTTCCTGTTAACTCTGCAAGTCAGATGGTGAAGGAGGGCCCATGGGCTGTGCCAGAGCCAACAGTGGCTCCAGCATCCGATGAGTCTCTTGGCTCAAGTGAAAAGCTTTGATTCTCTCTTTTTTCAGATCTGCACAGGTTGATGTCCCCCTCCAATTTGATGGTGGGTTGTCCCTTCTGTCTTCCACATTTGCAAACATCAGAGCAGCAGCTACACATAAAATCTTAGAGTTGTGAGTGGTTTGTCTTACCCACAAGTGTTCCTCCCTTACAACTCAACGAGCACCATTTAAGATCTGTCAGGCAACACAACCACCATACATTATATCAACAGGCATTATGGTGTGGGCTCTTAGACACCGTGTTGGGTGGTGATAAAGCTATGGCGGTGGACCCAGCAATCGGATATCTTTCCAGTGTGGGTCCACCTTGCAGCCACCCTCAGCATGAGGACTGCTCCTTTGATTTGTCTCAACTTAAAGTACCGTACATAAATTCAGCTTGCTCACCTACTGTATGTCCTGAAGATGATCTCGAATAATTGAGTTCGAAACGTCATCGACCTCCTACAACATGAACTCCTTTCACTCTGTAAAGATTTTCTGAGGAGTTCCTACTATTGTTGTCAATGAGATGTCTTTATTTTAATATCACCCTTACTTTTCATGTCACGCTTATTGTCACTTATTGTGTGAGCACCTGAATACTATCGTTTTGGAAATAAATACCTGTCATAAACTAACCTACATGTCCCTCTGTATATTACTTACCGCTCCCTTAAAGAATTAACTTCCTACTCTCAAATGTAGTTCCCCCCAAAGGGTCACTTTTTGAATGGATCTTTAGGCCACACCAGAACCATGGTTTTCCTAAAACAATAGTTTTAAACTGGGCAAGGAATACTTGGTTCTCCACTCTATTGGAACTCAGCACTCTGTCCCATTTTCCTTTTCTGCACAGGATGAACCTGCTTTCTGTTGTGACTTGGTTGTCCTCTTTCTTGTTCCTTATTCCCTCCTTCCCCACTGCTCAGCCAGGATGAGTATTGGAATGTGTGATGACGTCACGGAATGCTTGGTTGCTTGGTTACGTGTGGAGTGCCAGTTGGTAGATGCAGGCTGAGCAGCAGGGAGGCTACTCCTGGTGGGGCTATTTACCATCTTACTTACCAGCTCATCTACACTCTACTCTGCTTGGAACTGGATTAATAAACTACATTCTTGGAACCAACTACCTGGCTACATTCTGGACTTCTTTTACCTACTACACTTTCACTGCAGGATGGTTGGGTCCTTCACCCAATCCGCTGATGCAGTACCTGCACACATGGAGATTGGGAGTGCCAACTAGAGGCCTTCTGCTTGCTGCCAGTGTTTGAAGATGCCATCTGGTCTTCCATTTACCCCACTACAAAATCTATTTAGGTTGGCCGCTGGAATAAGTTTGTTCAGTGGTACAAGTTGAAATGTCTGAACCCCTGTTAGTCCTGCCTTTCCAGTGTTCTATGCTTTGCACTACATCATGCCAGTAAGCCTTTGCAATCGAAACTGTGAAAGGTTATTTGGCTGTTGTGTCTGTCTTCATTAGTCTTCCTGGTCAGTCTTCTTTGTTTAAGTCACCACTAGTGGTGCATTTTCTGAAAGGTCTACTATTTTCCTCCACAATGTGATTTGAATTTGCTGTTAGTTGCATCCCCATTTAAGCAAATGCAGTTTCCCAGTTCAACTTCTGTCACCGAAAACTTCAAGCCATCTCGGTCCAGCTTACCTTCACTGTATCCTACTCAGATAAACTGGCTCTTTGCAACTGTCCTCTGCTCCTACTAAAATAAGTATCCGTCTTGAATATGGGCCAGGCCAGCACTCCTCCATCCTTCTTACCTCCTCTGCATCACACTGAGGAGGAGTAACAAAATAGATTAGATCCAATGCATTTGTTGATTTATTACATTGATCACACACATCAGGACAGAGTGGATGATCAGTTTCTTTGTGGGCTTTGCTAGAGCAAAGGATGGCAAGAGGTAACCAAGTGGGCAATTTCATTTTGCGTAACACTGCATAAACATCTGCTATGCCTTGGCCAAGAAAGACCCTCAGGGTAGCACTTGTGATCCTTCCATGAGGGCTGTGGCTGCTTCCACTTTTCATGCCAGTGGCCGCTTGGCTATTCTTGCATACATTTCATTGTGCCACCATCCAGGCATTGAATACTTTGTTAAGGTTGTGATGCATGACTTCCTTGGATCATGTGCATTGCTCAATCCCACCTCCAGGATATATTGATTTGGGGCTCATTCATAAAGTGAGGAGTCTGTGGGAGGAAAATCCATTAGAAGAAAAAGTTAATTACCTTTGGTAGCAATCTTTCTAGTTGATACTATATCTTCCAACAGATTCCACACCACCATCTCTCTCACCACCCCATGAGTTAATGCTACCGTTAGTGAGATCCAAGGTAGGTAGATTTATTATCAGTTATTGTTTCTGTCTATATACCTCGATGGGGCATAAAAAATCTACAGGAACTGACGCCAGCGCGCCACAGAGCACCTTATATATATATTCCCATGCTGCCACATTTTGGGTGGGTGAGATTGCAACTGAAGATGCTAGGTGCTAGCTGGCAAGGCTTGAGAGCTATTACCAGAGTAAAGGTTTTGGTTTAGTACCCGCAGAATATTCATTAGGTGAGGAATCTGCGGGTAAAATTTTATGTTCCAAATAGATTGTTACAGAATGTAAGTAATCGTTTATTCTGAAACCAGCATATACGCCAGCCAAGGCTCCAGCTCTTTTGTTGCATCAAGGCCGGAAGGAGCTCATTGTGAAAGACTGGCAGGATGTTGAGGCAACACTTTCCAAATACCAGAACAGCCTGTACTTATTAGAGGGCTTTAAGGATGAATTCCCAGAAGCGATCAAAGTGAAATTAGTGGTATCCGGGAATTTGATGTTGGCCGCAGAGGACATCGACATTAAATACCCGGTTTTAACGTGTATTGATGTCACTCAGAAGAAATCATTTTCTGTCACATTCTTTTGCATAGACTTGAAGACCTGAGCAACATACACCACACAGTCCTTGATTAAGCACCAGTAGGTACCAGGCTCCAGTTACCAGTAGCAGGGTGGTCTGCTCCCTGACAGACTGAGCTAGCTGCCTGACATTTCAAGTGAGGAAAGCGCATCCTGTAAGTGGCTCACCTTGTCATACTACTCCCTGACTGGTATTTCAAGGAAGAGAAGTGCATCCTATCACGGTTCTCACCCTGACAGACTATGCTACCTCCCTGGTACGTCAAGCGAGGCAAGGACAACCTGTCAGCCATTCATGGTAGGACAGACCATACTATCTGCCTGGCTTTAAGTGGGAGAAGCTCATCTTCTCAATGCTTTATGTCCTGACACCATGTACTACATTCCTGACGTGCTCAGCAAGGGAAGCATATGCACGAAGTTCACACCCGGCACTATGGGCCAGATGTAAGAAGCATTTTACTGGTTTCATGAGGTAAAATGCTTATTGGCATCTACCAACCCTATTTTGCAAATCAGTAACCTATTACCGACTCGCAAAATAGGGTTTGTGAATCGGCAATAGGAAGTTGTGTGTCCCTTCCTCATAGCAAGTCGCACTGGTATGTAGGAATGTTTTGCAACTGGAAATGCGGTTGCAAAACATTCGCAGTTGCCACCAACTTCAAGTTCGCAAACGGGAACCTTACCCTTTGTGAATTATTATGATTAAAGTCTATATAGCGCCTGAATCACCCCGGAGGGGTATCTCTGCGCTCGTGGACAGACGTGGGAGTGCTGGCACTATGAAAAGCGTCTAAAACAAAAAAATGTTTTCAGGGACTTTCTGAACTAAAGATGGTCCGGACACTGCCTCAGTGTGATAGGGAGCAAATTCCAGTTCCGGGGAGCGAGATACGAGAAAGCTTTCCCCCCTGTCCTTGACTTATTAATCCGGGGAACTTTAAGGAGGGATTTGGCGCTAGATCGAAGGTCTCTAAGGGGAGTATATTGGTTAAATTTCTCCGCGAGGTATGCCGGACCATTGCCAAACAGCGCCTTATGAACGATGCAGCAAACCTTGAGTTTTATTTGCTTGCGCACCGGAAGCTAATGAGGCTGTTGCAGCAGAGGAATCGAAGATGATCTTTAAGGGGCATTCAATACCAGCCGTGCCGCTGTATTTTGGACTACCTGTAAGCGATCTAATGAGGCTTCGTTATCCGAGACCAGTAGAGCATTACAGTAGTCGAGTCGACTCAAAACTAGCTTCTGAATGAGAGTCTTCTGTGTATTGTCTGGAAGGGAAGGAAATACTCGTCTCAACAGACTCAGCACATGAAAACAGGAGCTCACCAAGTGGGCTACCTGCTCCTTCATGTTCAGGCTCTGGTCAATACGAACTCCTAGATTATTTACTGATGTCTTTGGGGCGGGAGAGACACCCAGCTCCTCTGGCCACCACTCTGGTGTCCACAGCAATGCGACCCCTCTGAAGAGCATAATCTTAGTCCTCCCAGCATTTAATTGTAGAAAGTTGTTACACATCCACTGAGATATTGCCAGCATGCCGGAAGAGAAGGTGGTCTTGGCCATCGCGGAGGATTTGTCAAAAGAGAAGGTAAGCTGGGTATCATCTGCATATGATATTGGCATGAACCCATATGTCCTCAGGAGATTGGCCAAGAGAGCAATATAGATATTAAATAGGGTTGGGCTTAAGCAAGAGTCCTGAGGTACTCCCTTGGTCAACTTCTTGGTCTTAGACCTCAAAGGTCCCAGGTTAATTGTCTGGGAATGATCAGAAATGAAGCTAGTCAACCATCGTAGGTCCTCTCCCTTTATCTCAGATTCCTCTAGTCTCCTGAGCAAAATCTGGTGATTGACCGTGTCGAATGCCGCCAAGAGATCTAACAACACCAGTAGAGTGGATTGCCCTCTATCTAGTGATAGCCTGATGTTGTCCGTGACGGCCACCAAGGCTGTCTCCGTACTATGTTTAGGCCTAAAGCCTGGTTAGGACACATCCAGGCTACCTGACGCTTCGACATGAGCTGACAGATGTTTATTAATGTGCTTTTCCAAGATTTTGCTCAGGAGCGGTAAGAGGGATACTGGTCGTAAATTTGAGAGATCTTTCATAGAGGCCTTGGTGTTTTTGCTGAATGGGATGACCTGTGCTACCTTCCATTCTGGTGGTCAGTGACCTTCCTTTAACGACGCGTTCAGGAGGGAGCAAATAGGAGCAGACAGTTGTTTAGCGAGACAAGCTGAGATTTTGGCTGGTATAATATCGAGTGGGGAGCCTGATTTTACAGTATGTAATAAGGTTTCTACTTCTACTTTCTTCCTGGTGGGCACAACCATTTTTAGGAGCAGGCAGTACTCTTTCCAAAATAAAAAGGAAACTTTTCATTTTTCTTTTTTAAATGCTTCTCGTTTTCCTGTAAGGAAAGGTAAGCTCCATGTTGACCACCGCACATTCCAAAATGTTGAGACCAGATGGCATGTCAGTGTCAAAGTGAGAATCTGTGGCAGCACTCCAGCATGAGCCATAAAATGTGGACGTGTGGAGGGAAGAGATGCTGCCTGAGGAGGTAATCTCTGGCTTCCTCAGACTTTTTTCTTAGAAAAAAGTTTTAGGGCTAGATGTAGGTGGCCAAATACCGAGCGGTAACGCAGAAATTCGCAGACTTTCTGCGTTACCGACCGGTAAATAGCCATGTACAATGTAGGTAACACCAAGCTCCATCGCAAAATAAGCAATCGCTAAAAATAAGGGAAACCAGTTAGCGATTCCTTAATTTGCGATTAGCAGACACCGAAACCCTAAATATCAAATCGCAAAATAAGAAATCCTTAAAAACTCTCAAATCGATGTACCAAAAATCACTAATACCGATTTTTGAATTTTTCGGTATTTAGGAGTTGCAAATTACCACTGACTCAAAGCAGGTGGTAATCAGGTGCAATGCATTTAAACAGCCCCAAAATGCAACAGTGTGAATACAATGGCGGCCCTCTATGTTATAGCAAGGCGGCTTCAAATGCAAGCAGCAGGACTGAGGATCTGGAGACAGGAGGAATGCGTGTACAGACTGCGCGTTACATTGTTCCAACTGACTGAAGCTGAAATCCATGAGAGGTACAGGCTACGCCCCCAAACCATCCTAGACCTGATACGGGACCTGCACCCACTCCTGGAGCATCAGACACCAAGGGTGCACGCGTTACCAACACATGTTCAGGTGCTCTGTAGCTCACACCTACTTGCATCAGGTAGTTACCAGGGGGTGATAGCTGTGGCAGGTGGTGTGTCACAGAGCTGCCTGTCCCATTTTTTCAACACTTTCCTGGATGCCATGATGAAAAGAATGCATCACTACATACGCTTCCCCAGGACACAGGCAGAAATACAGAAAACCAAGATGGATTTTTATCAAAAGGCATAGTTCCCACATGTAATAGGGTGCATTGATGGGACACACATACCTATCTGCCCACCTGCAGCTACAAAGTACATATATCGGAACCGCAAATCTACACATTCTATCAACATGCAGGTAATTTGCGATGCGGACCACATCATTACCGACATCATAGCCAAATTCCCAGGGAGCACCCATGACCACTGTTCCCAATAAGGTGCGTGCACGCGCACGCGCACACCTCTCTTCCTGTGAGCGCGCACTCGCGTGTGTGGAGGGCGCACACACAGGGTCACACCCCGAGATCCAGAGAGAATTTGTGCCGCCGCTTTAAAAAGAGAGCGGCGCGAAAAGCACTTCTTTGACATTCATTGTTTTGCCAGCAGGAGTGCAGGTAAGGCTGGCTTGGGGCACTTGCTGAATGTTATGGGCGCGGCGCTGTGCGGGGAAGACTGTGGGCTTTTGTTGAAGTATTCATGTTAATCACAGCCCATTCACGAGTTGTGATTAACATGAATACTACAACAAAAGCCCACAGTCTTCCCCGCACCGCACTTTACTAACGAAAGAGTAGAGCAAGTTTAAAAACACGCTGTGTTTTTAAACTTGCTCTACTCTTTTGTTAATGTACCGGAAGTAATTTAACCAAACCCCGCTTGCTGTGTATAAGAGGCCAATCACTTGCCAAACGACTTAAGAGTGCAGTCATGCCGTCGCCTGTATCACTGTATATTCAGCACTTTTATTAGTGTATGCTGTTTGTTCCATGACACAAACATCACACATTCTGCGTAGAACTGACGAGTAAGTACCTCCTGTTTTTATGTTTTTTAACGCGCTTGGCTGTATTGTTGCTGTTGTGCCGAAGTTCCAAAGAGCAGACTTCCAACAATATGGTTTCAAGCGCCTTTTCATATTTTAATATCCGAAAGTGATCAATGTTGTGCTCCCAAAACATGTTATGTCAGGGTTTTTCTGAAAGCCATAAAAGCAATGTACTTTATTTACTAGATATTTGACTTACTGCAAATACGTTATTGACAGTACATTTCTTCAGTTACTCCTAAAAGTGATTGAAAAATTAGGAATACGGGCACCTGAATGCTGCACAGGATGTGCCATCAGCCCCAGAACTGTGGAATTCTCTTATCTAGCCCTTAGAGTCTGTCCGTATGGAATTATTTTCTGCAAGAACACTGCTCCTCTGCCATGCCACATGGAAGTGTTTCTCATAATTTAGCCATCGCCGTATTAAACACATATTTCCACATCAGCAGCCTTCGTTTGTGTATGGGTGAGGGAGAGAGGCAGCTGTGTATGCCTGAGGTAGTGTGTGTGTTCGAGGGAAAGAGAGAAAGACATCAGTGTATGTGAGAGAGACATCGGTGTATGTGAGAGAGACATCAGTGTATGTGAGAGACAGCAGTGTAAGAGAGACAGCAGTGTGTGTGTCCTAGAGAGAGACAGCAGTGTAAGAGAGACCGCAGTGTGAGAGACAGCAGTGTGTGTGTGTGTCCTAGGGAGAGCATGGTGTGTGTGAGAGACAGCAGTGCCAATAGCTTAAACTCTCGCTAATGCTATTGGCATTTTAAATGACAATGCGTTTTATTTATGTTTTTAAAAACAAAAACAAAAAGAAAAGGCATTGTCATTTACGATGCCAATAGCTCAAAATTTCGCAATTGCGAGAAATATTGCATTGCAAATGCTGGTGTTTTTACTGTTACGTATTAGCTGAAACAACATCCCTCGCTTTATCTTCCTGTGGCTCCCCTTACCCTCCCACAACACTGCTCGCAGGCCCCATGCTTTCCTTGTGCATCCCCTCCCACCTCACCACCCCTCCAAGGCCAAGTGTCCAGTGTTCACATGGCGTTTATGTTGTGAAGGGCCGGGATCTCTGCTCTTTCCTTGAATATCTTTTTATGATGTCCGTGACTTACTCTGAGCTCCCCTTCACCTCCATCTGGGAGACGCAATTACTGCTTCTGCAATAACTTAATGGAAGGTACTTTCTAATTATAATAGGCAACATCTGTTTGATTTAAAAAAAAAAAAATTACAAATCGTATCATTTACTGTGCTCACACCGGGTCAGTTGTTTAAAAGGATGGCTAAATTGGGTTTTGTGACAATAGCGGGGTGTTTTATATAAAAATCTAGGCTTGTCAGTTTTTTGGGCACAAGTTTGAAATATCCACAATATCACATGAAAATGGTAGAATCTTTTCACAAGTGTACGTTGTTTTTTGCGTAACATCTCTGACTGAATTCATTTACATTTAACTTGCATTTGCAGACAGTTGTCCTCATATATGCCAACAACAGTAATTTTGATAATTTTCGACAAAGTGTGTGGATTTTGTATAATTTGGATGTTTCAGGATGTGCATCTGGTGTGTTTGTATTAGCATGTGCATTCGGTGTGTCCCGGTCTCCATCCTGTGTGTGCAACCAGCATGTCTTTGTATTGGACTCCTATATGTTTTTTTTTATGGCGATTATAGCAGACGAGTCCAGTGAGCACGTCCGGAAATTTCAAATGAGGCCACGTCCACTTGCAAAGTGAACAAGCATTTGCAATGCAATAGGTCTCGCAGTTGGGAGAGTTTGAGCTATTGGCATTTTAAATGGCAATGCCTTTTATTTACGTGTTGGTTTTTAAAACATAAATGAAAGGCATTGTCATTTACAATGCCAATAGCTTAAACTCTCGTTCTAATGCGCGCCCGAGGGTTTCTTGGCACAGTATAACAGATGTTTATTACACCACCATCTCTAATTGCTAGTGTGTGCCTACATTGGCTAAATAATACAATCATACCATGATCCATCTCCCAAACCACCATTAGAGCGCCTGAAAGAGTCCAGTTTGAAAACAAACTTGGTGCTGTTTTAGCACTTCCAAATCCCCTGTGCAGCTGCATGAATTTACCGAAGCATCTCTGCTGTGAAAGGTCATTACGGGGTCCTTAAAGCAGTGGTTAACTTGTAAAAGACTACGTGCCGGTGCCCAAATGTTTACACTACACAATGCAAAGATCGCTCGTCTTGATTTTGCCTCATGGTTCTTCCATCCACCATCCGAAACTCCCTGTTCCTTTATTTTGGTCTTATACGGTCTTTTTCCTCCCTGTTTTCTGACTTAGTCATTGATTTTCCAAATTTCTCTTCCTCCTTCTTTACCCCTTTTGTGTTTTCTTTGCTCTTGCTCAAGGTCGAAGTTGGATGAGCAAAAACAAGTGCCGGTCCAGAAAAAACAAGCATTGAAAATGCAATAGGTCTCGGTTTTGATTAAGTTAAAGCCATTTGCTTTGCTAATGGTATTGTATAGCAAAGCAAATGGCTTTAACTTAATAAAAGGCGAGACCTATTGCATTTTTAATGCTGGTTAGAGGAATGGGACACATCTTTCATTATTCAGACGGAGTACGAGATAAAGGCGGAAAAAGAAGAAGGGATAGGAAAACTGTAAAAAAAGGAGAAAGCATAAACGAAAATGCACCTTTGAGAGGGAGATAAAGAGACAAGCAGTGTTGGGGGGTGGGCTGGAAAAACAGACATTAGTTATCCACAAGTCTAGCCACTCCAGCATTCGGCTGCTCCTGCAGCAGGCCCCTGTGAAAATCTTTGGGCCTCTTTGCTTGTTACTTTTTTTAATTAGGCACAGTCTCTCTCACTAACTCTCATTTCCACGAGTTGACAGTCTATGCTTCCCAGGAGCGAGAACTGAAACGGTGAGTAAAGAGAGAGAGGTAGGGAAATAAAAGGAAAGGAGTGATAGGGAAGGACAGGGCCTCTAGGAGAGGTGAAAGGGAGGTAAAGGCTAATGGACAGGAGAGTTAGAAGGGAAAAATGGAGGGAGAGATAAATGGAATAAGGGGAGAGGGATGAGACAAGGCGATGATAGAAACAAAGATCACCTGTGTGATTGAAGGATCAGGGAAAACTAGAGAAAAGGAAGGAAAAGTAGGAAAAGAGAAAAAACAAGTCAGCAGGCGAGAGGTGAGGACAGAAGAAGAGAAAAGCAAAAAGAAGAGGACAAGGGGAGCAATCGGAGGAGACAGAGAGAAAAGGAGAAGCAAGACTGTAGAAAAAGATAAATGGTAGTAGTAAATTCCAGACGTAGCCTTGAGGTATATTTCATGTAGGTTTATTAGTTGGTTACCAGATGGTACAAGGTAGTTCAGTAGATGACAAGATTAGTCAAGATGATGACAAAGGCCCCACCAGGAGCAGCATGGTTGCTGCTCAGCCCACTCTCTCCAACTGTCATTCTCTCCACGCAAGCAGGCACACCAACATTCCACTCTCTCTCCCATCAGGCACTCCAACATTCCATGCATCCATCACATTCATTCTGGCTGAGCAGCTAAGAGGGGAATGCACTTAAGGGAATTAAGGTACAACATATCCCCTTCCCTTGGGAACAATAAACAACAATAATTGCGACATTGCAGCAAAAATAAGAATAAGTATGCATGTAACATCGCACACAATAAATAAGAAGAATAAATATGAAAATGCAATGAGATAGAAGTAAGGAATGAGTAAATAGCAAAAAGCAACAAGAATGAAAGAAGAGTGGTAGTTAGCAAGAATTCAAGTTCAAAAGATACAAATAGCACTTCCCCTTCCCTTGGGAAATACAATAGAAAAAGTTAGAACCTTGCATGTAAAACATTCAAGTGTGATAAAAGTAAAGAGAGAAAAAACAGAATATAAGGAGATAACAGCCGAGGTTAGAGAAGGCAGAACAAAGAAAGTAGGTAAAAAGGTGCAAGGCGGTAGCGTAACTGATAGTTGGGGAAAAAGGAAACCAAAAGGTCTGACACCCCAACTACATTTCTACACACAGCACAATGGTGGAAATAGTGCAAGACTAAGAGAGTGAAGAACCCCGGGAGATGTTTTGTGCATCTAATATACTAATACTTTAAATAAGAACCCCGAGAGACGTAAATACCTATGCACTCATCCTCTTTTGCACGCCTCATATACTAATATACTAAAGCACCTCTGAGCATAACAAACTAAAGAGTGGGTACATGCCCATTGCGTATTACAAGTAAAGATGGGTACACCGCCCATTGCACATTTTAAATAAAGATGGGTACACTGCCCATTGCGCATTTTAACTAAATTGAAGATGGGTACACTGCCCATTGCGTGTTTTAACTAAACTGCAGATGAGTGCACTGCCCGTTACATATTACTAAATAAAATGTGGGTACACTGCCCACTGCGCATTGTAACTAAAGATGGGTACACAGCCCACTGCGCAAGTAACCACTGACGGATAACAATCTAAAGGGTAATGCAAGCGTAACACTGCTGCTAGGCACCAAAGACTATGTAGGGTGAAATCAGTGTGAAGGGTGTGCGCACTACCCCCACTGAAGAATGAAATTAGTGTAAGGAGACCAGCTCCTAAACAACAAATACCCTACAAAAAAAAAATGCCAGATACCCTGAAAGTATCTAAATCAGGAAATAAGGCGAAGCGTAACTCTCAATGAAGTGTCAACAAAAACCTCACTACAGTGAAATATCACTAACCCTGTAATATAACTAATAAAGCATGCACTAAATACAACGAAAGCATGAACACATAGAAAGTAACTACTGTGCAAAACACTTGTCTAAAAACAGTGTCCTTTGTAACACAATAAACTAAAACAAATAAAGTTGTCACCGTAGTCCCACTTTTAAGAGTACTTCTCTGCAATTGTACCAAATCATTCAGACTGGAAACATTTGGCATTTGTATTGCTTTGTGTGCACTTCAATGGTTGGCTCTCTGCTTTCTTATTGAAAATTGATTAAATCAGTTCACCAACGCGACTGTTCACCAATGTGACTGTTCAATACTCCGCACTATTCGATTTCCGCCGAACATCTGAGCTGACAAGCATTTGAGGAATTAACAGGATACGATGTCCTGATGTTTTTCCGTAAAAAAAAAACTTTATTGTCCTCCAAAAAAAACAAGCGTGGTTGGCAGAAGGAACACCGCTGAATGAACAGCAGAAGACAGCGCGGCTAATGCTCCTGGCTCTGGTGGAAACGCAATATGGCGGCACGCTTCATGACGCAGTGCCGGATGGCTCACAGTACGTCCATGCACACAGGCGAAAAGGAGCAGCTCCGACAGGCATGGAAGCAGAGACGCTTCACGAGGGAATGCAGGTGAGCTCGAGCGCGCTGAGGAATCCACGCGCAACATTTTCAAATAGCAAACAGCAACGCGCATTGCTAATGGCTCACACCCTCACAAGGCTCAAAGTTTAAAAAAACAACACGGACAAAAACTCACCCAAGACTTGGGTATAGTGCCATACTTGCCCATGACTCAAGACACGCAACACTTGTCCAGTAGCTGCCAATCTGGTGGAAAGCAAATGCTGACATGTCAGTTGAAATATTCAAGCAGCCATAGTAGACAAAGCCCATTGTCAGTCAGGGAGCGCGCGTCTCCAAACGCCATAGACAAGTTATCCAATGTCACACTAATGTCCAAGGTGATAGCCACAGCTCCGCTAGAACAAAGATGAACGGTGTCTTCCGATATCAGGTGAATTACAAAAAGTTTACGAGTGGATGGTGGTCTCTACACACCCATAGATAATACAATACGCCGTAACCATTTCAAAAGATTGCAGATAAGGGCATCTCCAAATGTTTGAACACACTGCTAAATTCCGCTGAAGACAGTAGTTTAAAGATAGTGAAACTTTTTCTTTTTCTTTTCAAATTCACGTTTCGGTAGGCAGGATTTTGAAAGTAAGCCGGTCTTAAGCTCATGTAGATTAACGCTGTATTTATTTACCTTTGAAGTAAGAAGTATGAAGTATAAGGAATGTGAAGCACCCTGGGTAGGCTGTCCAGATGGTGAAGGACACTGGTGGGACCTGCGAGGGCGTTCTTTTCCTTGCTTTCTTTTTAAAGTTGCTTTGCTTTACGTAGTTTCATGTACCAATAAAATCCTGGATAAAAGTAAATTTCTTCACCTTCAGTAGTCTTGTCACGCAGGGTTTCTTCCAGATCGTCGCCAATGTAGAAAAAGATAAATGGTAGTAGTAAATTCCAGACGTAGCCTTGAGGTATATTTCATGTAGGTTTATTAGTTGGTTACCAGATGGTACAAGGTAGTTCAGTAGATGACAAGATTAGTCAAGATGATGACAAAGGCCCCACCAGGAGCAGCATGGTTGCTGCTCAGCCCACTCTCTCCAACTGTCATTCTCTCCACGCAAGCAGGCACACCAACATTCCACTCTCTCTCCCATCAGGCACTCCAACATTCCATGCATCCATCACATTCATTCTGGCTGAGCAGCTAAGAGGGGAATGCACTTAAGGGAATTAAGGTACAACAAAGACACATGAAAGAGAAAAGGAGATAAAAAAGGGTTGGGTTAGAAGGAGGCATAGAGTCTTTTAGGGGTCCACTGCCATTGATGTAGTATCTTAAAATAACTATCTTTCAGGCGGGCCTCCCTTAACCCTCAATCATGTTCTTCAATGGCTCCTCTGAATCCCCCTCAAAGAATTGTGTCTGTAATTGCACTTCCCTCCAATTATGAAGTGCATTTGAACGTGGCTTGCAAGAAGAGCTTAGCAATTAGAGTTGCATATAAGCCAGAACCCGTCCCACCATATTCCTTCCAGGTGAGTAGATATTGAAGAATTGGGGACTGTGGTATGTAGATAGGTCATGGGCCCAGTTTTCCACATATTGGGAGCACCAGTAGAGCATGTCTCCACTGTAGAGTATGTGGGATATTATGAGATTGCACTAAGTCCTGGAAGGTTCTAACTAAAGTATGTCAGTTATCCCTGTCAGCTTGCAGGCTCTCCCCATCGCCCATCTAATTTCTTCTCCCCTAATTTCATTCTGACCATTCCGTTATAATGGCATTTTCAGCTGGAGAACTGCATGTACTTCAGGCAGTCTATGGACCCTCAGCCATTGGAGTCTTGTGCTTTTCTAAACCTAAAGTGTACTTGCCTGTGTAACCAATTCATGTCATGTCATTGCAAATCTGCCTTAAGCCCCTTAACGTGGGCTGTATGTGTGGAAATGCACCGTCTTTTCAGTTTTTTAAAGCAAAAGTTTGGAGTGATATTTGGCGCTGCGCACAAGCGCGGTCTGGTTTCTGGCGCACACAGCCATGGCTGCAGCGCACAGAGACCCTACACTGCCGCACACAGAGGAAAAAAATTAGAGGGAACATTGCCCATGACTCCTACATATTCAGGAACAGTGGGATCTACACACGTCTGGCTGGGGGCGAATTTGGAGAAGGATACCTGCTAGGTAAATCAATGTGACACACCCTAATGTATACCTTGGATGAATGTGTTGGTGACTGTTATTAATGACACTTCGCTTCTCACTCAGGTGATAGCGCATATGCCGTGCGGGCATTTATCCTGACTCCATATCTCAACCCATCTACCCCAAGTGAGAGAAGATACAATATGGCACATAGATCTACGCGCAATGTTGTGGAGCGCACATTTGGACTCTTAAAAAGCAGGTTCCGCTGCCTCCACAAGAGTGGAGGTGCACGTCAGTACCGCTCCATCATCTGCTGTAAAATAATAGCAACATGTGCATGCTGCATAACCTTGCCACAAAGAAAGGAACAGCAGTGGAACTGACTGACTCCGAGGATGAGGGTGAGGATTGTCCACAGCCAGAGCACAGCGCAGCAGATGTGGCAGCAGCACCAGATGGGAGACACAGACGGGCTGAGATCACATGCAACTATTTCTGAGTAAGTAATGAAACACAGTCAGTAACTGTAATTACGTGATGGTGTTTTATTAACCTTAACTCAGGCAATAGCATAGCACACCACCACAACATGAAGGCCTCAACATGCCATGCCAATATTCTATGGACATTCCAAAGGTGAAATGGGTTACATCACCCATCTACCAATGCCAGGTGATGGCTGTCATTATTTCCTGCGCCCAAGCGCAGCACTGCCGCGTTCCCTGGGCACACTGTCCTCACTGGCGGTCTGTCCTGTGGCAGCAATGTGCCTTTCGCTGCGTCTCATGGACTCGGTTATCGGGGGTGTGATGCTGCTGCGGCTAGTTGCCTCCTCAATATCCACCCCATCCCCTGCACCTGTAGTGGCTATTTGGTTGGTTTGGAGCACTTCCAGTGCACTGGTAACTGTGACCAGCCTCCTTGCCACATCACGGCTGCAGTAGGCCATCTCCTCCTGCATGGCGACCGAGCGCCGGCAGAGCACAGAGGTGGCAGTGGAGAGGCGGTTCACCGCCTTAGTGTAGCTGTCCAATTTGTGCCGGTCCCTGCACCTCGCCAAATGATCCGCACAGCAGCCTCACTGCCTCTGTCATGTCCCTCATGCCCTCAGCCACAGTATTGTTCATGCTGTTCATGCCCTCCTTAATTTCCAGCATGTGTCGGTTCCTGTGGACCATCTGCCGTTGCACTGATCTAATTGCTTTGCCTTGCAGGCGCTGTACCTTGAGCATATTCCCCTCAAGACCGGCGAATACACTTGAATCCTTGCCCTGTGCAACAGGACTGGCTGCCCTTGCTCTGCGGCGTCTGACATCTGTGTGAGCACGCTCGGTGGACTGTGTGCCTGCACTGTTGTCATCCTCTACCAGCGTGGAATGTTGGTCTCCCATGCTGTCCTCATTGGACACCTCCATCTGCTGGAGGCTAGCCACTGTATGCCTCCTGGCTCTCGGTAGTGGTGGCGGTGATGGGGGTGGTGGCGGTGGTGATGGTGGTGATGGTGGTGGTGGTGGTGGTGGTGGTGATGGTGCTGGTGGTGGTGGTGGTGGTGGAGGTGCGTGCTCTGCAGGCGACAAGACCTCCTCCTCCTGTGTGTTGTCTCTCCTGGGTGCCTTTCCTGTGTCCCCTTCAGCAGCCTTGCGCAATGGCTCACCTGTTGAGACAGAATGTACATTTGCTCACTTGTCTGGCAGCATTGGCATCATAATACATTTCATGACTGCCAATCAAACTGACTGTCCTCTGCTTGATGATTGCTGATGTGTGTCACTTGCCTTTGGGTTCAGTGGACTGACTGTTATGATATGTGTTACTTCTGACTACATCTCCCATAATGCATTGCTGGTTTTTAGGAAAACATGTACTGGAGTGGGAATCATACAGGCGCGTAGCTAGGGGGGGGCGGTGGGGGCGGACCACCCCAGGCGCCACTATATTTAGGGCGGCCGCTCGGCACTGGTGGCCCGTTGCGGCTGCGGCGGCCTTTATAATTTATTTAGGGACACAGTGTCACTAAATAAATTATAAAGTCCGCCGCGGCCGCAACGGCGTGCGCGGCCGGGCGCCCCAGTTTAAAAGAGTGCACTGTGCAAGCAGCGCGCTGCGCACTGCGCGCACCTGACCTACCTGATTGTAGTGCTGAGTGCGCCAGTGCGTCAGCGCCTGCTGCTGCACTCATTGCCACCATGACGTTGATCATCCCAGCCTGCTCCAGGGCCGTCAATCTTAGAGAGCGCACGCCAGCGCTACCAATGACGGCCCTGGGCTACATTTTTGCCCGGCCCTCGCGATGAGAGCGTAGCGGTGACGCGTCACGTGCTTCACCACTACACACTCTCGCGAGGACCCAATTGTGGCCTGGGGCAGTCTGCTGCGTGGATATAATTTGTTTTCTATGCAGCGCAGGAGAAAAGAAGTTTGTTTCCTAATCACCTTTCCTAACCCCTGCAGCTGCTTATCACATCAGGCTGTGACACAAAGTTTGACTAATGGAGTAGTAGGTAAGACAATGTGTGACTATTTATTTTTCTTTTAAAAATATGCGCAGGCCCAGCAGGACACGTACTTCGTGTGCGCTTCATTTAAACAGTTTTTATCATTATCATGGCTGATGCAGAACAACAATAAGACAATAACAAATGTCCCAATAACGCTGGTGATTAATGATCCGCTGGAGAGCAATAATTTGTCTGTTAGTAGTTTTTAAATGCAGATGAACTGTATTTTGTGTGGAAGCTGTGTGGGTTACTGCCTTTGTCCCAGAGATCCCCCTGTTACTTGCAGTTCAGAAGTTACAATCCTAAACATAGGACAGTGACCATTGAACTGTCACCAAAGAGCTGCATACAAATATGAATGGTATAGTTTTTTTGTTTTGTGATATAGTTAGAACTTCCTCAGTCTTTCATCATTCTAATGTTGCTAAAATGAGTATGTTTGGGCAGAGATACATTTTTATCAGTAAAGCTGACCCCCATGGAATACTCTTTTAAATCCTACGGATGTGTTTCCCGAGACTAAACCCTCTCAAAATATACTGCCCACCAGTATGGATGACATGTGATTCCTATACCTTGTAATCCTCATTGGCTTATGTGACATTCCCTGCAGACTGATTTACATACTTGTATGATTCATTGTCTCTGTATAATGTGTTCGTGGTGTAAAGTGCTGACACACTACACTGATATGAATAGCGCTAAACAACAAATGCATATGAGAGAGGGGCTACGGAGCGATGAGGGGCACTGGTGGAGGGTGGCAGTGAGGGAATCTGAGGAGGAGGTAGTTGGAGGGGCCATGGAGCGATGAGGGGCACTGGTGGAGGGTGACTGCAGGGCTCGAGTCGGGGTACCAGGCGGGTGGACGGCGTCCCCTCACTTATTTTAACGGGAGCTCGATTACTGGAGCAAATGGAGCCACACATTTACTCTTTGGCCTCTCTGGGGCGAGATCGGAGCTCATTCAGAACGCTGCTCACGCGCTGGCTTCTCTGATGCAATGGCATCTAAGGGGTGAGCGAGGGGAGGCAATGAGTTTGATGGTGCAAGCCACCTTTCGTGACATCACTTGCTGTTGTGACGTCAGCGTCCCCCCACCTCTTTTTTTAGGACTTGTGCCCTGGGTGACAGTGAGGGAATCTGAGGAAGAGGTCATGGTGTGGAGGGGGAGCTAGGGTGAGATGAGGAGCACTGGTGGAGGATGGTAGTGAGGGAGTCTGAGGAGGAGGTCATGAGGGGGAGAGGCTACAGAGAGATAAGGGGCACTGGTGGATGGTGGCAGTGAGGGAGTCCAAGGAGGAGGTCATGAGGGGCAGGGGCTATGGGGAGATGAGGGGCACTTGTGGCGTGAGGCAGTGAGGGAATCTGAGGAGGAGGTCACTAGGGGGGCCATGGAGCGATGAGGGGCACTGTTGGAAGGTGGTTGTAAAGGTATTTACGGAGAAAGAGGTTATTAGTGTGGCGCCAAAAAAGACTTTTGCATCAGCGCTAAAGCCGGCCCTGTCATGGCCTTTCTGTTTTTGTTTATTTAATTAGCAGTCGGGTCATAAGGGCTACTGTGGAACATACTTTAAAGTGCATGCTAATTATATTTACTGCTATATTCAATGTTTTAAGTTTGAAGGTGATTTTACTAATGTTTTTACCGGGAAAAAGCAAAGCGGAGCCCGATGGTGCCTGATATGGGGCTTGGGCCCAAGGTCAGCTGTGAGATAAGGTGCACTGGAGAGAGGAGTAGTGGATAATCAAGCCTGTAAGGGAGAGCGTTGCCGAGTCCGGGGTCAGGTGGAGGTAGTAATGAAGAGGGATTCTCCCTGAAGGCTCGCACAGAGGGAGCCTGTAAGGGTGTGCGTTGCAGAGTCCGGGGTCAGGTGGAGGTAGTAATGAAGAGGGATCCTCCATGAAGGCTCGAACAGATGGAGCCTGAGTAGTATCACTTGCCTGATACTCCCACCTCAGAAACCTCCTCTTCCCATCAAAGGAACATTACATGGAAAGTGATAATATTTAGAAAGAGATTTGGAAAAGAGTGAGTTTTACTGGTCCTTATAAGACTAAGAAGAGATAAAGGAGGGCCCTGAATCAGGCCTGCCCAGACATATATATGCGACAAATCGAGCCCGCAGTGGCCCACCCAAATGCACCCTTGGCTCACCCAAATAAAAATTCCTGGATCCGGGCCTGATGTGTGGCAAGAATATTTGTGCATGTTTGTTGTGTGGCATTGCTCTGTGGTGGTGACTGTTTTTAAGCTGCCTCATCTGGAGGCATCATACTGGGCCTCAGTGGGTTTATCCTGCTGGCTACGATGCATGCTAGTATTTTACAATGAACATTTATGTGCGATGGGGATAGTGATATGTAAGGGTTGAATGGTCACACAGTGTTAAAGATCCTCAACCCTTTACGTTCAAAGAATGGGTGAGCACAGCTCTAAACGGTTTGAAGCTGAAAGCATGGCTCTCCACAGAGAAGAGGCATGGGGCTTCAAAAAGCACTCCATAAGCGATCAATGACTGGGTGTATAATAATGTTAACAGACAAATCTTGTAGTTCCAGCATCTGAGCAGTACTTCCAAACTAAAGACCCATTACACACATTAAAATCCCACTCCACATTGAGGAAGAATGTAACAGCTTGGACCCAGGGGCTTAGTTGATCCTCGACCATTTACATTCAAACAATGGATGTCTGAAGCTGACAGCATGGCACTCCACAGAGCAGCCCTGCCCTGGCACTGCCTCCCAGCCCGTGTCTCTCTCGGCAGTGGCTCCCTTCCCGTGCCCTGGGTAGACTTGGGGGTAGGTTATAGGCTCAGCCCACAGGACAGGCGGCTCTCAGCTTCCCACCATTGGCTGCACTTCCAGCCCATTAGGAAAATGAAGCCCTCTCTCCGGTTGCCCGAGCGGCTAATGCCGTTTTCTGGAAACCCTCCTCATTCTCTTTATCACTCCCTGGCCTCTCTCCCTCACACACTCCCAATTCTCTTCATCACTCCCTGGCCTCTCTCCCTCACACTGGCCCTCCTCATTCTCTTCCTGTCTCGCCTGTTGGTCGCCCCCCTAAGTATGTTCATCTACAGTCCCTCTACCAATTTGCCTGCCTCTACTCCTTCATTACCTACCGCTGCTCTCTGACACAAGCCTGACCATGTTATTGCACGTTCTTTTTTCTTCCTGCATCGCGTCCTCTTCCATGAGGTCCCCTCCCTGTCCGGTGTGTGTCTTGCTGTGCATTGCCCTCCCAGGTTCTTTCGTGCCCTCCGTCCCCAGACGTGAACCAACCCCTGCCATAGAGACCCTGGCTCTGGCTGCCACCACTGTGGAGTGCTGCTGAAGGCTGAGTGAGGTAAGAGCTAAACGTTTTCAGAGTGGATATTTAGTGAGTGGCAAAGTGGCAGCATAGCTGCCAAGGTTTCAGATGTGTGACATTTTCTCATAACTTCAGTGTAATTATGATTGACATTTCAACGATTATGAGCATAGCTGCCAAGGTTTCAAATTGCTATGAGTGACATTTTCATAATTAAATTGTAATTATGAGTGACATTTCAATGACTATGAGTGACACTTTTTTGCGAGCAAAACTCAAGCAATGAAGACGAGGGAAACATATATATATATATATATATATATATATATATATATATATATATATATATATATATATATATATTTTCAGCCACAGCTTTTTCTGGTAAAAAAGCAATCTTGAGCCCAAATCCTTATGCGTGATTCTTTATTTATGAAATGGCAAACAAACGCCCGACGCGTTTCGGTGCAGCCGCACCTTGGTCACGGTGCGGCTGCACCGAAACGCGTTGGGCGTTATATATATATCCAGGCAAAGGGATCCACATTCCGGGGCACACTACCAGCGGGTGCTCAGCATACGGGCCGGATCCTGGCCACGAAAACCACAATATCAATCCAAAGATGCGGCACTCGGAAAGGAGGTATTTTCAAACAACTTGTTTATTAGTCACACAGCTCAACCTGTTGAGCTGTGTGACTAATAAACACGTTGTTTGAAAATACCTCCTTTCCGAGTGCCGCATCTTTGGATTGCTATATATATATATATATATATATATATATATATATATATATATATATGCAAAACAAAGTCTCCAAGCCCAAGGAGCCCCCGACCCTTCAGGGTGGCCTCGCGGAACAGTGAGCATGGAGCAGCTCACCAACACACGCCGTGACCAAACAAAGATGCGAGGCCCATCACGGAGATAAAAGCATTTATTTCGAAGACAGCAGCACTAATCTTCCATCACCTTACGCGTTTCGGCTGTCGCCTTGCTCACAGGTAAGAAGTTAACAAATGCAAAGTGCGTTGTGCTTGCTTTTTTTAAACAAAATGTCACATGACCAGGCATTCGAAATACTAGCCCCATAATGCATTGTACAGTTCGTAAGTTCATTGCACATGGAATCATGATTGATCCTCAAACAGCGTTATTTCAGCATTTTTTTCTTTGGTACCTGCATCATTTTAGTGGAAATAAAGTCTCGCAGCCATGTGTTTTTTCTGATTATATGCAAGTGCTCACATTCAGCATAGGTCTTCGAATTTGCATGTCTCTCCGAGCGGTATATTCCTCCAGCTCTCTCCAAAGAAAGAAAGTAGGTCGCACTCCGGCAAGTCAATTTCAAAGCTTGAATCAATATATATTTCGTCATTTCAGCCATTGTAGGAAACCAAAAACCAACGCGTTTCGATCTTCCCTCAGATCTTGATCACGGTCCCGCCCCTCATGAACGTGTCACATATTTAAACACAAGTGTTTACCTCATTTCCTGTTTCAAATCAAGAGGTGCATTGTGGAACATGTAGTTTATATTTTTTTCACAATGTTTCATTTTAATTATTAATTAACGAGTTAAAATCAAAGGTTAAATGTTACTATTACTCATTTATAATACCAAATGAGTATGTATTGGAGATATTCAGGGTGATCTTATTTTGTCTCCCCTCATTCAAAAATTTGATGCCTCTGGTGGCTATTGATCTCCCATACAGAATTACCCCATCAAAAAATTATAATCTCAAATAATTGCCCTATGGCAAATTATAAAAATGATTCAGTTTACTTTATATACAAGACAGGCTCAAAAGGAAAAGTCATCATTTCAAATCAAAAGTTTTTAGTCTTGTCTTTGTATTGCTGATTCACTACTCCATTTTCTTTTTGTACACTACAGATGTGTGTAAAGTTCTTCACTTTGGTTCAATCCATGCGGTGTTAAAGAGCGTAAATTCAATATATATCTTGATTCCTTTTGTCTCAGTTTTTTCTCTCTATCACCGCCTCGTTCGTGTTTTTTAACCATGTCAATGCCATAGAATGTTAGATTTTTCCAGTTGCTGTTATGATTCAATACCATGTGTTTTGCAACTGCATTCATCCTATCTTTGTGGATAGTTGCCCTTACGTGTTCTAAAATGCGTTTTTTAAGTTCACATTTCGTGCTACCTACGTATTTTAGTTGACATGGGCACTCTATTACGTACACGACGTATTGGCTTTTACATGTAATTAAATCTTGTATCATGCACATTTTCCCATCTGCCAATTTGATTTCCTGAGGGTTTCTCGCAATTTGACATACTTTGCAGTTATGAAATTTTTTGAAGCCTTTACTTTGTAACCATGATTTCCTTTTTTCTTTATGGAAATGACTTTGTGTGATCCGATCTTTTAGATTTGCTGCCCGTCGATATGTAATGTTGGGTGCATTGCCCATAATAGATCCCACTGTCGTGTCCAGTTTCAGGATTTTCCAATTTCTTTTTAAAATTTGTCTGATCTGATTTGATTCTTTCGAATAGGTGGTTATAAATCTTATTGGTTCAATTGCATTTTCTTGGATTTCTTTTCCTGGAGTTCTTTTTAGCAATTCCTTTCTGTCTTTTTCATTTGCTCTTTTCCAACCATTCTTTATTTGTGATTTTGGGTAACCCCTTTTTTCAAATCTCCTGAAAGTTGTTGCACTCTGTTTGGACCATTCCATTTGTGTTGAGCATATCCTCCGGATCCGCAAAAATTCCCCATAAGGGATATTCTGAAATAAACATTGCTGATGGAAACTACTCGCATGCAAGGTTGCATTTGTAGCTGTTAATTTTCTGTGCAATGTTGTGTGAATTTCGTTAGCTTCAATGTAAATTTCTGTGTCAAGAAACGTCACTCTTGTTTCACTCAGTTCATAGGTGAATTTAAAATTGGCAGGAGTTTTGTTTAGGATTTCAAAATATTGTTTAAACTCACTCTCCGACCCATCCCAAATAATCAAAAGGTCATCAATAAAACGCAACCATAAAATTGTTTTGTTCAAAAAAATATCATTGTCTGATCGCCATGCCCATTTTTGTTCCCACCATCCCATCGTGAGGCAGGCATAACTTGGGCTGAAGGAAAAACCCATTGCTGTACCTTTGGTTTGTTTAAAGATATTTTCTCCAAAGAGGAACACATTTTGTGTTAAACACATTCTCATCATCTCTTCCAGCATGTTGTTATGCTGTGTGTAGTGAATGTTTCTCTCATTTAAGAAAAATTTGCATGCAGTGATTCCAATTTCATGGTCGATATTGGTGTATAACGATACGACATCCATCGTTATCAATTTATAAGTGGGATGCCAAGGGGTACCATTGAGATGTCTAAGCATATCTGTAGTGTCTTTAATGTAAGAACTTAAATTTGAAACAAAAGGTAACAAAAAATGATCAATATAATTCGCCATCGGTTCAAATAGGGATCCTTTTGCGGAGACAATTGGACGCCCTGGTGGTCTAGTTCGATTCTTGTGTACTTTGGGCAGAAAGTACATAGTTGCAGTTACAGGATATTCCACTGTCAGATATTTCCATTCGTCATGATCTATTAATCCTTTGTCTAGCCAGTTTTTTAATTCATTGTCTAATTCTGATTTCATCTTTGCCGTGGGGTTGGATTTCAATTTTTCATAATAAACTATGTCATTTAATTGTTCATATGCCATTTTTTCATAGCCTTGTTTGTCCCAAATGATGATATTGGCGCCTTTATCGGCCATTTTGATTTCGATCTTGTCATCCTGGCTGAGGGCTATCAAAGCCGCTCGTTCATCTGTTTTCAAATTATCCATGTACTTTTGGTTTTTTAAGTTGTAAATGTCTTGTATGATCTCTTCGTGGAAGGTATCAATTTTATTGCCAGGTGGCATTTGTGGGTAAAAATATGATTTCGGTTTCTTTTGGCTTAAGCCAGCTCCCAATTGCTTGCATGCTGTCTCAAGTTCTACATGTTCAGATTCTGTTCTTGCATCAAGATTTATTAAGGTTAATAGACTTTCTGAGTCTTGTGCCGATAACATAGAAATTGGTGTCTCTTTCCCAATGTTTTGTTGTTTGCGAGTCATCTCTATCTCTTTTTCCTTAAAGAGTTTTGCCAATTTTATTTTTCTTATATATTTATATAAGTCTATATTACCTACTGGCGGTCGCCAGTAGGTAGTTATAGTTAGGACCCTGTTTCCATAGGAAATCCGCAACATTCTATTTGGAATAACTTTGGCGCCGGTCGACGAATCCTCGCGAAATTTTCAAAATAGGTGGGGCGCTACGCTCCGCTCCTACCCTGAAAGTCTCGGGGGGATTCGTCAAGCAGGGGCCGAGAAAAAAGGGGGGTCCCAAAACGCGTTTTCCCCATGCATTTTTCCATAGGACCTTTAGACACAGCTACAGCCCGAACGGCTGAACAGAATTACTTGAAATTTGGCAGAGAGGTAGCCATAAGGTCAAGGAAGTGCCTTTTGCAGGTCTGGTGTAAATCTGTTCAGTATTTCCTGAGAAAATAGCATTTAAAAGCATATATATATGTGGGCGGAGCCTAACCACACATCTCATCCTGAGATCTGATTGGCTGTCAGCACTTCATCCAAGAAGTGTTGGCAGCCATCTTGGGACCAATATACATGATAGCACCTCATTAAAAAGCATTGCAGTTAATAGAAGGTTTTAAGACTTTAGTTACATTATAAATCATTTGTTGATGGTACCATACTCATTTTAGGAATTGTGGTATGTTCTAAGGTGATTTCACCATGTGAAAAAGCCTTCTGCTGGGATATCATGATTGAGAGAAAAATATTTTCTCATGCTTTTACCACAGAGGTTTGGAAGGTGATCTATAGGCTAAACTGAGAGCTTATTTTCTGTAAATTCACATTATCTTTCTCAGTCATGTGAGAATGAAGTCTGACATTCTCAGTAAAACATGTACATCCAACAAGGGCAGAGACTGTCAGTTGATTCCTTTGTGTTCTACTGCAGCTTCCCAGAGTGTTCCAAAGAACTACTAGAGCGCTAACAGTCCTACTTATGATAAACGTATGGCACACCTGAAGCCATCTTGCTTGGATTAAAGTGGTAACTCTTAAAACATTTAATTTAAAAAGGAACAAAATGAGGGGGTTCATTTTTCCATAAAAAGTATGATTAGTGCTGCAGAAAGAAAAATTAGGGCACATTTTGAGTGACTTCTCAAATCCTCTTCTATTTCATTAAAAAATTCTGGCATGCAGACTGAAACATGCACTTTCAATACCAGCAGCAGTTTTCCCTGGTGAGCAGTAGCTTTACTACAGTGATCTAATGAGCAAAAAGAGTGCTAACATTCTGAATTTATGGCAAATGTGTGACACATCTGAATGCCTTCTTGATGGAATCAAAGTAAAAAACTGAAAGTATTTCCTACTGAGGAGACTGCAGTAAATGAGGAAATTAGGAAACTTCATAACAAATAAGTCTCCCAAGATGGCCACCAGAGACAAAAGAGCCCAAATGTAGCCCAAATATCACCCAGATGTAGCCCAAGTATAGCCCAATGACAGAATGTCCCAGAATGTTCTTAAAAACAACTAGAGCGCTTACTGTCTTCATCATGACAAAAGTATGGCACACCTGAAGCCATCTTGATTGGAATAAACTGGTAACACTTAAAACATTTAATTTAAAAAGGAACACAATGAGGAGGTTCATTTTGCCATAGAAATCATGATTAATGCTGAAGAAAGAAAATGAGGGCACATTTTGAGTGACTTCTCAAATCCTCTTCTATTTCATTAAAAAATTCTGACATGCAGACTGAAACATGCACTTTTAATACCAGGAGCAGACTTCCATGGTGCAGTAGTTTTACTACAGTGATCTAATGAGCAACTAGAGTGCTAACATTCAGAATTTATGGCAAATGTGTGACATATCTGAATACCTTCATGATGGAATCAAAGTAAAAAACTGAAAGCATTTCCTACTGAGGAGACTGCAGTACATGAGGAAATTAGGAAACTTCATAACAAATAAATCTCCCAAGATGGCCACCGGAGACAAAAGAGCCCAAATGTAGCCCAAAATCACCCAGATGTAGCCCAAATATAGCCCAATGACAGAAGTGTGCAAAACACTTATTATTTTGTGTTTTTGCAGTGTTATATAGTGCAGACTTGTCAGGTATTGGAGTGCTTTACATGAGCATTGGTTACATCACACAAGAACAAATTCATTTTGGTTGTAGACATGGGGAGACTAAGTGATTTGACCAGAATCACAGAATGTCGAGCTGAAGCAGAAACTTCAACCTGGTTCCCCAGTTGCAAAGTCTGCAGTTCTGGAAGTAACACCACATCCTCTCCCCTAAGTGCAACATTTAATCAAGTGGTCAACTGGATAAAAAAACATAAAGATAACAAATAATTTAAAAGTGCTTTGTCGCTATTTGAAAACTCATAAAATATGTCCTTATTTTAGTCTTTTAGAGCACTAACCATACTTTTGATGCCAATAAGACCCTCTCATATATGTAATTTCTAAAGGAAATGCTCTAGGTATTACAGTTTTGATTACATCAAGATGATGTCAGGCGTTCCACACTTTTGTAATAAATATAGAATGTTAGCAATCTAGTTGTTCATTAGGATACTGTTGAGAGGCAGAGGGCAGGGGCACGGACTCTGAAAATTGAAGGCAGGTAGGAGGGTGCAAAGGCAACAATTTAACCACACTGAGCAGGCAGGAAGGGCCGTGGAAGCACAACAGACTATGGAGGGCAGTGGAAAGGGGGGCAGGGGCAACACACCAACAATACAGGACTTGCAAGAGAGGCTGTTGGAGGGAAGATCTATTACGGGTCAAGGAAGCTAGGGGCGGTCCCCAGATCCCCGGGAGCCACCACAGAACTGAGCAGGAGAGTGAGTCAGGGACAAAATGGGCACCTTAATTTGAGCCGGGGTGCCTAGGAACGCTTGCTCCAAAAATGAAGAAAACAGACATATGAGACATGGAATTGGAGGCAGAATACAATGGCAGTTTAATGAGAAGATGCAACTTCAAAGAAACCGCAGAATAGAGACATAAAGTACAAAATACAGAATCCAGATAATCATACAGCTGTCATAATATTCTCTGTATCTCAATTAATGTACTGACAGAGAGAGAGAGAAAACACATCTATAAATGCATCATGAGAAACAAGTTACACCAAGGAAAATGTTACCTAGGAACACTCACGTTTACTCTTAGAGCAAGAATTCCTGCAATTACAATACAAAATCTTTTAAATGCAAAAGTAAAGAGAACAATGGTTAAACATAACATGACATTTCATATAGGTAAAATAGAATAAGATACTTCAAACAAAGCAGAGCAAGACATTTTAAGCAAAGGAAGACAAGAGCTCCCAGCTCTTGGGGAAAACCTGCACTGCCTGTTAACCTACATACAGACGGCGAGGTAGTCCGTCGATATCTGTGGGTGCTCCCTTTTTATATCATTTTGTGGGCTCCTTTGCATGCTACATCTACCTACGTATGCTACCCAAAAGCTTCGTCTGCAGATTTTACCAGACATTTCGTCATTTACCCACTTAATGCTGACAATGGACTGGGTGAAAAGGTCAGTCTCTCAGGCCAATCGCTTATCGTAAGTTCCATAGAGCAAGCAGAAAATAATGGGTATTGTACGGGAATTCAATATATTCATGTATAAAATCTCCTCAGTTCTCCTAACTTGACGCTCTGCGGTTGCCACTTCCTTAAAAGCGGGAAACCTGCCCAGGAAGCAAGTACCAGTCCAGGATGCAGCCTACTGTATGTCGACAGCTTCAGGGGGATGTTGAACTTTGATACCGAGCACGGAGCACTCGGGTAGGGTGGGGGCTACTAGTTTGGATCAGAAGGCCTCGCAGACCTGCCTTCAGACTGCTATACACTAAAATTGCAGAGCTATGGTCAATTTAACAAAGAGGCCTACATATTGAACAGAAGGGCCTACACAGGGGTTTTATGCTGGCTGAGTGGTAAGGATGTCTCAGGATAATTATATAGCAACACAGGACCCGCTGGTCAATTTAATACGGCCTACAAATGCAGCTGGCAGGGCAAGGACAAGGGTCTCATACTTCAGGTGTGGACAGAACGGGCCAGGGGCCCCCTGTGATACAAAATCTACCCTCCTTCAAGGCTGTGGCAATGTAATAGACCATTGTGGGCAGAAGGAAGAGGCAATGGTAGTACAACCATACATGCCAACAGACCCGATTCAGCCAGGAAACGTCCAATGTTTTTAAGCTCAAATGGGCTTTATTTGATCTGTCTCCTGTCTACAATATCCTCTTTTTCAATGTAACTCAAAGGGGAAAATCAATACCCCAGTTTTTTTTCAAAATCTCCCTCTTACCAAGTTCAAAATGTTCGCAAGTATGGTACATTGGATCATGGAAGGAAATGGGATAGGGACATGGACTTGGATAACAGAGGACAGGAGGGACATGGAGAGGTGCACCAAACTGACCCTGCAGGGCAGGCATCAGGGTTTGCAGCAGCACAATACACCACACAGGGCATGCAGGACGGGAGTGCAGCACAACAATCCATAGAAAGCAAGAGGGAGGGGACAGGACCATGCACATGGACAACAGAGAACAGAGGGGCAAGAGGCAATGGTAGCTAGCTGACCATAATGGACAGACAGGAGAGAAAGCTGCAGCATAACAGACCATAAAGGGCAGGAGGGACGGATCAGGGGCATTACAATGGAACAGACAAGCCAGGAGGGAGGGAGTAGGGCTGGGGGCAAGGGGGCAGGGCAGGAGCAGCAAGATAGCCATGGAGGTCAGGCAGGATGGGCACTAGAAGCAAGACACACCATGAGGAGCAACAGTGAGACTGTGATGGCATACACACAGACCATGGAGGGAAGGTGGGAGGGGGTCAGGGGCAGCTAACTGACCACACAGGGAAGGTGGGAGGGGCCATGGCAGCACAGAAGACCATGCATGGCAAGTGGGAGGGTTAGTGGCAGCACAATGGCTATGATGGGCAAGAAGGAGGGTGGAGGGGCATGCACAAAGGACGATGGAGGATAGAAGGGAGGGTCAGGACCTGTGCACAGACAAGAAAGTTCAGGGGAAGGGACCTCACAACAGACCACACGGGGCAGGCAGGAGGAGCAGTTGCAGCACAACAGACCAGGGAGGGCAGAAGGGTGTGGCAGTACAATGGACCATGTAGGACAGGAGGAAGAGGATAGGGGCATGGCATGTGGACAGGCAGGGTGGAGGTGGCAGGGACAGGTTACAGTCATCTGACAATGCTAGGCAGGTGGGAGGGGAGTGGCAGCTCAACAGAACACTCAGAGTAGATAGGAGTGGCAGGTCCATGGGACATGGTGGGCAAAAAGGATGGAGCAGGGGCATGCACAAAGACATCGGAGGGCAGGGGGAAGGAAAATAGGGGCAGCAAGCTAAGCACAGAGTTTAAGCAGGAGGTCAATGATGGGGCATAGAATTGGGCAATGGAGGGCAGGAGGAGTGGACTGGTACATCATACTAAATTGAGGGCAGTGGCAGCACATCAGACCATGCATGGCAGGAGGGAGGAGGCTAGTCCATGGATTCACACAACAGAGGATAGGGAGGAAGGGGATGGGGCAGCAAGCTAACTGTTCAGAGAAGGCGGGTATTAGGAACTTTATTGTTTTTAAAACATTGTGTCTGTGCGAACTACTTAAAATATGAACAAGTATGCAGCATAATCTCACTTTTATTCAGGAAGAAGAGGACGTTTGTGACTGTGACTCCGGGCTCACTTGGCAGAAACACCCCCTGACCCTCCACCCCCTATCGCAAAATGTAATGCCCGTGAAAAGGGTAGGTGAACACAGTGTTATATAGAACATAGTCCTGAGAGCACGATTGAAAATGAAAACTAGATATAGTGTATGGTATAAACTATGCACCAAAAAGTGTGATATAAGATGAACCAGGCGTGAAATATAATATGCAATACATTGTGCGCAATGACAGATTCATTGGAGAGCGCGAGATAGCACAGGCACTAGCGCGTGCTATCCGATATGCGCCTTGGAGTGTAATATGCATAGGGCAGTGTTGTGTAACCTAACTAGTCTCTAAAGTTGTAATATAAAATATGTGCTGGGGAGTGTAACGTTGCATATGCACTGTGACAAAGATATGGATCCCAGATTGTAATATGTATGGCATAGCACTGTGCGTTATAACATAGGCATCGAGAAAGGCACGTTAGATGGGGCAATATAACCCGTGCGAAGACAAGTGTGGCATGACATATTCACGGGGTGGTGTTACAGTGCACATGGGCTAGAGAGTGTCATAGCATATGCACTAGCTAGTGGAATACAACACAGAGGTGTGTGGCACTCGGCAGGCAATGGTGGGTGTAACACAGCATTGGGCTCTGTCAGGAGCACGCTGTGACTCTCAAGTGATGTTCGTCCCCTTTCCAGAGAGTAAAATAAAAAGTATTACACATCCGGCAGTGGATGTGTGTTTTATTAACTGTGAGGGGGGTTTCTTGCATAGTTTTGGTCGAATTTTTGTCGAATCCCCTTTGAATGGCTTGGTGTGCATGTGTATTAAATGTGCCCGTCAATAGCTACCCGTGTTTGTATAAATAAACGACAAGGGTGTCTACCAGGATTAGGCACGGTAGGGCATCAGACATGTCAGAGCTTCACTAGTGGTGTAAATACATTCCACGTGGATTCATTGCATGCATAGTCGCCTTTTAATGAATATCACGCAAATCGTCATGGTGATAGGTACGTACTGTTTGTCCAGCATGTCCTAGGTGTGTCTATAAATATATATTTTTTAAAAATAATAAAAAACAGTGGCCGGCCCTGGGGATTGGGGTCAAAAAAATATAATTAGGAGACTGGCCCTGGGGGATGGGGTCATCAGGGCCAATAAATTAGAATAAGAACGGGAACCAAACAGCCCCCCTTCTTAAAAAACTAAAATAAATAAAAGACTGGCATCGTGCCGGAGGCCATGCCCCCTCCGTGCAGCACTCTGCAAACGCGCCCCCAGCAGGCATCTCCAGTATGCGCCAGGGAGCTGCGCTGCAGCCAGGTGTTCTGAGGCCAAGCCCCTTTTTACACCTCTCTGCAACGCAGCTCTGTGGCGCTTACTGGAGGTACCTAGTGGTCTAGTTTGACCCTAGGGACCCTTAGGATTCAAGGGGATTTAATCTCTCAACTTAGAACAGCCACAGGGCGCGTTTACACAGTGGTGAAGGGAGGGGACGGGGCCTGAGGTGACGTGTGCAAACACGCACTATGGCACGTTTTAAATTGGGGATATAATTTCCCTTCAATACTGAGGGCCCCTGGGGGCTAACTAGCCCACCAAGTGCTTCCAGTAAGCGCCACTGAGCTGCATTGCAGAGAGGTGGTCCAGGCCGTGCCACTTTTTACACCTCTCTGCAACGCAGCTCTGTGGCACTTACTGAAGGTACCTAGTGGGCTAGTTGGACCCTAGGGACCCTCAGGATTCAAATGAACTTAATCTCCCAACTAAAAATGGACACAGGGAGTGTTTACACAGTGGTGAAGGGAGGGGACGGGGCCTGAGTTAACGTGTGCAAAAACGCCCTGTGGCCTGTTTTAAGAGGTAGTTTTAATCCCCATGCCCTATTATACACTAGGGGCTTACAGAGGAGGTCATGCTAATCACAGGGGGACCCCAACGCATAATGTTCCCTAGTGTATGTAGGTGTTTTCACTGTATTCTAAGTGTCTTTTAACATAGCACTGGCTCTAGGACTGGTTAGTCAGACTCAGTTACCACCAGTGTCCGTCTGAAAAAGTTGAGGGTACAGGATGATTTTGCAACAAGGCTTCTTTCTGCTCTTCTTTTTGTTCTTTCTGCACGTTATCCTTCTTCCTGCACTTATCTTCGTATTTGAGGACTTCTGTTGCTTCTTTCTGCACTTCTTTTGTTTCTTTCTGTGCATTTTTTCTTCTTTCTTCACATGTCCTATCTCTGTAGGCATAGTTAGAAATTAGCATTTAAAAAACCTTTGAAATTCACAGAAAAAACCATAGGTTTCAGGCACGTTATAGTTAGGAATTAGCATTTAAAAAACCTCAGAAATTCACTGAAAAAACCATAGGTTTCAGGGGTGTTATAGTTAGCTGGACTTTTCACTTGTACAAAACCATTGAAATTCCCCCGTTATAGTTAGTTCAGCTAACTATAACTCGCGCGCCCGCAATGCACTGCGGATGACGTCACATATTACATCACTCATGACATGGTCAGTGACATCACTCATGACATCACTGATGACATCTCAAATGACATCACTGATGACATCACTGATGACATCATCCTTGTGATAGAGTGGCAGACCTCCTCTCACCCTAATATAACCTTTGATACACACATTCAAAAATAGAGACTAAAATTTTCAAAACAATGGACATACCAATACCAGTTACAACAACCTCTTCAGTAATTCTAAGATCCACATACACATCCACTCATTCACCAACAGTCCTATACAGTCACTCATACATGTACTCACTCATCATATGTACTCATACACCTATACATCCTGTTACACAATGCCACTCATCCATAGAGTTACTCACACACATAGTCACTCATGCTAATAAAGAATCAAACATACATTTACTTGCATATACAGTTATACACACACCACCATACTTACTTCTACGGAAACTTACACATACTTAGTCTTTTAAACAATCACTTATAGAAACACATACTTATTCATACAGGAACTCTTTCAATCTCTCACTCTCACATATACTCACATATATACACCAATAGTCACATATACTAGTTTAAAACATATGTAGTTACTCATAAAGACACTATTGAGACAGTCATTCACTCACTAACACACCCATACACACACTCATCCACCCATACAGTCCTGCACACATGCTGTGTTCAACACATACAAACAGTGAGTCACTCATTCATGCACCTATGCACTACGTAATACCCCCCACCGAACCATGCAGACACTCAGACTGATACTCAAAAAACCAACTAATAACCTATATAGACACCCATGTAGCTACTCACCAACCCATGCAGCCACTTATACACAAAGTGAGAGACTGATACAGATATTTACATATTTAAACATTACTCACTAAGCCATGTATTCACTATGATACACTTAATCAGTCAGTTACACAATCAATTTTTCAAAAACAAATCATCCATTTAGACACTTATATACCCATTTATTCTTCCATCGACCTTGAGATATACATATATAAAACATATTTAATTTTCAGAAAAACACACATTCACTGGATGATGTCATCAGTGATGTCATCAGTGATGTCATTTGAGATGTCATCAGTGATGTCATGAGTGATGTCACTGACCATGTCATGAGTGATGTAATATGTGACGTCATCAGCAGTGCATTGCGGGCGCGCGAGTTATAGTTAGCTGAACTAACTATAACGGGGGAATTTCAATGGTTTTGTACAAGTGAAAAGTCCAGCTAACTATAACACCCCTGAAACCTATGGTTTTTTCAGTGAATATATATATATATATATATATTCAGTGAAAAAACCATAGGTTTCACACATGTTATAGTTAGCTGGACATTTTACTCGTAAAAAACCAATGAAATTCCCCCGTTATAGTTAGTTCAGCTAACTATAACTCGCGCGCCCGCAATGCACTGCTGACGTGTGTGAAACCTATGGTTTTTTCACTGAATTTCTAAGGTTTTTTAAATGCTAATTCCTAACTATAACGTGTGTGAAACCCATGGTTTTTTCAGTGAATTTGCAAGGGTTTTTAAATGCTAATTCCTAACTATAACGTGTGTGAAACCCATGGTTTTTTCAGTGAATTTGCAAGGTTTTTTAAATGCTAATTTTTTTTTTTTCTTCTATTTTTTCTAACATATTTTTATTTTAATTTTCTTACCTTTTATAAAGACTATGATTAAATTTTTTAAATTCTTTAATATGTTTTTTTTTATATATTTTTTAAAATAAACATGTAAAATTTATTTGCAGTACTTTTTTTCTATTTTGTTTTTTATTTTTTTAGTACGCGTACCGTAAGCTCACGGTAAGCGTACGGTTTACGCAACGTCCGTAATTTTCCTACGCTGCTTGCGTATAGTTACGCAATTTGCGTAGCCGCGCGTACTCCGCGTGGGACGCGTACGCGTGTACGCTACACGCGCACGTTACGCGGAAGTGCCGGGAGTGACTGTTATGCGCATGCGCGCAAGCGCGTGTCTTTTTTACGCGCATGCGCACTTTTGCCGTAAGCGTACCGTAAGCGTACGGCAGGTCATGTGATCATGAAACACAACTTTTGATTGGTTGAAACTACTTTCAGTTCTAGAACTCTCCTACACCACACCCATTCCCCTCATTTCTGCTTGTGATCCCTTGGGAGAAGGAGCTGGTTTGTCTTTGGGATACGATGGCAGAACAGCAGAGCTCTTCTGAGAGTGAGGCTAGCACTAGCAGCACTGTCTTGAGGCAGAGATCGAGGAAACAAAAGCCCTCCTATGTATGGGATTATTTTACTTTTCCTGAAGGCCAGCAAAAGGTAAATGCACCCTTAGTGACTTGTAAGCTGTGTAAGCGTGTACTTTCTAGAGGTAATCCTAACAGGAAGTATTCCTTTGGGAATCACACCATGAAGAGACACCTCCAGGATGTACACAGAAGGACACATGGTCATCTTTTTGGAGGTAACTCTTCAGAAAGACAAGCCAGTACATCCACAGCAGCTCAGCCTGGACCATCATCTGCAGGGCTGACTCCTTCTTCTGCAGGTCAGGTGAGCCCTTCATCTGTGGGGGGAGAATCTCCTTTTGCTGGCCCTCTGGAAATCAACCCTCGATTTCGGAAGGTTGATATTCGATGCACATTTTGTCAAGATCTAATTTGCTATAGGGAGACCAGTGTTTCCCTAGTGAACAACAAAATAGATCAGCACATTTGTCGCTTTGAATAATTTTCCCATGCTTCCTTTCCTCTGTCCCTGCATGAACACAACGGTTCTTTTAAGAGCCAACCTTATCTTTCATCTTTTTTTTACATATGTTTTTAAAAACTTTTTTTTTTTTTTTACCGTACGCGTACGGTGCGCGTACTTTTTTTTTTTTTTTTTTTTAAAAACACTAAAAATCAATAAACACATTACAAGGTCCTTGAGAGACTACAATTATTATTATTGACTTACCATACTCACTGAAAAAATATTTATTCATTTGTTTTTTAAAAAAATAGTTTTAAAAATGTTTGTGAAAGCACACTTACTGCTCTTTTTTTTTCGGGGCAAGTGAAAATCACTTTTACAGACTGACACATTATGAAACCACTTTTTTTTGTTTTATTTAAATGCACATGTCCAAACTGTTTTTTCAGACCACCACCATGTGTATTCTCGGTGACTGCCTACACTCCAGCAAGGGCAACCAGCCTTAGTGATGCTGAATGTATTTGCATTACAGACTGAAACCTGAAAACCCCACTCGCTTGTAAATACTGTGCATGATTATACATGGCAAGCAGATGGGTGTGTGCTAAGAGTCTGCTTCTTCCCCCAAAAATTCGCTCCCCCTTTCCATCTAATGCAACTGTGAAATCACCAGAGCAATACGCAACAAAAACAATTTCCATTTCTATTATTCATTTCTTAAGTTACCACATACATCCCCTCTCAAACTGTAAACTCACCTTTAAAATTAGTTAGTTGTGAAAGAAATGTGACACTCAAACAGCAGATTATCAGAGCCAGGATCTCTGTTGTGTTCACCTCTCTCCTCTCAGCAGAACCAGATAATGGCAAACTTTCCCTCTATTTTTCCACACATATACATGTAAGTTTCAAATCTCAGTGCTTCCCCCTTTTTTTCAAATGTAATCACACATTTCTATTGGTTGAAAACCAACCCTTTTCCAAAAGTACCCTTCCCCCAACTTGACTTCTGCCTAGTACCCTTCCCCCAACTTGACTTCTGCCTGCTACCATAGCAACAGCTCATGGAACACTGCTGTGTTGAGTTAGGTCAGAAGTTCGCCAAACAATGTTTCAATTCCACAGAGCAAGAGTGCTTGACTTTTCAAACCTAACAGCAAATCCATAGTACTGTTCTTTGGTTACACATTTTTTTGTACCAATACAAAACATGCTTCTATTAATTTACACATACAGCCTAGTTTTTATTCTAGAATGGTATGAAACAGCCAATCAGTTCTTTTTGTTTTGTAAAAAATATGTATGCCTCCATTTCCAAACTGTCTTTCTTTTCATATTGCCATTCTACTGAAAGACACCTCCTGAGTGCATCCAGATCTCCTTTGAAGATGTTCACAGTGTGGATTGTAGGGCACAGCTATGTCTTCTGGAGTGAAAAGTTTGCAGAGAAAACAGATATGGTGAGAGACCTTGCTTTGCCAAATGTAGACATTAAATGGATTGGTCAGAGAGGGTTAAAGTGGCACCAATTGATGCCATTGGTGAAATCCTTCATGCAAATCCAACACCCTGACCTCATAATAGTGCACTGTGGTGGCAATGACCTAGGCACTTTGACTGGGGTAGGTCTGGAAATGCTTATGAAGGACACCTTTGCACAACTGTTTTCACTTTTCCCTAAAACTGCCTTTGTGTTTTCCAACATATGCCAAAGGCAAAAATGGAACTGGTCCAATCATTTCTGTCCACAGATTGACAAAGCAAGAAAGCACGTCAACAAATCTGTTTCTGCTTTCCTCCGTGACTATGGTATGGGTGCCATTTACCACAACAACTTGCGTTATGACATGCAAGACATTTATAGAGGAGATGGTGTGCACTTCAATGATGAAGGGAACAGAGTCTTCCTTTTGAACCTTAGACTCTGCATCGGTACTTACTTGTAGGTACCACTAAAAAAATGACTTCATAAACACAACAGCTCTTTTTAGAGCTCCCTAATATCTAAACTCTTAAATCTGCTTTTCATTTATTTTTTTTTATTTTTTTTACCGTACGCTTACCGTAAGCTTACCGTACGCGTACCCCGTGATTTTTTTAAAAATCAATAAATGTTTTTTTTGTACTTTTCTGTCCTTCTTTGACCCCCTTACAAATGTTAGGGGGTCTGTAACTCTCCTCATTGCCCCCTTTTCTTGTTTTCACTCTTTTTTTTCAGAGTGAAATACACAAAATGGCGGCCGCCGCTTCCTGGTTTCGGCCGATTTGAATGTTTACTAAGATCTAAGAGCCAATCAGAATCGCGCACGCCACCGTACGCTTACGGTAAGCGTACGGTAAGCGTACCGTAAGCGGGCTCAGATATATATATTGATTTAAAGGCTATTTTCTCAGAATCTACTGAACAGATTTACACCAAACCTACAAAAGGCACTTCCTTGACCTAGGGACTACCTCTCTGCCAAATTTCGAGTAATTCTGTTCAGCCGTTCGGGCTGTAGCTCGTTCTAAAGGTCCTATGGAAAAATGCATGGGAAAAACGCGTTTTGGGACCCCCCTTTTATCTCAGCCCCCGCTTGACGGATCCCCCCGAGACTTTCAGGGTAGGAGCGGAGCGTAGCGCCCCACCTATTTTGAGAAATATTTTGAGGATTCATCGACCGGCGCCAAAGTTATTCAAAATAGAATGTTGAGGTTTTCCTATGGAAAAGGGGTCCTAACTATAACTACCTACTGGCGACCGCCAGTAGGTAATATATATATATATATATATATGCCACAAGGAATCGCCTCAACAATAGCACAACATGTATGCGCAAGAGACGAACACGGACCCAGAAGTAAGTGCTAGTGGTTTTTATTCAATCCAAAACCCAATAGCCGCCATGACGCGTTTCGGCCTTCCAGAGGCCTTGATCACATGACGCTGTCTCGGGAAGCCTGAGCTTTTAAAGTGCAAGTGCAAAGGTTGATCATGACATCATCACAATGAACATAGAAGACAGAATATATCAGTAATTACACCCATTTGAGCAATGAGAAACTCTGAGAAGACTAAAACTGGTGCAAAATGTCTGCGGCGGCGGACTCATAATTGCAATAAAATTATGAAAATATCACACCTAGCAATCTGAAAGCTTGGCAGCTATGCACTTTGAGGCTGCTCTTTACCAACTGACGTTGGAACTACTCAAAACAACAATGTACAGTAGAACTCTTCTTACTGTGTATCATCTGTGACTTGTCCATGCACATCAAGGGTTGAATCTCTTTGGCAGTACCCCCATATAAGTCATGTAGATTGCACAATTTTCTTCTCTAATGTATAATTCAGATGTAGCTTACTCAAATTATTTTAACTTATGTTGGTAATAGATTTTAATGGGCACAACTAACAGGGGGTCACAGTAGTATAGCACAATACAGCCCATCCCATAATCTCCATGATTATCTCATGTACATCCAGGGTTCGATTCCCTGGCTTTACATCCCTTAATTTTCAGTTTGATTGTTATTGTCTTCTTTAATTTAGCCATAATGTGTGGTATTAGTTTGGCAATATATTTAAATAGACACACCTAACAGCATCTCATGTAAGTTTAGCATAATGCAGCCTACCTGGTATGCTCAAGACTCACCTATGTACATCTACTTCCTTTAATCTAGATGTATTTCACTTAAATTTTAGCAGCTGACAATCACCCTTAACATGCTTGATGTCGTCTTTGTCTTGTATCTATTTATTTGCCCTGCACATTTCTTTAGTTCGAAACAGTGACCATTCTTGGCCGACATCACTGTGGTAGAACATGCTTCACCGCCTACGAACCAATAATGCCCAGGGCTTGATTCTCAGGTAGCATCTTTCAACATTCCATTGCATTGTTTGCTTTCTTTTATTGTAATTAATTTTCGAATTACATTTGTGACGGTTAACACTTAACATTGCGCCGAATCTCTGTATTTCCACCAGATGATTTTACATTACATACACATTATGCAGCAACAGTGTTTTGTGCAAGTGTGTTAATGCGTCTCACATGAGTGTTGCAAACAATCATCTAACTGGCCTCCTCCAGGCGACTATCTTATCTTATGCTGCGTGCAGTCTATTTTATACTGTGTGTAATACAATATTTAAATTAATTGCATACATACTCTGCTTTCTGTCACAAGCCATACCCTCATAGCAGCATAAATACAAGTCACTATTCTGTGCGCCAACAAGGATTCAAATCAGTGACCCTCCGGCTACAGACTTAGACATCTGAAGTGATCAAATCAACCAACTGAGTTTTCTGGCAGCGCAAAACATTCCCCGATGAGCTAAGGTTAAGGAGCCTTTTAGCCATTTGAAGGTCCTTATTTTCATTTCTTTACAGTCTCTTGCTGAACTTCCATCTATCGTACCCTAACCCAACCCTCTTTCACTTCTATACAGTTTCTCCTCTCAACAATTCATTGTCTTTCTTTGACCTGCACCTCTTACCTACTATTCCATTTTCCTTTTCACATAATCCCAAGCCTCTGTTTTTATCTTACATTCACCACTCTTTCCCTCACATCTATCTTTTTGAGTTTCCTTTCACCTTAAAATCTTCCCCTTTGCACCAGTTTCCCATTCCGGTGTGTCCTATACCTCACTCTTTCATTCTCTCAGAGAATTTCACTCCGTTACAGCTCAGATGCTCGCCTACCTATCTTCTACCGTCACCTTCATGCTTCACAGTGCTCTACTCCATTCAACATTAAGTCAAACTCTTAATCTCTTCTTGCCTATATCTCAAATGCATCTTTATGAGTCTAATTTTCTCACTTCCATCATGGGGGGACCATGATGTATGGTCATTTAATGTCCGCTGTAGATGAAGGTTACATGAACAGTGTCATGTATGTGCATGTTTGCATTGTGTTGAGGGGATTACCAGGTAATTGTTCACGCAGCTCTCTGATGGATGTCACATGTGGTTTTTCTGAGTCCCCAGATAGATCATGCAGTATGTGTGTTCTCTTTTGTACTGCCAGTCACCGGTGTATTCAACTGTGTAGCCTTGGACCGTGTCATGTATGTGCATGTAACTTGCATGATCAAGGTAACTATTAGCGGCGATACTACGTGTCTCTTGGACCTCTTTGAAGTGCATGGCCTCCCCCCCCCCCGGGGGGGGGGGGCGGCAATCTGAGGGATAGCCCCGGGCGCCACAAGCTCTAGCTACGCCACTGGAATCATACTGCGTCATTGAGGATAATGGATTGGGGTTAGGGAGTGGGGGGCACAGCATGCTGTGCATGCCTTTTACCTTGCCTGTTGCCAGCTCTGGCTGAGCTGTCTGCATCTCCAATCCCACTCACGCTCTCCGGCTGGAGGGTGGACTCCACCAAAAGATCCAGGGCAGTTGGTACAGGCGCTGTAGATCTCCCCCCACTTGTCTGCTTGGCTTGCTTGAGCCTATCAGCCAACCTCTCTTTTGCACGTTTTCTGAGGTCATACCAGCGTTTTTTTAGTTCTTCATTTGAGCGCTGGGTTACGCCAATGGCATTTATCCTCTCCTGGATAATCAGCCATATCTACCTCTTTTGTGATTCAGGGACGTGCAGGGAATGTTTTCCAAACAGCTTATCATGGTCCTTTGTCACCTCCTCTATCAACACCTCCAGCTCCCTCTCGCTGAATTTGTGTTTTCTTTTGCGCTCTCCTGCCTCATTTTCCTTCTCCTGGTTGTCCATTACTGGTCTGGGGTGTCAGCAAGAACTTTGCAAAGCTGCTCCTGTGTTGTTTGCTGTGCTCCCTGGCTCTCCAACAGCTTCAGGATCAGTGCAGCTGCATGGGTGTGGCCACTTCCTGGTTGTGAGTTCATCAGGAAGCAAAAGATTGGCTGATTCTCCAATTTGCGATTTTTCAAAATACCGGATACGCTAATTACCGAATCGGTATTATGGACTCGGTGATACCGATTCGGTAATGGGGAATCCGTAATTTTGTTTGCGATTTTTACCGAATCGCTAAATTTTACCGATTTTTTATCTACATCTGAAATACTGAGTTCTTAATTACGAATCGGTAAAATTCGCTATTAAGGACTCGGTATTTTGGTTTTACCTACATCTGATCCTTAGTTGGGAGGGAACTTCTTACAAGTAATGAATAACCTTCTTGCCAGGTATTGTAGATGGAGGGCAATGTTTTTAGCACAGATGTGTTACTGTTACTTAGAAAGGAGGTACAATTTTGATTCCAGTTCAGGTTATTACTTACAGCCGCAGTCTGACTGCTCCTCTTCGAGAGATGAGAGAAGAGCCATGACTATGATACAGAATATGTTGTCAGCTGAAAGAGACAAACTGATGGGAAACGAGGGATATTACATAAGGAAAAGAACATATGAATGTGACAGGGAAAGGTTGGAGAAGTAGTTTGGCACAGAGAGAGGAATTATATAGGAGAGAGAGAAGAAATAGATGTAAGAGAAGTATGGCAGTGAGAGTGCGACAATTTGGATGTGAGCGAAGAGCTGTGTAAGTAAAAGGGAAGATGTGGTGGTGAGAGGGAAGAGACAGCTGTAAATGAAGAGTAACAGAGGTAAGAGTGGAAATATGACAATGAGAGACAAGATAAAGACATAAGTGAATAGCTACAGAGGCTTGAGTAAAGATCTGGTGGTGAGGGAGAAGATATGGAGTTGAATAAAGTTCGCTGAAGGTAAGAGTGAAGTTATGATGGTAAGAGAAAGGATGTGAATGTGAGTGAAGGACTACAGAGGCAAGAGTGAAAATATGGTGGTGAGTGAGAAAAGGTATGAGTGCGAGTGAAGACCTCTGGAAGTAACGCTGAAGATGTCATGGTGAAGGAGAAGCTATGGATGTGATAAAGGAGGCGTGGTGAAAAATAATGAAAGGTGGTATAAATGTGCAACACGTGGCCTGGAAGTGATTTAGAGAAGAAATATAAGTTTGAGATGAGATATGAATATGAAGAATACATGAAGTTGTGAGAAGAAATATGGCAGTGATAATGGTAGTTAGTGAGTGACTGAAAGAGGATGGAGGAGAACACACAGTTGACTCATCCGCATGTTTAAAGTAACAGGTTGCTGTACTTTTTCTAGTTTAATCCCCGGCCCATTTTGCTTAATGAATGCACCCTAATCCTAACCCTTCTGGGGCTATGCTCTGCAGGACCTCACATTATTTTAAATATGTTTTTCTCTGCACTAGTTGGGTCAAACCTCAGTCATGGTTTGTACAGAAGCCCTGCCTTGAATACCCTCCCATCCTCTGAATCAATTCCAGTTTGACATTATTTGTGAATTAGGATCTTGTACAACATGGCCCTATTACAGATGGGAAGCACTTCCCAGAAAGCACTAACTTTTAGGAGAAAAGTCCAGCCTCAAAGACACCATCTTCAGGCAGTGAATGCCACCATCTCAGAGTGTAGGCAGCTAGCGCGATCATTTTGGAGGTGGAGATACAGCTCATGAATAAGCTCCTCAGGCAGGCTTTTCATTTCACCAAGATCTACTAGTGAGGGCTGGCACAATTCTGTTGCTACACAAACAGTAAGTCAAAATGAGTAAGTTGTGATAAGCAGCAAGGTCAGTAAGAACCACGCTGAATAGCAATCCCCCTTGGGCATTCCTTGCTTATCAGAATCCATTCATGTTGTGCTTTGAATGACCCAGTGTGATGTCTCTTTGAATTCACGTCCTATAAGCTTGGATCAGAAAACTACAAGGATCTCTCAAACCTTCAATTCTCAAGTTTCCAGTTGTGAAGCCCTGCTTCCAGACGTAGGATCCATGACTATGGAAGATTGAACAAGCCCGGCCATGATTCAGACTGACCACAATGCTCAAAGTCATGAAGAACTTAATTGAATCCTACTGTCAAGCTTATTCAAGGTTCCTATCGCTACCACGGAACAGATCCTGAGGAGTCGGTATGGATTCCACAAATGAAACTTGTTTCTTCCGTCACCAACACTGTTGAGCCACGCGCTTATCAAAACTTAAATATGACGCTCAACCTCACCAATGGTGGAAAAAGAGGTTGGATGGAGAGAGAGAGAGACACACTGGACTCTTGAATCTTCTATGCCTGTAGTTACTAGTTTCACTCCTGCCACATTGTTCAGCCTGTCTAAAGGACTGTGGGTTAGTTACCATTATATACTACAATATATTGCATAATTCCAGTACTTTTATTTCTAGGCTTTTACCTGGGCATTATATACGTTCCTGTAACCAAACTGCTTAATTTCTGGTCACAAAAAGCAAACATTACTAAAAACACAAATACAATATTGAGTAATCTCACCAACAATTCTATGCTGACCAATTAGGCAGTGTAAATGTAGCTCAAACTATATTAACATGACTAGAAGATAGTAGTACACAAAATTAATAACGTTTTAAACAGTTATTATGGTTGTGGTTTGTTTTGCCGAATGTTGGTTGCCTCCTAAAATACACCATCTTGTCCCACACTAGTATGGTGATCTTGAGGTGTTTTTAAAGGCGCTCATCCCATAATGCATTAATATCCTCACAAGATCTCCCTAAACAAATCCTATAGTAATTTCAAGCAAAATACCAGTTCTCCAATCAGTAAGAACAATTTTCAGGTTTCAGTAACTTGTGATTTTCTGTAGGTCGAGGTGAATTCCAGCACAAAGATTCAAATCTTATTCCAAAAGACAAAGGACCCAAACTTACAACAAGGAGGAAATCCATATCCAAGTACACAGCAAGCAGGAGGCAAAAGAAATCTTTTGAAGAAGTTGGCTTGGCACCCAGTGCACTTGAACTCAGAGCACAGACTTCTGATGGCAAGCACACACTAGCAATTGGTGCTCTTCAGTAACTGGTTTTAACAATCATACATGACATGTAGGATGAATATACAGAGCAGATGGAAAATCAAGTTTCATTGCAACTCTAGTCATAATTTTGCTATTGCTAATTGAACATGGCTCAATATATCAGAGTTGGAATTTTGTACCTCCCTTCAATTTGATATTTCTTGTTGATAATTAAACTTCATCTGCTACTTTCTAATCAGAGGCAGGTCTCCATTGTCTTTCCGTTCTTCATTTATATTGTTTGTCAGCCTTATCTAAATTCTTTGTGCTTCTTTATTCATTTCTTGAAATATTTTCCACGTGTTCTTGGACAGTAGGGATATTTTGAGAAGTAATTCTAACTCTTCATTCATCATATGATGAATTTTCATTGAGCAGAAATAGAGGGAAAACCCCAAAGATGAGCGTAGAGAATTGTTATATGCAAACTCAACCAGCAAGAGAGAGTTTACCAAAGGCTATTCTCACCTATTACTTCACAATGTAAATATTGTTCCAAACACTGGCTCAGTCTCTCAGTTTGACCATATGTCAATCCCTAATAGGTTACAGAGCGCTCTACAAAATCAGGACATAAACTATGTACTTCTATCAGAGATAAATATTGAAAGCAATCTATGAAGATGAGAAATATCCTGTAAAGAATAGGGAGCTAGATCAGACGTTGAAGGAATTACCTTTAACAGAATATAGTAAGCCATCTTATAAAAATGTTGCAGTACCACCAGAATTGCATTATAACCACATTTGAGATATGGACAATCCCACAACAAAATCGAGTCACATTCTAAGCTGAGAAGCAACGGTTGTAAAAGTACCATAGAAAACTGATGAGAACAGTTACCCCGGGCACACATTTCACATTTAGTTACAAAACCTTGACATCTTTGTTCAAAGATGTCACCAAAAGTATCTTTGCAGATGTTGAATGTTTTTATTAATACCAGGATGTAAACCTAATGGTGAGGAATGACACCAAAATCAGGTTTTTCTGTGTAATTCCTCAGTTGCTATGTAAACTCTCCCCTGGACTAAGTGCATATCATTCATAAATTGTCCGCCCTGAAATAACAACCCATCTCTATCCAAAACTTGATATGCTTCCTGTTAGAAAAACCCACTCCCACACCGGAAGGGTGGTGGTGGTGTTCTCCCAGACACACTGTGGTAGCTTGGCTCGAGCGGGAAGGAAGGCACCGTGTTAAGCATACGTTATACCCACACAATAACCATGCGTGCATCCGTTCCAAAAACGACACTACACCTTAAAAATTATACTGAAAATATATCTCTTTATCTTCTTTTCTCTTAGTTGCTGATTAAATAAATAATAATACAATCACAGTACACAAGGCTTTTCCTGTGGAAGGGTACGTCAAATAAATAATACTGTCTTAACGATTCAATAAATAAGGTAGATCATAAATAATCAAGGCATAAATATAAATACATTACATAACAGGCAATTAAATATTATGAGGTAATAAATACTGCGAGACAATAAATATTGTGCGACAATAAATACTGTGAAACAATAAATACTGTGAGGCAATAAATAGGATGAATACAATAAATACAGTGCTCTCAATAAATAATAAAAGCCAACAGTGACACTTGAAAATCAGTTCACATTCCTGAGGTACTATGGGGTGATTTGACCCAATCCCAGCTTGTAGAGATTTGGATGGCCTGAGGGGTATACTCCCTGGCTTGGACAAGGCTGAGGCCTAAACTGAGGTAGATCAAGGGGGAATCTAGAGATCTGGCTCTCCCACACTACACAACCCCTCTGTATTAGTCTCAGCTCACCCCTGGCACAATCAAGCTGGTTCCAGCACCTCTCTAGCCCCTAGGATGGTCTCTTAGGGCTCCACAAGGCCTTAGGCGCCCTCTATTCCACTTACTGCCCTTTTTATGAAGCTCCGACGCCGCTGGAGTCGTGTCGACGCCGTGAGGCGGTTCCGGTTCGATGTCGGCGGCCTCGGCGCAATGTCAGTTCTTGACGACGTCGGTAGGCGGTTCCGGTTCGATGTCGGCGGCCTCGGCTCGATGTCGACCTCCGGTTCGATGACGTCGGGCAGTCTTGGCTCGATGTCGACTTTGGGCGGCTCCGGTTCGACGTCGGCGGCCTCGGCTCGATGTCGACCTCCGGTTCGATGACGTCGGGCAGTCTTGGCTCGATGTCGACTTCCGACGGCTCCGGAGTGCGATCTCCACTCCCGACCTCCGGTGCTCCTTTCCTCAGGTTCCGGCGACTCCGGAGTGCGACCTCCACTCCCGACCTCCGGCACGATTCTCTTCAGGTTCCGGCGACTCCGGAGTGCGATCTCCACTCCCGACCTCCGGCACGCTTCACCTCGGTCTCCGGCGACTCCGGAGGGCGGACTTCACTCCCCCGTCAACGCCGCACACTCGACCTCAGGTGTCTTCTTCCACGACCTCTGGTACTCTCCGCGACCTCCATCGGCGCCCTCTCTCAACCTCTGGTGGCTCCGGGTACGACGTCTGCTTTCCAGTCAGCGCCGCTTCTCCACCTCGGGCTCCAGGTCTCCAGGCCTCTCGACGTTGGACTTCAGGAAGTTACCAGTAACCAGGTCAGGAACTTGCTGTTCTTTACTTTTAAGGCCTGTTCCTGCTGTCCAGGTCCTTAAGATGGTTTTTCTTGCTTTCTCCCACACAGGGCTCCAGGCTGGGCTCAGTCAGTAGGGACTAGTATCAAGGGTGGGTTTATGGACCCCACTCCAGGCACAAGTTTCCACCCCTGCTGCCTCACTCCTTCCTCCTTCAGGTTTCTGCTGCTCTCTCTTCACCAGTCAGGTGCCAACTGCCAGCTCCAACTGTCAACTCTCAGCTGGCTTCCCAACATTCTAAACCGCCTCCAACTGTCACAGGGTTCCAGAATGTTGCAGAAGGTTCTAGTAGGTTCCAGTGATGTCACAGGTGACAATGGGTGGCCACCATTTTGTGCTCCAGGCCCTCAGACAGAAGTTCCAGGGGTAGATAAAATGGCTCCCTGAATCTGCATCAATACTAAAAAGTCTGGTGGTTCCCAAAAAGGAAAAATACTAACAGGGTTTGAGGCAAAAGTGGGACAAAATAAATAATGATGAGGAGGGACCACCCAAAGGGCTGACAGGTCTAACACTTCCTGTAATTCCTTATTAAAACTATGTGAAATGCTTCCAACAACTATATATGGTGGAAAGATCAAAGGTGGAACAGGAGGACAATCTTTAACAACATAACCATAATAGGAGATGGTGTCAGACTTCCTGTTGTAGCACCCTAGTCAGAATTGTAGAAAGGAGTAAGACCACTGTTACTGTCAGGTAGAAAGAGGTCATGCAGATTTTAAGTATTTTAGATTACGATTAACCATTGTAATGGTCATACTATGCAAAAACCCCAATGAGTAATGTTTCCATTCTTCAAAAGCCACCATATGGCCAATTATTCTCTGTCAGCCATTGAATAGTTACTTTCAGCATGAGACAACTTTCTTGAGGAAAAAAAAGTACTAGGTGTAGTGTTCGTGTCCCTGAATCCCTTTGGGACAGGGTTCCTCCTAGTGACACCTGAGATACGTCAGCCTACACTGGACAATAATTACTTGTATCTGGGTGATGTAAAAGAAGTAAACGAGTAAATCTGTCTTTTTACATTTGGGAAGCTTTTCCAGCCATATCTGTCAAAATAAACCATGACCCTTTCTTTAGCAACTTGGTTATTGGAGAAACATGATCAATACATCACCTGTAAAGGTTTGCAAACCCTAAAAAGGTCTGATCCTCCTTGTTAGAACTAGGGGACTTCCAATGTGTTATAGACCTTCTCAGAGTCCATAACAGTTTGGTGAAAACACATAGCCCAACAACTCTACTTTTTATACATGAAAAACTATTTTTCCTAATTTTGCATACAAACGATTGTCTCACAAACATTGCAGGATTGATTTCACATGCTAAATATATTCCTCTTCCGAATTAGAATAAATCAACATGTCATCAGTGTAAACCATTGCACAGATCTCTGTATTCTTGCAACATTTAATTCATAAAAATTAAAAGGCTTCCAGGGTATTACATATCCTAAACGGCATCTCCAAATACTAAAACAACCCAGACTTCGTTCTGAGCTCCATCTTTCCCCCAAGCCTCTTACCCAAATCAGATGCTAAGCCCCAGGCAGATCCAACTTGATATAAATTATGGCATTTCGTTCTTGATTGATTAGTTTTAAAATTAATGGTAATGGATAGAGATGTTTTATGGGGATTTCATTCAGGGTTCTAAACTCAGTACATGTTCTTAGCTCTTCATTCTTCCTAGGCAAAAAAGAGAGGTGAAGAAGAGATGGATAAAACATATTTCCAAATGTTTGTCTAAATATTTTCTTAAATGTTCATTTTCTGTCTCTGCGAGAGCTGAAATGTGACTGCAAGGAACTGTGTTTGCCAAACTGAAAATGAATCCCACAATCATAAACCCTACGGGAGAGTGGGATCACTTTAACTGTATCAAAAATGTCTTGAAACTCTTACTATATCCCTGTCGGGCTTTGCTGGTGCTCAGCTTGGCTGGTTGTATGTCAACGAAGGGTAGATCGAGTAGCCTATAAAGCTACGTGCTACACCTCAGGAAGTTACTTGCCATTCTACTGTTCATCCTCCTGCAGCTTCCTGCTCTATACATACCTTATGTCCCGTTCCTGTACCTGCTCTCCCAGCACTTTCGCAGGTCTCATGGTCCTTTGCGGCATCCCCGCCACTTCAGGAGTCTACCGGCGGTTGTAGCAGTTGTGTCCTTGGATTCTGCAGTGGATTCTGCAGTGTGGCTGCCCTTCTCGTGATATTGGAGATTTCCTTTGCCGGGTACCTTTAAAAGAAGGAGAAAAGAAAGCAATTTTAAATTAACAAGGGGTTATGCGCTCCACGCACGCTTAAAGAAATTATCCTTATCTGAGTCATTTGCCAGCCAAAGGTTCTCTATGGTACTGGACAGCTTCTTGTGGACGCCTACCTGTGGGGACATTAAAGATTGGTATTGGGGACAAAGGCTCTAGCACATAAGTATCCTATACAACAGAACATTGTGCTTGTTCAATAACAGCTGTAGCCAAGAAGCGAGAGAGCAGCTGTTGTTGCAGGGAAGCATGTTGTGCCTGCAGTAGGAGAAACTCATTAAAAAAATAGTGCTTACATACTAAAGAAGATCTACCGTGTAACAACAGAAGTAAAAGGTTCATTCCTCGTGGGCGGTTACAAATGAAGACAAGGTGGTACTAAGGGGGGACTAAAAAGCCTGTTAACCAATCAGAAGCCAGCGTTTAAGAAGAACAATGATACAAACCAATAAAAAACATGGGCAGATAGCGGGCGGGGCTTCAAGTCTGTACTCGAATAATAGCATGCCTCGCAGAGCAGCGCATGCGCTGCCCAGGCTCGACCTAAAAATGAATGTGACGTTGTGTGATATAAAACTGATGCTTATCGAAAGAGCTCTAGTACCTTCAGGTCGAGTTTGCATTATACAAAACTGCAAAAAAAACACAGAAGAACATTAAGGGAAAGGGTGAGAAGCAAAGAGTGCTTAGTCGCTAAATGAACTTGCTGGCTGGAAGTAGTGTTGACACATGGTTCGTTTTCTACAGCCATTTTTTAATGTTGATGTTGGTCGGAAAATTTATAAAATCACCGAAAGCCGGGATTTTTGTAGCTTATCAGTACATACTTTAAACAGAATATATAAGAAGAAAACACTTTAAAACAGGCTGTAGAGCTGCCTTAATGATCCCTGACTGATAAGTAAGGTTAATAAAAGTAGAAAGGTCATGTTCACGTTAAAAAATGAATACAGAAAACTTTATATGAAATGTTCTTTAAATTTAACACCCAGACTCTAAAAACATGAACAAATAGCCAGTATATTTCTTTTGGAAAGGTGGCAACTCTTGGAAGCCCCCTCAATTCCCACCCTCTCAGGACTGGATAGTGTGAAAGGTGTCAGTAAGAGGCCTTAACAGAGCAATTATATTTTCCCTAAAGGAACTTGCAGACAAAAGATGTGCCGGCTTTTGCAGAGCACTTGGCTGAGCAGGAAACTTAAGGAGGGTGTAACATGACAGCCCCTCACTTGGTTCCTCCTCCCAACATTAGCACATTTGTGTCTGTTGGAATTATGCATTTTTCATCACCCCCCTCCCCCAATGGCGCACCGGGAAATGGAAAGGAGGAGATAAAGGGGTGAGGGGAAAGCAAGGACTGGGATATACGTTCCACAAACTCTGCAGCACTGTCCTTGAATCCTTGTCCAGAGGAAGGGGAGCACTGCAGCATCACACACCAGCAATTTAAATGGACCCTGTCCTCCTCCACCTGTCTCTTAGTTGCTCTCCATTTTATGTCATTTTCTGGCTGCTGCTGACGATTTTGTTTGGCGGGCATGGCTTGGCTCGTACTTGAGCTCTTAGAGCCAAGCCAGGCCCCTGGCGGGCTCTGGCTCGGCTCTGAGTCTTCCAAGAACTGTCTGGCTTGCTCACATCTATGTTAAACATGAAGTAGTGCTTGGGTAGCAATAAGACAATGTTGTTTAACAGCTGACATAAAATGCAGTCTTTTACCTTACTGATGTGCCCACCAGTCCATATTTCCATTTGAAGTAGGATCTTGGAAGAAAGAACCAGTCACAAGAGCATTTATATCATTATCTAACAATGACTTTAGAGGCGGTGTTCACCTTTCTGCTATTTTTTTCTAATTTGCAGAGTAGCGGCTACATGGTTTCTTAATTTCACCACAGTATTTGCAGTGTCTACTCAGTATCTTTATAACACATGCATAGATTCTGCATAGCTGGAACACTTCTATTTTCAGGAGTGTCCTGATGTTAGCTGCCTTTAGCAGGAACTGAGGGCTGGGAGTGGCTCACAATTTCGGCCCTGATCTCCTAGCCCTTGACACATCCCAATACAGCGTGCATCATGGATAATTGGTCAGCCTACCCTACTTTAGCCACTGGTTAGCTTTCCTTCAAATGACTACATTTTGCTCTTTCACAGTGCTGTTGTAAATTTCTTTTGAATACCCTTTGTTTGTCTGACTGCTAATATTTCATTGCATAACAGATTGCGTCCATTTGAAATTGTTCTATATTAAATTATCCTCTTTTAACCATGCATGCTGTACACAAGTCAAAAGCTCCATCATTATATGTGTGAATTTGTAAGCGAACAATTCCTCAGAACACGTTTATTCTGACTCAATTTCAATAATGGTTCTTTCATAAACTTTCGCCAAGAAGAAAATAAGCCTTTATCATGTTTAATTTGCAGCACTTGTAACATTTTATTTGAAAAAAATGTTTTCCCTTCTTTCATTCTTTTTCTTTCTTTCTTTAATTTTCTTTTTATTTCTTAACTTTTTTCTTTCACTCTTTTTTCTCTCTCTTTCTTTGCTGCTTTCCTTTCTTCATTTTCTTTCTTTATTTCTCTTTCTATTGTTCAGTCTCTTTCTATCTTTCTTTCCTTTCATTTTTCTCTTCAATCTTCGTTTTTTCTTTCTGTCATTCTTTCCTTCCTTTTTTCTTTCTTACATTCTTTTTCTCCTTCTTTCTTTTGTTCTTTTTCTTTCTTTTTTGCTTTTTTGCTTTTTTCTTTTCTACCTTTCTTTTTCTTTCTTTCTTTCTTTCTTTCTTTCTTTCTTTCTTTCTTTCTTTCTTTCTTTCTTTCTTTCCTTCCTTCTTTCTTGATTTCTTTCTTGATCTTTCCTTCCTTCTTTTGTACCTACTTTCTAACCTTCTCTTTTTCTATCTTTTTCTACCTTTTCTCAAAGACAACAGGCTGGCAGGTAATCGCAAAATGATTTTTAGTTCTGTGCTAGATATTTTCTTTTGATTTTACTAAAATTATGTGTATGGCATAGTTACTTACAGGGGTTTTCAGTCACACTTCATCTATTCGTCTGTGGTTTTCTCATTGACATTTTCTTCAACCACCCACGCCTGCATCAAGGGGCAATACATCAGCCCACATCAGACACTGGCAGACTTCACTATGAGTTACAGCATGCTGTCCTTTCACAATGAGCACACATCTACACTAGGCAGTTCCCTTAAGTGCCAGGGATTACCATGGCAATGTGTGCTTTTTTTAATACCAAAAACGTTTTTGTCATTAGTCAATGTTTCTTGTTAGAAGGACAAAGACCCAGCAGCTTCCAGGACAGTTACGTTTTTCAAAAACCACCACAAAACAGGAGTTGCCAAAAGACTGGTGGACAATGCCAGACCTATTGGCTGTGCCAATGCTTGTTAATCTCCTGAAGGGGCACCTTTGGATCATCTGAGGCAGGGCCAATCACAGGCTTAGGGCTGGTACATAATGGGGTGCCAGCTGCTGTCTGCATCCAGAACCATTGCTTCAGAGTGAGCCAAGCATGATGCAAAATGTTGTTCTTTATATTCTGAATTTATTGAGAACCAGTGGGTGTCTGAATGGAGCAGCCACTGTTTCTGATTAGCACAAACCAGTGCCTGCTTGTTGACTCCACCATGTCTCTAAAGTGTCTGCAATGCAGCGTTTGCATCGTGTGTGTCCTCCAAGCGTGTCCTGTTTGCTGCAGAAGCCAGCCAGGATGCCATGGGCCCTGGTGCAAGCAAGACACCACAGCTCCGACCCCTCCTCTCTCAGGGATTCTCAGTGCCTTGTTACAAGGCCCCTGGCTCCTTACTTCACTTCCATCTCGGGGCTCTCATCCGCCCACACCCCGCCGGATGCCGAGGGGCGCTGGAATGCAGCGTCAACCACTTGATCTAGAAAACAGACTTGGAAACGAGAGAAGTTACAACTCTTTCATTGCTCTAAAATCGTGCTCCACTGTTCAGCCCCAAGCATGGTTACTAACTTGCACGGACCGCACCGAGGGTTGGGCTGGGCCAGAAAATAGGTTTGGTGAACAAAACTCGTAGGCGACGTTGTTAAAAATTGGCCCGTTTTTGTAAATCGGCGAAGTTTTGTTCTTGGAAAGGTGTAAAGAACCTGATGCGTTTGGAATGCAAGGGAGATTGCATGCATTTGTGCTTGGTGCAGGCCATGTTTGTGGGAACATCAGGGAAATGAACAGTAGAAACCGGCACTGCCAGACCATAAAACATTGCACGAATGCCAAAACACCACTCCACACACCGACCAGCTCTTCTGGCGCAGCCAGAGTGCCCTTTAGGCCAGTCCGGTTCTGGTCACAGATCCTGGCAAGCGATGGAGGGCCAGGCTTACTGCACGGGGGCCACGAATCCCGATGTATTCAGAAGATGCCCAAAAACCTTGACAAGGGCCACTGAAAGCATTGTGAGGTAGTGGACAGGCCCAGGCGCGCAACACCCATTGGACTCACGGGGCTTCAGCCCCCCCCGTCGTGTGTGGCAGCCCGGGATGAGACACCTTCCCGGGCAAAAAAGAAGCCGCACCCGAGCACTTCACAGGTCTTTAAAAGACCATTTGCATGTTAATGAGGCCCTGCTGTCGTTTCAGCCCTTCTAAGAGCCCCTGCAGCTCCACTCTGCCTATTGCTTAAAGTTCAGCCCCCCCCGAAATTTTTGCTCAGCCCCCCCCGAAATTTTTGCTCAGACCCCCCCCGAAATTTGGCTCTAGTTGCGCCTCTGGACAGGCCTCTGTTCTTTCAGTGTTCCTAAAGAATGAGAGGACTGGGGCACCCCAGTCTCGTGGCAGATACCGAACGTGTCACAAACCCAGCAGTCGAAGTGCATAAAAAAGCATGGGAACTAGGATGCTGCTTGCTGTGGGGAAGGGCCAAAGAAGTGGCTAAAAAAACAAAAATATTCAGTAGATTTTTTGGGTCTTTTACTGTCCGATGGCTACATATCAAATAACGTGCAGCTGAAATGAAAAGTACGTAAAATAAACCATGTTAGTGGTAAATACACTACAGTACATTATGAAACCTCTATTAGTGGAGAATAGTGACTTGTGTATTTTTAGTGCTACGAGGTCAGGGCCTGTGACAGAAAGCACTGTGAATATGTAAGTCAATATTTTAAACTTGCGTTACACTCAGTATAAGATAGACAGCTACAAATTATGAAAAGGTTTTAAGATAAAATTATGCTTCCAAAATATAGATTTTAGTCATTCCCAGACTGAACGTACTGTAATTTTCTTTTACATATTTACATAACTGTCCCTCCAAAACCTCCATGGGTGGTAAGCACTATCTGCATACAATTACCATTAAAAGCACCCACTTCACAGCCCAGTTGTTAACTCTTTCAGTACCACTCAAAAAGAATAAATCTTTGTCATCACAAAGCCTTGAATGATTCCATCAATTAAAGGCAGTACCTGTCTCCAAGCGTCTTTTACATTTGCAGATTACCCTTTACAATTGCAGGCTAACTCGTTGTGCACATTTGCATTTCTTTTAGGCAAGCAGGCACCCTGGCAAAAGGCTTGTTTAGCTGGCTGCCCGGCTTCGGTTACGCAGCATAGGAGACTCACTGAGTGCACTTCAGCTGAAGTATTTAAACTATCAGAATTAACCGTCCCATGACAGTTGTCTTTTTGCTAAAAGTACAGGAAAGTTTTTTCATAAATCAAAAAAGTATGGGCACATCCGTACCCCTCTGATCCTGCTCACTTCGGCCGCTGCACAAACCCATGCCCTCTTATTTAGGATCCAGGCAGACTGCACTATAGCCATAAAACATTCAGACTTTAACAAAACAAGGGGACCCAATAGGTAGTTGAGGACCTTGGGTAATTGTTAATTTCAAACAAACAGTGGTCCTCAAAAATGGTTTAAGGAATAAAGGGAATAAATATAGTACAGAATCGAAACTATATTAGGAATGTCCAGCCGGACATCCAATTTAATTCTTCAGTGAAAATACAACCAATAATCAACAGCAAAGCATATGTGGGACACAGTCCTGTATCCGTTAGGAGAAAAAGACATATGCAAAACAAACAGACATTACAGGCAAGGCAAAGGAGCTTAATCACAAAATCCAATGTTTAAGCTTTTTCCATACAGACAATGCACTTTTTTACGTAATAGGTTAATGTGCATGCTGTATAGATTGGGGTCGACGACGTTTCGATCCTATTACAGAGATACAAGGATCATCATCAGGACGGAAGAATGTACATGCCTGGTATTGAAAGAAATTGCCTGTAGGAGAATGAGAGTGTAAGGGGGGGGGGGAAAGGAGAGAAAGAAAAATTAGAACTAAGATGAGGCAGCACGAAATTTCAACGGTGATTGTGCTCAGTGCACATGCCACTAGTTACAACATGCATTTTTGCAGTCTTTAGGAAGCTAACGGGTGAGCTAGTGAGGTAACAGAAGAGGCAAGCATTAATTTAGCGCCGGAAGTGGAGTTCTACAATTGGTATGTGAAGCCGATGGGTGGCGGGGCGCAAGGTGTGTGACCACAAGGAATTAAGCAAGGAGTAGTAACTACCGGTCTGGATAACGCGGTGTGGAGCAACCAATAGGTACGCTTACCGTAGAGAATAGATCGGTGAAAAAGACGTGGTAAATTGGCAGATAAAAACTCGCGTCTTGTTGTCCAATAAAGGTCTGGTGGTCTGCACGTAGGTGCGGGTGTGACCGCAACGGTAGCTGGGGAGGGAAGGAAGGCATATGAGGCAAGGAGCAAGTGTACGGGTGGCGCCGAGGTGGTGGGGGCGAGCAGGGAGGGATACCTGTTAAAGTTCAAAACCGGGCAATGCGAGTATCTTGCTCCGATCCAGGAACTGGGAGTAAGGTCCGAGCATCCAGAGTTAGCAGGCAATTTACGATAAAATTGCAAGGATGAGTGATCCGTGAGTATGCACTGGAAGGGGCAAAGTGCAGATAAGTAAAAGGATTAATGGTGGATGGGCCCATAAGGGGCAAACAAACAAGGCGCTTACCGAGATCAAGTGGCGTCCTCAGTTAACGATGAACGAGTGATGAGGCGGGCCAGGGAAGCGTGCCGGTATACATGCAGCCTGAGCGTGTGGCGCACTAGAACGTGAAAATGCGGCGCCATGATGGTAGAGGACAGTTAAGATAGAAGAAAGATTTACCCAGAGGGGAGTATTGGAAAATTAAAAACAGTACGTCAATAGACGGAACATTTTTACATGTGGGAATGAAAATACATAACGATCTAAAACTTCACATCAATGCGTCATGATGGTAGAGGACAGTTAAGATAGAAGAAAGATTTACCCGGAGGGGAGTCTTGGAAAATTAAAAACAGTACGTCAGTCGACGGAACATTTTTACATGTGGGAATGAAAATACAAATAATTGTAGAACCATCAAAAACTTCACATCAATGCGTCGTATTGACACGACTACACGCTGGGGGAGGCAAGGAGATGGAAGAGGCATAATTAGAGAATCAACAAAAGTGAAAACACCAAGAATTGCGACGAATAATAAGAAAAATACATCTGTGAGGCAACCACATTTACATTATTCAAGAGTAGAGAGGGGAATAAGGGTTTCTCGCTGAGAGGCACAATAAGACCAAAGGGAGAGCGTATGCCATATAGGGACATAATATGTCATCACAAGGAGAGAGTTATTATGGGGAGAGTCAATCTAAGTTAGACATTACAATCACAGCACGGAGTGGATATTTCAGAGGAGCTGTGAAACAAATTGGCACAGAGTGGAGTCAATAAAGTGAAGATTATACAAGATTGGCCCAATCCTCATTCCGATTCAGACCATCTTTGATGCTGTTCATATGAATGATCATTCTCAGTTCTTCTTTATTTAGGATTTTGGCGATGTCCCCACCCCTTGGGGGTAGTTTGATGGTCTTGATAATTGTCCACTTAATGTCATCCTCGGAGTGCCCCATTTCAGAAAAATGCTCCACACCGCGTTATCCAGACCGGTAGTTACTACTCCTTGCTTAATTCCTTGTGGTCACACACCTTGCGCCCCGCCACCCATCGGCTTCACATACCAATTGTAGAACTCCACTTCCGGCGCTAAATTAATGCTTGCCTCTTCTGTTACCTCACTAGCTCACCCGTTAGCTTCCTAAAGACTGCAAAAATGCATGTTGTAACTAGTGGCATGTGCACTGAGCACAATCACCGTTGAAATTTCGCGCTGCCTCATCTTAGTTCTAATTTTTCTTTCTCTCCTTTTCCCCCCCCCTTACACTCTCATTCTTCTACAGGCAATTTCTTTCAATACCAGGCATGTACATTCTTCCGTCCTGATGATGATCCTTGTATCTCTGTAATAGGATCGAAACGTCGTCGACCCCAATCTATACAGCATGCACATTAACCTATTACGTAAAAAAGTGCATTGTCTGTATGGAAAAAGCTTAAACATTGGATTTTGTAATTAAGCTCCTTTGCCTTGCCTGTAATGTCTGTTTGTTTTGTATATGTCTTTTTCTCCTAACGGATACAGGACTGTGTCCCACATATGCTTTGCTGTTGATTATTGGTTGTATTTTCACTGAAGAATTAAATTGGATGTCCGGCTGGACATTCCTAATATAGTTTCGATTCTGTACTATATTTATTCCCTTTATTCCTTAAACCATTTTTGAGGACCACTGTTTGTTTGAAATTAAAAATAAAACATTCAGAATCATTCCTGTCATGTAGTCTCCTCTGCAACAGCTACTGGCTTCCTAGAAGCAGTTTGGAATGTGACTGGCCCGGCTTTAAGCATCCCAGACATCCGGCTGCACCAGCCAACCGCTTCAACCTTCCAAATCCACACATGCAATGTAGCTGACCCGCTGAGTTCCCTCCTGTTTGGCTGCCTTTTAACTAAGTTCGTTTTTGACTAGCATGCTTTAAAAGAAACCATTTGTCATCCACTTTAGTACTTAATTTGCAAAAAGGAAGTGCCAGGGCCCTCGTCAGGAGGCCGCTGCAGCTTGTACCATCTATTGGTAAACAGGCCCAAAGAACTCTTCTATCTCATCAGGCAACAAACCTCCAAGCCCTCTTCGACACCAGTGACAGCCTCCAAAGTCCTATGCGATAACTTTACCAACTTCTTCAATGACAAAATAACCAAGATAGAAGTCTCCTTGGACATACACCGCAGTCCCCCCGACAGGAAGTCACTCACAGGGACAGAATATATCATACCCAAGCACCCCTCATATGTATGGAAATATTTCAATCCCATCACCGAAACAGAGGTCATTAAAATGATTGCCAGCTCCAAACCCTCAGCACACGTCCTGGATCCCATACCTGCCCAACTGGCAAACGAGCTCAAACTTTCCCTAACCCCACATTGGACCAAACTTATAAACAGCTCCCTGCGCACTGGAATCATTCCGGATTGCCTCAAAATCGGCCACGTCACACCTCTACTGAAAAAAACGGGCTCCGATACAAACACCCTGAATAACTTCAGACCCGTTTCCAGCCTCTCTCTCCCAGCGAAAATACTGGAAAAATGTGTTCTCCTCCAGCTCACCCAACACCTAGATAGCATCAACCTTCTAAACCCCCACCAATCGGGCTTCAGAAAAGGTTGCAGCACATAGACAACGATCCTAAATGTAATAGACGATATGCACAAATCTATAGATACAGGTCAATGCTGCTTACTCATACTTCTAGACCTATCGGCAGCCTTCCACACGGTTGAGCATAAACTACTCACAATGGCACTGCAAGAAAGGGCTGGAGTGGAAGAGGTGGTCCTACAATGGTTCACCTCTTTCCTACAGAACCGCACTCAAAGAATAAAAATCAAAAACTTCCTATCAGACCTAACACACGTTAACAGGGGTGTCCCCCAAGGATCAGTACTCAGCCCACAACTCTTCAACATCTATATGGAACCCCTTGCCGCCATACTCAAAAGAACCAACATTCCCTTCCACCTCTATGCAGACGATACCCAGATCTATCTGGAAACCTCCTCCATTGAACACATTCAGAGACTGAACGATACCCTAAGAGAAGTCCAACAATGCCTATTGTGCAACCACTTGAAACTAAACCAAGGCAAAACGGAAATCCTTCTCATCTCCAACAAGGAGAAGAACCCCCAAATCACAGAATGGCTAAAAGCTATTGACACTCTCAACTACAACCCCACACTAGCAGACTCTGTATAATCACTGGGAATCACCCTGGATCCTAAATTAGACATGAGCAAACACATCAAGAACACTGCAAAGAGCGCCTTCATCAACCTTTAACTACTTAACAAAATAAAACCCTTCATCCCTCAGAACGACCTCAAACAAGCCACTCAATCCCTGGTGTTGTCTAGACTGGACTACGGAAATGCAACCCTCACTGAAACAGCAAAATCACACTTAGCTCCCCTCAGATCAACTCTAAATGCAGAAGCCAGAATGGTCACTGGAATAAAGAAATATGAACACATTTCGCCTGCATTCAGAGAGCTAAAATGGCTCCCAATCGAAATGCGTGCCAACTTCAGAACTGCCTGCCTCACCCACAAAGCTCTACTCACAGGGAAACCCGCCTACCTGGCCTCCAAACTCCAGAAAGCCGGTCAGACAAGAAGCCTAAGGAGTACCAACACTTTAATCCTCATCCCCTCGAAAACCCGCAAACCAAATAACGCATCTCGTTCCTTCACAGGAAATGCACCCAAAATAGCGAACTCCATACCAGTCCATATCAGAACCAACCCCTCTTACCTAGAATTCAAAAGTCAGCTCAAAGACCTCCTCATCAACCGATCTCTTGCAAATGGAAAGCCTTAGCCAAACCACCGAAGCCTGCCCACATTATCACGCAGACACCTGTGATATCAAGACATCTACCTCACTCGCCTCATGAACACCTCCCCTTTCCCCTCCCTGGTCTCATCCCGTCACGAGTCATTGTGCTCTCTACAACGACAGTACATGAAGCAACATGAGTCAATGTACATACTAATGTGATACCATATCTTACAAGTGACATTTTGTTTTATACAATGATATTGTTTGATGCTTCTTAAATCTCTGTACATAATAAAGTGTTAATGTTACCCTACGAGTGACAATGTTGTAAAGCGCTCCGATACCTTCGGGTCTGGCTAGCGCTATAGAAAACTCTTAAAATAAAAATAAATAAAATAAAATATTGCTTCTGACAGGGCTGCGAAATGCATGCACCAACTCAACTACTAACCATCACACTCCCACAACCAGACTATTCCAGCCCTCAAAAGCTATAAGAATGGCTTTGGAGGCAGATATTAACCATTTTAGTGGATATTAAATTAAGAAACAACTGTTGTTCTGCTCATCACTAAATTAATCAAACAGCGCCACTGTAGGAAGGTGGATATCTGACTATGGTTACCCCCAAATTTTTGCCTAGTGTCTAGCTGGTTTTTCGACTTAGTTGGCCTGAGATCCTGCTATTCAGGATCTCAGCCTGGCTGTTCTCTCTTTAAAATGGACTCCATGTACCCTAGGTACATACCCAATTGGTTGGATCACCCTGTCAGCCCCTGTACCAGTGTACACTAGGTACCCAGGGCATTGGTGTACCCAAGGCCTGCCAGGGGCTGCAGCATGTATTATGCCACCCCAGGCTTGGCCTAACAATTTGACACAACTGGCTGATCACTCAGCTGGGGTAAGTTGGTGTAATCGCCTCTTACTTAGGTGTAGTATACCTATACCTAACCTTAAATGGGACACCTGGTAACCTATAAGTCACTCCTATGGCAGGCCTTAACAATCCTGAAGGCAGAGTGCTTGGTTCCATGTGAGATGGTGCTCTGGCATGAGCTGAGCCTGTCTGCAGTGGTCGGAACAACTTCCTTCTACTGTTTCCAGATATCGTCATACCATATACTCTTAAGTGCATTATGAACCTCGCGGTTAAATGCTATCTTTGGTTTGGCTTTATCAAAACATGTCGAGTAAGGTGTCATACGAATTGGAATACTAACCCCTCGCCAATTCTGGCGACGGGGTTAGCATTCCACCCTTCTAGAGGGACACGACATGTACAGTACCTGAAACCCGGGTAAAATCAGACATAGCCTCAGCTCCACAAAATGGATGCTGCCACCACAGACACAAGTCTGCCCTCCTGCTGCTGGGAGTCCTTCCAGCTTGGGAGGTGTGGACAAAGGGTTTCCTGCCAGGGGAGGTGCGTGCACCACCCCAGACAGGATTTTGTGTATTGGTCAGGTAGGGCTTGAAAGAAACCAGACATGCCTGTGGCTCACAAGGAGCCTCGGTGCATATGCCAGTTCAAACCGGTCCTGGGGCACACCAGTCCCGGGCCTGGGGCGAGCTGGACAAAGGATTGGGGGTGTAACCACCCCCCTTCCTGGTCCCACCCATAGGGAGGGACCTAGCAGGTAGTCCGGCCCCTAGAATCCGCTTAAAGGTAGGAGCTGTGTCCTAAGACTTCAGACATCCTGGAATCAACTTAACACTAAGAAGAAGACGGGAACTTCGACGCTCTGCTGCACAGAGGACTGAAGCAAATCTCCCCTGTGGTCAGGGAGTGACCACCTTGCTAACGCAAGCACCATCCAGCGAATCAACGTCTGCTTTGCCGCCGCCTCCCGCCGGAGCCCGAGCCCAGAGACTGACAAGACCTGGACCTCCAGACCTCTCACCGCCCGATCCACAGTCCCTGAAAAGAGGAGACCCGTGGAGGCACCGAGACACGTGGAGCCAGCCATCTTGGAACGACTACGACAAGCTGACAAGTGCAACAACCGAGGCTCCCTCCAAGTTGTGCTTTGGGATCTGAGAAGCCCAACACCCGAGCAGCATCTGCACCAAAGGTGAGCCCTCCAGCATCTCCACGATCTGCGTGGGGCCCTTCTGCATTTTGCCACTCGACGCGCCTAACCGGTTGCTGGCCCGCTGGCTAGTAGCCATCTTGGCGACGAACTCTACGAAATACACCGCTGGTCTGGTTGCTCCAGACTGGCCCTTGCTCCCCTCCAAAGGAGCAGTCCTTCTGACCTTGCTGGTCAGAACCATCAGCTTATTTCATCTCCTACAACAATTGCTTTTTGCCAAGGCTTGTTTGCTTCGATCAAGACGCCGACACCGCCGACAGCGAGAGCCTGCATGGGACAGCTCGTGACCCGACTCCTGGACGTCGTCGACCTCCAGGGACCACGTGGCTGCAGAGACAAGCTACACCTTTCTTCCTGTTTGCACCCGACATTGCCTGGCACCCACCTGGTGCCACGCTGGTCACTGGCTAGTGACTGTGAACACTGTCCCCTCTGCTTACAGGTCTTCAACATCTCCGATCCACCCTTGGATCCACTGCATCTCTCCCGGACCGACCGCCTGCAGCATCTTTGTCTTCAGGCTCCACGGAACAGATAGAAGAAACCCGACGCACTTCGAGGCCTATGCACCCGCTTCCTGTGGGTGAGGTAAAGCTGGCACACCTGTGCCCAAGTGTAGTATTACATCTCTAGTGCCTGTGTTCCAAATCTTGAGTTCCTAGTCCATCCGGAAGATCCTCTTTGCAGTAACTTTGTACTTTTTACGCACCCATTGAAACCTATGGGAGCACGCGTGTGACTATTTGCTCTGCACACGCCACCCGTGGACCTCCTGGTCACTAACTGACGTTAGCTCCTTGTAGGCCCAGCGATTCTAGAGGCCCTAGGCCTTTTCCCTTTTCTGTTCGTGGTACTTATACCACTATTTTAGTATATGGTTCGAGTGGCCACCAGGGCCTATCCATATAAAGTGCAACTTCTGTGTATTCTGTGATAATCTTGTTTGACGATTTGTGCTCCTGTGCTCATAAAGAGACTAGGGGTTACTTTGAGAAATAAATACATATATATTTTGAATATATATCTGTGTGGTGTCCTTTCAGTGGTATAAAAGGGGGTTGCATTTGGTAAAACAGCTGGCTTAACACGCTTCACGAGTTTAGCCTCAAAGACTGCTTAGCCTACGCTACCACTAGGGCAGCTAGTCAGAAAAGGTTGACTTACAACCACACCATAAGGGTTGCTTGGCATGGTACAAGGTGATCACTTTAACTAGTGAGCATCATATACCAGGCCAACTTCCCACATTGGTGAGCAGCGGTTGGATTTGAGCTTGCTGTGTTTTACCATTGTAATCTCTTGGTTACCAATTGAAAGATCACATAGGTACCTGTAGGTACATATAAAACAAGATTAGATATACTTAAGTTCTACTGAACTTAGTTGTTGTAGAGCAAAGGGAGTAGCACACCCTGACTACAACTACTAGATAGGTTTAGTAGGTAAACCCAAGTGTAGGTAGATTGCAACACATCCACCCACACTTAAGAGCAATGGCCGGGGCAGAGGGGTCCACTGTACCCATCTCTGTTGAGAGTGACCCCCAGAGGGCACCATCCAGCTTTGCTACCCTTAATCAGAATGAGCTCAGGCATTTGGCAACTCTTAGAGGCCTTAAACAGCCCAAGAACCCTACCTCTGCTGAGCTCAGAGAACTCTTACAGAATGATGAGAATCAGAGAGAACTCAGGAAAGCTTCCCAGTTAGCCCCCTTAGGGTCAGGAACAGGAGGCCCCCCTTCTGAAGATGCTACAGAGGTACCCAGTTCCAATAGCCATCCCTTAGATGAGAATCATACTACAGGGGAGGAAAGTGGTGAGGATACAGAAAGTAGTGATGATGAAGGGAGAACTAGCCCAGTGCCAAGTATTATACTTGGCCCAGCTAAACTAAGGCTATTGGGGACTGACAATGGGTTTACCCCATTGGATCTCCCCAGGGGACTTAACACAGGGCTTGGGAGGCAAAGGAATCGCTCAGGTGACTCCAATGCTTCTCATGGCTCTAGAGGCTCTCAAGGTCACTCCAGGAAAAGGATGACCACCCCTCAGAGGAGGGAACACGAGGCCAGAATGCAGGAAGCCCAGCTGAGGATCAGGAAGCAGGAGCTAGAAGTAGCCCTGATGGAAGAAAAACTGAGGAAGGCTAGGCAACCTAGAGAGAGTGGGTCTATACGCACTGGTGGCAGCATTGTCCCTAAGGACAAAGATAGGGTCTTTGACAATAGGAACCTGTCTAAGGTTGTGCCCCCCTACAAAAGTGGGGATGACATCCACAAATGGATAACTGCTCTTGAGAGAGCCTGCAAAGTACAGCAGGTTCCTGAAGACCAGTGGGCAGCAATCCTCTGGCTCTCCTTTGAAGGAAGAGGCAGAGACAGACTCCTCACTGTTAGGGAGGAGGATGTCAGAAATTACAGAGTCCTGAAGAGTGTCCTAGTTGATGGGTTAGGCTTAACCACTGAACAGTACAGGTTAATGTTCAGAGACACCCAGAAGACACAGACTCAGGACTGGTCTGAATATGTTGAATGTGCCACTAAGGCTTTGGAGGGTTGGTTGCTGGGAAGTAAGGTATCTGATTATACAGGATTGTACAATTTGATGATGAGAGAACAGATTTTAAGTAACTGTCAAAACCAGCTCCTCCATCAACACCTGGTAGACTCAGATTTGACCTCTCCCCAAGAATTGGGAAAGAGGGCAGATAAATGGGTCAGGACCAGGATCAGGCCTAAGAATCAGGGTGGTGACCAAAAGAAAGATACCACCAAACCTCAAGAGAAGGGTGGGGATAAAGCAAAAGAGAAATCTTCCTCAGGGCCCCAAAACTCCACACAGGGTGGTGGGTCCCAAGCTCCCACCTCTACCACAGGTAAAAAGCCTTACTGCCATGAGTGTAAAACTCCTGGGCATTGGAAAACTGACAGCAGTTGCCCAAGGGCTACAAACAAAACTGTTCCTCCAATTACTCCTGTCACACCACCTATTACTGTCAGCAGTAATCCCCCAGGTGGTGGGAGTGCCCCCAAAAATTTGGGTGGGTTTACTTGGGGAACACAGGGGGACCCTGGCTTAGCCAATTCCCCTGCAGCAGATACTCTTGTCTGTGATGGTGGCATGGGGTTTGCCAACTTCACTGCCTGTCCCAACACTTTGGGTAGGTACAGACAGGAGCCCTACATCAATGGTACAAAAGCTGAGGCCTACAGAGACACTGGAGCTAGCATCACAATGGTGGCCCATTGGCTAGTTCCCTCTGAGCAGCTTTTGCCTGGTTTCTCCTACCAGGTGACCAACATTGATGGCAAACAGAACAGTCATCCCATGGCAGAGGTATGTCTCAGCTGGGGAGGTGTCACTGGCCCTAAAAGGGTGGCAGGGTCCCCAACCTTGCCTGTAGACTGCTTACTGGGGAATGACTTAGAACTCTCAGCTTGGGCTGGAGTTGAACAAGACACCCATTCTAAAATGGTAGGCCTTTCACAAAAGGGTAGTGGGGTTGTGCCATTCACAACCCCTGTCCAAATAGATTTCCTCCCTGGAAAGGTTGGAAGGGCAGTGGTAGCCACAGCCCAGGCACAGACAGACTTCCCTGTAGAGACTGGCAGAGCTGTGACAGTCACAGCTCAAACACAAACTGAGTGCCCCCCTGAAAAGGTTGGCAAGGCTGTAATGGTCTCAGCCTATGCTCAGACTGACATAGGTGTAGTGAAGCCTGAAACTATGGATCACTCCACACAAACATAGAGTAGTGGGGAGGAAGAAAAGTCTCCCTCTCCCCAGACATTAGGAAAAAGTCAGCCTCCTCAGGGAGCTGACCTCACCCCTTGTGAAGGAACTGCCCCAGAGGTAGCCAGGCCTGGCCTGGCAGAGCCTCTGATGTCAGTGGCCCCTTCCAAGGTGGGACCCAGTCTGGTGCAGGTAGCCTGCCTCTCTCTACCCTGCCTCAGTCAGCCCAGGGCTGCAGAGGTCAGGGAGGCCAGTGGACCCCAAGAGGGCCCCTGTCCACAAGAACCCCCCCATCAAAAGAATGAGGATTGCCTGGCTAGTAGCCCTAGTCAGGTGATGGGTAAAAACATTCCTGAGGGATCTCCTTTACAGGTAGTTAGGGACCTCCCCCAGAGGGATTCTGTTGGGTACAGGCAAACATGGGACCTTAGGGCCCCAGACCTGACCTGTCCCTCCAGTAAGCCCACAAAAGGGACCCAGCCTCCAGCTTTAGGTAGCCAGAGGCTGACCCTGAGAGCACAGTGCAACTCAGTTAAGGAAAGAAAGGCATCCATGGTGGAGGGGGATTGGAGGAAGGTGAGGCCTCACTTTGAGGACACTCACTTCAGTACTCCATCTCAACACCAGCCTTTTACTTTGCCAAGACACACCAAAGGTAGAGATTCCCTATGGTGGAGACCCTCTGATACCCTTAGGGTGAGGGATTGCTTAGTGGACCATGAGACAGGGGGTAACCATGCCAGTGCTGGTTCCTCCTTATATGGCCACTTGGGCAATATAGGCTTACCTGGTCAAGGTCAGCCTTATCTCCCTTCGTTTGGGGGGGGGGGGTTGTGTAGGAAGGTGGATATCTGACTATGGTTACCCCCAAATTTTTGCCTAGTGTCTAGCTGGTTTTTCGACTTAGTTGGCCTGAGATCCTGCTATTCAGGATCTCAGCCTGGCTGTTCTCTCTTTAAAATGGACTCCATGTACCCTAGGTACATACCCAATTGGTTGGATCACCCTGTCAGCCCCTGTACCAGTGTACACTAGGTACCCAGGGCATTGGTGTACCCAAGGCCTGCCAGGGGCTGCAGCATGTATTATGCCACCCCAGGCTTGGCCTAACAATTTGACACAACTGGCTGATCACTCAGCTGGGGTAAGTTGGTGTAATCGCCTCTTACTTAGGTGTAGTATACCTATACCTAACCTTAAATGGGACACCTGGTAACCTATAAGTCACTCCTATGGCAGGCCTTAACAATCCTGAAGGCAGAGTGCTTGGTTCCATGTGACATGGTGCTCTGGCATGAGCTGAGCCTGTCTGCAGTGGTCGGAACAACTTCCTTCTACTGTTTCCAGATATCGTCATACCATATACTCTTAAGTGCATTATGAACCTCGCGGTTAAATGCTATCTTTGGTTTGGCTTTATCAAAACATGTCGAGTAAGGTGTCATACGAATTGGAATACTAACCCCTCGCCAATTCTGGCGACGGGGTTAGCATTCCACCCTTCTAGAGGGACACGACATGTACAGTACCTGAAACCCGGGTAAAATCAGACATAGCCTCAGCTCCACAAAATGGATGCTGCCACCACAGACACAAGTCTGCCCTCCTGCTGCTGGGAGTCCTTCCAGCTTGGGAGGTGTGGACAAAGGGTTTCCTGCCAGGGGAGGTGCGTGCACCACCCCAGACAGGATTTTGTGTATTGGTCAGGTAGGGCTTGAAAGAAACCAGACATGCCTGTGGCTCACAAGGAGCCTCGGTGCATATGCCAGTTCAAACCGGTCCTGGGGCACACCAGTCCCGGGCCTGGGGCGAGCTGGACAAAGGATTGGGGGTGTAACCACCCCCCTTCCTGGTCCCACCCATAGGGAGGGACCTAGCAGGTAGTCCGGCCCCTAGCATCCGCTTAAAGGTAGGAGCTGTGTCCTAAGACTTCAGACATCCTGGAATCAACTTAACACTAAGAAGAAGACGGGAACTTCGACGCTCTGCTGCACAGAGGACTGAAGCAAATCTCCCCTGTGGTCAGGGAGTGACCACCTTGCTAACGCAAGCACCATCCAGCGAATCAACGTCTGCTTTGCCGCCGCCTCCCGCCGGAGCCCGAGCCCAGAGACTGACAAGACCTGGACCTCCAGACCTCTCACCGCCCGATCCACAGTCCCTGAAAAGAGGAGACCCGTGGAGGCACCGAGACACGTGGAGCCAGCCATCTTGGAACGACTACGACAAGCTGACAAGTGCAACAACCGAGGCTCCCTCCAAGTTGTGCTTTGGGATCTGAGAAGCCCAACACCCGAGCAGCATCTGCACCAAAGGTGAGCCCTCCAGCATCTCCACGATCTGCGTGGGGCCCTTCTGCATTTTGCCACTCGACGCGCCTAACCGGTTGCTGGCCCGCTGGCTAGTAGCCATCTTGGCGACGAACTCTACGAAATACACCGCTGGTCTGGTTGCTCCAGACTGGCCCTTGCTCCCCTCCAAAGGAGCAGTCCTTCTGACCTTGCTGGTCAGAACCATCAGCTTATTTCATCTCCTACAACAATTGCTTTTTGCCAAGGCTTGTTTGCTTCGATCAAGACGCCGACACCGCCGACAGCGAGAGCCTGCATGGGACAGCTCGTGACCCGACTCCTGGACGTCGTCGACCTCCAGGGACCACGTGGCTGCAGAGACAAGCTACACCTTTCTTCCTGTTTGCACCCGACATTGCCTGGCACCCACCTGGTGCCACGCTGGTCACTGGCTAGTGACTGTGAACACTGTCCCCTCTGCTTACAGGTCTTCAACATCTCCGATCCACCCTTGGATCCACTGCATCTCTCCCGGACCGACCGCCTGCAGCATCTTTGTCTTCAGGCTCCACGGAACAGATAGAAGAAACCCGACGCACTTCGAGGCCTATGCACCCGCTTCCTGTGGGTGAGGTAAAGCTGGCACACCTGTGCCCAAGTGTAGTATTACATCTCTAGTGCCTGTGTTCCAAATCTTGAGTTCCTAGTCCATCCGGAAGATCCTCTTTGCAGTAACTTTGTACTTTTTACGCACCCATTGAAACCTATGGGAGCACGCGTGTGACTATTTGCTCTGCACACGCCACCCGTGGACCTCCTGGTCACTAACTGGCGTTAGCTCCTTGTAGGCCCAGCGATTCTAGAGGCCCTAGGCCTTTTCCCTTTTCTGTTCGTGGTACTTATACCACTATTTTAGTATATGGTTCGAGTGGCCACCAGGGCCTATCCATATAAAGTGCAACTTCTGTGTATTCTGTGATAATCTTGTTTGACGATTTGTGCTCCTGTGCTCATAAAGAGACTAGGGGTTACTTTGAGAAATAAATACATATATATTTTGAATATATATCTGTGTGGTGTCCTTTCATTGGTATAAAAGGGGGTTGCATTTGGTAAAACAGCTGGCTTAACACGCTTCACGAGTTTAGCCTCAAAGACTGCTTAGCCTACGCTACCACTAGGGCAGCTAGTCCGAAAAGGTTGACTTACAACCACACCATAAGGGTTGCTTGGCATGGTACAAGGTGATCACTTTAACTAGTGAGCATCATATACCAGGCCAACTTCTCACAGCCACCATGTGGCAGGCTGTCATAAGTGCAGATGTTGACAATTAAGTGCCGGTGCCGAGCACAAGAAACTACCATCTCAAATTAAGCACTGATCCACTTTCAGCTCAAAATAAAATTGTGTGCTTTAAAATATCACTGTTAGTACAACATTTTAGGTATAATCCTACCAGGCAGCTCACCTTTCTGACTGCAAAGTCATATTGCAGACATTCAGAAAGCTGACCTAAGAATGCAATACCCCCACAGCTTGTCATTAGCTTTTTGTTTTGTCGTCACAGTTGCTTTCTTTCTTTTTGTTGGCTTTCTTTTTGGTCGCCCACCCCCATGTATTTCTCCCTCCTGTGGACCATAGCCTCTTTGCCACCTTTCTGAGTGGCTTCTTCATTCCTTCCTGGTGTGTTTACTTTCCCAGAATTCTTTTTCCTGAAGCAGATCATGAGAGTGCATGTCGTATCCAGCTGTCGCCCTTGTGTTTCTCTCCCAGCACCGCCCATACTACTCCCAAGCTAAGTGTGTTTCTGAGCAAAAACAGCCTTTATAATCCAATTTGGAACCTGGGCACATATGAAGTTACACATTAACAACTGCTCAATTGAAGTATTTCTTTTAAATGCAATAGAACTTCAATTCATGAAATGTACTCCCGATGCACTTTCAGTCATTACACATTTGCAATATTAGAAGGAAATGAAATGGACAAAGAAAACACCAAATTTTATATTTATTTAGTAACTGGTAAGTCATAATCACAATCGATTTCCAGTAAAAATTAAATACATCCGTGATCCAACACAGTGCTTAGTGCAGAGAGGGGAATGCAAACAAATGCATTATTTAAAATCTGGACATATATGATACAGTGGTTTTAAAGACTTTGTCATGGCCACGAAAAGTTATTCTCATGTTCAGGTGGATTGTCACTTATCATGATACCATGAGCGGCGTTGACAAAGTTTCGGCCATGTCAGTCCGGTGATCCACTGGCCACCATCCCAAGAGCGGAGCTTTACTGGGCTCTCAAACAATTAAACAAAGTGCTCAAAATTAATTATTGTACCTGATTTGATGCGCCTGAGAAAACTTACTGTTTCTACGGATGGCCCACAAAAGTCACATATGAAAGAAGAATGACCGTAAAAAAAAGAGGAAAAATTACTATGTTGCTATTCAACAAAGTGCACCTCAAAGTGTTCCTGCAGTGTTTACACTGTGTCTGAAAGGGGGGTGAGGGGTCTGATGTAAATTGCATTACTGAGTGAGAAAAGTGATGAAAACAACGCTTATGGGGGATATTGAAAAGAACATTAGAATTGACAAGCCTCATGACATGACTGGAGGTACTATCACAAGACACCTGAGATGACATTCCTGAAAAGAGACGGCTGTGACTGTGATCGCAGTCAACAAAATATGCATACTTAAACTATGGAGGACAGAAAAAAGAAAACTGAACTGTGGATACAGGAATTGTTCCAAAAACAAGTCGCCGAGTGGATGACCGCCAACTGTCTTCAACTGAATACCAAAAAGTCAGAGGTGTTGTTGGTGGGAGGGAACCATAGCTGCTGGAGCGAACTGTGGTGGCCTGGGAGTCTAGGCACGGCACCCACCCCAAAGCCTGTAGTGAAGAACCTGGGGGTTTGGATGGACACCTCACTTAATTTTCAGATCCAGACGAAAAAGGTGGCAGGAACTTGTTTTGGCCTGTTGCGCAGGCTCAAATCTATCCTGGTCTTCTTTGATGCTACGACCAGGCAGATCATTATTCAGCCCCTGATTTTGTCAAGGCTTGATTATGCTTGCTCGCTGTATTTAGGAGTAAATAAATCCGAAACTCAGAGGCTACAGAGAGTCCAGAATGCGGCCGCAAGATCTCTCCTGGGCCTGCGTAGAACTTGTCCAGTGACTAGTACCATCCGTCACCTTCACTGGTTACCTGTAGCCAGGCGAATTGAGTTTAAGGCATTGTGTATTGCCTTTAAAATCCTGAAACTGGCATACCCCCAAATTCTGTCTGATCTTCTTCTATCTTACACTCCTACACGATCACTTCGATCTATGGGACAATGTTTGGTAGTGATCCCCCGGGTTAGAAAAGTCCGTGCAGGTGGGCGCTCTTTCCGGAATAGAGCTGCCATTTTGTGGAACTCTCTGCCGGCCCATATTCGAGGGCTTACTAATTATTTCCACTTTAGGAAAGCGATCAAGACATTCTTGTTCCCTTCCTCGTAGGCCTTTGCGTTCTGTGCGTATTGCTCTTCTGTTGCTTAGCGCCGGGACGCCTCATAGCTGAGGCAGCTGTCGCGCTCTATAAAACCTTTTAACATAACATAACATAGCATTAAATAACATAACATTGATTTCTTTAAAAAAATTAAACATACATTACAAAAATTATATATAACTTTAACACATATACTAGCATACATAACACTAATTGTTTTTCTCGATAGTATGGTAAACAATAATAATTTTAAACCTCAACTCTCGATATTCTATCCAACTATATTTTGGTAATTTGATATTCTGGCCTCTCTATATTTTTAATTCGATATTCTGGCCTCTCTATATTTTTAATTCGATATTCTGGCCAGTCAATTTTTCAAATTCGATATTTTGGGTGTTTACCATAATAAACAAGAATTATATTGCAAGGTACAGAAAGGAAAGAAAGTTATTATAACTGTACATGTTTAAAACATTTCATAGTCCTTATGTCAGAACGGTCTAAATCTCCACCTCCGGTTGGGCACATCAGTCCCAGAATTGACACATAACCCAGAAGGTTCAGGCCCTCTTGAGGAAACAAAACCCCGGTCACGTCCATGAGCATTGGAACCAGGTTGCCATTTAACTAATCTGGACATGCTCCACACCTCACCAGAATTCAGCACAACAACATTCTTCCTGACTTCTTTGATGATAAAGGGCCCCATAAACCTAGAACAACCTTTCTTTAAGAAACCAGGATTCCTGATCAACACCTCATCCCCAACATTCCAGAGCTTGAGGAGAGATGAATTCTTTAGGTCAAACCTTTGTTTGTATTTTTCTTGGTGAAGTCTCCGTCTAGAAGCAAGCTGCTCATCCATCTCCACATCATTCACATCCAACCTTAACCAAGCAGGACTCAACTTGTCATGAGGTTTCCTGCCTCTCAGAATTGAAAAAGGAGAAAGGGACGTCATACAAAAGGAATGCCCCGAAGATAAAACTTGAAATGACGGATAGCCCAGAAGACTGCCAACGCCTCACGCTCAATCACAGAGTAACTCTCCTCAGCACCCCTAAGTGAGCGAGAGGCGAAAGCAACTATCCTGGACTCACCATCCACAACTTGTAATAAAACCGCCCCCAAACCAAGCATGCTGGCATCTGAAGACCAAATTGTTTTCTTGCAAGCATCAAAATGCCCTAAAGTAGGTATGGGACCAATTACACTCTTGATGCAGTTGAAAGCAGAAGAACAATCATCAGACCATAAAAATTGAGCCCCCTTTTTGAGCAGCAACCTGAGGGGAGAAGAAACACACACAAAAAATTCGGAACAAACTTGGAGCAAAATTCAGCCAATCCTAGAAATGATCGCACTTGGTCTTTGTTAACAGGTACTGGGGCTTTTACAATGCTTTCGGCAAGGTCCAATTTAGAACTAATTCCTTCAGCAGAAAAGGTATGTCGTAAATAATTTACAGAGGACACACGGAATTTGCACTTTTCTTTTTTGATAACTAAACCTGCATCTTGAAGTCGCTGTAAAACCTTCCACAATTGTTTGTCATGTTCATGTTCATCCTTACCGTAAACAAGAATGTCGTTTTGGAAGATGAGGACTTTGGACAATCCTTCCAATACTTTATTCATGAGCCTCTGGAAGCAGGTGTAAGAAATAGGATAAACACAACAGCAGGCCGCAGCGGATGCCAGGCCAAAGGGTATACAAATTAATCTAAAGGCCCCCAGAGGCGGCACAAATTATGTCAAATGCCTGGAATCTGGATGAAGTAGAACCTGGTGGTATGCAGATGACAGGTCTATAACGCTAAAACACTTAGCATCTTTAATCAGAGCAAGAGTCTCAGAGATATTTGGCAAAGGTTGCCTCTCAACCCAAATATGTTTATTTAACCTGCGTAAGTCCACACACATGTGAACTCCCTTGCCCCCATCTTTGGATGCCAAAACAATGGGGGCCAACCACTCAGAACATTCAATTTATTCAATGACACCTGCAGCCAACAATCTCTTGAGTTCCTGATTTAAGGGATCCATCATCATGTAGGGAACCTTCCTCACTTTATTAACAAATGGTTGAGCATTCTGTTTGAGAATAATCCTATGCTCAAACTTTGTAAGCAAACCCATCACTGAAAACCTTGGAGAATTGTGAACTCACATCATCTGATAACGACCCAGTGGACAGGAGCAACACTTTCTCAGATGAATTGGGACTTAAAGTGATACCCATGTCTCTCTGGTGTCTCCACCCAAGAAGATTATCACCTCTCTTCACCACTTACACCTTCCCAACTGTCTCTCTGTCTTTGAACTGAATTCTTGTGACTACATATCCTAAAACATCAATCTTGACTCCACCATATCCAACAGGATTGATGTCTGAGGGAGACAACTCGACTTTGTCAAGGCCAAACACATTGTCCCAATTAGTATCACCAACCATGGTGTAAGGCGAACCTGAATCAGCCAAAACCGGAAAATGTTCACCACCAATCAACACCTCACACTCAGGCATGTCCAACTTATCACCATCCACAACACCATTCTCTTTGACACTAAACACAAACTTTTTCTCCTCTTCAATACAGCGTACCATTTGGTTCCTACTACTACGACACACCCGTGCATAATGACCCCTTTTCCCATATTTATTGCAACCAGTAGATATAGCAAAACAATTGGGGCTGTTAGATAAGTGACTCTCACTCCCACACCTAAAGCATTTAAAACCAGGTCTATTGTTTCTTGACCCAGTACGTTCCGAATCAGTAAACCTGTACCTGGAACAAGACTGTTCGAATCAGGAAGCTTCTTATCCTTCTCTCTAAGGGTACCCTTCAACATCCCATTGGGATCATCCTTCTTGGAATCCTCTTTCTTAATTCCATGAATTGTCTTATCATCAACAGAAATATCACTGCCTTTTTCAGGCCTCATCTCTTGCACCCACATATTGGTATTCTCCATGCTTTCCACAATAGCTAAAGTTTCTTTGAGGTCTGGGTTTTTAGCAAGTAGCTTTTGTTGCACTTTTACATCATTGGTGCACCTGACAATCTGATCCCTAACAAGAGAATCAGTGAGTTGCTCAAACTCACAAGTACGAGCTAACGTCTTCAAAGTAGCTACTTAACTACCAATCTTCTCTTGTTTACCTTTGACCCTGGAAAAGAATTTATGACGCTCCAAAACTTTGTAAATTTTAGACCCAAAAATATTTTTCAAGCATCATAACAGACATGTCATAAACATTGTCAGGTTCACCGTCACCACGCCCCAAAACAATCTCATCCAAACTGTCGTAAACAAGTCTGCCTTCAACTCCCAAGTTATGCAATAGCGTTTCTTGTTTCCTCAAAGCAGAAAACATTTCTCCCCCAATGGCTAACAAATAAGAGTCAAATAAAGGTTTCCATCTCTTCCAAGGTAAGATGAGATCACCAACATCTGAGAGAAATTGCAGTGGTTGAGACATGCTTGAGGAAGCCATTATGAGAGAACGCAACAGTTTGCTAGCTAAAGACTGTGGTAATGCAAATTGAAACAATGACAATTCCCACAGTCACACACTCAAATGCTTATCTCCCATAGCACAACAACAATTATAGAGAAATGGATAAAATAAAGTATATGCATAATGTACACAATGTCAAATTTAAAGACCAAACAAAAATCGTTCAATCAACAGTAAGGCAAGAGTTAAATTGTAAAGAAAAACTGTGGGATTAAGATAGTGTGCGCATCACACTAATGTACACATTACCAAATAAAGTGAGCGCATCACCGACGCACTGTAGGATGATATCCTTCTAATTGGGATTCTTTCCAAGACGTTGTATGCAAACATCAACCTTTGGTCTCAAGTAAAGTGTGCGTATCACTGAAACGCTGTACAAATAAAATATGCCTGATCCACAATGTGCGCAATGCGCAATTTCAATATCCATAGGAAAGTGTACGCATCACTGCGCTTGCCCGTTGAGAAAATATTTTATTCAAATGCGCATGTTCCGGGTTGAGAAAAATGTGCGCATCACCGCGCATGCTTCTTAAACGATCACAAAGGTACCATTGCTCGCACAATGCAATAGGCCAAAACAGACTGAAATACACAGTCAAAAGATGGTGGCAACTCGTCCGTGTCACACCGGGAGGCTGCCGGCACGTAATTGCAGTGCGGCGTCCAAGGCAGGTAAAAATGAAGATGGGCGTCACAACATGAAGGTCCCACGAAGGATCGAATTTTACCTCTTCAAGACAATGAGGTAAGGAGCCTTCAGCGCGTGTAAGTGAAGTTTAAAAAATGCCAATGGCAGTGGCTTGAAACTTGCACATACTTCGATAAATCCGCCTCGATAAATCTGCTGCACTACACAAACCACAGTAGCTGTAGCAAATTCAATCTAAGGACACAAGCACAGCCAAAGCGCGTACTGCCAAGGAAATAATCTTGATCGCAGTGATGCAAAGTCCACGCAACAGCTTTGGCACAATAAAACCTGTGAACACCAAGCCAGGTTGCACAACCAGTGTAGGCACACTATAGTCCAAGGAATACTGTACAAAAAGCACAAAAGGACAAAGAGCATGAGTCAGTCTCACTTCAGACAGTACCTGAATCTCGTAGTCCAGAGAAATTTTAACTTAAAAATGCTGCAGTCGAAAAATGGGTTCATTGGGGAAACTGGTGATCATCAAGACCTGTCCCCACGCAGGTCTAACTCATCGCCAGTGTAAAGAAGTCCAAGGGGGGCACACTGGAAGCTTATAGTAGATTTATTGGTAAGTACAAGTAAAGGACCACCTGCCCAGGCAGCAGTCAACTTCCAACTGCCAAGGATGCAGCCACAGATAACAGAGCATTCTGTTGTCAAGCAATGATACATGGAATGCAGGGACGCAGCCCAGCAACAGAGGTAAGAAAGACAGGGCACAAGGATGGAAAGCAGGGAAAGGAAAGAAAGAAGCAAAACCACAACATTGTACTATAGATGTGTACATATATATGTGTATTGCTTTGTATTAAAGTGTAGAATAAGCATGTTTAGAAAAATAATTATATATAGATACTCATTGGTTCTGCATAACGAATGTACATATTACTGATAGTAAGTAAATCTTTGTATCATAACCATTTATCTACAATTGCTTCACTATTGATCTCCAATATATATATATGATTCCTCCAGGCTTAGGTAACTGCCACTGCACTCCTGAACAGAGGGTGCGTCGTCGAGGCGGACCACCCAGGCTCGGTCCGTAGTAAATTTCAAAAGTTCCTCGCAACACAAGGATGACGACGCCGTGTTCTGGTCAAAAAACTTTTATTGCAATCGGCTGGTAGGACGCGTTTCGCCTGACTAGCAGGTGAACAAGCCTGCTAGTCAGGCGAAACGCGTCCTACCAGCCGATTGCAATAAAAGTTTTTTGACCAGAACACGGCGTCGTCATCCTTGTGTTGCGAGGAACTTTCGAAATATATATATATATATATATATATATATATATCCTTCAAAGTGTGTCCCGTGCTCGGGGATGCACTCCATCACAGGCGAACTCACAAAGTCCTTTTCATTAGGGGAACCGGCAGTTGCATTGCTGAGCTTATTTTCGGCCTAACATGTTTCAGAGCCCCCAGCTCCTTTCTCAAAGGCAGTCCTCAGCCTCGCGCAAACAAACAACGTGCACTCGTTTTTTTCTTCATTTAAATACCTTTAATAGGTTGCAGGTGAGCCATTTAGCTAAGGATTCTGGTATCCCATTTTGCTAAGGATTCTGGTATCCGTTTTGCACATTGCATTAATTTTAACCCTCCAGTGGGTGTTGCACGACTGGGGAAATTATTCAAAGTTTTTCAACCCTCCAGTGGGCCCCAGCTGCTCAAATGCACGGTTTAATTTAAAGCACAGTGATGTCGCAAACAGGTAACAGTCTAGTCTTTACCTTGCGCCCCATTTTCCTTCTTGGGTGGTGCTGTCCCCCACGGCCTGGACCGCCGTGTAAAACATCCTTCAAAGTGTGTCCCGTGCTCGGGGATGCACTCCATCACAGGCGAACTCACAAAGTCCTTTTCATTAGGGGAACCGGCAGTTGCATTGCTGAGCTTATTTTCGGCCTAACATGTTTCAGAGCCCCCAGCTCCTTTCTCAAAGGCAGTCCTCAGCCTCGCGCAAACAAACAACGTGCACTCGTTTTTTTCTTCATTTAAATACCTTTAATAGGTTGCAGGTGAGCCATTTAGCTAAGGATTCTGGTATCCCATTTTGCTAAGGATTCTGGTATCCGTAGTGCACATTGCATTAATTTTAACCCTCCAGTGGGTGTTGCACGACTGGGGAAATTATTCAAAGTTTTTCAACCCTCCAGTGGGCCCCAGCTGCTCAAATGCACGGTTTAATTTAAAGCACAGTGATGTCGCAAACAGGTAACAGTCTAGTCTTTACCTTGCGCCCCATTTTCCTTCTTGGGTGGTGCTGTCCCCCACGGCCTGGACCGCCGTGTAAAACATCCTTCAAAGTGTGTCCCGTGCTCGGGGATGCACTCCATCACAGGCGAACTCACAAAGTCCTTTTCATTAGGGGAACCGGCAGTTGCATTGCTGAGCTTATTTTTGGCCTAACATGTTTCAGAGCCCCCAGCTCCTTTCTCAAAGGCAGTCCTCAGCCTCGCGCAAACAAACAACGTGCACTCGTTTTTTTCTTCATTTAAATACCTTTAATAGGTTGCAGGTGAGCCATTTAGCTAAGGATTCTGGTATCCCATTTTGCTAAGGATTCTGGTATCCGTAGTGCACATTGCATTAATTTTAACCCTCCAGTGGGTGTTGCACGACTGGGGAAATTATTCAAAGTTTTTCAACCCTCCAGTGGGCCCCAGCTGCTCAAATGCACGGTTTAATTTAAAGCACAGTGATGTCGCAAACAGGTAACAGTCTAGTCTTTACCTTGCGCCCCATTTTCCTTCTTGGGTGGTGCTGTCCCCCACGGCCTGGACCGCCGTGTAAAACATCCTTCAAAGTGTGTCCCGTGCTCGGGGATGCACTCCATCACAGGCGAACTCACAAAGTCCTTTTCATTAGGGGAACCGGCAGTTGCATTGCTGAGCTTATTTTCGGCCTAACATGTTTCAGAGCCCCCAGCTCCTTTCTCAAAGGCAGTCCTCAGCCTCGCGCAAACAAACAACGTGCACTCGTTTTTTTCTTCATTTAAATACCTTTAATAGGTTGCAGGTGAGCCATTTAGCTAAGGATTCTGGTATCCCATTTTGCTAAGGATTCTGGTATCCGTAGTGCACATTGCGAGTGCACGTTGTTTGTTTGCGCGAGGCTGAGGACTGCCTTTGAGAAAGGAGCTGGGGGCTCTGAAACATGTTAGGCCGAAAATAAGCTCAGCAATGCAACTGCCGGTTCCCCTAATGAAAAGGACTTTGTGAGTTCGCCTGTGATGGAGTGCATCCCCGAGCACGGGACACACTTTGAAGGATGTTTTACACGGCGGTCCAGGCCGTGGGGGACAGCACCACCCAAGAAGGAAAATGGGGCGCAAGGTAAAGACTAGACTGTTACCTGTTTGCGACATCACTGTGCTTTAAATTAAACCGTGCATTTGAGCAGCTGGGGCCCACTGGAGGGTTGAAAAACTTTGAATAATTTCCCCAGTCGTGCAACACCCACTGGAGGGTTAAAATTAATGCAATGTGCACTACGGATACCAGAATCCTTAGCAAAATGGGATACCAGAATCCTTAGCTAAATGGCTCACCTGCAACCTATTAAAGGTATTTAAATGAAGAAAAAAACGAGTGCACGTTGTTTGTTTGCGCGAGGCTGAGGACTGCCTTTGAGAAAGGAGCTGGGGGCTCTGAAACATGTTAGGCCGAAAATAAGCTCAGCAATGCAACTGCCGGTTCCCCTAATGAAAAGGACTTTGTGAGTTCGCCTGTGATGGAGTGCATCCCCGAGCACGGGACACACTTTGAAGGATGTTTTACACGGCGGTCCAGGCCGTGGGGGACAGCACCACCCAAGAAGGAAAATGGGGCGCAAGGTAAAGACTAGACTGTTACCTGTTTGCGACATCACTGTGCTTTAAATTAAACCGTGCATTTGAGCAGCTGGGGCCCACTGGAGGGTTGAAAAACTTTGAATAATTTCCCCAGTCGTGCAACACCCACTGGAGGGTTAAAATTAATGCAATGTGCACTACGGATACCAGAATCCTTAGCAAAATGGGATACCAGAATCCTTAGCTAAATGGCTCACCTGCAACCTATTAAAGTTATTTAAATGAAGAAAAAAACGAGTGCACGTTGTTTGTTTGCGCGAGGCTGAGGACTGCCTTTGAGAAAGGAGCTGGGGGCTCTGAAACATGTTAGGCCGAAAATAAGCTCAGCAATGCAACTGCCGGTTCCCCTAATGAAAAGGACTTTGTGAGTTCGCCTGTGATGGAGTGCATCCCCGAGCACGGGACACACTTTGAAGGATATATATATATATATATATATATATATATATATATATATATATATATATATATATATATTTCCCCGTTATAGTTAGTTAAGCTAACTATAACTCGCGCGCCCGTAATGCACTGCTGATGACGTCACATATTACATCACTCATGACAGGGTCAGTGACATCACTCATGACATCACTGATGACATCTCAAATGACATCACTGATGACATCACTGATGACATCATCCAGTGAATGTGTGTTTTTCTGAAAATTAAATATGTTTTATATATCTCAAGGTCGATGGAAGAATAAATGAGTATATAAGTGTCTAAATGGATGATTTGTTTTTGAAAAATTGATTGTATTACTGATGATTAAGTGTATCTTATTGAATACATGGCTAAGTGAGTAATGTTTAAATGTGTAAATACCTGTATCAGTCTCTCACTTTGTGTATAAGTGGCTGCATGGGTTGGTGAGCAGCAACATGAGTGTCTATATAGGTTATTAGTTGGTTTTTTGAGTATCAGTATGAGTGTCTGAGTGTCTGTATGGTTCAGTGGGGGGTATTACGTAGTGCATAAGTGCATGAATGAGTGACTCACTGTTTGTATGTGTTGAAGACAGCATATGTGCAGGACTGTATGGGTGGAAGAGTGTGTGTATGGGTGTGTTAGTGAGTGAATGGCTGTCTCAATAGTGTCTCTATGAGTAACTACATATGTTTTAAACTAGTATATGTGACTATTGGTGTATATAAGTGAGTGTATGTGAGAGTGAGAGATTGAAAGAGTTCCTGTATGAATAAGTATGTGTTTCTATAAGTGATTGTTTAAAAGACTAAGTATGTGTAAGTTTCCGTAGAAGTAAGTGTGGTGGTGTGTGTATAACTGTATATGCAAATAAATGTATGTTTGATTCTTTATTAGCATGAGTAACTATGTGTGTGAGTAACTCTATGGATGAGTGGCATTGTGTTACAGGATGTATAGGTGTATGAGTACATATGATGTGTGAGTACACGAATGAGTGACTGTACAGGACTGTTGGTGAATAAGTGGATGTTTATGTGGATCTTAGAATTATTGAAGAGGTTGTTGTAATTGGTATTGGTATGTCCATTTTTTTGAAAATTTCAGTCTCTATTTTTGAATGTGTGTATCAAAGGTTATATTAGGGTGAGAGGAGGTCTGCCACTCTATCACATGGATGATGTCATCAGTGATGTCATCAGTGATGTCATTTGAGATGTCATCAGTGATGTCATGAGTGATGTCACTGACCATGTCATGAGTGATGTAATATGTGACGTCATCAGCAGTGCATTGCGGGCGCGCGAGTTATAGTTAGCTTAACTAACTATAACGGGGAAATTTCATTGGTTTTTTACGAGTGAAATGTCCAGCTAACTATAACGTGTGTGAAACCTATAGTTTTTTCACTGAATTTGCAAGGTTTTTTAAATGCTAATTCCTAACTATAACGTGTGTGAAACCTATGGTTTTTTCACTGAATTTGCAAGGTTTTTTAAATGCTAATTCCTAACTATAACATGTGTGAAACCTATGGTTTTTTCAGTGAATTTGCAATGTTTTTTAAATGCTAATTTCTAACTATAACGTGTGTGAACCCCATGGTTTTTTCAGTGAATTTGTATGGTTTTTTAAATGCTAATTCTTAGCTATAACATATGTGATTCCCATATTTTTTTTTATTGATTTTTTATGATTTTTTTATTATAAATTCTTATATTAAATGTGTTTTTTTTTTAAAAAAAACAAGTTTTTTAAAAACTTTTTATTCTCTTAAAACACTATGGTTTTTTTCTAAAAAATCTGCAATATTTCAAGTTTTCTCTTTTTTTTTTTTACCAAACAGGTAAGATATATTAGTATAACTTTGAAAATATATATATATTTTTTTTTTTTTTTTTTTTAGTGCGCGTACGGTAAGCGTACGGTAAGCGTACGGTTTACGCAATGTCCGTAATTTATCTACTCTGTTTGCGTATAGTTACGCAATTTGCGTAGCCGCGCGTACTGCGCGTGGGGCGCGTAGGCGTGTACGCTACACGCGCACGTTACGCGGAAGTGTTGGGGAGTGACTGTTATGCGCATGCGCGCGAGCGCGTGTCTTTTTTACGCGCATGCGTACTTTTGCCGTAAGCGCACCGTAAGCGCAACGTACGCGCACGGTGGGTCATGTGATCAAGAAACACAACTTTTGATTGGTTGAAACTACTTTCAGTTCTAGAACTCTCCTACACCACACCCATTCCCCTCATTTCTGCTTGTGATCCCTTAGGAGAAGGAGCTGGGTTGTCTTTGTGATACGATGGCAGAACAGCAGAGCTCTTCTGAGAGTGAGGCTAGCAGCACTACCTTGAGGCAGAGAAGGAGGAAAGAAAAGACCTCTTTCATATGGGAGTATTTTACTTTTCCAGAGGACAAGAAAAAGGTAAATGCACCCTTAGTGACTTGTAAGCTGTGTGGCCGTGTACTTTCAAGAGGGAATCCCAACAAGAAGTATTCCTTCGGGAATCACACCATGTTGAGACACCTTAAAGATGTACACAGAAGGACACATGCTCGACATACTGAAGGTAACCCTTCAGTAAGTCAACCAAGCACATCCACAGCAGCTCAGCCTGGTCCATCATCTGCAGGGCCGAGTCCATCTTCGGCAGGTCAGGTGAGCCCTTCATCTGTGGTGGGAGCATCTCCTTTTTCTTCTCCTCTGGAAAGAAACCATCGATTTCTGAGGGTTGAAATACGGTGCGCCACTTGTCATGATCTAATTTGTCATAGGGAGACCAGTGTTTCCCTAGTGAACAATAAAATAGATCAGCACATTTGTGGTACCGACTAATATTCCCATTCTTTCTTTCCTCTGTCCCTGCATGAACACAACGGCTCTTGTAAGAGCCAACCTTACCTTTCAACTATTTTTTATATATGTTTTTAAAACTTTTTTTTTGATTTTTTTTTTACCGTACGCGTACGGTACGCGTAATTTTTTTTTTTTTTTTTTAAAAAACACTAAAAATCAATTCTCACATTACAAGGTCCTTGAGAGACTACAATGAAAAACTGAAAATGTGATTGTGGAGAAGTGGAAAAAAGGGACCATGACATTTTTGACTTACCATACCCACTCAAAAAAATATTTATTAATTTAAATTTAATTTTAATTGCTTTAAAAATGGTTCTAGTTTTCGAAAATTTTCTATCTCAATCTGAAAAAAAAGAAAAAAGTATTAATATTTAATAAAACATTTTATAATACAGTACACATATTTACATTTTTTTCAAAAAAATGTTTTGCCTTTTTTTTTTTGCTGTTTTCAGAATATATTGCATTTCACTATAAATTGTGAAAGCAATTGCATTCATCATTTAACAGCGGGCAAAAAAAAAATTAACAATCTCAAAGATTGTTTTAAAAAAGCCCACAATCTCTTTTTGCATAAACATAACTTTATAGAAATGCATAATATTCTTAAAAAATATCATCTAATATCAATACTTATTTCTTTAAAATACCGTCTGACATTTTTGTTTCAGAAGTATAATCACAAAAATATATCTTAAATAACTCCACAATACATCTGGTTCCATTTCCTTTAGGCCAAATAGTAATTTTAAAATTCTTTTTTGATTAAATTTCCAATGGTAATCCAATAAAAATCTAAAGTTTAAATTGTACAGATCTCACCGATTGTCTGTAACATTTTGGTTTCCGAAAGATTAATTAATAATTAAATAAGTCCACAATAGAATTGTTTACCTTTCCGCATGGCCAAATAGTAATTTTAATAATCTTTTTTGAATAAATTTCCAATGGCAATCCAATAACATTCCAAAATTTAAATTGTGCAGATGTTACCGATTTTGTCTAAATTTTTGGTTTTCCAAAGTTTCATTAAAAATTGAAAAAGTCCACATTACAATTAGTTACCTTTCCATTAGGCCAAATGATAATTTGTAAAATAATTTTTTTTGAAAATTCCAATGGTAATCCAATAAAATGGTAAAATTGTTTTGTACAGATGTTGCCAAATCTCTCTAAAATTTAGGTTTCAGGAAGACTAGATAGGAATTTGCTAAATCAAAAGGCAAACATTGCTTAAAAATCAATTGGGAATCATTACACAGTGTCCAGCCTTTTTCACATTTAAGATAAACTGTGTAATGTCCAGAAGTTACAGTAGGTCCTTCATGGAAAATTATTGCAACTGTTACAAAAGTTTTTCCTGAAATTGATAATTGCTGTCCTGTAAACTTCTTTATTAAAGTATCTAATTTTGAACCATCAGCTTTACAGCGTTTCATCATTAAAATTACATATTGTCCGTATTCCTTTAAAATTAACGTTGAAAACATATCAGATTGACACTCACTGCATTCCATGCTATGATTAGCATCTTTAACTAATTTAGCAAAAGTGACTGTTTTACTTTCTGGCAATGTTAAATAAATAAACCTTTCAGAATCAACATTAGAGCCACATATATTGTAACAGTTTTCACAACTATGTTCCCATTTATAAGAGAGACCAAATAAATTTTCAATGGGAACCCCTTCTTCTTCCAGTACCTGAAGAAAAAACATCAAGAATTCCTGTGCGTCTTGCTGTACATTTTGAGAAAACTGTGTTCGTCCTGAACATACATCTAAAAGTTTTCTAATTTCAGTAGCACTTTCTATTTGAGTTTTATCATTACTCAGCTTTTGAAAAAGGAGACTCAACTCAGAACAGAATCTTTTTCCCTGATTTACTATTATCTGCTCTTGCACACTTTCCAGATAAAATGCAACATTCAGCACTACATTAGCGTAGCAGTTGACACCAGAGCTATTTTCAAAATGACATCCTACAACCTGTTCTTCATTTTCCTTTTTCTTTTTGCTTGCAATTACATCACTCCTCTTTTTTTTCCTCCTCTCTACATCTTCATTACAGATATTCTCATTTCTCCTTTTACGAGAAACTACACGTTTCTCCAACACAGGATACTGACCTAAATGAGGAGCATAGCTTCTTCTTAATCTATTATACTCCTTTACACAATTTGTATCAGCACTAACTTTTGAGTCATCAAAGTCTATCATGAATAAACCTGATAATGTTTTCACTCGTGACAAAGCAACATATGCCATACCTTCTTTGAACACAGTTGAACCAATGTTCACAAAAGCACAATCTACAGTCAATCCTTGAGACTTGTGAATAGTTACAGCATATGCTAGAGAAAACGGAAACTGCTTCCTACGTACATATAAGTCTTTCACAAGCATGAAACGAACTGAACAACGACAAATGTCTTTAACTTCTTCTATCTGATCAAATTTTATTTTTAAACATTCAATTCCATCTTTTTTCTGATAATTAATAAAACCCACAACTCTTCCCATAGCTCCATTAACTAAACCTTTTTCAACATCCAAATTTCTCCTTAAAAATACTCTACAGTTCATGCAAACATATAGATTTTTTTCTAATCCAGCTGTTTTGGAAATGTTCTTCTCTAGTGAATCCAATTTATTTTTCAGTGTGCCTGTTAATGTGAGAGTAATTCTTCCATCCTCAATTTTGTCCACTGCTTCCAATTTCCTGATATCTTCCTTTTCCAATTTCAAAAGCTCCTCATTGAATATTGAGCATTCACGTAGAGTTGGCATTAAGCAGATGCCACTTTTCTTTTCTGCAATGTTCTTGTATATCTTCTCTGCAACTATTTCTTCCTTTGGAAATAAATTATGTAGCAACCGACTCTGTAATGCTTTTGTGCCTGCTTCAGTGAGTAGTCCAATCCTGATATCTTTCAGAATACTTCCATATTCTTCATCGTTTGCTTGCCTCATATTAGTAGTAAGTTCCTTGTACTCAAAGAAGGACCAAATATTTGCATTACCAATGCTTCCCAATGACTTCTTTGTGTCTTCATGTGTCACAGTATTAAACACTGGTTGTCCTTTAACTGGAGTAAGCTGTAGAAGATCCCCAAAAACTATGACATGTTTTCCACCAAATAACACGTCATAGTCTGTCCTTAGAATTTGCTGCATTCTTAAATGCACAAAGGCAAGCATTAAGTTTGATACCATGCTCACCTCATCAATAATGAGAACTTGCATCTTCTTCAATACTCTTGAAACTTCCAAGCATGCTTCTCCAGTTAGCTTGTTGTATTGTATTTTGTTCTCATGCTCCACTGGTAACATTAGCAAACGATGTAAGGTGATTCCTTTTATGTTATAGGCTGCTAACCCAGTTGGAGCAGTAACCACACAAGACAAAGTAGAATCCGTTTTTTGCTGTAGGTAGCTTCTGATGACTTTTATTAAGAAACTTTTTCCAGTTCCAGCTTGTCCACTTACATACATCCTGATTGGATGAAATGATGTGCATGAGCACTCTTTTTTTTCATGTTGAAATCAGTGATCAATTTTGCTTCTGATCTCTTCATAAATTTGTTGCTGCTCTTCATTCAGTTGTCTTTCCAAATTTTGTACGTCTATAAATTCTTCTTGAGCTTGATTCATAGCCGTTTCCACTTCATTCATGGCTATTGATGCTTCATTTTCAACGATTGGTTGTCCTAGGGGATCTTGACTGAGTGTTCCTGAACTTTGGCTGTCTTGAGAACTGTCTCTAGCTACTTCAGCTGCAATTGTAGTTTCCTGTTCAATTTCTTCATTTAACATTTGCAGATAAGTTGTGAATGTACTGCATTGTATGCTGTCTTTGCAAGCATTAAATGAATCTTCATAGCTTTGAAATTCTCCCAGTAGTTCATCCTCTGAACGCCATGGTTTAAACAGCTGTAAAAGAGCCAAGTAGTAAATTTCCTTTTTGTCAGTAGTGTCGCAACTCAGCTTCCGGTGATTTATCAAACTTCCTTTTGTTTGCTTCACCAAACATCCTTCCTCACCAATGACTTTATATTTTCCATTGTTGATGTCTTCTGCGGCTTTCCGTGAATAAATGTAGTTCTGCAGCACTTCATAGAGACACATGTTCTCCAGATGATGACTTCTCTTGGGATAATATGTGTCCAACATGTTTGATTTCAAAATATCTGTACTTTCTGGGTCATTCTCGGCCAAATATTCAATTTCTCCAACAGATTTCAGTACCCGATTTCTCATTGCTGCAAGGCCTAAACTTGCCCAAATTATTCTTCTTGATTTCGAGTAGAGACTTGCAGAAGATAACCTATCTGAACATTCATAGGATCCAATTTCTCGATGCGATAACATCTTTAAACTGAAACTGTACAGCTTCTTACTGACAGTCTTCTCGTGAGAAATCTCTTCCCACATTTCTTTCAATTCAGTTTTTTCTGATTTAGTAATGTAAGACGTTACATATCGAGCAACAGCAATGGAATTGTCAGCTACATACTGTATATCCATGTTAGCATTCCACATGGATAAAATGACTGGGTTGTAGTCATTTATATTTTTTGATTCTTCTTTTCTTTTAAGGTTGTAGGTATTCTTAGGTGATTTTCTTGTGATAGTATGTCTCACAGATGACATAAAACTGTTTACTCTTCCATTTGAAAGAACAGGTCTAGGAAATCCAAATCGACATTTAGTGTAGTATTTATCTTTGCTCTTGTATTTCCGTCGACAGTATTTTCCACACCGATGACTTTGGAAACGTAAAACTTGCTCCTTTAACTTTTTCTCTTCTGTGCTTTTTGGTATAGCACATGTTGCATATTCTTCAATGTAAGATAACACTGCTTCATCAGCATCTGTTCCAAACTTTGGGGCATCCTTGATCCACAACAGCATATGAATATGAGGAGCACCTCTTGCCTGGTACTCTTTTCTCCAAAAGAAATCCACTACTTCTCCTAGAGGTGGATTTTTTTTATTGCAGATGAAGGACATCATAGCCTCAAATCTATGATTGAAATATCTGCAAACATTAACCGGATCCAATGAGCACAGTTCTCCTCCTGTCTTGTATTCGATGTTTTGAATGTTTGAATTTGCCTCTCGTAGAAAATCCAGTAAATCATCCCAAGCGTACTCAGCACAGCTTAGGGTAAGGAACCATGTTGGTGTTCCTAAATTCCGTAACATGCATTTTAATTCACCATGGCGTCGGTTCCAATATTCATTTGTCCCACGCTGACAAGCCATCAGATTGATCAGTTGTGTTTCCAAATGATCATCTCGGTGCTGCACTTTCTCCATAAAATCCTTAGCAGACACATTTTGTAAATGTACTCCACTTTTTAAAATGTGATTTACTGCATAAGACAGTGCAGACAAGTCGCTTTCAAATAAAAGATGGAACAAATAAGGAATACTTTGTCGAAATCTGGGATCTTCAGCATATAGTCTTGTAGTCCGATACTCAGAAGCTGGAATCTGTTCTGGACGTTCATCGTATCGTCCTCCTTTTCCTTTAGGAAACAGCTGGGGAAAACATCGAGCTTCCAAGCTCTCCTCCCATACACTCACGGGAGTTCCTTTTGCTTTCTTCATCTGAAACAGATCAATATTGTCTCCCATAACTTCTTTTGAATGAAGAGGATGTATGCTAAAATGTTCATAAATTTCTTCTTCCTTTGACTTGTCCACTTTTTCAATTTGTCCAGTTGGTGTTTCTGTGTCTTCTTGTAAATCTTCTTCTTCTTCTTCTTCTATATAAATTGATTCATACCATTTGTTATTCCTTTTCAAATACAAATTTGCTCTTTGTACTTTCCGTACATCTACCAGCTCCTGCCAAATCTTCTTATTCTTTGTAGGTACACCATTAACCAGAATAACTAATGGTTCAGTTTCCAAAGTATCTGCATCAATAGTTTCCATATTTTTTTTCAAATCCAAGGGCAAATACACCACTCTACCTTTTAAACCTCTCAGTAAATCTGAAGGAGGTAATTTACCAGTTTTGGGCTCCATACGTACTATGGTCTGGAATGGATGAACACATTGAATAAGTATAGACTCATAAGTATTTAATTCAGAAAGTTCGGCAGGAATAACATCCAATTCTAAATTATTATGTACAGCTCTGGTCGGCATTCTATTTTCTTCTAATTTGTTGTAACAGTATTTACAAATACGCTGAACTTCACCCAATTCAAAACAATTTTCAAGAAATATATATGTGGCAAAATCCTTCCACTTATAATTATCTTCATTTTCACTTTTTCTATAGAGATCAACATACCTGGTTTGTTTTCTATAATGAGTTCTGCGGCAACAAATACAAGTAATATTTGGTCTTTCATTAGAGATTTTTTCAAATTGTGTTATGTGATCATTAAATGTCTTACTTACAAATGGTTCTACATTCTCTTCCACTTCTTCCTCATTTACTGTGTCCTTTTCTGCACTGTTTTGTTCAGGACCAAAGTAACAAAACTGAATTTCATCAACAACCTTCTCTACATCTGATACTGACCCACGGAACAGAGCCCTATTCAATTCATCTAACTTTAGTGCTGGACTTTTAGCAAAATACAACCGTCTCACAAACTTTCTCATTTCAGTATGATGAACAGCCAGCATCCTAAAATGATGGAAAACACTATTACACACTTTTCTAGATAGACAAGCCAGAGAATGACCCTGCAAACCAGTATTCTCTCTCACTCTGCATGGATCTAGACTTTGAAGCACCTTAATCTTCTGTTTTACACTTTTTTTACTATATTCTCTTAGAAACTCACGAAATTTATCAATAGATTCCTGACGCACAGTGCAAATACTACTACAATTCCAAGTGTACACTGGGGCTTTAGGACGTCTCCCCATAGCCTCATCCGCCATCACTTGTACCTCATCTCTTGGAACCATTATCTCCTTCTCCATTATGCAACCATTTTTCACTTCGTAAGCACGACCTCTGGTGTCAACTGCATGCAGCAAACTATTACTTTGAAAATAGCTCTCTTCATTAAAAAAAGGTTCACTACTTGAACTATGCATCCATTTTCCTAAAAACACTTTACAAAAGTTTGTTCTGTTCACTACTCTTTTCCTTTTGCTTTGTGATTTCAGTACATTAACCATTTTATCTAATGTACGCATCCTATTCAAAATTAAAATGAATAGTTTCCTTTTTAATTCTAATGCCTTTGCTGCAATGGCTTCAATTTCTTTTTTTCTCTTGTAAAATTTTGCCTTTTGCTTATATTTCTTCACATCCTTTATCAAATTGGACATAACTCTTCTCTGAAACATTTTTCTACGTATCTCTTTAAACGCTGTTTTTCTGTTTAAGTTAATCTTTATATTTACAGAAGGTATATTTGCATTAACTAAATTCTCAATTTTTTCCTGTCCTTTTCTATTGAAAACATTCTTTCCAGTACAGACATTTTGTACATATTTCCTTTTTTTGAATATGTTCTTTAAAAAATCTTTTGTCTGCTTACCAGAAGATTTTTTCTTTTTCCCAACATGAGCATCTCCAACTAACTTAGGTCCTCCAGTTGTCTTCAAATATAGGTTTTTTTGTGGTCTTTCTTTAGTCTGGATTTTGTAGGCATCTTAAATTTTGTTCACTGCTCTTCAGCAATACCTGAAAAAAACTAAAACAAAATTCCTTTATTTTATTTAAATATATTACTACATTTTTTATGTTCTTTAGAAATCTTAAAATACTATAAACCCCTTTCCTATAAATGAAAATCACAATAACACCTTCACAAATTAAATATCTAAAAATAATTCCTGTGTGCACACAAAGTCATGCTTTGAAATTAGACAGAAAACGAAATTTCTTTGCCAATTGCAAAGCATACTTTCTACTCTTTTTTTTGGCAAGTGATAAGTACTTTTACAGACTGACACATTTTGAATCCACTTTTCAGATTCTTAAACAAGCACATGTCCAAACTGCTTTTTCAGACCAGCACCATGTGTAACCTGGGTGACTGACACACTTACTTTTCTTTTTTTTGGCAAGTGATAAACACTTTTACAGACTGACACATCTTGAATCCACTTTTCAGATACTGAAAACAGCACATGTCCAAACTGCTTTTTCAGACCAGCACCATGTGTAACCTGGGTGACTGCCTACACTCCAGCAAGGGCAACCAGCCTTACTGATGCTGTATGTATTTGCATTACTGACTGAAACCTCAAACCCCACTCGGTTGTGAATACTGTGCATGATTCCAGAGGATAAGCAGCTGGGTGTGTGCTAAGAATCTGCTTCTACACAAAAAAAATGGCTCCCCCTTTCCATCTAATGCAACTGTGAAATCACCAGAGCAATACGCAATAAATCTCTGCCTGTAATTCCTCTTTGCACACAGAGTCATGTTTTCACATTAGTCACAAAACGAAATTTCTTTGCCAATTTGAAAGCACACTTACTAGTCTTTTTTTTGGCAAGTGATAAGTTTTTTTTACAGACTGACACATTTTGAATCCACTTTGCAGATTCTTAAAAAAGCACATGTCCAAACTGCTTTTTCAGACCAGCACCATGTGTAACCTGGGTGACTGACTACACTCCAGCAAGGGCAACCAGCCTTAGTGATGCTGAATGTATTTGCATTACTGACTGAAACCTCAAACCCCACTCGGTTGTGAATACTGTGCATGATTCCACAGGATAAGCAGCTGGGTGTGTGGTAAGAGTCTGCTTCTGCACAAAAAAATGGCTCCCCCTTTCCATCTAATGCAACTGTGAAATCACCAGAGCAATACGCAACAAATCTCTGCCTGTAATTCCTCTTTGCACACAGAGTCATGTTTTCATATTAGTCACAAAACGAAATTTCTTTGCCAATTTGAAAGCACACTTACTACTCTTTTTTTTGGCAAGTGATAAACACTTTTACAGACTGACACATTTTGAATCCACTTTTTAGATTCTTAAAAAAGCACATGTCCAAACTGCTTTTTCAGACCAGCACCATGTGTAACCTGGGTGACTGACTACACTCCAGCAAGGGCAACCAGCCTTAGTGATGCTGAATGTATTTGCATTACTGACTGAAACCTCAAACCCCACTCGGTTGTGAATACTATGCATGATTCCAGAGGATAAGCAGCTGGGTGTGTGCTAAGAGTCTGCTTCTACACAAAAAAAATGGCTCACCCTTTCCATCTAATGCAAATGTGAAATCTCCAGAGCAATACGCAATAAATCTCTGCCTGTAATTCCTCTTTGCACACAGAGTCATGTTTTCACAATAGTCACAAAACGAAATTTCTTTGCCAATTTGAAAGCACACTTACTTTTCTTTTTTTTGGCAAGTGATAAACACTTTTACAGACTGACACATTTTGAATCCACTTTTCAGATTCTTAAAAAAGCACATGTCCAAACTGCTTTTTCAGACCAGCACCATGTGTAACCTGGGTGACTGACTACACTCCAGCAAGGGCAACCAGCCTTAGTGATGCTGAATGTATTTGCATTACTGACTGAAACCTCAAACCCCACTCGGTTGTGAATACTGTGCATGATTCCACAGGATAAGCAGCTGGGTGTGTGCTAAGAGTCTGCTTCTGCACAAAAAAATGGCTCCCCCTTTCCATCTAATGCAACTGTGAAATCACCAGAGCAATACGCAATAAATCTCTGCCTGTAATTCCTCTTTGCACACAGAGTCATGTTTTCACATTAGTCACAAAACGAAATTTCTTTGCCAATTTGAAAGCACACTTACTAGTCTTTTTTTTGGCAAGTGATAAACACTTTTACAGACTGACACATTTTGAATCCACTTTTCAGATTCTTAAAAAAGCACATGTCCAAACTGCTTTTTCAGACCAGCACCATGTGTAACCTGGGTGACTGACTACACTCCAGCAAGGGCAACCAGCCTTAGTGATGCTAAATGTATTTGCATTACTGACTGAAACCTCAAACCCCACTCGGTTGTGAATACTGTGCATGATACCAGAGGATAAGCAGCTGGGTGTGTGCTAAGAGTCTGCTTCTACACAAAAAAATGGCTCACCGTTTCCATCTAATGCAACTGTGAAATCACCAGAGCAATACGCAATAAATCTCTGCCTGTAATTCCTCTTTGCACACAGAGTCATGTTTTCATATTAGTCACAAAACGAAATTTCTTTGCCAATTTGAAAGCACACTTACTTTTCTTTTTTTTGGCAAGTGATAAACACTTTTACAGACTGACACATTTTGAATCCACTTTTCAGATTCATAAAAAAGCACATGTCCAAACTGCTTTTTCAGACCAGCACCATGTGTAACCTGGGTGACTGACTACACTCCAGCAAGGGCAACCAGCCTTAGTGATGCTAAATGTATTTGCATTACTGACTGAAACCTCAAACCCCACTCGGTTGTGAATACTGTGCATGATACCAGAGGATAAGCAGCTGGGTGTGTGCTAAGAGTCTGCTTCTACACAAAAAAAATGGCTCACCCTTTCCATCTAATGCAACTGTGAAATCACCAGAGCAATACGCAATAAATCTCTGCCTGTAATTCCTCTTTGCACACAGAGTCATGTTTTCATATTAGTCACAAAACGAAATTTCTTTGCCAATTTGAAAGCACACTTACTACTCTTTTTTTTGGCAAGTGATAAACACTTTTACAGACTGAGACATTTTGAATCCACTTTTCAGATTCATAAAAAAGCACATGTCCAAACTGCTTTTTCAGACCAGCACCATGTGTAACCTGGGTGACTGACTACACTCCAGCAAGGGCAACCAGCCTTACTGATGCTGTATGTATTTGCATTACTGACTGAAACCTCAAACCCCACTCGGTTGTGAATACTGTGCATGATTCCAGAGGATAAGCAGCTGGGTGTGTGCTAAGAGTCTGCTTCTACACAAAAAAAATGGCTCACCCTTTCCATCTAATGCAACTGTGAAATCACCAGAGCAATACGCAATAAATCTCTGCCTGTAATTCCTCTTTGCACACAGAGTCATGTTTTCACATTAGTCACAAAACGAAATTTCTTTGCCAATTTGAAAGCACACTTACTTTTCTTTTTTTTGGCAAGTGATAAACACTTTTACAGACTGACACATCTTGAATCCACTTTTCAGATTCATAAAAAAGCACATGTCCAAACTGCTTTTTCAGACCAGCACCATGTGTAACCTGGGTGACTGCCTACACTCCAGCAAGGGCAACCAGCCTTACTGATGCTGTATGTATTTGCATTACTGAGTGCAACCTCAAACCCTTAAAGTATTCCTTATTTTTACCAGTACACCTTAATTTATCGTGAAAACATAGTCCATATTATTTTACATGTTCCTCACATTTAAATTTCTCCCAAAACAGAAAATGATAAACACAACTTCAACAAAAGGAATTCCATTTCTATTATTCATTTCTTAATTTACCATATACATCCCCTCTCAAACTCTAAACTCACCTTTAAAATTAGTTAGTTATGAAAGAAATGTGGCACTCAAACAGCAGATTATCAGAGCCAGGATCTCTGTTCTTTGCACCTCTCTCCTCTCAGCAGAACCAGATAATGGCAAACTTTCCCTCTCTTTTTCCACACATATACATGTTAATTTCAAATCTCAGTGCTTCCCCCTGTTTTTTCAAATGTAATCACACATTTCTATTGGTTGAAAACCCAACCCTTTTCCAAACGTACCCTTCCCCCAACTTGACTTCTGCCTAGTACCCTTCCCCCAACTTGACTTCTGCCTGCTACCATAGCAACAGCTCATGGAACACTGCTGTGTGGAGTTAGGTCAGAAGTTCACCAAACAATGTTTCAATTCCACAGAGCAAGAGTGCTTGACTTTTCAAACCTAACAGCAAATCCATAGTACTGTTCTTTGGTAACACATTTTTCTGTACCAATACAAAACATGCTTCTATTAATTTACACATGCAGCCTAGTTTTTATTCTAGAATGGTATGAAACAGCCAATCAGTTCTTTTTTTTATAAGAAAAATATGTATGCCTCCATTTCCAAACTGTCTTTCATTTCTTTTTACCATTCTACTGAATTTCACCTCCTGAGTGCATCCATTTCTCCTTTGAAGATGTTCACAGTGTGGATTGTAGGGCACAGCTATGTCTTCTGGAGTGAAAAGTATGCAGAGAAAACAGATATGGTGAGAGACCTTGCTTTGCCAAATGTAGACATTAAATGGATTGGTCAGAGAGGGTTAAAGTGGCACCAATTGATGCCATTGGTGAAATCCTTCATGCAAATCCAACACCCTGACCTCATAATAGTGCACTGTGGTGGCAATGACCTAGGCATTTTGACTGGGGTAGGTCTGGAAATGCTTATGAAGGACACCTTTGCACAACTGTTTTCACTTTTCCCTAAAACTGCCTTTGTCTTTTCTAACATATGCCAAAGGCAAAAATGGAACTGGTCCAATCATTTTTGTCCGCAGATTGACAAAGCAAGAAAGCACGTCAACAAATCTGTTTCTGCTTTCCTCAGAGACTATGGTATGGGTTCCATTTACCACAACAACTTGCGTTACGACATGCAAGACATTTATAGAGGAGATGGTGTGCACTTCAATGATGAAGGGAACAGAGTCTTCCTCTTGAACCTTAGACTCTGCATCGGTACTTACTTGTAGGTACCACTAAAAAATCAAATCACTTCATAAACACAACGGCTCTTTTTAGAGCCCCCTAATATCTAAACTCTTAAATCTGAATTTCATTTCTTTTTTTTCTTTTTTTTTCTACCGTACGCGTACGTTGAGCTTACCGTACGCGTACCCCGTGATTTTTTTTAAAATCAATAAATGTTTTCTTTGTACTTTTCTGTCCTTCTTTGACCCCTTTACAAATGTTAGGGGGTCTGTAACTCTCTCCCTTGCCCCCTTTTCAAGATATCACCCTTTTTTTTCTGAGTGAAACACACGAAATGGCGGCCGCCGCTTCCTGGTTTCGACCGATTCGAATGTTTACTAAGATCTAACAGCCAATCAGAATCGCGCTCGCGCACGCCACCGTATGCGTACGGTAAGCGCACCGTAAGCGCACCGTAAGCTGGCTCAGATATATAGATTGATTTAAAGGCTATTTTCTCTGAATCTACTGAACAGATTTACACTAAACCTACAAAAGGCACTTCCTTGACCTGAGGACTACCTCTCTGCCAAATTTCAAGTAATTCTGTTCAGCCGTTCGGGCTGTAGCTGTGTCTAAAGGTCCTATGGAAAAATGCATGGGAAAAACGCGTTTTGGGACCCCCCTTTTATCTCAGCCCCCGCTTGACGAATCCCCCCGAGACTTTCAGGGTAGGAGCGGAGCGTAGCGCCCCACCTATTTTGAAAAATTCGCGAGGATTCGTCGACCGGCGCCAAAGTTATTCAAAATAGAATGTTGCGGATTTCCTATGGAAACGTGGTCCTAACTATAACTACCTACTGGCGACCGCCAGTAGGTAATATATATATATAGACAGGGCTACAGCCCGAACGGCTGAACAGAATTTAATGAAATTTGGCAGAGAGGTAGTCCCCAGGTCAAGGAAGTGCCTTTTGTAGGTTTGGTGTAAATCTGTTCAGTAGATTCTGAGAAAATAGCCTTTAAATCAATATATATATCTGTGGCAGCTTACGGTGCGCTTACCGTGCGCTTACCGTAAGCTTACCGTACGCGTACGGTGGCGTGCGCGAGCGCGATTCTGATTGGCTCTTAGATCTTAGTAAACATTCGAGTCGGTCGAAACCAGGAAGCGGCGGCCGCCATTTTCTCTCTCGCTTCCTGAGTTGGGCAGCAAAAACTTACCCCAAATATATGTAAAGAGGCAGTTTCATGAGATCCTAACCACCCAGCATTGATACAGGGGTCCCCAAACCACCCCCAAGCCCAAAAAAAAAAAAAGAATTTTTTTTCGGAAAATCGCCGGTAAAAAATTATAAAAAAAAAAAAAACTATCCACATTCTCCCCACCCCGTGTGCAAATGGTGCCCGAAGAATACATTTCACAAAGATGCGCAAAATATGTCCCCCATGTGCGCACGGTGCGCGAAGCGCATCGTGCGTACATGGCCCATCCCGCTTAACGTGGGCACGCGGTGCGCGCAGCGCACCGCGTGACCACTGTGCGTGCACGGCACTAACTGCGTAAAGTGGGCGCGGGGTGCGCGAAGCGCACCGCGTGCTCACTGTGCGCGCACGGTGCGCGAAGCGCACCGTGCGCGCACGGAACGAACTGCGTTAACTGGGCGCGCACGCCACAAATGGCGTAAAGTAACTTAGCATTTAAAAAACCTTGCAAATTCACTGAAAAAACCATAGGTTTCACACATGTTATAGTTAGCTGGACATTTTACTGATAAAAAACCAATGAAATTCCCCCGTTATAGTTACTGCAGGCAACTATAACTCACGCGACCGCAATCTTCTGCTGATGACATATGTGTCTTTATGAAAAAAAAATATTTGTAATATATGTAAAGCTAAAATTTAATGGAAGAAGACATGGGCAAATAAGTGTCTAAATACAGTATTAGCATCAGCAGAGGATTGCGGTCGCGTGAGTTATAGTTGCCTGCAGTAACTATAACGGGCGAATTTCATTGGTTTTTTATCAGTAAAATGTCCAGCTAACTATAACATGTGTGAAACCTATGGTTTTTTCAGTGAATATATATATATATATAGATAGATAGATAGATAGATAGATAGATAGATAGATAGATAGATATAGATATAGATATAGATATAGATATATGTAAATATATGCACAAAATCTCTTCAGCAAGCAGAAAGGAAGAGGCCACACGGGGGATCCGGTTGGAGGCTTTAATTTGAACCGCATGTAGGCATAATGCATTTCGGCCGTGAGGCCTTCCTCAGACGCCACTGCTAATCAAGAACACAGTCACATCTCTGCCTTAAAATTCTCCTGCAGTCCTCTCATAGGAGGGAACAAACACCATCTCCAATCATGTGAACGCCCACCTGATGCAGCGCTGTAGGCAGTACATCACCTAGGATACATCATTACTGGGCAGGTGGTGCGTGGAGAAACAAGATGGTAAGTCCATGTGGGCAGGTGTCATGCAGGGCAAGGCACTGTGTGCCCGATTTTCATAGAAGTCCCAAAACCTCCTTAGGTCCCCGCATACGTTTCAACCCCTGAAGGCAAGTTTATATATTATATACAATTAATTTAAAGTAAAGCACTTGAAAGCCAGAGTTTATTTAATGCATCTTTCATCTACATATACTACCTTCCTTTATACATCTATATACCTTCCATAGACTCATGGATCTATATATTTATCACTTTTACTTATTTATTACTTTTATTCTAATTCAGCATATCCAATGCACTACCCTATTTTTCACCCTATACCACTGTTAATATTTCCTTGGTCTCAACTCTCTGACTCATCTCAAACCTCTTTCTACTACTCTTTCCAATGCAGTACCCTATATCTCACCATATATCTCTATCAATATATCCTCTACCCTATCCCTCTCATTCATCCCAGACCCCATACCACTACTATGATCCCCAAAATAACCCTTTGGAGACTCTTTCCTACTCCACCACTCCTTGCATCATCTCATACCTCTTTTACTATTCCGATCCCCTAAAATCTGCGACTCTTCTACCTACACCTTCCTTTTTCTCATCCCCTCCACCTCCCTTTTACTTATCCCAAATCTCCTCCTACTGCTATGAGCTCCAAAACAAAACACCTTTTTCTAAATCCTTCCCTCTTCTATCCCTCCACTATCCTTTTCAATCCAAATAACAGACTAAAATGTCCACCACTCAAATTAATTTCATATTTCACTATACTAATTCACCACTAATCCTTTATGGGTTCCAAAGTAGCGTGCTACTCACCAAAAAAGCGCTTCAACCCCCTATAAGGGGTAGCAAGCGCTATATAAATGCAAACCTATTATTATCTCTTTTACCCCTTTGCTATCCTTCTCAATCCAAATAACTGAATAACATAACCACCACTCAAATTACTTTCATATTTCACTATACTAATTCACCACTAATCTAATATGGGTTCCGAAGTAGCGTGCTACTCGCCAAAAAAGCACTTCAACACCCCATCAGGAGGTAGCAAGTGCTATATAAGTTCAAACCTGTTTCCCTCTTCTATCCCTTCACTATTCTTCTCAATCCAAATAACTGTCCAACATATCCATGACTCAAATAACTTTTCATATTTCACTATACTAATTCATCGCTAATCCTTTATGGGTTCCGGAGTATCGGTCTACTCACCGAAAAAGCGCTTTGACGCCTCTTCAGGGGTAGTAAGCGCTATATAAATGCAAAACAACACAATATATACAATAAAGAAGCCCAGAATGTTCAAACATTGTTGGACCTGAAAGCACATCTCAGAACCATGAATATGTCAAAGTTGGTTCATATATAACCGTCCAATTGATGGCTGAATGTCTAGTTTCGGTCCAGTCCATCATTTTAAGGATCGTCAGTAGTACAGATGTGCTAACCCAAACCAATTAATCTTACTCCATCACTCGTAGCACAATATTAATTTATAGGAAACGCCATTTGTTCATAAAGACGTAGCGCTTTTCAGCTGTGAAAACTTCAGTCATGACAATAGTCCACGGGCCATTTCCTTGTGGGTTTAAAGATATCGCCCCACCTCCTAATTGAACCCACACTACTCAGAAGCGTGTCTAAGATATCCAGATTTTTATCTGAAGCAACATGCCTTCGCACAGTGGTTTGGCTTATGGGAACTGTTGGCAGTTTTTCTCCATGTTATGCAATTTTTCGAGTGTGATCTTGAATATTTTGAGAGTCAGGCACTGGGCGGTTGTTTTGCACTGCATACTTATCCACTCTCCTTTCTTGCAGAAGGAGAGGCAGACAGGCTTATGAGGAAGAGAATGCTCTAAGGGCTGCTGTATCTAAAGGCATGCAAGGCACACACGAGAAAAAAAGTATGTTTCTTTGGAAATCTCTTTCAATTTGTGAATTGTGTCCATTATTGAGCTAATACATAAAGGCGCAGCCCGTGCAAGTAAGAGCAGTGGGGTGAGGGCCGGGGGCGGAGTCGACAGCCAACGTGGAGGAAAACGTCATTAAAAAAAGGAGACAACCACTTACCTTGCACTCGCCACATCGCCGAGTCGGCGATTTGGCGAATAAAAGTTAAAATTATTTTATTTAGGTTTCCCTCATCTTCGACTCTCGATTCCCCCCACTTGCCCCCTCCACCCACTGCTCTTAGCTGCACGGGCCGGTCAGTGCCTGAATTCGTATGAGTTTCAAGATCTGACAAAATGTATTTTCCTTCATCTTGGCTAGACTCTTGCTGATGTTCCCCTAAATGTTACAGAATAGAGATCTCAAGAGCTTCCTACTATGTTTTAGTTTTTCACCCTTGTTGGTGCAGCCAGTGCTGTGTATCTCTAAACAGGTGTTTCAGGATAATTGTCCTTCTTCAGTAGAGAGCAACACTTTTTTTGGGAGTGCTGGAGATGCTGCCTAAGTGTTGCTCTCCACTGAAGAAGGACAATTATCCTGAAATATGTGTCTAGAGATACACAGCTCTGACTGCACCAAAATGGGTGAAAAACTAAAGCCTGACACCGAAGAAAGTGTTATCCTGCACTGCATTTATTATGATGCATCGGGGCAAACTGAGTGCTGGAGTGTGAGGCAGTGTGCGCCCACCCCCCTCCTATCCAAAGTTATAAACCTGTTCTTTGGCATCTTTATTAGCATATAGCTTACATTTGTTTAGCTTTTTGCTTTTTACAGCGTTAAATACCACAAATATTATTTTTGAGCTATTTAGCTCTAAGCAAACACAAGGAGATGATGGACGGAGTGCTGAAACTTTTCAGAAAGTAAACCCCAGTCGCAGACCTGGGTTGAATACATCATCGTTCCTTAGCTCACTTCGCCACCCTAGTTCAGACCAAGCTATATGCAAATCAGTCCTGCCCAAACTACCAAGCCTGGCCATCCCTGGACCGGAAACAAGCATCCTGGGACCGGTTTTGTGGTAACACCCCTCATCAGTCAGGCTAGCTTGAATCCAGTGGCAAATTTAGCTCTAACCCACGCTTGTGAGAGAAATTGGAAGTCATTCAGTAGCTGTTGTAAACCATTAGGTGATTTTGAAAACAACAGAGCATTGTCTGCAAAAAGTAAAGCAGGTACTCTCCTTCCTTCCACTTTAGGTGCCCCTGTCCAACGAATCCACTACATCATTATATATAGTAGGAACAAAGACACGTCCCTGCCTCACTCCCGCAATATTCTTATATCGGGCCAGTGAGTTGCCCCAGCTCCCCCCACCTAACGCTTGCATCGTTTTCTTCACAAACCTAATAAGAATTGCCAATAGTCTTGGGAGGAAAGCCCTTCTTGTCAAGAATTGTCCACAACTTTACTCTTGGAACTAGATCGAAGATAGCATCAATTCAATAAAGGTGACAAAAAATTACCCCCTGTTGATTGCTACTGCCGCCCAAAAAATGCAATTCAAATAAAAAATCTGAGCAACCATGCTAATGCCACTTCTGAACTCCACCTAGAACTCAGATATTACATTTGTTTGCTTAATTCATTCAAGAAGGTGCATTAGCACTTGGTTGCAGAAAATCTTCTACGAAGCATCTATTAGGCTGATCGGCAGATAATTGCTTGGAACACTATGCTTGCCCTTCTTGTAGATCGGGATAATCTCAGCAGTGATCCAAGTTTTGGGAATCTTGATGCCCCTTAAAATAGAGTTTGAGAGGTAGTTTATATATGGGCCCCAGGTTTCCAAGTGCGAATTGAAAAGTGTGCTTGGTATCCTATCGGGACCTAGTGCTTTCCCGGTAGACAGGACCTGATTGCCTACATCGATTCCCCAATACCAAATTCCAAGATGTCATAATTCTTTATCTTGGCTACCAGTGAAGGGTCAATCTCCCCCTCTACTGGAGCCTTGCTACAAGAATACAAATTACTAAAGTGACATACCCAGTGCTGGGGTTCAACAAAGTATTCCACATCCTTTCTGCTGCCATTGCTTCTCAATGCCAGAGTATTCCAGAACCTTCTGTTATCTTTGGTGCACATGGCAGGGGACATCTCTTCCCAGAGCGCAATTTCCCAATCCCTCTTCACTTTTCCCACTTCTATTTTGTAGTTTGCCCTGCAAAGCATATGTTGGAACTTATTATTGGCTTTGGCTGCTGATAGAAGCTCAGTCATGGCCACTCTACAAACTTTATCATACCAAGAAGCTCCCTACTGGGGCTTGAAAGCATGTTTCTTATCATGTATCAGAAGGTCTCTGGTATTAAAGAAAAGCACTTTGTGGGCCTTTTTTAAGGCCGAACCTCTCTCCTCTAGAGTTAGGCTATCAAATACCGCTAGCTAGTCTTTAACTTTGTTCACCTCCATTGCCAAAACCTCTGGGTGTTTTTTGTCCCAACCCCATCTAATGACTTTTCAATTGTTGGAAATCTCAACATCGTCAACTTAACACAACCTTGGATTCATGGGGTATGTTCTAGCTTACCCGGCGGCGACAAACTAGGTTCATTGTGGTCACTGTCGACCCTTTCAATAACTACTATATAAAGCATGAATACCCAATGAGTTGAGCTAATAAAAAAATAGTAAATCCAACTGGAATGACCTGATTGCATGTATGTGTGTCTACCCTTGATATTGGACACAGTTCTCCCATTTGCTGCTCTAAGATCGAATTTTAAAATTACTGCAAGCAGCTGCGCCACCCTCGGGGACCATTCCACTGCGGGGAGATCTGGAGTTGGGATTCTCCATTTAACACCCTGATCAGCTGATAAATTCAGATCAGTGGACAGGAGTGGCTCAAAGGTGAAATTTAGGTCGCCAGCTACTATGACCTCCGCTTTGCCCTTGTACCTAGAGACGAAGTCCTCTAGTATGCTTATGGTTTTAGTCTCTTCATTCCTCCCATTCACCCGATTGTACACATTAAACAGCAGCAATGAGTTTCCATGTGAAAACCCACCCTAACTGCCAGGACATCCAGGTATTTGGCCGGTAAAACCCTTATTGAGAATTGCAGTTTGGTCCTTACCCATGTCACTAAACCACTCGAAGGTCTACCCTTAGGTGGTTGGGTTACATGGGTATAGAATAAGGTATACCCATTTCAAACAATGGGACTTCTACTCCTAGTCTCCTGGAAGAGACAAATGCCATGTCCGTTTACAAACTGTCACCAATCAATATCCCCCTGCTTAGCCCCAATCCTGGCCACATTCCAGGACAGAATTTTAATCAGATTATTAGTGTGCTCTGGAAGTAATTGCTGATTACCTTAAGCACAAGCCTACTCCAGCGTGAAAGTTGTATTCAACCCCTCCGGAGTCAGCTGAGGCCTGGCTTCCCTATTACCTAGCCCGGCACTACCCATCAGGGATCTACCCACACTTAAACTGTGGCATTATGGCACACTCCAGCTGTGTCCTGTCTCGTGATTTCCAAGGACTTGATTTCTAAGGCCCAAGTCTTAGCGAGTAGATTGTCTATGGGCTTTTCCCCATTGACAATAGTGTCCAGTTAATCGGATTTTCCTAACCTATTATGCTGATATAAGCTCTGGGATTCTAACCAGGGGGCATATGGTACTTCTGAACCATCCCTATATTTGATCTGTATTTGGGTATTGGCAGTGCAGATTCTACGGGTGTCCATAGACATGAGGTCATCTACCAGAGTTTGATCCTTCAATGTTACTCTCACAAGATCACAAGGCTTACACCGGATCATAACCCTTTGAACTCTCATAATGTCCGTCTTGATGATCGAAAAGCACTTCTTTACATTCCAAAACCAATAGATGAATTTATTGGTTAAGGAATCCTGACCTTCTCTATACCCCTCTTCACCTTTAGAGACCTGAGTTAGGAGGATCTAATTTCCAAATCGTGCCCTTGCGGACTGGCTTCCATTGGGCCCTAGCCCTCCCTATAGATCCTGGTATGGGGGAAAGGATTTACCAGGGGGATTGTGTCTGCTGTTTCGTATCTTGTCAGATGGATCTGGGCCCCTTGAGATATCACATCTTGAATCGGATCTATTTAGGTCCACCCAAAACTTCTCCCTCCCTCCCTGTTGGAACATTTGCATATGAAGTTGCATATGTAGTTGCTCCCCATATCTCCCCATGTTGGAGGGAGGAGGTGAGGGCCGGGTTGCCGGCCCCTGAACTAGGGAAGGAAAGAGGAGTCTTGGAGGCATAACCATATGTAGTGGAAGGGAAATGTGGGGTCTTGGTAACATGACCACCCTGTGTCCCCTCTTGGTCTGCATAGTCAATTTTTCCCTTCCAAAGCTTTACTGAACAATTTCAAGTCCTGTACCTCATCCCGCAGCCCCACAATCACCTCTAACAGTTTATCAACATTTAGGGGTATACTGGGCAGCTTTACATGGCCACAAGCTACCCTCTCCTCTCCCCGCACTCACCATCCCCTTGGGTGCTGAGTATGGAGAACTGATTTCCGCACAGAGCTTCCAAGTTGACCAAGGCCTCAGTGTTTTCCTCAATACCCTGTCCAGCAATGCAAGGGGTTTGACAATCTCTTGGGGGGCGGGGGGGAGGAGGAGACGGAAAACTTTCTCTTTGTGAACCTGTTCAGGGCCTTCTTTGATCTTTTCTTTAGAACGGGGCAGGGAGGAGACAGATGGTTCGGGTATAATGGAAGGATTTATTATCCCCTCTACTTCCTCCAACAGGTCATCGATTCTGTTCATAACACAGTTCCCCCTGCTGATTTGAGGCCTTTCTTTGCTATTGGAGAGCCAGAAGCAACGTACGCTGCCTTTACCCATTGATAGTTGGACAGAACAGGCTCTATTAGGGAAGAGTAGGCCCAGCAACAAACACTCTCCTATATTACTAAGCACATCCTAGTACACCACGTGTGTAGATCGTGAAGGGATAAACCGCAGTTGATAACAGTACCTTCAGCGGGCTAGATGTTAGAGGGGGGCCAAGCCCAGCCTCCTCTGGACTTCGACGGGTGTGGATGGGCCCGTATTTGACACGAATTTCGCCGGGGCGTGGCCCATGCACATCCAGTGCCACTGGAGTGTGATTAATGATTTATAGCGCGTCACAGCAGTGAGGACACCAATGCTGGCAGCCCTCCTCCTCAGGGCAGTGCAAGTGTTACTGTGACTTCTAGTCCCTCCAGGAAATGCCTCCAATTGTGTTCCCACAGCAAGGACTGAAGCTCCTCCCACAGGAAAAGAAGGGAAATACTGCAAGTCAAAATCTAAAAAGTGAAATTAGAACCAGAACCCGCACCTGATTTTCTTTTCTACTGATCCATTTGTTGGAATGACAAAGTCCTCTGCATGGTAATGGACATGTACCTTTGCCCGAGTGCCCAGCTGTACTGTTGTCTGGATTCCTAATGCAGATTTTTGTTATCATAGACAAACACGAATCATGCGTGTGTGCCGTGACATAGGCCTGTCTCACAGGTTGCAGTCTTGTTGGACTGGGAATGACACCCAAAGCGCTACACTCATAGTGGTGGAAGGCTACCTCCTTCACCAGCAGCTAAGCAGCACATGGGTGGTCGTGGCAGCATACGTGTAGTGATCAGTAAGAGGGTACACATCCTTTTTAACCTTAGTCACTGATGTTAGGTCTACCAGCTCACTCACCTTTTTAAAGAGCTGCTGCTGTGTGCTTAACTCACTCTTTGGTCTACATCAGTTGGATTTGAAGTGATGTGCAGTGCAGTAGTGGTGGATATATGTGTGCCTGGGATGGGTACAGTACATGGATAGAGTAGTGCAGTGCATGCACTGGGTGTATGCATACCTGCAAGGAGTACATTACATGAGAGATGTAGCGCTGTGCTGTGCGTGCATGGTGAATGCATTTAGTAGGTGTTTGTGTACCTGTGAGACATACAATACAAGAAGGGTGTTTTGTTGTGCAGCACGTTCATGGCAAATGTGTATTATGGTAGGGTGTGTGCCTGCAAGTGGCAGACCATGGCATGATACAGAAAGGCTACAGTACTGAGCAGTGCACGGATAGTGGATTTGTGTGCTGCATGTATGTGTGCCTGTAGAGGGACAATACATGGAGAAGCAGTACTGGATAGTGTGTGTGCTGTGTGCATACACTGAGTGCAAGTGTGCCTGTAATGTTACATTGCATGGCGGACCCTGGGTTCCATTTTGGGAAGCCCAGACATGCATGATAAAGACAAGACGAGTAGAGGAATCCCCCAGACATATTTGTTTATTGCTGCATTCCTGTGAGCTAGGTGGGACACACATGAGAAAGGAGAGAGATACCCCCCATACACTTCAAAGGGTGCTGTTTGATTCAGTAAGAGATCACAAGGAAGGGGCCTGGACACATCTCAGGAAGGAGATGAAGCTGATAAGAGAATCATGAAGAGTAGGGCTGGGAGCCCGGGCTTAATCTTTTGGTGCAATTCAAACAAACGCACAAAACCCCTGTAAGAGAAGTAGTCAATCTATCCCACAGAATACAAAAAATCTACTATAACATTCTTTTTTTTGTATTTTATTATAAAAATATAAAGAATTATGTATCAATTTTGACTTTTTAGATAGATCATTTCATTTTTCTATTCAGAATCATAACAGGCCAACTAGCTCATCAAACTAAGAGAGACGAAGCAATACAATTATTGAAAGACACAACATAACAGCAAGACTCAAACAATTAGTGTTATGTACACAAAAGTGAACAGTTCAGTGAGATCATACAAAACAGGGAATACAATTACAGAAACACATTTGTGTTCTTCTTATGTTTTTTTGTATTGTTCCAGTCTTGCTGTTATGTTGTGTCTTTCAATAATTGTATTGCTTCGTCTCTCTTAGTTTGATGAGCTAGTTGGCCTGTTATGATTCTGAATAGAAAAATGAAATGATCTATCTAAAAAGACAAAATTGATACATAATTCTATATATTTTTATAATAAAATACAAAAAAAAGAATGTTATAGTAGATTTTTTGTATTCTGTGGGATAGATTGACTACTTCTCTTACAGGGGTTTTGTGCGTTTGTTTGAATTGTACTTTCCCTGGGACTCCGCCCCATTATACCTTTTGAGTACAGGGACCCTCTAAAGTATTTATTCTTAATCTTTTGGTGCACATATCACTGGTGCTGAAATTCAGGTGTGAACTCTAGCCACCCCAATGGCCAGTATTGTGGGACCATCAGCTTCCGAGTCTCTCCTGCTCTGACAGATGGCTTTTCAAGAGGAAGAGGGGAAATGTGCACTTCAAAAGAAGCAAAACCCCAAATAAAACTTGAAAGACCTAGACCCTGAATCCCATTTGGTATCTGGAAATGGACTATAAGAAGGGGAGTTTGAGACCCCCAAAATGTGTCATCTGCCAAGGAGCCAGTTGGACTGTGTGAAGAGGGGAAGCAAGATTTCTGCCTGTGACGAGGACTGGGGCCATGGCCTGCTAGTCTCCCTGCTGGGTGAGGGGACATCACCCAGCGAAACCAAGACCACCTGCTCTGGAGCCAGGGCTTGTCTGCTTGCCAAGACCAGTGTGCCTATGAGGAAGAGGAGAGCACTGGAGGGAGCAATGTCCAGTGGGGAGCCCTATCAGGTGGAATCCTCACCAGGTGTGAGCAGACGGCTGCTGCACTGATCAGGTTGTTGCTCATGTGCAGATTCAAGTGGGCGCCCTCCATATGCCAGGAGAGGGCCACCGTGAGTAGAATGCCGTGTGGGGAGAGTAAAAGCATGTGCGGCATCGTCGCGTCAACGCAGTGTGCTAGGAGGGGTGCAGCAGATAACAAGGGCCGAAACTTGTTCAAAACCTTTGCAGCAATCCTGTATGCCAGGAGGTGCTGTTGTGGTACAGATTTCCGTGTGGTGAGGCCTGCCGCCTTGGTTCGTAGTGTTATGGCAACCCCGTAATCAAGGCGGGGCTGCTGGTATCAAGTGTGCTGTGAGGATCAGGGTGCCACCTGGGAACTGTGAAGTCATGTGACTCATCGGTCACAAGGAAGAATTTAGGATTGCACATGATTTGCCCCTGTGAAATAAGTAGGATGCCGTGAGTGCATCACCCCATCACTGGAACCTCAATCGGGAGTTTTGGAATCCAACCCCTCTCCTCTATTGGGGAGAGCAGAACTTACCATGCACAAAGTGCACTGAAGCCCTCCGATCCCTGCTGGAGCCGACCATGGAAGTTTAAAGCCTATGGTTGCCAGGTGCTGCTTCACCTCCAGCGTGCAACCGACTCTCCAAACAGGACCACAGTCTTGTGAATGCTAACTGGGGACCAGCTGAGACTCAGCACGCTTCCTCACTGCTGGAGCGGGTAAGACTGGTCACGGGCCTATCGGCCCCGGGGACTCGCTGTTAAGAGCGCTACGGTGCCAAGACACTTTTGACTATTTTCTAAGAGTCGGAGTGGATTATTTAGTTAAGTATTACTAGTGAGCATTCCCTGGATGCGGCCACCAGTGAATGAGGAATAATTCCGACCACATTACAAAGTGCGGGTATGACCGTGATTTGCCAGTAAAACACTAGATCCTCCACCTCAAAGTTATGTTATGTTATGTTAAGGCGATTTCTAAAGCGCACGATTACCCGAAGGTGTCCTGGCGCTAGTTACTTCTCTTTAGGCAAGGCCAGGGCAGGCAGAATTATTTATCAAAAAGCCAGGTCTTCAAGTCCTTTCTAAAACTTAACAGATTATTGGCATTTCTCAAATGAAATGGGAGCTCATTCCAGGCCTTTACGGCACAGAAGGTGAAGCTTTGGTCGCCCCAAAGGGCTTTTTTTGCGGTCAATTTCGCTTTTGATGATCGAAGCGTGATAGTGAAATGTGTTATTGTTTATCCGAGTCATAACATTTCTTCTAATGCGTAAAGTTAACAAAAATTGGTCTTTTTTAAATTATAAAAATAAGTATTAGTCCAGACATTGATTTATTGACGCTGCTGTGTGCTCTATGAATTATGAGTTGTGTTCACTAATCTGTAAACACACTTCCCCCCGAGGGAGCCTTTAGCCTCTTCCATGCGCAGGACGGCCGGGAGCCGTCACGTGTCACGGTGGGCGTGTGCGCACGACGGCTCCCGGCCGTCCGAATCCCCGCCCACTAACAGAAACGCCCGCACAGCACGGGAATTCCCCGCACATGGAAGGGGTTAACTGCTCGTCCACAGCTATCACTGAGAGTAAAGTGCAGAAGGGGTACTTTTCCCAGTTGCTTAGGATCCATAGTAAGCCGGGCCCCGGGAAATCAGGAGTAAAAGGTCTCAACCACCATGGCTGGACCCAGTGACCCCTGCGTGCCTTGTGGCCCTCTGAAAGGGCTTCTGACACCATTATTCACAAGCTCTTATTAATTTCCCCTAGCCATTGTTTTCCTAACTTATATACTGCTGTTGTGCATCCCCTGGGACCCAGACTCCCATCCAATCCCAGTGCAGCAGAACAGAGCAGGGATTGTTCTGAGCAGGCAGGAAAGATGCCCTGCTCAGACCAGGGAGTCTGAGCAGAGCACCAGGGCTCAATGCAGCTGGGCTGGAGAAAACCTAAGTGCGCATGTGTGCTTTGGTCGGCCTAAGAGCTGACAAATGTAAAATAAAATGATGCAAGAGCATCGTTTTATTTAACATTTGCTGGCTCTGAGCCAGGCAGTGGGGGCGATGCTCCTCCGCCATTGCGGAGGAACCGCCACTGTCTAACTGGCTGTTGTTATCATGGGCTGCTGCTGAACACCACCACCTCTCTTCATTTTTCTCGTTTTCTTCAAGGACTGCTCTTTCATCTTCCTACTTCCTTGTTTGCCAGCTGTCTGGTGTTGACATTCCTCTTTTGCTTCTGTGTGGAGCACGACGCTTGCTTCATTTTGCTCAACACCCTGCCGTTCTTAAGGTGGTTACCCCGCAATAGCATCTTCTCTGTCACCGTTCTCCTGCACACCTTCGTGGGTCTGGCTACACCTGTAAAGTCTTATGGTTCCATCGTGTCCTTCCAGGGGCTGTCATGTTGGAGAAGTTAGCTCCCTCCTCAAAATCTTTAGTTTTGGGAGAGATCACAACCCATCCCAACTAATCCATAGTAGGAGGTTAGTCTTCAATCCATCCCAGTTGTGCATTTTTCTGTGAACCCATAATCTGGCTACTATTAGGCTCCCTTACGAACAGTAAGCATTTTCCAACACATGCCAAACCTCAGCTTTCACAAAGGTTCAAAAGGCTCAGTGCAACCCCCACACTTGAAGGATCCTGTGAGAAAGTGGATGAAGGGTGCCGGGACTGTTCACCACAATCCAAAACTTCACTGTGATACTTTAGGGACATGATGCATCTCTCTCTGTTACACAGAAGCAACCAATGAGACGAGAGCCCTAAGAGGGCTCATCCCTTCCTCAATCTCCAGCAGTTCAGGGGCTTCCTCCAAAGAGGAGCCTTCCACTGTTGCTTCCAGAACACAAAAAACTGTGTTTTTTCCTCCTCTTCACAGCAGATGGTATGAACCACAATAATTCTTATACAAGGCACCCCTCAGTTAAACATTTGCCCTGCATGGATTGTTGCCCTGGGAAGTACTAACACCAGACCAACTACGGAGGAAGCACACTGTTGGCAGCCCGTGGTCCATGAAGGGGACCCTCATAAGAGGGCGGCCGCCTTAGTGCCACATGAGGTCACACGAGACAGTACAGCGTTGTGGGATCCCCGAGGGGTCCGCGCGGAGCGTCACTTCCGGTAGTGGGTGGGCGGGGGATGAGGTATAAGTGCTTCTTCCCGCCCACCTGGCGGCCTCTTTGTCGCTGCCCTTGACGCCGTTTCCCTCCCTACCGCTTACCCTGCGTAAGTGCAATGGTGGGATGGGAGAGGTGTTCTAACTTGTTATTTTGTGTTGCAGGCGGAGTTACAGGGTGATCCAGAGGCTGTAAGGTACAGAGGGGTACCTTCTTCAGGAGCACAAAGGGTGCAAAGGCCAAATTCCCCAGCAAGTCTACGCGCTGGGCCCTGGAGGAGCGACGGCACCCCGTTAGTCCTATGGACAGTTGTAAGCCTGAGTAACCGGGGTTGCCTGGAACGCTCTGCCCCTTTGGGGGCGTGAGTTAGGGGGTGGGCTGGCGGTCCTGCAGTGGGAGGGGTTATCCCCTGCCCCAAAATTGGTAAGCACCGATTGGCGACGGCCATGGTGTAATTTGGCTCATCAGGCAGGCAGGCGGCGGAGGGGCTGCCTGCCCTTGGATCGCCAATAAGATAACCCACCATGTTGGCATATTTGGTATGCAAATAAACCTGCAGCAATTTTCTCCACAAGCAAGGTGTTGTGTGGTTTATTTCCTAATAATATTGCTGTATGTGGGATGGGGAGTGTTGCTGATATTGGCACTGTGATGTAGGATCAGTCGTACCTTGCATTAGCAGTGCACACGAGCAGAAAAAACACATAGATAGGCCATAGCAAGGGATGTGATCTGATCTGTAAAAGGGAGTAGCCTACCTATATATATATAGGACAAAGGCTGTGGTTTTTCAACACTACACAGCATTTGCTCATCAGTAGGTCATCATAGGTCATGCTTTGAAAAATGAGGCTTGAGCAGCAGACAGAGTCTGATGCAGAGGAAACATGGCTTCAAAAAGCAACGCTGCACCAGCTTCCTGGCTCTTAAAGGCAGTCACAATAAACTTGGTCCACAAGCATCTGTTCCATTTTATTCACCAGCGCGTGTTTTGTCCTTGACGACAAAGACACGCAAACAAAGAATGATGGCATGCACACAACTCATGATCAAAGAAACTTTGCACTTTATTTGCTTCAACATTTGTCAGGCCAGGTTTGAATTATACACATATTTATAAATACAGCAGGGATTGGTAGCAATGCATAGTTACTTGGGGAGTTAACCAAAAAGTGAAATTCAACCCTGGACCACCAATAACTCTCACTAACTAGCGCAAAAAAGATGCAGCTGGGAATAGGAGAACAGAGACTGTCATTTCTCAGACATCTGTCCCCACAAATGCAATAAAGTTAGCACATTTCCTGATGCTTAGACAGGATTTCCTTAACATGGAAGAGGCAAGAATCAGCTGCAGCCCTTGGCAAAGAACAAGGTAATTAGCATGGATGATATGCATGTAAAAGTTGCATTTAAGTACACTTATGACCTCATTGTTGTGTATTTTGGCAAGTGGGTGAATGCCATCAATTAAGTGCCTGCAAAAAAAATCTGTTTTGAAAAACAAATTTGAGCACCTAGCAGAAGGAAGGCGATTCAATGAGAACCACAGAGTATATGGATAAAGGGAGAGAGCAGCTGTTCGATGAGCAGCAGGTTCAGTACTCGCTTCACTTATTTCGCTTGTGGGTCCGATGAGTTCCAGCGCTGCTAGCAAGCACTATATATATTTTATTGTGAGCCTATGTTATTTGCATAATTTCACAGCCTACGTCTGCACTCACCCTGAATGGCCTCGTGGAACACACTGTAATGAAAAGAGATACATCAGTGAAGGTAATGAAAACTACCCCTTACCACATGTACTCTAAAAGGTCTAGGAACATATATGCTCACATTTTTTGATAACCGATTTAATTGAAATTTTGCATGTAATATAGACATAACACAACTAGTTGCACCAGCAGCAAGTTCCAGACATGTAATAGTACATCACCAGCAATGTCTCTTTTGCCCACCAAGGTAGGCATACCCACTATCCTTTTCTCCTCATCCCGCCGGAGAGTCCCCCCACGAATTCAAGGATTATCGGTATAGCGGATTTAGGTGTCAGGTCTACCGTGGGCCAAAACCTCTGGAAAGGGTACCGCTGAGTCATCTCCAGAAGTGTGCTATCATAGGGCATTGCCAAACCATATGGAAGAAATCGGAATCAAGCCAATCACATTGTGTAGAAGTCAGGCTTGCAACGTGGCCCGCATGCCACAGGAGGCAAGCGTAAAATAGGCGGCATGTAGGTTGTGAAATCTGGATCACCGGAGGCAGGAGGATATGGCCAACTCCTGAGGTTCCAAACACGCCAGTGAGCATCATCCAGGGTCCACAGTCAGCTTTCCCATTTCTGTTTAAAGTGTCCCAGTGGCTCTGGGGTGTTAAGAACCAACGTGGGGTAAATTTGAGATATCCCATCCTTCCTGATGGAACGCATAAGAAGTTTAGCTTCAAGAGGGTTGAATTCAAGAAGTTTCTATATATGCCCAAATTTATTGTTGGCATCTTATGAGCATCTCTGGCAATAACTCATTAGCAGTAACCTTCCTGGACAAAGAAGTGTCAGGGGGTTTATCGACTCTGTCTTCTGGATACAGTTGGTGGGTTGGGGTGTGAAGACCAGCAGGCTCGCTCAGCCTGTGTTTCACCGACCACCACGGAAGTAAGACATGTTGATCTGGTAGCTCCAGGGACTGCTATAAAGAGCAAAACGACTGAGAAGAGGAAGCCATTCATTTATGTCCAATGCACCCACAATCTTTGCTCACTCAGTATGTCATATGTTATGCACGGCTCATGAAGGGGTCAGTCCTCTCCACGAGTTGTTGGAGCAGGAGTGTCAAAGTACAAGCACTTGGGTTACATGTGAAATGCTGATGTTACACACTCCTGAGTAGAGAAGGAGAACAATTGCTGTAGACCATGTAGTTGTAACAGTTTAGAGCGTACCTCTGCCCCATCACTGACTTGAATATTCAGATTGGTGTAACAGATTGTTGTGCTGAACATTCAATGTGGAGTAATTCAGGTGCTATTACCCGCAGGTCCCTCCTGTCCTCGTCCCATTCATGACAAGAGGAGATAATCATCTCCCAACAGAAAAAAAGGAAAGAGGAATGCTGGGACCCTAACTCCAGCCCCTCCCACTGGGAGTACATGAGCAGTACTTACCCAGCATTCCACCTGTTCTTTTTTTCTGTCTGTCGACAGAAATGGGACGATGTGCTGCTCCTGCTGGGCTGGAGTAGCGTTTCTTCTTCGACTCCCCGGCCGGCTACCTGGCTGTTCAATTCGGACTGCCTGCTGGTCTGCATCCCGGCCTGCCAGGCTTGCTGTGAAGCTTGGATGTTCCCGGCTGGCTCTTGCATGCCGGCCGGCCCTCTGCGGCTGGTGCTCCGTCTCCAGGTTGCTTCCGGGTTGCTGGGCGCATCTTACTGTGGCTGTGCAGCTGCTTCCTCCTACCCTGGGGCAGATGGTGGTAGTGCGCCTTGGGCATCCTGGAGGGGGGCCTTGCTCCTGGCCCCCCGATGAGTACCGCCTAGCGGTGTCTGTTTTCCACCTTTGGTGGGTTTCTCAGTGTGCTGTTTGATACTGCTACGCTGACCTGATACGCCTCTCTTTCATTCAAGACGATAGTGAGGGCAGTAGTGCGTTCTGGGGCTCATTATACAACCTCTTTGTTTCACATTTTGCTATGTTTTTACCGTTCTCACACCCCTCTTGCAGGGTTCGTCTCTTCGTGGGACAGGGTGCCCTAGGACTCCTCAACTGTGGTCAGGCTGTGCGGTTCCATGCTGTGTTCTTGGTGGCTCTTGTCACCGGCTGCATTGTCTGTGGGGCATATAACCACTCTTGGGGATTTTGCCTTGCCTTACAGAGTTCAGCATTTTCTGCAATGTTCTGGCCGCGGTCGCTGGTTGGATCCTTCGGGCTGCCCCTAGTGTGTCTGTCGGCCGGGCTGTTTTTCTGCCGACTGCCTTTGCGAGGTTGCTGATGGTTCGCCCTGGGCTGGCTGCAGGTGGGGGGCCTAGTTTGGAGACTGCTGGCCTGCCCCCCTCTGGGTGTGCAACGTGTGGCAGTTTTAGCCTTTTTTTCTATAGTGCAGAGTGGGGATGGCCTCCTGTGCTTTGCTGCCGGGGGTTCCTTCTCCTGGCTATGTCTGTACTCGGGTTGCGCTGTTGTGCACTGTGTCCCCTGGTTTGTCCCCGGTTGGTAGTCTGCCTGGGAATAACAGGTGCTGTAGAGGTTGCCGTCTTATGTCTTGTCTCTGGGGCTGGCGCTTTGAGTTCCTGGCTCGTCCTTCTGTGTATCCAGCTACTCGCCTGGTCGCTTCCCTTGCCGCTCTTATGCCACGTTTCCCCTTGGGTGCATCTGCCCTCCACTTATTCTGGCACGGTTAGTCCCTGGCTGGGTCTGTGGGTTTATGACCCTGGGCCCTGTTGCGCCCTGCTCTTGCCTATCACTTTCCTTGTTCGCGTTGGCTGCCTGGGGTTGTTGCTCTCTGGTGGGTCCTGCGCGGGTGGCCAGTGGTGTGGTTCTGTTTTTTCATGGGTGCTCCACGGTTTCGTTCCTCTATGGGGGCTTTACTCCAGACCACTGGGCTGTTGGTGTGTTCTTGGGTCTCTGGCTCCTCCTTTGCCTGCTTTTCGGCAACATCCTTGCTGCCTTGTATGCCCTGGTTCTTGCCTGGTTTCTGGGTGTTGTGCTGGGTTGGGCCTGGTCCTTCCTTGGTTGCGTGTCCACCTTGGGTTGCCTCGGGCTGTGGTGTTTTTTCCCCCTGCTGTGGCACTTTTGGGTGTGTTTTTTCTTCATTGGGCCCTCCCTGCCTCCGGCTGGGTCGCCCTGTTGGGCCCTGGTCTTGTCTGGTCTCTGCACTTTTTGGTGGGTCGGGGCTAGTTGGTGGCCTGATTTGAGCCGGCCTGGGTGTTCCGGGGGCTCTGGGCTTCTGCTGACAGCTGTTCTCCTCTGCCCTTTGGCGTTCGGCAGGGTCGGACCTGGTTGTTGCCTGGGTGGGAGTCTGCCGGGGGCCTGCCTCGTGCTGGAGGGGTGGGTGGTTCGGCTGCACCTGTGGCCATGCTGCCTTGTCTCCCTGCTCTCCTCTGCTCTTTGAGGTTTGTGCTCCTGGCCCGGTCCTGTGATCTCTGGCTTGCGTGGTCTCCGCCTGTGGGTGGCTGATCCTTAGGCGGTCGAGTCCCTGTCTTCGCGGTAGTAGGGTGGTCTTGCCCTTTGTGGCCTCAGCCCACCTTTCTGGCTGCGCCAGTCTTGCCTGGGGCAGCCACTCCTGTCTACCCAGCATGCCCCCCCCTCCTTTTCGGCCCGCTCTCGTGGCAGTGTCTGTCGTTCCGTGCCTCCCCTCCCTCTGTCGGGGGTGCGGTCACGGGGTTTGTTTTGCTCCTTTGGGTGCCTGACTGCCTGGCTACTGGTTTCCCGGGGCTTGCTTCTGTGGTTTGGGGGGGGGGGTCTTGTGCCTTTGGCTTAACCGGCCTTTTCTTTTGCCTGTGCCCTGCTGGGGCCTTCCCCGATTCGGGCCTTCCCCAGGTGTGGGTTGGGCCGCCGGGTCCTTCTGTTCGGGAGGGTTGTTTGGCTTCGGCCCTGGCTTCCTGTCTGCTTGGCGCTCTGTTCCCTTGGTTCTGCCGTTGGGGTTTTCTCCCCTGCTCCTGCCCTCCCTTGGTACATGCTGGGCCATGGAGTTTGTGTGCCTGGGCGGTCTGCTTGGCTTCTGCCCTGGCTTCTGTTGACTCCCTGGCCTAGCTGGGTTTGGGGGTTCTTTTTCCCTCCCCTCAGAGTTTGGGGTTTCCGGGTTATGGCTGTTGGCCCTGTCTTGCCCCTTCCGGGCCTCTGTAGGTTCCGTGTTGTTGGCCCCCGGTCTTGCTGGCCTGTCTGTTGTTTGGTCGGCTGTCTGCCTGGTCTCTTTGGGAGCGTCTTTGGCTGGCTTGTTCTTTTGGCCATCTCTGGTCTTGGCTGGTCTGCTGCTGGTGTTGGGGCTCGCTTGGGGTTTCCCTCACCGTGGTCCTGGGTTCTCTGGGCCGCTTGGTCAGCTGGTCGTTCAGTTGGGGGACCGTTGTGCCTCTTCTCCGGTGATCCGTATGCGCCCTCTCCTGCTCCGGTCATCCCCAGGTTTGCGGTTGGGGTGTTCTGTTGTTTGTGGTGGAGTCTTCCTCTTGTTCCCCTTTGTTTTTTGGTTTCCCCTGGTCTCGTTGTCCTTGGGGGCTGGCCCCGCCGGCCCCTGCTGCTCAGGCGTTTTGTATTGGACCTTGTTTCTGTTTGGGGCCTTGTTCCGTGGGAGGTGTTTGGCCTCCTGGGGTTCTGATCTCTGCCAGGCCTGCTCCCTTCTGGCTCTAGGGGCCTTGTGGGGCAGCGTTCCGGGGGTTGTGTTCGTGTTTCCCCGGTTTTGTTTGTGGGTGCCTTGGCCTTTGGCCTCTTGGCCAGTCCCTGAGCTCTGGCTCCGCCTCCCGGGCTGAGTGCTTGGTGGTTGTTGTCTGTCGGCTCTGGTGGTTGGTGCTGGTCTATCTTTCCTGGGACCTGGTGCTCTTCTGTGGGGTTTTGGGGGCTGTCCTCTGGGCTCTCTGAGGGCTGGGTCATTCTGGTTGGGGGGGTCTTCTGCCTGGCGGTGCTTCCCCCTTCCTGGTTTGGTCTGGGTGGTCTTGCCCTTGGATTGTTTGTTGCCCTGTTGACTTGCCCTGTTCTCTTTCCTTTTTGCGTTGGTCTCCGGTGTGGCTGGTTGCGTCGGGACTGTGGGGCCTTCTTTTCTTCCCCTAGGGGTCGGGTCGGGTCCTCAGATCTTCCTCTCAAGGCCTCCTTAAGTTACACCGTGTTAGGAAGGCTAGATGGGGCGTTAGATCCTTTTCTTTTCATGCTGTCACTCTCTGGAATAAGCTTCCTGGTCCTCTGAGACTAACACACAATCATCAAGTTTTCAGAAAACTGTTAAAAACGCGGTTGTTTGATGTGACCAGGTGATAAGATGGGTGTTCCTCTCTACTTTCCAGCGCCTAGACGCTTCGGCATTCGTTCGCGCTTTACAAGTGGCTATCCTATCCTATCCTAATCTTTTTGGGGTTGCTTGTGTGTCCGTATGGCTGTCGAGGCTTGCCTTCTGTTCTTGCTGGGGCTAGCTATGTGTCTGTGCTGTTGCCGGGTCCGGTGTGACTGCCTGGTGGGGCTGGGCTTTTCGGCTTTTTGTCCAGTGGGCACCCTTGGACGTGTCCTGTTGGGGCTTCGTCTTCTCTGCGGTCCGGGGTGTTGGTTGCTTTGGCGCCTGTTTCGCTTCTGGGGCTATGCCTTTGGGGTCTCTTTGGGGTGCCTCCTTTTCGGCTCTGGATGCCCTATGTGGGTTATCCTCTTCTTCGTCTTGGTCGTCTCACGTTTGTATTGGTGGGTGCAACCCTGCTTTGGTGGGGTGCTCTCCTGTCTGGGTGCTATGCCTGTTGTTTCCTGCGGTTCTCTCTTTTGCTTCCCTTGGGTTGCTGCCTTTGGTGTGGTTTCCTGGGTGTGCTTGAGGGTTTTGGAAGGCCGGGTTTCTGCTTTGGTATTCTCTACTTGTCATGAACGGTAGGAGGACAGGAGGGATCTGGGTGTAATGCTTTATTACTTACTGGTAATCTTCATTACTCCGTGTCTTGTTGTCCTCGTCCCATTCATTACACCCCGACCTCCATGCCGGCCAGGTCAGCCGGCCTTCCAGTTGGGGGCTCGGTAATTCACGCAGAATGCTGGGTTCAGAACTGCTTATGTACTCCCAGTGGGAGGGGCTAGGGTTAGGGTCCCAGCATTCCTCTGTTCTTTTTTTTCTGTCGGGAAACGATTATCTCCACTTACCTTGAATGTGACAAGGACAACGGGACCCGGAGTAATGAAGATTACCGGTAAGTAATAGAGCATTAATTTGAATCCCTGCAGCGCAAGCTGAGCTCCCACCTTACTGAGGTGGAAAATGTGAGAACCACAAATTGAGTGCTAGTTACAGCTGTTACTTTCAGGAACAATACTGAGGTATTGAGCTATTTATCATTACAAACATGTTGTTATAAATGTTTTACCACAGTGTTCTAGCTGGCCTTTGGATGCATGGTTCATCTAAGACTGATAAGACAGCCATAATATGGAATGTATTAGTAGAGAAACTTCGGACATCAAATGTATCTATAGAATAAAGCTATGCTCACACCACTCTAGTAGCTCAGGCAGAAACTGGACAAGATAGTTTTCCCCCTTATGTAAAATCCCTGCAGTTTACGCAGCATATCAGAAGGCGTAGTTTAACTATGTTGTTGTAACTATATTCTGTCAAGTTTTTGCAGCCTCACCCATCCTTCCTTATTTTCTCTAAGGTATGTAGCAGCCACGGCCCATGCAGGTAAGCACGGCGGGGCGGTGGGGCACGGTGGGGGGGCCGGGGGGTGGATTTTGACAAACAATGACAAGGGAAAATGAAATAAACGCCCCACCACTCTTACCTTCACGGGCCGCGGCTGGTATGTAGGCAACATGGTTAGGATTTGTTATTCTGTGGTATGGTGTTTATCTCTCATACTTGTCTGTTACAGTTTAAATCGATAAATATATAAAAAGTGCGGTACGCACCCAATTGGTCGGACATGGTACAAGAGCCCACTAAAGTATGGCAATCAGGAAGATATTTATTCTATCCAGTGCTTGTTATTTCACTGGAAACACTGTCCCTGAAGAGGTATTGCCTTTCCCATACAACCTGAGTCTCTAATGGATAGGTTAACAAGATTTTTTCCTATGGGTTTTATTGCAAAATATCATCAACAACAATATCAACTGACATGAATATCATGTCAAAAATATTGCTGACCAAAATATTCTGTTCCTCTACTTATAATGTAAATGACAAAAATATTGTGTCAAACATATTGTGAAAGAGAACATCACCCAAAAATTTATTTTTAATAAATATCGATTTATAAGTAATTTATTTTAAATATATTATAGCTCAAAATAAGTAATATAAAATATATATGTAAGCATACTTTAAAAAAAATCAAGTTAAATATTTTTTTTAACAAGCGGTAAATTTAAAATGTGTACAAAAACGTAAAAGTTATCATTCATAAACAGTTATAGAACAAAAGAAATATATCATCATGAAAATGTTAAAATTAACATTTAAAATATTGACATAAAAAATTGTACGGTAACCTGTATTATTTTTATATATATATATATTCATCCAAAAAGTTGTCCATTAATGAAGACGCAACCAAAATCAGGCGCACCCCGCAAATGCCAGCAGGGTCCTTTATTACATTTCACAACCAGCAAGCATTCCTGGACAATCAGATAAGCCCTACGCGTTTCGGAGCTCCTGCTCCTTGGTCACGGGCTGTCCAAGTGTAACGGCAGTTCGCAAGCAAAATACAAGCCACATGATTAATTGCTTAAAAGCCCTCAGATGGGAAATCACGTTAGCCTCCTGGGACTTGTAGTGCTTGCATACCAGATTTTCCGTAGCATAGGTTCTGCCATAACACAGTCATTCAAATATTTAAAAGCCTTCCAATAGGCCTCCAAAACGTGCTGCCGGTTTAAATAAAAATGTTCAAACCTGTTTTTCTGTGATAATTGATTGTGGTAAATCCGCAATCCACAGTCCACACTTCATTTTGGTGGCGGTGCTGTCTCCCCGGCTTGGACTGCCGGTATAAATTCATCCAAAAAGTTGTCCATTAATGAAGACGCAACCAAAATCAGGCGCACCCCGCAAATGCCAGCAGGGTCCTTTATTACATTTCACAACCAGCAAGCATTCCTGGACAATCAGATAAGCCCTACAAGTCCCAGGAGGCTAACGTGATTTCCCATCTGAGGGCTTTTAAGCAATTAATCATGTGGCTTGTATTTTGCTTGCGAACTGCCGTTACACTTGGACAGCCCGTGACCAAGGAGCAGGAGCTCCGAAACGCGTAGGGCTTATCTGATTGTCCAGGAATGCTTGCTGGTTGTGAAATGTAATAAAGGACCCTGCTGGCATTTGCGGGGTGCGCCTGATTTTGGTTGCGTCTTCATTAATGGACAACTTTTTGGATGAATTTATACCGGCAGTCCAAGCCGGGGAGACAGCACCGCCACCAAAATGAAGTGTGGACTGTGGATTGCGGATTTACCACAATCAATTATCACAGAAAAACAGGTTTGAACATTTTTATTTAAACCGGCAGCACGTTTTGGAGGCCTATTGGAAGGCTTTTAAATATTTGAATGACTGTGTTATGGCAGAACCTATGCCACGGAAAATCTGGTATGCAAGCACTACAAGTCCCAGGAGGCTAACGTGATTTCCCATCTGAGGGCTTTTAAGCAATTAATCATGTGGCTTGTATTTTGCTTGCGAACTGCCGTTACACTTGGACAGCCCGTGACCAAGGAGCAGGAGCTCCGAAACGCGTAGGGCTTATCTGATTGTCCAGGAATGCTTGCTGGTTGTGAAATGTAATAAAGGACCCTGCTGGCATTTGCGGGGTGCGCCTGATTTTGGTTGCGTCTTCATTAATGGACAACTTTTTGGATGAATTTATACCGGCAGTCCAAGCCGGGGAGACAGCACCGCCACCAAAATGAAGTGTGGACTGTGGATTGCGGATTTACCACAATCAATTATCACAGAAAAACAGGTTTGAACATTTTTATTTAAACCGGCAGCACGTTTTGGAGGCCTATTGGAAGGCTTTTAAATATTTGAATGACTGTGTTATGGCAGAACCTATGCCACGGAAAATCTGGTATGCAAGCACTACAAGTCCCAGGAGGCTAACGTGATTTCCCATCTGAGGGCTTTTAAGCAATTAATCATGTGGCTTGTATTTTGCTTGCGAACTGCCGTTACACTTGGACAGCCCGTGACCAAGGAGCAGGAGCTCCGAAACGCGTAGGGCTTATCTGATTGTCCAGGAATGCTTGCTGGTTGTGAAATGTAATAAAGGACCCTGCTGGCATTTGCGGGGTGCGCCTGATTTTGGTTGCGTCTTCATTAATGGACAACTTTTTGGATTAATTTATACCGGCAGTCCAAGCCGGGGAGACAGCACCGCCACCAAAATGAAGTGTGGACTGTGGATTGCGGATTTACCACAATCAATTATCACAGAAAAACAGGTTTGAACATTTTTATTTAAACCGGCAGCACGTTTTGGAGGCCTATTGGAAGGCTTTTAAATATTTGAATGACTGTGTTATGGCAGAACCTATGCCACGGAAAATCTGGTATGCAAGCACTACAAGTCCCAGGAGGCTAACGTGATTTCCCATCTGAGGGCTTTTAAGCAATTAATCATGTGGCTTGTATTTTGCTTGCGAACTGCCGTTACACTTGGACAGCCCGTGACCAAGGAGCAGGAGCTCCGAAACGCGTAGGGCTTATCTGATTGTCCAGGAATGCTTGCTGGTTGTGAAATGTAATAAAGGACCCTGCTGGCATTTGCGGGGTGCGCCTGATTTTGGTTGCGTCTTCATTAATGGACAACTTTTTGGATGAATTTATACCGGCAGTCCAAGCCGGGGAGACCGCACCGCCACCAAAATGAAGTGTGGACTGTGGATTGCGGATTTACCACAATCAATTATCACAGAAAAACAGGTTTGAACATTTTTATTTAAACCGGCAGCACGTTTTGGAGGCCTATTGGAAGGCTTTTAAATATTTGAATGACTGTGTTATGGCAGAACCTATGCCACGGAAAATCTGGTATGCAAGCACTACAAGTCCCAGGAGGCTAACGTGATTTCCCATCTGAGGGCTTTTAAGCAATTAATCATGTGGCTTGTATTTTGCTTGCGAACTGCCGTTACACTTGGACAGCCCGTGACCAAGGAGCAGGAGCTCCGAAACGCGTAGGGCTTATCTGATTGTCCAGGAATGCTTGCTGGTTGTGAAATGTAATAAAGGACCCTGCTGGCATTTGCGGGGTGCGCCTGATTTTGGTTGCGTCTTCATTAATGGACAACTTTTTGGATGAATATATATATATATATATATATATATATATATATATATACACATATATATATCGCACTCTTGCGTGCATTTGTAAAATCCTCTTCAAAAAGACGGACACGGACCCAAAATCGGTGCAGAAATGATGATTTATTGCTCCTCACCAGTCGCCATCATATGTATAAATAACTATATGTATATACATTTTATTGTAAAGACTTAAAAAGGGAAATTACAATAACATCAACAATTTAAATTAAAAACCACATATTACCAAAAACATTTAGAACAATTACTTACATAAAATAATATTAAGAAGGGTCATTTTTTACACATTTTCCAAATTATATTTTATATTCCAGCAACAATCTAAGCAACACTGAGTAAAGAGTTGGGTTTTGCAGGGGTAACATTTTCTATTCCTACTCCAATTTAAGCAACAGTAGGTAAACTGTTAGATTTCACAGGGTTTACATTTCCCAGTCCAATCTAAACAACCCTAAGGAATGTGTCGGTATTCGGAGGGGTTAGATTTACTATTCCCCATCCAGTCTAAGCAACAGTATGGAAAGTGTTGGACTTGGAGGGGTTAGATTTACTATGCCCACTCTAATCTATGCAACAGTAGGAACATTGTGGGATTTTGGAGAGGTTAGATTTACTATTCCTGCTCAAATCTAAGCAACAGCAGGGAAGGTGTTGGATGTCAAATGGGTTACATTCACTCTTCTCAGTTCAATATAAACAACATTTAGTAAGGTGTTGGACTTCGAAGGTATTAAATGTAGTATTCCCAATCCAGTCTAAGCAACAGGAGGGAAGGAGTTGAACTTCAGAGGGATTATATTTATTATTTGCGCTCCAATCTAAGCAACAGTATGGAAAGTGTTGCACGTAAGTCAGGTTACATACATGCTTCCAACACATAATCACTTTTTATATCAAAATTGAATATCTAACAACAAATAATTATTAATACATATTACCTCCGCGTCCCTCCTTCCCTTCCATACATACACTTTTAGGCAGTCCTGCCTCACCAGACACCAATCCCTAGTGTGCCAGCCGCATAAATAAAATGCCCCTCCGGGCATGGAAGAAACGTTGGTTTCTCTTGCATAATGGGCAGAGCAGTGATGGTTTTTTGGAGCAAGGGCATTGCGCAGCAGCATGACTGTATCTTCTCTCACAGCAGAAGCGCAGCTCAGTAGGGCTACAGGGTACCATTGATGCCATTCTATCGACTGTGGTGTTGGCTGGTTGGCCCTTAGAGGCTGGGGCTACGCTTCTGCATGTTGGAGGCTGCTCTGAGATCTCCGGCATGAGTCGGGGAGCTGCCAGCATAGCGGGGCAGTGCTCCCCATCTAAGGAACAGTGAGTTGCCCTGTTGGGCCCAATTTTTAATGCAATGGCTTTCCTCTCCCCTTTCTGATTGATGGTGTTGGGGAGTAGGAATGATTGGCTATGTGAGGCTACCAGGACTTGGGGATTTGCTGATCTTTCAGTTAGATTTGCTTTATTTTCAGAGGCACTTTCCGCTGGTATGTTGTCCAATGTGGAGGGAAAACACAGTAGGAAGAGAAGTGGCAATGCTTCTTCCTCCTCCAATGATGAAGGGCCCATTCCAGCTTGGAGTGGAAGGTCTTCTTCTCCTAATCTTTCACAGCCAGACCGGCCGGCCCTTCTGACAGCAGCAGAGGTGCAGAAGATGATTGATTCCTCTGTGGCCAAAGCCCTTAAAGCCAAGGGGAGCAAGTCCACAGAGAAAAATGGCCATGCTAAATCTCACCTTCCTATTTCTACTTCATTTTCTGAGGAGGAGGCTCTATCTACCTCTTCGGGAAAGTATGTCAGGGGAGAGGAGAATCCGGAGATCCTAGGTCACTTTTGACATAATTTGGGGTTCCAGCCTTCTCCAGGGCGGGACAATGAGGATGTTTGTTTCCCAATACGCTAAACCTCCAGTTATCTCCACGCCTCTTCACTCCAAAGTTAAGGATTTAATTCTTGGTGAGTGTAAAGATCCATAGCGGGAGCCATTCCCTGTTTTCTTTACAAATGATATTGTCTTGAGGATTCTCTGGACATTCTTTCACAGAATGTGAAGGTGAATTATACATTTTCAACCCTGATTGTGTATACTTGTCTCAACCCTGAAGATTGCGCTCCCTCTAATGCCAATGACAAGAAAGTGGGCAGTACTTGCAAGAGGGCATTTGCTGTACACAATTTGTCATTGAGAGCATCAATCTATTAAGCTTATTCAGCACAATCCTTGGTGACAAATTTTAATGGTTTGTCTACAGCAATTCATGAGGCGACTGATTGTTCAGAGATTTTGGCAACTGTGGAGCAACGGGCTAAATATCTGGCAGATATTTCTTCAGACTTCCTTAGGGCAGCTTCAGTGGCTTCTTGGGTTATGGTGGCTGCTCGACATCATCTATGAATGCAAGAATGGAAGGTGAAAGGCTTCAGAAAAGGCTGCTTTATTGAAGCTCCCATTTGAGGGTAAGCAGTTGTTTGAGGAGAAGTTGACAGACGTGATCAATGAGCCTTTTACGGAGGGAAAGCATGCTCTGCATACAAGGGTAAAGATGTATGTTCTGCTTACCCTCCAGGGTTTTGGGGAGATTCTGCACGGTCATCTCCCAAGAAAGACTACACAAGAAGAGGTTTCAGCTTCGAATACAGAACTAAAAATCCGATTCTGCAGACCAACAGGGGTCATCCAAAAGAAGACCCCGACAATTATTACTCTCTAGACCTTCCTTTGTCCATGTGGGGCAGGATCCAGAAGTTCTTTCACATCTGGCTCCAGGATGGCAGCAATCAATGTGTTTCCTTATTGTAGTTTGAGATGGTCACCACGTAGGTTTCCTGAATCCTCCTCCCAATACAGGTCTGATCTCAACTCCAGTTCCACGTAATCATCTCAAACAGTAAGCTCTCTTTTCAGGTATTATGGGTCTTCTACAAAAGAGGCCGATTGTCTGAGTTCTTCTTGCAAAACGGGAAAAAGGCATATTCCATTCTATTTCTCGTTCTAAAGGAGTCAGTGTCTTTCAGACCAGTTCTAGATCTCAAAAAGGTGAACGTGTGGGTACAGACTGTGCATTTCAAGATGGTGATGCTCCAGTCCATCATTCCGATTTTAAGGAATGAGGATTGCATAGCCACATTAGATCTAGAGGATGCATATCTGCATATCCCTATTGCTCAGGGGCTTCAAAGTTATTTGCAGTTTACCGTAGGTGGACTCCATTACCAGTTTTCTGTCCTTCCTTTCAGGTGTCTATAAAGGTGCTAGATCCTCTGGTCCCCTTGTGTCACCAAGAGGGCATTTTTGTGCATGTGTATTTGGACGACTGACTCATTCATGCACCTTCAGAAGAGTTAGTTTGAATTCACACACTAAGAGTTCTCTTTCTGTGGCAAGGACATGGCTTTCTAATAAATTGGCAAAAATCAGAGCTGGTTCCCTAACAGGACAGAATTTGTCTGGAAACTCGCTTCCTCACAGATCTGGAGATGGTTACTCTTGCTCCAGCTCGGATTGTGAAAATTCAGTCACACAACAGGTCCCTTCTACTCCAGTCATCTTGGAGAATCTCCTGTTTTTTTTCTTGCTTTTTTCAGGTGCGGGGTGATCTGGCATCAACTGTGTTTTTGGTTCCATGGACGAGATTCCTTCTCCAGCAACTGATATGGTTCATTCTCTCAGTATGGGGTCCTCTGTCTCAGAATCTCTCACACAGAGTTGTGTTATCTCAAGAAGTGCATCATCATCTTCTTTGTTGGCTCCACACTTCAAACCTGCTGGTGAGGGTTGTCTTTGCTCCTCCGCACCGTTCGGTAATCACTACAGACGCCAGCCTCTCAGAATGGGGAACCTGGCTCAATCGTCATCAGGTTTGGGGAGGATGGCCTCTGGTTCACCTCAGGAGGTGCTCCAACTGTAGAGAGCTGGATGCTGTCCACCTTGCTTTGACTGCCTTCTTGCATTTCATTATTGGAAGGGTGGTATTGATTCAAACAGACAATGTGATGGCAAAGGCCTATTTGAGCAGGCTGGGAGGCGCATTGTCGGCTTTCTTGGCAAGAATCTCTGACAAGATCTTTTTCTGGGCAGAGAAGGGGATTAGACCCCTTTCGGCATTCATATTCAGGGGTCTCTGAATGTGGTGGCAGACTCATTAAGCAGACGTGTTCCATCTTCAACAGAGTTTTGCCTTCATCCATGGTTAGTTTCTCAGATAGTCCAGAAGTTGGGTCCCGCAGTGAGAGACCTAGTTCTGACTAATTCAAATGCTCTGGTTCTCAGGTTTTGTTTTCGGACAAGGGTAATGCAGGCATGGGGGGTGGACGTTCTTTCATGCAGGTGACTTCGGGGTCTTCTTTATGCTTTTGCCCTCTTTCCTCTTATTCACAAGTGTCTTACGAGCATCAGGACAGAGAAAGTAACTGTGATTACTTCCATCCTCTTCTCCATATAGGTTATCGCCGAGAGAACAACGGTCATCTCTATACATTTTGAGATTCTGCAATGGTCAGGTTCTGGCATCTGAGTAAGGATTGTTGTAGAATCTTCATTGGACATTTTCCTCCCCGCTTAGTGTATACTAAGAAGAAGCGTAGACAACCATCTTGAAATGTTAGATTATTTTCTGCTTGTATTTTCGTCTATAAAGTTTTTTTCATAGGGTTAAACTCCATATTTTACAGATGTTTTTATTTTTTACTATTCTTTCCATAAAGATACGTTGAACTAATACTAGCCAGGTGTTGACACATCTCCGTATCTCATCTCTGTCACCTCAATGCCTCCCCTCTCTTCTCTGCACCTCTTTATGTCCATCATTAAACTTAAACGATCCCCTGCAGTCAGGGTCGGCTTTAGGGCAGTGCGACTGGTGCGGCCGCACGGGGCGCTGAACTGTGGAGGGGGGCGCTGTGACCTCTGGGGGGGCGCAGTGCTTAGCAATATCTTCTGATAGGAGAGATGAGGGGCACTTTTGCAGGTGGTAGTGAGAGAATCCGAGGAGGCGGTGAAGGGACGTGGGGGTGCCAACAGAAATTGTCGCACTGGGCGCTACCAGCTGTAAAGCCGACCCTGCCTGCAGTTCACTGAAACTGACCACATACCATAGCTGGAAAGCAGCGCCAGCATCTGCATTTTCTCCCAACGGCCCAGGACCCTGATGGACACAGGAGGAAAATGGCACACCCCGATCCACCAGCACCAGTAGACAGGAGTAGAAGGTAAGCGTGCTTAATTTGAGCCGGTGGTTGCAGGTGGGGCCCACCAGCACTCATTTTAGGGACCAGTACTTATTGTTACTCATCAGAATTTGACCCAGAGCAAAAGGGAGAAAAACACAAAAGGGAGAAGAAAAGAGGAAGAGAAAGATGGAAAAACAGTGGCATAAAGGAAAGCAGGATGAAAAAGAACATGAAAAAGAGAGAGAGAGAGATAAAGGAGCAGGGAGCGTCCCGTGGAGGATGAAAGAGGCGTGAGGTTGAATGGGGACTTTGGTGTTCACCACTGCGACCTTCAATAGCACCGGCCGTGTGTTTCTGACTAAACGTCTGAGCCAAACTTTTACAAATTAAGGCCTGGCGCTAAGTACAAGTAATTGTCCTTAGCATCCAGCACAGAGCCTCTGACGTCTGCCAGAAAGGGGGGCGCGCAGCTCGCTACCGAGGACCACATGAAACTTATTTGGCTGTCTGGGCCGCTCAGGGCAGACAATGTTCTACAATGAACAGATGTTGTGAGAGTCTCTTTGCCACGAGGCCGCGTGTCCCTGGTTTGCTAATAGCGTCTAATTTCGGTAACTGGGATATATATATGCACAGAACATTATCGGGTGGCATACACGCACACGTATGCACACAAAACATAGAACCACTACAAATCTTCGTTAAAGGGAAGTTATGGTATTTTACTCACAGTATTTTACTCACATCATAGACTCACATCCGTATGACGTAAAATAAGGAGTTGTAAAAATCCACTTACGAAACTTGAGTAAAAGAAACCCTATGATGACGATTTAAAAGACTAGAAATGCCAAATCCATCGAGGTTAGATGATCCAATATAGCCAGCTTGCACAGCTAAGACATAAATGACGGCACAGGCGACATAGCGTATTTCCTTCATTGCGTCATCATCAATGACATCACTGAAGCATATTGAGTGCCCCTCACCATCCACTGGGTTCAATGTATGGCCCCGCCCAGCACACTGAACACACAGAGCCAGGTCCTAGGAAAAGCCAGATACTCAAGAGCCTTTCTCTATAGCCCTCTATAGGGGTTACCTTTAATTATGCTCTCAGTAAACATATACAGATATACACAGACCTGTGTTTGTGTGAATAGATAGATAGATAGATGGATGGATGGATGGATGGATGGATGGATGGATGGATGGATGGATGGATGGATGGATGGATAGATGGATAGATGGATAGATTCTAATTCATGCCGTGATAAATATATATTATGTCATTGGCCTTGTAAGTGTTATCCGTGTTGTTTCCTATGTACAGTGATTGTAAAATGGAATCAGGGCAAGCAATGATTTCTCCATTTAGCTAGCCTCTACCAGGGCAATGATGTTCATTTTGCCCTTTGTATTGTAGTAATAAATGTGGAGATGTCTTTTTTTTCACTATACTTGTTTCAATTACAAGTGAGGGAGTTACAATGGCATACATGCTGATGTTCAGTCTGTAAGATGCTATTCATTACTGTTATTGAGTGTGGGGGCTTTGGGTCACGAAAGTCTTATCCGTGAGTGGGTCATGATTTTTTATTTTATTTATTTTTATTTTGACAGTTTTATATAGCGCGAACAAGACCCTTGCAGGTATCAGAGCGCTTACAGTGCAGATATATCAACGTAAAAACGTATAAGTACCGTGAACTAGATGAATACAGTAATGGTAAACATACAAGAGTAGCACATATTTACAGGGGAATATAAATGAGTCAGGTGAATTTGGCCAGAAGAAGCGATTTAACTTCTTTTTTTTAAAAAGCTGCGGATGGATTAAGTCTTAAGATTATGATGCCTTACCAATTTTAATACGTAGCATGTTTCTCTTTGCAGCTCTGAACCCTGAGGCACGTCTGAAAGTGTTTAGAACCACACCTAGTCCTGGGCAGGCCATTGGGCTGGAGGTGATAGACTGATGGAGCTCTTCTGTTTTTTCAACACCTCTTCCCGTTCATGTCTGCTGGTAACTGGTTCAACTCCTGAATCTTTGATATTTTTCAGTCAAACTTTACAAATGTCCACCCTGTGGCAAGTCTGAAAGTGCTTCAACCCACTCTTGGTACTGGGCAGCAGTGGCGGTTGGTGTACTTTTAAAGTAGTGGGGCGTAAACTGTCACACCAAAATGTAATAAGTGTACAAGATCAAACCTCTCCATGTTATCAGTCATTGAAGCGGGCTGACAGACTCCAGTAATTAACTAGAGGGCCACAGCCACGAACAAACACTGCCACATGTCCAATAGAACACCTGACACAACACGATAATGTGTGCAATCCTGAGAATAATAGCCTGAGGACAATATGGGTAAAACGGGCAAAGCAGAGTTTGGAAAGCACAGGAAACAGCAGTAAATGTGGAAACTCAGCATGTAACCACAGTCAAAGAGAGCTATGTGATCACAGCACTATAATACACCCAAACCAGAGAATGAGAATCAGTGGAACAAAACACTACCATATAGTACACTTTGGTATCATATTAGAGTATGTACAATGCGCCAATTAGCATATGAGCACAATACCTATGTTTTCCAAATTCCCCGACTAATCATTGCACTGGTGCGCTTTAAATCCATACATTGCCTTTTTAATTCTATGAAAGTTAATCCCTGCGGTCACCAATGGTCAGTAACATAATTTAGGATACTATAAATGTGGACGGTATTTCCATTACCTAGCATAATTTTTATAATCACAATACTTCAACAAATTTCTTAGCTCAACATGCTAAAGTCACTGCTGCATAAATCCTTGTCAACCTAAATAACACAAAGTTAACAACCAAAAAAATGAACTTTTCCCCAGTGTCGTTAGCATACCTCTTCAGTGCCACTGACGCTGAATAGTGCCCATGCTAACGTTATTTAAAATCGATTTATAATGGTCACCACTAGATCAAAATGTCAGGCAAAATTGTATCTCGCAATTCATCTTTTACTGTCACTTTGTCGCTTTTAGTTTTGAAGCAAATGTAAACAGCTGCTCCAATGTGAAGGTTCTGCTGCTAAGGTGCTGCCAATGAGTCAGTCTTGGAAACATGGCCTATCACTGTGTGCTTTCAAACTAACGCCGCACAGAATTCGGGAGAAACGCTACACAACGGTACGCATTTCATTTACCTCAGAAAAAATGAGGGTGTCCGTCAGAATTTGAACTAGTGACAACGTAATCAAACGCAGATTCCTTCGCTGGAAGTACTTAGTCCACTGCACCACCACAATATTTTTCTTATTTAAAAAACAAGCTGTCCGTTACTCAGTCACGGCCAGCATTACGGGCGGGTGGGGGTGGGGTGGGGGGTGTAATTTGGGTCATTGCGCCGCACGGGGGGGAGGGGAGGCGGAAGGGGTTTAATGGGAAAAAAAATATAAAATAAAACTTACCGTCCTGCGCCATCTTCTGGATGGGTCTCGACGTCTGGTCCTGACTCCTGGGTTTTCGAATTCCGGGCCCGCCGGTTGCAGCTCTCCTCGCGTCATCAGGTAAGGCAACCTCCCTCCCTTCCCTCCTCTAATCACAACTGGTGAGGCGACTCTGAGAGCGCCCCACCCGGGCCATTTTCTCTATGTAGGCTGCAGCAGCCTACATAGAGAAAATGGGAGAGTGGGCGGTCCTGATCGAGGGCAGGGGGGAGTGGCTTGCCCACTGTTGCGCATACTGACTGTTTGGTCAGCCATAGGGCCGACCAAACAGTCAGTATGCACAACAGTGGGCAGGCCACTCCCCCCCTGCCTTTGAGCAGGACCGCCCACCCCCAACCAGGCACTTCTGCTTTCTCGTAGTGCGAGAAGCAGAAACATAAATGGTAGTTATTACCATTTATGTTTCTGCCTTCTCGCACTGCGAGAAAGCAGTGAGGCGGCGCCCAAACGCCCCAATGGAGGAGCCACCACTGCTGGGCAGGCCATTTGGGTGGAATTGATGGACTTATGAAACCCTTGTTTATTCATACCAATCCCCAGTTACAATTAAATAGAGGGTTGGCAGGAAGCAGGCTGGCATATGTGGATGTGGGAGTCATGCCACTTAGCTTTAGGTTTCATGATTTTAATGCCTCAGGACCTTTTATTTCTTCCACTCACTTGTTGGCCAACTCAAGAGAGCTTACTTTGAAAACCTTGAACCATGTGACACTACTGCTCTTCTTTAAAACATTGTTTGTCTTTTTACACCCATGTGGGGCGTGCCCTGGTCAGTCCCGGGGTGTAATGTGCTCAGCTACTCCCTGCATGGCTCTTCATGTATAATCCACATGTCCTTCTTCCAAAATGCGACTGGGAGACATCCAATCAGGTTCGTTGGATCCTCAGTCCCTTCAATTAAAAAAAATAACTGTGGATGGTCCAAGAATTAACTGTCAAAAGAAACATAAAATTATCCACTCAAAGGCAATTTGACATTTTTGTCAGGGCAGTATCTCTAAAACTACTGAACAGATTTAGACCATGCAACAAAAAAGACTTAATCTAAATAACGTTTGACATAAATGGTGCAAAAATGAGTCCACACATAATCTTACAATTGACAGACACTAGGCACTGTCCCTGGACGATGCAAAACCGTCTTCCTGTCAAAAACACATAAATTCTCTTCGCTCCCTCAGCGATTTGCCTGCACTATCAACACATCCATCTATCTCACAGTTGGCACACTGATCTACCAACTTTGCATGTAACCTTACTCCTCATCTTAAATCACCACTATTTGTGAAACCCCTGTGACGCAATTCACCGCCCCTTCTCCACCCTCTTACACTCACACTCCTTCTTAGGCTCACATCTGCTCAGGCCCTTGCATCGCCCTCAGTCCTCCAGCTAATCTCATTCATACCATCAAATCAGCTGACAAGCCTTGCCCTTCACCTGATTATTTACGTTTACAAGCCATCAATCCTTAAACTATACAAACCATCAAACTTGTTGGTATTTCTTCTAAAGCTATCCTATCCCTTACCTTTCTCTTCAATTACTCACTCATTACCAGCACCTAATATCCACTGGTAATACAGCTGTTAAATAAACCTTAGCTCACCCTTCGTTTCATTCTTACATCCGCCCGGTGTCTCTGATCCCTTTTTCTCTTGATAAGAAGTAAGAAAACAGTTCCACCAAAATATAATTTACAAATTCCTTTATTGTGATTTCTTTCTTCACCGTAGCCAAAGCATTTCGTCCTGTTTAAGGACTTCTTCAGGGCTCATTAACTGTCCTCTGAGTAGTATATGTTTTCTCCTAACTCAGACAACTGAGTTAGGAAAACGTATGCTACTCAGAGGACAGTTAATGAGCCCTGAATAAGTCCTTAAACAGGACGAAACGCGTTGGCTACTGTGAAGAAAGAAATCACAATAAAGGAATTTGTAAATTATGATATTTTGGTGGAACTGTTTACTTACTTCTTATTGTGTGCGGATCAAACTCTTGTTATAGCTGTTTGTTGTGAAAGTCTTTTTCACTAATTTAAGAAACTAAGGGGTCTTGTTTCCTTTGATCTTCGCACCAAAAGCCAATAATATTCCCAAGATATAAATAAGTGCAGTATTGCATCCTAGACCTCTTTGTAAATCCCTTTTTCTTTTGATTGCTGAATCTCCTCACACCCCTAAATATCGCTTCCACGCTTCCCACTCTACAAAGGAGCACTCATGTCACCAACCTTCATCACAGCAGCAAATCACAATTATCTCTCATCCATCCTCAAGCACCTTGATCTTTGTACCGCATTTGATTCAGTTGATCGCCCTAGTCTATTGTCCTCCCTAAACACAATAGGCTTCACCGGCTCAGCTGCCTTTGACTGGTTCACTCCTGTCTCTTTTTCACTTACCTGGCACTCCATGTCGTTCTCGCACACTGCCTTGGCTGTGGCCCCCTCAAGGCCTAGCCTAGTCTCGTGTTTTCTCTATACACCATTTACCTTGATGATTCCACTTCCTCTGTTGGTCCATCTTGCCATATCTATGCCAAAGACACTCAGGTTTTTTTCTTTCTCTTCTACAGATTTGTCACCTTTCCTTCACTCAAGCACAAGAGATTGTTTCACAGCTAACACTTGACTGATTGGCTCTTGAATTCTTCCTGCTAGATTGGTCCAAGACTCAAGTGCTGCATTCCTTCCTCCCCTGCACCTGTCTCTCTACCACTTTCCATCAACACCCAGACTCCCATCCTGACATTTGCCCCCTCTGCTAGAAAACACAGTGCTCTGTCATTCAGTTGGAATCTTTCATAACTACTAATGCTAATTCAGGCTTTAATACAGCCCTAAAAATATCATATCCTGTCCACGGAAGGTAACGGGCAGTTCTGACCCACCTGGGCCAGCGGTCTTTGCAAATATGTTGATTTCTGTGTGCAACTGTCTGTTTCTTTATCTTGTGTATGCACACAAAATCTTAGGTAATTTTCATAATTACGCCTGTGTCTATCTGTCTCACTGCTAGTAACTCAAACCACATACTTTCTTCCGTAATCTGCTGTTATTCACCCACCTGCCTAAGGCGCTTTGTTCCGTCATTGTTCTACTGTAAAACATTTCTGATCAAAATTGTTTGCTTCAAAATAAATGGACAAATAAAAGCATGTATGCATGCCACCTTGGTGTTATTCTGCTGAGTGTTTTCTGCTTTACTTAAGGGTAAACATCACTATGAGACCTGAAATAGAAAATGCAAATTTTAAATCACCTTGCAAGAAAATGAGTAATTAGTTGAGGTGGCTGTGAGTCGACCTCATGTAATAAGTCCCAAACTTGTCAGAATAAACAAACAGTTTCAATAATTTAAACTCATTTCAACCTTTATAAGATGTGGCGCAGAGAAGACAGAGGAAAATGTGTACATCATTCGGCAGTGCCAAAAACATTAATTTAAATATCAAAATACAGTATAATAAAATCCCACAACCAATTTCTCATCAAGAACAATTATACAAAAAACAAATGTCACCAGAAAGACTAAAATCCAATAAGGGGCACCAGAGATATAATTTCTTTAAAAACATTAAATCAAACAGCACCAACAAAAAGTAAAGCTCCAATCAGATGTAACTGTACCCGGTTCACTAGTATCTAAATACAATTTCGGCTAACTGCAGTGAAGCAGAAGTCGGATGCTCAAAGTCTGCAGGTTTTCCCGTATTTACCTTCTAACTTGAGGCCTGATTTAGATTTTGGCAGATGGGTCCTACGTAACAAATGTGATAGATATTCTGTCTGCATTATTAGAAGCGCATTGGTGGGAAAAGCGCTCAGTGGGAAATTTCAAATTTAGTTGCTGGTCAAGATTCCTACGTTCACACATTGGGCTTGATTTTGAGTTTGGTGATGGGTTACTCCATCACAAATGGGACAGGTATCCCATCTGCCTTATGTACCGTGGATATAATGCATTTGTAATAAGGTGGGAGGTATATCCAATGTGCTTGTGGCAGAGTAATTTGTCAGACAAACTCTAAATCAGGACATACGTATTTTTTGGGAGATCAAACACCTTCAGTGGTATAACCCGGAAAGCTATGGCTGGAAAGGCACACCAAAGCAGATACTTTAGTTGCAATAGTCTGCTGAAGTCTTCTTTCGGCAGGAAAAAGCTTCAAAGAGGGCCAATCTGATTTTCCCTCTTGCTGAGGCCATGCCTTGGGTGGTTGTTCCCACTCCTCTGGAGGTTGAACATTTTCTAAGTCCCAACTTTTCCAACGTTTGGAGTAGCTCCTCTTGATCACTTCAGGGCTTGCAGGACCTCAGGGACAAAACTCAGAGACCAGTACTCACTCCCGCAGAGGCAACCAGGACAATGCAGTCATGGTCCAGTTGCCACTGGTCAACTGGATACTCCAGGAAAATGACCCTTGCAGCATTTTAGGTGTCCTTGTAGCCACACAGAAGATTAGCCAACTGACAGATGGAGTACATTGCTCAGTCCTACGTACATGTAGGAGGAAATTTAGCCCTTCAGGTCTCTAAACAAGTCACAGGCAGCAATTCCAATCCTCTTCTGTTCTTCTACAGGTCCTGGTGTGTTCTGAGGAGCTGGGGCAGAGGTGCTACTTTTGTGCAATTTACTAGCTAGTGGGTGGAGATTACTCCTGGACACTCCCTAACCAAGGTTAAGTAAAAAGTTCCAAAGATAAAAACTCCCTCTTTTCCAGGTCACTCTGTTTGCCTCACTGCATACTGTCCCACAATGCACTATCCTCTGGGCAATCCAACATGGAAGAACCCCTCTACCCGAGAGGATGCTCACGCACTCCCAAGGATGTGTCCAGGGTAATGAGCAGTCAGCTCCCACTCAACACTCCACTTTGGTTCTAGGACCAGTCTCCATTGAGACCCAAAGGGGAAGGGCTAAAGCGTATCACGGAATCAAAAGAACACTCTTTTCCAGGCTTCCCTTACATCTAACTATAAAAGTACAGATCTGCTCTTGGTCTCTTTCATGTTAGTGTAGTTCCTGCACCCTCTTTAACTGCCCTTCGTGGGTTAAGCTGTGTCACACACCTCACACAAGGTATCCTGCCAGGCTCAAGCTGTTGTCTTTGACCTGGGAGCAGTATTTAACACCTCATCAAAGGCAGCATTGATAAAGACCCAAAAAGTGACCAGTCGATTCATAGATTTGGCAATGCTTATCGCTCTTCGTGCCATAGCGATGCACTGGAAAGCAACCACACTTCCGAAAATACAGCATTGGCGCACAGCGACACTCAAATGGGGTAGGGTTGTGGTGGTTGCGCTGCAGAGGGAAGTGACTAGGGGTCTTTGCAGGGTTCCGATTGCTGAGTATTGGGAGAATATGTTACAAGTGCGGCAGGAAATACAAGATGTTTCCTCAGACAGGTAATGGTTATTAGAGTTTGGGGCGTCCTGAACTTGTTATGTTACTGAGACTTCTAAAGCGCTCTGTTACCCTGAGGTGTCCTGGCGCTGTGCGCTACCTACCTAGAGAAAATCAGAGGTAACTGTTCATGTAAATAGCCATGTTTTTAATTCTTTCCTTTCACCTGGTGACCTTAGCAGAGTCTGGTGAATCCAGGGAGGCATTATTCTGCTATGCCGGATGGGTTGGCTGACTGCTCTTCCTATTTGCTGTAATGGGAGAGTGGGGTTCTGGAGTTATAAAATGGTGTACATTGCATTCTGATTATGTTTCTATTCTTGATACTGCGGGATGCACCTCATGGATGGACTGCAAGATCTAATGTATTCATACATTATCAATATGAATACTGTTAATGTTATCTGCTACCTGGTTTAGGTTGTTTGATACCAGTATCATTTCATATTGAACCATGTACTCTTGTCACAGACTGATACCCACTGCATCAGGCCTCCTGTACCACCGTCCTTCCCAGGTTAAAATGCACGAAGTGCATATTGTGACCTAAAAATCTATAAAAATGGGTTTAAAAAAATCAAATGCAGCATTGACATGCCCGCTGCAGGAAGGCTAATGTTAATTAGGCTACTGTTGCTTCAATCACGGAAAGGATGGCTTTCTAAAAGACACTTTTCCTGTATATTTATTACAAATCAAACTTCACCATTAAATTGTATTTTTAATACATATTAAAAAGAATAGTTGAAAGGCCTTTGTAGCCCATTCTAAAATTAAACTACAGCAATTGGCTCTAACTTGCCTTTAATTTGTTTTATAGAAAAGCCGCAGATCTATTCAGTGGAATTAGCTTTTGGAGGGCCAGTCATCTCAGAAATATGCCATCCTTAACTTTTTCCATGCCCCATTTTCAAAAACTAAACACCCTAAGTTGTGTGCTACAAGGATGATTGTGGGGGTGCGTGCTTAATATTTAAAAGTAGATTTCCTACTTATCAAAAAGGGGTTGTTTTGACAGGCCTGCCTGCAGTTTTAAAGCTGCAGCAGTCAGACTCCACAAAAAGGTTTAAGCCTCAGTTACCTTGCCATCCTAATGCGGAGCACAGTATGAGCTGAAGTCCACGGGTGGTATTTACCTTCCATGCGCTTAGTGTACACCCTGCACCATATATTAGGGCCTTACATAAAGTTAAATGTGTCAATTGAGGAACAGCCAATCTTAACATCTTTGAGGGGTCTAAGCACCTGTACCTGAGTCTAGACAGTAGTGTCCAAGTGAGTAGAGTTTAAATAAACAGCAATATTTGTAAGGAAAAAACTGGGGGTGACCACACAAAAAGAGACATTTTCTAACATGCCCCAAATAAAATGATTGACTATTGGCTGATCTGCAGGGAACGTGAAACGCCAGGTCAAGATGCTAACCCAGTTTCCAGCAGATTCATAAAACGTTGCCCAAGTTATTATCAAATCAAAAAAGCTGTTTCCAGTGGAAAGTACTACTTAACTGTAGCTTCAGTCACTATCACTGACTGATATATTGCATGTGCAGATGCGCAGAGCGTAATATGTTATTCATTACCATTTTCCAGGGAACGAGAGGCAAAGTCTCATGTGGATTCTGATGTCACTCCCACATCTCAACAGTGGTGGTGAGTAACACATTTTCTCTCTTTTCTTAGGTTCTACTAGGGTAACAGGATGGAATCGGAACGTTGCACTATAGTAAACAAGCATCGGCATAGCCAATAGGGCTTGCTTGTGCGAAATCTATTGGCTTTGTCAATATTTTAGCCATGTTGTACAGCAGTGTGGCTGTGCAGCATGCCTAAAAGTCATGTTATAGAAAAAGCTGGCCGTGTCATAGCACTTTTCTTTCTCATGGCAGCGGGGGTGGGCAACATGAATAACCAGATGGAGGGTGAAAAGGGGCAACAAGACAGTAAAAAAGCTGTATGAAATGTCCAGGGTTGTCCATAAAAATGTTTTTTCTTGTGATAGGAGACAGACAACAGGAGGTGGAAGGGGAGAAACCACATGCACAGACAGTAGACTGGACAGCGTGACCCATGGCACTAAGGGGCAGGCATTATTAGCTTACCAGATGTTAGACTGGGGAGGAGAGCGCATTTAGGGAAGGGTTAATGAGTCTCCTCACAGGTGCTGCAATCTCTGGGGTGTTAGAATCATTTCCAGATATTTACTCTGTGCACGTTGCACAGCCAGTTCGAGACGCTCTGACATCTACTCAGCCTCAAACTGCATACGCGGAGCCCCACAGAATGACTGAGGTGGGAATGCATGAGCAGGGATTTGAACATTAGCATACAAGGAATGGAAAGAGAGAGACAGTAGAGAAATAATAGAGGGGGAGAAAAGACTTCAGGAAGGGGAAAAGAAAGAGAGACAGCAGAGAAGGGGAAGAATGGCGAGAGGGAGGATGAGAGACAGACGTAAGAGGAAGGAAGAACCCATAGAGAAGGTAAAAAGTAATGGAGGCGGTTGCACAGGGGGAAGTCGAAGGGGGAGAGAGAATGAAGGAAAGAGGAAGGACACAAAAAATGGAGAGATAGGAGAGAATAGAAAGAAGGTGTTGGGACAGTAAAGTCCTCTACATGGTAAAGACGTGTCCCCTGCCTGAGTGCCCAACTGTACTGTTGTCTGGATCCCAAATGCTGATTTTTTTGTCCTAGGCGAACACAGATCCTGCGTGTGCCCATGAATAGGGCTGTTTCACAGATTGCGGTCTTGTTGGATTTGGAGGGGCACCCAAAGCGCTACACTCATAGTGGAGCAAGGCTACCGCCTTCACAAGGAGCTAAGCAGCAAGAGCGTAGTGGTGGCATAACGTGTATTAATCAGTCATAGTGAAGAGGACCTGTTTACCCTGTGTCACTGAGGTGAGGCCCACGGGCTCACTCACTGCTGTGTGCTTAACTCGCCCTTGGCCCACATCAGGTAGATGTGGAGTGCTGTGCAGCAGCGCAGGTGTATGACTCTGCGTTGGCTGTATGTGTGCCTGGGAATTGTACAGTACAAGGATGTAGAAGTGCTGTGTGGTTAAATACATTTACTGGGTGTATGTATGCCTGAGACGAATACATTACATGAGAGATGTGCTGTGCAGTGCGTGCCCAGGGAAAGCATGTGCTGAGTGTATGAATGCTTGTGAGAAGTACAATGCATGAAGAGTGAAATGTTGCGCAGCGTGCACATAGTGAGTGTTTGTGCTGGCATTGTGTCTGTTTGTAAATAACACTCCCCAGTTAAAGAAAGAAAAGCTTCAGTGCTGAACAGTGCATGCAGATCGAGTGTGTTTACCGAATACATGTGTACATGTAAGGGTACAAGCATAGAGGTAACTGTGCTAGACCCAAAGTTTGCTGTGAATGTAGACTGTGGGCCAGATTCCCAAAAGACCTCCTGCTATGCCTGTCCCGTCGTGCTGCAGTGACCCCGTATGCCAGAGGGGACCACTGGTAAAGTTACCACTTCACGGAACACAAAGACTTGTGACCATCTGGACCGAGGAGGTTGTGCTGGACACGGCGATAAACTGAGCGCAAGGTAATTGTTTAAAAAAATAATAATAATAATTTAAGTTGATCTATCTCCTCATCTGCCGACTTCCAGGCCCACCGCACTGCACCACCGCCCCTGGTCTCCACCGATCTTACCGGTGCCAGCCTGGCCTGCTCAACCACCACTTTTGGGCCCAGTAACCCCTGCTTGCCCTGTGGCCCTTTGGATGGGTTTCTGACACAACAAGTGGAGGAAGAGGGATGAAATAAAGGAGATGGGGCGGGATACACAGAGAAGTGGAGAGAGGGGGGAAAAGGGCAATGAAACAGTAAAAAAAGCACCATGATGCATCTGGTGCTGGCTAAGTTACTGCACTTTTTTTTCTTATGTCGGGTGGACATTAATAAAAGTAAATCAATCAATACTTGGTCGCTGCTCCATACTGCTGAACAGGAAGTGACATCGGCAAGCACTTGCCAATTAGAAGGCAGCAAAGAAGAGTGACAATGAAACCAACACATGGTAACCAATTGGCGGGATACAAGCCCCTTATAGTAAAAATACTCCTCGCAGTGACAGGGTATGTGCTGTCAGCAGGCAAGGCCTAAAAATGGGAGAATGCACGTACATTAGAAAACATATTTCAACCAAGTTTTATTGGGAAACATTTATTTACACTGCCACGGCTTAAGGATATCTGTGTGTATTGCTATGTGAAACAAACTGTCTCTCAGTGAAGGCTGTTCTGTTAGTGCTTTAAAAAAGCCATTGGGCTATGCAGAAAATCACATAAGTAACGAGAGGAGGAAGGCAAATATGTCCAAATAAGGCAAATATGACCCAAGAACTGAGTGCCTGGACTTCAAGGACGTTCCATGGTGAATTCTCCATGCTGGGTTCACCTACTACCTGCCACCTTATTAACTCAATGGCCTGGGCACTGGCCATCTCACCGGCCCAGTCACTGGCCAGCTCACTGGCCCAATCACTATTCAGTTTAATGGCCCCTCACTGGCTATTTCTCCAGCCATCTCAGTATCCTAGTTGCTGGCCACCCCACCAGCCTTTACACTGCCCAACTCACTGACCGTTACTGGCCAGCTCACTAGCCTGGACACAAGTCACCTCATCAGTGAAGTGACTGGCCATCTTGCTGGCCTCATCACTGGCTAGCTCACCATCCCAGTGGCTGACCCTCTCACTAGCCATCTCAGTAGCCATCTCATTAGCCCAGACATTGGCAATCTCACCAGCATGGATAGAGGCCAACTTGCGGGCTACGTCGCCTGCCTTCTTACTGGCCCAGCGACAGTCCAGCTCACAGCCCAGTCAATAAACAGGTAAGCGCCTGGATACTGTACATCTTCCTGGCCCAATCACTGGCCAGTGTGCTGGCCTAATCACTGGCCATCTCACTGGCCCAGTTTCTGGCTGGCACACTGGCTTGATGATCTACCAACTCTCTCCTCCCTCCCCTCCTAGGGTTTGCAGGCGGGAGCAAGGCATTATTTACCGTTGTGTTTTCCAACAGTTCATGCCTCAGCAAGTCCCTGCTAACCACATCCGTGAATGGAACGAATAAGCCAAAATTCCTGTATTAACGAAGGGTCCCTGTAATTTTTATTAGATGGGGGAGAAAGGAACATTACGCATATTAAGCCAAAAGAAAGGTCATAAAACAAAAAAAGGCATCTGTCTTTGTTTAGCCTATGGAGGTCACCTCTGTTTTTTTATGTATTTCTGTTGATTTATGTATTTACTAAGTTAGTGTTTAGAAAGCTCTCACCTAGCCCAGAGTGCAGTGGAGTACTGCAGAACGTTGGAGAATGCAATTTACGCAATAACATTAAACAGAATAAAAACTACGGAAAGATGTGAGAAATCTATTTGCTCAATAATAACATCCAGGATTTTTCCACTATCATTTTGTATTTTCCTCCTCGTGCCCTTTTAGCTACGCCCTGTTTTTGTGGTAAAATGTGCGGTGCAGATTTACAAGCCCGGTGCGCCACTTTTGCGCCCCGTTGCGTCCTTTTTGTGATGCAGTGACGGCGTAAAGCTAGTGCCATGCTGCGGGGGATTTACAACGTGATGCATCTAGGGAGATGCGTCACATTGTAAAGCCCTGCGTCACATGAAACCTGCGTTAGGTTTCATGTGGGCGTTACGGCGCAGGGTGGGCGTTCCGGCGCAGGAACGCCTCGGAAAAGTGCCTGAGTGAAATCTACAAGATTTCACTCAGTCACTTTTCCGACCCCGCTGCGTCAAAACCTTGCGTCTGCTTGAAGCAGGCGCAAAGTGTGACGCACCATGTGGAAGATAGGCCGGGTTGGCACAGTGCTGGAGTTGCGTCGCGCCCGCGACACAACTCCAGCACTGTGCCAACCTTACGCCAGCAGATGCAACACGCATCTGCCCATCCTTACGCCATGGCGCGCCGCATTATAAATGCAGCGCTTCTGTGGTGGCGCACCAATGGCATTGCGTGTCGCACGTTTCTTGGCGCATCCCTGCTGATTTGCAGGGATGCGCCAGGAAACGTAAATCTGCCCCTCTGTGTCTCAGTTTGTGTGTTTGGCATGGTGCCAGCAAGCAGGAGCACAACTAGACCCGAACTTCGAGGTGGGGGGCCCTAACACTCCCAGCCAGGGCTGGCCCTAGCACTGCTTGCACACGGTGCAACAGTCTTTTTTGATGCCCCTCCCCCATTTTCTCCTTCTCCATGAATTCCCCCACTACCACTCACCAACAATGCACCTCATCTCTCTATAGCACCTTTATGACCAACATTTCACTTTTTTATAATGCTACTCATAGTTTACTCACACTCAGTTCTGTGATTTGCATTGTACACATTCTTTGTAGGTGGCACATTAACCCTCTGCGCTGTGTGGGTGGCAGGAGTGCACATGTGAGCGCACGCCGGGCCGGCTCTAGGGCAGTGCCACCAGGCCACGGCACCAGGTGCTGACTTTTCCAGGGGCCGCCGTGTTTGGAAGTATTTTATGGTTTTAAAAGCACCTGCTGCCGAGTTCCTGGCCTCCAGCAATTCTCATACAACAATAACAATGTTAAGATAACTCTGGTGATGAATGTTCTTCCTGGAGAGAGAATGAGTTTTGTCTAGTGGAAGTTTTAACTCTTTTATGGTAGTGCAGAGGGTTAATGTGCCTGCTGCACAGAATGTGTACCATGCAGATCACAAAGTGAATATAGTTTAAATAGGTCAGTGCTTTTGTCGGAGAGATCCTTTTGTTACTAGCAGTGTAGATGTTAAAATTCTAACATGGAACAGTGAGCTAATAACTGTCATCAAAGAGCTACACGCAAACTGCAAGGTATAGATCAGAGCATTATGATGTATTTCTTCCGTCTTTCATTATCCTAATGTTTCAAAAAGGGTTCATTTTGGTAAAAAAAAAGATCCTTATACTTAAGTGTAACCCCCAACCATAGGATTATGTTTTAAATTCTGAGTGTGTGCTTCTCCAGACCAAGAACTCCTAAACTATACTGTCTACCAGTATGGATGACGTGTGACTCACCTTGTAGTCCTCTGGTTTTTGTAACTTTTCCTATACACTGATTAACACACATATGATTGATTGTCTCTGTGTAGTGTGTGTGTGTGATGTAAAGTGCTCTGACACCCTAAGCTGGTATAGGTGGCGCTATATAACGAATCAAATACATCTGAGAGAGAGTGGTTATGGAGACTTAAGGGGGCACTGTTAAAGGGTGGTAGTGAGGGAGTTCATGGGGGGCGCCAACAAACATTGTTGCACAGGGCACCACCAGCGCTAAAGCCGGCCCTGAGTGCATGGTGAGTAATGCAACGGTGTGAGAGTAGGGTAGGAGGAGTGACTGCAGGGTGAGGGAGGTGACCATATGAATTTGGGTGCTGTGTACTGGAACCAGAAGGGAAAAAAAGCATCGGAAACCAGTTTACAAAGGTATATAAATATCGAAATTGGTCTTTAAAGACCTGTGAAAAACTCGTGCTGGAGATAAGATTCCAGACACTGCCCAGCTGAGCCCACAGCAACTCAAGCTGCAGCAGCCCGGGCTGAGACACACGAGGGGTGGGGGCTGAAGCCCTTTTAGCCCTATGGGCGTTGCGCACCTGCCAGCGCACACGATTGGTTGCGTCCGGAAAATAGTGTTCAAAGCTATCCCAGACTGTGTGGTCCACAGTTTAGCATTGGACTAGGTCTGTCAGGTTCACTAAAGCAAAAATGCCTTCACAGTGGTAACACGTCTTTGGCAGAGTACCTCCAAGGTTGGCCTCGTCACAGTGGGTTTAAAGAAGCCGCGCCGAAGCGTTCAGATGACCTGAGGCTGCTAAGTGAGGCTGGAGCAGATAGGCAGGCGCTGAGGACTTTACTCTCAGACCCCAAATAACCTGACGGCATGATGCATTGTTTCTCCCTCCCAGGGAGCAAGCAATCTTTCTCCCCCAGAAAAAAACTGCAAAACGTTGTGTTTCCATCCGGGAATCATTTGTGTACCAACAGAGCTTCGAAGGTCAATCACAACTTCTTCCTGGGCTGCAGCCAAGTAGTGACTGATTCCAAAGCTCCCTCACCAGGGTCGGACTGGGACAGAAAATAGGCCCAGGCACGAAAACATAAGTGCCCCCAATTAGAGAATCAGATAACAAATCAAGTGGGCCACATTTGCAAATCGGGGAAGTTTTGAACTTGAAAAGACAAGCTGTTCTATAGTGTTTTTCAAGGTTTGGGAGAATGCATGCATTGTGCTTGTTGCAGGCAATGTTTTTGGGAATATCAGAAAAATCAACAGCAGAAACCGTCCAGTGGACCATTAAATAGGCCCCTAACCAGCCAATAAATGGCACACACACTGACCTTTGCCGGCCCATCGGGCACTGCCAGAGGGCACAATAGGCCGCTCCAACCTGTCCCTCACTGCAGCAGTGCTGGTACCAGTATGGAGCTAAGAAGCTCTGACTGCTCTCTGTAGAGGGTACGGCTTGAACAGTAGGACCAGCCCATTAATATCAAAGGCTCCACATTCAAAACTGCTTTGGTAACCTCTGAGAAACCTGCATGTGAAAATCCAGCTCCCATTTTGCATCGTAAAATCTTATAATAAAAAAAAAAAAATCTTTTGGTTGGTATAGCTCGGTGTACAAATGAAGGCTAGGCTCCTGCACGGCCAATAGGTCTGATTCAGGTTCGGCCCCTGGGTCAATGGGACTCCAAAGCAAAAATAGAGGACCATCTGTGCAAGGAGAATGCGCCACCGGAACGTCACTTTTTTCGATGTTCCGGTGGCGCTATGCCCCGCTCCATATTTGCAAAGTGACGTTGAGCCACTTTTCATGGCTGAACACCGCTTTGTAAATATGGTACGTGCAATGGGTGTTGCCGTGGCCGTTATACTGCAACACCCATTGCTTTTTGACGCTGCCCCAGATTTACAAGCCTGTGTAAATCTGAGGAAAAGCCATGTAAAAGTAGGAGTTAGTTTGGCACAAGAAGGAGAAATATTTTTATCTCTCATCATTTTTGCTTTTTCTATGCAGCACACATAGAACGAGCAATTCACCATCCATGATTGTCTATGTGCAGGAAGGGATACCTTCCTGCACATAAACAATCATCCCTGCAACACAGGCACCCTTGCACTACGGCGCAAAGCTGTCAGTGGTGGTGATAGGCAGCTATTTTTAGTGCCAGCACTAGGAAAAACACAAGGTTGCTCTGTATTCTTGTAAATATGGCACAACCCTGTGTTTTGGAAATGATGCAGCACTGCAAAATGTGCCACGCTGCACCATTTCCTTATACATATTCTCCAGAATCTGGCAAGCCATCCCTGACCTTTCCCTGTATCTCACCTCTAATATATAGAGTCTGGCTAGCCATCACTGACCTTCCCTGTATCTCACCGCTATAATACAGAGTCTGGCTAACCATCCCTGGCCTTTCCCTGTATCTTGCCAGCTGTCCTCCAACTCCTCGAATAGGATCAATTTTTTATCCATGTAGCATTCCCCAACATTGTCCAGCCCCACCTCAGACCAGCCTGCTAGATACCGTCTGAAATCCAACCACCCTCCCAGACGGACCGTGTCTGGAACCTCGGCATCATCCTAGACTCCTCCCTCACCATGACCCACGTGCTCCAACTCTTTCCGCATCCTCTGCAAGACATTCAAGTGGATACCCCCCGATGCCAGAAAGATTGTCACCGACGCACTCATAACCAGCAGACTGGACTACGGTAAAGCCCTCTATGGCGGAATCAACAAATCCCTCCTTCACAAATGACAGACCATCCACAACACCGTGGCCCGACTCATCCTCGGAACCCCACGACACGAGCACATGACCCAACACCTTCAAGACCTCCTCTGGCTCCCTGTCGAGAAGAGAGTAACCTTCAAGCTACTCACCCACGCCTCCAAATCCATCCACAAATACCTCAACGAAAGAGTATCTTTTCACGCATCCAAAAGAAACCTCCGCTCTGCCAACCTCGCCCTAGCAGAAACACCACGCATCCGCAGAAGCAAAGCAGGGGGAACAGCCTTCTCCCACATCGCTGCAAAGGCCTGGAACGAGCTCCCAGTCAACATCAGACGCTCCCCTATGCTGCACAGCTCCAGGTAGAGCCTCAAGACGTGGCTCTTCGGCTGATCTGGAGCTGCAGCCCCCGCCCCACCCGTGCCTTGAGACTCTCACGGGTGAATAGCACGCTAAAAAAACCTGAATGATTGATTGAGTAACGAGCAGTATGGGGTAGGTGTTGTTGGAATGATCAGTTTTGCCATTACTAGGCTAGGGCGAAACTCCAGGTCTACCAGGCATGTGCCTTCCTCGTTCACTCCATCTACAGCCATTGCAATTGGGCAGCCAACATATAGTATTCAAAGTTCAGTACTCCCAGCCCTTCTTCCAACATGGGGCACTGCAGGGTCCTCAGGGACACCCTCGGGCACCCGTCACCCCACACCCGGTCTCGTAGGAGTGAGTTCAACTGACAAAACTAGCTACTCGGCATCAAGACCGGGAGGTTGACAAAGAAGTACAACAGTCGGGGCAGCATGACCATTTTGGATTGTGAGATCCTGGCCATGATGGGCAATTGTAGTGTACGCCAAAAGTGCACACAGGATCGGAGGGAGCGCAGTGCCCTGTTCAGGTTCCCTACTTTCAAGTCCTCCAGGGAGTGGAAGACATGTATGCCCAAGTATTTGAATGAACTCTGGGCCCAGAGTAGTTCAGTCATCAAGGCCTCAGGCCTGGACAATGGACCTGCCAGAGAAAATAGATATGTCTTAGCTTTGTTGACCCGAAGGCCTGAGAATTGCGCGAGGCTGTCTAGTATCTGCACAGCTGTGGAAGTGTCCATGACCGACTCCTCCAGGTAGATCAATAGGTCGTCCGCGTACTGGAAGATATTATGTTGCCACCCCCCTATGCTTAGTCCTATCCCATCACCTCCCAAGCGGATCCTCTCAGCAAGTGGCTCTATCGCTAGGGTGAATTGGAAGGGTGAGAGGGGGCACCCCTGCCGGGTCCCTCGGGAAATCTTATATTGCTTAGAGATCGTTTTACCCGTTTTAACCCTTGCTGTGGGAGAAGCGTAGAGGAGTCATACCCACCGCACCCAGTCGTCCCCAAGGCCCATATGTAGCATTACTTCAAACAAGTACTTCCAACTTACCGTGTCAAAAGCTTTTTCTAAGCCAATTGACAAGAACGCTGACTGTCGTTTGGTTGGAGCTTCCGCATGATAGAGGATGGAGTAAAGTCGGCGGACGTTATAGGAGGTGCTGCGAGAGGGAATGAATCCATTCTGGTCGGGATGGACTAGGGAACTTATGTTAGGGAGTAAGCTACCTGCTAACACCTTGCTTAAGATTTTAAAGTCTAAATTAAGCATAGAGAGAGGTCTAAAATCCACGACCCTAGCGCCTGTCTCAATGGTCTTTGGGAGAGGGATCACTAGCACAGTTTGTGTGGAATTGGGTAATTCTCCGCTCTCAAACGACTCAACATACAACCTGACTAATTGCGACGCTAGCATATCGGCAAAACATTGATAACGTTCTGCCAGGAGCCCTTCTGTCCCCGGAGTTTTGCCTGGCACCAAAGCCGAAATGGCCGCTTTGATTTCCTGCAGGCTTATCAGGTCTCCTAACTCTTCCTGTTCTGAAGGGTCTACAGAGCGGAGTGGTATGGGTTCTAAAAAATCTCTAATGCCAGACGGGTGGGCCACTACTGGAGCTGCATACAGATTTTCATAGTATGTGTGAAAGGAGTCATTAATTGCATCAGGGTCATATATTATCTCCAGCATCTGACCTGAGTTGTGTGATTGGTACTCCCCACGACTCTGGCTTAATTAACCTTCCTAGTAGTCGACCAGCTTTCCCTTCCTCTCTCTGTACCCTGTCCAGGTATTCCTTATAGCTATAGCATCTCAGTCGGCCTAGTGCTTCGTCGTAACTCGCGTGAGTGTCCTGCAAAGTTAAGCGGGAGGTGTGATCAGTTCCATTAGCGTTATCTAACCTAAGTATTTTTCCCTCTAGGTTGAGAATTCCCTCGCGGAGTTCCCTGTGCGCCCCAGTTGCTTGCCCCATGCAGTGGCCCCTTACTACCACCTTGAACCCCTCCCACTCCACTTGAGCAGAGGATGCTGTGTGGGCATTAATGGGGAAGTATATTTCTGTAAGCGTGTGCAGCAAAGCTCTAAAAAGGGCATCCTCCAGTGCCGACGGGATTAACTTCCATGAGGGAATTGTGGGTCGCCTCCCTGGGAGTTGATAAGTCATTAGCAGCAGGCTATTGTCCGACAGTGTACGCCCCAGGTATTCAGTGTGTATGATAGAGCTGTTAAAGGCAGGTGTGCAGGTGAAGATGTTGATTCTAGTGTGTACCTGGTGGACTGGCGAGAAAAAGGAATACTCCCTGTCTCCATTATGTTGCAACCTCCAGGTGTCCTCAAGGCCCCAGTGGGATATCCAGTTGGAAACCCCGCTGCCGTGCGGTGCGGTTGCGCTCCCGGCACCAGGGGTGTGAGTGGTCTGTCGTGATATCCGCGACACAGTTAAAGTCTCCTCCCAGGATTATATGACCATTTAAGTAGGTAGCCACTGTGGCTGAAAGGGACTCAAAGAAACCAACCTGATCTTGGTTAGGAGCGTAGATATTTCCCAGTGTCACTTCCTGTCCCGCCACTCTCCCTATGATTAGGGCATACCGTCCCTCTGTCTCAAGTAATATGTGTGTAGGAGCAAAAGGGACCCCAGGCTTAATCCAAATCAACACCCCCTTAGCAAAGGCCAAGGAGGTGGTTGCAAAGACCTGCCCCCTCCAACGTAGTCGCAGTTTCCCCACCTCCTCCTTGTTCAAGTGGGTCTCTTAGAGAAACGTTATGTGTATGTCCCTACGCCTCAGGTATGAGTAAACATTGTGAAGCTTAGCCATGGACCCCATCCCTCGTATGTTCCACGTTAGGAACCGTAGGGTGTTGTGTGTGTGTGCCATTGCTGTAGGGCATCACCGATTGGCCACCTCGGAGTACCCCTATTCCTCCCTGCTCCCTCATTCATGCACCACCACCCTCTTCTGCAAACTTTAAAACATAATCCAAGAATTGGACCCCCATGTTGGTCAACTGCCCAACCCCAGGGCAGGCCGACAACGGTCGGCTGCCCAAACACTATGTGGAACATTACGTAATAGGTGAGGCCCAAACCTAGCAAGGGTCTCAGCAGGGTATGGCAAGTTAATGGCATAGTTCAGGGCGCATAAACCATACTTGGCGCCAGCCCCATACTACTCAGCCCAGCCCAGGACCTGGGTCATCCGCAAGCAGTTTCTCACCACTCCTGGGATCCACAATCACCACAGATCTCCTTCCGTTTCAGATGATCTCATGGGACGTCTTCAGGGTCACCACTGGCAATTTTAAACTGTCACTGCGGGAGGAGTCCGAGTCATTCTCCTCAGTTTCCCTCTCAAGAAGCGGGCCTCAACCTCTGAGGGGGATCTCCTGCCTAGCATGAGTGCCACCACAGCCTGTAGTGCCTCCGCTCTCTCCTTTTCAGTTTGCGATGAGGTTTGCTTCTTTGTGGTTCCCCGTCGGGATCGCCTTTTAGATTGTTTCCGCAGAACCGCGAGCGCGTTAAAGATAGTATTACCACTCCTGAGGCGGAAGCCGGGAGAGTTTGTTGCACATTTCGTCTTGTTTTTAGCCTTGAAATTGTTACTGCTTTTAATTTGCACTGTACTCCTACCTGTGAGCACTTCACCTCTTGAAAGCTGATGAATCGCCCCTGCACAGCGGATCCTAGCGCTGTGACGGGAAGGGAACAACATCCACGCCATCGCGCGCCAAACCTCGGGGCCACGCCCACTTTCCTGAGGCCACGCCCACTTCAATTTCAAAGCCTTCTTAATCGCGCAGAACCGCGAGCGCGTTAAAGATAGTATTACCACTCCTGAGGCGGAAGCCGGGAGAGTTTGTTGCACATTTCGTTTTGTTTTTAGCCTTGAAATTGTTACTGCTTTTAATTTGCACTGTACTCCTACCTGTGAGCACTTCACCTCTTGAAAGCTGCTGAATCGCCCCTACACAGCGGATCCTAGCGCTGTGACGGGAAGGGAACAACATCCACGCCATCGCGCGCCAAACCTCGGGGCCACGCCCACTTTCCTGAGACCACGCCTCCCCTCCCCCTACATCAATGTGCCTTCCCCGGACGCGCAGCGGACGTGCGCAGCGGGCGCGCCGTATGCGCGCCGAAGGCGTGCCAAAGGGAAGCCCGTCTGCGCCCGTCCGCGCCAGGTCGGGCCTAGGGCCCTCCTCCCCAGGAGCCCACGTTTGTGGACCAAGGGTGTACTCGTCTCATCTACTAATGTCCATGCGACCCCCTGTTAAGCAACACTGCAAGACTCTACCTAATGACAGGTACGATACCATCTCATGTTCTAACTGCAATTTCCAACTCGATGTCCCTCAGCTTTGTAGGCCCACCTCCCAAGGTCACAAGCCGACACATACTTGGCGCCTTGGAAGCCTAAACTGTAGATCCCTTGGTAAACATAAAAGAAATATATACGATCTCCTATCCGACAATCTACTGGATGCCTTATTCCTTACTGAGACGTGGCTTCACGCCAGCTCAGGCCCAGATATAGCTGAAGCTCTTCTGCCAAATTATGCGATTGTCAGACAAGATCGTACCACCGGAGTAGGGGGCGGCATAGCAGTCATTTTCAAAAAATCACTGCATTGTACCTTGGAACATGTCTCCTTAAATGCCTGTGAGATAGCCCTCTTTAAACTTCTACTCCATCCGAATATCTCCTTTATGGGTCTCTTGATTTACCGACCACCTGGCCCGTTGCATTCTTGGGTCACGCAACTGGTGGACTGGATTGCCTCGGTCAGGTTAAATTACAGCAACCTATCTATTATTGGTGACTTGAACATACACTTAGATGACCATAAGAACAAATTTGCCACAAATCTAATTCATGATCTGGCTGCCATGAATCTTACTTTGTGGAATTCGGAAGCCACGCACAAAGGCGGCCATCTACTGGATGCAATTTTTTCCAGTTTTCCCCTGTCACTTAGCCATCCAGCCACGCCCTTACAGTGGTCAGACCACTTTCTCATCTACTTTAGTGTGTCTAACCATCTGACTTTTAGATCCTCCAGATTGACAGGGCAGGCCGGCAAAAGAAACTGGAAGAGACTGGACATAACTTACTTCATTTCTGTATTAAACTCTGCCCCTCTAGATGAATTCTTTAATACTGAAGATATTGAGATTGTTGCCTCTAATATAAACAATTGGCTATTAGGAGCTCTAAACATCTGTCTGCCGTTGGCACGTAATAAATTTGCATCCCACAATGCTCCTGCGCCCTGGTACAACGAGGAATTGAAGGCAGCCAAATCCAAGTGTAAACGCTTGGAACGTCTTTGGAGGACGGACTACTCCCCTGCAGCCTGCCTAACTTACCAAAAAGAACTTAAGCTCTATCACAAAGCATGTTCCATGGCCAGAGCCAATTATGTGGCGAAATCAATTTCAGATGCCTCAAATAAATCCAAAATTTTGTTTAATCTTGTAAAAGATTTAGCAGGCTCAAACACTGCAGCCAAACCTCTTCCACTGAATTATGTTCAATGCGAAGAACTGGCGCGCTTCTTCACAGATAAGATCGACATAATTCACCAGGACATAGTAAAGCAACACCAGACACAAACAGCGACAGATCGGGACTTCGTCCCGAAGATGATCACCCTCTCCCCAGCATCATATCTGTCCTACGAGCCACTTACAGTATGGCCCGAGATAAATCTTCAGGGTCTCCAAGACATTTTAGGGAGAGTTAAATCTGGCTCTCCCAGCGACCCCCTCCCAATCTCTGTACTTAGACTTCTCGACACCCCACAACTTTCCATCATCTGCCAAGCCTTAAATTTATCTCTCACCACAGCTAAGGTTCCAGCCATGTGGAAACATGCCATGGTCTCACCTCTTCTTAAGAAACCATCGGCAGATCCAAAAATCCTGGCAAACTTCCGCCCAATATCTCTCTTACCTGCTTTCTCCAAAGTTATGGAGAAACATGTTCATGGACACCTCGCTAGTTTCGCAGAGGCAAACAACATACTCCATCCCTCCCAATCGGGCTTTCGCCCTGGTTTTTCAACAGAGACCACACTGCTGGGTGTGACGGAAAATCTTCGCCTCCTAGTCGACAGAGGTGAGACCGCCGCACTGATTCTACTCGACCTCAGTGCAGCGTTCGACACTATCTCCCATGACACTTTGTTAAACTCACTTTCCACTATAGGTATCAGGGGCACAGCATTGGACTGGATATCATCCTTCCTAACTCTTAGGACTTTTCAAATCACCTCCAGTAATGCGACCTCGAATGTCCACCTATCCCCTCATGGTGTCCCCCAAGGTTCGGTATTAAGCCCTCTGCTCTTCAACCTATATGTCACTCCGCTTGCTCAGATCGCTGAAGCAGCAGGTCTAAACATGTTTACTTATGCCGATGATTCACAGATTATTTTCTCACTCTCCAATGGTGACCATGACTCCCCCTCCCTTCTGAAGTCTGGTCTTAGGAACATCTCCACCTGGATGAGCAAAAATATGCTCAAACTCAACGGTAGCAAAACGGAGGTTGTAATCGTGGGCCCAAATCAAACCTTTGGAACCCAAGACACTGGCCATCCGAAATGGGTTCCCTACCCACTCCTTCACAAAAAGTTCGTAATCTAGGCATTATCATTGACAATGGCCTAACCATGGAGCCCCAGGTTATTAACCTAACATCCACCTGTTTTACTATCCTGAGGTGGCTCAGGAAAATCATCTGGATGCTACCGGACGACACCCAAAAGTCTGTGGTCAATGCACTAATCACCTCCCGTTTAGACTACGGAAACGTTCTCTACCTGGGGTCTTCACAGGCAACCATGCGCCGCCTACAATTGGCGCAGAATGCTGCAGCAAGGTTGCTCTGCAAATGCAACAGAAGGGAACATATGTCCGGACATCTTAAGGCACTCCACTGGCTACCGATCGGAAAAAGGGTCAAATTTAAAACACTCAGCTATATGCACAGAATCAAATGGGGCAATGCCCCTAGTTATCTGCAAACCCTTGTGCGAACCTACATTCCGGCTCGCTGTCTGAGATCATCAAAACAAGGTCTTTTCTGTGTACCTAAAGTTCGCCTAGCAAGGATGGGGGGCAGATCTTTTTCCCTATTGGGTCCTAAGCTTTGGAATTCCCTTCCTCAGCACTTACGTTTGGAAACCAACTATACGCGCTTTCGCAAAGCCATCAAAACCTGGCTCTTTTGCCAGTAATCTGCTCCAACCTCTCCTCTAAGTTTCTAGTTCCCTCAAGTGGTCCATATCTTTAGCGCCGGGAAACGCTTTTTGGGTAGCTGTTGCGCTTTATAAACTTAATAATAAATAAATAATAAATAAATAAATAAGCTCCAAGTTTTTCCTTGTTTCGGTCTTAAATCGTGTTGGCTGGGAGACCCCAGCCTAGTAGGCTTCCATCCGCTCCCATGCTTCTTTTGGGGTTTCGCAGTAATGTGTTTTCCCATCAAGCATAATACGCAAATGGGCGGGAAACATCAGAGAGAACTGGAGGCCCTCATCTCTCAATGCTCTCTTGACTTCCAAAAACGAGGCCAGTTTCCTCTGTACTTCCACCGTATAATCAGGGAAGATGGAGATTTTGCTGTTTAACATGGTATAAGGGCTGTCGGCACATGCTTTTTGCAAAAAGACGTCTCTGTCCCTGCAGTGAAGAAGCCGGGCCACCACCTGCCGTGGAGGCCTTCCAGAGGCCAGCGGTCTGGTAGGCTCTCCCGAGGGTAAAGAAAGTTGACAGGCCTTTGTGCGCCACCACAGTTCTGAGTCATTGTTCCAAGAAGGTCACCATGTTGTTGCCCTCCGCTCCTTCCGGCAGGCCCAGGACTTTGATGGTATTTCGCCTATTGCGCCCCTCTGCATCTTCAGCTCTGTCTGCGAGGGTCCCCATCTGTGATTCCAGTGATCTCTGTGCTGGTACTATTTCTGCGATATTGGTCTCTGTTTCTTTCACCCTTTCAGACAGCTTCTTGTTTTCCTCCCGTAGTAGGCCTAGACCCACTGCTACGTTGCTGATGTATTGAATCAGGGTGGCCTTCGAGTCAGCAATGGCTTCCAGTATTTTACTCAGCTGCTGTTGCACCTGGTCCTCATGGGCCATCTGCAGTTGTTCTTGCGTACTATCGTCCTGATAATGTATGGCCCCCACTTGTCGTCCTCTGGGTTTACCCATTATGCCGGAGAATCTACAGGTCTGATGAAGCACGCAGGGGAGTTTCCGCTACTGTGGTGTCGCTTTTCAGTGCTGCATATCGCCCCAGGTTTGTCTCCCAATCTAGGGATGTTCGGTTCCAGCTGTGACCCCCCAGGGTCCAGTGAGCGGCTCATGCGTCACGAATGGGATGGCCTTTCCCTACTCGCGTGTTCGGTCCAAGCACCCAGTCCGTGACCGTATCAGCCGGCTGCCGCACCCACCACTTCGTCCTTTGGGCCTGTTCCGCCTCTAGACTTCCCTTGTGGTGATTGCTGTGGTAGTCGTGTAGGCCTTCTGCACAACTCTCCTCAAGGGGCTGCCGTCGATCTCTCTCACCCCCAGGGACGAGAGTGCTTCAACTCTTGTCTTTGTTGTCGCTCCCCACCATCTTGGGAGCTCCCAGTCTGGGTTGCCGCTCGGATGTCAGCTCTGCTTCAGTTTTCCGGGTCTATGGACCTACCGAGACCAACCCCCTTTCCACATCGGTCTCCTGGTCTAGTTTCGGTGCGCGCCCACGTCCCGGCTGCCATTGATTTCAGCTCCGAGCTCACGCGTCTGCCATCTTAGGCCTCCAGGCCACGCCCCTATCTCACCTCTATAATGAGTCTGGCTAGCGCGCAACCAAGATGGCCGCGTAGGTGCGAAGCTCCCGAGGACCTCCGCGACCTCCTGAATTAATCCTGATTATATCCTTTCTTTGACGAGGGGACTGTGTCTGTGTACCCGAGCTGAGGCGGCACCCGTTTTCCGTTTTCGAATCGGACCCCGGACACTGGTGGGAGCACCGCTCGAAGATTGCGGCCTTCTCCGCGCCGGCCCCCCGGATTGGAGTTGTGGGGCGATCCCGGGACAAAGCGAACAACAGCGGCGGGCAGGGCTGGGCGACTCGCGTACCCCGCGCTTTCACTTTCGCTTTTGCGCCCTCCTTGCCCTTAAGCGAGGTAGGGTTGCGGAGCGGGGTGCGGTGGTGTGGCCTTGTCCCGGTGCCCGGCTGACCCGCCGGCTGTGAGTGGTCCTGCGGTCCAGTGGTCACCCCCCCCCGGAACCCGTGAACTGGTTTATCGGCCCTTTTGAGGAGATTGGCACGACTTTGGGAGTGCGACATGTCCACAAAGCAAGATGGCGACCGGGCAAAGGTGAAATCGACCCGCCGTGGCCCGGCACTTCAGTCAAACAGTATGGACCGCTACACCCTCCAGAAGGGATCCCCAGAGGCACAGCGTACATCCCCCGCGGGCCCGGCTGAGGCGTCTGCTCAGCCCGCGGATCTGACCCTCCGGGACGTCATGGGCGCCATTGCCGAGATGAAGGCCTCGGTGGACCAGCGCTTTGATACTCTGGCGCAGAAGATAGACTCGGCCCTGGTGGAGGTGGGCCTGGTGAGGGCCGACTTGTCTAAAACAAATGACCGGGTCGATTCCCTGGCCCACACCACCTCGAGTCTCACTACGGACGTGGCGGCCCTTCAAAAGGAGGTGCACCGGCTTGGCCAGGCGAGCGCCCTGATGGACCGTCGATTGGAGGACGCCGAGGGTCGGGCCCGGAGGAACAACGTTCGCATTGTCGGGGTTCCGGAGGGACGGGAGGAGGAGGCGGCAGATTTGTTTGTGGAAGACCTGATCCTCACCCGTCTCCAGCCCCGGGGGCTGAGTAAACTTTTTGCGGTGGAACGTGCTCACAGGGTCCCCGGAGGAAGACCTAAGGCCGGAGCCCCGCCGCGGCCTCTTATTGCCCGGATTTTTAACTTTCGGGACAGAGACGCTATCCTGCAGACTTCCAGGCTACAGGGACCGGTCAAGCTCGATAATATGGACGTGAATTTCTACCCTGACTTTACTCCGACAGTCCAAAAGCAGAGACTGAGTTTTCTCGGAGTTAAACGTCGCCTACGGGACCTGAACCTTAAGTACGCAATGCTTTTTCCAGCTAAGCTGAGGGTGGAGGTGGATGGTCGCACGCACTTTTTTGACCGTCCCGAGGCGGCTGGGGACTGGTTGGATACTCTACCTGGGGATCGGGGCCGGGGGGGTGGGGGGGGTGCGGTTGGCGGGGAGGGCTCGCCGGATCAGAACTGAGGGGTGAATAGTAGGCCTTGCTCTGGACAACATTCCTGTTACCATTCACTGACCGTGTATGTTCCCCTCCCATGGAGGTCGTGCGGGGTCCATTGGGGGCTTTCTCTCCTCCTCTGGGGGACTAGTTAGTTTTTCATCTATGGGGCGACAGGCACACTGCACTTTGGGGGGGCTGTCTGGGCTCATGCAGGGGTGCAGGGAGGGGGGAGTTCTGTTGGGATGGGTGGGTGGGGGTGGAGTGTTGTTTGTTTGCACCGCAAGGCGAACCCTTTACTGTATTGTTGTTTTTGAGATGCTCTTTGGGGGACGACTGATGGCTTCCATGTATGATGGGGGGTAGGGATTTGACTGTGTTATCATGGAACGTTAACGGACTGGGGGATAGGATTAAGCGTGGTGTGGTCCTGCAGTATCTGAAACGGATTTCACCAGATGTGGTCTTCCTGCAGGAGACACACCTTATAGGTAATTCCTTTCATGCCATGAATCGGCGAGGCTATCGCTTGGCGGCCCATTCGGGCTTCACCTCGGGCTCGCGGGGGGTGGGCATCATGATTAAGAACTCGCTCCCATTGGAGATTGATGAGGTGCGCCATGATGAGAGGGGACGTTACACTGTCTTGGTGGGTAGAATGGAGGGCAAAGTGGTCGTTTTTGTATCAGTGTACGTTCCGCCGGGGTTGCAATCTACCACGTTTGCGGACCTGGGGCGCCTCCTCCTTGACCTCCCGGGTGGGCTTCTGGTAGTTGGGGGAGACTTCAATGCGGTGGCTTCTGGGTCTATGGATCGTCATCCCCCCAGGGACCTCCCCCGGGCACAGGTGTGGCTGTCCGGCCTTTTAGATACACTAGGATTGGTGGATTGCTGGCGACTAAAGCATCCCGCGCAGCTGCAATACACCTTCCACTCGGGTGCCCATGGTAGCCTCTCGCGGCTTGATTATGTCCTTGTCCCTGCGGCCTATGCTGGGAGAGTGGGAGAGGTGCGCCATTTGGCGCGGGGTATTTCAGATCACTCCCCATTACTGTTGCACTTTGATGTCTTCCCGAGGGGGGAGGGCAGGGTAGCCCCAATCAATGCCTGGTACCTGCGCGACCCCACTATTCGAGCAGAATTGATCAAATCCTTGCAGCGGTACTTTGAGGAGAATGTGGGGTCTGTCCCTTCGGCTATCTCCCTTTGGGAGGCTTTTAAGATAGTTCTCAGGGGGGAGGCCCTCTCCCTTATCTCCCATGCCCGGAGGCGCGAGCGGGAGGAGGTAACCCGGGTGGAGGCCGAAATTACTGAACTAGAGGGTGACCTGGGGAGCGGGGTGACGGATGCCACATTGCATGTTCTACATCTCAAGCAGGCGGCCTATAGGGCCCTCGTCACGGAGGCGGCCAGGGGCCTCAGTAGGGAGCAACAGGGGCGACTGTATGATGTGGGTGATAAGGCTGGTAAATTGATTGCGTGGTTGGACAAAAAGGAGAGAGCGAGTCGTGTGGTTCCGTTGATCGAGAGGATGGATGGTGTGTGTGTCACCGAGCCGGACGCCATTGTCTCCTGCTTCGCGGATTATTTCCGCGAGGTGTATTCCCCGGTTTCTCCCTGCTCGGAGGAGGATTCCCATGCCCTGCTCGGTCGCATCTGGCAAGGCCATGGGCCCCAATGGCATCCCTATCGAGCTGTATAAGCTGCGACCGGATGTACTGGCGCCCCACCTGCGCGCGATATTCCTGGCGGCCCGCTCGCTGGGTTCCCTTCCGCCGGACCAGCGTCTGGCCACGATCGTGGTGATCCACAAGGAGGGGAGACCCCGTGAGCGGGTCACATCCTATAGGCCCATCTCGCTCTTGAACGCGGAGCCCAAAATCCTCGCCAAGGTGCTGGCCAACCGGCTGGTCGGCGTGGTGGGCGATTTGGTCCACCAAGATCAGTCCGGCTTCATACCCCATCGTAACACGGCCCTTAATCTGCGACGCTTGCACGGGGTGCTCGCGCGTGTCCCGTTCGTGCGGGAGCCGGCCATCTTGGCGTCCTTGGACGCCACCATGGCGTTTGATACGCTCGAGTGGCCATACATCTGGGCGATGCTGGCGAAGTTTGGCTTCGGACCGGGCTTCATCGGCTGGGTCAAGTTGTTGTATTCCGGCCCACTGGCGCAGGTGGTGGTGAATGGACCAGTCTCGGCTCCATTCGCACTGGGACGGGGCACGCGACAGGGTTGCCCCCTGTCGCCGCTCCTGTTTGCACTGGCCCTGGAGCCCCTGGCGGAGTGGCTGCGGTGGCATCCCTCCATCCGTGGTCTCCGTTGGACCCCCGAGCATGAGGACCGTGTGTCTCTCTACGCTGATGATATCCTTCTATATCTCGCCTCCCCGCGTAAATCACTGATCGTCCTAGTCGATGTTTTGCGCTCATTCGGTCGCAACTCAGGCCTCGTCATCAACTGGGGGAAATCCTGTGTATATGTGCTTGCCGGGGAGGCTCCGGTCCTACCACGGGACTGTCCGATCCAGATTGCTTCCCAGGGGTTTCGGTACCTGGGTATATATATTACTCTGGACCCGGAGGCCCGCTACGAGCGGAATTTGCTACCCCCCCTCCAGCGCTTGAGGGAGGACGTGGTGCGTTGGCGGCGTCTACCGCTTTCGCCGCTCGGCCGAGCGGCCTTGTTTAAGATGATGTCGTTGCCGCGCTTTCTGTACGCTCTCCAGAACACTATGGACTTGGTCCCGGCGCGTTACTTCCGAGAGGTGGAGAGTTTGCAGCGTCGCCTGTTCTGGGATGGGAGGCCACGTATTGCCTTGGCTAAATTGACGCTTCCGTGGTACGATGGGGGGGTCGCCCTCCCGGATATTAAACGGTATTACTGGGCCTCCCAGCTAGCTGCGATTAATCATGGCCTTTACGGGCCCGCCCTGAACCCGGCATTTGAAATGGACAAGATGCTCCTGCCCGGTGGCGACTACAATCGAGCGCTCTATTCTGGCGCGCCGGACCCTCGCCTGACGGGACCGACGCGTGTCATGGTGCGTGTATGGCACGCGGCTAACGCAGCTATGGGGTGGAAGGACCGTTTGACCCGGGCGTCACCGCTCTATGCGTCTGCGAGGTTGGGCTCCCTGTGGACCTCGAAGGGCTTCGAGAAGTGGGACACGATCGGTATCAGCACCGTGGGAGATCTCTGGACGAGGGGGGGATTCAAAACTTTCGAGACGCTGCAGACGGAGTTTCAGTTGCAAGGCAGTGAGTACTTTCGGTACTTACAAGTCCGCCACGCGCTGGGCTCCGTCTTCCCGGATGTCGCATCCATTCCGGAGTCTTCCCCCCTAGAGGACAGAGTGCTGGATGGCCATGTCCCAGACAGCACGATCTCCCTTATATATAAAAAACTGATCAACGACCGATCGGGCCTGCTGACTGGCCTCCGCGAGGCCTGGGTTGCCGATGGGCTGGAATTGGATGACGAGGACTGGATTTCCGCGGTGGCCTCTCCGAAGGAGGTGGCCATCCCGGCTCGCCTTCGCTTCGTCCAGCTTAAGATCCTCCACCGGGTTTACGTGACGGGGCCAAGGCTTTTACGTATGGGCTTTGCTGAGGATGGACTGTGTAAGCGTGGCTGTGGTGCTTTGGCAACTTTCCTGCATATTCTGTGGGAATGCCCAAAGGTGGAGCGATTCTGGCGAGGTGTGCACGAGGTCCTGCGAGTGGTTACGCGTGTCGCGCTGTTGCCTGAAGCGAGGAGATGCTTGCTGAATGTGTGGGAGCCAACTGACTACTCGGTTCCGCAGACGCGGTGGGTGACTCTGGGATACATGATAGCTAAGCGTGACATTGCTCAATTGTGGGGATCCCAGAGGCCCCCGGCGGTGTCGGCCTGGAAAGAACACATGGATTGGTGTATGTTTCGTGAAAAGGTGGTGTATGTTGCGAGGGGAAAGCCTGGGGCGTGGGTGAAAATCTGGGGCCCCTGGAACGCCTATCGCGGGGACATCTGCGAGCCGCCACTGCTGCCGGCTGCCTCACCAGCTCCGTCCCCCTAGCCGACCCCCTCCCCCAGCCATGGGCACGTGGTTCCCCAGTCCCTGATCTGTTCTCATTCCCCTCTTCAGAGTTTGGCGATTGGTTGGGGTCCCCCACTTAAGGAGCGCGTGCTGTCACTTGGGATTGCGGGTTGCCTTGCGGGTGTGGTTTTTTGTGTTGTTGTGTTTCAATAAAAGGAAACCGTATTGTGGGTTTGGAGTTATGTGGCCTGCACTGCTGACATCTCCTGATTTACCCTTTTTGCACCACCAAGAGATTTTTCTGTATATATGTCATATGCTTCTGCCACTCTAGCGGCCGGCCAGATGGTTGTAGGCCCATACCTGTAACTATTTGAGATTGCAATAAACGGTTTCAAAAAAAAAAAAAAAAAAAAAACAAATATAATGAGTCTGGCTAGCCACCTTTGACTTTTCCCTGTATCTCACCTCTATAATGCAGAGTCGGGCTAGCCACCTTTGACCTTTTTCCTGTATCTCACCTCTATAATCTAGAGTCTGGCTAGCCACCCCTGACCTTTCGCTGTATCTCCCCTGTATAATCTAGAGTCTGGTTAGCCACCCCTGACCTTTCCCTGTATCTCACCTCTATAATGGACCATAGAAGAAAAGACAACTCAACACACTACGAATAAAAACTGGACGGCATGCTATAAAAGGGGTTTTGATGGTGTCGTTTTTTACTTCCATTGAGATGCTCAGCGTCTCTTCTGTTCATAGAGGCATCGAGTATGAGCGCCTTTGGGTGTATCCGAAAAACGACGAGTCTGCGGGTATCAATTTTTTCCAGATGCGATAATAACTTCAATTCCCAGTTTGCCCATTGAAATCGAGCATAACAAGATTTTTGCGCCTGCTCTTCCAAACTCTGCATGTCCAGGCTTTCCTCTGCTCCCCCTCTTCCAGTAAACAACAGCAGGTTTGATCCACTGATATTTACCCGAGGCATCGGGAAAGTCTGACCCACTAGTCATTAAGGTGCAAATAACAACGCACTTGTACTTGAGGCCACAGAGCGCTTCTTACACCTCTGCACTTCTGTTTTGTTTAAATGTTATATTTTGAAATGTAAACAGGGGTGTAGCTTCAGGGAGGGTGTGTTTGCGGCGTGACACCCCCCAAATAAATGGATTCTTGGCTTGGTAGTTGGGTCTGAGGGTCGTGAGTCAGATCTGATGTGTCATTGTCTAGTTTTTCTCGTTGTGCGCCAAGAATAAAATACAAAACAGTGACCTTTGATGTAATACAGTAGAGAAGAAGAGATCAACAAAGATATACATCGGGTGGAATAATTTCAAAACGTGAAACCAGATCACCTGGACTCGGACACCAGCCTGGCTGCGTGTCCAAGTTGTGTGATCCTAGGCAAAGACTTTATTTCACAGGACCTCCTGTTTCTTAATTATCATATGAGAGCACTTTTAAATGCTTGAGTTTAACATGTGCGCTCTAAAATCACCTCTTACGTTTGATTTATTACACTATAATGTTGCTCCATCTATAATAAGATTCCAGGCACTGTTTAAAGTTTACATGATTACTGACTTGCCTCCTAGTTCTTTAGTGGCATTGTCACAGGGGGGCAAGCCATTAGTATTTCTATGTTCATGTTTAAAAACTATCACGTAATACATTTCTGTCTATGCAGTGGTATATGTAGAAAGGTCAAACGCTTCTGCATGTTAAAGAAATACACTTTTTTGAACTTTGAACAGCCTCCATCATATTTTTATATTATGTCTGTTGCATGATATGCATGCCAAACGTTTTCATTGCTTTTCTCGTGCAAAGACTTTTAAAGTCAAGCTAGACCCTGGGCTTAGTACATAGGGCTGCCAGTCACTTGATAAAAATGATTTGTAAAAGGCGAGGCCTGGAAACATGGAACACTGCCTACTTGCACCAATATGACAACCCTACCATCAAGGCTTCTTGTAGCAGAGATGAAGAAGAGTGTACGCAGTGAAAATGCATTTAAAATGAGTGATCCCAGGGCAGGGAGACAAGCCCTTGCGTTGTACGTGACCATAGTCATGAGTTTCCAGGGAGAACTACTAGGCCCAGTTGGGATTATCAGGGCTGTAGCTTCATGGGGGCATGTTTGGGGTGTGACACCCCTAAATGCGTTCTTGGCTTAGTAGGTGGGTCTATCAGTCCTGAGTCAGGTCTGCTATAACTGTGAAATTTTTTCTTGTCGATCTCACTTCACTAAGAGAATTTAACTTATTTATGTTTTGGAGCAGAAACTTAAATATATAAAGAGACTGGTTTACCCAAAAAAGTATTAAATCTTACCCATATAAGTACTCATTGAATGGGTGCAAATACGCTACTCTTTGGAATTCGCAAACATTGGCATTAGCTGACTTGGAAAGCTGTGCTAGTCTCAGGTTCCCAGGCATACTACTGGTAATTAAACACCCAAAAGGTGATGGGATGGTGGCTTCTAAATACAAATACGCTGACCAGTTGCAATCGCTAGGTGGTAGCATTTAAACTAATTGCTTTTCACCCACTGTGTCTCTTGAAAAAGAGGCCCACCTAATGTAAATCAGTACTGACACTGCTCCTCATGTAAACAGTCCATCCTGAACCTTGATCATCTTACCACTCCACCCTGTAGCCCATTCGTTTTTTAGTTTGGAAATTTGAGATTCACACCTCACGAATTTCACAGCTGCACGGTCGACATCTGGAAAAAAAACAATTCCTTAAAGCCAGACCATCAGAGGAGGTTGCTAAATTCAATTCAGTCAGATTGTATCCCAGTTGGCCTGTCCAGTGGGTCTGTACTGTCTGGTTTTCCACCCCTCAAAAATTATTACGGTCTTTCAGAAAATGGTACACATCAAAGATCTGGCATAAAACAGCATTGCCATCAGCAAATATTCAACTTTACAGTAGGAGAGGGGAGGTTGTGCTAAAAAGTAATGTATATTTATTTTAAAAGCTTTAGCTTTATTAAAGGCTTGTGTTTTTTAAATGATATGGAAATTTCCAAGAAATAATTTTAATTTGTGTTTAATTGCAGAAATCTGTGTTTGAGGTCTATTAAGTTGGGTAACAAAGAGCTGGGGCCATATTATGTGCACGGCACACCTTCCCTGTTTGCGCCATGGCGCACCTTTCAAAAGGTGCACAGAGTGCTAACAGGGGCAGTGTGCTGTATTAGAAAGAATGCACCACACACAACGCAGACGCAAATTCACGCTGCCCTTTGGGCAGCGCATTCAAGTGAAATATGGAGCAGTCACTTTAAAGCCACTCCATGAGTCACGTGCTCTTAAGAGCACTGAGAGAGCCTGCTCCCTCCAATCCTGGTGCTGATCTCATGCTGGTGAGAGCAGTGCAAGGATTGGTTAGGGGAGTTGGCTGGGTCCTGCGTTGGAGCCTGCGTTGAAGAGAGAGATGAGCGATCGAGGAGGATGTTGCATTGCACAGGAAAGTAAGTGTATAATATATATATATATTTTTTTTTCAGTGTCACCCATCACACCACCCTCGGTACATACCAGCCACCACTAGGTCGAGACAAATCACAACAAGTTAACTGTGGAAATGAACACAAAAAGCAGTGATGTTTTTTGTGCAAGAGAAAGGGTGTAGGCTTACCTGCAGCAGTTGAAATTGCAAAGTCACCATGGGCGGCTCCTCCGTAATGGTGGGGAAGCGGCACCTCACTGCTAGCAGATGATAAATAAAATGATAATAACCCATTGGTATTATCATTTTATTTATCACTTTCTGAGCTGCTTACGTCTGACAAGAGGGGTGGGCCTGGCCATAGCAGGGAGGAGTATTGTGCTCTTATAAGTGTGCATGTCAGTATGGCAGGACGTCTCAGGCCGTCCAAACAGACATGTGCACTTATGTTTCTCCAACCAGGCTGTGTTCCACAGCTAGGTTGGAGAAACCTCACAGGCTACCAGGTACAGTCTGAGTGGCAAACGAGGCCGTTCAGACCAATCCAGATGCTGCTCTCATGCTATGAGAGAAGCGTCTGGATTGGGTGGGGAGCCTGTGCCTCCAGGCCCATCCACTTCCAGAGGAGGAGCAGGAGCAACGACGCGGCCAGAAAGAGGAGCGAAGCAGAGCAGCAAATAAGTCATTTTAATTATTATTATTTTTATTTCCCAGCCCCTCCACTTCGTCTCCCCCCACTGCCGCCCTACGGGTTTTGAAACTGAAAGTCACAGAAAATTGTGCACGGAAGTGTCCATTCCAGGCTCTTCATTGAAAAGGAGAAATTCATACAACAGCTGCTTCAAGTTCAACTCAGAGAAGACCGAATTACTCATCCCGGGTTCCACTCCCTCTGCCTGGGATGACACTTGGTGACCCACAGCTTGGAACCCCCCACACCCACGGACTACGCACAAAACCTCTGCATCATCCTGGACTCCTTGCTCACCCTGAACCGCCAGATCAACGAATCCCTTCATCCTGCTTCCACACGCTATGCCTGCTCTGAAAGATCTTCAAGTGGATCCCCACTGAGTCCACAAAGATGGCCACCCACGCACTCATCAGCCGCAGACACAACAACGCACTCTATGCCAACATCACCCAGAAACTCCTCAGGAAACTGCAGAACATTCAGAATGCCTCAGCCTGACTCATCCTCAACATCCCCCAACGCAGCAACATCACCGGCCACCTGAGACCTCCACTGGTTCCCAGTCAACAAAAGAATCACTTTCAAGCTCCTCACACATGCCTACAAAGCCCTACATGACACGGGACCTGCACACCTCAACCACCGCCGAGGATTCCACGCACCCACCAGAGACCTCCGCTCCACCCAACTGGCCCTGGCCACAATACCACTCATCTGCAAGACCACTGCCGGAGAAAGATCCTTCTTCTACCTTGCAGCAAAGACCTGGAACACCACCCTCTCCACCTCAGGCAATCACTGTCACTGCCTCAGTTCAAGATTTACCTCAAGACCTGGCTCTTCAACTGAACCACAGAACCTTTGACGGACCAGCACTCTTCACCCTGCCCCCCTCCCCCAGCGCCTTGAGACCCTTACGGGTGAGTAGTTGAGCTTTACAAGACACCTGAATGATTGATTCCAAGCATCTAACCAAAACCTGAAGGAGAAAACAGTAAGGGAGAGCACAAGAGAGCCTGTGAAGAGGCAGGGACATGAACCCAAGAGAAAGACCCAGCAGCCAGTAGAGGGAGAGCAGAGCAAAGTTGGACATGAGCTTGGTATGGGAACAGTCAGCTGGGATCAATACAATCTCTGTGAAAAAATGTAAACAAAAAACTTAGTATACAAATCGCATCGAGTGTAAGAGATCAGAGATGTTTTAGGTCATGAGCAACGTGCGCAATGGCCCAGGGACCCCACCTTTCAAGGGGCCCCTGACAAAGTTAACTTTTTTCTAGAATGCATCTGTCTATTTCTTTTATTTCTTTTTTATTTAATTTAATTTATAAAGTGCCCGAATCACCCCATCAGGGTATCTCAGCGCTAAGTCTGCCATAATCTACAAAGGAAAAACAAATCAGAATAGTATCGTTTTCAACAGCTTTCTAAACACCAGGTAGTCCGTACATTGACGTAGATGGATGGGGAGTCTATTCCAGTAGAGTGGAGCTAGGTGGTAAAAGGCTTTGCCACCAAAACAGGTTATTTGGATATGGGGAAGTGCTTTAGACCCAGAACGGAGGTTTCTGGAAGGCGAGTAGCTGACGAATTTGTCTTGTAGGTAACTGGGACCCAAGTTGTTTATGGATTTGTCAGCAATGCAGCAGATCTTAAACTTGATCCTCTTCCGCACCGGTAACCCGTGCAGTTTTTGAAGAAGGGGAAGAGATGCTTTTCTGGGGGTGAGGGGGTGGGGGGGGGGGCATTGGCCACCAGGCAGACTGCAGTGTTCTGGACTACCTGCAGTTTGTTTAAGGAGCTTTCATTAGCTGAAAGAAGCAAAGCGTTGCAGTTGTCCAGACGACTTAATATTAAAGCCTGAATCAGGGTTTTCCGTGTGGAAAGTGGCAAGAAAGGGAAGACTCTTCTGAGAAGACTAAGGTTGTGGAAACATGCTCCAGCGGTAGAGGTGATGTGCTCCGCCAATGTTAGTTTGTGGTCTATTCGGACTACTAGGTGTTTTACCACCTGTTTCGGACTTGGGGTAGAGTCTAGTTCCTCTATTCTCCATCTCTAACTTCAATGTATTATTCAATTGAAGTAGCAGAAGTTGGGCACTAAAATACAAAGTAGTTACGAATAGGGGCCACTAAAATATGTATTGTCCAGGGGCCACCAAAATTCTTAAGACGTCTCTGTAAGAGATATATTTTAAGTTAAGCTCTAGTGTAAGCAAAGGTTGCAAGTGGGAACACAGACAAGTGTGACTTCTAAAGTAGGTTAAAAAAATGGTTAGTCAAAAGGTGGTCGATTTTGGGGTTGATCCCGTAATGTAAAAAAAATCTGGTATTTATCCCACATTTTCAGAATAACAGTGGTACTGACATAAAACACCAATGAGAATAATGATCCATGATCAATCTCACATTAGTTGTTCTGGAAAAAACAGACGTGAAACCAGAGACATTTTAAAGAAGGGGCAAAGTGGGTAATTGCCCAGAGGTCTCTCCGCCACTCGCTGTGTCTACCTCTGCATCGCTTCCACTCTAACCCCCCTCTCTAACTGAAATTTCTCTTTACCCCTCGCTCTGCACTTCACTGCCGTTTCCATCCCACCTTTCTATATCTCTCCTCCATCTGCTTCGCCTCTCTCTGAATCTCAGTTCTCTCTGTGTTACACACCCTAATAAATTTATTTTGTGATTAATAGTTGGGTACAGGCGCTTTCAGTCGGGGATGGTGAGGTGCCTGTTGGATTTCACCAGGAATTTTTACACACATAGACAAATTTGGATCACACACTCCCCCCCCCCCCCCCCAAACTGTTTGGAAATGCCTCAAAAATGTTGGTTATTTCCCAAAATAATGTGTTTTCTCTCATTTAGTAGCCATACCAATCTGAATACCTTTCCCTACTTTCCACTGCTCCTTAAGACCCTCTTATACGCCCTGCTGGTTGTATGTATCTTAACATTATGTGCCAGCCTGATTGTTGGAAAATCTGAAGCTCACACACCCCAATCTTACTGACCAAGCTACGTCTCTGCGTGTAACAACCTCACTTCTCTTTCTTTCCTTGCCTCTCTGCTACATCGCTGTTCACGCTACACCTCATCTCTCTGCCTTAGTCCTCATTCTAGCTTTCTTTCTGCCTCACCTCTCTCATTAACAGATCTTCCTTGCTATACCTCACATTTCAGTTTTTCCCCCATCTGACATTTATTTTCCTTGTACCTCTCCCTACGTCTCACAGTACCTCACATCTCTACCTGTCTGCCTTTACTGCTCTCTTCTCTCTTAACTCACTTCTCTTTGTACAATACCGTTCTCTCTACCTCACCCTTCTCCGTGTGCTCCACCCCTCTCATTTCCTCTATACTTCCTTCTCCCATCTCTAGCCTTCACCCTCTCTTCCTCACTCTAAACACTTTAGCTATCTCTCTACATGCCTCTTCCTTTTTCTACCTCTCTGTATCTTATTCTAGATACTTCACCTTTGACTCTAGCTGCCTTAAACAAAGTTGTTTACTACTTCATAAAGGAGGTTTGTTTTAAATTATTTGAGTCAATGTTTCATAGTCCTACTTGACTCGAAGGTATCAGAGCGCTTTACATGAGCACCAGTTGCGTTACAGATGGACACATTCATTAGGTCGAGCATGGGCAGCGCATGTGCTGCTCTGCAAGGCATGTTGTATTCAGGTATGGACTTGAAGCTCTGCCCACTCTCTGCCCATATTTTTCGTTGGCTTGTGTCATTGTCCTTTGTAAACTCTGGCTCTTCATTGGTCAATAGGCTTAGTAGTCCCTCCTTAGTACCGCCTTGTCTCATCTTGTAACCTCCCATAAGGACTGGTTCGCTTATATATGTTGTTAGTCGGTAGGCTTTAATTACATCCTCCGAGCACTATTTCGTTTAAATTGTTTTTACCCAGCAGGAGGGCACGCTCTCTCCTAACGCTTTACGTTTTTTTATGACAAGGCACAGCACTGTGGCGGCCACACCTTAGGTTTATTTGCAGCGCCGAACTCAGCAGCATGTTTTAAAAAAAATATTTATTCACTTTTTTTTCCGGTTGTTTTCGAACGCCCCATGACGTTCTTACATGTTCATAGAGGCCACGCAACTTTCTTTAGACAAGCAGCATCTAAAGAAAGGGGTGTGTCCGCCATTAAAAAGAAAGTGCTGTTTGGGGCGCTTTTAAAATAAAAGCATTTGTTTTTCAAACAAATGCTTTTTTAGCAGAAGCACCCCATACCGCACTGTTACTTTAATGGCAGCCACGCCCCTTCCTTTAGACTCAGCTCATCTAAAGAAAGGGCTCTGGCCTTTATTAACGTGCAATCGCGGCATGGGGTGCTTGGAAACAAAAATATTTGCATTGCAATTGGTCTCGCATGGGGAGATTAAGTGACATGCCCAAAATCACAGGATGTTGAGCGTGCCGGCCGAGGCTCGAACCTGATTCCCTAGCTTCGAAAGCAACCGCTTTGGTCATTATCCCACATCCTTTCCCTTTTAAATTGAAAAAAGCTCTATATAAACATTCAAATACAAAATCAAAGCAATAACAAGGCTGCCAACATACCGATGCCTTTGATCTTTCTCCTCAGAAAGCACACGATTCCCCCTTGCAAGATAATAGACCTAAAAGTGTGTGAATGGTATAACTTTTAGTGAAATGTAAATCACTAGTTGGTACGTCAAACATGGTAAATCACATGATTCCTTTTTTTTTCTTTTTTTATTTCAACATATTTTATTGATTGTCACACATATAGTCATCAACGCTTGAAGTTACAGGGTGGCAGCCCAAACTGGCTGTGTTTGTTGAGGATACAGTTGCACAGTATAAATGTTTGGCTGTCCCCCTATCCACTGTCCCACTAAGAGAATAAGAATGAGTGAAAAGGGAAAGGATAGAGAATAAGGGAGAGAAAAGAAGACATAGTATACAAGAAGTTTACTTCCATTGTGTTTGCGTTCTGATCTTGTGGGGGTGTGTTTTAAGGCCAATTGGGCCCTTTTTCTAGGTCTGCCCTCGGGGGCTCATAGGGGTCCAGGAACTCGTCCAAGGAAGCCCACATTTCCCTGGAGGGTTGTCTCCATGGTGAGTTCCGCAGGGCAGTGCTGTCGGCGTCTCTGAGATACATCACCCAGTTGAGCCAACCCTTGAAAGTCGCCTTGGCTGTAGCCTTCCATTTGGTGAGTACTATTATTTTTACTGCCGCTGTCAGTAAGAGATCTAATAGGTCTCTGTCGTGTTGTGAGTCTAGCTCTCCTGTCTTGAACGCGGTGGTAAGGGTAGAGAAATCTGGCTTTAGTGTGCACCCCAACGCTTTATTTATGAAGGTGAATATGTTCTCCCAGAATCTTTTAACTTTAGGACAATAATAGGTAAGGTGTGCTAGGTCCCCCTTTTCTTTCTCGCAGTTCCAGCACAGGTCATTTTCCCTGAGGCCCAGTGCCGCAAGGCGAGCCGGAGTCCAGTAAGTCTTGTGTAGTAGCCAGAATTTTGTCTATGCTAATACTGGGGAGATTTTGTTTTGTGAGGGAGGGGGGCCAGAGGAGATAGAGTTCTCTCTCGCTGAGTGTGTTGTTGAGTTGCTTTTCCCAGTATGTGACTGCTTTTAATTAATTTTGGTGGAGCTGGAGCGTAGTAGCTTGTAGAGATGTGATACCTGATGGCCTATTCTGTTGATTCTAATCTGTGTATAAGATGTATGGCTTACCTAACACTCCATCTGTAAAGAACTAAATAGACTTGAAGAAAATCTACTTTGTTCACAGCACCAGAAATAAACATGCGCAAGCAATTTATGTTTTATAAAGCTGAATGTCTCAAATATACACATGCTAAAGTATAGTTTTAACAGGGAAACATAATACATGCTTTTTCATTTCTCTAGGTGACTACAGAGGTGTAAACAAGTATGACAATAAATAGTCCAAGCATTTTGAAGACACAAATCGCATGTGCATAACTCTCCCTTCCTGGTATCTCAGGCCATAAGATTTGCTGGTGCATGTATGCAAACATTTTCTAAGCATCAGAGTCCAAAAACACGAGTTCTCCGGTACTCATATGTAGCATACAATGTTGTTAATATATAAGGACTTGATTATTGTCTTCAATAGCACCTCACACCCAAACTCTGGAGAACTGCAACTGGAAGAACCCCATATTCGCTCTTCATGTCTGTGACTGCTTTTTTAATAAAGCATTTTTCTTTTTTAATTGCAGCCCTTTTTCCTTTTCCCGATTGACAAAATTTCCTCTCAGTTTGCGTCTAGCCAATCATGACATTGCTGTTGGCATGTTGGCATGTGGATCCGCGGATCTTCCACAGTGGATCCACGGTGGATCTGTGTCTTTAGATATACTTTTTACACAAAGAAGAAGGGGGAGAAGGATAGCACCTTACTTTAACCTCCTCAAAATAACAATCAACACACAGAAAAAAGTGTGATTTCTTGAAGTCGCAATTTTTTATCAAGTGTCAGTCTACAATAAGATGTAACAAGAGCCCATTTACTTTGTAAAAACTGCTCTCACCCACAATGTATTGTGGCATTCCAACATAGCCCTATGAGGCCCTTCTTTTTCCTTTTCTATTTGTTTGTATTGTCTCCCCCACCCTATTGCTCCGCCTCAAGTGTTGGTCTGCGCTGAGGTGTCGCAGAAACCCCATGATGAAGCATGCCACAATACGTTGTGGATGAGGGTACATTTTCACAAAGGCTATCCTGCCCATCAGGGACAAAGGTGGATCTTTCCAGAATCAGATTAAGGCGCAAAAACCCTCCCCCTCCCTCCCCACATTGAAAGCCAGATACGAAGGGGCCATGTGGGTCAAGCGGACCCCCAAATACCAAACATCAGCAGTCACCCAGGGGAACTCCACCCTAGGAAGCCCTTCAACAGGGGTCTCCACCAGGTTCCCCAATGAATATAGTTGAGATTTATCCAGGTTAACACAGAGACCAGCGAGCTCTCCAAACTCGTGCTTGACATTAAGTAGAATAGGCGCTGAGTAGGTCAGCTGTTGCAACTATACCATGGCGTCCTCTCCATCATTCACCATGGATATCAGATTCCTTTTGTCAACTTCCCTTCAGAAGGGTGTTTCAAGTTACTCGAAAATCAAGAGACATGCAGAAGATGAATACGATGTTGACAGGTGTGGAGAAACTAATCCTCAAGAGGGCAGTTGTGCCTGTATAGGCAACTGAGTGGAAAGAAGGGTTTTATACTATTCTCGCCTTAGTCCACAAACCAGATGGTTCTCTTTAGCCAATAATAGATCTGAAGGCACTGAACAAGTTTGTGAAATTAAACTCTGCAATCTATCATAGTCCTCATCCAGACAGGTGATTTTTTGGTAACTTTTGATTTGGAAGACGGCTATTTTCACATTCAGGTTCACGCCGACAGCCAAATATTCCTGAGATTTGCACATTATCAGTTCCAGGTGTTGCCATTCGGTCTGTCAATGGCTTTTCTTACCTTGATCAAGGTATCGGCACCAGTGGTGGAGGTTTTGCAACTTCAAGGGCTTCTAATATTCCCATACCTTGATGATTGTGTAATATGTGCTTCCTCTCTACCTAAGGCACAAGCAGCAATAGAAGCTACCATTGCTTTACTTCAACAAATGGGGTTCAGACTCAAATTTTTCGAAATCTTCCCTTACCCTAGTTCAACGGCTGCAGTTCATTGGAGTGATTTTGAATACGCTGAAGGGACCAACCTCCAGGATAAAGACACTACAAGAAACGTGAGAACACTGATGTTCCTGGTTTCAGCTCCAGCAGGGTGTTGTTTGAAAGTTCAGGGACTTATGGCAGCAACAACTACAGTGGTCCCTTGGGCTCAAATACAGCTCAAACCTCTCATCAATCATTTATTGGCCCATTGGAATCCGTCCCTCACCAATTGTGATTCCCAGGTCTCACTGTCTTCAACACTTGTTCAGGAGTTGACTTGGTGGTTGCACAACACCAATCAAAAGAATGGTGTCTCATTTCAGCTCCCTGCTCCAATTTTGTTGACAACAGATGCCAGTCTGTGCAGTTGGGGGAAATGTGCGGCCTTTTGAAGCAAAGGGTCAAGGGTCACTGATAGGGTTATTTGTCCAATTGGAGGGAGTTGGCAGCAGTTTGGGAAGTGGTTCAGTTTTTCCAACCACAGTTACAAGGGGCAAATCTGGTGGTCCGTATTGACAATCCGGTGGCACGGTGTTACCTGAATTGCCAAGGGGGAACATGAAGTCCCCTTCTCAATCACCTGGCCAAACACACTTGTTCTTGGGCACAGACCACTCTCATTGCAAGGAGGGCAGTTTACATTCAGGGACAGCTTAATTTCCATGTTAACAGCTTGAGCCACAATTTGCCCTTCTCAGTTCTCTGTCATCTCTCTCGTTCTTTCTTTCACAAGATCTGCCATCTCTTTGGGAAACCACGGATAGACCTTTTTGCTTCTCCCCACAATGTCTGTCTTCCAATATTTTCAGATTCTTGAATTTCTGAGAGATGGTTTTTTTTGAAGAATCTCGCTCCATTTACTTTGGCCACCAAGTGAGCAGTAGTTAAAGCATGTTGTGGTGTGGGGCTAAGGGGGTATTGGATGATTGATCCCTTTGTTGTACGCTTACCTAAGAGTTTTCAGCTATGAAGACCAGTTATATCACCTATAGTTCCTTCCTAAGACTTACCTACAGTTCTTCAGGGATTGCAAATGTTCCCATTTGAACCTCTTCATGAGGCAGCCATGATGTGTGTGTCGCCTAAAATGCTTTTCTGAAGATTAGGTGAATAGGGTGCTCTGGTGATGTCATATCCCTATTTGCAGGTCCTTCCTGACACGGTGGTCTTGCGGTTGAATCCAACCTTTGTCCCTAAGGTTTCTTATAGGTTCCAATCACATCAAGAGGTAATTCTTCCAGTCTTTCAGGATAAAGGCAATCTTCAGTTGTCTTCGCCCCTTGATGTTAAGAAAACTCTGACTATCTTCAGGATACGAAAGACTTTCGCCTTGTCAATTGACTGGCAATTTCTTTTGGTAGAGTCAATCAGGGTAAAAAAGTGGCCACCTCCATGCTCAGCAGATGGTTTTGACAGGTAATCTGTCAAGCTTACAAATCCCCATGTGTAGTCCCTCCAGTGCAGGTCCAGAGATACTTTACTCAATCAGTTTCTGCCTACAGGGCTGAGGCAGTAGGGTAGTCGTTTAAGGAGATTTGCAGGGCGGCTACACAGCAGTCTCATCACACCTTTGTTAAACACTGTTGTCTTGATGTGTTGCATTCTTCTTTAGGTAATTTTGCTCTTTGTGTTGTGAAAGCAGTAATAATGTAAGTATGGTTTGCAGACCTGGCTCTTATACTAGCAAAACGTGGTGCTCAAGGAGATGGAAATCATCAGCAGCCCCTAAGATACACAGCTGGAAAGAAGAAGTTGGAAAATGGGGATTGGCAGAAAGTGTAGCTATTCGCAGAGAAGAACGTAGAGGATTATGAAAGAGGCCTATTGCTATGAGCTGGGACACCATATTGGAATCCTTTAAATCCGCTGATATTTTCAAACCAGGAGGTTAGCCTAACACTCAACTGCGAGCTCTTCTCACATGCAAAACCTAGATATTCCCATGCAGGAAACAACACTTATTATCCCCGGGAACACATCTCGCTGGTCATAGACTAGCTCCCCGAACTCACTATTTCCCCATACTCTAGATATTGAAGAAGAGCAGACAAATTCTAAATAGCTTCATAGCAGTTCACATATCATGTGTTTCCAAAATGGACCTGATAAGCTGAAACCAGCCTTCATAACCCAGTCCTTCCCTTTTTTCCCCTTATTTTTTACCCTCAGTGCCCGTCAGCTAGGGGGGAGGGTGGGTAGTTTATAATGTTATGTTTCTATGTCATTCTCATCAAAAAATGTAATCATTTTATTGTAACCAGCAAGAAAGATACCTATTGCCCACACGATAAGTGATGGAACAGGCCTTGTGCTGGATAATTCAAGATTATAACTACTAATGAGGGACAAAATGTTACACAAATGCCAATTTATACCACTTGCCTGTACTTATGCATTGTCCTGCTGTACAAATGTAACTCTCTGTAACTTGAGGAAAATGAATAAAATATCTTATACAAATTTTGTTTTTTTAAATGATGTAAGTATGGTTTAATAAAGTTCATTTTTTGCAGATGATGGTGTCAATTGAGTCCTTTTTTGCTTCTGAGATCCTCATACTGTAATTACTGGGACGAGGAGGTCCTATTAGGGGGTAATTAATCCATTACTTAAGGTAAACTTCATTACCACGATTAAGGTCCTCCACGTCCCAGTCATGGGCCCTCCCTCCCCCCTTCTGATTTTCATTCCTGTCTGGTTTTGTTACTAGCATGTATTGAGAAGGGAGGGAGGAGTTTTTATTATTTTTGTAAACATAGAAGAAAGACTAGCAGATAGATGAGGCAGGGCAACCTCATATTGTAATGACTGGGATATGGAGGACCTTAATCAAGTTAATGAAGTTTGTCGCATAGAAACTTCAGCCAGTATTTCCAGTGTGATCAAATCTGCTCAGCATAAGGTTTGAAGGTGTTTCGTGGTGAGTAATGAACACCCTGAAACTTACAAGTCTGTTGTATTTAGAAACATATTACAGGATGTTTCACATGATGAAAACAGCCTTTGTTGTCTCCAGTCATGGGTAGGAGAAAATCAATTCACATGATGGCAATTAGAAGGTTGTTTAGACCCTCCAAAACTATTGGTTTAGAGTAAGAGTAGAGAAGAGTTGCAGTAAAAGGTTTCTTTATCGTCAAAAATGCTATTCTTGAGACAAAATGTAAATGTGATAATGCATTTAACTGTGCCTATTCCGTGTCTGAAAATGTATGTACACATTTCTGTATATGAGCATTTTACCCAGGTGATAACTAAATACTCAGGATCTGTAAACATTATCAGGATTAAAACTCTAAAATACTAGAGGTGTGTACAAACTGAAGCCATTATGCTTTCACTTTTTACTGTCATGCAAACACATTATAAGACATATTGCAGGTAAAACACTTAAGACATCAATACTACAGTGAAAGCGTCACAAAATCATCGCACTTCAATTATTGGACAGCAGTCAATAATGAAATTTACAGTAACTATCTTAACTCAACTTAACAGCTGCAACTCTAGTCAAAGTTCTGCAGATTATTCATGCACATATACAACTGTGGGATATGCCTTTTATTGCAAATAGTAGAAGATGGAAGAAGCTAAGAAGGGAAGCAAAAGGACAGAGTTTGATCGCACAGGTTTTAGTATACTTTTAGAATGGAATTGTATTTTTTACAAATGTATTAGACTGCTTTCCACAACTCAGTTAGTCATCTGCAGTCAATGGTGGTTTCTATCCTCTCGCGTTCTAGACATGACTTACAGCCAGTGGCGGCTCCTCCGCTAAGTCAGAGGAGCATCGCCCCACTGCTCTGCGAGCAACGTAAATTGTAAAGAGGAAAACGAAAGCGATAATAACTAACATTATTATCATTCTTTTTTCCTTCCTGCTCGGGTGAGGGGCAGGGTGGGTGGGCCAGGCTGGCCAGTGCAAAGGGCAGGGGACGAGTGCAAAGCACTCTCTAAAATGCGCATGGCGGTTTGACTGGCCCAAGAGGGCCGGTTAAACAGTCATGCGCACTTTGCATCTTCTCCTCCAGGCTGCATTACACAGCCTGGTGAGGAACCTGCAAACCCTCCAAGCCCTTGTCTGAGCACGGTCAGTAATTAGCCCAATTTATAAGCATGGTAGCAAGAAGCACCCAAACAATTACCGGCTAATTGCATTACTAGACGTAGAGGCTAAATACTTTTCAGGCATAATCTTGGAAGAGTTAACAACATGGGCAGCTGAAAAATCTATTATCCCGATTACTGAAACAGGATTCTGCAGAGGCCAAGGTACCACAACTAACATCATGGCATTGTCCCTGTTGATGGGACAACCCAAAGAGACCAAGTCACCCTTATATCTCACGTTCATCGACTACACAGCTGCTTTTGACCATATAGATCGCAACAAACTTTGGCAGAAATTAAGCCATTGGGGAATACCGAAACATCTTTTAGACGTTCTAATATTACTTCATTCCAATACATGGATCAAAATTAAACTTGGCACAGGAACACACCTTTCGAAGCTTATCAAGACAACGAAAGGATTAAAACAAGGGTGTGTACTGGCCCCCTTCCTATTTAATCTCTTTCTAGCTGACCTACCGGGGTAACTAGACAAATCTTCCAACCATGCGCCCAAACTGGGGTCAATTACCCTTTCCAACTTACTATATGCAGACGATTTAGTGTTAATAAGTCGAACCCCAATGGGACTTCAACATCTCCTGGACGTCGCATATATTTTTTCTGAAAGAAACGCCCTTCAAATAAACTTTAAAAAGACCAAGGCTATGGCTGTGAATTACAGAAAAAAAAGGTAAGTTCGTTGGTACCTGAATGGAGAGAAAATAGACCTGGTAAATACTTACAAATATCTGGGAGTAATCCTGGACGCAAAAAACACGTCTAAGCCACAACTTGAATCCCTACGAGGGAAGGCGACTATGATCCATCTGGCCATCAAATCATTAAAGGCCAAACTTCCGCACCTAACCCTTCAACCTCTCCTTCAAATACTACGCGCAAAATTACAGCCGACCCTCACTTACGGAAGCGAATCCCTACATGGGAAGGACGCCACTCTATTGGACATAGTTACGGCCAAAGCATACAGGGCAATTTTCAATCTCCCCAAATACGTTTCTCCTGCTCAGATCCGGTTGGAATTTGGTATAATCAAACAGACAATAGGAAGGCGGAGTGCGTATGTGGGGACTTGGCACAAGATTCGCACTGCTGAGACTGGCACCTTAAGCTCCAATGTATGGGGGGAGCTATTTAGACATCAAAAATCTTTGGCCAGAGACTATCTACTCAAATCACTTCAAGTCTTGGGCTTGATTGACTTATGGGAAACTCCAACTGATCACCTTTCTTTTAAAAAAAATCGCAAAGAAATCGGCACGAATCATTTCAGCAATTGAAGACAAGAATGATCTAGCGAAAAGAGCCCATGGCTGTACAACGCTGGGTGATTATGGGCCAGTACAACCACAAGCATACCTCAGTACTGGCATGAAAATAAAAGCTAAAGAAAGGTTTCTGAAACTACGTCTTGGAGTAATTCCTATACTCCCACACTTGCCACCCTGGGAGAGGAAGAACTCCTTAGAGCAGTGTCGACTGTGCAAAACTGGCAAGGAGGACATTGTCCACGGAATCTGCATCTGCACCAAACTAAATGATTTAAGGCGTCATCTACTACGTCCATTCTTCAACCAGCATGGCGTGCGGACTTGCAGACAAGCTGTAAAACTGTGTTTTAACCCAAAGCACATTAAACTGAATTGCCAGGTTATAAAGTTCTTTGATCTAATGGGAAAAAGACTCAAGAGACTTGATGACAACTAAAAAACCTTTCTAACTGATCTTAGATAATCTTTTAAAGTAATGTATTAATGACTTTTTAAACATTTTTTCTCTCTTTTGATGTTTTACAATATTTGTAAAGATTTTAATTAATCATGCACAAATAAACAATTATCTTATCTTATCTTGTCTGAGCACGGTGGATTAATCACAATGCTGCTCAAGGCAGCGTTGTGACTGGACAGGGGCTTCTGTGAGGCTGGAAGCTTCCCGTTGTGGCGAGCAGACGGAGCAGAGGCTGCAGCACCCAGCGGTACTCAGGTTAGTGAGTTCATTTTTGTTTATTTTTATTATTTTCATTCACCCCTCTGCTTCCCCCCCAGACCCTCCCCCCCAGACCCTGCCCCCCACCCCACCACCCATGTTTAGTAGTGGCTGCTACTGCTTACAGCCAATCATCAGAAAATCTTTGTTTGAGTGTTGTTGCTTAGTTGTAATATTTTTCATAAACCATTGCCGGCTTCAGTCCATTTTGTCAGTTAGCCAGCGCATGTGTGTGGGGAGGAGGTTGCACAGTCGATTTTCAGAGGGTGGCAATTAGTTGTTTAACCAGCAATGTTAAAGATTGTTGTGCCTATATATTTTTGTGCATCAATAACGCGCAGAATGTAGTTTTACTCTCGATTATACATATTCACTTTGACATTGCGCTATTTTTTTATTTTTTTAAATACCACAGCCATATCGAAGTGTGTTTTTACTGACCCATGTTAACTAGGCCTCAATTTGAGCCTGGTAGCCATATCTTTTAAAATCAATGCCCTCACCCTGTACGTTTTACTGTTCAATAGTTCTGCAGCACGAGGTTAAGCAGTGCCACGTTTGTTTATTTCCATAGAAGTTGATCCGGTCGCTCTCGATTAATCTTTCCAGCAAGACCATAATATTGCAACATTTCAAGGATCTACCACTAGCTCGCTGTGCCATATTCACTCACAACAGTTGGCTGTTGTTCATGTATCTAGTTTGTTCTGCCATCTCCAGATGACATTAGCATAAAGTGGGCAGAATCAATATTCTTGAAGTGGGATAGTACTTAGGTGCAACGGCAATATGACTTTTAATAAAACTGTGTTCTGATTTGCTCACACCATGATGAATCTGCACTTTCTATTCTGTTCCCTCGATTTCGTGGGTTAGCACGAACTTCCCAGAAACCTTTCCAGTTCTACTAGGGATGCTGTTTTTTTCTGTACTGATTTTGCTGCCCACTTGAGACTTGTATTCATTTCTTATTTTGCAATACTCTGAATTGCTCTATTTGCAGACAATTTTGTAATACATTTTTTACATTTATTCCACTGACCTAGACCTCAACTATTGATTGGGAACGTACTTATCTGTTTGTATTTTTGATGTGTTGGGAGGTGCCATACATTGGGGACACATTGCCTAATAAAATTGAGGTTTACCACCATCTCAAATTCATCAATCTGTGGAATATCGCCGAGGCAAAAGTTTGATGCACAGAATTGTGGGGGACTCCACGCCCACAGTAGCCATGCCACATTTAAAAACATAAAGCCTGATTTTAATTCCAGTAATAATTAGCCCAAAGAGACAAGCCTTATGGTGCAGTAGTCCTGTTTTTCCAGTGATTTAAAGCAGAATGTTGGCAATCAACTTTCAATATTCAGTCCACCCTGGACATGCCCACACCATGTGATAAAAAGGCCAGATTTTGGACAGGAAAACAGAGCTATCTAATGCATCCTTTCCAGTTTTCTGGTCGTCAGGTACGTCATATGTTTCTAATTTACCATGCATGCATTCACAATCAATTTTGTTGGAAAGATATGAATGGTAAAGGCATATGTGTTTTAAATGTAAGTATTAGGGAAATATGTTTTTTTATAAAGGGTTTAGGGTGGACATGTTTAGGGGTTAGGGTGGGTATGGAATGCGTTTTACATGTAGGTATTAGGTAAGTATTAATGGAGAAGTGTGGCTCAATGATTAGAGCGGCAGACCCTGATGCCGAGGTCTAGCCCGGAACCAGGGTTCAATTCCCCGCCTCGGCGGGTCTTGGGCTCAAAAATTCCACGGACCTGATAATTCTCGCCTTGGTGCCTATTCCAATCATGGAGTCCCACTCTGCAACTCTGGGCAATAGCTTGCTTAATCTCCACAACAGCCCCCACAACGCTAAGGATGCCTGGCCTCCACCTTTGGGATGCCCAGGAGTGGACGCCTCACAGGGAAAGCCAGGATGGGTTCCACAGCGGTATTTGTACAAGTGCCTTGAGACCCTTGCGGGTGAGTAGTGCGCTATACAAGTATCAAATTTACAATTTACATTTAATCGTTTAAATTATTGAATATATATGGGGCATTTTTTAAAGATTTTAGGGTGGAAATTTTTAGGATTTAGGGTGGGTATGGGCTTTTGAGTGGTAAGGGTAACTTTAGGGTTCAGGGTGGGTATGTGTTTTTGGGTAGCAAGGGTAATTTTAGGGTTCAGGGTGCATATGGGTTTTTGGGTGGCAAGGGTAGATTTAGGGTTTAGGGTGGGTATGGGTTTTTGGCTGGCAAGATACATTTTAGGCTTTAGGGTGGGTATGGGTATTTGGGTGGCAAGAGTAATTTTAGGGTTTAGGGTGGGTGTGGGTTTTTGGATGGCAAGGGTAATTTTAGGCTTTAGGGTGGGTATGGGTTTTGTGTGGCAAGGGTAACTTTAGGGTTTAGGGTATGTATGGGTTTTTGGGTGGCAAGGGCAAATTTAGTGTTTAGGGTGGGTATGGGATTTTGGGTGGCAATGGTAATTTTAGGGTTTAGGGTGGGTATGGATTTTTGGGTGACAAGGGTAATTTTAGGGTTTAGGGTGGGTATGAGTTTTGGATGACAAGGGTAATTTTAGGGTTTATGGTGGGTATGGGTTTTTGGGTGAGAAGGGTAATTTTAGTGGTTTAGGGTGGGTATGGGTTTTTGGGTGGTGAGAGTAATTTTAAGGTTTAGGGTGGTTATGGGTTTTTGGGTGGTAAGGGTAACTTTTGGGGTTAAGGTGGGTATGGGTTTTTTGGTGGCAAGGGCAATTTTAAGGTGTAGGGTGCGTATGGGTTTTTGGGTGGAAATGGTAATGTTAGGGCTCAGGGTGTGTATGTGTTTTTGGGTAGCAAGGGTAATTTTAGGGTTCAGGGTGGGTATGGGTTTTTGGGTGGCAAGGGTAGATTTAGGGTTTAGGTTGGGTATGGGTTTTTGGCTGGCAAGATACATTTTAGGCTTTAGGGTGGGTATGGGTTTTTGGGTGGCAAGAGTAATTTTAGGGTTTAGGGCGGGCGTGGGTTTTTGAATGGCAAGGTTAATTTTAGGCTTTAGGGTGGGTATGGGTTTTGTGTGGCAAGGGTAGATTTAGGGTTATGGGTGGGTATGGGTTTTTGGCTGGCAAGATACATTTTAGGCTTTAGGGTGGGTATGGGTGTTTGGGTGGCCAAGAGTAATGTTAGGGTTTAGGGCGGGTGTGGGTTCTTGGATGGCAAGGGTAATTTTAGGCTTTAGGGTGGGTATGGGTTTTGTGTGGCAAGGGTAACTTTAGGGTTTAGGGTATGTATGGGTTTTTGGGTGGCAAGGGCAAATTTAGTGTTTAGGGTGGGTATGGGATTTTGGGTGGCAAGGGCAATTTTAGGGTTTAGGTTGGGTATGGGTTTTTAGTGACAATTGTAATTTTAGGGTTTAGGGTGAGTAAGGGTTTTTGGGTGACAAGGGTAATTTAAGGGTTTAGGGTGGTTATGGGTTTTTGGGTGACAAGGGTAATTTTAGGGTTTAGGGTGGGTATGGGTTTTGGATGACAAGGGTAATTTTAGGGTTTATAGTGGGTATGGGTTTTTGGGTGATAAGGGTAATTTTAGTGGTTTAGGGTGGGTTTGGGTTTTTGGGTGGTGAGAGTAACTTTAAGGTTTAGGGTGGGTATGGGTTTTTGGGTGGTAAGGGAATATGTAGGGTTTAGGGTGGGTGTGGGTTTTTGGATGGCAAAGGGAATTTTAAGGTTTAGGGTGGGTATGTGTTTTTGGGTGGTAAGGGAATATTTAGGGTTTAGGGTGGGTGTGGGCTTTTGAGTGGCAAGGGTAATTTTAGGGTTTAGGGTGGGTATTGGCGTTTAGGTGGCAAAGGTAATGTTAGGAATTAGAGTGGGTATGGGTTGAGGGGTTGTGGGGTTTTATGTATATATATATGTATATATATATATATTATCTACTGGCGGTCGCCAGTAGATAGTTATAGTTAGGACCGTGTTTCCATAGGAAATCCGCAACATTCTATTTGGAATAACTTTGGCGCCGGTTGACGAATCCTCGCGAATTTTTCAAAATAGGTGGGGCGCTACGCTCCGCTCCTACCCTGAAAGTCTCGGGGGGATTCGTCAAGCGGGGGCTGAGAAAAAACGGGGGTACCAAAACGCGTTTTCCCCATGCATTTTCCCATAGGACCTTTAGTCCGAGCTACAGCCCGAACGGCTGAACAGAATTACTTGAAATTGGGCAGAGAGGTAGTCCTCAGGTCAGGGATGTGCCTTTTGCAGGTCTGGTGTAAATCTGTTCAGTAGGTCCTGAGAAAATAGCATTTAAATCAATATATATATCTGTAAGCGCGCTCCGTGCGCTTACGGTAAGCTTACCGTACGCGTACGGTGCCGTGCGCGAGCTCAATTCTGATTGGTGGTTACATGACTGTAAACATTCGAATCGGTCGAAATCAGAAAGTGTCGGCCGCCATTTTCTGTCTCTCGCTCTGAAAAACAAAGGTGGATAACGTGAAAAGGGGGCAACGAAGAGAGTTGCAGACCCCCTAGCGTTTGTCAGGGGGTCCACGAAGGACCAAAAAGTACGAAAAATAAATGTAATAATTTTTAAAAAAAATCGCGGAGTGCGCGTACGGTAAGCTTACCGTACGCGTACGGTAAAAAAAAATAAAAAGAATTAAGAATCACATTTAATATATAAATGTAAGGACCCCCAAGGGAGAAAAAAACAATTAATATTTTGTAAAAAATGGCGAGGCGTGCACGGCACGAAATGCGCAACGTGGGCGCTCGGTGCGCGGAGCGCACCGAGTGCCCACAGCGCGCGCACGGTGCACGCAGGGTGTGTGCGCGGTGAAAAACTAGAAAAAAAAATTAAAAATAAATACATAACTTAGCATTTAAAAAACCGTACAAATTCACTGAAAAAACCATAGGTTTCACACACGTTATAGTTAGGAATTAGCATTTAAAAAACCTTGCAAATTCACTTAAAAAACCATAGGTTTCACACAAGTTATAGTTAGCTGTACATTTCACTCGTAAAAAACCAATGAAATTCCACGTTATAGTTAGATCAGGTAACTATAACTTGCGCGACCGCAATCCACAATGTGTCATTTCAGATGTCATCATTGATGTCATGAGTGATGTCACTGACCATGTCATGAGTGATGTAATATGTGACGTCATCAGCAGTTTATTGTGGGCGCGCAAGTTATAGTTACCTGATCTAACTATAACGTGGAATTTCATTGGTTTTTTACGAGTGAAATGTACAGCTAACTATAACTTGTGTGAAACCTATGGTTTTTTAAGTGAATTTGCAAGGTTTTTTAAATGCTAATTCCTAACTATAACGTGTGTGAAACCTATGGTTTTTTCAGTGAATATATATGTATATATGTACACACACACATTCTTATGTATTTATGCATGTATAAATATATTACAAAAAATACATATATATACACGCACACTCACAAAAAGGTCTTTGTACTTACCTGTGCTCAAGCATATGCCTTTACCATGCATGTGTTTACCACGACAATGTAAGTATTTTCCAGGAAAATATAAACCCTATGTTTATATTTATATATGGGATTATACTTACCAGTAAATTACTTATTTTTACTGTGAACCCTTTACCATGCATATGCAGTTATCATTCATGCTTTTACAATGAAATTCATTGTAAAGGCATGCCTAGTAAAGGAATATGCGCTCTAAAAGCATGTGTGGTAAAAGTTATGCTGGGTAATGACATACACTTTGTAACGACATGTGTTACAATGGAATGTGTGGTTCCGTCATACATCCGGTTGTGGGAGTAGATCTGGGTTAGCATGACATTTCAAGTGCTAATTCTTGGCAATGTGCACAGTGTTCCATGCACTATGGGTTCCACTTCGAAGTACCTCCACATAACTCAGGTCAATCTGATAAGTGACACATAATGCAGAAAAATATCCAGCTGGAGCCCCCATTCTACAAAAATGTCTGAAGAGGATTTAAGTACACCATCCATGTACAGGTTTCCAACCGTTAAACCTACCTGTAACCAGAGTTCTCAAGTATAAGTGCATGGCTGAACCTTCGTCCATTAGCAGAGCCGGCTTTAGCAAAGGTGGCACCTGGTGTGACAATTGTTTTTAGGGCCCTTCCCCCGATGACCACCTCCTCAGATTCCCTCAATACCACCAGGCAAAAAGGCCCCTCATCTCTCAATAGCCCCTCTCTCACATTTATTTCAATTGTTTTAAAGCGCTGGTAAAGGCTGGCTTTACTAATCCACTCAGCTATCCACTTTAAATACGATCTGTTTTTTTCAGCAGGCATAATAACCCTCTGCGCTACTTTGTGTAGACTCAAAACTGGCACTAGACAAAACTCCCATCTCTCTCTAGCAGGAACATTAATCACAATTGTTATCTTGACAATTTAATTGCAGCCTGAAATCTGGACGCACAAGAAACTCTGCATCAGCTGCTTTTAAATCGTAAGTTATTGCTAAACACAGCGCCCCCATGAGATGGTCAGGGCCCCTCCCCCACCAAATCAGAGCCCAGTGCAGCCTCACCAATCACACTGGCCTAAAGCCGGCCCTGTCTATTAGCTAGCACGGTGGAATTTAGGGGCGTATGCTATCTTTGTGTCAATCCTCTTGAGGCTCTGGCAATGTTATGCCAGTGTCTGCATCATGGGCATGCCTAAGACATTCTTTTAAATGACAAAAGTGCAAATATTCTTTATTGAACACCATTTGCCACTTTACTCTGCATGGGCTGCATGGTTACAGCTGTTTGTCACGTTATCAATCCCAGAAGAGTCAACCTACACGAATACCATATCCTTTCTATTCTAATCTATTCATAATTATAGAGCGTATGGCAACCCCAATGAGGCTTCCCAACGTTGACGTAAACAGAAGGAGCACCAGTATAGAATGGCTTAAAAAGGCCGGTCTTCAACAGCTTTCTAAACATCATGGGGAAATTGAATAGGCAAAGTTTTAAATGGAGGGAGTTCCATAATTTGGGTCCAAGGAAGACAAAATAGCACCCTTCCTGCATTGCCAATCTAACTTTAAAAATAGTTGTGATATTGAGCTTGCTGGACCAGAGCTCCCGTCTGGGAGAGTAAGGATGAACCTGCAACCGTAGATATAAAGGTCTTGTATGATTCATAGCTTTTTGCATGAAGCCAAACGTCTTGTATTGAATATGTTTGTAATTTTCAGAGATGAAGGGAAACTGATGCAGATTTTGGAATATGACATAACAGATGGGCTGCTGCATTCGGAACAATCTGAAGCCACTTTGTTAGAGAATTAGCATCACCAAGATAAAGAACATTGCCGTAGTTCGACCAAGATATAACCAAAGCCTGCACAATCATTCTATGGGTGGAAGAAGGTAAAACCCATAAAATCTTTCTCAGATAGATCTAATGATACCAAAAACAACAGGCTACCACCTTGATAATTTGCTGGTCTATAATCAGTCTGTCATCAAACCAAAAGGAGACATCTTTAATCGTCTGACTGGTAGTCGGACACAAGACCAATTAATCCGGCCAGCAGTGGGGGCGCCGGAACTGAGGTTGATTGCCCACCAATAGAACTTCAGTTTTGCCTCAATTTAATTTCAAGCAGTTGTTCCTCATCCAACTTGCAACCTGCGCTAAGCAAGGAGTAGAATGAGATGAAGTGAAATCGTTCTTAGCAGAGAATGATACAACTATTTGCATCTTATCCGCATAAAAGAAAAGTGACAGGCCATATGCTTCCACTAGATCTGCCAATGAGTGGACATAAATGTTGACCATTAATGGACTCAAGGAGGAGCCCTGGGGAACTCCATAAGGTAGCATATGCACCGAAGATTCGTAAGGTTTGCGATCACTTGGAAAGAGCCATCTTCCAAAACAAGATTGGAACCGAGAGAGGGCAAGCCCTCGAATGCCACATTCAGATAACCTCTAGAGGAGCACATGATGGAACACAGCATTAAATGTAGTGCTCAAGTCCAAAAGAATGAGAACAGCGGTTCCTCCTCTGTCCAGCTCTAGCTTGAGCTGCTCAGTAACACCTAGCAGCGTAGATAATATGTGCTATGTTTGGGCCAAAATCCTGATTGCGAGGGATGGAGTAATTGTTAATCTCCAAGTTAACGATTAATTTGCAGGGATCTTTTCACATAGAGAGAGAAGTGAGATTGGTCGATAACTAGCCCAGTCGGAGAGCTCCAAATTCGTTTTGTTCGGAAAGGGCAGTAGTGTTTTCAAGCCTCAGGAACCTCAACCAAGCCATTTGACAGAGAGCTATCAAGCAGATCTATAAAGACTGAGATGAGTGTGGCACTCACTGTTCTCAAAATTCTCAGTGGCTGCAGGTCTAACAGAGAACTTGACTTAATGGCATCTGAAAGAGCCAGGAAATCCATGGCCTGGAAGGATACCAAATTATCTGAAGTCAAAGTAGGATTAAGGGAGACATGAATATTAGCCACCTTTTTACAGAAAAGTCTGCAAGTTCGTGTCAGTCTGCTTGAGAGAGAGAGAGAGCGTCGGGCAAGACTGTAGCAGGATCCAGTAAAGACTTAACGATTTGAAAGATTTCCATAGGAGAGTTTTGGGGTGTGTCAATTTTATCAAAACTATAAGCAGCACATGCTGCCTGGCTGGCCCTGTGATAGTCCCCTGTGGCTGCCTTCAGCTTTACTTTGTCTTCAACAGAATAGCGCTAATGCCTAGCCTGTACCAAGAGTTTGCAGGTTTTCTTTAAGTCCAAAACAGAATCATTGAATGAGGGGGCCGGAAGATGCAAATTAACTTTAATTCCTGGTTTCAAGGGGAGTACCAAGTTTAAAGTGGATCAGATCCAATTGTTCATGGTACTAGCAAGAGCATCCGCTGTCCCTTCTAGGTTAGGCATAGATCCTTGTAGGTAAGTACAGAAAATGGTGGGGTTGAATTTGACCGAACGTCTAAAAAGGGCTACAGAAGGCAGAGACTGCTCTCTGGCATCAAAACCCTGAATTAATACAAGGAAGGTAAAATGATCTGACCAAATAAGAGGTATCTGAGGCTCTACAGGGCTCTTGATAGGTTACAAAAGCAGTATCTAAAATATGTCTTCCTCTATAAGTTAATCCATTAACTAGGAGATATAGCGCCAAAGCTTTAAAATCTCCAATAAGAGAGGAGGCAACACTGCAATTAGGATTATCAAAATAAATGTTAAAATTGACCAGCATATCAAAATTGGCACTTGTAAGAATAAAGGGAGATACAGCCTCCACCACCAAAGAGCTCCGCCTGCCAGCTGACCCTGTGGGATGGTAGATTAGTGTTAATTTACTATTATTAACTCTACTAAGTCGATATTTCATAGTTGATTTTATGATATATACGAGTTGATAACTATTTTGACCACTATAATGGGTGCTTATAAATAAAAAACAAATATGGTTTTGTGGGATTTATGCTGCAGATACTCAGATAAAAGTCTCTTATAGTGAATAATTATGATGATTAATATATTTGATTTAACAATATTCTAGGACTCTATTCGAAAGCACAATATATTTATGGTATTTTGAGCCCGATATTGTGAGAGTCATTGTGTCATGGCACAGCTGTCTGAAGTATGCCATTCGTTAGTTCTGCTATGGGTTGTTCTTTTGCAAAGTTTGCAATATTCATGGGGAATATTATTTTTCCTTGTGCACTATGTATGGTGGTTTATCAACACAATCTATGATGGACTAGCAACACTTCTTTTCTTACACAAACATTATGAAATTTAGCGTCCTGGGTTACGACTGGTAGCAAAATGTTTTAATGGACGTTTTTAAGTATTTTCATCTGCTGCACTGTGATGAATTGGAAAATAATATATCAACTGATAAAGAGGTCTCAATTTGTCTATAATCGATAGCAGAGCTATGATTGAATATATTGGCCGTCAAAAATTTAACTTTGTGTGAACAAATCTAGTTTTTATCATTAGTGAAGCTCTCTGTGAATTTTGGAAACTACAATTAGAGCCCTTTGGGTGAGACAATGTATTGATAAAAGTTTTCTGTATTCTCTGGAATTCAGAGGTTGATTTACATGTTGGCGGAAAGGATACACTGTCACAACGCTGATAAAGTATTCTTTGTGATAACCTGAAAATCTGACTTCCTCATTTAGGGGCATATTTACAACAAAGTGGCGAAGCGTGGCGCTAGCCCTCTTGGCTTAACGCAGCGCTCCGCCACTTCAGAAATACAGGGCTGCACCATATTTACAACAATATGGTGCAGACCTGCGTTTCCCCCTGCGCTGGCGCTAAACTTAGCAGCCTAGCGCCAATGCAGGCATCCTTCCACCATAGTGCAATGGTGTTTGCGTTGAGGGGAAAATTGTTTATGTGCAGGAATGTCTGCCTTCATGCACATAAACAATCTTTAAATGCCATTTTGTAACTTTTATGTGTGCTGCTTAATGCAGATTTTATTAGAACTGTGCAGAATGTACAATGAGAGGATGATTTCATGCTAATTACATTGGACATTATCAGTTTATACACCTGCATAGTACATCAACAAAGCTTGTCAGCACTAGAGTTCTTTTGGAAAAGCAGATCATTGCAGTACCAGGAACACAATGTTATGTCATCACAATTTCTTTTTGTCTCACTACCAAAATTTTTTTGTTTTCTGGACAGCTATTTCTGCAGACACATGGGAAAGGCATGGGCACATGCTTCCCCGCAAATTATTATTCATTCTTTTCGGGGGCTGGTGAGGGAAGCAAATGGCCTGGGCAGAGCCCAATGAGTGGTGGGTGGAAAAGGTGACCCTATGGGTTAGATACATTGACAATATTTTTATTGTCTGGTGGGTCACTCAGGAGGAAGCTTAAACTTACATTGTGATCCTCATTGACAATGAACTAAATTTGAAATTCACCAGCCATATCAGCAAATCAGAAGTGCCATTCCTTGATTTATTGGTGCTTGTGAAAGAAAACAAATTGTGCACCATACTGTATAGAAAAACCACTGCTGGGAATGCAATCTTGCATGTGTAGAGTCAACATCCGCTCAGTTTAGTCAACAGTATCCCCTATGGAGAGCTACTGTGGTCAAAATAAAATTGCTCTCTGCCCAATGATTACATAGAGGCGGAAAGGGAAGCATGTAGATGGTTTAGAGACAGGGGATACTCTAAGACTATCTTGAAGGAAGCAGCTAGCAAGGTCCAGATGAAGACTAGAGAGGATCCAGCATAAACCAACAGGGGAGGAGACTACCATGAGATTGATATTGAATTTTTCTGCTAAGTCCAGTCAAATTCCCAGGCTCATTCAGAAACATTGGTGCATCCTGCAAGCTCAGGATGCACCAGTGTTGTCAGTCAGACCAGTTATCACTCAAGGAAAGAGTATATCTTTAAGAGACCTCTTAACGCATAGCCATTACACAGAGAAACCTATGATAAGGTCAGAGTTAATGGGATTCTATCCATGTGCCTGGTGTAAGGTATGTAGGAATAGTGCTAAGGTCAGGGACTTTAAGATTCCGGGCAAAAAGGAATGGTGGAAAATAACAAAATTCCTAAACAGCCATTCAATTTTTGTTATATATTGTTTTTTATGTCCCTGTGGCAAGAAATATATTGGCAGCACTGACAACCCTGTGAAAAAACATGTGCTGGAGTATGCCCGGGCAATATCAAGTAAAGATGACAAATACCCGGTTGCAAGACATTTCGCCAAGGCACATAGCAGCAAGAGTGACATGCTATGTTTCTTTTGCATTGATCAAGAGCCCCAAAAGGAGAGGGGGGAGACAGGATCAGGTCCCTTAGACAACTGGAATCTAGATACATTGTAGAGCTGAGGACTCACCCGCCATAGGGGTCTTAATAGTGAAGAGGAGCTGTGGACACACATTGGATGAAAAATTACAAGAGCTGGTCATTTCTCATTCTCTCTTTACAGGTCTTTCTACTCAACACTGTAAAACTGATAGACATAAATTGATGTATTAAATAGAGTTAACTAGTTCTACATCGAGGGGCTCTTAGTTATAGGATTACATAGGGTCTAATGGGTTATTGTATATTAGAGAAACCTTTTATTGAATGTTCAATCACTGCATGCTTAGGGACCGGACAATTATTTTAGATCAGAATACGTCAAATGTAACTATCAAATATTATGAACATAGGTCGCTTTCTTTTAAGTGCCTTACATAGTAAATAAGCACACTCAGGGCACAACTATGATAATAGGTGATCCAGGGACACCTTAATCGTCGCAACCAAAGTATTTAATGAAATCAATGTTGTTGTTTTTATTGGATTACATCGAAAATAGGCAACAGAAGAATGTGGCTATATGTTAACAAGTAAAATGAAGGTGCAACTGTACAAGGTCCAATTTGATTGTGTGTTTGTATCTGTATTATTCAAATGTATTTTTATATTTACTTTAATCATGAGGAGGAGAATTTTATGCAATGAATTAAAAATTTGCGAACATTCGTGACAAGAATTTTCAATTCTATTAAGGACAACGGAGGCGAGGATTATGCTTATCATTTCTTTACTAGAAGCTCACAGCAGCCAATGAAAACACAGATAGAAAACCATGAGATGAACCATAGAGTCCCAGGGTATATAAAGTCCCTGCATCAACATAGAGTCCTCTTTCTTTGGAAACATAACAGTTAAGTCCATTCACGACCTGCTCCTGAAGGATCACCGGCAGACTAGGACTTCTCCAACCAAGAACTGAAGGCCCAACGGGGCTGCATGCTCGAATTGGATCCCGTTCCAGATAACTCACTCTTGTGTCGAACAAAGAACTGCATACCAGCTGGCCACAGCTGAACCATATTCAATCTTCATTTGCTATCAGCACCTGAAATAAAAGAAGAACACCCCTTAAAAGCCATTCAAAACCGTTTGGTAAATGTCAGCAGCACATAACCAGTACAAGAGAAGGATGGGAAAACATTAAAAACTTCTGCAATAAATTAGCATGATCAAGCAGATAATATGTGATAAAATACATAATGTCCTCTGGGTGTGATAATCCTCGCCTCAGTTGTCCTTAATAGAATTGAAAATTCTTGTCACGAATGTTTGCAAATTTTTTATTCTATGTCAGGACCGGAGGCTCCGATTATGGTTGTTCAAAGCTTAGCCACCACAACAGAAGCTACATCCACAATAGGTTTGTAATAAAACGCTTTAAAGGTATGTTCAGTAGACCAGTCAGCTGAGTTCATGATTTCTGACAACAAAATATGAACAATGGTTCCAAAAGGGAAGCAATTATTTACATTTGAAAAAAATCAAAATTCACAAAACACAGCATTAGTAGATCAAAGGATTAATCAATATTAAACGATGAATAATATTTGCAAAAAACACAATAGTTTATTTTTTGAGATTCATTTGAATATCAACTCATTTATCAATTCTTTGGAATATGGACGAAAAATGAAGAAGGCTGTATATACAATAATATTTACAAAAAAACGACGCAGTGACAAAGTGAATAAGGTGACTCTGTGTAGTAGTGAAGATGCAGGTATTTACAATATATATACGTGGTTGTCAATAAAATACACAAACAATTTTTGCAAAGAATCACAAAAAACGTCCTCAGCTAAATTATGGATAAAGAATAAACCTTGTAAGGCACACGTCCTAATTATTTTATGGTATATACAAGGAATTCCAATTGATACGGGACTGTAGAACCGTCAACGTTTCGACCCTATAGTAACCAGTCGATGTACATAGTCATATCGGGTCTTCTTCAGGACACAGGAATTGTATAACAGCCTATACAAGATAAACATAGATAGATCAGTATCTAAGCTGTGTTAAGGATTTTGTGACAAGGAAAACAAAAAGTTTTCCATCATCTCACCAAAGGTTCAGGTGACGAAACAGATGTTTCCCAAATTGCAGTTATTGCCACTCGATTTCACTCTGAAGGGACTACCTGGTGACATGAGTACACATTAATACGTATATACTAAATGCGAAAGGTATTTAATTTACGGCATTGGGAACATAAAAAGTTAATTACCAGAGTCGTGGAGAGTCTTGATTAGTCTTGGTCTAATTTGTAACTTTTTCCGGTCTCTTTATACTCTGATTATCAGGACCTGTTGAAGATATAAACCCAAAAGGGGATAATCCGAATTCTATTCATATGACTAAGATCAGGTGCCTTTATAAATTAGTGAACCCCGTAATTGCTCACCTGACTTCAAGGTGGAAATTTGGCTTATAGTGCTGTGGACATCAGGACACAAGTTCAACTGTAAAAAGCATGAAGTAACCCAAATTTAGTACCACGGGAGTTGCTTGGTCTATTCAGACGTTAAATCTAGGTCAAGTGTTCCAAAAATGTAAACATGCCGTAAATACTTGCAAAAAACAATTTTAGATATAGTATTTTCAATGTTTCTCACAATGGATAATCACTCTCCAAGTGGCCAAGACTATTGAAGAGTCGATGTGTACGATAAATAACTGTACTCCCCAGGTCGTAACGAGCGACTAAACAATCAGGCACCGGGTAGGTACCGGGTGGTCACGATTATTAAAGAGTCAATGTGTACAATAATTAAGTGTACTCCCCAGATCGTAACAAGCAGGTAAACAATCAGGCAACGGGTAGGCACCGAGTAGGCTAACGTCCAAAGACTAAAACCAAACTAAATGATCCGACGTCACTTGTCAAGGAGATTATTCTACTAGCGACAAAAGTGTCCAGCAGAGCGAATTTGTATGCTTCCAGCAAAGCAAATTTGTCTGCTTCCTACCTGATGTCTTCCGAATTAATCTTTCAGTCAGAAGGAGTCCGTCTGTTGCATGCAGCCGGCAGCGAGCCGAGCGTGCAGCAGCTATATTAGAGCTATCAACGGACATAGAAACAGGACTGATGAGGGCCAATCCGATTGGTCTTTTCAGTAACAACCCCAATACTCGTTCGTTTAAGGCAATTGTTTGAGCACTTGATATCTTTAAGAGACCTCTTAACGCATAGCCATTACACAGAGAAACCTATGATAAGGTCAGAGTTAATGGGATTCTATCCATGTGCCTGGTGTAAGGTATGTAGGAATAGTGCTAAGGTCAGGGACTTTAAGATTCCGGGCAAAAAGGAATGGTGGAAAATAACAAAATTCCTAAACAGCCATTCAATTTTTGTTATATATTGTTTTTTATGTCCCTGTGGCAAGAAATATATTGGCAGCACTGACAACCCTGTGAAAAAACATGTGCTGGAGTATGCCCGGGCAATATCAAGTAAAGATGACAAATACCCGGTTGCAAGACATTTCGCCAAGGCACATAGCAGCAAGAGTGACATGCTATGTTTCTTTTGCATTGATCAAGAGCCCCAAAAGGAGAGGGGGGAGACAGGATCAGGTCCCTTAGACAACTGGAATCTAGATACATTGTAGAGCTGAGGACTCACCCGCCATAGGGGTCTTAATAGTGAAGAGGAGCTGTGGACACACATTGGATGAAAAATTACAAGAGCTGGTCATTTCTCATTCTCTCTTTACAGGTCTTTCTACTCAACACTGTAAAACTGATAGACATAAATTGATGTATTAAATAGAGTTAACTAGTTCTACATCGAGGGGCTCTTAGTTATAGGATTACATAGGGTCTAATGGGTTATTGTATATTAGAGAAACCTTTTATTGAATGTTCAATCACTGCATGCTTAGGGACCGGACAATTATTTTAGATCAGAATACGTCAAATGTAACTATCAAATATTATGAACATAGGTCGCTTTCTTTTAAGTGCCTTACATAGTAAATAAGCACACTCAGGGCACAACTATGATAATAGGTGATCCAGGGACACCTTAATCGTCGCAACCAAAGTATTTAATGAAATCAATGTTGTTGTTTTTATTGGATTACATCGAAAATAGGCAACAGAAGAATGTGGCTATATGTTAACAAGTAAAATGAAGGTGCAACTGTACAAGGTCCAATTTGATTGTGTGTTTGTATCTGTATTATTCAAATGTATTTTTATATTTACTTTAATCATGAGGAGGAGAATTTTATGCAATGAATTAAAAATTTGCGAACATTCGTGACAAGAATTTTCAATTCTATTAAGGACAACGGAGGCGAGGATTATGCTTATCATTTCTTTACTAGAAGCTCACAGCAGCCAATGAAAACACAGATAGAAAACCATGAGATGAACCATAGAGTCCCAGGGTATATAAAGTCCCTGCATCAACATAGAGTCCTCTTTCTTTGGAAACATAACAGTTAAGTCCATTCACGACCTGCTCCTGAAGGATCACCGGCAGACTAGGACTTCTCCAACAAACGCTTTAAAGGTATGTTCAGTAGACCAGTCAGCTGAGTTCATGATTTCTGACAGGCTGACACCTGATGAATATGCTTTCGAAGCCATCTTTCCACGGGCTGAATGAGCCCCAAACTTGGAAATATCAATTCCTGCTTCGCCCATGAGCCAACGCATCCATCGAGACAAGGTAGCCGGAGCCACCGGGCGAAAGGGTTTCTGCAGAGCAATCAACAGTTGACCTTGCATATCAGTACGAAATTCTGCAGTACTCACCTCGTAATCTTTAACGCATTGTACCACACACAGCTTGGGATTATTTGGAAAAGCTGGGTAGGTGACAGAGGCAGTGTTACACTTAGTTCTTCCAGACAAGATAAAGGTCACTCCTTCTGGGGAAAACCTACGCCCCGCTAAGTCCAATGCACGTACGTCGGAGACTCGTTTGCAAGAAACTAGACATAGTAGCATTGTTAATTTAGCAGAGAGTTGTTTACGGGATAGATACTTATTGGAAGGCCAAGCTTCCAGAAATTTAAGGACAATGGAAACATCCCACAACTGAGAATATTTAGGACATGGAGGTTTAACCATCCGTACGCCTCTTAGCAGTTTACACACTAACAGGTGTTCACCTATGGGTTTGCCATCTAAAGGTAAATGACCTGCCGATATGGCGTACCGAAAGTTGTTGACTGTTCTGTATGCCAAACCTGAGGATGCAATAGAGGCCAGAAAATTGACAACTAAAGAGACATGTGCTGTAGAGGGATCCATGTCGCGTTGAGAGCACCAATCACGCCATCTCTTCCAAGAGGAAGCATATCTTTTATGGGTTTTGGCCGACCAGGTCTTGTTGATAAATCTGTCAGCCTCGCGTGAAAGGCCCGGGACTTTCCATCTGTCCCTGAAACCCACCAGGCCACTAGAGGAAGTGGGCCCGATATCACCAATGGATGAGGATTCTGAAGAGGGTCCAGCAGTAGGTTCTCTATCCAAGGGAGAAGAACTGGGACTGCACAACACATTCCCAAGATGACTGGAAACCATGCCTGTGCCCTCCATAACGAAGTGATTAAGATGAGTTCCACTCGATAAGCCCTGGTTTACGCTAGAACCCTGAGGATCATCATAAACAGGGGAAATGCATAACAAAGGGACGTTGGCCATTCCTGCAGGAATGCATCCATGGCCATAGCTTCTGGGTCCGGCCTCCAACTGAAAAACTGGGCAACCTGTCTGTTGAGGCGGGATGCAAACAAGTCTATCTGACAGGAACCCCATAGATGGATCAGGTTCTGAAATAGTCGCTGAAGTCCTGCAGGTGGCGGGAGTGCCAATCTGCCACCTCGTTGTTGTAGCCCGGAAGGTATTCCGCTACTACCGAGATTTTGTTCTGAAGACAGTAGTGCCAAAAGTCTTTGGCAATCTTTGCTAACATCCGGGACTTGGTACCGCCCAGTTTGTTGACATACCGAACTGCCGATATGTTGTCCATCCGAAGAAGGATACAACAATCTGTCTTCTGGGGAGATAGACATCGGATCGCAAAGGAACCAGCTAACAGTTCCAGGCAGTTGATATGTAAATGTAGTTCTTCCGGTGACCAACGACCACCCGTGGACAATTGGCCGCAACGGGCTCCCCAACCCCACCGATTGGCATCGGATTCGATTTTCACATCCGGGGCTGATCCGAATAGCGCTCGGCCTTCCCAGGCCTCCATGTGGTTTAACCACCAGTTTATCTCCAGCCTCGTCTCCTCTGAGAGAGGAATCTGTTCTGAGTAATTGAGGCCTTTTTGGAGATGGCGGATCTTGAGCCGCTGAAGGGCCCGGTAGTGAAGGGGTCCCGGGAAGATCGCCTGAATGGAAGAGGCCAATAAACCCACTATTCGGGCTAATGAGCTCAGGGGGATCGTCTGCTTGTGAAGTGTAGACCTCAGTTCCCGTTTTTTGATAGCCCTGATCTTTGGCATCGGAGCAGGAGCTGGCAAGTCAAGGAGTTGACTAGGAAACCCAGAAAATCGATTGATTGAGTCGGGGACAGCACTGATTTTTGTGGATTCACAATGAACCCCAAATTTTGCAACAGACTGATCACCCAATTGAGGTGTATTTGAACAAGTTGGGGGTATGTCGTCAAAATGATAATGTCGTCTAGATATATTATGAGACGGACTCCCAGGGCCCTGAGCGACTCTACCACCGGTCTCAGAAGCTTCGTAAAGCACCATGGTGCCGACGACAGGCCAAACGGGAGAACTTTGTACTCGTAGCAAACCCCTTTCGACAATAACTGTAGAAACCGGCAATGAGGGGGAAAGATGGGAATGGACAAATACGCATCTTTCAGTTCCAGCCAGACCACTTAGTCTCCTTCTGAATGAATGAGTACCAAATTCCTTTGGATTTAAACCTGTCCTGTCGATCGCCATCGCCAATACTCTTTTAAATTGGAACAAGGTAAGCGCGGTACTGTCCGCATGTATCAACAATGTCCCACCTACCGCACTATTCCTCTGTCGGAGGTAGGCTTCTAGGTGCCTCACTGGGCAACATGGATTGCTTTGTGCCCGGTGAAGTACCATCCCTTCGCCCCGAGCTTCCTGATCGGTTGTAGATTTTCTAATGGTTATTAGCAAAGCGTCTCCTTGTATCCTCACATGCTCCAGTAGGAGGCCACCTTGTACATCCTGCTTGTTGCGTGCTATCAGTTCCCCCACCCTAAATGCCCCATAGAAAGCTAAGGCAAAGGCAGCTCTGAATAGTAAAGCCTCCCCTATGGAGCTGCAAATGGCACCCAAGGCTGTTAGCAGTGCAGTCAGCCGCTCCAAACCAATCGGCTGCCTGGTGTCAGGAGCCGCCCCCTAGAGGCGCCGCCACCCCTTCAATGCCTTTCTTACAATGAAACTATTCGTGGGGTCTTTTGTGTCCCTGATCTGTGCAAAGAAAGAAACCGCTGCTACATGTCGCCTGGCTGTTGCCGGGCAGCGCCCCTCTTTATTCAACTTGTCTAAGTACATGTGGAATGCCCCAGTCTTATGCCAGCTACCCGCCCAGTCCTGCCCCAAAAACGCGCAGTAGGACCAAAACGCCCCTTCGTAAGCTTTCCTGGTCCTGGGTGCTAGGCTAGCTGCCATGAGGTTCTGTAGCTGGGGGCACCAATCTGCCAGAGTATTTCCGGGAAGTGTGTTGGCGTTGCCTCTGCAGATGACAGGTGTTCCCTGAAAACCTGCATCTTGAAGCGAGAGAGTGTGTCAGCAGCATTATTCAGCACCCCCGGGACATGTTTAGCCTTAAACTGTATGTTTAGTTTCATACACAACAGCACTATCTCTTTCAACAGGCGGAGAATCATTTTGCACCGTGCAGCCTGTTGGTTGATGCATTCCACCACTGTCATGTTGTCTGACCAAAAAATCACCGATTGATTTCACAGATGATGAGGCCAAACAGTCAATGCCAACCAAATGGGAATAAGCTCAAGGAAACCTATGTTGGCTGTCAGACCACTCAAAACCCACCAAACCGGCCAATGTTGCGCCACCCACTCGTTCCCGAGTATGGCACCAAATCCCACACTGCCCGCAGCGTCAGTCCATAAACCTAACTCCGCGGAAGTAGTGGGGGGACCGGGCCACACTACCCTGCCGTTGAAACCCTCCAGAAATGCAATCCAAATCCGCATGTCCTGGCGAACCTCAGACGACAGTCTTGTGTGATGATGTTTTTCTTGCAGGCCTGTCATGGCCTGTGAGATGGAACGGGAGAATGGTCGTGCCATAGGTATTACCCGTAGCGCAAAGTTCAACTGGCCCGCTGCCTGTTGTAGCTGGTGTAGTGTCACTTTATCTTTTGACAAACATTTTTGGAGTACAGCTCTAAATTTCACTATTTTTTCTTTAGGTAACCTAAAACATCCCTGTACAGAGTCAAATTCAATACCTAAAAATTTGATTGTGGTTGCTGGACCCACTGTCTTCCCTGGTGCCAGGGGGACCCCAAAAGCACACATGAGCACGCAAAATTCCTGGCATTCCCAGGAGGCCACCGACCCCAGAAAGAGAAAGTCATCCAGATAATGCATGACAAATTGGTGCCCCATTGCCTGCCTGAAAACCCATTACAAAAATGAACAGAATTTTTCATAGTAAGCGCAGGAAACAGAACAACCCATGGGCATGCACATATCCATGTAGAATTTCCCCTGAAATGAAAAGCCTAACAGGTGGTGATCCAAAGGATGAACAGGCAACAGCCTGAAGGTGGATTCAACATCTGATTTGGCTAGCAAGGTCCCTGGTCCCAGAACCCTTAGCATATCCACAGCCTGGTCAAAAGAAGCATATCTAACGCTACGGATTTCTTAATTGATGGCGTCATTTAATGAATTGCCTCTCGGGGCTGATAGATTATGAATTAACCTGAACTCCCCTCATCTTTCTTTGGGTCCACCCCCAGGGGCGAGCAGACAAAGTTGGGCATGGGGATGTGGTCAAATGGACCCGCTATTCTACCCAGGGGCAGTTCCTTTGCAATTTCTATTGCTGCTACCCCTGGGTTGGACCTCACCGACAGCTGATTTTTACACTCTGGTGTCCCTGTATAGTCAAAAACTGGAATCCTAAAGCCATACAAAAAACCTTCCTGTAACATCCTAGCCTTGGCATGATCTGGGTACCTGTTTAACCAAGGAGTCATAGCCATTACGTCAATGGGTGAATGCGTTATCATTTTTTCCTTTTCCCTATTCTTGTTTCTTTCTCCCTCTATTTCCTGAGAATGCATTCCCTTTCTTGAGGCATTTTGATTCTGGGTGAGAGGGGTGATTACATATGGAGCATGCGTGTCTAAATTTATAAGTGCCTTGGGCTCTGGTGCATGTCTTCCTATAAAAATCCCAGCATACTCCTTTTCGACCCCCCCTGTTCCCTGCCCCGGGGCCGTGCCCCCGGTTTGTGGTGGCCGAAAGGGCTGAGGTGCTTGAGAAGTGTGACTCCTGTTCCAATTTTGCCCTGTATTGCCCGGCTGCCCTGGGTCAAACTGATCAAACCATGAAATTGAGTCAACCCGGTCCCATGTAAGTGATGGGTCAAATTCCTTAGCCTTCCTGAAATTCATGTCATATTCTTTCCAACCTACCCCCCCATATTTATCATGAGTCATAGTAACCCTGCTCTGGTAACACGCCCTTTCTGCTTGCAGATTGGGCGACCGCTCAGCTATTATGGCCATAAACACTGAGAAAGCCCTTATCCAATTGGTCAGGGTCTCTTCCACTCTGAATCTCGACATTTCAACCCGCCATTGACTGGAAAGCATCCAATCCTTTTGCTTCTTTGCATACTCCATTTCCCTGTTATCCACAAGTAATGAAAACATATTGACATAAGCCCCAGACCATATCAATTCCTTCACTTCCCGTGTTACATGCCTTGGTAAATGTTCCTTCCTTGAGGGTAGCACACCCGCGCCCAGCAATGGCAATGCGACCTCCTTACCTATTGCCCCAACTCCAGCTGGCTCCGCCATCTTGTCTTTTCCAATGTCGCTCTCTTGTTGTGCTGGTTGGGGTTGACTGGCAGTACTCAGCCCTGGGCTCGGCCCCCCGCTCGGGGCAGCCATAATCCTTGCCACCATCCTCTGCGCCTCTGCTAATGGGTCATCCCCCACTTCTTTTGCGCCCACAGAAGGTGGTAACATTCCCCCCATTCCTATCCAAGGGAGGACTGCCGCTATCTGCGCTGCTAACTCTGGCGGGACCTGACCTACTTTTGCTGGTGCTAAAACCGGGGTGAGGGGCACTGGAATCAAGACCGGAACCCTTGGGTATGGTGTGGGCACCACTGGAATTGTCATTGGTGCCACCGGGGTATCTGCTGGAGGCACCGAAATTGGTGCAGGTGAAGGCAGGGAAGGCACAGGATTCAATGGGACACTTGGCGCTAAGTCTGGTATCGCTATAGCGTTCACTGGTGTGACTGGCACCCCTGCAGGATCCTCCCCAGAAGGAATCTCCCCAAGAGGTTGCCCTGGTGTGGGGTCTTGATTCTTCCCCTTCCTGCTTCTAACCCGCTTGGGGAGTGATTCTAATTCCCCTCTGGGTTTTGGGGGCACTATTGTTCGCTTGGGCCTGCTTGATGGGCCACTCTGGTCATCTACTTTCTGCCTAAGCTCCGCCAGGCTATGCCCCATTTGCTCTACCTTTCCCCATCTCCTATCCATTGTCGCCATCCTGCGCATCATAGATTCCAACATATGTTCCATGCTGGAACGCTTTGCACCCCATTTACTAGCCATTGCCAGGTAACCCACACACTGATCAGCAATTACACCTGCAAACACAATGCTATTTGCCACCTAAATGGGACCTATCCAGGTCCTTACCTGTATGTTGGGGGTACACAGGCAGGCCGAAAGCACCATGCAACTGGGACCGCGCCACACCAGCTAGTCTGGGCGGTATGCGAGTGAGCTCTAGCCCGGTGACCCACAGAAACAGTGAAGTGCAGGCCCATCTATGTCCCCTTACCGCGATGCCCTCTGTCTCGCCTCCTTCCGTTCTAGTACGAAGAGCAACCCCCTATGTACTCCTACGATGAGAAACAGTTTAGCATATGCAAAAAGGTAAACTATAATCTTTAATCCAATGCACTACAGACTCTTGTTATATTATGCCTCTAGCAACACCCTTCGCTCAGATAATTTCCCTGACTCGCCACAGATTGCCTATGTCGCATGGAAATACCTTACCCACATTGAATTGGCCTCGCCCCCCTGTTTCTGTTAATGTTGCAAGCTCCTTTTAAAACAATTAGTATAAATCTTTGCCCGTCATAGATAAACTTGCCTCCCCCGCTGGGGATTGAACCCTTGCCCTTTGAGGCACCTGCAACACCACAAGGCTGCCGACAATGCCTCTGAATTATTTCTTAGCCCTACTAGAGGATCAAACTCTGGACCTGCTGCATAGCAAACTTAAAGCTCTGCCTCCAAAATACCCCCACTTGTAAATATTTACCAAACTTACTGAAGGAAATACCACTGTCTGCACTCTTGATTAAGCACCCAGTGACATTGAAAGCCCAGGTATTGCACACCTAATCTTCAGAGTAAGAGTCTCAGAGCGTTCAGGACAACCCTTTTATTGTAATCAGAGGATAATCAGAGATTCCCCCGATGTTTAAGCCTCAAATCTACTGAACCGAATCAATGGGAACTGAACCTGTACCTTGAGAGTAAGTGTCTCAGATCTTAACCTCACCCGGCTCGAACCTCCCTCCCCGGCTTTACGGGCGGCTGCTCTCGTCTCCAATGCTGACCCTAACTCCCGCTTTCCCCCTACCTTGGTGGCACGTGCGCGCACCTTACTTTAAATCTCAGGGCGCCGCATGACTTCCCTTCAAAATGCCAGCTCCGTCCTCGCCCGATCCCGCCGGCTCCCGCTTCCGCTCTCCTTTCCGCTTCAAAAAAACCCGGCGATCCTGCTTCCGGACTCCAACGACGTCGATACGCTTCGACAGGAACAGCTTCAAAAACCAGCGATCCCGCTTCCGGACTCCAACGACGTCGATACGCTTCGACAGGAACAGCAACCGCCGGCCACGCATCCTCGAAACCTGCAGAGGAGAAAAACAAAAAGGGGTTAACAGCCTCCTAGAGGCTGGGTGCGGCAGGCCTGGGAGCGCGGGGCAGAGAGACAGACTCCCGCGCTCCCCGGTCTTTTATCAGGCACTACTGGGCAAGCCGGTTCTAACCAGTCTGCCCCCTAATCCCCCTTGCCCCGGAAGCACCTTAATCGCTTCTGGGTCAAGGTGGAGCCCCTACTAGCCAATCCCCGCCGCGCCGCGCCATAATGACGCGGAGGAGCGCGCTGCGCCAGGGACAGTAGGCGAGGGGGGAGGTGGTCGGCGTCCTGCCATACTTGCGGCAGGGCCGATACCGGCCCCGCCTTTTTCTTCTTATCCCCAGCTTCGTAGCTCATGTGTCACAATGGTTGTGGAACCTCTGGGGGTACCCAGCAGTGGCAGGGCAGGGGGGTATGGTTTTGTGCCTCGTGTCATGTATAAGCACCTACGGTAACAGCGATATGCTACAGTAAGCAGCAGTGGAGTTGGCGCTTTCTTCTTGCTACATGGGTGGAACAAAATGAGAAGGGCGTGGATTTAACCCGGATCTCTTGACTGGGGGAGAATGTTTTGATTTCTTCTGCATTCCGTCCATCAATTGTGTGTCTTTTGCATTCTCGCCCTTAGTGCGCCGGGTATGCTTAGACGTGGGTCCCGTGCTCTCCATGCCACTGGAATCAAGCTATCCTGGCTGAAGAGGGGTGAAACCCCAAAACCGGACCTAGGATGCTTGTTTCCGGTCCTGGGAGGACCTGGCTTGGCAGTTCGGGCTGGACTGTTCCCATGAGGCACAGGGTCAAGACTGATTTGCATATGGCCAGGTCTAAACTGGGGATGCATGGTGAGCAAAAGAATGATGGATTTAACCCAGATCTCTTGACTGGGGGAGAATGTTTTGATTTGTTCTGCATTCCGTCCATCAATTGGGTGTCTTTTACATTCTCGCCCTAAGTGCGCCGGGTATGCCTAGACGTAGGTCCCGGGCTCACTGTGCAACTGGAATCAAGCTATCCTGGCTGAAGAGGGGTGAAACCCCGAAACCGGTCCTAGGATGCTTGTTTCCGGTCCAGGGAGGACCTGGCTTGGCAGTTCGGGCTGGACTGTTCCCATGAGGCACAGGGTCAAAACTGATTTGCATATGGCCAGGTCTAAACTGGGGTGGCATGGTGAGCAAAAGAATGATGAATTTCACAACGATCTCCTGACTGGGGGAGAATGTTTTGATTTGTTCTGCATTCCGTCCATCAATTGTGTGTCTTTTGCATTCTTGCCCTAAGTGTGCCGGGTATGCCTAGACGGAGGTCCCGAGCTCACTATGCCACTGGATTCAAGCTATCCTGGCTGAAGAGGGTTGAAACCTCGGGGTCCTAGGATGCTTGTTTCCGGTCCAGGGAGGACCTGGCTTGGCAGTTCAGGCTGGACTGTTCCCATGAGGCACAGGGTCAAGACTGACTTGTATATGGCCAGGTCTAACCTGGGGTGGCATGGTGAGCAAAAGAATGATGGATTTAACCCAGATCTCTTGACTGGGGGAGAATGTTTTGATTTGTTCTGTATTCCGTCCATCAATTGTGTGTCTTTTGCGATTGGTGTTTTACGCAGGCCTAACGCATCTTCCCTGTGCAGTGCAACACTTTCAGCTTTGGCCCATATCTGTAAGGAGCGTTTCCAAACCAGTGTCACAGGGGGTACAGGGGATCGCTATCTTTTAGTAATCAATTGTTTCGCTACTACTAAACCCAGAGCAATAAAGCGAGAGGTAACTTTTTGTTCCTTGTTTCTATGATAGATGTGTAGGATACATGTTTCCCACTGCAGGGGTATTGTACGCTTCCTGCATTGGTTCAGGGCTTGGACCACTGTTTTCCAATATTCCCCAAGACGCGGACAGCTCCACAACACGTGAAGCAGATCCGTGTCTATGGCATGGCGGGCATCCAGCGTCCGCACGGTTGAAGTATTTATTGATCCTTGCTGGGGTGAGATATGCTCTCTGTGTTATGTAATATTATATGAGGCGGAAACGCATGTTGTGCAGCACGCTGTTAGGGCCCTCTAATAACGTAGTCCACTCAGAGTCCATAAAGGGACGCTGAAGGTCCCTCTCCCAGCTCAGTCGCATGGGGATCAGTGTTGTTGCTGTGTCATGCCTGATGGAGTCAGCAAACCATATTTGTGAGGTGACGCCCATTAAATGTGTTCTGGGTTCTTCAGTCATGTCTTTCCAGTGTTTGTTCGGTGTTGTTATGATTGTGCGATGCAATAGAAACTGCCCTGGCTGAAGCCTATTTCTTTTTATCATTGATGCAAACGGTATCAGGGTACGCTCGTGATATAAGTCTCCGACGTATTGGATCCCTTCTTCTCCCCAGCTTCGTAGCTCATGTGTCACAATGGTTGTGGAACCTCTGGGGGTCCCCAGCAGTGGCAGGGCAGGGGCGTATGGTTTTGTGCCTCGTGTCATGTATAAGCACCTACGGTAACACCGATATGCTACGTTAAGCAGCAGTGGAGTTGACGCTTTCTTCTTGCTTCAAGGGTGGAACAAAATGAGAAGGGCGTGGATTTAACCCAGATCTCTTGAATGGGGGAGAATGTTTTGATTTGTTCTGCATTCCGTCCATTAATTGTGTGTCTTTTGCATTCTCGTCCTAAGTGCACCGGGTATGCCTAGACGTAGGTCCCGGGCTCACTGTACCACTGGATTCAAGCTATCCTGGCTGAAGAGGGGTGAAACCCTGAAACCGGTCATAGGATGCTTGTTCCCTGTCCAGGGAGGACCTGGCTTGGCAGTTCGGGCTGGACTGTTCCCATGAGGCACAGGGTCAGGACTGATTTGCATATGGCCAGGTCTAAACTGGGGTGGCATGATGAACAAAAGAATGATGGATTTAACCCAGATCTCTTGACTGGGGGAGAATGTTTTGATTTGTTCTGCATTCCGTCCTTCAATTGTGTGTCTTTTGCATTCTCGCCCTAAGTGCACCGGGTATGCCTAGACATAGGTCCCGGGCTCACAGTGCCACTGGATTCAAGCCATCCTGGCTGAAGAGGGGTAAAACCCCGAAACCGGTCCTAGGATGCTTGTTTCCGGTCCAGGGAGGACCTGGCTTGGCAGTTCGGGCTGGACTGTTCCCATGAGGCACAGGGTCAAGACTGATTTGCATATGGCCAGGTCTAAACTGGGGTGGCATGATGAGCAAAAGAATGATGGATTTAACCCAGATCTCTTGACTGGGGGAGAATGTTTTGATTTGTTCTGCATTCCGTCCTTCAATTGTGTGTCTTTTGCATTCTCGCCCTAAGTGCGCCGGGTATGCCTAGACATAGGTCCCGGGCTCACTGTGCCACTGGATTCAAGCCATCCTGGCTGAAGAGGGGTGAAACCCCGAAACCGGTCCTAGGATGCTTGTTTCCGGTCCAGGGAGGACCTGGCTTGGCAGATCGGGATGGACTGTGCCCATGAGGCACAGGGTCAAGACTGACTTGCATATGGCCAGGTCTAAACTGGGGTGGCATGGTGAGCAAAAGAATGATGGATTTAACCTGGACTCTCTTGACTGGGGGAGAATGTTTTGATTTGTTCTGCATTCCGTCTATCAATTGTGTGTTTTTTGCGATTGGTGTTTTATGCAAGCCTAACGCATCTTCCCTGTGCAGTGCGACACTTTCACCTTTGGCCCATATCTGTAAGGAGCGTTTCCAAACCAGTGTCACAGGGGGTCCAGAGGATTGCTATCTTTTAGTAATCAATCGTTTCGCTACTACTAAACCCAGAGCAATAAAGCGAGAGGTCACTTTTTGTTCCTTGTCTCTATGATAGGTGTGTAGGATACATGCTTCCCACTGCAGGGGTATTGTACGCTTCCTGCAGTGGTTCAGGGCTTGGACCACTGTTTTCCAATATTCCCCAAGACGCGGACAGCTCCACAACACATGCAGCCAATCCGCGTCTATGGCATGGCGGGCATCCAGCGTCCGCACGGTGGAAGTATTTATTGATCCTTGCTGGGGTGAGATATGCTTTCTGTGTTATGTAATATTGTGTGAGGCGGAAACGCATGTTGTGCGGCACGCTGTTCGGGCCCTCTAATACAGTAGTCCACTCAGAGTCCATAAAGGGACGCTGAAGGTCCCTCTCCCAGCTCAGTCGCAGGGGGATCAGTGTTGTTGCTGTGTCATGCCTGAGGGAGGCAGCGAACCATTTTGTGAGGTGACGCCCTTGTCCCATAATATGTAGGTATTGAACCATTAAATGTGTTCTGGGTTCTTCAGTCATGTCTTACCAGTGTTTGTTCGGTGTTGTTGTGATTGTGCTGTGCAATAGAAACTGCCCTGGTTGAAGCCTATTTCCTTCTATCATTGATGCAAACGGTATCAGGGTATGCTCGTGATATAAGTCTCTGACGTATTGGATCCCTTCTTCTCCCCAGCTTCGTAGCTCATGTGTCACGATGGTTGTGGAGCCTCTGGGGGTACACAGCAGTGGCAGGGCAGGGGCGTATGGTTTTGTGCCTCGTGTCATGTATAAGCACCTATGGTAACACTTATATGCTATGTTAAGCAGTAGTGGAGTTGGCGCTTTCTTCTTGCTACATGGGTGGAACAAAATGAGAAGGGCGTGGAGGTACTAGGGTTGGTAAGTGGCTGCTGTGTCGGATAGTTGACGCTCAGAGAACCACCAGGCCACCCACTGTAATTGCGCAGCAAGATAATATTGCTCTAGGTTGGGCAACGCGAGTCCTCCTTGATTCGGCGGCAGGTAGATTTTCGAAGGGCAACTCTATTATGGGAGGTTCCCCAGATGAAGCCCCTTACCATTCCTTCAAGAGTTCGGGAAAATGCTGGTGGTATATATAAGAGCAGATTGGTAAAGTAGTACAGAAGTGGCGGTAAAACCACCATTGTATCTAGGACCACACAGCTTGTGACTGTCCGAGGGAGTGTGCCCCAGAACAACATCTGGGAGCGGAATGATGTCAGTGCTCTGCCCAGGTTGCCGTCAAATAGATCTTCTTGTTGATGAAAGATTATGATCCTGAGGTACCGAAATGTGTCTGTTTGCCACTCTATGTGAACATTGCTGAGTGTGTATCTTGGGTTGAGGCATGTTTTGTCAAATAGGTATAGAAACGATTTTGACGCATTTACCTTCTACCCTGATAGAGCGGGGAATTTTCCCAGAGTGTGTGCTAGTGACAGCGGGATTGACTGAACATCTTTAATGTATAAAAGGAGGTCTTCTGCATACAGTGAGACTGTGTGCATTCCATCACCCAATGAGATTCCCCATTCCACCCTCCGCATCTAAATGCCTGCCGCCAGTGGCTCAATAGCTAGCAAGAACAGTAGCAAGTATAACGGGCATCATTGCCTGGTCCCTCGTTTCACTTTGATTGGGGCCAAAATGTATGGGCCTGTCTGCACTCTCATCGCTGGTTCTTTACATAAGAGCTTGACCATGTTAAGACAAGTGCCCTCTAGCCCGTAAAGTGGTAACACAGTGAACAGATAGCTCCACTCCAGGGTGTCAAAGGCTTTTTTCAAGTCTAATATTAGACAGCCCGAACAGGGTCACCGGTCCACTGCGTATCTGGCCACCCTAAAGAAGTGCCGTAAGTTCAATGAGGTACTGCGGGCTGACACAAACCCATTTTGGTCAGCGTGAAATGGGACGGGACCAGAGGTGCCAACCAGTCCATCAGTAGCTTCGCTAATATTTTGTAATCTGTATTTAATAAGGCCAGGGGATGATATGAGCCTAGTTCCGCTGGGTCCCTGTCAGGTTTAGGGAGTGATACCAAATGAGCCTCATTCAAAGACGCAGGAAGGGCAGCTTCCTCCAAGGCAGCGGTATATAGAGCGTGGAGGCGTTGGGTCAGTGTTGCTGCGTATCTTTTATAATATTCTGTGGGGAGGTCATCGGGGCCAGAGGTTTTACCTGTCGCCAATGCTGTTATGGATTCTCGAATCTCGTCTGGTTCGATCGGGCGTCCAGCACTTTGCATTGTTCTTGCGTTATACCGGGTAATCGTATGGAGTCCAGAAAGGCATTCACACGTTCCTGGTCGTATGGGGTGGTGATCACCTAGAGAGGTGTGTAGTGTTTCATCATCTCAGCATGTATCTCATGTTGCGTGATTACTGTATGCCCTGTTGTTGGGCATTATGCGTCCAGCAGTAGCGGCTCGTGCAGTGAGTGCCATGGGGTGGTGAGGCGGGGCGGGGGAGGGGCAGGGTGGGGGTAGTAAACTCTGGCTCACGGCCGACCGGAGTCATGTAAATAAATAAATAAATAAAACAAATTTCATTGCTACCCCCCCACCGTATCCCTCCCCCGCCCCACCTCACCGCCCCACGGCACTCCCTGCACGGGCCGCTACTAGCGTCCAGGTCTATCTATACTGCATGTTTGCGTGCTGAGTGCACTGCGTAATTTAGGCGCCTTAACCGCTCCAGTTGTTCCATATGCTCATTGCGCATCGAACTCAATCGTTGCGGGTCGCCTGCACCTGACGCCATCCTGGTTTCGTGTTGCAACAACCCACGTTCCACCTTTCCTATATTTATAATCAGTTGTTTACATATGTTCCACATGAGTCCCATGCTGTGTCCCCTGGTGACCACTTTAAATGCCTCCCATTCTAATGGTGTGTTATTGATGGTGCCCATGTTAAAGTCAAGGTATTCCGCAGTGGTTGTCCCCAGGGAGGCCTGAAATGCTGGATCTTCCATTGCCGCCGGATGGAGGCGCTAGGTGGGGACAGCTGGTGGTCCTATGTCCCAGCTAAGTTGCATGTGTTGGGGGTTATGGTTGGAGTGCGTGCGTCCCAAGTAGCCTATTTGTCTGATAAGGGGAAATAGTGAAGGCGAACTCACTATACGGTCCAACCTGACATGTAGGTCGTGGGTATGGAAATAGAAAGAGCATATGCATGTACCTGGCTTGCAGGCGTGCCATACATCCATACATGCATCAAAGACCAGTGTGTGAGCCAGGTGTTCAACACGTGGGAATTTGAGGAGGCAGCGGTGCATGTCTGGGGGGTAAATGAGCGGTCTAGAGTGATGTCAAACACAGAATTAAAGTCCCCTCCCAGAAGCCAGGTAATCCCATTCCAGGAGGCAAGTGTATGTGTGAGTTAATGGAGAAATGCTGTTTTCTCGGCGTTGGGAGCATATATGGACCCTATTAGGATGGTTTGGCCATATAACCGGCCTTTTAGGAATATGTATCTGCCGTCCGGATCTGCCTGCACCTCCTCTGTCTCAAAGTGTGTCCCCTCTTTGACCCATATCAGCGCCCCCTTGCCTGCGTAGAGAAATTAGTGCTGAACACCTGCCCTCGCCAGTGTCAGCGAAGTCGGGTTGCTTCCAGTTGTGTTAAGTGCTTTTCCTGTAGTAACTCCTTATTGGTGTCCCTACGTTGTAGGTATAAATATATTGAGTAGTTCCTTGCTGGTTTGAGGATGTCCCATACGTTCCAGGTAATGACATTAGTGTGTGCCATTTGAGAGATTTATGAGTATATGGGTTGTTCATGAGTGGCAACCAGCCTGGGCTTTCTGCGCCCGATGAGGTCTGCTGTGTATCCGGGGTTGGAGTAATGATCGCTTCTTTGATGCATGCATAAAGAAAAATGGGGTGTAGCACTGTGACATGTGCAACTTTATTAGAGCAGACCCAAACCGAGGACCCTCCCAAACTGTGATGTGGTAGCATGGAGATTACTGAACGTGTCAGCATGTGTTGGGGGTCGCGTGTCGGGTTGCACATGCATAATGGATGGATTTCCTAAATCTCGTGCGGTGCAACAACACCATTTTGGTGTCACCTCTGTATGCAGGACAGTTGCTTGCACTGATTTCTGCTGGCATGGCATGAGTGTCTAGCTTAACTGGGACGGAGCCTTGTCTATTGATTTCCATTTGGTCAGCTGACGCCTATATTATGTCGCCGGAGATTTGTGGTGTCACCACTGGGAGAGTCGATGAGTCGGGTCCCTCAGACCATGAGCGAGCAAAGTCCTCTTCATTCGTTGTGTTGGTTGACTCTCTTTCTTGCTCTGAACTACGCATCCGGTCCCTATTTGCAGCTGCTACCTGTAGAGCTTCTCGTCGCTCTAATATTATTTACTCCAGGTCGGGGACAGTTTTCGGTGTGGTTGTCTGGACCGCTCCTTTGTTCTTGACTCGTCTGCGGCTACATCTGTCCTGAAATGTTTTCACCTGGATGTCTGGCAACGTGCGTCCAATTGCCAATCCCAGATCGTCCAGCCAGTCTCATGCATCCGCTGGGGAATTGAAGAATTGGGTGGCGCCTTTCACTACCACTCAGAGTTGGGCCAGAAACAACAGGGAGTATTGCATGTCTAGCTCATGCAAGCGCCTTTTCACTGACTGGAAGGAGCCCCTGCATCTCTGCACTTGTGCTGTATAGTCAGGAAACAGCATGACATGTGCATTTTGTACCGTTATATCTGACAGGTTGCAGGTTTCCCTTAGGAGGGCATCTCTGTCTCTATAATTCAGTAGTCGAATCAGGAACGTTCGTGCCCGGGGGGCGACGGTCTGCGAGGCGGCACCCGGTGTCCTTGTTCTACTATGAACAGGAAACATCTCATTTTTGGGGAGTTGGTCCTTTAGCCAGTTCTCTGCATAGGATACTGCGCCTTGTCCTTCCGTGCCCACTGGTAGGCCCACCAAGCATACATTGTTATGATGTGATCGGCCTTCTGCATCCTCCAGCCTTTCTTCCAGGGTGCTTACTCTGTCTAGCAGGCTTTGTAGTGTGACAGTGTTTGGGTGTGTGATTGGCCGTAGTTCCATAAGTGTGGTTTCATTGGTTCACACCTTTTCTGCTAGTTTGCGATGATCCGCGTGCAAAAGCGTGAAGTCTGTAGTGACTTTGTCAATTTTGACCTACAAGGACGTGTGCGTGTGGTCAAGTGTGACTCTGAGCTTTTCAACTGCAGTTAGGGCCAGATATATGACCCACCAATTTGTGACTCACAAATTGCGTCGCATTTGCGACTCGCAAATTGAGATATATAACAGTGTCTCAGACTCTGTTTGCGATTCCATTAGGAATGGCTAGCACTCCCAGGGATGGTGGCCCCCTGGGGTCAGCAGACCACCATTTCTGGGACTGCTTTTAAATAAAGCAGTCTTTTTGATTTTTAAATGAAGCCAGTTTTCCTTAAAGGAAAACGGGATGCATTTAAAAAAGAAAAATGAAACTTTTCAGTTTCATTTTTTAAGGGCAGGCTGTGGTCCCTGGGACCACTGCCTGCTCTTAAAAATATTTTCTCCCCCCCCCCCGGGGACTCCTTCCCATTTGCGAGTTGTTTACCATCTACTTGAAGTAGGTGGTAAACTGCGAGTGCTTTTGCGGCCGCAAAACAATTGTACATGGCATGGGACGCCCCTTCCTAAGAGTGGGAGTCACAAATGCTATTTTGCGAGTAAGTGACTCGCAAAAAAGCATTTGTACATGCCATTACCCTTTTTTGCGGGCGCAAACAGGAGGATCTCCTGTTTGCGGCCACAAAAAGGGTTGTACATCCGGCCCTTAGTACTGTGTCCATTTTTGCAGTAAATGTTTGGTGCAGGGAGTTAGTGCCCACGGCAATTTCAGTTTGAAGTGGTCCGTCCAAGCTGGGTCGGGTTGCCATGCTGTGGCGTGGTCGATTGTAGGCGACCCACAGCCAGTTGGTGGGCTGTAGGCATACGGATGGTGAATCTCAGGCCTCCAGAGTATATTAGACGCTGCCTGGGTTCGCTTATGTTGCAGCATTGTGTATTTGATGCTTACAATAGACCGTCCTCCAATCACAGCGATTGAATTGACCTTGCTGTCGTACCTCTGCTCAGCGTTTGGGGATTTCTTTGCACCTTCAGTGCGTTCTGTCTCTACCCTTAGCCCTAGTGTCTGCTGCTCTGGGGGGTTTTAGTGCTGGTTAGGGTCTCTGGTTCGAGGCGGCTGATTCCTTTTCTGTGATTTATCACAGTGCTCCCTCTCTGCTTCCTGGTGAGTTTTATAGTGTCTGTGGTGTTCTTGCTCACACGAGGAGAGCAGTATTGGGTTTGCCGCTTAATGCGGTTGCCTTACCCAAGTCCTGAGTTTCTTGTGGGCTCCCCTTATCTGCCGCTGAGGTACTGCTCAATGGGTCCAAGGGAGCCCGATCTCCGCTGCTAGCAGCAATTGGCTTGATGTTGCTATAGCGCGGTAGTTAGGCAGAACATGGCGGCTTTCTGTTTTGTTTATGCGCCATCATACAATTCGGAACTGCCGCGTTAGAGTTGGTTGGGACTTTTCCTTCCCTCTTTCTGGACTTGCTACGTGGCTTTAGTGCGAGGGTCTTACTAAGGCCGGGGAAGTGTGTCCGCTCTCCTTGCCTCTTCCCTCAGGCCTGGGCCCGAGCCAGCCCCCGGGCCTCTCCCAGGCATCTCTGACTCCCGCGGAGTTCCCCCACTCCTCACCTCTGGCACTCGCGGGTGCCCAAACTGTCTCGGTTACAGCTGGATAATGCGCTCATCAGTGTAGGGTGCTGCAGTGTCCGCTGCCTCATGTCGGGCTGCAGCTTCATTGCGGGTGGGCAGTAGTCCGCTGTCGCCGTCCAACTCAGGGGGCCCCTGAAGCCCAGGTCCAATACAACCTTCGGGCCCTCAGGGAGCAGCAAATCTGTGCAGGCGGCGAACAGTATCGCAGGCCGGGCCCGCCTCTTCCAAGTCTTCGGTGGCCAGGCTCCAGGCCCGATGGCACACTGTAACCTGCGAAGTACGCTGTGGGTTGGATCGTCCTCACCGCTCCTACTGGTCCGCAACCACTTGCAGTTAAGTGGGCTTTGATCCTATTGGATGCAGCAGTTAACCAACACCCCGTCGGCTCCTCTGGGCTGTCTCCCGCATGGCGCGGGTCAGCGATTTTCCCTCAGGGTATGCCGCTTCACGACTCTTCCTTCCAGTGTGTTTCCTCTTCACCGCCTGATGTACTGGTATCTTAGGTTTTGTTTCGCCATCTGTTTGTGCGTGGATGGCTTCTTGTGACCAAGTAATAGGCAGGATGACAGGGGTAGATCATGGAGCATCTCTAAAGTGTGTCCGCCATCTTGGCTGCTTGGCCACACCCTCTTATCTATTGCAATCATGATGTGGACATTTACATGTTACAAAATGGCCACCTTATTAGTTAGCTATTTGTATAGAGATGCACTTTTGTCCAATATTTATGTTCTAAAATATACAGCTGCCCAATGATGATAAAATGTGGGATTGTAATGGTGTTCACTGACATTGACGAAGGCCAGGAGGCTGAAATATGTTTGTCAGTTTTTGGTTGCAAGCAATAAAATATCTTTTGGATACAGCTCGAGAGTACGTTGGGGACATGTTCGCGAGACTGTCCTTGCAAGCCGCGTCACCCATGGCGCTTTGAGCAGCAGCTTTGGCGGAGAATGGTAACGGATATCGATAAGAATGGAAAGCCTTAATGAATATAACCCAAGATGAGAAAATTGAGATAAAAATCACCGACAAAGGCGCAAATATTATCATTTAGGATAAATAAGATTATGTGAATGTGGCATATGAACAACTGAATGACACAGTTTATTATGAAAAAGTGCAAACTAATCCTACACAAAAGATGAAGGAGACTGGATAAAAAACTAAAATAATGGTTGAACATGGGACTTATAGATCAGGATGAATGTAAACATCTAACTATTCAACACTCAGTCACAGCCACCATGTACTTCCTCCCAAAGATTCACATAAATCGCAGTAGACCACCAGGGCGAACTATAATATCTGCACATGGATCATTACTTGAACCAATGGCTAATTACATTGATCATTTTCTTTTACCTTTTGTTTCTAACTTAAGCTCGTACATTAAGGATACAAGTGACATGTTGAGAAACCTGAATGGCACTCCATGGCAAGAATCCTATAAATTGATAATGATGGACGTTGTGTTTTTGTACACAAACATCGACTATGAAATTGGAATTTCAGCTTGTGAATTCTTTTTGACAGAAAGGAATATCCACTACACCCAACACAACACCATACTAGTGGAAATGATCAGGATGTGCCTTACACAAAATGCCTTTTATTTTGGAGAGGAGATCTTTAGACAAACCAAAGGCACAGCGATGGGCGTTTCCTTCAGCCCAAGCTACGCCTGCCTAACAATGGGCTGGTGGGAGCACAAATGGGCATGGCAATCAGATAATGACAAATTCCTAAATAAGATAATCATGTAGTTACGTTTTATTGATCACCTTTTAATCATCTGGGATGGATCAGATCAAGAGTTTAATGAATATTTTGCGATCCTCATTGAAACACCCGCAAATTTCAAGTTCACATATGAGATAAGTAAAACAAGAGTTACGTTTCTGGACACTGAAATTTACATTGCAGAAAATCAAATACAAACAACGCTGCACAGAAAAATAACAGCAACAAATGCTACTTTACATGCAAGCAGTTTTCACCAAAAATGTCTGTTCCAAATTATTCCTTATGGAGAATTTTTAAGGCTGCAAAGAATTTGCTCGGAAATACAGAGTGGCAAAAACACAGCGCCTCAATATCAAAAAGGTTCCAAAAAAGAGGATACCCAAGAACACAAATCAAAAAAGGTTGGCAGAAGGCAAACAAAGCAAACAGAAAGGAACTATTGCAAATAAAACCAATAATCGAAAGGGAAACATCAAATTCAGAACCCATAAGATTTATCACGACTTTCTCTAAAGAATCAAAACAAATGAAGGATATTTTAAAGAGAAATTGGAAGATCTTACAATTAGATACTACAGTTTGAAAAATTATGGGAAATGCTCCAAACATAACATACGGAAGAGCTACAAACTTGAAGGATCGCCTAACTCATAGCCATTTTCGTAAACAGAAAAATAAATCATGGCTTCAAAGTAAAGGTTTTAGGAACTGCTACAACTGCAAAGTTTGCCAAATTGCCAAAAGCACTCAACATATACAAATGGCAGATGGAAAAACTTGGAACATACAAGAACTAATCACGTGTAAAAGCCAATACGTTATTTACGTAATTGAATGTCCGTGCCTACTAAGATATGTAGGAAGCACCATATGTGAACTAAAAAAGCGAATACTCGAACATGTGAGTGCGACCATACATAAAGATCAGAGTAACGCGGTGGCTAAACGTATGGAAACCCATCAGCGGCGTCACTATGGGGATGCGGGGGGTGCGGACCGCACCGGGTGACACCCTCACACAGGGTGACACCAACAGGGCCGGTGTGCGCCTAGCTACCTAACCTTCCAGGAGGAGGAGGTGCCTGTGCGCAGCGCGCACTGTCTCCTCTCCTTTCTTTTATTTGCTTCCCTGTGAAATGGATCCAAAAAAGAAAATCACTTTTGCCGGAAATCAATATCGTATTTTTCTGACATTTAATTCCAAAGTGCAACATCTGGAATACAAGTTTAAAAATATGAAAAATAAATAACTAAATAAAGTAAGACAGAGTGGTAGCAAACTGGCCAGATTGATTTTATTCACACCCAAACACATTAGCGCCACTTTTACAGAGTTTGCCAGTGAAGCGCTATTTTTGTTGTCTTGGCCTTGTTTTCCCAGGGCTTGGAACTAGTGCACCAATCCTGGAGGTACTGCAATGTGAGGATTGAAAAACAAAATTTGTACTGCTGCTCTGCATCTAGGGATGTTGTCTTTTTTTACCATACTGCTTACGTTTTGTAAGGATATAAGCAATGGCCATTGAAATGGGTCCATTCAGGGCCCTGTTGTCATGTCCTTAACTTTTCAGGCAAAAGCACTCACTGATTTCTGAACAGTGAGTGTAAAAGCATTAAGGTAACCATGTTGTTCCTGCTTACATTTCACATGGTTTGCAACATTTTGCATTCCCTATGATTGTTTGCTTTTTCCAGGATGCTGTCACTTTTTTTTGTAGGCCACATATTGCTCTTGCCCAGTGCGTAATTTAAATTGAGCCGCATCCAGGTGTTTATAGCCAGCAACAATTGGGTTGTAGTTGAAGGCAGTCTGAGTTTTTCTCAGTGGGGCAGTATGGTGTTCAGTGGGGGAGAGGATGTGGCACTATGGCCAGAGCTGCTGAATTTGGAACTGGGGAACCAGGTTCAGCCTTAATAACCAGTCCGCCAGACCACTCTCCTGAGAGAGCACTATCTCATGCTAGACCTTAGAAGGCTTCGCAAGACATTAGAAGCCCCGGTGTCGTAGCACCAGCAGGTGGACCCTAGCATGACAAGTGTAGGTTAACCTTCAAGGCTTGTCCACCACTATTCATACTGAAGTTCACCTCCAGTCTTGCGGGCAGGCCTATGAAACAGTACACCCTAGAACAACAGTGACCCTGTCACTGAGATCACAGGGCCCTTGAGAAGGGCCAGCTCTAGGGCGGTGCAACCGGTGTGACCGCACCAGGTGCTGACTTTAGGTGGAGGCATCATTTTTGCAAGTATATTATGGTTTTAAAAGCACTTGCTGCCTCCTTCCTGGCCTCCAGTAATTTTCGGTAACAATAAAAATGGCATGATGACTCTGATGATTAATGTTCTTCCTAGAGAGAAATCGAAATTTTGTCTAATGGAAGATTTGCCTCATGGAAAGTTAGCTCAGAGGGTTAATGTACCTGCTGCAAAGAACATGTACCATGCAGATCACAAAGTGCACATAATGTAAATAGGCCAGTGGGCTACTGCTTTTGTCAGAGAGATCCTTTTGTTACTTGCAGTTTATAAGTTAAAATCCTAACATAGACCAGTGAGCTATTAACTGTCATCTACTCCACAGCAACACAAGTCACATTTTTTATTAAGTTTTGATACGTTTGAGCTACAAACAATTTATTAGTTTAAATGGTCAGATCATGCTGCAGATCTTGCTTAATGAGTCAAATATGGCAGAGCCATTATTATTTAGAAAACATTTGCAAACTAGGATTTTTAGCCATTCATGATTGAACCGCTGTTTTGGAAAAGGGAGAAGTGCTGATGACAGAAACTCCATGGCTCGGAGACATATGGCTTGTGCTTCCACATTTTATCGTATTTGGGGACATTCTGTGATTAGAAGCATATCCCACTTTGTGAATACATTTTACTGTCAATAACTCATTATAACCTTAAATAATCATGTGTATCCATTGGTTGATAAAACTGGGCAGTGAAACCAAACAAATACAAAAAATTGGGATGTTTCCACATTCTGGCCACGCCTCTGGCTCTGCCCACTGATCCAATCCTTGGGTTATTCCCGCCCTCTGATTCTCCGCCCACAGTTCCCCTACTTTTTTTCCCTCACTTCGACCACTGCTATATCGTGTTGCTGGATAGTGGGAACACCACACCAGTAAAAAGTACCATACCTATGATATTATAAATTCCAATAAACTGTTGACTAGCAGGTAGCCCACTGTACAACCTGATTAATGACTCATTATCACACTGTTGTTAACAGGCACATTTTGTAAATATAGGACCTACATTTACAAACGTTAATAAGGATTCTGTATGGTCCCGTTATTTGCCAACTGTGTCCACTGGCGGACTCGGAATGGAGGAGGTCCATGCGGTAAGTCGTGAGGGGGTGACACCATGAGTTACCCGCACCGGGTTACACCAACCCTAGTGACGCCACTGAAACCCATCACAATAGCAATTGGAAATTGTTGAACTTCTGTGGCATTGAAACGGTAAAACAACAGGAAAGAGGCGGTGACAGGGAGAAAAAATTGAGACAAAAAGAATCCTGTCACATTCTGAACATATGGTCTTTTACACCACACGGCTTGAACCAGAGCAAAGAACTCTATGTACACTTATAAAAGAAATGCGACACAAATATATTCATGCTTAGAGCCTCTCGATTTATAGTGATATAAACTATAATTTTAGAAAATTCTTAAACATTTTTCCTTATTTTTTCCTTTTTTGTTGTTGTCATATTTATGTTAGTCTCACCCATAAACGAGTATATGTATCATCATACAATAATTTATGCAATGAATGTTACCAATATGGGTTCAAAAATCAACACTCTCCACTTGAGGAGTATAAAATGTATAGCAGAATTTTTCATATAATATCGGACTCTGAATGATACAATGGACCTCTAAGGAAATGCAGATACAAAAAGGTTTCCTGTATGCACACATGACATATAGTTTTTATAATCTATTATAAAAAAAAATTAAAACATAGAGGGATTATTTTCCACTAGAGGAATACACTGATAAATAAAATAAAAGAAAACGAAAAAAAAAAAAACTATATATATAAAAAAGATTAAACATTGTATGTAAAGAAGAATTAATTTTACTATTAATTGCAAATCAAGGCATATTCTGTACCTACAAACACAAAGAATGTATTTAGTGTGAGGGTGGGTTTTATTTTATTTTATTGTATTTGATTTCAAATGTTAAAAGTAAATGGTTTTGGTAAACATATAACAAAAACTCCAAATCCCATAATGCTCTGCAACATTGTTAAAGGAAATGATGTAAGTCATCTAGACTCTAAAAACATGTGATCCAACAATGAGGCGTTACCATGAGCAAGGTTTCAGTGGAGACCGAAACGCGTTGGTTTGTGTGTCCCAAGAGAAATTGTAACCTGTAAAAATAAAACACCAAGGTTTTGGAAACCGAAGCCAGAGTGCAACCCTTTCTTTTCTTCCACGGAAGGGAAGTGTTTGGAAAATTTACAGCAGCCCGGCTCGGTCGCGGGGTTACGCACAGCTTAAGATCGCCACAGCCAGCGAAAGGAGCCAAAGGATGATGTATATATATATATATATATGGTTTATATATATCTTATATATATGATTTATATATATATATATAAATATATGTATATATATATATATATATATTACCTACTGGCGGTCGCCAGTAGGTAGTTATAGTTAGGACCACGTTTCCATAGGAAATCCGCAACATTCTATTTTGAATAACTTTGGCGCCGGTCGACGAATCCCCGCGAATTTTTCAAAATAGGTGGGGCGCTATGCTCCGCTCCTACCCTGAAAGTCTCGGGGGGATTCGTTAAGCGGGGGCTGAGATAAAAGGGGGGTCCCAAAACGCGTTTTTCCCATGCATTTTTCCATAGGACCTTTTGACAGGGCTACAGCCCGAACGGCTGAACAGAATTACTAGAAATTTGGCAGAGAGGTAGTCCTCAGGTCAAGGAAGTGCCTTTTGTAGGTTTGGTGTAAATCTGTTCAGTAGATTCTGAGAAAATAGCCTTTAAATCAATATATATATCTGAGCCAGCTTCCGGTGCGCTTACGGTACGCTTACCGTACGCGTACGGTGGCGTGCGCGAGCGCGTTTCTGATTGGCTCTTAGATCTTAGTAAACATTCGAATCGGCCGAAACCAGGAAGCGACGGCCGCCATTTTCTCTCTCGCACTGAGAGTGATGTTTAAAATATAAAGCACAAAAACATGCAAAGGGGCTGTTTAGACAGCTCCCACACACATAGCCATGTTGAGGCAGTCCCCAAAGATCCCCCAAGGCAAAAACGGAATATTAATTTTTTCGCTAATTTCGCCGATTACGCTTACCGTACGCGTACGGTAAAAAATTATTAAAAAAAATAAAATTATCCACACTCTCCCCACCCCGTGTGCAATTGTTGCCCGAAGGCCATCAATTGTGCATGGCTTATTAGAGATGAGATAAACTAAAATATTTTAAAAAAAAATAATAAAAAAAAAAATTATCCACACTCTCTCCACCCCGTGTGCAAATGGTGGCCGAAGGGCACCATTTGTGCATGGCTTATAACATATACGAAAAATTAAAATATTACCTTTCAAAACGAAGTGCATCATATGTCCTCCATGTGCGCACGGTGCGCGAAGCGCATCGTGCGTACATGGCCCATCTAGTGTAACGTGGGCACGCGGTGCGCGTAGCGCACCGCGTGCCCACCGTGCGTGCACGGCACTAACTGCGTAAAGTGGGCGCGCGGTGCGCAAAGCGCACTGCGTGCTCACTGTGCGCGCACGGTGCGCGAAGCGCACCGTGCGCGCACGGAACGAACTGCGTTAAGTGGGCGCGCACGCCACGAATGGCGTAAAGTAACTTAGCATTTAAAAAACCGTACAAATTCACTGAAAAAACCATAGGTTTCACACACGTTATAGTTAGGAATTAAAATTTAAAAAACCTTGCAAATTCACTGAAAAAACCATAGGTTTCACACATGTTATAGTTAGCGGAAATTTTACTGATAAAAAACCAATGAAATTCCCCCGTTATAGTTAGTGCAGGCAACTATAACTCACGCGACCGCAATCTTCTGCTGATGACATATGTGTCTTTATGAAAAAAAAATATTTGTAATATATGTATAGCTAAAAATGTATGGAAGAAGACATGGGCAAATAAGTGTCTAAATACAGTATTAGCATCAGCAGAGGATTGCGGTCGCGTGAGTTATAGTTGCCTGCACTAACTATAACGGGGGAATTTCATTGGTTTTTTATCAGTAAAATTTCCGCTAACTATAACATGTGTGAAACCTATGGTTTTTTCAGTGAATATATATATATATATATATATTCATTCACAAAGTGCCCAAGCATATCCGGAGGCACACGCTGCTGTTGTAAACCAAGGTTTATTAAATTTAGCAACCAGCAAAAACAGTCCAGGATTACAGTTTCAGGCCGACGCATTTCGAGGATTTGTCCTCTTCTTCCTGGGCCACTGCTTTAACGAAGTCAAACTTTACTATAAAGCATGCTGGTCCTCTCTAATTGACTTCGTTAAAGCAGTGGCCCAGGAAGAAGAGGACAAATCCTCGAAACGCGTCGGCCTGAAACTGTAATCCTGGACTGTTTTTGCTGGTTGCTAAATTTAATAAACCTTGGTTTACAACAGCAGCGTGTGCCTCCGGATATGCTTGGGCACTTTGTGAATGAACATTAAACCGCGGCAGCCCTGCCGCGCTGGAGAGCACCGTCTCGTATACATGGAGAGGCCGTGGTGGAAACCTTTTCCTTACCTATTCAGCGCTTCTGTTGTCAGCGAAAATGACCAGCGAACTGCCCAGAACCCTACCCAGGGTAAGAATACTTCTGTCAAAGAAGCCATTGGAGCCGCACTCAGCGGTTTAACAATATGTTCCAGCATGCCCCTGAAAAGCACTAAGCAAACCCACTGTGGGCGGGAACTTTACTATAAAGCATGCTGGTCCTCTCTAATTGACTTCGTTAAAGCAGTGGCCCAGGAAGAAGAGGACAAATCCTCGAAACGCGTCGGCCTGAAACTGTAATCCTGGACTGTTTTTGCTGGTTGCTAAATTTAATAAACCTTGGTTTACAACAGCAGCGTGTGCCTCCGGATATGCTTGGGCACTTTGTGAATGAACATTAAACCGCGGCAGCCCTGCCGCGCTGGAGAGCACCGTCTCGTATACATGGAGAGGCCGTGGTGGAAACCTTTTCCTTACCTATTCGGCGCTTCTGTTGTCAGCGAAAATGACCAGCGAACTGCCCAGAACCCTACCCAGGGTAAGAATACTTCTGTCAAAGAAGCCATTGGAGCCGCACTCAGCGGTTTAACAATATGTTCCAGCATGCCCCTGAAAAGCACTAAGCAAACCCACTGTGGGCGGGAACTTTACTATAAAGCATGCTGGTCCTCTCTAATTGACTTCGTTAAAGCAGTGGCCCAGGAAGAAGAGGACAAATCCTCGAAACGCGTCGGCCTGAAACTGTAATCCTGGACTGTTTTTGCTGGTTGCTAAATTTAATAAACCTTGGTTTACAACAGCAGCGTGTGCCTCCGGATATGCTTGGGCACTTTCTGAATGAACATTAAACCGCGGCAGCCCTGCCGCGCTGGAGAGCACCGTCTCGTATACATGGAGAGGCCGTGGTGGAAACCTTTTCCTTACCTATTCGGCGCTTCTGTTGTCAGCGAAAATGACCAGCGAACTGCCCAGAACCCTACCCAGGGTAAGAATACTTCTGTCAAAGAAGCCATTGGAGCCGCACTCAGCGGTTTAACAATATGTTCCAGCATGCCCCTGAAAAGCACTAAGCAAACCCACTGTGGGCGGGAACTTTACTATAAAGCATGCTGGTCCTCTCTAATTGACTTCGTTAAAGCAGTGGCCCAGGAAGAAGAGGACAAATCCTCGAAACGCGTCGGCCTGAAACTGTAATCCTGGACTGTTTTTGCTGGTTGCTAAATTTAATAAACCTTGGTTTACAACAGCAGCGTGTGCCTCCGGATATGCTTGGGCACTTTGTGAATGAACATTAAACCGCGGCAGCCCTGCCGCGCTGGAGAGCACCGTCTCGTATACATGGAGAGGCCGTGGTGGAAACCTTTTCCTTACCTATTCGGCGCTTCTGTTGTCAGCGAAAATGACCAGCGAACTGCCCAGAACCCTACCCAGGGTAAGAATACTTCTGTCAAAGAAGCCATTGGAGCCGCACTCAGCGGTTTAACAATATGTTCCAGCATGCCCCTGAAAAGCACTAAGCAAACCCACTGTGGGCGGGAACTTTACTATAAAGCATGCTGGTCCTCTCTAATTGACTTCGTTAAAGCAGTGGCCCAGGAAGAAGAGGACAAATCCTCGAAACGCGTCGGCCTGAAACTGTAATCCTGGACTGTTTTTGCTGGTTGCTAAATTTAATAAACCTTGGTTTACAACAGCAGCGTGTGCCTCCGGATATGCTTGGGCACTTTGTGAATGAACATTAAACCGCGGCAGGCCTGCCGCGCTGGAGAGCACCGTCTCGTATACATGGAGAGGCCGTGGTGGAAACCTTTTCCTTACCTATTCGGCGCTTCTGTTGTCAGCGAAAATGACCAGCGAACTGCCCAGAACCCTACCCAGGGTAAGAATACTTCTGTCAAAGAAGCCATTGGAGCCGCACTCAGCGGTTTAACAATATGTTCCAGCATGCCCCTGAAAAGCACTAAGCAAACCCACTGTGGGCGGGAACTTTACTATAAAGCATGCTGGTCCTCTCTAATTGACTTCGTTAAAGCAGTGGCCCAGGAAGAAGAGGACAAATCCTCGAAACGCGTCGGCCTGAAACTGTAATCCTGGACTGTTTTTGCTGGTTGCTAAATTTAATAAACCTTGGTTTACAACAGCAGCGTGTGCCTCCGGATATGGTTGGGCACTTTGTGAATGAATATATATATATATATATATATATATATTATCTACTGGCGGTCGCCAGTAGATAGTTATAGTTAGGATCGTGTTTCCATAGGAAATCCGCAACATTCTATTTGGAATAACTTTGGCGCCGATTCACGAATCCTGGCGAAATTTTCAAAATAGGTGGGGCGCTCCGCTCCGCTCCTTCCCTGAAAGTCTCGGGGGGATTCGTCAAGCGGGGGCTGAGAAAAAGGGGGGGTCCCAAAACGCGTTTCCCCATGCATTTTTCCATAGGACCTTTTGTCCAAGCTACAGCCCGAACGGCTGAACAGAATTACTTGAAATTTGGTAGAGAGGTAGTCCTCAGGTCAGGGATATGCCTTTTGCAGGTCTGGTGTAAATCTGTTCAGTATTTCCTGAGAAAATAGCATTTAAAAGCATATATATATCTATAGGCGCGCTCCGTGCGCGTACGGTAAAACTTACCGTACGCGCACGCCGCCGTGCGCGAGCGCGATTCTGATTGGTTGTTAGATCTTAGTAAACATTCGAATCAGTCGAAACCAGGAAGTGTCGGCCGCCATTTTGTCTCTCGCAGTCTGAGGGGGTGAAAAACAAAGGTGGAGAACGTGAAAAGGGGGCAGGGTGGACAGTTCCTGACCCCCTAGCCTTTGTCAGGGGGTCCCAGAAGGACCCCCAAGGGCCAAAATTTCCTTTAATTTTTTTGCGAAAAATCGGCGAGTACGCGTAGCATGCACGTACGGTAGAAACGGAAAAATTCCGCAAACTGCGTAACGTGGGCGCGCGGTGAGCGTACGGTACGCGCACGGTGAAAAACCTTACAAATCTTTTTTTTTAAAATACATAACTTAGCATTTAAAAAAACTTACAAATTCACTGAAAAAACCATAGGTTTCACACACGTTATAGTTAGGAATTAGCATTTAAAAAACCTTGCAAATTCACTTACAAAACCATAGGTTTCACACATGTTATAGTTAGCTGGACATTTCACTCGTGAAAAACCATTGAAATTCCCCCGTTATAGTTAGTGCAGGCAACTATAACTCACGCGACCGCAATCCTCTGCTAATGACGTCAGATATTACATCACTGATTACATATGTGTCTGTCTGAAAAAAAAATATTTGTAATATATGTATAGCTGAAAATTAATGGAAGAAGACCTGGGTAAAAAAGTGTCTAAATACAGTGATGTAATATCTGACGTCATCAGCAGAGGATTGCGGTCGCGTGAGTTATAGTTGCCTGCACTAACTATAACGGGGGAATTTCAATGGTTTTTCACGAGTGAAATGTCCAGCTAACTATAACATGTGTGAAACCTATGGTTTTTTAAGTGAATATATATATATATATATATATATATATATATACACATATATATATATATATATATATATATATATATATATATATATATATATATATATATATATATGTGTATGTATATGTATATGTACATACACATAACAGGGACTTTCAGTCAGCCATCTTCATCCATTGGTCATCCATGGTCAGCCCACTTCAGCCACTTGGTCAGTCCACTTCCGGCTCTCTTCACTGTGACTGTTGGTATTTTGTTCAGGCAGTTGTACACACCCACCTAAAAAGTAGGCATGTGCGTACGGAACTCCCGGAATATCATGCAGCGTAATCATGCGACGTTGCATAAATACTCTGTAAGATTCCACTGAGTTCTGCCGACGAGTGAAAAATGCATATCAAGCCACTCATGCTCCGATTTTAGCACCAGTAGCACGTTTCATGCCGAAAAAATTAGTGCATTCAGCACCACACAAGTGCGCTGCCATTTTGTTTTATTCAGCCTGCTCCTGACTACTCGAAAAACAATTTTCAAGTTGATTTTGCAGCCACTCGACTAGAAAATCTACTAGGGATACAGCCTTCTGACGGTGACGGCGACTGCCAGGGTTCTCAAAAATCTCGACAGAAGTCCTCTCCAAACCATTGGAAATCACATTAAGGGACACCAAATCTCACACGCGGTCACAGGCTCGCATTCTGAAGTTTTGCATTGTTCCCATAGTCACCTCTTTGCTTGAACGGGAAAAAATTCCACCACACGGTGATTGTCGGATTTTGCCAGGACTCTGCATTACAAGAATAATGCAGGGTCGAAAACGTCTTTTTCAATTTTCCCCGCAGATTTAAAATTCCGCCTATGCCTACTAAAAAGTTGTCAGCGTCAGTGCTAGGGCTGATGGACTAATGTCTACTTTAATTTCTTCTTTCGCTTTATGTTCTTTTAAAATTTAGTATTTTTGATGGGTCAATTTTTACATTTTGATTTTAGAAAATATATGTACTCCTTCTTTATATGTCGGCAATTTTCCTTCTTTTACTTATAAACTTTTCATGCGCATTGCATATGTTTGCTAAAAAGCATAGCAGGTATGCTAGTGTCAACCCTATCGGCTTTGCCAGTGCTTATGCTTTATAAATCAGAGCAGATCACAAGGACCTAAAGAACGCATCCAACTTTCCGGAATCATCTTATGGGAACAGCACTTTATTTAGCCTTACCTCACTCACATTTTTCATTCAATCACTTTCGCCTCTAGCATCACTCCCAGAACATGCTCTCTCCCCATAATTTCAATATTTCCAGCACTGGTAATATTGATATTTTTGTACCTTCATAAAAGACAAGATTGCCAAAAATACTGACATTTACTAAACAAACTACAGAGAGAAGGTCTGTAATCCTGATAAGCACAAATCCGAGGCTGACATTCTCACTGATTGCTAGCGATTCTTGATGATAGTGAGACATAAACAGAAGCATAAACAGAACAAGCATTTACAAATACAAAAGGTTTTGCCAATGCCTGACTCTGTCTCCAAAACCTGGGTATCAGCAAGTACTTACCTTCCAGGACTTCAGGAGGAGCATTGGCTGAGCAGATACACATACATGTTGCCCATGATCACTTTCCCCGGTACCTCACTTCCGTGAGTCTCTGAGGCTTCCTCTCATCACAGGAGAGACGGGCCTGTGAATGCACAGTCGTGGGTGTGCTCACCTGGCTCGGTTTCCAAAACCTGGGAAAGATTGTTTCAGGAAGGGGGCTGGGTAAACATGCCCTGTATTGAGCACATACTGCATTTGCATCGGCTCATGTCTCCTCCGGGTCCTTGAGGCTTTGTGAGAACGGGTCCAGTGCATACGCATTGGATGTGCACAATGAAGGAAAGAGGGACCAATATAAACTGGACCCATTGTTATTTATTGTACACCCAACTCTGCACTCTTGAACTAGCCCACTTTAAGTCTTGAGACTGGAGACTCCCTGCACCAGAAATACAAATCCTGAATAAGGACAGTGCTGAGGGAATAGACCCACGCCTGCAAATGAAATAAATCTCCCTCAACCCGACAATGTTGCTAGGGGGAGTCATGGGGTGATCAGAATCCTCATTTGTAACAAAATGGTATCAGTTTCCTACTGCCAGGCTCTAAAATATACTCACAATCCCATAGGCGCTGGAAGTAGGGGTGCTGCTGCACCCCCAAAATAACCATGCTGGAGTTCAGAAGGTGATTGTTCAATAAAGATGCCATTAAATTTTGTTCTTATCTTGTAACATTTGATGTGCGTACAAAGATGGTGGTCAAATAGGCTATGTTTTCTGCAGTGTCGTAACACAGGCCCCAGCAGTTCCCGCGGTGCAGGGGGCTCCGAGCTGCAGGGGGCCCCCTCAGCTCAGTATTTGGGCCTGAGAGCTCCTGATTAAATTCGGAGCAGAGCCCTCCATGTTCCTTGTACACCATTGCCAGGCACACCTGCCATCTCAAAGAAGAAGGAGAATCTCTAGATCATTGTAGCTGGAGTTGATTATGTTGAACCGCTGGGGCTTCTTCTTTTAATATTTTGGATGTTCACTGGATACATTGGACTGTTTCACCTAAAACATTTAGCCCCGATGAAGTTCCTTTGATAGGAACGAAACGCGTTGGCTGATGCCCTATCACTTTTTTCTACAAAGAAGAATAAAATAAATGTAAAAGGACTTACTCAACAGAGTGTGACTTTCTTCCTGGTGCACCCTCCATGTTTTCAAACCCCTCCATGTTCCTTACCGAGGCGACAGCTCAAGTTTTGTTAGGCCACTGGTTTTCTTACAAATTGCTTTTTGTTCTTTTAACATGGAGCTTGGTGTTCACTTTTCTTTCTTGGACTGCAAAGTTAGCGGATTTTGTTACATCAACTATCTGACAAACTTGCTGGGGTATAGGGAGTGTAAAAGGAAATGCTGTAGGAGGTCAGCTTTTTCACACACAACAACAATTAAATACCTGTAAAATAACTAATACAAATATTTCATAGGCTATGAGCAGTTAGCAAAGCACAAATGAAGCACAGTTTTTGTAATTCCGAAGTGTGATGGCAAAAAAGATTTTAATAGCATCACAATAAATCAAGACATTTGCTTAGTGATGTGCAACTAATAAATATTTGCAGAAAAAAGAATTCCAGGCATTATCATTTGTGTGCTAAACAGTTTTATCAGTAAAACTGCACATCATGCTAATTTTCACAGTCCCCAAGATGTCAGTGATGTAACACTGATGGCAGCACCCTCACTCTGGAAATTGTTCCAGCACCTCTAGAATGCACTGAATGTTAGTTATTGAACACAGACATTTTCATGGGTGCTATGATTGCGTCTCTACAAGTGTCGAGGATCATCATCCAGAGCCCACTCTAGCTGGTGCAGGTGCCCTGTGTCTGAAGATGCCAGAGTTCTTCACCCCTTGCAAGTACTAATTCACTAAAAGCCAGTCTGGATGTGCTAGATCTAAACTTGCAGGAATATGAAGGAGAAAACTCATGAATGATGAGTAAACACCTGTTGTACGGGTCAGAATATGTACATTAGAAGGCATGACCTGCTGGCAGCACTCACTACCTGCTTCTTGAATCAGCAGGCCACATTAGACTATTGGATCCAAATACAGTGATCCCCAGAAGGTAAGCAGTTTTGTGTGAAAGTAAGCCCAAAGAAAGGAAAAGGAAAGGAGCCTAAAAGAGGAGAGGAAAGGAGAGGTGATGTGAGGGGAATGGAATGGAATGGAGGAAAAGGGTGGGGAAGGGTGGAGAAGGCAGGGCAGAGGAAAGCAATTGCAAGAAATATGGAGAGCAGGAAAGAGAAGGCCTTCCAAGGGAAGGATAGGGCGGGGAAGGAAAGGCAAATCCACGGGATGAAAGGACTTGGTTGGCAGGTCATCACTGACCAATGCAGACTCGGAGGAGTATATAGGTCTCTCCACCAGTGTAGCAGCTGTGACAAGATGTGGCCAACAGTCACAATTTATTGGTATTTTAGTTTGGTTTCTCCAAAAAGGAAAAGTCCCAAACAATATATGCACTTAAAGGCCATGAAGCCAATAAATTACAGAGAATAGCAAAGCTAAGGTAGTGCTGACAGAGGCCTGTCAACTACTATCCAGACAAAGAAGTTGAAGAAAACATTGGAAGAATTTGAGGACAAGGAGAAATAACATTATCTGTTAAGAGACATAATGGAGAGGTATCCCATGATTGAATGGGTCCACAAGACTACACAAAAATAGAAATTTGCACAAAGGTATTGCTCCAGTGCAAAGGGCAAATTTACATATCCTCCCTGCGTCACAGACCCGTCATCACGCTTATTCATTCATACACTCATTCATTGGTGGGGCCCATAACACCAACACTCATACATTTCACTCCGAATCTGCACACAGGAGGACAGAAGCGCTGGACATGTGGGGGTACCTTATTACCTATAGGAGAAAAATCTTTACATTATATATGTTATATACATCAGTACCTATAGAATCCTAACTTTAACATCAAGGCACTCCACCACTTGGTCGACAGACCAATTAGTTGGACTGGTTGATGGTGATTTAGAACCAACTAAAACACATTTAAAGCTTCAGAACCTTTAATCAGTACCTTATTAAAATAATCACAAACTCATTTTCTGTTAATCAATGTTTAGCTTATCTAATTAATTCACTGAGGTGAGCGACTGCAATTGAACTCCAGGGTCGGGGGGGCACAACAAGGGTGAAATGGGGGACAGGGGCGCACTGACACAGGGGGAGGAGGGGGGGGACGAGTTGGGAGTGGGAGGGGGGCTACTTTTATGGCACATGGGAGCTAGTGATGTAATGTACAGTTGTTGTTGATTTGAAAACTAATAAAAAATGTTTCAACAAAAAAAAAATCTAATTAATTCACTTTTCGTTGGCATAGTCAGCATTTTAATCAAATCTGCATATTTTCAATGAGTATTTGGCACAAATTAACATGAAAATTATATTTACCTAAATTCTGATATCGGTGACCATTTCCCGAAACCTGTCAGCCCTGCATAAGTAAATTCCCTCTGGTGAAATCCTTCAATCAAATGCAGGCTAAAACCCAAGTATGTCCAGGAAAAGTTATTTTGCTCGGCACACCACAGTCCCAAAGGTATCCAAAGGACCAAGCAATCGAGCAAGCAAATCGATCAGCAGTCACCAACGGAATCTCAGAAACGCACTTCTGGAACGCACTAGTCTATACCCTCTTCTACAGTTCCCCTTATATAGTAAATTCTAAAATAATCGGCAACATTCTCTAAGAATCGAAACGTCCTGATTGGCTAAACTTTTAAAATGTGAAATATTGAACACAGTTCCCAGGTTCTCTTTGTTCCCAGGGAATCAAATATGTCATTGTTTAGTTTGTACAGTTATCATGCGAAAAGTCCTGAAGTAACAACATGTAGACCTCTGAGTACAGGTCACTTATTGTCTTTTCTGTCATTCACACTAGCTGAGTTCTGGCAATCCTCCACGTTCCTATCCTTGATGAGGAACACGGTGCCCAAATTGAAGGTCGCCTGGAAATCTTCAGAGCCATCCGAGTCTACGCAGTAAACCTCGCGCTCACACGACGGTGGCCACTTCCGAACTCCATTTTGAATATCGCGGCCTAGTAGGCCCGAATGCCAACTTAAGCAAAACAAACATAAAAAGTAATTAATATACGGAAATGAAGATTCTAATGTTTAAACCCACACTAATCCCAATATATATTAGTAGTTTCCAAGCTTATAGCAACATTTAAAGCAATAATACTCACCATTCCGCAATACCAGGAACGCAAACCATTACAAAAGCAACATAAATCATGCAATTTTCTATCAAAACACGTCCTACGGTTAATATGCGTACCACAGTTAATCATTAGAATTATTAGCCATGCAATTAGCAATTTAGTCCCACGTATAATTCGTGTTTAGGAAGGTGTAAAGGTTGGTTAGTATTAACACTCCAAACAGTTAATAAAGGTTAATATTTAGAATAGTTACGTAATTAGTATTTTGTCATGCAAATAGAGAAGGTATACAAAATATTTGCTTTACCTTCTCCACCAATCCCCCCTTTGGTGATTTTTAATATCACCACAAATCCCACTAAATTTCAGTTAAAATTTAAGTTTATGGAAACAATTTCTCAGTTCTCTTACTTTTGGTTACGTCACATCATAGTTTCCCCCATCTCATCTTCTCTTGTTTTCTTATACATATTTTCTTTCCACTGCTCCAGCTCTATATCTCCCATTTCTCTTTCCCTTGTTTCTTTCTCTCTTTTCTTTGCAACTTCTCTTTTTATTTTATTTTGCAACTTTCTTCTTTTTACACACACACATCCTAATCTCAAAATCAATATTAGTATTACCACACAAGTTATTGGCATTAGAATCTTACCTACAAATGAACTACCTATTTTGATTAAGAATCTTTTTATAGCAGAAAACCCTTTACCAATCCTTTCCCAAACACTTTCAACCTCCAATGGTACAATTTCCTCATGCAAATCTGTTACATTCTTAATATATTTCTTTAAATTTGTACTTTCGTTAAGAATGTATGTACAACAATGTTGCACCTTCAGCATTCCGCAGAATCCTCCCTCCTTTGCCAAAATAATATCAAGGGCAAGTCGATTTTGCATCACCATGGACCTCATGGTAACCATTTCGGTATTTACCAGTAAGAACCCTCCAGCAGTGCTTGTCGATAAGCAATCCACTACTGTAGACAATTTTCGAATTTTGTGTGCATTCAGAGATAGTCCAATGGCTGGTATCAGTGCTCCAAAAATATCCCCTACAATTTCTGACTTACTTTCCCTCCTTCTACGTGTTAGTTGCCTACCTATCTCGTGCACACCATCTTTTACCCTTCCCACATGAAATATTTTCGAGAAGACCAGGCCTAGGTAACATGTGCCATACCAATGGTCCGGCAACCGATAATAAGCTTTGTTCCCGCAGATAAAATATAATCCAGGGAATACCGGAACATTTCCTCCTTTAAATCCCCATCCTCCCATGATTCTATATGTATCATGGCATTCACTCGCACCTATAAAATAATTATCATAAACAGTTTCATTTCTTCTGATACACAATTTCCCTCTCTGAGGCCAATCCAAAGCCATTGCGGGACTCATTTGTCCCTTAAAAAGGTTTTCTCTTTCTACGTCCCAAACTGTTGTCTCTCTCTTATCCTCAGGTACCTTTCTTTGCATCTTAATTCTCCTCTCTTCTACCATGTTCAAAAAGATCTTTTCTTTCTTCCTCAGACTACAAGTAAGATTATTCTTAAACACTTCTTCTAAAGTTAATTCTCTAGTTTCAAAAAAATATTCACCTAAAGTTTTATCAGGTTTTATCTTATTCAGTTCAGGAACTATCGCTACTTGTGAGAAAACATTATCTACATCAGAAAAATAGTACACTAATTTTCCTGTTTTATAAAACAAACTCTCTAATACGCTACATGTTATTCCACATGTCACAGGAAGGTGATGGCAAGTAACACCTTCTGACACTGATGCAGGTAACTGCATGCACACATAACAATCCGTAACGTCCATAGTTTTTACATATTCATACAATAGCTTTGAAAAAAACTTTATTAGAAAAATCAGTTATAGACCTATCCTTCTGTAAGTCAGTCCTATCTACCAATCTAGTTGCATGAGCATCATAAACCTTTTCTATATTAGTCTTGTTTTCAGTGTGATTCTCTAATTTCTCAAATGTTACTTTAAACAAAATTATTATAGCTAATTTACTCCACAGAAGCATTAGTAATCCTGTACAACAACAACACACTTTGCACCATCTTCGAAGGAACCCACATGTAGGTTTTCTCCCTTCTGTGTTTGCCATTTCGGAAATGATCAGTGTCTTTTGACTTAGCCTCTTTTATTCACAACTAACTTTTGTCTAAACCCAAGGTTCTAAGCGCCTACTTGGTTCTTTCGGTTATATGTCTTATCCCGTAATTCAATCTCTCTGCATCTTCTTTTGCCACTTCAGTCTGGCATTTGATCGTCTTTGTCCTCGTTTCCACAATCTTGATTCAGATTTTCCTGAACATCCGTTTCTTCTCCGATATCAGACAAGATAACTCTCAGGATTTCCGAATCTTATTCCTCTTCAACCACTTCCGGTACAGTCACACCTAGACTTTCTTGGCTGTCTGCTTCCTCTTGTACTTCAGGAAGTGCCACATACGTCCATTCTGGTGACTTATACTTCTGGTTGGGTTTCTTAATTCGCTTCTCTTTCTTCAAGTGTGTCTGATCAGTGTCGTCCGATTTCTCTTGGCTAGACACTTCATTCACTTGTTCTGCTTTGGATGATTTCACTCTAGTCAATCGATACCTCAGTCTTTTTATTTTGGTTGGCAAAATTTCCTCATTTGCTGGCCTTTTCAACCTAGTTCTCATTCTCACCTCGCTCAGTTTTCCAAGCTCTCTTCCTCAAGACTCTTCCTTCTTGTGCTTCTCCTTCACTTTCTTCAGATTCGATTTGACCTTTACCTTCTTTGGATTTTTCTTTCACGACCTCCTGTTCCCTATCTACATTTGTCCCTCCTCGTGTTTCTTCCACGCAATCTTCCTGCTGACTTACTGTCCCTTTTTCTACCTGGATGTGTGTAGTCCCTACACCTCCTCGGGGGTCTTCAGCAACAATCTTACCCTCACTTTCTGTATCTAATTCCTCACCTTCTAGTTCTATGACCTAAGGTGGAATTTCTCTCGTACTTGCATGTGTGGCTTCTTTATCAAGGATTTCCTTGTCAGTTTCCTCAATATTCTCCTTTACCTTTTCCTGTACTCTCACCTGTTCACTATCCGATTCGGAGCTAGTATCCAACATTTCCAGTTGTCTCCTTAATGGCAAATTCTCTTGTTCTGGAACTTGACTTGATTCCAATTCTCCCCTTCTCGGAGTTGGTCTTGTTCTGGTTTCTTCTGATTCTGACTCAGAACACAGAGTATGACTCGCATGAATCCAATTCTTTACTCTGGCACATTTCACAGCCGTCGTCTTGGTCAAAATCGCTTGACGTGGTTTTCCCCAACGTGGGATCAGACAATTTCTCCGTCTATGCACTTTGATCCTCACCCAGTCTCCTGAACTCAAATCATGAGCTGGCTTCTTTTCAAGGGTGGTTGCATCCGATCCAACCTGATGAAACACAGAATGAATGGAATCAGCCAACCCCTTGCAATAATCCAACACAAAGTCATCAGATATAGGCAGTAGTTTGTTGACAGGAATGAAAACATGTCTCATCGCTCTACCCATAACAATTTCATGGGGACTCAATCCAGTATTCCTATGAGGAATGGATCTAATAGTCATGAGTACTAGAGGCAAGACATCATGCCATTTTAAACCTGTGGCCAAACACATTTTTCCCCACTCTGTTCTTAATGGTACCATTCATCTGTTCCACTACCCCAGAAGCCTCCGGACGGTAGGCACAGTGTAGTTTCTGTTGTACATTCAATGCTTCTCAAATCAATTTTATGATTTCATTCTCAAAATGCTTTCCTCTATCTGATTCAATCGTCACTGGGAAACCAAACCTAGGAATGAACTCTCTCAATAGGAGTTTAGCTACTGTAACCCCATCACTCCTTCTGGTTGGGTACGCTTCCACACATCGTGAAAACAGACAAACAACTACTAGAACATACCTTAGTCAATTACATGGGGGCATTTCAATGAAATCAATCTGCATTCTAGTGAAAGGACCTCCCTCTCGTCCTATTGTTCCCAAGCTCACCACTGTCTTTCTTCCTGGATTGTATTGCTGACACATGAGACATCTTTGACAAAGGCTCTCCACTACAAGCCAGAACTTGGTATTATACCATGTCTGTTTGAAAAGTCTGATCATAGCATCTCTGCCCACATGTGCCTGTCCATGGTACATCCGTGCCATGGTAGAGATCATGCTATCAGGCATTATTGGTCTTCCATCCCAATAAACCCAAACTCTGTCTGCCTCTCGTGGTGCACATCCTGATTTTATCCACTGTTTCTTTTCTTCTTCTCCTGCCTCTTCCTGTAGCTGCCTCACCTCCTCCCAAGTACTCACAGTGTTAGTAAGAAGTAAGGGAAATTTGTTCATTTCCTTTTCCCGACTCCGATTCACGGAATTCTGGTTGCGCGCACAATATTGCGCTATGTCATTTGCGAATTCATTTCCCGCTGATACGTAGTCAGCACCTTTTGAATGGGCTGCGCATTTTACCACCACCAATTACTTAGGCAGCTGTATCGCCTCAAGCAACTTGCCAACCACTTCAGCATTTCTTATAGGAGTTCCACTCGATGTCAAGAACCCTCTTTGGGACCAAATCTGCCCAAAATCATGCACAACTCCAAATCCATACTGACTATCAGTAAATACAGTGACTCTCAGATTCTTTCCCAATTTACATGCTCTTGTCAATGCAAACAATTCAGCAACTTGAGCTGATCTCACTCCTTTCAGAGAAGACGCTTCTAATACAGCTGCTACAGTACATGCTGCGTACGCTGCACTCAAAATCCCTTCTTCAGTTCTCAGACATGACCCATCCACAAACATCACATAGTCACTTTCTTTCAGCTGTACATCTTTTATGTTCGGACGCGGTTTGGTGCAAAAGTCAAGCACTTCCAGACAATCATGATCCACGTCATCCTTCACTTCCACATTTACAGCATCAGGCAGCAATGTTGAGGGGTTTACATTAAGACACCTCACAAGGCACACGTTTGTAGCACCCAAAATGACTTTCTCATATTTAGTTAGACGACTATGCGTCATAAACTAAGTGCGGCTCCTTGTTAAAAGGATCGTAACATCATGGGTACAAACACTCTCACAGGGTATCCCATCACAATTCCTTCACTCTGTTCCAAACTCTTACAGGTAGCAGCCACTGCTTTCAAACAACCAGGCAACGCTACAGCTACGGGATCTAGTACAGCTGAAAAATATGCAATTGGTCGTCTTAATTTTTCCATGCTTCTGTACCAACACAGAAGGTGCACACCCATCTCTCTCACTGCAATAGAGCTCAAACTATTTTTCATAGTCAGGCATTCCAAGAGCCGGTGCTTCACACAAGCTGTCTCTCAATTGTTTATAAGCCTTCAGTTACTCCTGCAATTATTTCTGGGGTCAATTTATATTGGGGAATATTCGGGTAACTTATTCCTTCTTTTACAGTTATTTTCATAGGGTCTACTCTTTTCATTAATCCCATGTCTTCTCCCTTGAAATCCCATACCTCGGGTTTCACTGTTTTCTTCAATTCCTGCGGCAATTCCTCTGGGTCAAATACAACAAATGCCTCAGTAACTTTGAGTTCCATATTGGCCATGGTCATTTTATACAGTACATCCTCATCAGGAGTTTCAAAAGCTATGCCATCAGGAGTGCAGAAAATTGTGCAGTTCATTTTACACAACAAGTCCCTCCCTAACAAATTTACAGGGCTGGTATTGCAAACAACAAAGCGATGCATATTGGTGAATTTCCCTATTTTAACTTTAACAGGCTCAGTAAGATACGTTTTTATCTGTCGATTGGAGACTCCAACTACTTGGATTGTGTCATCTGAGAGAGGAAGATTTTTGATGTCAGCTGATCTAACAGTTGAACGAGTAGCACCAGTATCTACTAGGAAAGTAATATTTTCATCATTTACCTTTCCATCCACAAAAGGGCCTGTCTGGTCTACCTCTAGAGTTGTGCCAAGTACGCACCCTTCTTCCTCTCCTCGGCACCGTCAATAATTCTCTTCTTACTCACTCTCATCGCGCTGCGGCCAATACTGCGAAACAGCACTAGCGCGTGGTAGCTTTGTTACCTGTTGCTCGGTGTAGAATCCTGTCTCCTTACTGTATCTCTGAGGGTTTACGCTTTGGCACCTGACACTGTTGGGCAACAACCTGCTGCTGTCTCGGCGGTTGAAAACTCACCTCATTCTGTGCCTGTGGATTCAATGATGCATTATCGCCATTAGCACTCGGGGACAATTTACTCTCGGATTTCCAGTGCCCTAATTTTCCGCAATTATGACATGGCCACTTCTTTTTCGCTTCGTCTAAACTAATCTGTCCCTTTCCTTTTCCAATATTAGGTTTTGATCTCACTTGGCCCATGCCATTTGCTTGTTCAATCAGCTGAGCTTCTTGCCTTTCCGCTACCTTAACCTGTGCCCACATGGCCTTCTCTTTTAGCTTGCGTTGTTTTGCTTCAATTTCATCAAAGAAATATTTTGCATGTCTCAGTACTTCATCTATCTTTTTATTTTGCCAATCTACCGTATGCTGTTTAATCATTTCGCTTACTTCAGGTCTCAACCCATATACAAATCGATATACAAAATGACTTAAATCCTTTTCACTCAATTTCTCATCACCACTGTATTGCTTAAAGGCTAACAGCAATCTTTCATAATAGGCATGGACAGATTCTTTAACTTCCTGGTGAGTTCTATCACTTTTTACCCAATCCGTTTCTGTAGTGATTGCTACTCATCCTGTATAGCTCATCCTCTGCTGTCACCATGTGGAATGTTGGTATTCATGATGACACATTAGAATGTTGGGTTCCTAGCTCTGTGAATTCAGTTGGGAGCTTGGGGCTGAGCTATGAGGAGACAGCTCCTGGTGGGGTTTTTATTTCCATCTTTCTTCATCTTGATACCTTGTACCATCTACATAAATAAATACCTATTCTACAAGAACCTACGTGAACCTGATCTTCATTTACTTCACTACAATTTTGGCGACGTTCTGGGCATTTCAACTTTATTCTTACTTCAAATTTCAAGCAGCTACAATTGGACTTTCTTCAACAAGGTAAACATTTAAGTTTTAATTTCTTCAAGTGACTTCCTAGCATACTGGCAACCCAACTACTGAACCCCACCAGTGACCATTCAATCAGTCGCCCTCATCCCAACAAGCCAGTCCCTGCTGAACAGTCCTGCTGTAACTTCCTGCTAATTTTAGACGCTAGTTCAAGTCTAAGTTCCTGACTTCCAGTTCCCTTCCATCTCTTCGTCACTGACGTCCCTATTTTACCTGTGTGCTTTGAGCAACTTTCTACCATTCCAAATTCAACACCTCCAAATATAATTTTCAAAGAGATGCAGCTGGCCTGATCACCCTGCTGTGTTTTTTCTGGACTTTGGTAGCAGGTTTGGCTCTTCATTCAGCGAGCGCAGTCTGAGTTTATTAGAGGCTTGCAGGTGGGGGCTGTGATGGTGATTAAATTTTCCTTCTATCCTTCCAACAAGCGCCATTCAAAAGAACTATTTTTGTTGGGATCCTGTTTCATGACCTTGGGTACACGCTTAGACTCTTTATCTGATTGTGCGGCAGTTTTTGAAACATTTTCGATATCTTTAATAATATTAAAAATGGGCCTTGGATTAATCATTTTCTGTAAGCAGTTCAACCGCCCTCTTTATTTTTGAAAAACAGCATGCGCCAAGCTTAGCGCGCGCTCTTACCTTCGTAGTTCAAGACTCAGCCGCAACAATGCTGCCTTCAATGACGTACCTTTTTCTCCGCTTTGGATGCTGCCTCCGTGTCAGTGGAGCAACGTTTGGTGCATTTGACTGCCTGAAGCCATCCTGCACGGCGTGCTTTACGTGCCGCCATCTTGTGGTTGACACCTTCTACCATACTTATTACTTTACGCTTCTTATTTCAAATCTAGAAGATATTTCTTTCAATTGCCAACCGAGTTTTATTTTCAACGGATGTCAGGCAGTTTCATCGTCAATAAGACCGAAGGTACATTATTCAAGTTCTGTCACGCTGTGAGTTCGTCAGAACAATCATCTCACCCAGGATGTCCAAAAAGGATGTGTGACTCAGCGATTGTGTCATTTTCCATGGCATGTTCTTCGTAACAACTGCAAGTGATTACATCTCTGTGCTTATCATTGCTGCATTGATTTCACGACCTTTATTTAATTGGAAATTTGGTCAGGTTCCTAAATATTCTGCCTTGTTGTTTTGTTTACAAGGATGTTTTTCTTGGCATAGTGAACATTATTTTTTATCTGAGTACAGTGTGTACTTTTTTGTGTTTTGATTTGGAATTGCTTATTTTCATTTCTTAACAAGTTTTTTTCATTCTAGTGCATACTCGGGTACTAGGTCGAGTACCGGTGATATTATTTCTTGTGGGATTTAGTTGTGATTTTACTCAAAAGATTTTTACATGTTAGAAGCTTTTCCCATACTTCATTTTTTGTCATACTGGGCTACTCATTTTAAATGTATTTCCACTTGCATTTTCGTTGTATTCAACGTTTATGTTGATAAATTATTTTCCACACCATAATGTTTAATGGTTTCAAGTGTTCAATGTTTTATGCATTCAAAATGTTTGAGCGAACCTTCAGTTTCTTTGATCCCTATTTCGTGAATGATTGTTGTACATGTTCATATTCTTTAAGAATGTAATCACAAGCTTTAAGGTTTGATTCTAATTCAATTTTATGATTCATTTCGCAGTTCTGCTGTTCAAGTTATAATGATTTTTTTTTCATATTTCTGTATTTCTAATGAAAGTACGTACATGTTTTTAAGGGTAATTGCTGACGTCAGTTCTCAGTTTTTGTGCACAATACCTTTTTCTGATTTTTAGGAGCTCTATGATTTTATTCTATTCGTATGCCAGTTTTCTACTTTGCGCAAAGGTTTTACTTCATGAATTTTCCTGGCAATTGAGGTTTTATTCTAATTAAGTTCGTACTCCAGTGTTATTCCTGAGCTTCATTTATTCTTCTGTTAGGAGTACTTTTTCTTCCATTATTATAGTTGTTATTTCTGCTCTTGTTTCTGACGTTCGTTGGTTTTCATCTCCACTCCTGTATGGCCAACAGTTGTGTTGTGGATGTAACTCTCAACTTTGCGTCGTTTTCTTATTTTTGCTATCTTTTATCCTTTTTACTGTGTGATTTCCTCTTCTTTTTGTGTCATTTTTAGGGAGAAGATGTGTTCTATCTCTTTCTATCTCCTATATGTTCCATCTCGTATGTGTTCTATTACCTTCTAACTACTATATGTTCCATCTCTTATCTCCTTCTTCATGTTCTTTCTTCTTCGCTTATCCTCTATTCTTCTATTATATTAGAGTATCTTCTCTTCTTTAATTATATTTGTTTTCCCTTTTCCATCTTCCTTCCTGCCTTGTAATTTCTCTTTTTTCGTGATGTCCCTATCGTACTCTGTATATCCTCTTTCTGATGCTATGTGTACGTTGTACATTTTAGTTGTTTTTATAAAAAGGTATAAAGGGGAAGATGTGTAGTGATTGCTACTCATCCTGTATAGCTCATCCTCTGCTGTCACCATGTGGAATGTTGGTATTCATGATGACACATTAGAATGTTGGGTTCCTAGCTCTGTGAATTCAGTTGGGAGCTTGGGGCTGAGCTATGAGGAGACAGCTCCTGGTGGGGTTTTTATTTCCATCTTTCTTCATCTTGATACCTTGTACCATCTACATAAATAAATACCTATTCTACAAGAACCTACGTGAACCTGATCTTCATTTACTTCACTACAGTTTCTTTAGGAGGGACTTTATTTTTCAAAAAGATAATTACCTGTTCATACTTTCTCATTACTTCTGGATCAGGGGCACCCGTTTTAGGATCCCTAGGATACTCTTGAGTGGGCCAACCTACTGTAATTTTACATTCTGCCCATAGATCTGCCAGCACAATTATATCGAACAGACCATTCAAATCTATCCACAATACTTTTGATAATTTAACAAACCTTTCTACTTGTCGATACCATTCCACAGGCTTCTCCCAGAGCCTGGGGAAGTCATTTGTAAATGACAAAACGTTCTGTCTAGTCCAGGGAACATGCACCTAACCCCCTCCTGGGATCTCCCTCATGGGACATTCTGTTACCACCGTCTCCTTTTCTCTTACCAGGAATGCCGAAAAGGTCTTATCTGTTGCATCATCCCGCTTTTGAAACCACCTACTTTTCCATCTATCCACATCACCCCATTTCCTTAGCAACGCAATTAGTTCTTTAATTTGAGTCAACTTTCCTGTAGTATTCAAATTTTCGATATCCTTCTCAGAAAAATCTACTCTATATGGCTTCTGTAGCGATCTTATTTCCTCAAAGTCAATGCCCATTTCGCTTGCTGTCTCTTCCAGTTTCTCATGCAAACTCCTCGCTCTCCAAGTTATACTTTAACAAAGAAACATTAGCTCTTCATCCTGATATGCTTTTAATTTTTCAGTTAGAATAGTTCCTACTATTAATTTCTCCAACGTTATTTTTAATTTTGCGACATCTAAAGGTTGAGGTTCTGTATCTTTTCGCTGTAAACTTCTTAACCAATCGCTTAATTCATCAGAAGTGGGACCTACAGGAATTTTTTCATTTCTTATTCGCTCTATACTTCTTTCTGGGGGCCTCTGGTGCCGATTCTGTTGTCGTCTCTCAATTTGTTTATTACTATTGTAAGGAACTGTTAAACAATGCTCACTATCTTTCTGTTTATCAAAGACAGGCATCACTGGTCTTATAGTTACAGGTACAGTTACGGCTTCCATATTTTTGGTTAATTCCCTAATCTTCTCAGTTAATTCCAGGGTAGTTCTAGCCAGTTCAGCTGAATTTTCATTTACCATCCTAACAGGTTGTGCAGTTTCAAAGTCTCTAAATGGATTATTCTTCCCTAAATCAGGTGGCGTTTGCTCAAATATTTTATTTCTTGGTGTGTCTTTTACTGGCACACTCGGCGTCAGCAACGTGGAGTTTGGTTGATAAGGGGGAGGATTTTTATAAAACATGTCTTCTAGCACATCATCCTCCGACTCATTCACACCATACTTGTAACCTTCTACCCCTGTATTGTTTCTCTTCTCTGTACACTTCCTACCACTAGTCTCTTCAGCGTTTCCTAATGGAAACATCCCATCAGTCATGTTTGCACTCCGCCATCTCCTCATTCTGTCATCATGACTTTCCTGTCCACATGGTCTACCAAACATGTAATTATACCTTCTGCCACTCCGCTGACGTTCTCTTTCATATATCTCGTCTTCCCATTCCGTTAAAGCTTCAAATTGAGTAGGTCTAGGTCTCGGTTCTAACCTCATCATCCTTTCTCTTAAATTCCGTAATACAGCTAAACTGAACGAACCACTTTCTGGAAATGCTAGAACTCCATCTTCTTTGGTATACTTTGCCCAATTATCTAGCCAAATACATGCATGGTACCCATATTTTGCTACCAGAAAAGATGCGGGTGATTTCGGTGGAGGAAGTAGCTGTCTTTCCCTAGTCACAATTTGCTTATCCTTTTTAAATAGGTTCATGATTTTCCCAAACCATGACTTTTTCTCTTTCTCTGGTGGATCGTAATACATAATTTTTCTTATCCTGTATCGCTATATTTCTTGAATCACTTCTCTACGACTATTCTGTTTGCTGTCCAAACCCAGCGCGACTCACACTAACGCACCAATCGGAGCGTCTGCGTCACTCTGTAATACTCCAATCCCAGCGCGACTCACACTAACGCATCAATCCTGAGCGTCTACTTCACACTGGTAATTCTCCAATCCCAGCGCGGCGTGCACCAGCGCACCAATCCGTGAAAGCTTTGTTTCTCTAAGGCTGGCCAATCCCAGCGCGGTTTTTCTGACGTCAGCTTGTCTCGCTACTCCTGCTTCTGCTGACCCCTCCTTTACAAATATTTATCGGCAAACCTTTCTTACGTTTTCTTCAATTGAAAATCTGTTAGTAACAACATAAAAACACCACAATTGCCTTTTTCGCTAAACCAAAGAGATAGTTTTGTCCATTTACACAAGAATTCTGTATTTCCCGAAGGCAGCGCTTACCTTTACCTTACCACAGAATTATTCAGTTTCACCGATAAAGTAGCACTTCCCTCTACCTTACCCTTCTAGCAAGCAAAAAGGCTAACCATTTCTCTGGGGATAAAACACATGTGGGGACTACACTGCTCCTGAGAATTAAGGCCAGAGTTTAACGATAACACACGACGATGTTACCAACTCGAAACCAGACAATGGGTTGTGCGACTTCACTCGTCACACATTTCCCCGTGTACCTACAGGGCAACCAGACAATACACCGTGCGACTTCACTTGCCACACGTGTTCCCCGTGTACCTACAGGGCATCCAACTTCCTACATCCAGGAAGTCATCAAAAACAACATAAAACGCGACGCGACTCAACATAGAATGTTAGTACATAAATCAATTTTCAATCAGCAATAATCAAAATCAATAATCACCAAACCAATGCAATAACACCATAACTGTGCTACCAGAAAAACTGCTCCAGCGGAAAGGGCAAATTTACATATCCTCCCTGCGTCACAGACCCGTCATCACGCTTATTCATTCTTACACTCATTCATTGGTGGGGCCCATAGCACCAACACTCATACGTCTCACTCCGAATCTGCACACAGGAGGACAGATGCGCTGGACATGTGGGGGTACCATATTACCTATAGGAGAAAAATCTTTACATTATATATATTATATACATCAGTACCTATAGAATCAACTTTAACATCAAGGCAGTCCACCACTTGGTCGACAGACCAATTAGTTGGACTGGTTGATGGTGATTTAGAACCAGCTAAAACACATTTAAAGCTTCGGAACCTTTAATCAATACCTTATTAAAAGAATCACAAACTCATTTTCTGTTAATCAATGTTTAGTTTATCTAATTAATTCACTTTTCGATGGCATAGTCAGCATTTTAATCAAATCTGCGTATTTTCAATGAGTATTTGGCACAAATTAGTATGACAATTATATTTACCTAAATTCTGATATCGGTGACCATTTCCCAAAACCTGTCAGCCCTGCATAAATCAACTCCCTCTGGTGAAATCAAATTCAGGCTAAAACCCAAGTATGTTCGGGAAAAGTTCTTTCGCTCGGTACGCCACAGTCCCAAAGGTATCCAAAGGACCAAGCAATCGTGCAGGCAAATCGATCAGCAGTCACCAACGGAATCTCGGAAACGCACTTCTGGAAGGCACTAGTCTATACCCTCTTCTACAGTTCCCCTTATATAGTCAATTCTAAAATAATTGGCAACATTCTCTAAGAATCGAAACGTCCTGATTGGCTAAACTCTTAAAATTTGAAATATTGAACGCAGTTCCCAGGTTCTCTTTGCTCCCAGGGAATCAAATATGTCATCCTTTAGTTTGTACAGTTCTCATGCGAAAAGTCCTGAAGTAACAACATATAGACCTCTGAGTACAGGTCACTTATTGTCTTTTCTGTCATTCACACTAGCTGAGTTCTGGCAATCCTCCACGTTCCTATCCTTGACGAGGAACACGGTGCCCAAATTGGAGGTCGCCTGGAGATCTTCAGAGCCATCCGAGTCTGCACAATAGACCTCACGCTCACACGACGGTGGCCACTTCCGAACTCCATTTTGAATATCGTGGCCTAGTATGCCCGAATGTCAACTTAAGCAAAACAAACATAAAAAGTAATTAATATACGGAAATGAAGATTCTAATGTTTAAACCCACACTAATCCCAATATATATTAGTAGTTTCCTAGCTTATAGCAACATTTAAAGCAATAATACTCACCATTCCGCAATACCAGGAACGCAAACCATTACAAAAGCAACATAAATCATGCAATTTTCTATCAAAATACGTCCTACGGTTAATATGCGTACCACAGTTAATCATCAGAATTATTAGCCAGGCTATTAGCAATTTAGTCCCACGTGTAATTTGTGTTTATGAAGGTGTAAAGGTTGGTTAGTATTAACACTCCAAACAGTTAATAAAGGTTAATATTTAGAATAGTTACGTAATTAGTATTTTGTCATGCAAATAGAGAAGGTATACAAATTCTTTTCTTTACCTGCTCCGTCAGTATCAACATTTTAGCAAGAGTGGAGCCCATTCTAGCACTATAGAGAGTAGCAATTGTGTTTAGAGCTGAAACGGTCCCATCTGAATGTAGGATGGTACATCATTTGTTTCATCCTGAACAATAAAGTGGACAGGGTGGACTGCTCAGTGTCATACATCGTTTCATGAATCAGTGAGGATGAAGAGGGATGCAAAGGCAGATATCAAGTCTGCACTCAAGTTGACGCTAGTACACTGAGACCGCTATCATCTCCTGAGTTTTACATTTGTTATGTTATGTTATGTTAATTTTGACTTGCAGAGAGCTTAATACCTGCAGGTCTCTAAGCGACTCAAGAAGAACAGCAGAAGTTCCAAGGAGAGTTGTATCACAGAGGCGAGTGTTATGCCCAGGCTTCTGTAAATAGAAGGGTCTTAAGTTTTTTTCCTGAATGGAAGAAGGCAGCTTTCAGAGCGAAGCTGACCAGACAGCCTGTTCCAAAGTTGCTGCATGAGGACCGAGAAGGCTCGGCCGCCTTTATTGGTGTGATTAAATCGTGGGCATTTCAGAAGGCCCTCTGTGGAGGACCTTAGTCATTGGCAGGGGGAGTAAATCTCCAGGTGTTCCTTGATGTAATTGGGGGCCTGACCAAAGAGGGCCTTATGTGTAATGCGGAGGCCTTTAAATTTGGCCCTCTGCTTGATGGACAGCCAGTGTAGTTGTTGCAGTAGGGGTGATGCCCGAGTGCGCCTAGGTAGCTTGAAGATTAGCCTGGTGGCATCATTCAACACCACCTGGAGTTTGCCCAACAGTGAGTCTGGTAGTCCGATGTAGAGCGAGTTCCCATAGTCAAGATGGGCCAAGATCAGGGCAGCCACCACTGTCCTCATGGTTGAGAAGGAGAGGATGGGGGAGAGTCTCCTCAACTGCCTGAGTAGGCTCACACAAGTTCTGAACACGTGGAGACTTGATTGGTTAATGAAAGTTTGGCATCTATTTTGATTCTCAGACTTTTTACCCCCGGAGCTGGGGCTGGAGTATCACCCGGCTCGTGCAGTCAGTAGTGGGAATTCCAAGGGTAGCTATCATTGGTGACGGCCAGGACCTCCATTTTGTCCGGATTTATCTTGAGTGATTTGGCCATCATCCAGTTTACCACAAATCGCAGCACGTCTTTCACCCGGGTGTGGGCCTGAGGGGTGTTTTCTATTTGTAGAATGATTTGCGTGTCGTCCGCATAGGTAAATACCTGGCAGTCCATCAAGGCTAGGTCCTTTATCAGAGGTCTGAGGTATATGTTAAACAGGAGGGGGGAGAGTGCCGACCCTTGTGGGACTCCGCAGGGAATGGACCCCCTCTCTGACACCCAGTCACCCATCTAAATTTTTTGGGTGCGGTCGGTCAGGAATGAAGTAATCCATTGGAGGATTGGCCCACCAATGCCAACGTCTTGTAGTCTTTTCAGGAGTTGGGATTGGTTGACCGTGTCGAACGCTGCCAACAGGTCTAGGAGGACTAGGACACAAGGCTTCTTGTTATCTGCTGCGATCCTGATATCATAAAGTACTGATAACCTTACCAATTCAGTGCTATGATGAGCTCTGAAGCCAGCTTGCCTATCTCCAAGGAGGTGGTGGTCCTCCATGAACCTGGATAGAGTTTGCAGGACAAATTGTTCCAGGATTTTGGCCAGGAAAAGGAGTTGGGATATGGGTCTGTAATTTTTCATATTGGAAGTGTCAGCTTCTGTCTTCCTGAGCAGAGGGATTACTCTTGCTTCTTTAAAATACCTGGGGACCTTCCCGGTTTCCAGCGAGAGGTTCAGCATAGCGAGGATTTCTCCCTCAATCGCTGGAAGAGCAAGTTTAAAGATCCTAGGTGGGCAGGTATCTGCGGGTGAGCCTGATTTGATTTTGGTTGCAATGCGTCGCAGGGTCTCTAGGTCAAGAGTTTGAAAGGAAGAGATCAGCTCTACCCTATTTCCCTGTGTCACCGCCTCTTCATTGAGGAATTCCTTAAAGGGGGATTTGTCTATGTCAGCCAGGATATCTAGTACTTTATCGGAGAAGTAGGATAAGAATGTATTGCATTGTTCCTGGCTGGACGGCGCATTTAGTGACTGTTTTTAACTCAGTTCTTTGAGGATTTTAAATGTTTCTTTTTGTTTGTTAGTTGCCACCAAGATCCTATTTTCATAGTATTCAGCTTTCCTGCTAAGAAGCGCTTTTTCATGAGTGGCGACTTTTGCCCTGTATTCTACGAGAGCCTGTGGCTCATAAGCTTTACGCCACTGTCTTTCATGGTGGCGAATCGTACGTTTCAGAGCCCTGAGTGCCTCCGTGAACCAAGGTGCGCCCTTGCTTCTAATTTTTATTTTCTTGACTGGGACTAATTTATTAATGGCAGATGATAGCTGGCTGGAGATGGATTCAGTCCACTCTTCAATGTCAGCTGTCTCCGGCCTCCTGACGGGGTTTTCTCTAAGGGTGCTCAGTAGGTTGGAACCCTCGATTTTTGTCCAACTTCGAACTAGTTTCCAGTTGGGAGACGGGCGTAAATCGTGCCTAGCTAGGGGGAGTAGAAGATTGATAAAATAGTGGTCTGACCACGCACAGGTAGTGGTATCCACTAGGTTCACAGATGGGAGAGTTGTCCAAACCAGATCTAGGGTATGTCCTTTCTCATGGGTAGGGGTCGTTACTAGCTGTTCAAGTCCAAGAGTGGTGAGCGTCTCCTCTAGCTGTTGGGCCTGTGCCCCTCTAGGTTGTTGGTCCCAGTGGTAGTTGAAGTCTCCTACCACCAGAAGTTGTTGGAAACGTGAGCTTAGATTGGTGACACATTCGGTGAGGAGATCCACAAAGAGCGGGGGGCATTTAGGCGGGCGGTATACTACCATGATTGCTATTCTAGAGGAGCTGTGACAGACCTAAATTATTAAAATATCTGCCCCTTCCAGGTTTTCTACTGACAACTTCTCAATTGTCAGATGATTTTTGTACAGAAGCGCCACCCCACCTCCTCTTTTTCCCGCTGACCTGTTATGCCAGATGGAGTCATAACCGTCAGGAAGTAATGCCGTTATGGTAGGACCTCATCAAGCCATGTTTCAGTCAGGGCAAGGATGTTAGGGGTATCTTCTTGTAGGAAGGTGAGGATCTCAAGGGCATGATTCTGTAAGCGCGTAGTAAGGACAGAGAGTTTCATACAATTACTACCGCCAGGGCTGTAATTGCCAGGGGTGTGTGTAGGAATAGAGATAGGTGTCTCCCTCCCCTGTGAGATAAGGAGTCCTTCTCTCTGGAGTATACTTATTGTCTCTGGTTTAAGGGGGCTGGGTCTGAGATCAAGGGATCTTAGTTCATCACCAGAGTATGCCCGTAATTGGCCAGCGATCCTGGCCCCTGTACCCGTACGGGCGCAGACGGGTGCAGGCGAGCTTGCCTTAGGTGTGCCTTAGGCACGCCAGCGTGCTGTTTTAAGCCTCTTGTGACCCCTGGCCCCTCCCCGCCAATCAGCCCTGCTGTGCAGCAGCTGACACCCCCAAGGTCGCTAGACTGCGTTAGAGCGTGCGGAAAATGGAGGGCCAGACCTGCCAAGTAGAAGCTCCGGTGTGCCTGGTGAGTAGCGCGGCGATTAACAAAGTAGTTATTACACTCAAAAATGGTTAAAAGGTAAAACAGGTATGTTATGCTAAAACAAAGTTTTAAAATCAATACATGCACTGCCTGGGCTACCGTGTTTTCTTTAACTGCACGTCCGCTCCAGCATGCTGTTTTATGCCTCTCGTGACCCCTGGCCCCTCCCTGCCAATCAGCTCTGCTCTGCTGATTGGCGGGGAGAAGCCTCCTGCGTACCAATGTGTAGAGCAGTGTACCGTTCAGAGTCTGATCATTTCAGTACATTTCTAGAGTGGCTGGATAAGGATAGACGTGACATGGTGGGGGTGGCATACTATCTGAATGACTTTCTTTTAGGAGGTAGACAAGAGAAAGAAGACTTGAATCTTGGCAGAGGGGCCACGGGTGGAAGAGAAGTCCATAGAGCCCAGGATGCAGCTATGATTCTGTGCAATAGAGAGTGATACCGCGAAGCAAGTGCTGTGGTTGCCAGAGGATATCATAACAACTTTAATGCAACTATAGTCACCCTCCTGTCCCACCATGGCAGCTAACTAGCAACACCAAAACGCTTTCAGTTAAGGCCATATTGAGAATGAAGCAGATACCCATCTTACTCACTTGTTCAAGGGCGTGAGACAGGAGCTACAGGTTTATGATGAGTTTCTAGTGGCCTTAATTAGGATTTACTTTGTGAAGAGGCAAAATCAGGGGGTAGCATTGAACCAGAGTGTGCACTGATGCAGCTGAAAGCATTGTTGCAGGTTCTGTCAGGGTGTGATGCACTGTGAGGTGGCCTAAGTGACTCATGGAGGGATCTTTGGGACGTAAAATTAATTTCTCACATTTTTCCCTACGTTAATAGCAGGGCCAATTTGGGGTTCGCTACTGACAAATCAGACAATTACTTCCCAGTGTAGGATCTCAACATCAGCATGGCTAACTAACTTCACCACTTAAGGCTTTGGAGGGTATTGCTACTAAGGCCTTCACTCCAATTTTATTGTAAATCTTTCTTTATGATTAGTAATCAAGATTATAAAATGCGCAGAAAAGTCTGTGCCCTTATTTTCTTCACATACTAAAGACTGTTTGGTGGATTTGAAGGATGCATCTGTGACAATTCCGATTTTTAAACCTCATTAGAGGTTTTTGCAGTTTCAATGGGGTGGAATGGTGTGGAAGCTGGAAGTCTGCCATTTGGCCTCTCTTTGCCGTCATTGTGCTTCCCAAAGGTCTTGTGTTTGGCAGGGGCTTGGCTCAGAGAAAGATTAGTAAGATTGATAATATATCTAGATGGCATAGTGATATGGATTCCCAGAGGTCAGTTGTGTTACTTTATACAAAAATGGCAGTGAGTTTGCTGGATTCTAAGCAGGCAGAAATTGAGTTTTATTCCAGGTCAAGAGACTTGAGGGCCATATTTATGGCCAAGTCATGCAGTGCAGTAAGTTACCTTTCTGTGCTGCACTGAGTGACAAGGAAAGGGCAGGAATGAGCCATATTTAAGTCAATATGGCGCATTCCTGCCTTTTCCTTATGCTGACGCCCATTTGGCTGCCTAGGGCCAACCCAGGCACACTTGCACCACGGTGCCAGGGTGTCTGTGTTCTAAGGAGGATTGTTTTTGTGCAGGAAGGGGCACCTTCCTGCACAAAAACAATCCTATGAAGCTTTTTCATTTTTCTATGTGTGCAGCATAATACAGCACACATAGAAAGTGGAAACAACGAGGAGAAATAAACATATTTCTCCTTGTCACGCCTATCCTGGGGAAGCGTATGTTTTTGGTGATGGTAAATCTGGGAATGCGTCAAAATCCATGGATGTTGCATGGGAACACCCATGCAACACCGATGGAAACGCCTCCTTAGTGTGGAGTAATGCTATGCAGTGATTTGCGCTGTGTCGCATTACTCAAGATTAATGAAGACACTCAGGGCCAAGCAAGGTGGCCTTGCGTTGCTTCTTAAATCTCATTTTTACTTTGCATCGCTCTTGCTCCACATTGCTTGGTGCAAGAGCGATGCAAAGGGGCTCGTAAATATGCCCCTCAGTTTTTGGGTGTTATGGTGGATATAGTAGGGAGGGGTTTGAAGCTCCCAAGAAACAAGCTGAAAAGGATTCGGAAGGAAATCCGAACTACATTGTGTTTAGATCAGGTTTCTTTGAGGAGGATGGCAAGACTAGTGGGTCAACTTTCTTCAATGACGGAAGCTATTTTTCCTGCACCATTGAATTATCTTGCTTTACAAAGGTTACAGTTCAGACATTTGTGAAGAGGTAGTCACTATTCACTCGGCAGCAGGGTAAATTGTGAATTTTCTCTGGTATTTACTTGACCACAGGCTAAATAGTAGAAATTGTTTCCTATTTGGCAGCAACATTGAAATAAGCAGAAAAACGCCACTATTTTTCCGAGCTGCTAGCTAAATAGTAGAGATTCTGCACTTTTAGGCCGGCAGCTTTTCAAATAGCAGAAAAACTTCAATATTCATCCAGCCACTGGATAAATGGTAGAGCCTCTGCACTGTTTGGCTGGTGGCTTTGCCCATATCAGAAAAACATGAGGGTGAAATTAAAATAAAGACATCTCATTGACAACAATGACAGAAGCTCCTTTAGGAAATTTTAACAGAGTAAAAGGAGTTCATGTTGTAGGGGGTCGACGGTGTTTCGAACTCAGTTATTTGAGTTCATCTTCAGGACATACATAGGTGAGCAAGCTGAATTAAAAGGAATCCTGTGAATGAATGTATCCAGGGTTTCAAGGCATTGCTTAGAAATCTGGGCTCTGAAGAGATTTAAGCGTCAGAGACTACTGTTTAGAGAGTGGATCGGAAAGGCAGCAGGCCGCCGTGTGGCATCGCGCAGTGCCGAGGAATGATTTATGTCGGTAACAGGGACTCAGCACTCATGGCATGTAAAAATATACATTTTTCTGTCACTTTAGCTTCAATCTTTATACTTCAAGACTACATATCTTTTATACACTCAGTTGGTGGCGGTCTTTAGTCAATGTTTTCAGCATGTTAGAGGGGGGTTTTAGCGATTCATGCGATGACCACCCCACACGGGCACAGGTATGAGTGGGGGGGAGGCCACCAGTCCCAAAACTTGTACTGCCTGGGGCGGACCCCTCTGCTACGCCACTGGTGGCTGGTGGCTGAAGTTGCTGTAGATCTTGAGGGTAATTCTGTTGAAGAAATCCGAGAGGTTGTTGCCGACTTCTTGTGTATCCTAATCCTCATCCTCGCCCTGGTCCAACTGATTCTGGTCACCCTATTGGTGGTTTCCTGAATCTGGTGCTCCTGGTTGTGGTCCTTCCTGACCCTGGTCTACCTGTCTCTGCTCATGGGTCATCCTTGTATTAGCCCTTCTTGGGCTTCCTGATCCTAGTACTACTGACCCTCAGCCTGATCCTGCTGGTATGCTGGGCCCTTTTTCACCTAGCCCTGTTGTTTTCCACTTGGTAATCCAAGCCCTGATCCCCTACGTCCTGATCTTCATGACTCTCTTAGCCCTGATTCCGGTTCTCCTGGTCATGATCCTTTCAGTTTGTCATTTTGCTCTGGTCTTCTGTGTACCCTTGGTATTGTCACCCCGGACATCCTAGTCCCTGGCCTGCTTATCCTAGTACCCTGGACATACTGGCCATTGCCCTCCAGGTCTTGATCTTCGTAGTCCTCTTCAAACTGGTCCTGATTTTCCTGGCCCTTGTCCTGCTTCTCCTAGCCTGCACGGTTCTGCAATAACTTATCCTGTCACAGATGTAGCCTTTCCTAGTTCTGATGTTCTTTGACTTCTGTGTCAAGCTAGTCTAAGCATTTGTTAGCTTTGTACTTCCTGGTCCTGGTCTGTCTGATTTTCATTTCGATGTACTCCTCCCCCTAGTCCTTTGGATTCTGGGTTTCCTGTTTCATAGGATCCTGGTTCTAGGCATTTTCATCCTCTTCACCCTAATTATCGTCCAGCACTCCTTCTGCTCCAGCTCCCCTGGTTTGTCTGTTTCTAATCCTTCTGGTCTTGATTCCCTTGGTCCAACCAGCAGGGGAGATACTGTTCCTATCTTGCGTTATGCTGAGAGGTGTATGTGTGAGGGTGTCCTAAATGTGTGGGGTGGAGTGATTGTGTATGCATGATTGAAGGCAAATTAAAACTGTCTTAATATATACCAGGATAGATTTAATGTAAAACATAAAAATGGGTCAGGACTGCTATAAGTGTAGATCGCACACTCATATGAGATATAATAAGGGCCACGCATCTAGCCTTGTGAAAAGACGGGATTTAGGAGAGATAGGTCCACCCTCTATAGTTTAGATTTTCTACCTTGTTCTTATCCATCTGTCCATGGTTCCTTCTATTATGGTTCTCCTATGAATGGTCCTCCTGGGTCTAATCTTCCTCATCCCTGTGGCACTGGTCCTCCTAGTTCCCATGATGTGTGTCACTCTGATTCATGTAGTCCTTGTCATCCTTGTTTGGGATCCCTGTGAGTATGACTCTCATAGACTTTTTGACCCTTGTCCAACTGGCCCTGGTCTTCCTGGTATTACCACCTTGAGCTCTCTGATGGTAAATTAGATACCTTTCTGATTAGATTCTATATTGATATATGATTTGTTTATATTTAATATCCTTTCTTTATAGTCCTCAATCTAGTACTGTATTAATGTTTTCGGGTGTTATTAAGCTTATGAATATTTTCATAATTATTCTTTGTTAGTTCCTCCATCTTTCCCTCTTTCCTGCTTCTTTCCCATACTCCCAGATTTAACTCCTGTTTTAAAAATGGCTTTGTGGTAGTTCCACTTCATTCATTTGCTAATTTATCTTGCAATGTATGACTTACTAATTTGCTTTTTCGTCCCTGTTATTGATGAAATATTATAAGATGTACTTTTTTCCCAATGTAATGTTTGGTTCTCATATAAAGCCATTTTTAACACAAAAAATAAGATATATGTTTTTATTCAAAATTGATTTGACTTTTTTCTCACCTATAAACAGTTTAGCTTAATCCATGCACTTACCTTAGAATAAACTTATATGGTTTATATGTCTATGCGCTCACTTTCAAATGCTTCATACTTGTTGCATCTCCATTACAAGATGGCCACCATTGCTTGGAGTCCCTTTATTCTTCATGGCAGGCTAAATAAAGACCTCCTTCACACTATTTATTTAGCCACCTTTCAAATTGTACATCATCCCTACTATTTAGCCTGTGGCCGGCTAAGCAGCAGAGATGATATACTATTTTGCCGGCCGCTGGGTAAATAGCAGAGATTATGTACTATTTGGCCCTCGGGCTGGTAAATAGCTACTTTCTTGTGGAGAGGTTTAAATATTCTCAGAAGTTTTATCTGACTTTGGAAGCACAGGATGACTTGGAGTGGTGGTTCAGAAACATGTAGGCTTGGAACGGTCGATTGCATTAGGGAGAACCCGGATATCATTATTGAATTGGATGTGAGCTTATTAGTTTGGGGAGCGAGATGTAGTTCATTTTCAACTGGGGTACATTAATACATGCCAACATTTTAAAAGACTAAAGTGGGAGATTTTTAAAAAAAATAATCAGTAGAATGTGTTTCCCCCATTGACTTCTGTTGAATGAGAGGTAATTTTAGGTAGGAGACAGGCAAAATAAAGCCATTTGTGTTTTACAAAATCGTGAATCTCCCACCTGAATCAGGTCTATTGGCCTATATGGACATATACGGACATTGGTCCTTGTAGGAGAGACAGATGCACATAAATTACTTTCGCGATAAAATGTTTCACAGAGTACATAGTGAAATGTTCTTTGTTGCTAAGGAAGGACAACATCTCAACAGCACGATATATTAACAGGATGGGGCTGGTGTATGGTAAAAGGGATTGGCATATATCCCAAAGGTGTTTGGGAGTATTGTCTGAAGTGGAATGTTTCAGTTCAAGCAGAACACATTGTAGTGTTGAACAACAGTGTAGCAATTGGTTTTCAAGGAATTTCAACACCACAACCGATTGAAACCTGGACAGGTCAGTCTTTCTAGGGCTGGAAAGGATATGAGGTTCATTCGGATTGGACCTTTTACAAGCACATTGAATGCGCAGGTGATGAGATTTTTCAGGTAGCATCCAGATCGGGTCATAGACATATTCCTACAGGATTGGAGGGGACTTATCTGTAGCATTTCTTCCATTTGCTATGATAGCCAGAGTGGTGTTGATGGTATGTAAATAGAAAGAGTCAGTGGTGTTGGTGATTCTTTTCTGCAGATCATGGGCATGGTATTCAGTCATGTTGGCAATGTCAGAGGATTTTCCAATACTACTTCCTTCCTTTCAGGAGATTTTCAGAGGATCATTGGGGAAGATTCATGTGCTGGTAAAGTCATCTGTTAATTGTAGCCTGAAAGGTTTCAGGAGAGTGCGGGAGACACCAGGCCTTTTGAAAGGAGCTTCAAAGCTCATTGAAGATCTCTGGGTACCAGGTACTTCTAAAGCATATAGATTGGCATGGCAAAAATGTTTTTTTACTTGGTGGGTGGAAAGTGATTTGGACCCTTTTTCAACTGAAATAGTGTCAGTGGTAAATTATTGTCTGAGTTGTTTGAAAGGGGTTTGTCAAATAGGACAATTAATGTGCCGAGGTCTGTGATAGCTGTGGGTCACAACTTGGTAAATGGAGTTTCTGTTGGTCAGGATATTTTATACAGAAACAAATTATCCCACCCTTGGTTCAATCGGAACCTAAATGATGAAAGGAGAAACCTTATACTAACAGAGATGAGACCCTTCCATAACACATCTAAGACAGCAACAGCAGAGAATAAACAATTACAAGAAGATAATAAGAACACTAAAGCATCATAATTCAGACTGCAACCTGATGATACAAAAAAGATAAACACTTTAAAATCATGAAGCAACAGACCGGCTGTGATAATAGCACAACCAGCAGCTAGTCCTCGGTAGAGGACTGCAAAGTATACACAACCTTTCTTTTGAGAGAAAATAAGAAAAATCAAAACGTCAATCACTATCGACTAAACAACAAGTCAGGAAAAAGAATCAGACTTGCACCTCCTACAATGAAAACTTGCACTTCTCGACAGTTCTCAAATGAACACCCACCCAAAAATGACCAAAAAATGAGGCCAAGTGGTGTGAATTCATAACCTTTAGCAAATACAAGTTCCTATAGGTTAAAGCAACATTGAAATAAACTTCACATTTCAACTATCCCATAATGTCAACAATTACAAATGATCTCAGTCATCTGTGCAACCCTCTTGGGACAACAATCGTAAACTCATCACTAATCGAAGGCACTATCCCAGACTGCCTTAAGATCGGACAGGGAACACCCCAACAGAAAAAACAGATGCAGACCAGACTGATCTGAATAACATTTGTCCAGTTTCACATATCCTGTTTCTAACAACACTACTGGAGAAATATGTCCTCAATCAACTATGCCAGCACATTAATAACTTTAACTTGCTTGACAAGTTCCAATCTGGTTCTAGTCCAGTAGGCAGTAAAGAGACAGCCATCACACACTTCATGGATGGCGCCCTCAAACTCCTGGACCAAAACAATTCATGCCTGCTCATCCTCCTAGACCTTTCCTCAGCGTTTGATGTGGCCAACCACATCAGCCTCCCAGATGTACTTGAATGTAGAATGGGCTGTCAGAAAAAAGTTCTAAAATGGTCCACTTCCTATCTACAAAACCAATCACAACTTATCAAACTGGGAAACTCGCTCTTCAACTGGTCTACGGTCTGACTGGGAGTTCACTAAGGGCCATATGTATCAAGCCTTTTCCCGTCTCAGAATCGGCCCGTTTGCGAATTGGAAAAAGCCTTTTGGGATGTATCGTCCAAAAAGGCCATCGCAAAACAGAGAATTGCAAAATTTGCGATTCTCTATTTTGCGAATCCAATTAAGGAATTGCAAATTGTGATTCCTTAAATACAATTCTGGAAGCACCAGAAATTTGATGTTTGGCCTTAAGGAATTGCAAATTACCACCAACCTGTATGCTCTTGACTTCAAACCCACAATTGCCAAATCAACAAAATCACTTGCCATAACTCTGAACAGAAAACTCAACATGCAAGACCACATTGGCAAAGCGACATACAGAGGACTCCTCCAATTTAGACTCATAAAGAATGTAAAGCCATTCATTTTGACAACTGACCTCTAAATAGCAGTACAATCACTAGTCATTTCCAGTCTTGATTACATAAATGTATCTCTAACAGGACTTCCCAAAACACGATTGGCAACACTAAACGCAACCATCAACGCCACAGCTAGACTGATTATAGGATTGAGGCGTTTTCACCGCATCACACCTTCATTCAAGTCCCTAAAATGGATCCTGATCGAAGCAAGGATACCCCTTAAGATAACATGCTTGACTCATAAAGACCTGCACTACTGTACACCTGAATACCTAGTCCCCAATCTTTCTCTATCAGGTGTTAGTCGCTCTCTTAGATGTGCAAGCTAGAGCAAGGGAGATTCAGGAAATCACTGACCCAGGCGTGTAATTTCTCCGGCTCAGCTCCCACAGTTTTTAATTCTCTCCCACCAGGGGTTTGGATGAACCCATCAACTACTACTTTCAAATTAGAGGTCAAACTAATTATATTTAACAGATTCCTCCCTAAATGACCAGACCCTGGGTCAGCACCATTCCAACACAACAACAAATGGCACTTTCTCCTGACACAACAAACAGTAGTGACATCACAGACAACCCCTGTACAGAGTTTGCAGGGAAAGAGTTGAGAAAAGTTGATACAATGGACGTCCTATACCGTACGATAGGATAAAGTTCTGTATCATAATCATAATACATTGCAGTCAGTGGGGAGTGCATTTTTGCTGTACTACCCAAATAATAATGTTATTTCCTTTTCACTTATGTATGTAACTGAAATGGCCTTATCTCTGTACAGCACTGGGATACCGTTGGCTCATGTTCGCGCTTTATAAAACTTGCTAAATAAAAATAAATAAAATAGAAAAATTTATGAGAATTAGTAAGGATTTTGGAGAGAGGTATTCGGGTATCAGACCCTCCTGTTTTGAAGTATAATTCAATTTGTGATGTTAATAAGGTGCTGAATCTTTTGGAAAGTTGGAGTTTGAAGGAGAATCGATCTTTAAAGGATTTGATGTTAAAATTGCCTATCTTGTTATGTTTGGTGTCCTTTAAAGAGGGTGTTGGAAGTAAGATGTAATATTTACTCCAGAGGGAACAGGATGTGACTTGTCTAAGAGAACAAAAACACACTCTACAACTATTTTCTATCCCTATTTTAATGGAAATATGAAGTTATGTGTGTGGTGTAATGTGTTGGAATGTATGAGGACCAAACTGAGTCTGTTAGACCACTGGATGCCCAGACGAGGGTCCCATGCTCACTTTATCACTGGAACCAAGCTGTACACATCTGATGAGCCAATAACTAGGGCAAAACCATTTACGACTTGTATAGAAAAGGTAGAGCAAAGCGAAATTGCTGGGATTAACCTGGAGCGATGAGGAATAATGGGAAATAGGGGACCACGCTGTTTCAACATTTGACTGTAACATTGTCTTTATGAAACTTAAATGCCAATAAAGCTTATTTTAAAAAAGAAATACATAAAAAAAACAAAATCTAGGGCAAAACCAGTCCTGGGTTGCTTGTGCTCCTCTAGTACAGGGAGAACCTGCCCTTGAGGTTCGTGTTGGATTGTTACCATGAGGAGCAGGGTCAAAACTGATTTGTATATGGCTGGGTCCATATTGAGGTGGCATGGTGAGCAAATGAATGATGGGTTGGGATGCTACTCTGACCAATTGCCAGTGTGATTAGACAAATTGCAAGCATTCCTCACATCATCTTTTGTGTGTTTCATGCACCGCTCTAAGCGGCATGGGTATGCCCACACTTGGGCCCCATGCTCACTGTGTAACTGGAACCAAGCTGTACCCGACTGATGAGCCCATAACTAAGGCAAAACCGGTCCTGAGTTGCTTGTGTTCCAGTTCAGGGAGGACCTGGCCTGGCAGTCCAGCTGGACTGTTCCAATGAGGAGCAGGGTCAAGGCTGATGTGCACGTGGTGTGGGCTAAAGTGAGGTGGCATGGTGAGCAAAAGAACGCCGTGATGGGATTCTACCCTGAGCAATTGCCAGTGGTTAGATGAACTGCAAGCATTCCTCCCATAACCATTTGTGTGTTTCATGTACCGCCCCAATTGGCATGGGTATGCCCAGACGTGAGTCCCATGCTCACTGTGTCACTGGAACCAAGATGTACCCGGCTGATGAGCTTATAACTAAGGCGAAACCAGTCCTGACTTGCTTGTGTTCTGGTACATGGAGGACCTGGCCTGGTGGTTCAACTGTACTATTCCCATGAGGAACAGGGTCATGACTGATTTGCATATGGCTAGGTCAAAACTGGGGGGGGGGGCATAGTGAGCAAAAGAACGATGAATTAAACCCAGAGCTCTTGACTGAGGGTGAGTGGCTGAAAAGTTTCAGCACTCTGTCCATCATCTTGTTGTGTTTGCTATGTTCGCCCTAAGTGGCCAAGGGAATGCCCAGACGTGGGTCCCTTGCTATCTGTGCCACTGGATTCATGCTAGCTTGGCTGATGAGGGGTAGTACTCCGAAACTCACCCCAGGAAGCTTAATTCCAGTCCAGGGAGGACATGGCCGGGCAGTTCGGGCTGGACTAGTCCCCTGAGGAGCAAGGTCAAGACTGATTTGCATATGACTGAGCCCAAACTGCAGTGGCATGATGAGAAAGAGAACAATAGGTTAGACTGCTACTCTGAGCAATTGCCAGTGGTTAGACAAATTGAAAGAATTTCTCCTATCACCTTTTGTGTGTTTCATAGACCCCTAAGTGTGACACAGTCACTAATTTCTTTTAAATAAATCTATAAAGCTGTTTCACTTCCTACTTTAGCCAGATGAGTTAAAGATGTCATGATGAGAGAGAGTGTGGATTTCAGCTTGTTTGTAGCACATTCAGTGCTGGAAATTGCATTGCCAATCCTTTTTATAATGAGAAGTGGATTTCAAGATATGCTAAGATCTGGAAATTGGTCAAGTGATTCCAGGTTTAGGCATTTTTATTTTAAGCCTGTGGAGAGTGCTGGAGATTATTTGGTTGCAAAGTTTAGAACTTGCGTAATATCAGCCTCTGGGTCTTGCCATAAAATGTAGATTCTCCACAGCCTGGTGGGCAGAAAACCTGGATTTTATTTAAGGCAAGGAGGCTAATATTATCCTGCCCTTTTGTCCCGAGCCCTATAAACATTTATCTGGTTGTTTTTCTTGCAGTTCAAGCCTACGTTGGTTGGATCTGCAGAGAGTCTAAGAACAAGAATAACACCCTGGGAAATCAAGAGGAGTTGTCTTGGAAAAGCAACCCTTTTGCTGTTCATTATTCTGTTTCTTTGCAGCTGGTATAAGAAGGAAGATGACTTTGTGCTCAGTCTTTTCATTGAACTCTGGAATGTTGATGAGTTCTATTGCCTTTAAAGGAGCTGTTGTGAGTGGTGATATAAAGGAGGCATTGCATAATATTAGCCTCTGTGTCTTTATTATCATCCAAATGTTCTGCCGGCCAGGCTGTGGAAAATCTACATTGTATCCAATTTCAGTGTATAACAAATTGTGACCTGCCTAATGAATATTAACTGTGCAGATCGTTCTCCTTGCGATTCCTTATTTCGAGACCTGACCTACATAGGTGGTTTGCAAAATAAAATTCGGTTCTCAAAAAGTCAGTTAGCAATTTGTGAACGCTTTTTGTGAACAATGTGTTAGTACCTCTGGCCCAAAATCTTTTAGCAGAATAGCACCAGAATCAGTTGTGAAAATGGCACCCTTGTTGTAAGGGGTTTTGGCTACCTGATTGAATTAATTGGGCTGTGGTCAGTTTGAGACTATTGAGATTTATGGCCAATGCCAGGAAACAAGAATGAAGTTTAAGTGGGTTTCAGGATTAGTAAGGCACCGGTTGGATAGAGGAGGGCCAAAAAGGTGGTGCCATATACAATAGAAGGAATCTCCATCCAAGTCTTTGACAACATGCAGCCTCATGCATCAACCCAAAATCCAGTCGGTAAAATACCGATTCGGTAATAGCTCCCGGTATTAAGTAAAAAATACCCAATCCCAATGCATCAACCCAAAAGCAGAAATCGCTATTTAAGGAATCCTTAAATAGCGATTCTTTAAATAGGGATTCCTTAAATACCGATTCCTTAAATAGCGATTGCATTTAAGGAATCCCAAAGTGAGATTCCTTAAATGCAATGCATCAAAGTTAAAAAATTAGCGATTTCGCTAATAGGGGGAGCAAATTACCATGAAGATGAACTGCATGGTAATTTGCAAAAACTTTGAAAAATGCACTTTTGTGCATTTTTCAAAGTTTCATGTTGCGCACACACATGCCCTTAGAGCATGTGTGTGTGCAACATATGTGCACATATCATTTTCAGGGGTGCAACAGGGTGTCCTTTTGACACCCTGGCACCCTTGAAAGTGCTCCCGCTATTAGCGATTCGGTAATACCGAATCGCTAATACAGACTGGCTTTACATTCATTCCTATGGGCCTCCAAGCCCATAGGAATGAATGGGTAGGTATTCCTTATTACCGATTCGGTATTACCGATTCGGTAATAAGGAATATTAAGGAATCGCTATTTGAATAGCGATTCCTACATGCATAGCCTTTTGCTATTCCTTATTAGCGATTCCTTATTTTTCGCTAATAAGGAATCGCAAATGGCATTGTTGATGCATAGGCCCCATGATGTTTAAAATACCATGAGTATGTCCTTTCAGCTACCAACAGAAGCTTTTAGCCTATATTCATAGTTTGCCATGCTTAGGGGAATTGGGAGTCTCTGGAAAAAATTTCGGGGGGGGGGGGGCTGAATCTTTTAAGCCATAGGCAAAGTGGAACTGCAGGGGCTCTTAGAAGGGGTGAAACAACAGCGAGGCCTCATTAACATGCAAATGGTCTTTTAAAGACCTGTGAAGTGCTCGGGTGCGGCTGTGTGCGCGCCGGGAAGGGGTCTCATCCCGGGCTGCCACACCCGACGGGGGGGCTGAAGCCCTTTGAGTCCAATGGGTGTTGCGCGCCTGGTGTGCAGTGCACGTGGTATAAACTGGAGTTATGGCTTTCATCCAGTGATACCACAGAGTTAGTACAGAGGCCGCCAGGGTGTTGACCGCACTGAAGGAGCAGGCGATTGGCAGCGCCTGCCTCCATCTGGAAGTACCAATGATTTTAAGGAGAGCGCCATTTTATAGTCGCTTCATCTGGAGGCCAAAGGTTAAGCCACTAGTGGCCATTGATAAATAAACGGACCAATACAGATCGAGGTCTGCAACCCCTTCCAAGCTGAAGCGCCTTTAAACATCTTCAGGCTGTTATCTAGACTTTCAGTGGTTCCGTTTCACGTATTTCTCCCCTCGTTTGATATGTAATACCTTTCAGTCATAATAATTGTACTGCAAGCGTTTTAATAATTAGACTTGGAATTTGCTTACTTGTAAGAAGAACACATGGTTGCAACCTAGTCAATCCTACTTCATTGGGTTACATCTTCATTAGGTGTAAGGGGCAGTGCAGCTGAATGAGGCGCACATTATTTCTATCCGAACGGAGCTTTCAAGTTGCCCAACTGTCACATTTGTCTGATAGCTACCCTCTGCCCCAAGGGGTCCCACAGGGATCAATTCTGCGTCCCACCCTCTTCGATATGTATGTGGGACCACTAGCAGAATGTGTAGAGAAACATGAGGTGTCGATGGTGTCATATACGGACACCACGCAACTAATTGTAATGTGTAGTATCTTGGTTATTATGCTTTACATGTCATCCACTGCTCCTCCAGTGGAACACTCCAGAAATGATGTAAGATAGAATGTTGGTGTATGAATTACACAGTTGGAGAAGGGCTGAGCGCCTTGCTTGCTGCTCCTGGTGGGGCTGAATACTACAGTATTACTCATCTTGTAACCAACCTGAATAAATCCTCTTGAAACATCACAATCAGCCTGGACTTGATTACTACAATTTTATGGCGACGAGGATATCCCATCCTCGTCGCCAAAAATTGTAGTGACTTGGTCCAGACGTATAGAGGATCTTTAAATGTTTATTTGTAGATTGTTACAAGTCATCCAGTTCAATCCAGTATAAGATCAATACAAGGACCCCACCAGGAGCAGCCAGGATGGTGCTCAGCCTTCTCAAATGACATCTCTGGCTCCCAACATTCTGTAATACATAATAGGATGAACATTCCACTGGCAGAGCAAGAGATTGCATGCTTAACAACAAAGTCAGGATATAACATAATGTTATCCCAAAACAAAGATCAGGTAGTGATCCGCTTCGCCAAATGTCTAGAGGAGGTGGCGGACTGGATGTCCAACCACTGCCTCAAGCTAAACGGGCATAAGACGGAGAGGAGGTGTTAGTGGTAGGCAAGACACCCACCATATGGTCATCTGCATGGTGGCCAGAAGTACTGGACCAAGTCCCCCCACCCCCCCCAAACTCACAGATGAAAAATCTCGGAATCTTGTTCGACTCCAAACTGTCATTTGACAATCAGATCCGGAAGGTAGTGGGGAAGTGCTATGGGGACATGAAAACCCTGAGGTAAATTATAGATCTGTTACCATCTAAAGCCAGGAGAACCATAGTTCATGCAGTAATCACCTCACAATTAGATTATGGAAATGTACTATATTTAGGTGCTTCCAAAAAAGCCCTATCTAAATTGCAAAAGGGTTCAAAACGCAGCAGCGCGCTTGGGTCTCAGCATTCCAAGGAGAACCAATACAAAGAAAACCCTGACTACCTTACACTGGCTGCCAGTGGAGAAGAGAGTCGTGTTTAAGACGATGTGCTACTGTCATTGCATCCTTTCACACAAAGGTCCTAGATAACTTCAACCACTACTGACCAAATATACTCCAGGACGAAATCTGAGATCCATGGGTATGGCATTGGTGACTATCCCTAGAATATTTAGAGATTTAGAGCCCGAATGAGGGCCGGCTCTTTCAGGTACCTAGCAGCTAAAATTTGGAACACCTTGCCAATCACCATCAGAACGTAACCCAGCGAAAGTATCTTCCGCAGACAGCTGAAGATATGGCTGTTCACAAAAACTGAATAAAGTACAGCTCAAGACCCATTTAGGTACAGCAGTATACTCATTTGGATATGTCTCAGCACGAGGACCTACCGTTGGTGTAACCAGGCGCTCTACAAATGAATAAATAAAATAAATAAAGAAATAAATATTGGCGATGTATAGGTCAGGATAGCACCAGGTCATTTCCTCTCAGCACAATAGGTACATTTTTCTCTCTGCGCAGCAAGGAAACACAAAGCAAGCAGGGATTGCTCTCTTTAAAACAGGGGCACATACCCATTGCTATAGAAACCAGAGCATGCAGCAGAATTGGTAAATATACCACTTTTGGCTATTTACCATTTATGAGAGTACATTTACTACAGAGTGTTTACTTACAAGTCTCCAACTCTTGAATTCAGGGTGTGGAACCTAATTTACGAGTATAAGGTTACTACTAGGCGCAGTTCTCCGCTACTGGAGTGGAGATCGCCCTATGGTAAAGCATAGGGAAAAGTTGAAAGGTTTACAAAACCTTACTATAAAGTATGACAAATATTTTATGCTAAATATTAATGTAAATTAATTGTATACATTTATTTTAGATTACAAAAAAATAACAGTTCTACAGCACTTAATTTTGAATAAAATATGTTATTAATTTAAATATGCTAAATGAAATTGCATTTTTTAAACATTTATTTTGAAAAGCCTAAAGTAAAATATTTATATTTATTTATGGTGTATTAAAAATGACTAAATGTTATGTATAGAACTAATTTAATGCATTGTAATCATTTTTTATGTACAATACAAAAATATTAAAATATTTTAAAATGCTATATATATATGTATATATATATTCACTGAAAAAACCATAGGTTTCAGGCCAGTATTCAAGGGGGCGCTTTTGCAGAGTGGTGTAAGGAGGGGGCGTGGCCTCTGGCCCGATCCCGGTCTTTTCTTTTTTCTTTTTTGTTTAGAAGGGGGGCTGTGTAGCCCCCCTTCTTTTTCCATTTTTTTAACCTGGGGACCCCATCCCCCAGGGCCTGTACCCAATTTTTGATTATAAAAAAAAAAAATCGGGAAGGGAGCTGCGTGGCCCCCCTCCCGAGGCCATAATTTGCCCTGGGGACCCCATCCCCCGGGGCATGGCCCTTTTTATAATTTTTTTTTTTTATGGAGGGGGGCTGCGTAGCCCCCCTCCTCTGGCCACTTTAAGGCCCTGGGGACCCCATCCCCGGGGCCCGCCCTGTCATTGCAAACTACTGTGTCCCGGGGGTGGGCAGCCCGGGACACTGCAGTAGCCTTGCCCTGGGGGTTGGCGGTCCCCCGGGCCTATTCAAGGCTCCAGGAGGGGGGCCACGCGGCCGCCCTCCCACACGGACAAGTTGCCCTGGGGGTGGCGGTCCCCGGGGCTGGGGGGGGCCTGAGAGCCCCCCCATCCCAAATAATTTTAAGCCCCGGGGGGTGGCGGTCCCCTGGGCTGGGGGGGGCTGTGAGCCATGAGCTCCCCCTCATATAGTACCTCTGAGCTCCGGGGGGTGGCGGTCCCTGTGGCACACTTTTTTTATTACTGCCCCCAGGATTTGCCCCCCCCCCCCCCCCCCCGGGAGCCAATTACCAAAGAAGCGCGGGAGACCCGTGCTTCTTTTTTTTTTTTTTTTCGAAATGCTTTCTTTGGCCCTGGGGGTCCTTGTGGGACCCCCTGAGCAGGCCTAGGGGGTGAGGGTGTTTCTACCCTGCCCCCTTGTCGCGTTTTTCGTGTTTGTTTTATAGTTTTTTTGTGCCTCGGTTCTACCGAGGCACAAGATGGCTGCCAACACTTCCTGATCTGGAGTGTTGACAGCCAATTAGAATACAGCTCGTGCACGACATTGTGCGGGGAGGGTGCGCGGATCCACAAGGCCATAGATATATCTATCTTTATAACTTTTTCTCAGGAACTACTGAACGGATTTACACCATTTAAGAAAAAGGCATGAGTCTGAATTGAGGACTACCTCTTTGCCAAATTTGGTGTAATTCCGTTCAGCAGTTCGGGCTGTAGCTGCGTCAACAGGTCCTATGGGAAAATGCATGGGGAAAACGCGTTTTGGGGCCCCCCTTTTTTCTCGGCTCCCGCTTGACGAATCCCCGTGAAATTTTCAGGATAGGAGCGGACCGGAGCTGGCCAAAAGTTTGGAAAATTTCACGAAGATTCGTCAATCGGCGCCAACATTATTCCAAATAGAATGTTGCGGATTTCCTATGGAAAACAGGTTCTAACTATATCTACCTACTGGCGACCGCCAGTAGGTAATATATATATATATGTGAAATTCAAAAAGAAGTCAATGAACTGTTTGAACTTTCTTGCCTCCAAATTGTAAAAACTGTCAAATAATTTTAATTTTAAAGTTGAATAGAATTAGATTTATAAGGTAAAAAACACTAAGATTGGTGGTGGGTTTGCAGCAGCACGATTGCAAAAATTCACTGGAAAATAAATGAGTACTCCTAATTAATCCGACATATAGAATAAGGAAAGTTAAAAAATAGAGGGCAAAACTAAGTGGATAATTTCTAAAAGGATGAGGTCGTTGTCGCTACCCACCGGAGGGAATTAACGAAAGAGTATAATCAATACAAAAGTTAGTTTATATATACAAAAAGAGCGACGAGACCTAATATAAATGAATTGATATTGACATCCGTAAAAGGGAAGTCAATAAAATTTAATTTGCAATATTAAGAAAGCCAAGAATAGGCAGGGGATAGCCTATAAATTAAATTCCTTTGAAATAAAAATTGGTTTGATAATGGTACAAAAAATAACATGATCGGAAAGGAGTCAATAGTAAGATAATTAATGAATGAGTAATAGTCCACTAACGGGTGATAATGTAAATAAAATAAAGAGCAGTGATAGTGAAAGAACTATATTAAGCAGAATGCACTGCAAACAATAACCAGGAAGTGATGTAATGACGTATGAGGAAATGGGTTTAAAGAATTAAAAAAACATGGCAGAAGTGTAATGATTGAACCTCGTGAAAAAGATCTTTGTAAAGATTGAAACGCGTAGAGGATTTTTTACTGGTATGCTGAATTAAATCACAACCTTGCTAATTGGAACTTGGAATCTGCTTCGATTATTTCTGAGTGCGAGCGGACCTGTCTCCAACTGGAGACGTTGTATTTGGAAACTGTAACGACCTGGCTCCGTCGTACCGTGGAGGCACCACCAAGAGTGCCCAGGTGTTGAAAAAACGGGCCGTATGAGGAAGGATATATATATATATATATTATCTACTGGCGGTCGCCAGTAGATAGTTATAGTTACAACCTAGTTTCCATAGGAAATCTCAAAATTCTATTTTGAATAACTTTGGCGCCGGTTGACGAATCCTCGTGAAATTTTTAAAATTAATGGGGCGCTCCGTTCAGCTCCTACCCTGAAAGTCTCGGGGTGATTCGTCAAGCGGGGGCCGAGATAAAGGGAGGGTCCCAAAACGCGTTTTCCCCATGCATTTTCCCATAGGACCTTTAGTCTCAGCTACAGCCCGAACGGCTGAACAGAATTACGTGAAATTTGGCAGAGAGGTAGCCATAAGGTCAAGGAAGTGCCTTTTGCTGGTCTGGTGTAAATCTGTTCAGTATTTCCTGAGAAAATAGCATTTAAAAGCATATCAATATCTATACAAGCGCACCGTGCGCGCACTGTGCGCGCACCCTGCCGTGCGCGAGCGCAATTCTGATTGGTTGTTAGATGTCGGTAAACATTCGAATCGGACGAAACCAGGAAGTGTCGGCCGCCATTTTGTCTCTTGCAGTCTGAGGGGGTGAAAAAAAAAGGTGGAGAACGTGAAAAGGGGGCAGAGTGGACAGTTCCTGACCCCCTAGCCTTGGTCAGGGGGTCACAGAAGGACCCCCAAGGGAGAAAAAAACAATATATATTTTTTTTAAATCGCAAGGTGCGCGCACCGCACGCGCACGGCACACACTGCGAACCGTGGGTGCTCGGTGCGCACGGTGCGCGCACGGTGCGCGCACGGTGAAAACCCTGAAAAAACAATTAATAAATACATAACTTAGCATTTAAAAGACCGTACAAATTCACTGAAAAAACCATAGGTTTCACACACGTTATAGTTACGAATTAGCATTTAAAAAACCTTGCTAATTCACTTAAAAACCCATAGGTTTCACACATGTTATAGTTAGCTGGACATTTCACTCGTAAAAAACCAATGAAATTCCCCCGTTATAGTTAGTGCAGGCAACTATAACTCACGCGACCGCAATCCTCTGCTGATGACGTCAGATATTACATCACTGATGACATATGTGTCTTTATGAAAAATAAATATTTGTAATATATGTATAGCTAAAGATTAATGGAAGAAGACATGGGTAAATAAGTGTCTAAATACAGTGATGTAATATCTGATGTCATCAGCAGAGGATTGCGGTCGCGTGAGTTATAGTTGCCTGCACTAACTATAACGGGGGAATTTCATTGTTTTTTTACGAGTGAAATGTCCAGCTAACTATAACATATGTGAAACCTATGGTTTTTTAAGTGAATATATATATTCACTGAAAAAACCAAAGGTTTCACACACGTTATTGTTAGCTGGACATTTCACTCGTGAAAAACCAATGAAATTCCCCCGTTATAGTTAGTTCAGCTAACTATAACTCGCGCCCCCGCAATGCACTGCTGATGACGTCACATATTACATCACTCATGACATGGTCAGTGACATCACTCATGACATCACTGATGACATCTCAAATGACATCACTGATCACATCACTGATGACATCATCCTTGTGATTGAGTGGCAGACCTCCTCTCACCCTAATATAACCTTTGATACACACATTCAAAAATAGAGACTAAAATTTTCAAAACAATGGACATACCAATACCAGTTACAACAACCTCTTCAGTAATTCTAAGATCCACATACACATCCACTCATTCACCAACAGTCCTATACAGTCACTCATACATGTACTCACTCATCATATGTACTCATACACCTATACATCCTGTTACACAATGCCACTCATCCATAGAGTTACTCACACACATAGTCACTCATGCTAATAAAGAATCAAACATACATTTACTTGCATATACAGTTATACACACACCACCACACTTACTTCTACGGAAACTTACACATACTTAGTCTTTTAAACAATCACTTATAGAAACACATACTTATTCATACATGAACTCTTTCAATCTCTCACTCTCACATATACTCACTTATATACACCAATAGTCACATATACTAGTTTAAAACATATGAAGTTACTCATAGAGACACTATTGAGACAGTCATTCACTCACTAACACACCCATACACACACTCATCCACCCATACAGTCTTGCACACATGCTGTGTTCAACACATACAAACAGTGAGTCACTCATTCATGCACCTTTATGGATGAGTGGCATTGTGTAACAGGATGTATAGGTGTATGAGTACATATGATGAGTGAGTACATGTATGAGTGACTGTATAGGACTGTTGGTGAATGAGTGGATGTGTATGTGGATCTTAGAATTACTGAAGAGGTTGTTGTAACTGGTATTGGTATGTCCATTGTTTTGAAAATTTTAGTCTCTATTTTTGAATGTGTGTATCAAAGGTTATATTAGGGTGAGAGGAGGTCTGCCACTCAATCACAAGGATGATGTCATCAGTGATGTGATCAGTGATGTCATTTGAGATGTCATCAGTGATGTCATGAGTGATGTCACTGACCATGTCATGAGTGATGTAATATGTGACGTCATCAGCAGTGCATTGCGGGGGCGCGAGTTATAGTTAGCTGAACTAACTATAACGGGGGAATTTCATTGGTTTTTCACGAGTGAAATGTCCAGCTAACTATAACATGTGTGAAACCTATGGTTTTTTCAGTGAATTTGCAAGGTTGTTTAAATGCTAATTCCTAACTATAACGTGTGTGAAACCTTTGGTTTTTTCAGTGAGTTTTTACGGTTTTTTAAATGCTAATTTTTGTATTATTTAATTAAAAAAAAATTTTTTTATTAAAAATAAAATTCCTATGTATTCATTTATATATTATCTGTATCTTTTTATTTGTTTTTGTTTTTTTTTTTAAATTTCAATTAGGATAAAGTTGAACAGTTTTTTAAATTTTTGCAATTAATTTTTCTCCACTTTTTTTTTTTATATATAAATTCTTGGGGTGCGCGCTCTGAGCGCGCTCCTAGTACAATTTCGTACGTTTCTTATGAATACCGTCGTACGTTATTTACGAACGCAAATATACGTCATAGTGCGCGCTGGGAGCGCGCACCCAGTACGTATGCATACGTACGTACGCATGCGTGCGTGCGTCCTACGCGCTCCAAGCGGTTTAGTTCCGCATACGCTAAAATTACGCGCAATAACGGTCGCGTATACGCGTGTTCAACGTATGCGCGCTAGGTACGCGCATATGACGTATGCACATGTGCTCCTACGCGTTCGCGCATACGTAATCACGAGGTGCGCGCTCGGAGCTTGCGCTGTGCGCGCACCTCGGGTTTATGCATAATAAAACAGCACTTCTTATTGGTTATCATTACTTTCAGTTTCTAATTGTTTCAACACCACACCCAATCCCCTCATGGCAAGTCATGTGATCAAGAATCATCACTTTTGATTGGTTTGAAGTACTTTCAGTTCCAGATTCTTCCCAAACCACACCTACTCCCCTCATTATTAGTTCTGATTCCTTTGGAGAAGGAGCTATTCTGTTGTTGAGAGACAATGGCTGAACAGCAACCATCTTCAGACAGTGACCAGGACACTCTTGAGAGGCAGAGGAACAGGAAGCAGAAAGACAGCTTTATATGGCAGTTTTTCACTTTTCCAGAGGGACAAAAAAACGTAAATGCACCTAAAGTTACATGTGTACTTTGTGATAAAGTCTTATCACGTGGGAATCCTAACAAGAAATATTCTTTTAGCATTCACACTATGTTGAGACATGTTAACAAAATGCATCCAGTAACTTTTCGTCGAGCTTCTGGAGCAAACCCTCCACCTGCTCTACCGACGACATCTGCAGCAGCTCAGCCGAGCACATCTTCGGCAGCTCAGCCGAGCACTTCTTCTGCAGTGGTGCCTTTGCCTTCTTCCACACCTCGTTTTGGACCACCTTGTTTTGCTAGGTTGTCCACACGCTGCACTGATTGCGGTAAACTTATTTCTGTGTGTGAGACCAGTCTTGATCTCATTCAGAGAAAATTTGATGCCCCTGAGTGCAGTAGGCCATAGATGTTTTTTTCTTTTTCTTCGTTTTTCTCTTCCTGTTTCCCTCCATTAACTCAAGGGCTCTTTTAAGAGCCACTTATAAACTTAACCCCAAAAAATTTTTTGGAGGGATTTTTTTTAATTTTTTTTTTTTTTTTTAATTTAATGTACAAAAAGAGGTGAAGAAATGGAAGCATGAAAAGGGAGGATTGAGTAATACTAATATTTTTCACTTATTTTTTTAAAAAATAAAATGTTTCAAAAAAAAATTTTTTAAAGTATTTTGCAAGGGAACAGATTTTTTTTATTTTTTTTTATTTCCAGTTCTGCAAAAAAAGAAAATAAGTATTAATATTCAATCATACATTACAAAAAGCATTACATGTTTTTACATATTTTACAAAGCAATTTTTTGCTCTTTTTTTGCTGTTTTCAGAATTTTTTATTTTTCACTTAAAATAGTGAAAACAATTGTATTCATCATTTAACAGCGGGCAAAAAAAAACAATCTAAAAGATTGCTTAAAAAAAGCCCTTAAACTTTCCTCACTAAAATATACCTTGTTAGAAATATTACATATATATTACAACTACTTCTCTAGATGAATAAAAATTTTCTAGACAAACCGTCTTTAAACCTTGTCGCAAAAGCACACATGCCAAAATAATTTCTGTCAAAGGAGTCCACAATTGTTTTTATTACTTTTCCTTTAGGCCAAATAGTAATTTCAAAATCCTTTTTAAGTGATATCTTCAATTATAATCCTTTAAAATTACAAAAAATGCTTCCTTCAGATGCAGTTTTTAGTTTTCAAAATTTAGGTTTCAGAAAAATTAAGTAAGAATTGGGTAAATCATAAGGCAAACGTTGCTTGAAAATCAATTGGGAATCATTACACAGTGTCCAGCCTTTTTCACATTTAAGATAAACTGTGTAATGTCCAGAAGTTACAGTAGGTCCTTCATGAAAAATTATTGCAACTGTAACAAAAGTTTTTCCAGAAATTGATAATTGCTGTCCTGTAAACTTCTTTATTAAAGTATCCAATTTTGAACCATCAGCTCTACAACGTTGCATCATTAAAATTACATACTGACCATATTTCTGTAAAAATAACGTGGAAAACATGTCAGATTTACATTCAGAACATTCCATGTTGTGATTGGCATCTTTAACTAATTTACTAAAAGTCACTGATTTACTTTGTGGTAATGGTAAAAATATGAACCTTTCTGAATCAACATTACTACTACATGTGTTCATACAGTTTTCACAGCAATGTTCCCATTTGTAAGAGACACCAAATAAGTTTTCTACTTCTACTCCTTCATCTTCTAGTACACTCAAAATATATATTAAGAATTCCTGAGCATCTTGCTGGACATTTTCTTTAAACTGTGTAGAACCACAACATACATCTAAAAGATTTCTAAAATCAGTAGCACTTTCTATTTCAGTTTTATCAGTACTCAGCTTCACAAAAAGGAGACTCAGCAGAGAACACAATCTTTTTCCATGATTTACTATTATCTGTTCTAGCAACTTTTCAAGATAAAATACAACATTCAGCACTACATTTGCATAGCAGTTGACACCAGAGCTATTTTCAAAATGGCAACCAACAACCTCTTCAACACTGTCCTTTTTCTTTTTCCTTGCTATCACATCACTGTCCTTTTTTTTTTTGTTCTGTTCATCCACATTACAGATATTCTCAAATCTCCTTTTCCGACAAACAACATGTTTTTCAATCACAGGATACTGACCTAAATGAGGAGCATAGGTTCTTCTTAATCTGTTATACTCCTTTACACAGTTTGCATCAGCACTAACTTTTGAGTCATCAAAGTCTATCATAAATAAACCAGATAAGGTTTTCACTCGTGACAAAGCAACATATGCCATACCTTCTTTGAACACAGTAGAACCAATGTTTACGAAAGCACTATCTACAGTCAATCCTTGAGACTTGTGAATAGTTACAGCATATGCTAGAGAAAATGGAAACTGCTTCCTACGTACATATAAGTCTTTCACAAGCATGAAACGAACTGAACAACGACAAATGTCTTTAACTTCTTCTATCTGATCAAATTTTATTTTTAAACATTCAATTCCATCTTTTTTCTGGTAATTAATAAAACCCACAACTCTTCCCATAGCTCCATTCACTAAACCTTTTTCTACATCCAAATTTCTCCTTAAAATCACTCCACAATTCATGCAAACATATAGATTTTTTTCTAATCCAGCTGTTTTGGAAATATTCTTCTCTAGTGAATCCAATTTATTTTTCAGTTTACCTGTTAATGTAAAAGTAATTCTTTCATGCTGAATTTTGTCCTCTGCTTCCATTTTCTTAATCTCTTCGTTTTCCAATTTCAAAAGTTCCTCATTGAATATTGAGCACTCACGTAGTGTTGGCATTAAGCAGATTACAGTATTTTTTTCTGCAATGTTCTGGTATATTTTCTCTGCAACTATTTCTTCATTTGGAAATAAGTTATGTAGCAACCGACTCTGTAATGCTTTTTTGCCAACTTCTGTGAGTAGTCCAATTCTGAATACTTGCATAATCTTCGTCGTTTGCTTGTCTCATATTGGTAGTGAGTTCTTTGTACTCAAAGAACGACCAAATATTCGCATTACCAATGCTTCCTAATGACTTCTTCGTGTCTTCATGTGTCACAGTATTAAACACTGGTTGTCCTTTAACTGGAGTGAGCTGCAGAAGATCCCCAAAAACTATGACGTGTTTACCTCCAAATAACACGTCATAGTCTCTCTTAAGTATTTGTTGCATTCTTAAATGCACAAAGGCAAGCATTAAATTTGAAACCATGCTCACCTCATCAATAATGAGAACTTGCATCTTCTTCAACACTCTTGAAACTTCGAGGCATGCTTCTCCAGTTAGCTTGTGGTATTCTATTTTGTTCTCATGCTCTACCGGTAACATTAGCAAGCGATGTAAGGTAATTCCTTTTATGTTATAGGCTGCTAACCCAGTTGGAGCAGTTACCACACAAGACAAATTTGAAGCTGGTTTTTGCTGTAGGTAGCTTCTGATGACTTTTATTAAGAAACTTTTACCAGTTCCAGCTTGTCCACTCACATGCATCCTGATTGGTTCAAATGATGTGCATGAGCACTCTTTCTTTTCATGTAGTAATCCATGATCAATTTTTTTGATGACTTCTTCATAAATTTCTTTTTGTTCTTCATTCAGTTGTTCTTCCAGATTTAGTAAGTCGATTGAATCTTCCTGTGCTTGATTCATAGCCGTTTCTACTTCAGTCATGGCTACTGCAGCTTCATTTTCTATGATCGGTTGTCCTAGGGGATCTTGACTAAGTGTTACTGAACTTTGGCTGTCTTGAGAACTGTCTCTAGCTACTTCAGCTGCAATTTTTGCTTCCTGTTCATTTTCTTCATTTAACATTTGGACATAAGTTGTGAAAATACTGCATTCTATGCTGTCTTTGCTAGCATTAAAAGAATCTTCATAGTTTTGAAATTCTCCCAGTAGTTCGTCCTCTGAACGCCATGGTTTAAACAGCTGTAAAAGAGCCAAGTAGTAAAATTCCTTTTTGTCAGTAGTTTCGCAACTGAGCTTCCTGTGATTTATCAAACTTCCTTTTGTTTGCTTCACCAAACATCCTTCCTCACCAATGACTTTATATTTTCCATTGTTGATGTCTTCTGTGGCTTTCCGTGAATAAATGTAGTTCTGCAGCACTTCATAGAGACACATGTTCTCAAGATGATGACTTCTCTTTGGGTAATATGTGTCCAACATGTTTGATTTCAAAATATCTGTACTTTCTGGGTCATTCTCGGCCAAATATTCAATTTCTCCAACAGATTTCAGTACCCGATTTCTCATTCCTGCAAGGCCTAAGCTTACCCAAATTATTCTTCTGGATTTCGAGTAAAGACTTGCAGATGATAACCTATCTGAGCATTCGTAGGATCCAATTTCTCGATGCGATAACATCTTTAAACTGAAACTGTACAGCTTTTACTGACAGTCTTCTCGTGAGAAATCTCTTCCCACATTTCCTTCAATTCTGTTTTCTCAGATTTAGTGATGTAAGATGTCACATACCGAGCAACAGCAATAGAATTGTCTGCCACATACTGAATATCCATGTTAGCATTCCACATGGATAAAATCACTGGGTTGAAGTCATTTATAAATTTTTACTCTTCATTTCTTTTTAGGTTGTAGGTATTTTTGGGAGATTTTCTGGTTATAGTATGTCGCACAGCTGACATAAAACTGTTGACTCTTCCTTTTGAAAGAACAGGTCTAGGAAATCCAAATCGACACTTTGTGTAGAATTTATCTTTCGTCTTGTACTTTCGTCGACAGTATTTTCCACACCGATGACTTTGGAAACGTAAAACTTGCTCTTTTAACTTTTTCTCTTCTGTGCTTTTAGGTATAGCACATGTTGCATATTCTTCAATGAAAGATAACACTGCTTCATCAGTATCTGTTCCAAACTTTGGGGCATCCTTGATCCACAACAGCATATGAATATGAGGAGCACCTCTTGCCTGGTACTCTTTTCTCCAAAAGAAATCCACTACTTCTCCAAGAGGTGGATTTTTTTTATTGCAGATAAAGGACATCATAGCCTCAAATCTATGATTGAAATATCTGCAAACATTAACTGGATCCAAAGAGCACAATTCTCCAGCTGTCTTGTATTCAATGTTTTTAATGTTTGAATTTGCCTCTCTTAGAAAATCCAGTAAATCATCCCAAGCGTACTCGGCACAGCTTAGGGTAAGGAACCATGTTGGAGTTCCTAAATTCCGTAACATGCATTTTAATTCACCATGGCGTCGGTACCAATATTCATTTGTCCCACGCTGACAAGCCATCAGATTGATCAGTTGTGTTTCCAAATGATCATCTCGGTGCTGCACTTTCTCCATAAAATCCTTAGCAGACACATTTTGTAAATGTACTCCACTTTTTAAAATGTGATTTACTGCATAAGATAATGCAGACAAGTCGCTTTCAAATAAAAGATGGAACAAATAAGGAATACTTTGACGAAATCTTGGATCTTCTGCATATAGTCTTGTAGTCCGATACTCAGAAGCTGGAATCTGTTCTGGACGTTCATCGTATCGTCCTCCTTTTCCTGTAGGAAACAGCTGGGGAAAACATCGAGCTTCCAAGCTCTCCTCCCATACACTCACGGGAGTTCCTTTTGCTTTCTTCATCTGAAACAGATCAATAGTGTCTCCCATAACTTCTTTTGAATGAAGAGGATGAATGCTAAAATGTTCATAAATTTCTTCTTCCTTTGACTTGTCCACTTTTTCAATTTGACCAGTTGGTGTTTCTGTGTCTTCTTGTAAATCTTCTTCTTCCTCTTCTATATAAATTGATTCATACCATTTATCATTTTTTTTCAAATACAAATTTGCTCTTTGTACTTTTCGTACATCCACCAGCTCTTGCCAAATCTTCTTATTCTTTGTAGGTACACCATTAACCAGAATTACTAATGGTTCAGTTTCCAAAGTATCTGCATCAATAGTTTCCATATTTTTTTTCAAATCCAAGGGCAAATACACCACTCTTCCTTTTAAACCTCTCAGTAAATCAGAAGGAGGTAATTTACCAGTTTTGGGCTCCATACGTACTATGGTCTGGAACGGATGAACACATTGAATAAGTATAGACTCATATGTATTTAATTCAGAAAGTTCGGCAGGAATAGCATCCAATTCTAAATTATTATGTACAGCTCTGGTCGGCATTCTATTTTCTTCTAACTTATTATAACAGTATTTACAAATACGCTGATCTTCACCCAATTCAAAACAATTTTCAAGAAATATATATGTTGCAAAATCCTTCCACTTATAATTATCTTCATTTTCACTTTTTTTATACAGATCAACACTCCTTGTTTGAATTTTATAATGACTTCTGCGGCAACAAATACAAGTAATATTTGGTGTTTCATTAGAGGTGATAGTAAATTTTGTCATTTCATCCTCAAAATTTTTAGTAATAATGAGTTCTACATTCTGTTCCTCATTTTCCTCATTTACTGTGTCCTTTTCTGCACTTTCTTGTTCTGGACCAAAGTAACAAAACTGAATCTCATCAGTAACCTTCACTACATCTGATACAGATTAGGGGTGGGCGGAATTTGCGGAATTAACCTTCGCAAATTATCGCGAGAATGTTTAAAATTATCGCAAACAAGCAGAAATATCGCGAAGATGCGGAAGTTTTTTTCCGGCATGTTCGCGAGATTTTCTGCATGGTTGCGGGTCGCCAACTTACCCATGTGGTTGCTTGCGGGCGCGGCCATCTTGTTTTGAGTTGTTCTCGCGGTGCATGATCGCGAGAAGAAAGACGTGATCGCGCGACGCATGACGTCACTGCGGGCGCGAACTGTCGCGAGACAGCGCAAATGGCTAAAAACAATACAACATCTCATGGAGAACGCGACCGGATCAAGAAAACTTGTCGGCGAACGCAGGGATTCAGGTAAGGCGATCGCGCGCGCGCGAGAATGTATCATTTTACAGCGCGAGCAAGAAACAAATTATCGCCAAGCTGCGGAAACCGGAATTTTTTACATTTTCGCGCTCTCCGCGGAACGCAAAAATGTCAAATTATCGCAATTTCCGCGAACGGAACGAAATTTTTGCCCAGGCCTAATACAGATCCACGGAACAGAGCATTATTCAACTCATTCAACTTTACTGCTGGACTTTTAGCAAAATACAATGTTCTCACAAACTTTCTCATTTCAGTATGATGAACAGCCAGCATCCTAAAATGATGAAAAACACTTTTACACACTTTTCTAGATAGACAAGCCAGAGAATGTCCCTGCAAACCAGTATTTTCTCTCACTCTGCATGGATCTAGTGTTTGAAGCACCTTCATCTTCTGTTTTACACTCTTTTTACTATATTCTCTTAGAAAGTCACGTAATTTATCAATAGATCCCTGACGTACAGTACAAATACTACTACAGTTCCAAGTGTACACTGGGGCTTTTGGACGTCTCCCCATAGCCTCAGCAGCCATTACCTCTTCCTCATTTCTAGGGACCATTTTCTCTTTTTGCATCACACAACCATCCTTAACTTCATATGCTCTACCATTGGTGTCAACTGCATGCAACAAACTATTACTTTGAAGATAACTCTCTTCATTAAAAAATGGTTCAGTACTTGAACTGTGTTTCCATTCTCCCAAGAACACTTTACAAAAGTTACTTTTTTTCACTTCTCTTTTCCTTTTGCTTTGTGACTTCATTGCATTCACTAATTTTTCTAATCTACGCATCCTATTCAAAATTAGAATAAAAAGTTTTCTTTTTATTTCCAAAGCCTTACTTACAATATTTTCTATAAAAAAAAAATTCTTAATAAATTTTGATTTTTTCTTATATTTTTTCACATCCTTTAGCAAATTTAACATCACTCTTCTCTGAAACATTTTTCGACGAATGTGTTTAAAATCTAATTTTCGTGTTAAATCTGTTTGACATACTTCTGATTGTACATTAGCTTTTTTTTTGCTGTTGACTGTGTTGTTGCTTTGTACATAAAACTCTCTTTGTTTTACAGTTATTTTTGCCATTTTTTTGTTTTTTTAAAATCTTTTTTAAGAAATCTCTGCTCTGCTTACCAGTAGACTTTTTCTTTTTGCCATCACCAGCTTCTCCTGCTATTTTGTTTTTCCCAGTTTTGTCCAGATATACTTGTTGTTGCTTTTCTTTCCTTTTTCTTGTCCTTAAAGGCATTTGTTTTCACTGTTGCTCAGCAATACCTGCAAGGAACTAAAAAAAAATCCTTTTTGTAATTATAATTCATTTAAATATTTTTTTTTACTTTTCATTTATTTCAAATGTTTTTCCATTTGTCTCTCATTTGTGATTTACTAATTTGTGCACAGTACTAACCACCACAGTTGAAAAAAAACAAGCTGCCCCTTTCCTGCAAGTGCATTTTTTAACAGAACAACTGCAACACAAATTATATCTGTGGCCACAATTTCTGTGCACACACTGTGCTTCTAAGCAGAAAACAGAATTTGATTTGCAAATTCAAAGCACATTTACTACTCTGGTAGATCAAGTGATAATTGCTGTTACAGCCTTACACATTTTACCTGGAAAATCACAGAGGCAGAAAGAGCACATTTCCTAACAGCTACTTCATACCATAAGTATCTGCAACCTGGCTGAGTGTTTAGAGTAGAGCAAAGAAAAAGAGGCCTTGGTGACGTTGAATGTGTTTGCATTACACACAGACCTGAGTAGTACGCATGGGAGTGTTGGAGAAAAAAAACATAAAGACCCTACAGAACTTGGGTCGTATCGCCCAATTACTTTAATAACCAGTGATTCTAAAATATACGCTAAGTTACTCGCTGCACGATTAGCTCTCAATATACACAAAATCGTATCGGCTCGACAACACGGGTTCATCCCGGGTATAGATACCACAGACCATATCCAGAGAGTAATCTCATTGTTTGATTGGTGCGAAGTTTCAGGAGACCCTATGGCACTTATACTTTTAGATGCCGAAAAAGCCTTCGATAGGGTCTCCTGGAAATATCTCTGGATTGTGATGGCTAGATGTGGCATTGGAGATCCCTTTATTACAGCGGTAAAAATGTTGTACAGCAACCCGTCTGCCGGTGTTATGGTGAATGGGTCAGTTACAGCACCATTCTCTATCACTAGAGGTACAAGACAGGGGTGTCCTTGTTCACCCCTCTTATTTGCTATATATATTGACCCATTTATCCGAAGATTAGATAACAACGCATTGATACCATCCATTTGGATAAGAGATCAGGCCACCAAAACATTGGCATACGCGGACGATATCGCGCTGGTTACCAGTGACCCAGCGATTTCGGCTGCGGTGATTGAAGAGGAAGCTAACATTTTTGGCCAAATATCGGGCTATAAACTCAACCAATCAAAAACTCAGATTATCCTTAACAGTAAAATTGAGATGATGGATACACGGGTCATCGAGAAAGCTATATATCTTGGAGTGAGTATTACGGCCAAAATAGGGAATTTAGTTTCCGATAATATTGATCCATTAATTCAACGTACAAAAAAGGATTTGATTAGAAGTAACAATCTTCACTTATCCATTGTGGGTCGGTGTAATTTGATTAAAATGCTTTTCCTTCCAAGATTTCTTTATTTTTTTAGAACAATCTGTCTAGAATTTCCTTCACAAGTATTTAAAGATTTGGATAGTATGTTTTCTAGTTTTATCTGGGGGTACAAAAAATCCCGTAGAGCCTTGCGAACCTTTACTTTCCCTAAAGATAGAGGGGGCATGGGATTGCCCAACTTCAAGCTATATTACTGGGCTACTATCTTAAAATACTGCAATAAGCTTTTATTCACGTTTGCATCTAGCAGCGAAAGGGATATTCCAACTCCACAAGAGCTGCTATTAGGTAATGAATCCAGAGGTTGCCTGTGGCGTCATCTTAACGATAGCTATTTTAAAAAAGTTAAATTTAAGTCCATATTTGGTATTTATAAGACCTGGAATTCTGTTAGAAAACTTACTAATATTGGACAACTATCTTTCTACACCCTAATCCTTAAAAATAGCCATCTCCCTGGGATCTTCAATGATTTATGCATGGAAAGATGGTTTTTGAATGGGATTACGCATCTTGGATGTTTTTATACTCCATTAGGTATTAAATCTTTTGGCGACTTACAGCTGGAGTACAATTTAGAGCAACGGGATTTTTTTAAATATTTGCAAATCCGGGATTTTTTATTAAAAAGAGGAGGAGGGGATACGTCGTTTCAAAAGGTGCAGTTAATGGAGAATATGGCTTCGAGAAATAATCTCAAAATAGGAGAGATTTATGAACAACTGCTTCTGCGACAAACTGATGATCTTGATAAATACTTAAGTAAATGGCAGCTTAAGCTTGGTGTGTCCGGGGAAACTGTTCATCAATCTCTCTTACTATATCAGTCTATTTTAATGTCTACCAAGCTGCAGGCTCAGTTTTACAAAACTTTTTTCTTTTTATATAATACTCCCTATAAGATCGCTAAATGGGGGACCGGGAAGGGAACTACATGTCCTAGATGTGATCTAGCTGAAGCCGATAGTATACATATTTTTGCTACCTGTACGGCACTAACTTCGTTAGTGGCCGATATTTCAACATTTCTCTCGGAAGTTTTTAATACAAGAATAGAGATTTATGTTGAAGAGATTATGTTAGGTGTTGCTAATATCTCAAGACCGAAATATATGCAAGGTCTGGTTTTTGTGGCCATGGCTGTTTTTAGATTATGTATTGCGTCAGCTTGGCTTGATACAAATGCGCCAAGTTTTCAACAATGGAGATCACGCCTGTTGGCCACCTGTAGTTTAGAAGTAGCTATCTACCGAAGAAAGGGCTTGCGTAAGCGTAAGTTAGGGCTGGCAATTTGGGATCCCGTGTTGCAATGGTCTCAGAGTTAACGGGGTAATTCGTAAGCCATACTTGTTTTTTTTTTCTTTAGACTATTGTTAGTTCCGTAAAATGGTATGCTGTTTATTGATCATAACTGTTGTTTTTCATGTTGTTTTTTCTTTCTTTTCAATGCAACAGAATCTGAGCTGGGGGTGGGGGGTGGGTCTTCAGGTGGGTTTTTGTGTTGTATTAAGACAATTCCTCAATAAAGATTGGGTCTAAAAAAAAAAAAAAGGGAGTGTTGGAGAAGCTGCTGCGTGTGTCCCAAGAGTGTGTTTCTGCAGACTATGTATTGTCAGCTGCAAGAGACATGAGCAAGGAGATTTCCAGAACTGCATGAAGACTACAGGGATATACGTAACAGTGCATGTGTGCTAAGGGATAATTTGTGTAAACACAACAGGCTGCCCCTTTCCAGGGACTGCATTTCTTACTGAACAACATCTACACAAATTAAATCTCTGCCCACAATTCCTGTGTGCACACAGACTCATGCCATCTTTTTACGCACATAACACAGGCTGCCCCTTTCCTGGGACTGCATTTCTTACTGAACAACATCTTCACAAATTAAATCTCTGCCCACAATTCCTGTGCGCACACAGACTCATGCTATGTTTTTTGGAACACAACAGTGTCCCTGAATAGTACCAAATTACTGTTACAGCCTGATGCATTTCCCTTATCATTTACAGAAGCAGAAAACAGCACATGTCCTAACAGCTCCTTAAGACCATGTCCATGTGTTACAGGGTGAGTAATTAGACTAGATCAATTTAAATGAGGCCTTGCTGACGTTGAATGTGTTTGCATTACACAGTGCTATCTGAAACAGCACACAGAGCTGAGTACTACACATGAGAGTGTTGGAGAAGCTGCTGCGTGTGTGCCAAGAGTGTGTTTCTGAACACTGTGTATTGTCTGGTGCAAGACAGATGAGCAAAGAGACTTCCAGAATTGCATGAAGACTGCAGGGATGCATGTAACAGTGCATGTGTGCTAAGGGATAATTTTTGTAAACACAACAGGCTGCCCCTTTCCAGGGACTGCATTTCTTACTAAACAACATCTTCACAAATTAAATCTCTGCCCACAATTCCTGTGTGCACACAGACTCATGCCATCTTTTTACGCACATAACACAGGCTGCCCCTTTCCTGGGACTGCATTTCTTACTGAACAACATCTTCACAAATTAAATCTCTGCCCACAATTCCTGTGCGCACACAGACTCATGCTATGTTTTTTGGAACAAAACAGTTTCCCTGAATAGTACCAAATTACTGTTACAGCCTGATACATTTCCCTTATCATTTACAGAAGCAGAAAACAGCACATGTCCTAACAGCTCCTTATGACAATGACCATGTGTTACAGGGTGAGTGATTAGACTAGATCAATTTAAATGAGGCCTTGCTGACGTTGAATGTGTTTGCATTACACAGTGCTATCTGAAACAGCACACAGAGCTGAGTACTACACATGAGAGTGTTGGAGAAGCTGCTGCGTGTGTCCCAAGAGTGTGTTTCTGAACACTGTGTATTGTCTGGTGCAAGACAGATGAGCAAAGAGACTTCCAGAACTGTATGAAGACTGCAGGGATGTATGTAACAGTGCATGTGTGCTAAGGGATAATTTGTGTAAACACAACAGGCTGCCCCTTTCCAGGGACTGCATTTCTTACTGAACAACATCTTCACAAATTAAATCTCTGCCCACAATTCCTGTGTGCACACAGACTCATGCCATCTTTTTACACACATAACACAGGCTGCCCCTTTCCTGGGACTGTATTTCTTACTGAACAACATCTTCACAAATTAAATCTCTGCCCACAATTCCTCTGCGCACACAGACTCATGCTATGTTTTTTGGAACAAAACAGTGTCCCTGAATAGTACCAAATTACTGTTACAGCCTGATACATTTCCCTTATCATTTACAGAAGCAGAAAACAGCACATGTCCTAACAGCTCCTTAAGACAATGACCATGTGTTACAGGGTGAGTGATTAGACTAGATCAATTTAAATGAGGCCTTGCTGACGTTGAATGTGTTTGCATTACACAGTGCTATCTGAAACAGCACACAGAGCTGAGTACTACACATGAGAGTGTTGGAGAAGCTGCTGCGTGTGTCCCAAGAGTGTGTTTCTGAACAGTGTGTATTGTCTGGTGCAAGACAGATGAGCAAAGAGACTTCCAGAACTGCATGAAGACTGCAGGGATGTATGTAACAGTGCATGTGTGCTAAGGGATAATTTGTGTAAACACAACAGGCTGCCCCTTTCCAGGGACTGCATTTCTTACTGAACAACATCTTCACAAATTAAATCTCTGCCCACAATTCCTGTGTGCACACAGACTCATGCCATCTTTTTACACACATAACACAGGCTGCCCCTTTCCTGGGACTGCATTTCTTACTGAACAACATCTTCACAAATTAAATCTCTGCCCACAATTCCTCTGCGCACACAGACTCATGCTATGTTTTTTGGAACAAAACAGTGTCCCTGAATAGTACCAAATTACTGTTACAGCCTGATACATTTCCCTTATCATTTACAGAAGCAGAAAACAGCACATGTCCTAACAGCTCCTTAAGACAATGACCATGTGTTACAGGGTGAGTGATTAGACTAGATCAATTTAAATGAGGCCTTGCTGACGTTGAATGTGTTTGCATTACACAGTGCTATCTGAAACAGCACACAGAGCTGAGTACTACACATGAGAGTGTTGGAGAAGCTGCTGTGTGTGTGCCAAGAGTGTGTTTCTGAACACTGTGTATTGTCTGGTGCAAGACAGATGAGTAAAGAGACTTCCAGAACTGCATGAAGACTGCAGGGATGTATGTAATAGTGCATGTGTGCTAAGGGATAATTAGTGTAAACACAACAGGCTGCCCCTTTCCTGGGACTGCATTTCTTACTGAACAACATCTTCACAAATTAAATCTCTGCCCACAATTCCTGTGTGCACACAGACTCATGCCATCTTTTTACGCACATAACACAGGCTGCCCCTTTCCTGGAACTGCATTTCTTACTGAACAACATCTTCACAAATTAAATCTCTGCCCACAATTCCTGTGTGCACACAGACTCATGTCATCATTTTAAGCACATAATACAGGCTGCCCCTTTCCTAGGACTGCATTTCTTACTGAACAACAACTTCACAAATTAAATCTCAGACAACAATTCCTATATACACACAGACTCATGCTGTGTTGGTAGGCACAAAACACAGGCTGCCCCTTTCCTGAGTTATCAATTCTTACAGAACTAATGCTTTTTTCAAATGTGCTGCCATTTTCCTCTCTTTTCTTTCAAAGTGATTTCTGCTAAATGCTAACCATCACAATTAAAAAGAAGCTGTCCTTTTCTTTCAACTGCAAGTCTTACTTTTCAACAGCAACACAAATTAAATCTCTGTCAACAATTCTTCTCTGCACACAGACTCATGGTTTGATGCTAGGCACAAAACAGTATTCCTCATTGTTACCAGTACACATTAACTTATGGTGAAAACATACTCCATAATATTTTACATATTCAAAACAGTTAAATATCTCGCAAAACAGAAAATGTAAATCACAACTTTAAACAAATAATCATAATTCTTTTTTTTATATCAAAATTAACCACAAACACCCCCTTTCAAACTCATAACTCACCTTTAAAATTAGTTAGTTGTGAAAGAAATGTGGCAGTCACACAGCAGTTTATCAGACCAGAATCTCTGAGCTGAACACCTCTCTCCTCTCAGCAGAACCAGTTAATGGCACAGTTTCCCTCTCTTTTTTCACACATATACATGTTAATTTCAAATCTCAGTGCTTCCCACATTTTTTCAAATGAAATCACACATTTCTATTGGTTGAAAACTTCAACCCCTTTCCAAATGTACCCTTCCCCCAACTTGACTTCTGCCTGCTACCATAGCAACAGGTCATGGAACACAGGTGTGAGCAGAGAGGTCAGAAGTTCAGCAGACAATGTTTCATTTCCAAAGAGCAAGAGTGCTTGACTTTTCAAACCTAACAGCAAATCCAAACTAATGTTCTTTGTTCACACATTTTTCTGAACCAATACAATACATGCTTTTTAAAATTTAAACATACAGCCTAGTTTTTAGTGTAGAATGGTTTGAAACAGCCAATGAGTTCTTTTTATAAAAAAAAGTATGTGTGCCCCCATTTTTCAACTGTCTTTCATTTCTTTTTGCCTTTCTACTGAAAGACACCTCCTGAGTGCATCCAGATCTCCTTTGAAGATGTTCACAGTGTGGATTGTAGGTCAGAGCTATGTCTTCTGGAGTGAAAAATTTGCAGAAAAAAGAGGTATGGTGAGAGACCTTGCTTTGCCAAATGTAGACATCAAATGGATTGGTCAGAGAGGGTTAAAGTGGCACCAATTAATGCTTTTGGTGAAAACCTTTCTACATCTCCCACAGCCTAACCTTATTATTGTGCACTGTGGTGGAAATGACCTAGGCACTTTAACTGGGGTAGGTCTGGAAATGCTTATTAAGGACACCTTTGTGCAATTGATGTCACTTTTTCCACAAACTGCCTTCGTATATTTTAACATATGCCAAAGGCAAAAGTGGAACTGGTCCAACCAATTTTGTCCGCAGATTGACAAAGCAAGGAAGCACGTCAACAAATCTATTTCTGCTTTCCTCAGAGACTATAGTATGGGTTCTATATACCACAACAACTTGCGTTACAACATGCAAGACATTTATAGAGGAGACGGTGTACACTTCACTGATGAAGGCAACAGAGTCTTCCTCTTGAACTTTAGACTCTGCATCGGTACTTACTTGTAGGTACCAAAAAACAAACAACAAACACAACGGCTCTTTTTAGAGCCACCTTATATCTAAACACTTAAGTGCGCGCTGGGTGCGCGCACTCGGCGATATTTTTTTTCAAAATATAAATCTTTTTTTTTGCCCTACAAGGTCCTACTGTGACCCCCTTACAATACCTAGTGGGTCAATATCTCCCCACTCTGCCCCCTTTGTTTATCACCCCCTCTTTATGCGAGAGACAAAATGGCGGCCGCCGCTTCCTGATTTCCACCGATTCGAATGTTTACTGACATCTAACAACCAATCAGAAGTGCGCACGCACACGGCAAGGTGCGCGCACAGTACTTGCTCAGTGCGCGCACGCTGCGCGCTTACAGATATATATATTGATTTAAATGCTAATTTCTCAGGAAATACTGAACAGATTTACACCAAACCTGCAAAAGGCACTTCATTGACCTTATGGCTACCTCTCTGCCAAATTTCACATAATTCTGTTCAGCCGTTTGGGCTGTAGCTGCGACTAAAGTCCCTATGGAAAAATACATGGGGAAAACACGTTTTGGGACCCCCCTTTTTTCTCAGCCCCTGCTTGACGAATCACCCCGAGACTTTCAGGGTAGGAGCTGAGCGGAGCGCCCCATTAGTTTTGAAAATTTCGCGAGGATTCGTCAACCGGCGCCAAAGTTATTCAAAATAGAATTTTGAGATTTCCTATGGAAACACGGTCCTAACTATAACTACCTACTGGCGACCGCCAGTAGGTAATACACACACATATATATATAATATTTGAATACATTTATGTATATTTTAAGGAAGTCGAACTAAATTAATTTATTTTAACATTATTTCCTACGAGGTGACCCTACCTCCATTATGGTCTATGGGAGGGCGTTGAAGTACCAGTGGTTGGTCATCTGAGCTCTGAGCTGGAGTGCACATACTACTATTTTGGGTCTTTTTGTCTACAGTAACGATAGAAGTGCAGATTGGGAACAGCAACTGGCTTACCCTTTTTTTTAGTGGGTGTTTGTCCCTCCCTTAACCTCCTCTCCTTAGTCCTCTCTTGACCCCTGTGACAGCTCCGCAGTAAAGATCGGAGACGCGGAGGCGTAGACCTCCGCACATGGTTTGTGAATAGCATTTTGTAGTACGTCAGAAGTAACACTGAAGGAAACGTACAAAAATGCAGGTTGAGAATAGGCCCCACACTGCGGTGGCCAAGTTGGAAGCAACACATCTAAACATTCCAGCGCTGAGCTCTCTGAAGAGAGAGGTGGCGCAAACTCCAGACTATGAGGTAATGTCGCTCACGTATGAACTTCCAATAAATAACTCCGAAGAAAATCAACTTTCATTAAGAACAGTTCTGGTGTGCACTTCACTGTCAGTAAATGGAAAAACCACGAAAACACATTCTTTTCTTGTCAAACAATTCTATTTAATGAAATATTGCTTTTTAAGACGCGCGTTTGGTAACTTCCTGGCTTCTGTATGACACATTTAAATGATGAGACAGAGGGTCCAGAAATAGATCTTTTGGCAAACTGTCAGCAGAGCCACCTGGAGGGTTTCTCTATTTATTGGACTTCCTCCTGATCGGAGTAGAAAGGGAAGCTAGTATCTATTTTTGGGGATCGAGCAACAGGTGCAAACCAGCCTGAGTAGAGTAGCAACAAAGTAAGCAGGTGGCGTTCGCGGTGAAATCAGCATTGCCTGTTAGTATGTCACACACCACAGTGTGACTTTTCTCATGCTAGAAACTATAAGGTATTAATACATTTTATTTTATTATGAAGTGGGAGCAATAACGCCTAAATATCCAAGCACTGTATATCAAATTATAAAATCCAGAAATAAAGGCGAAGTGCAATGTTTCAACAACTACTTTAACACATTTCAAGTGACGGACTAAAGTACCACATACAAGAACCTGTTTTCGTTTAAGACTACGAAATGCATTTACTCTCGCATCCATCAATAATACCCATGGTGCATGCATATGGTCCTCAGCCTGGCGTTACCTGGTCCAGTAACAATAAACACCCTGCAGAACAAGCCCCGGCATGCATTTTGAGCCCTGACTAAAATTTTTTTTAAAAAGACTGCAGCGATGAAAAACAATATCAAAGACTGTTGCTTCCTGTGTAAATTGCACATATGAGACAAATAGTTTAATGTGTGATGATTCAGTGTACGTGTGAGATGTAAATAATTTTTAGATGTAAAATAGTATTGCATGTTTGTCAATACAAACACTAAAGGCCTCATTACGATGTCGGGCGGACGACTGATCTCATGATGACCAACTTCCGGTCGGCGGTCCCAACACCGATATTACAATGAGCCGCAGCCCGTGCAGGTAAGAGCGATGGGGCAATGGGGCCCGGTGGAGGGGGATTTCGACAGACGATAACTAGAGATAATTAATTATTTATTTAATTTTCTTTCGTCGACGTCTGTCGAACCCCCCCCACCGGGCCCCTCCACTCTTACCTGCATGGGCCGCGGCTGATTACAATTCGACCGCACATGGTGCGGTCGCATACTCCCATTTCTATATAGGAGCTTGGCTGCAGCCGTAAACTGGCTGCAGCACAAGCTCCCATATAGAAATGGGAGTTTCTGCTAATCCCTGCACCGCATGGCAGGCACCAGACAGTGCCTGCCACTCGGTGCAGGGATTGGCAGGGACGCAGCTATATAAACTTTAATAATAATAATAATAATATGTGCCCCCGAGTCGCCAACCGGAGTCCACTTGGGGGCCCTGCTAGGGGCACCGAAAGTCACGTCCAGACAGGCTTTTCATGTCAGAAAGCCTGACATGAAAAATCTGTGGGAAACCAACATTGTAATCCCGATGGCGGAAACACCTTACTCAAGGGATTACATGCCAGTTCCGACTTGCCGGTTTCACTTCCAACCGCCATCATTGTAATACAACAGTCGAAAGTGAAACTGAAGATGCCGGTCGGAAAGCTTCCAACCACAGGTTGGAGGCTATCCGACCGACATCAAAATAGGGTCCAAAATGGGAGGTGGAATGATACACCAACATCCAATAGCAAGAAGTAAGAGAGTAATACTCCTTAAGGTGCAGCCAATGCCCACTCAAAGTATATTTTAAATAATTGATAAAAATTGCTATAGACACCTGCTGTGCTGTCAAGGGAGACCTAAAAGAAAGACACAATATAATAGTCTGCATGCTATACTCAGATGTTTCTTAATAAAGTGCTAATTTGACAGACAACGGTCTTCAGTGAAACCTCACTGACTACAGGAGGATAACCTAAAGGCACTGTCCCTATCTGAATGACTGGGTCATAATGATAGGCCTTATTCCTTCGCTGAAAGCATTTTTGTTCACAAGGACATCTGGCCCCTTTTGCACTGTCTGAAAACAAAGTTAAAATACCGCACCACCAGGTGTCTGGTAATTTCCACTAGGAACTTCTATCCTCCCCAGAAGTCTTCTCTAGATGTTCTCAATCACCTCACCCTAGAGGTGAGGACAGCTAATGATAGGGCAGGTGACAGGGTGTTGTGAGGTCTGACTGACTCTGTCCCGTTAGGGTACACTGGTCCATTGGGCATTGCTGAAATCTTTAACCGAGAGATCATAGGTGAATACAAGATGTGAGGCTTGGCCCACCATCTGGACATGGAGCCCAATCCCACTGCTGCCTGCCTCACCCACTGGGTTAGCAGTCCTAACATGGTGACCTGCCACTCATTGGCCATTTACTGACCCATAGGGTACCAACACTGCTGAGTATGCCTGCAACTGCAGAGGGGGCCTCTGGGATTATACCTGTGAGCAGCTCAGTACCGGCATTGTGCTGACCTGTCCAGTTCATGTGTCCCTGGGTGGGTCCCATCTAGGTGGGCCCCATCCCTTCTTCCTGCAAGGGCCTGTCCCTTGCTCTGATCCTCAACAAAAATGCCATGTAACCGCTCCCCACTCCTTGGTTTTACGGGGCAGAAGCCCAGCACCTATTGCATGCCCAGTAACAGAGACCATTGCTCGATAGCACAGTCTCAGATCAAAGAACAACAAACAGCCACCACTTCATGACCAGTAATCTCTACAAGGAAATATGATTCTGAGCAATTTTCTGTACCGCCATGACTCTAGTCCTGGTTTGCATTTAAGTGTGTCCCTCTCTCCATGTATGCACTGCTGTGTACTCGCCTTTTTCTATATGAAGCTACTTCTCTCTATTCTCACAGCCCTTGGCATAATGCAATTCACCATCTGATCCAATAATGCTTTCACCAAATGTTCTCATACACTCGCTTCTCAAACAATTCAATTTACCATTGTCATAATACTCTCCCATCTTGAATATGCCAATCGGTTATACCTTAAAATGCAGTTCTTAACACTACAAATTTACAAAGAATTCAGATTTCAGCTACCAGGCAACTTTTCAACATACCACTGCCGGCTTGCATAATTCCATGCCGTATATCACTTGACTGTTATTGGTAGCTAGACAGATTCCCTTTATGTTTGGATCTTTTTTTATCATTATTCAACACAACACAGTACATTGTAAGCCACCCCACCAAGCTAAATATGGCTGAACCTCTTTGCAGTCTGATTAACAATAATAGTTGCCTCACAGTTCATAACACCAGGAGATTGTGGCATATTGAGCATAACTCCTGTGAGATTTAGTCACCCAAATGTTCAGATAAAAGGAGCGATTAAGAAGAATACATGTAACAAAGTGACAAACAGCATGAACATATGAACACTTTAACAAAAACAGCCCCTCTTACCTGTCACCTTACTCTAAGGACACCACATTAGTCTCACAGTAAGGTAGACATTGATGGGACCTGGTCCACACTCAGAGAAAATAGGGGTTATGTCTCCATTCCTCACAAAAGGGAAGAGTCATCTCAGCGCCTGGCATTTTTGAAAATTTATATAAAAATGTGTGGGCTCCTTTTGGGAGAGCATGAAAGTATAACACCTTAGGCCTTGCTAGGTAAGTCTTCATTGCTTGTATCTCCATGTTTGTAAATCCCTTTTCACAAGAACAGATGTTTCCTTTGTAATGATGATGGGCACACATCAGAAACCACCATATTTAATTTCCTTTTCTTGCTCCTCTTTTTAAGGATTTTTACACTAACTCCTAGTGTTTTTAGATGGACCATCACTGTACTCTTATTAGCTTATCTCACTGTGGCAGGCTCAGCGGGTAATCTGCAGCCGCGGCCCGTGGAGGGAGTTCCGTGGGGCGGAAAGGCGGGGCGGGGGAGGGGCAGGGTGGGGGTTACTAAAGACCGGAATATGGATAATTGGAGGTAAGTAAACAATTAAATAAATAAAACGAATTTCGTAGCGCGCGCTGCATCGCATTTTGCGATGCAGGGCGCGCAACGAAATTCGTTTTATTTAGTTAATCCCTGGGAGTGCTAGCCATTCCCAATAGGGTCGCAAATTGCGACAGCCTCATTAATATTCATGAGGCATGCAATTTGTGACCCCCTTGGCAATCGCAAACATTGTCTGAAACACTGTTTGATTTGATTTGATTTGAGCATTTATAAAACGAACACCTGCCCATGGGCGTCTAGGCGCTAATACCAGGAAGTTCAGCAAGGTTGCCAATGAGACTGAGTATGAAAGGTTAGTTGATGAAAAGCCAGGTTTTTAGTGCTTTCCTGAAGGCTACCAGTGTTAGGCTGTTCTTTATGCCGGCTGGGAGCATGTTCCAAGTTTTAACAGTCCCTACCAGGAAGATTCTTCCACCCCAATGTGCTTTCTTAAACCTGGGTGTTTGTAGAAGTTTGCAGTGAGCAGATCTTAGCTTTCTGGGCGGTATGTACCAATTCAGTTGGTTCTTCAGGTAGTGAGGACCAGACCCGTGCAACGCTAGGCATTGGGATTTGAATTTGATCCTCTTGTCCACTGGGAACCAGTGCAAGGTTCTCAACTTGTGAAATACTGGCTGGAAGTTCGGGATACTCAGCAGCAGCCTGGCTGCCGCATTTTGAAGATGCTGCAGCTTTTGAAGGTGCTGCCTTTGGATACCTACATACAACGCATTACCGTAGTCCAATCTGGACAAGGCCTTTGCTGTCACCAAGATTTTTAAGGTGTCCGGTGGAATGAAGGGGCGAATATTCCTGATAATCTTTGCGATAAAGAATATGGACGAAGTGAGGAAACTAATCTGGTTTTTGAAGGTCAACTTTTCGTCAAAGATAAAAACCTAGATTGTTTGCCTTGTGCACAGGGACTGTAAGGTTTCCCAGGCTGGGTGGCCACCATCTAGGTGACCAAAAGGAGGTATCTGTACCCAACAGGCAAACCTCCGTTTTTCCACCATTCAATTTCAGGCAGTTAGAACTCACCCACTGGTTGACCTGGGTCATGCAGAGATTAAAACGATCCGCTGTCTCTTCAATGTTGCTGGATACTGACACTACTAGCTGGGTATCATCAGCGTAAGAGACCACTGAGAAGCCAAACTGCCTGATGATTTTAGCCAGAGGGGAAACGTATAGATTAAACACCGTAGGGCTTAAGGCCGAGCCCCGCGGCACCCCACACTGATTGAGCTCTATCAGAAAGGAAGGAGGTCAGCAGCTTAAGGGCAGTACCTCTGATTCCAAATTCTGAGAGCCTGTTGGCTAAGATTACACGGCTCACCGTGTCAAAAGCCACCGATAGATCTAATAAAATCAAGGTGGTCTTTCCCCCAGCGTCCAAATTTTATCTCAGTTCTTCGGCAGCCATGACCAGCGCTGTCTCCATGCTATGCTCCTCTCGGAAACTATTGTGATGGGTCCAGAAGTTGAGATAAATGTAGTAAGCTGCATATTTAGTATTTTCCACAGCACCTTTGCCGGGAAGGGTATTCTCGAGATAGGTCTATAGCTGCTGGGAGAAATGAGGCTATTTTCCAAGCATCAGGGAAGATGCCTGAGCAAATGATCTCTTTGAAAACAACCCCCAGTTGTTCACTGACAATTTCAGGAATAAGGTGCAGTATTTTCTGAGGGCAAGGATCTAGTGGAGCCGCAGATTTGGAGGTCTTAACCTCCTGGATGATCTGCTCAACGGGGTCGGGGGGAGTCAGCAGATTTGGTGGGGAGGGTGCTGTGCCTGCTGGAGGCTTCCCAATTATGGTATTGCCATAATCCCTAAGTGATTTGTACACTGCCTCCACTTTGTCGCATAAAAACTGTGCCAATAAGTTACAAAACTCTGCGCTACTTTCCATCCTAAGGGGCTCTGGTAGTTTAGTTAGGCTTTTAACTATTGAAAACAGCTCCTTACTCAAGTTATTTGCCTGCAAAATTTTAGCTGTGAAGTATTTGCTTTTCTCTCCCAAAATCAATTTCTTATAGTCGGCCAAAGATTGCGCGTATTGTGTTTTTTCTGTTGGGTCGCAATTCAGTCTCCTTCCTTCTACAAATTTGTTTCTGGGTTCTTAGTTTGTCGGAGAAACAAAGTTCTGTGGGATTTTTCCAGCTGATGGAAAAGGTCTTTACTGGGTTCTGGGGGTCCACTGCAGCTTTAATCCTGGAGGAGAACCTGTGCGCAGCAGTATTGGCATCTGTGGTGAGGTCAGGCTGTGTTCTAGAGAGGGACGCTTGTAAGGAGGGGAATCAATGTTCCTTCAGTCCCGCTCTTTGACTGTGACCCGAGGGCTGTAAGGTTTTGTGGAGTTCTGATTGATTGATTGATTGATTGAATACTTATAGAGCGCAGCTATCACCCTACGGGTATCTTGGCGCTTTAGACTGAGGAAACCATACCAGAACAATAGATAGAGAACAAGAAAGCGAATCTGGGTTAGATTTTAGGGTAGAGCCAGGTTTTGAGTCCCTTACGGAATTCAAGTAAGGACTTGCATTGTCTCAGATTCAAAGGAAGCTTGTTCCACATGCCGGGAGCTGCTATGCTGAAGGTCCTACCGCCTACCCGGGAACGTTTAAATCTCGGGACTACCAGTAGGCCAGCTGTGGAAGAACGGAGCTGCCTAGTTGGAAGATATCGGGCGAGCTTATCCTGCAAGGGAGCAGGACCCAGACCATGCACTGCTCTAAATGTCAGACATAGGGACTTGAAAAAGACCCTCTCCTTGACCGGGAGCCAATGTAGATCTCTCAATGCGCCGGTAGCCGAGGAGCTACGTCGTCGATCAAGCACCAACTTACTTACTTACGGAGTACATTATTGGTCTGACCATGGGACTGGTAACACCTCTGAAACCTTCAAACAAGAGTTTGAGGTAAATATACCATCTAAGGTGTGTCCTTTGTTGTGTGTGGCATGCTCTACAATCTGTCTCAGAGAAATGCTAGCCATGGTGTCCACCAATAGGGCTGTGTTGTGATCCTCCCATTTTTCTAAATGGCAATTAAAATCCCCCATCACTGAGAAGTCGGCTGCGTCGCAGCTAGATTCAATGAAGGGACTAAAGGAGTCTACAAAGGTGGTTCTAGCCCCAGGGGGCCTGCATAACAAAAGTCCCTTGAACGTATAAGTTTTACTTAATGTGATCCGGAAGGATAGAACTTCACAGTCTAGGGTGCTTCCTGCTGTCGACCCCGCGACTAACAGGTGGTCTCTAAAGATAATTGCTAGCCCTCCACCCCTCTTGTCAGCATGATCTGCTCAGAAAATCACATAGCCTGCAGGGATGACCGGTCCCAAATCTGTTAGAGGTTTTGTCAGCCCAAGTTTTGGTGACAAAGGCTAGGTCGAGCTCATGAGATCCCACCATCTCTGCGAATTATATGTTGTGTTTTGCAAATGAACGCTCATGAATAAGCATGCCCTGGAACAACTTTGTGCCTCCTGAATGGGAATGTTTGTGAGGTATTGTAGCCGAGCTGTTTCTGATCCAAGCAAAGCTCAGGGGTAGTTTCCACTGTTTGCATTGCCTGGGCTCACTCTGTAAGTCTAATAGGGGGAAGTTAGACTTATTGTCTACCAAGTTAAATGCCAGCAATTCATCCCTGGAATATTTGAGGCCAGATCTACCCTCTAGAGGGCAACGGGCAGGGGTTATGGCCCTGGGCCTGGCCTAGGCACGGACGGGCATAGATGGGCGTGACTTGGGCGCGCCTTCGGCTCGCCAGTGTCACGCCCGCTGCGCGTCCTCTCAAGCTTCTCCCGAAATAGGTGGTTGCGGCGGGAAACTACACCGCACATCATAAACTCTTTAAAAAGTTTTTTAAAGTAAAGTAAAACATTACATTAAGTTTAGCGAGTCGCAAATTGCAAGTTGCAATTTTGCGCAATTTGCGACTCGTTAAACTTAATGACCGTACATTTGGCCCTCTGTTAATACCTCCATTTTTGCCTCCATTGCCTTAATTACGTGCAATTACTTAATTACTTGAAAATAGATAACATTCTGAAGTATGTACAATGTACACTCCGATGAATTAAAGTGTTGCTTTCCTGTTGGCTTATTACAAAAGCACCATTTCAGTTTATGGGTGACCACAGCAGCAGACTTCTGTTCACTTTCTCAACCGCAGTTGAGCTTCGCCTTTCCAAGGCCTCTTCCTCCAAGAGAGGTGAGAAGAAAACGTATTAATGGAGCCTTTCTGGCATTTAATGTCTGCACTCATAGTATATCATGGAACTACCTCAATTAACATATATGTTGAGTACAAAAATAGATTTGTAACTGCTTGAGAAACCTGTTGTTTTATTTTATTAAGCTTACATGTAATGTTTACTCTTTCACATAGTGTTGGTTTTATAGGTCGAGCGCTGTTCTGCGGCATGCTGTATTGGTGTATGTTTTTGAAGCCCCGGCCACTCTCTGCCCATATTTATCATTGGCGTGTGTCATTGTCTTTCATAAATGCTGGCTTCTGATTCCTTATTAGGCTTGTAAGTCCCTCCTTGTCTTCATTTGTAACCTCCCATGAGGACTGGCCCTTTTACTCCGGTTGTTACAGGGTACATCTTCTCAGGCGCGTAGCTAGGGGGGGGGGGGCGGTGGGGGCGGACTGCCCCAGGCGGCACTATATTAGGGCGGCCGCTCGGCACTGGTGGGCCGTTGTGGCTGCGGCGGCCTTTATAATTTATTTAGGGACACAGTGAGTGTCGCTAAATAAATTATAAAGTCCGCCGCCGCCGCAACGGCGCGCTCGGCCGGGCGGCCCAGTTTAAGTGCAAGCAGCGCGCTGCGCACTGCGCGCACTGACCTACTTGGTTGAGTGCGCCAGTGCGTCAGCGCCCTGCTGCAATTGCCACCATGGTCCATGACCGTCTTTAATCTGCCCGCCGCCCACGTATACTTTGCAGGTTGACTGGTCCCATCCCAGCCTGCTCCAGGGCCGTCAATCTTGGAGAGCGCGCGCTAGCGCTACCAATGACGGCCCTGGGCTACATTTTTGCCCGGCCCTCGCGATGAGAACGTAGCGGTGACGCGTCACGCGCTTTACCACTACGCACTCTCGTGAGGACCCAATTTGTGGCCTGGGGCAGTCTGCTGCGTGGATAATTCGTTTTCTCTGCAGCGCAGGAGAAAAGCACCTTTCCTGACCCCTGCAGCTGCTTATCACATCAGGCTGTGACACAAAGTTTGACGTAATGGGGCAGTAGGTAAGAGAATGTGTGACTATTTTCTTTTCTTTTTAAAAATATGCGCAGGCCCAGCAGGACACGTACTTCGTGTGCGCTTCATTTAAACAGTTTTTATCATTATCATGGCTGATGCAGAACAACAAGAAGACAATAACAAATGTCCCAATAACGCTGGTGATTAATGATCCGCAGGAGAGCAATAATTTGTCTGTTAGTAGTTTTTAAATGCAGATGAACTGTATTTTGTGTGGAAGCTCAGTGGGTTGCTGCCTTTGCCACAGAGATCCTTGTGTTACTTGCAGTTCAGAAGTTACAATCCTAACATAGGACAGTGATCAATGAACTGTCACCAAAGAGCTGCATACAAACATGAATGGTATAGATTTTTTGTTTTGTGATACAGTTAGAACTTCCTCAGTCTTTCATAATTCTAATGTTGCTAAAATGAGTATGTTTGGGCAGATACACATTTTTATCAGTAAAGCTGACCCCCATGGAATACTCTTTAAATCCTAAGGTTGTGTTTCCCCAGACCAAACCCTCTCAAAATATACTGCCCACCAGTATGGATGACATGTGATTCCTACACCTTGTAATCCTCATTGGCTTATGTGACATTCCCTGTAGACTGATTTACATACTTGTATGATTCATTGTCTCTGTATAATGTGTTTGTGGTGTAAAGTGCTGACACACTACACTGATATGAGTAGCGCTAAACAACAAATGCATATGAGAGAGGGGCTACGGAGCGATGAGGGGCACTGGTGGAGGGTGGCAGTGAGGGAATCTGAGGAGGAGGTAGTTGGAGGGGCTGTGGAGCGATGAGGGGCACTGGTGGAGGGTGACTGCAGGGCTCGAGTCGGGTACCAGGCAGGTGGACGGCGTCCCCTCACTTATTTTAATGGGAGCTCGATTACTGGAGCAAATTGAGCCACACATTTACTCTTTGGCCTCTCTGGGGCGAGATCGGAGCTCATTCAGAACGCTGCTCATGCGCTGGCTTCTCTGATGCAATGGCATCTAAGGGATGAGCGAGGGGAGGCAATGAGTCTGATGGTGCAAGCCACCTTTCGTGACATCACTTGCTGTTGTGACGTCAGCGTCCCCCCACTTCTTTTTTTAGGACTTGTGCCCTGGGTGACAGTGAGGGAATCCGAGGAAGAGGTCATGGTGTGGAGGGGGAACTAGGGTGAGATGAGGAGCACTGGTGGAGGGTGGTAGTGAGGGAGTCGGAGGAAGAGGTCATGAGGGGGAGAGGCTACACAGAGATAAGGGGCACTGGTGGATGGTGGCAGTGAGGGAGTCCAAGGAGGAGGTCATGAGGGGGAGGGGCTATGGGGAGATGAGTGGCAGTTGTGGCGTGAGACAGTGAGGGAATCTGAGGAGGAGGTCACTAGGGGGGCCATGGAGGGATGAGGGGCACTGTTGGAAGGTGGTAGTAAAGGTATTTACGGAGAAAAAGGTTATTAGTGTGGCGCCAAAAAAGACTTTTGCATCAGCGCTAAAGCCAACCCTGTCATGGCCTTTCTGTTTTTGTTTTTTTAATTAGCAGTCGGGTCATAAGGGCTACTGTGGAACATACTTTAAAGTGCATGCTAATTATATTTACTGCTATATTCAATGTTTTAAGTTTGAAGGTGATTTTACTAATGTTTTTACCAGGAAAAAGCAAAGTGGAGCCCGATGGTGCCTGATATGGGGCTGGGGCCCAAGGTCAGCTGTGAGATAAGGTGCATTGGCGAGAGGAGTAGTGGATAATCAAGCCTGTAAGGGAGTGCGTTGCCGAGTCCGGGGTCAGGTGGAGGTAGTAATGAAGAGGGATTCTCCCTGAAGGCTCGCACAGAGGGAGCCTGTAGGGGAGTGCGTTGCAGAGTCCGGGGTCAGGTGGAGGTAGTAATGAAGAGGGATTCTCCCTGAAGGCTCGCACAGAGGGAGCCTGTAAGGGAGTGTGTTGCAGAGTCCAGGGTCAGGTGGATGTAGTAATGAGGAGGGATCCTCCATGAAGGCTCGAACAGATGGAGCCTGAGTAGTATCACTTGCCTGATACTCCCACCTCAGAAACCTCCTCTTCCCATCAAAGGAACATTACCTGGAAAGTGATAATATTTAGAAATAGATTTGGAAAAGAGTGAGTTTTACTGGTCCTGTTTTTCTTGTTTCTTCTGAATATTCAAGGAGTGCCGCAGCGCCGGAACAGTTTGTCCCGGGTCTTGGATAGAGTTGAACAAGTTCCCATGGCCCCCACAACTGTGTTTAAGGATTGTGATCATAATGTGTCGCCCCTCCCTGTATTTTAGCTTTGGGCCCCCAGGCAGGCTGTGCACCATGTGTGTGCTGAGGCTGCTGTGAAGGAGAGATGCACTATTACAAGCTGGTTTTGGGTACCAAGAGCACATGTCTTTTCATTCCCAGGGAGTTGGTTGCTGCTGCTTGGAAGTAATGACAGGGAGCGACCCCTGGTTGTTGCATTTGGGCCACCAGAGTGGGCTTTGTATCCGGTCTGTGTTGGCAAGGTGGAGCTGACTGACCCCTTTGTGCTGCGTTTAGTTTTAAGGGCACACAGTGAGTCATTCCCTGTGAATAATTAATTTGCTGTTTTTGAAAGATAAAGAATCACAGGCTTCGACACTGTTAAGTTGGTTTTGGGTCCACTGAGCACATCACGTTTGTGCAGGTCCCCACTGCTTTAATGGGGGGGACCATAATGTATGGTCATTTAATGTCAGCTGTAGATGAAGGTTACATGAACAGTGTCATGTATGTGCATGTTTGCATTGTGTTGAGGGGATTACCAGGTAATTGTTCACGCAGTTCTCTGATGGATGTCACATGCGGTTTTTCTGAGTTCCCAGATAGATCATGCAGTCTGTGTGTTCTCTTTTGTACTGCCTGTCACCGGTGTATTCAACAGTGTAGCCTTGGACTGTGTCATGTATGTGCATGTAACTTGCATGATCAAGGTAACTACTAGCGGTGATACTACGTGTCTCTCGGACCTCTTTGAAGTGCATGCCCTCTCCCCCCCTCTGGGGGGGGGGGGGGCGGCAATCTGAGGGACAGCCCCGGGCACCACAAGCTCTAGCTACGCCGCTGCATCTTCTTTAGTCTGAGAGCACTATTTTCTTGAATGTGTTTCTCTTACTGCAGGAGGACAGGAGGGTCTCTCATGCGCAGTTGTGACCACCGGCTTGAATCCCATATGGTGCGCGACAGCAGTAGATTAACATTTAACAAAAATATTGAAATTACGAAATAGCCCACTCGTTTTTCTGTGAGGAACACGATTGATCACTTCGTAGGCTGAGCTCCCACCGCTGCGACGACATGTGTGGCCCCTGCACGAAAACCATGAAATAATGAGACGGATGAAAGAGTGAGTCAGATTAGTCCGTCTCAGCCTTTCATCCTTCCAGAAGTATCACTCTGTACAGTATTTTTCAAAACCCCATTTTTTAAGGGGTGTGCGCTATACCTGTGACGAAATGATCAAAGCACTAGGACTGGAGTATAAGGGAAAGCACACGCGCACCCCGTTTCATGATGTACCCCAAGTCACCTGAAGCGGTACTTTCTTGATAACAAGGTCAAATGTTTGCCATTGGGTCCCAGTCAGTTTATCTCAACAAGTCCCCAAAACACAAATATTTTTAAGTAAAGGCTTCTGGGCGCACATTTCACTTTTACACTTCCGAGTGCACCCGTTAAAGGCAGGAAAGTGAACACATTTTCACCAGGAGCAGCTGGGACTGCTAGAAACCAGCTACTCCCTTGTCGTTTTGTACTATGTTGTATTCTGTTGTAATTGATTGTAAGGGTAATTTATAAAGCGCACTGTGACCAAAAATGATATTCTGGCGCTATACCCACTATGTAAGAAAACAGCTGATGGGTAAACTGAAGAGCGGGTCGCTAGTAAGGGAATAGCCAGGTTTTCAGTGATTTCCTGAATTTTAGTAAGTCAGAGTGAGATCGTAGGGGAGGGAGCTGGTAAATTATTCCATATCCGAGCTGCATTGACGGTAAAGGTACGTCCTCCTAGTCTGACTTTTTGAAATCTGAGTTCTTGGACATAGCTGCCTGTGGTTGATCGGTGGTTTCTGCCAGGAGTATATTTTTTTGTTTGTTTTGTAAGGGTTTTGGTCTTTTATTGTGTAGTGCCTTATGGACAATACAGAGAGATTTTGTGCGAGCCGTTTTAAACTATGCTCTGGTGAACGTGGGTAAACTGGTATGTAGTATTACGCTTACGCCACGCTAAATTGTTATGCTTTGTGATGTTATCTTAGAGAGTGTGCTGTGTTGTGTTTTGCAGTTATGTTAATTATCCTACAATATGTTCTGCTGCCTTGTACTATGTTATCCTATATTATGCTGTGTTGTTGGGTTCTCCTTTGCTGTGTAATGCTGTTTTTCTGTGTTACACTTCGCTATGTTTTAGGTCATGCTGTGGTACGTGATGCGTTGCTGTATTATGGTGTTTATCCTATGCTACATTAGGCTGTTTTGCAGTACTCTGACCGATGTTATGCTATGCTGCTGTGTTATGTTTATGTTGTACTGTGCTGTTTTGCCATGGTATACCATGCCACGTTATTCTATGCTATTTTAGTCTGCATGTGTTTGGGCGTACATGTCGTCACGGCACTATGTCCCCAAGCCTGGGCTTTATATGTACTAAGGGTGCATTCTGGGAGTCATAGTTTTGGTCTGCTTCCATTGAGCCCGGGGTGTGAGGTTGTGACACTGAGAGTGACGCGTGGCATACCATAGCCCACACAGGTTATACAATGTAGTGTTAGGTTACCGGTAGCTTTCAAAAGGACTTCTCATTAACTCATCTATGCATCGTCATAAGATCTTAGAAACTATTAAGAAAACAAAAAAAATAGGCACAATCTATCAAAAGATCATTAATCACTCCGAAGATGATTTACTCTCGGTAGAGAGTAAATGGCAAAGGAGGCTAGATATACTAAAGGTCGATATAGGTAGATCCATCGAAATATCCATGAAGGTACTTTTCAATGGATCCCTTCAAAGCCAGCATTATATGTCTGTCTTCGATCTTTATTATTCCCCGGCTAAGCTCGCCAAGTGGAAGGTCAGCGGCGATTTTAGATGCAATCGCTGTAAGGAGGTGGATGCGGACTCTATCCATATGTTCTTCAAATGCGAAAAATTACTTCGTTATATCACAGATATAGAATTTTTTATTAATAATAATCTACGGATTCTCGTAAAACTTTCTCCTGAGTTGGTAATTTTTGGTGTTCAAGTAGATCAACTTGGGAAAAGACCTTTCCCTGAAGATGCATTTTTGTTCATCTGCATGTCCGTTTTCCGTTTTTGTATCACTTCTCGATGGATTGACAAGGAACCTCCGACCTTTCATCATTGGCAATGCAAGCTAATCTCTATTTATCATTTAGAATTGGCTATGTATAAACTTAAGGGGATAAGGAAAAAAAAACAAGGTCTGAAAATCTGGGACCCAGTCACTAAATGGATCTGAGGGATCTACTCCATTTCTTTTATGTACCTTTTTTTTTTTTTTCTTCTTCTAAATTCATTTATATCATGCTTGCTTGTTTGTTTCACTGCTCATTGCCCGACTGTTTGTTGTAAATAAAAACTGTAAATAAATAAAAAAAAAATAAAAAAGGTTACCGGTAGCTTACGGCAGACGTTTTGTTATGTTCTGCTGTGTAGGCAATGGCCTCTTTTTAGTGGTTATTTAAACTATTTGCATATTGAAATAGGGAATATGTCACAGTTATAAACTGAGCTGTCAATACCACGTGTGTTCAGATTTTCACATTAGAAGCAGAGGCGACGCTGCCAACTTTCAGTGTGCACTGTGTGTCTGACAATGCCGTCGAGTCGTTATCTACCGGGCGATAACAGCAAAAAGCAACAGTTTTGCCTGTATCTGCAGCTGCTCTTGCACGCTTTCATTCCCCTCCAGAACTCTCAGCGAAGCACAGGGCGCCCAGAAGCCCTTTCTGCTTACAGTGAGAACACAGCACTGTATGCCAATACTTCATGTGGCGATTAGCATAGTACATGCACAGAAATGGATTGCACACAGGGCCGGACTGGCCGTAGCGGGCACCGGGCAATCCCCCGGTGCGCCCCACGGGTGGGGGACGGTTTTGAGCCCCTGGGGGCCGTTTTTCTTACAGGGGCGTTTCCGGCCCTGTAACAAAATCAGACGAAAACCGGCCCTGGGAAAGAGCACGGCGGCACCCCCAAGCCCCGGGGGGGGGGGGGGGGGGATGGGGAATGGTTGGCCGAGCACTTTGCCAGGGCCAGTTTTGGTTCCCAGTCGGGCCCTGATTGCACAATGTGGAAAATGCTGTTTTATTGAAATGCGCACTCTGTGGTTAAAAGGACCCTTTCCATCCGTCGGCGCCTCCGTCCGTCCACATATACCTGTCTATCTACCTATCCTACGGTATCAAAACCAGTATACCTCGGCACTCTGTATGCTTCTTTGTAAACACAATTTTACAAACTGTAGTCAGTGATATGGTTCACCAATATAGCTCCTTCCAGGAAAAATAGTCCCACAGAAAAATATTTACAAAAAACTGTTGTCGAACTGGGGACACTACCGCGGGATACGACATCTGCGCCAGGATTAAATGGGCATATTACAGCCCTGGCGAACATACGTGACTGAGAAGACCTGACCATCATTTAAGTATTGAATTATGCGATACCAACTATATGGAATAGGACACATATACTATTGACAGGTGGCATATACTCATTCTGGGAAGGACAATTGCTGAAACTACCCTGCCACTTTCTACTTTGCACCTGTTATTCGACTGGCTGGTGATCAACGTCAAGTTGATGGTACAACACGTCTACTATTCTAATTACTGGATGTTTGTGCGCTTGGAACAATCCGGAATTAAAATCATATTACCCGTCTCTGGAAATTTAAGCCTTGAAAGAGTTACCATCGGAAACACGTGTCGGCTGTTTCCATAGTTGACAACACACGAATAGTACCTCTGTGGGACTTTCAGTATAATCAGACACCTTTGTGATTTGTCATGTGACTGTGGATATATCCTCTTCCCAAACAATAAAATACAGTAAAACGACTGTGCATCAATCTACAAATGCTGACTGCACATTCGCCAATTGAGTGCATTATTGTTTTCACTGAACTTAAATAAAATGTCACAGAGGTTTGCCCAAAACCCTTGATATCTCCTGTTCCATAGTTCTCGCATTTGCGAGAGTTTAAGCTATTGGTATTGTAAAAGACAATGCCTTTTATTTATGTGTTAATTATCAAAACAGATAAATAAAAGGCATTGTTATTTAAAATGCCAATAGCTTAAACCCTAGCAAATGCGAGACCTATTGCATTGCAAATGCTTGTTTTTTTAGTTCAGCAGGGTCATCACCGTAGGCCATTATGTAAAACACCGCCACTGTCAGAAGGTCATGTCATGTCACTTCCTGGATGTCTTCAGTGGCTGAACATTTGGATGATGTCACTTCTGCTGGCATTTTGGTGAATTGAAGTTCACGACTATATGAAGTTTCGAAGTCAAAGGCTTCCAATTTCACATACTTTAAAAAAAAAACTTTATCCAGCTTTGCAAAGTGCACATCAGGCAACATTTTGAAACAAGCATTTACAATGCAATAGGTCTCGCAACTGCGAGTTTTTGAGCTATTGACATTGTAAATGGCAATGCCTTTTATAAAAAATTAAAAGGCATTGTCATTTACAATACCAAAAGCAACACCTATTGCATTGCAAAGCGCGGTGTCCGTGAAGTGGGCGCTGCACTCATTAAAGTAAAAAAAAAAGAAAGAGCATGGTGTCCCTGAAGCGGGCACCACGCTCAATATTAAATGTAATAAAATAATAAAATAAACCCAGTGCAGTGTCCCTGGAGCGGCCACCGCACTCGGTATTAAATTTAAAAAAATGATAAAATAAACTGAGCGCGGTGCCCCTGAAGTGGGCGCCGCACTCAACATGCAAATACAACAAAATAAAGCAGCTGCCATTATCCCCATCAGTGTCAATAACAAAAATAGTGCTCACTCACTAGTTAACAAAAGACACACAATTGATGGCCGGAATGCAGAACAAATCAAAACTTTCAATAGATAAAGCAGTCCATGTAAAGTGCCAAGTAAAAGATCCAGTCCTTATAGGCGGTAACAAATGGCGACAAGGCAGTATCAAGGAGGGACTAACAAGCCTCATAATGAATCGGAAGCCAGCATTTACCAAAGAGAATGACACCAGCCAATGAAAAATATGGAAGGAGAGTGGGCGGGGTTTCCACAGCATACTCTATTACAGCATGCCTCACAAAGCGAGCAGCGCATGCGCGCTGCCGCTAGGCTCGACCTAAAAATACAAGAAGGGCCCTGTGAGACAGTGGACAAAACTTTCATGGTTAAGACAAAAAGTCTGGTAAGTGGGGAATGGGAGGTGAACTGCTATTGCAGACAACCTATGCTGCCACTTAGGGATGAGGGCAGTCTTGAGTGCAGCCAGATTCCTGCAGCCTGACTTCCCCCCTTCATGGGTGAGGAATCAGAGCCTGAGAAGTACTTTTGAAGGCCAGGTAGGGCTTTGTTCCCATTCTATACCCACACTCAACATTGTACACTCAACCTCTGCAATGACATTTGCCTCAGTTCCCTGTTAGATAGCAGGAAGCACACTTTTGGCCGCAATCGAGTCGAGTGAGAAAGTCTTCCAGAGCCCAGCAGGATGTGTTTTGGAGCATGCGCAAAAATGTCAGCAGTGCATTCTGCATGTCCCAGTGGCGAGAGGGACACCCTCTTCAAGTTCCTTACATCCTCTTCGAAGGTATTAAGGGGCACATCAGCAACAACCGGCGATAATTATCGCTAAGCGCACTTAGCGCTAGGATAATTATCGTCGGCTAACGTGCATTTTTATCGCTGAGATAGCGTGCTATTAGCAACGCTTATCTCAAAAGCGATAAAAATCCTAGCGCTAACTACCAAATGTGAGATTATCGCTGGAAACCCAGCGATAATCTCACGAAGTTTGGCGTTAGCTTGATGATAGGGCCTCACATACTTAGCCATGATATCCACCTTCCATAGGATATCCTGGCTAAGTCAGTCCGGAAGCAGGCGTAAGGAAAGTAGCGATAACAGGGGTTATCGCTACTTTTCTTGCCACTATGCTTCATTGCGTGGGGCTTGATGATAGGAGAAATGGCGCTTAGCGACATTTCTCCAGTCATGTCAGGTCAGGAACGCCCACTTTGCATCTCATTAGAGATGCAAAGCTGGGCATTAAGAATCCGGGCGCTAATGCAAGGTTTCACGCGAAAGCATCACCTTGCTAATTAGGCGATAAAATTGCTGCTTTTAGCCCGAAAACGGACGCAAAAGCGGCAATAATTTTATATCGCCTCGTTGCTGATATGCCCCTAAGTGCACTACACAGATTTCGACTGAAAACCTTTTTTGGGTCGCATGTAATTGTGAATGAATATGTACCTGAAGCCCAGCTGGTCCCCAGCCACTGGGCAGTGAAGTGCTCGTAAACTCTGCAGCTCTCTCACTAAGGTTGCATGCTGATTCACAACAAAAGGAGAACACTGTCTGCAGACAATAAGATTTGCTTTTCTCCTGTGTCCTCCCATCTCAGTCCCTGCACCAATGCATCACCCCAGATTCAGCACACGAAGCTCCAGTGCCAGAGTGAAAAACATTAGGATAAGGGACTCCTTTGCTTTGTGGCTCTCACTAACTGAAAAGGGGCGAACATGATTACATTCACCTAGGCCCTGCATGTTTTTTGTGTAGTAGTTTGAGCCATGTCGTATATTTGGATCTAAACAGTTAAGGTCATTCAATTGATTCAACAGCTTTGGTTGCGCCTAAAGGTAGGGCCATGCCGGATCCATGGCTCATTCAGTGTACCTCATGAAACCATAGGGACGCCTAAGGCTTCAGGGGAGGCTCCACTTTTGGAGTGGAGGAGCAAAGCCCCACATAAAATTCCCCCCCAAAGCCCCAGAGATGAAAAATAAAATGATAATGTATTAATATTTTATTTTTCATCCCCAAGTCGAGCATCAGGAGGGGGGCGGGGACACTGCTGAGTGACAGCAGCAGGTAGGAGGGTGGGCTGGCTGATGCACTGTTTAAAGTGCGCATGTCTTTGTGGCTGGCCGTCTCGCAACAGCCAGCCACACATGCATACTTTAAACCTCTCAACCCAGCTTTCTTAAGACAGCTGGGTTGAGAGTAAGTGCAGGCCTCCAGAGCACTGTGGAGCACCGAGTGAGGCAGCTCCCACCAATCCTGGCGCTGTTCACATGCGGCATGTGAGCAGCACCCGGATTGGGCAAGGGAGTTCGAGCATCAGAAAAGAAGAGGTCCGGAGCGAGGACGTGGCGTCAGGTAAGCTTTATTTTTATTCATTTTCTTTATAATATTTTCTGTGCGCGCACCCTCCCACCCTACATTTAGATTCCAGCCGCCACTGTAAGGTTTGATCTCTTGTTTTTATACGATATAAAGACCAATTGATCAAGTGTGTCTGCAACCTCGCTCAATGGCTGGCCAAAATTATGGCTAGTATCTTGATTTTTGTGTTTAGAAGGGATATGGGCTGATACGATGACCATTTGTTTTATCGTTTCCCTCTTTTGAGAATAAGTATCACTGTGACCTGATGGAAGTATTAGGATAAGGAAGAAAACCTTCAACCTTGCTCCTGCAAACACTGCAAGGAGGTGCACTGTCAATATGCTAGCCCATCTCTAGTAGAGCTCTACTGGCAGGCTATTGGTCCCCATGGATCTTTTGGTTTATAGTTGTGCTAGACATCCCTGAGCGCCTTACCAATAATTTCCAACTTAGGACTTTCTCTGTTTTCTGCTGAGAGTCTGGGCAGGGGCAAATCTGACAGGAAAGCCTGTATGTCAGAGTCACTCAGCCACACCATGGAGGATTATAGGGATCAAAAGTAATTGACAAAATTCCTTGGAATATCTACATTTCTAGGGGCTGTGGACCAACCCAGACCTCTCAGTCTCCCACCTTTCTACTATTTTCATTCCTCTTCCCCTAACCATTTCTGTCGGTAGCAAGAAAACAATGATGTGCATTATTTCTAGTTAATGCGTAGTATTCTTGGCATTTTAGGTCACTGCAGCAATCTATTTCTGGGTTGTTTGTTTGCAAGTATTGTTTTTCATGTTTGCCTGTTTGTCACCAGGAAATTGTTCATCCTGTGATCATGGCCCTACAGGACTCCCGTAGAGTGAATTCTGATTTAACCAAATCTTTAGTCTCTGTGAAGTAGTTTTCATTGGCCATTCATAGTATATCTATCACCATCTGTAGGACTCAATTATTCAGCCTCCAGCCAGTGGGGAGAGATTTCACTATCCCTCCTCCCACCTCCAGCAACATCACCCCCTAACAAGACCTTTGCAACAAACTCTCGGAATTGTTTTGTAACAAAATCAACACCATATGCAGCAACTTTGGCCATCAACCTGCGTCACTGACGCAACTCATCTTCCTATCACAGCCGAAAAATTAACCCTGACATGGTCGCCTGCCAACCACTGTCAGAATCACTGCTACCATGAAGACCTTCCACTCAAGGCCCCATCTGACCCTTGCCCCCACCCCTCCTTCATTAAATGATTGCTACCGATCAGCAGAGCAGTAACACCAATCCTCAATGCTTCCATTGACTCTGCCACATTCCCAGACACCTAGAAAAATGCTACTATTGCACCCTTACTCACCAAACCATCCACTGACCCAGCCACGCTTTCTAACTACAGACCAATCTCCTACCTACCATACCCAGCAATGGTCTTAGAGAAAGTAATCGAGCTTCACTGACCACTCGCCAGCAACCACCAGCTCCTCGACACCACACAGTCCGGATTCAAGCCCAACCACAGAACAGAAACAGCCTTCATTACCACCACAGATGACATACCTATGATCCTTGACAGAGGAGACACTGCAGACCTCATTTTTCCTGGACCTCTCTGTAGCATTTGATAGTCTCACATCTCATTCTCATGAGGCGCCTTCAAGAGTTTGTCATACAAGGACCTCCTCTCTGCTGGATCTACTCCTTTTTGATGAATAGCACACAAGCTGTCATTCTGGTACCTTACTCCTCGGTAGCTTGGTAGCTGTGGAGTGCTTCAAGATTCATTGCTCAGCTCTACTCTCTTCAACACATACATGATCCCTCTGGCCAATGTCACCTGCGCACATGACATAAATATCCTCCCCTATGGTGACCACACACAACTCATACTCTCCCGCTCGGGCAAGACCCTCAACACAAGAAACAAGGTCACAGTGTGCATGCCTGAATTTGATAACCCCAATGAAAGCCAACTGTCTCAAACTCAACACCGAAAGTACAGAAGTAGTGATCTTCAACATGAACACTTCACAATGGAGCTCCAACTAGTGGCCTGCCATACTCGGGCCCACACACAACACCCATGCCAGGAACCCTGGAATAATCATCGACAGCAAACTGAGCTTGACTGCATAAGTCAATGTTGTCACTGTATCCTGCTCCCACACCCTGAAGATGCTGAGGAAGATCTTCAAATGTCTCCCAAGCAACACTGGAAAAAATGTAACTAAAGCCCTAGTCACCAACAAATTGGACTACAGGAACACCCTCTATGCCGGGATCACCAAGGAACTCACTAGGAGACTATATACCAGCCTGACTTATCCTGAACATCCCACACAGAACTCACATCATTCCACTCGGGAGCTCAGGGCCAGACCGGGAATTGAAACCGGCCCTGGCAAACTGCTCGGCCGGCCCCCCTGGGGGGAGCTGGGGTGCGGCCGAGCTGTGTGCTTGGGGCGGTTTCGGCCGATTTTGTTTCAGTGGGCGATATTGCTGGCCCCCGGTAACAAAAACGCCCCCCCCCAGTGGCCTAAAACCAGCCCCCAACATGGTGACCCACCGAGGAAATGCCCGGTGCCCGCTACGGCCTGTCTGGCCCTGCGGGAGCTCCACTGGCCCCCGGTACAAAAAAGTACTCATTCTAAACTCTGCACTACACAACTTAGGGTCTTCTGGTAACCGCCTCAACAAAGACTCTAACACATCTAGAACATTCAAGTAAAATCTGGAAGGCAAGTACAGAGAGCACAGGGCAAGGTATTCTCCATTCCACATCCCATCTGTGCTGCTTAGCATCACTGGGGATATTTTAATTAGTATAGCTATTGTCAGGGAACCTGCCAGGTCTGCTCGACCACCAGGGGAATTTACTCTTAGGTATCACCTGTACAGCGCTTGCATTGCACTTGCGAAATATCTTTAAAAATAATTAAAATCGGCTTAGAGACAGCCCATTACTTACCCTTACTCATGATTGGTTGGGCCCGATTTCACTTTTATTTCCTTGCTTCTCATTGGTCAGAGCCTCCTCCTTACCTCAGCTTCCTCCCGGGGCTTTACCATTACTTACCCTTACTCATGATTGGTTGGGTCCGATGTCACTTTTATTTCCTTGCTTCTCATTGGTCAGAGCCTCCTCCTTAGCTCAGCTTCCTCCCGTGTCTGTGCCATGAAGCATGGACCTAGTACAGCTTCCTGTCTGCAGCCAATGTCCTTTCACTCGCCACAGACTCCTGTGGGTGTCTGTTGTCTTCCCACCCTCCTGCCAAGGTGGTTGTTTCTCCACCCTCCTCCTGTGTCTTGTTTAATCAACCAACCCTCCTCTTGTGTCTGTTGTTTAATCCTCCCCCTCCTCCCAGTTTGATTCTCAGTACCTTGCCCCCTGCTCATGCCGTTCGTTCTCACCACTCCTGGCCCCTCCTGCCACTGCCTGTTTCTTGCCACCCACGCCCCATCCCACTGACCGTTTCTCAAATCCCCTTCCTCCCTCCTCGTGTTGCTTGACCGCTCCCCAACTCCCTACGCTGTTTTGAGACATACTGCAGTGCAGGCTGCTGTGCAACATGGCATTAAGTTTCAAAAAAACGCTAGGACATGGTCAACGTTGGCCGCGTCATAGCACTTCTTTTTAATTAATGACATGTTACACAGCAGCTTGTGCTGCTTTGCAACATGTAAACAAACAATGACAAAGTCAATAGATGTTGCATATTGGCTTTGGCAATGCTTTTTTAATTAGTAAAGCTAACCCGACGGAGTCTGATGTTAAGCCCAAGTGGGCCAGAGGGCTATTTCCACCCCTTCCTAGTATGCAACAGCTTGTACCCATAAGTGTAATTCCCGGTAAGAATGGCAAATCTGGACAGTGCTTTTTCAACTTCTGGGGCACTATTACACATAGGGCACACTTTCCCTGTTTGCACCACGGCAAACCTTAAAACAGGTGCGCTGGGTGCAAACAGGGAAAGTGCACCCTATTACTTTGAAGGTGCTGCCCCTAGGTCAGCCTCAAATTCAATTGCCCAAGGGGCGGCGTATTCAAGTGAAAAGAATCAGTGCGCCTCCTGGCAGCTTCTTTGCTTCTGCGCCCACTTCTACAATACAGCGCTGGCACAGAGATAAGGGGATTCCCTCATTTGCATAGGCCACTCGCCCATATAAATGAGGGAACACCCTCTGGTGTTAGCGCCTGCGCTATATGTGCACCAGCTAAAGAATATTCAAGGCTCAGATCGAGAGGAAACACAACACCGACACGAGGGAATGTGTTCCATGTGTCTCAATCTGTCCCAAAAAGTATAAATAACTAGACTGAGGGTACACTATACTGGAAATAACAAGGGGCTGTGGAATATTATGTTTGCTGATGATTTTTCTTCAGGTTTGTTTAGGTCTCACCTGACCCAGCGCTTGCGCTGGCCTGGCGTGACTTTAAGTAAGGGCTTCAAAAAATGCTACCGCCGGCTACAGCTTGCAGTGTGCGCACGCTTATGAGCAGAGGCGCCTTATGGCATTCCTCATGCTCACTAAGCACATCGCTCGCAACGCGCTTGATCGCAATCACTTTCACTTTAGCGGCCGAGCGACGGCTGCGCATGCACCACTCCCTTTATACTCTCCCTTGTTTTTTACTTTCAGCATGCACGCGCACGCGCACAACACCCGGGCTTGCACACCCCCCTCACTTTTACTTTTGTCGACTTGTTTTGACTCGCTCACACAACTACAGCAGTCTTGATTCTTGCCTTACGCGAGGCGAAATTAACATTAACATGTGGGGCAAGAAACAGCTGACGGTGAGGTAACATAGCATGTTTTGTCCTACTCGTTGAAGCTGTCTGCCATCTGGCATTCTCCTAGTTTCATTTGTCTTCTGCTTGCGGGTGGTAGCGTTGTACCGGGGGATTATCTAAGGGTGTGCTCCTAGTACTGTCCCTCACACTGAGTTTTGAGAAAGGATGGCAGTATCGTTCACCCTCTATATTAAAAGACTGACGCGTTAGATGCTCGAACAACTAACGCTGTTGCCCATGCACTCATTCTTTATTGAATAGCATTGAGGGGCAGCCGTCTAGAATTTAGCAAAATATTTAAGCGAAACAATGAGCATGTTTTTCTCTCGTCGCAATAGACGTACTTTCAGAGTACTTGGAGTGATTTTTTTGTTTAATCCCAAAAAGCTGTGCGTTGGGTTTGTAGTCAAACCAAGAATTGAGGTTTATTCACTTCCCCTTATTCTGTCCCTGCATCCAACACCAGCGATCCAAATCATGCAAATCATTTCTCTCCCAGCTGCAGCCTGTAATGCTTCATAAATATATGGGAGCTAGGCCAAGTCGCTGTCTCTCTACCTCTCTCTCTCTACCGCTCTACCTCCCTACCTCTCTCTACCGTTCTCTCTCTCTACAGCTCTCTCTCTCTACCGCTCTCTCTCTACCTCTCTCTCTACCTCTCTCTCTCTCCCTCTACCTCTCTCCCTCTCCCTCTACCTTTCTCCCTCTACCTCTACCTCTCTCCCTCTACCTCTCTCTCTCTACCTCTACCTCTCTCTCTCTCTACCTCTCCCTCTCTCTCTCTACCTCTCTCTCTCTACGTCTCTACCTCTCTCTCTACCACTCTACCTCTCTCTACCGCTCTCTCTCTACCTTTCTCTCTCTACTGCTCTACTTCTCTCTACCGCTCTACCTCTCTCCACCGCTCTCTACCTCTCTCCACCGCTCTCTACCTCTCTCTTTACCGCTCTCTCTCTACCTCTCTCTCTCTCTCTCTCTACCGCTCTCTTTCTACCCCTCTCTCTCTCTACCGCTCTACCTCTACCTCTCTCTACCGCTCTACGTCTCTCTCTCTACCGCTCTACGTCTCTCTCTCTACCGCTCTCTCTCTACCTGTCTACACCCTCTCTCACTACCCCCTCTCTCACTATACCCTCTCTCTCTACACACCTCTCTCTCTCTCTACACACACCTCTCTCTCTCTACAAACCTCTCTCTTTCTACACACCTCTTTCTCTCTACCTCTAAGTGGCAGCCGGAGCCTGATAGCACTGCTTTTTTTTTTTTTTTAAACCATTGGCATAGCCAATAGGTCTCGCCTTTGGAGCCTTATAAGTGTTTAGCCATGCACCAGTTAATGTTGTTGCCCCAAGGATATTGTGATGCAGAACTAAATACTTATAAGGTCCCAAAAGCGAGACCTATTGGCTATGCCAATGCTTGTTAGGATTGCAACAGGTTTTTAATAACGCTTTGCTGTCATACTATTGTACTTACGTAGCACTGTTGTTCAGGAGTTCGTGCTAGTATAAGTAATATAGACTGATCTACCATATTTACTATTTCGGGATGAAATGCTGAGGCAGACACACAGGCATTAGAACCAGTGCACTGGTGGTAGACCTACACAACAGGTGCAATAACAGACTCATATGCACTACTGGTTTACAAAAGTAGTGATTTCGATTTGTGTTCATTTTCTTCTTTTTGGCGAGACTCTGAGATTCCAGAACTTTCTGAATAGCTTCTGTTTCAACCTCCCAGCTGCTGCAAATGAAGACATCACTCCAGCATGAGGAAAAAATGCATTCTTCCAGTCACTACAATCAGGAAATACCTCCAGGCCCCCAGGGAAAATTACTCACGTCTTCCATACACTACAGATATTTAAAAAAAATATCGTTTCAGCATGATGGGATTCTTATGTCAGACCCTCAGGTCTTACGAAAGATGTGCGAGCAATCAGAAAAAAACCAAAGACCTATTACTGGTAAGCCCATTCCCCTTCCCTTATTTAGACATAGGCAGAGAAAATCCGATATTTCCCAGAATGCTTGGTTGGCTCTGATAGGTTCCTGAAGTGGGGCAGAGTCAGTGGTTTGTCAGAATTGGCCCGTAAGGCATTTCAAAGTTATTTCTGACATCTGGTTGGCTGCATCACCCTCAAAGGCCTTCTACCTGACATAAGGCTACTGCACCATCCCTGCTACCCTCTGACGGCGCCCCCCTGGAGTGATTGACACTCCATTGTAACTGGCCTCGCAGAGGCTCCTCTGCAGGTGACTGGGTGTACCAGCCCCACCGGCCTCTCAACACTGGGCTCGTCACCAGTCCTGTCAGCCTTTCAGGCTCACGGGTCTTCCAAGAAGGACCCCCTGCTCCTCTAAACCCTGCCTCTCAGGCAGCCTGACCTGGATTGTGGAGGGCTCGGCGGCATCTGTTTCTCATTTGGGAGATCTGGAAGGCTCCGGCTGCTCATAATAACTCAGCTCCTACTGTATACCTCAGCGTTTTTCTTTATGGTAGAAATTTCAGTGTAACTTGATACATTAATCTGCTTGGTGCCTAAATTCTACAAATGTCCCCACTTAATCATACGAAGGTTTACTGGAGAGGTAGTAATCCGTCAGGCCGAAGGTAAATTATGACCATAAAATGAAGAATGCCATCATAAGAAAAGGGTGCACACTCTGAAGGCACTTAGAAGGGGACGAGTGAGGGTGAAGCAATAAAGAGACAGTTAATAACTCACTCAGAGGAAAGAAAAGGAGCATAAGCATATAATTCTGGAATGTCAAGGTGGGTCAACTGTGATTGTCAGTGTGGTGTGTTGCTGCTGATAGTGTTTGGGCTGTGGCAGAGGTCATTCTGGTTGTGTCACAATAGGGGCTGGTGACCGTGATATGTTGTTGGCTGTGTTGGGGTTTCAAATAATGCACAAATAGATGGCGGACTAAAAATTGTTCATACCATATGTTTATACACTGCTCTTGGGATTATTACCATGTATGCTTGTGACATGGTTGAAATGAAGAATATCGCAGTCAGAGAATCTTCTGATATAAATATAATATCTTATATTTCTAGGAAATATCACACTATTAGAGTTGATAGAAAATCTACACCCAGGGGGACAATATTTTTGTAAACGATATGTAGGACATGAGAGTTCTATCAAACAGTATTCTTGTATATGATATTCGTACATACAGCCATGACGAGGGGTCTCTAGTGCGTTCGAGGTTGAAGGTTGCCAGCGTCACCAAAGACATCTGTGGGGACCCGATACCATCGTCCCATAAGCTACAATGCACTTGTAATACGGTGGGCGGGACATCTGCCAAGTTTGTGCCGGAGTATTCTGTCCTCCAACCTAAAGCCAACTTAAAGCCCTCCACATTGTAACACAAGTTACCAATGCTCTGACATTGGCAATGTAACACAGGATCCTGGTAACTGCACTGAACCGGTTTGAAGCGTAGAGATATGCAGTCACATACTTCTCCTTAGTGAGGGGACCATAAGCACCCCAGATGTGTGGTTTAAAGTGTGTCAGAAGAGGTGTGAAAAGTGTTCTGAATACTCACCATTAAACATTTTGAAACTGTAAATTTGATATACTGGTATTGGGTGCACAGCCTTCTACAGAAATAGGACAGTGCTAGTAGGTAGGAAGCAATACCAGCATACGGGAAGGTGCTAAAAATGTTGCTATGAAGTGAATAAAAAATCTTTGTCCCTGTCTGATGAATTGCACAATTAATAAAAAGTAGACAAAAAGGACTACTCTCAATGATAAAAATCAATGACATAATGGGTAATACATTTACTAAGCCTTTCATTGTTGAGGGTAGTCCTGTCTATATACCACCACCAACTCATCAGAAAAACTAGGAAAAACAAGATTGAAGACAGAATCTCCACTCATGCACACAACAGCAAAGAACTCTTCAACATCATCAAGGAGTTCGCCCGACCCACCAGCGAGTCCACCGACATCCCACCCTCACAAGACCTCTGCGACAAACTCAGCACATTTTTCCACCACAAAATCAAGAGCATCTATGACAACTTCGACGAAGACAATCAACACACTGAACCCTCATCAACCACCCCCGACACCCTGAAGCCAGCGATCGACAACTGGACAGCCCTCACCACTGAAGACATACTGAAGACGATGAAGTCAATCCACTCCGGGGCCCCCACGGACCCCTGCCACCACCATATTTTCAACAGAGCCGCCGACACCATCGCACCCATGCTCTGCCACACCATCAACCGCTCCCTGGCAACCGCCTCGTTCCCTGATGACTGGAAACACACTGAGATCAACCCCCTCCTGAAGAAACCCTTGGCGGACCCCACCGACCTCAAAAACTACAGACCCATCTCCCTGCTGCCGTTCGCAGTGAAAGTCATCGAGAAAGCCATCAACAGCCAACTCACCACATTCATCGAAGAGCACAACATCCTCGACTCTTCCCAATCCGGCTCCAGAAAAAAACACAGTATGGAAATCGACCTCCTCGCCGCAACAGACGACATCCGTACCTTACTGGACCAAGGAGAAACAGCAGCCCTCATCCTCCTCGACCTCTCAGCGGCGTTTGACACAGTCTCTCACCGCACCCTAATACGCAGACTCCATGACGCAGGGATCCTAGACAAGGCCCTCGACTGGATCCGCTCCTTCCTCTCCGGCAGAATGCAGCGGGTCAGACTACCCCCTTTCCTCTCGGATCCCTACACCTACCGCCTGCGGAGTCCCCAGGGGTTCTGACTCAGCCCTACGCTCTTCAACGTCTGCATGGCTCCGCTCGCCCCCATTGTCAGAACCTACGGACTCAACATTGTGTCATACCCAGACGACACCCAACTCATCCTGTCCTTATCCAACGAACCCAACACCGCCAGACACAACTTTCGAGAAGGCATGGAAGCTGTCGCCAAATGGATGAAAAATAGCTGCCTACAACTAAACACCAACAAAACGGAAGTACTCATCATGGGCCCAAACCCCGATGCCTGGAACGACACCTGGTGGCCTCCCACCCTCAGAAGCCTGCCCACCCCCACGGACCACACACGCAACCTGGGAATCATCCTGGACTCAGAGCTCAAAATGGACTGCTGCTCAACTCCGTCTCGTCTTCCTGCTTCCACACCCTTCCGCCTCCTACGTAAGACCTTCAAATGGATCCCCCTCGAACACATAAAGACTGTCACTCATGCCCTGGTCACCAGCAGGCTCGACTACGGCAACGCACTCTATGCCGGAATAAACAAAAACCTCACCCGCAAGCTACAGAACATCCAAAACGCCGCTGCAAGACTGGTCCTCAACCTGCCAAGACACTGCCACATCTGCCAGCACCTTCACACACTCCACTGGCTCCCCATCGAAACTAGAGTCACCTTCAAGATGCTAACCCACACTCACAAGGCCCTCCACGACACCAGACCGGCATACCTGAACAGCCGACTCAAATTCCACGCACCCCAAAGGACCCTACGATCAGCCCAGGTCTCCTACGCTGTGGTCCCCCGCACCAGAAAGACCAGATCGGGAGGCCGCTCCTTCTCCTTCCACTCGGCCAGAGGATGGAACAACCTTCCGCTCCACCTCAGACAGACAACATCGCTCCCCATCTTCGCAAGAAACCTCAAAACCTGGCTCTTCCACAGACCCACTCCTTGATGGACTGGAACCTGCGACCCCCCTAACCCCCCACCCCCCAGCACCTTGAGACCCTTACGGGTGAGTTGTCGCGCTTAACAAACACCTGATTGATTGATATGTTCATCCCTCGCTTATCTTGAGTACCTGAGGAATGTGACCAAGAGCGTGTTGAATACATCTCTTTTAACTATGCTGTTTGGCAATGTCACAAACCCACTAGAGGCCAACGACTAGACATATATTGCATACTGAGGAATAATTAGTACAGGTGTGGAGGGCCTTTAAGTTTAATCTAGATCTGCCATCTACCTGCGCATTGACATTGTTAGGGAGGATATAGCAGTATCCCTTATTTCTACTCCAGGTCCCACCTTAGTGAGTATATTTCAGTTTTGCCTTGTTTTACTGGGTATATACTCAATCGATCAGAATTTATAGAGCACTGTTTATCACCTGTGTGGGTATCCAGGTGCTGTGGAGGGGGAGAACTGTTGCTGAGGGCTATCCGTCGAACAAACACGTCTTCAGGACCTTCCTGAACTCCTGCAGAGTCAAAGCTGTTTGGAGCTTGAGTGGGAGGTTGTTCCAGGATTTTGTGGCTAGGTGGGAGAAAGTGTGGCCACCTCTCCTGCTTCTGTGGATGTGTGGTGTGTGAGCCACGGAGAGAGATGAGAAGCGCAGCTGTCTGATGGGCTGGTGAAAGTTAACTCTCTGGTTAAGCTAGCCTAAACCCTTGTTGTGGAGGACCTTGTAGGCGTGGGTGAGTAGTTTGAACTGGCACCATTTGTTTATGGGGAGCCAGTGTAGTGCTTTGAGGTGGGGGGTGACGTGGGTTCGCCTTGGGAGGTCGAGGATGAGCCTTGTTGTTGCATTCTGAATGGTCTGAAGTCTGTTTAGAAGTTGAGCGGCAATCCCCACATAGGAGGCGTTGCCTTGCCCAGGCAGCTGGTAATGAGTGCTTGGGGGATGGTGCGTCTGATGTTGGTGGGGAGCCATTTGAATATTTTCTTCAACATACGTAGGTTGAGGAAAAATGATGATGAGACGGTGTTTATCTGCTTCCTCATCGTGAGCTTGGTATTGAGTATGATGTCTAGGTTTCTTGCGTATTTTGTGGTTGTGGGGGCAAGTTGGGTTGGCTACCAGGAGTCATTCCAAGGGGAGGTATTGCTCCTGAAGATGAGTACCTCAGTTTTGAGTTTGAGGCAGTTGTTCTGCATCCAGCTGTCAACACTGGTCATGCAAGGGTGACAGTTTGATTTGGTGGTGGTGGGGTCCGACAACAGGGATAGGATGTGCTGAGTGTCGTCCGCGTAAGATACAATGTTCATCTAATGTGCTCTGACAAGGGTGACCAGCTCGGCCATTTATGTCTTGAAAAGGGTGGGGCTCAGAGATGACCCTTGTGGGACGCCACAGATGATGTAATTTGGGCCTGAGGAGAAAGATAGGAGGTGGATGCTCTGGGTTCTACCAGTGAGAAAGGACTCAATCCCTTTAAGACGTTCCCTTCGATTCCCATCTAGTGAAGACCATGTAGGAGGGTGTAGTTGGACATGGTGTCGAAGGCTGCAGAGAGGTCGAGGAGGATCAGGTCTGTATTCTCTACCTTGTCTAGGAGAGCCATGATGTCATCTGTGGCTGTGATCAAAGCAGTTTCCGTGCTGTGATTTGAGTGGAATCCTGATTTGGTGGGGTCTAGGAGTTTGTTGGTTTCAAGGTGATTAGTGAGTTGGATGTTAATTGCTTTCTCCTCTACTTTTACTGGAAAGGGGAGCAGGGAGATTGGCCAGTAATTTAATTTTGAGATCTGCTGGGTCTGCGGACGGTTTCTTTAGGAGCGGTTTGACCCCTGCGTGCTTCCAAACTGCTAGGAAGATGGCAGAGGTGATGGAAGTGTTGAGGACGGTGGTGGGTTCTTTGCTGATGGAGTTGTTCCCTAGTTTGAACATATGGTGGGGGCAGGGATCTCTGGGTGATCCTGCATGGATGGTGCTTGTAGGAATCTGTGAAGAGAGTCCAATGGGTCCCCCAATTGGTTTACAAAGGCTAAAGTAGATAATACTAACGCTCTCTTTTGTGGAAGTGTGGGCTAGCAGTTAGGCTTATCAGAGGGTAGTGCTAAGCATTTGTTATACTCACAGAGGCAACAAATGAGACACACACTCAAAGAATAAATCCGAGATCAGTTTAGAAAAACAACACTTCTTTTCATATATATTTCAAACTCAAGAACTTTCTATCAAACTTAGTACAGTTTTCGATAAAAATATGCACAGTTAAGTAACGCGGTCAAACTATGCGCTTTTACACACAAAGCAATCATATGAGAGGAAAAGTCAAAGATGCATAAAAGTCGTGAAAATCGGTTTCAGGGGTTCACCTTCTGTAAGCTGAATAGTAGTGGGCCAAGGTTCAAACTACTACCAGCAGTTCTTAGGGAACTGCCCAGGTTCTACCTGAAGCAGGGAGCTGTTGAGGCTAGTAGCTGGTGCTACGGAGTGGGGGACCACCTGAAAAGAGGCTGCAGAGGGGGACTTGCAGGCAAGTCTTAGAGCTCCCAAATGGGAACTCAGGCCGCAAGGGGTCTTGGAGCATGGGGGCACAGCCAGTTATTCAGGACCTAGGGCGGAGGGCTTAGGTGTAGAGTTGTTTGGTCAGCTGGGCTGGTGCAGCAAAGATGCACCTCGCGATCAGGGACAAACCGTTGGAAGAGGAGAAATTAAGGCAGCATGGCCACTCTCGAAGTGGGTCTCAGTGATGCTGACATCCCTTGATGGCTGCTTGATTTTGGTGCAGTGAGAGTCCAGACTGGCCTCCCGCTGTTGGTGTTTGGTGCAGGGCATCTGGTACCCCGGGGTTGGTACTGCATGGCTCCGGTTGGTCCAGGTGTCTTCACACTCGCTGGGGAGACCAATCTGACCTTTCAGAGCACGAGTACCTTCTCCTAGTCATCTGCGGTGTCGGTCGGGCTGGGGAGCTGCATGACGGTCAACTGGACTCTACTTGTTGGTGCCTGCGGACAGCAGGGAAGTAGCTCCTCTACTCCAAGGGAGACTTTCAGTGTTTGTTGAAGTGCTGGCAGGCTACTAAAGGCTTTGGTAGTGCTCCAGCTTGCGGGATGAGTCACTCTGTCACGATTCTTGAGTGAGGGCTGAGAACGGCAGGGTTTTGCGCCAAAGGTCTTCTGCAGTTCTTGCCAGACAGTGACTCTTCTTCGTCCTTCTTCTGTTGATTCCTTGGGTGCAGGGGTGCCACCTAAATATTCAATTTAGGGGCGTTTACAGGGAGTGACAGGTGGTAGCCAACGGGCTACCTACATTAGGGGGATTACACCCTCTATATGACCACTTCCTGTGTGAAGTAAGCATAACCCTGACCCTGGAAGGCTAATTCCTGCCAAAACAACATGGAGGGATCTGAAAATTAGGGTCCACATCAGCTGGGGTGGTGCTGGCTGAATGTGGGCACACTTCCTAATATAATAGTTTTCCTGCCTGTCTTGCCACCAAAAAGTGGGCTCAGGACAGGGGGGTGGACACATCCACTATCTGGAGAAGCCCGGGGTCACATAACAAAAGTGGCAGGGCCTTTGAAGCTTCCCACCCTGGGATGTCCATCCTGCTTGGAGAAGGTGTGAATACCTCCGACTAGAGCAGGCTTTGTTCCTGTCCTCCAAGAGCTAAGGCTCTCACGTCAGGTCAGAAACTATGGTAGCTGGCTGGTCGAGACCAGTCATTCAACACACTAGTAGTTGGTAGGTCTTCACGGGGCAATGGCATCAATGTGAGCTTATTAAAACACCTTGGAGTACAGGGAAGTCATCATGTAGCTAGCCCATGTACTTTTCTTGGCTTGCCTGTGCACTGCTAATATCTACGGATGAACTTAGATATCACTGGGACATATCCACTCTTGCAGATATGCACTCACATGGGTTATATTGCACCCTGCCTGAGGTCTGTGAGGCCTGCGGTAGGGGTGACTTACCTATACCATATGTAGTGCTGGCAGGCATGGCACACAGGGATGTGGGTCCTGTCAGACTCTTTGGTTTTCTCTGCACCAAGACACGCAGGCTGCTATGACAAAAAAGTTGGGGCTTACTGCAACAAAAACCCAGCTTCCTATAGTGCTCATGATGGTGGCAGTGATCAGTGTGGAGAGAGGGTCCCATGCAGTGATCGTGTCTAGGATGCGATCGATGATGGTGGAGAGTCCATCAATGTCAGCCAGGGATGGTTGAGCGTCGAAGTGCTCATAGATGGTGGTGATTTTGCAGTGGAAGAATTCTGCAGGCGAGTCGCAGAAGTCCTGGGAGGGGAGATGGAATTTCTCAGTGGCTCTGGGGTTGGAGAATTCTTTATGATGCAGAAGAGTTCTTTGCTGTGGGTGGAGCTGGCTTCGTAGTGGGTGGTGAGGGCGTTCTTCTTGCCGTTTTTCAGTTGTTTGTGGTAATTGTTGAGATATAGTTTGAAACTTTCTATTTCAGAGGGTACTCTGCTGGTGCGCCAGATTCTTTCCAGCAGTGTGCATTTGCATTTTGTAGATTTGAATTCAGGGGTGAACCAGCTGATGCAGTTGGAGAATCTGCCCAGTTTGGGGAGCTTGAGGGGTGTTACTTTGTGGGCGCATTTGGTGAACCAGGTGTTGAAGTTTTTGAGGGCATCCTCGAAACTGGAGGAGGGGCCTGGTGGAGAGGTGTTGAGTGTGAGTCCGTAGGTCATCTGGCACCTTGCTCCAGCTCCCGTAGGGGGTGATGGAGGGGTTGTTGGTGGTGTTGGCAGTGTTTGAGATGTAGAAGTAAACGATCGAGTGTTCTGACCAGGTGATTTTGGTGGCAGGCTGTATCTGATTCTGTCTGAGAATATGGGATCCAGCATGTACCCGGTGATGTGAGTGGGGTCAGTGACCAGTTGCAAGAGGCAGATGATGCCCATGCACTCAAGAAAGTTGGATGTTTTGGTGCTGGTAAGGTCGTCCAGGTGAAAGCTGAGGTCCCCTAGAAAGAAGTCTTTCGAGTTGATGAGTGGGGGGTGGGGGGGGGGGTGATATAGATGGAGGTGGTCTTGCAGAAAACAGGGTGGGGTCCAAGGGATCTGTAGGCGAGAGTGCCTCTGATTGTGGTTTTGCCATTGATGTTGATTTGGAAGTTTAGGTGCTCTATGATGGGGGTGGTTCTGTCTGTGGTGGCTGTACAGTTGAAGGATTCATTGTGGATGAAGGCTAATCCACCTTCTTGTTTGTTGGTTCAGTCTTGGTGGATTATCTTGGATCCTTCTGGTGCGGCGGTGACAATGTCGAATGCTGATGCTGGGTTGAGCCAGGTTTCTGTGAGGAAGATGATATCCAGAGTGAGGGAGAAGATGGTGTCCCAGATCTCGATTGCATGCTTGCGGAGTGATCAGGAGTTGATCAGCAGGAAGTGAAGCTGTCCTATGCTGGAGGAAGTGGGAGCGGGCCGGGTGTGGGTGATTCGATGGTGCAGTGGAACGGGGCAGTAGCGGCAGACGGGTCCTGCTGTGGATTGTGGTGAGGTCCGGTTTTGAGGGCTTGAGGTTCTACTCTTGAGTAGCTGTAGGTGTTAGGGGGGCCAGGGGTCCTGGCACTGGGAGCGGTCCAGGCATGGACGGGTGCAAACTTGCCTGCCTTTAGCGCACATTCAGCGCTCCAGCGGTGCGGCCACCTGAGGCCTCCATTCAGTAGGTTCCCAGGTGCTGGAAAGGGCTCTGAGCGGAGTCAGCGGGAGTGAGAGGGCACAAGGGAAGAGGAGGTTTGGTGGAGAGTGGGAAAAATAGAACAAATTAAAAAACTTGGGAGCCTGAAAACAGAATAGGTTAAGTGGGAAGAAGGAGGAGGCAAGAAATGTTATAGGGGAAAAGAAAGAGGCAGTAGGAGAAAAAGAGATGCTATGAAAAAAGGGTTGACAGAAGAAGGCGGTTAGACAGAGAAAAAAGGATAAACACAAAGCAGTTTTGAGAAAAAGAAGGCAGTTAAGAGGAGAAAAGAGGATTAACACAAAGTGGATTTGGGAGAAAGAAGGCAGTTAAGAGGAGAAAAAAGGATTAACTCAAGGTGTTCTTGGGTTAAAAGAGGCACTTAAGGGGAGAAAAGAGGATTAACGCAAAGCGGTTTGGGGAAAAAGGTGGCAGTTAAGAGGAGACAAAAAGGATTAACACAAAGCAGCTTTGGGAAAAAGAAGGCAGTTAGGACAAGAAAAGAGGATTAACACAAAGCGGTTTTGGGAGAAGAAGGCAGTTAGGTGGGATGCAATAGGAGGTAAGCAATGTTATAGGGAAAAAATAGGTTTTAACAGCAGGTTGATTTTAGCAAGAATGTGGACGATACAAGGGGTATCATGAGACAAAGGTATTGAGCAGGAGGGTCATGTACCTAGCAGCTGGGAGAGCTGATCCGGGGAACCTGCTCAATGCAGGGGCGTAACAAAGGCCCCCTCAGCCCCCGCGGTCCAGGAGGCCCCCTCAGCACATTGCAGACTGGCTGGAAATAACAGCGCCCAGTCAGTGTCACTGCACGCATCGGCTGGACTGGACACAGTCTCTGAGGCGGAGGAGCATTTAAATAATGATAATGGCCTGCCACCCGTGCACTACAAAGGCTGGCTCTGTGCACGAACGGCAGGCCCTTAGTAAAACAGGCCCTCGACCTCAGAGACAGAGGCTGGGATCACGCAGCCGCACGGCAGCACGTTATTAACATTTGGTGCGCCATCACGCTGGGTGGGGTAGGGTGGGTCATGAGTACAGTGTAACTAAAACTGCACGTGTGATAGATAGCACCAGCATTCTGCACCTGCCTCCATAGACGCTACAGAAGCAGCCTGCAAGCAACTAAGGGGCATATTAACAAGGGCCGGGCGATAAATATCGCAAAGCGCACTTAGCGCTTGCATATTTATCGCCGGCTATCTCTGGAATTTATCGCCCGGTTAGCGCGTTATCAACAACGCGCATCGCCGAGGCGATAAAATTCCAGAGATAGGTGGGATATCGCCGTTTTCCATGGTGGAAAACGGCGATATCCTAGATAATAGGGCCTGTGGTCTTAGCCACATAATCTCACCACCCATGTTAGGTATGACTTAGTCAGGAATTTAACAGATGTTAAATTCCTGAGTTAAGGCATACTTAACGCGATTTTATTTATCACTAACCCTCCTTGATAATATCGCGAAGCTACCTTCGCGATATTATCCCATGTTGCTTTTCACAGCCACGCCTCTTTTGCATCTCATTATCGATGCGAGGCGAGGCGTGTGAAAAAGGGGCGATACATCAAGGAATCACACGCTAGCGTGCCCTTGATGATAATGCGATAATATTATCGCTGCTTTGCGCCCAAAAACAGGCTCTAAAGGTGCGATAATATTATCGTCGCCCCTTGATAATATGCCCCAAAGTTAGGTACGTTTTTTAATGTGGGGATGGAGCTGTTTATCACTTTACGAACCACTTTCAGTAAAGAAATAATTTCACTGTATTTTTATGAATGACAATTCATTGTCTATGAGTGACACCTTTCAGCGAGCAAAATCAAGCAATGAAGATGGGGGAAACTAAAATATCAGAAATTACACCACTCCCCCCCTTCTTTAGTATTCATGAGGGACTATTTTCAAACACTGAAAAGTGTGCTGTGTGCTAGCACGGCACCGGAGGCAGCCAGATCTTTTGAGATCCTGCCTCAGCATAGATGGCTGTAAGAGCGTGTCTGCTCTCCCAACGGTCACCATGAGGACAGGCAGCAACCTGGTGACACACACGAAGCGGCATTCACTGTTGGCTGGCCGAGGGGGCGAAGTGTGATATGGTGCAAACCAAAGTGTATTGGCGGAGGAGTCACTATCGGTCAAGTCGACATGCATGCTACTTGCAGCGGCGGACTCACTGTCTGCACTCATAATCTGTGCTCATTCACCTGCAACGCACTGAATTTACACTCTGATATGTATTCACAGACAAAAATCTGTGCATCGGCCTCTACACACCTGAGATTGTCCACGAATGTGCACTCATACTCCTGTCGTTGCCGCACATTTTAGATTACCACAACACATGCCCTTTCTCTCTACCTTGTGAATGTGCACCTGCACACATGCCATCCCGTGTACTACAATACACGCACAGGATTATCTCTAAATGCGTACACACATACCTGTGCGCCCGCACTCCCATATTGAAGCATTTTAGGCAAGAGACAGCTACAATGAAGCCATTTTTGGTTTCTGGCCTGAGTAGGGCCTGTTGTCATCATTCTATGCATATTTTAGTCACCTCAAATGCGTGGCAAGGCATGCACAACAGAAACGCGGGCTGATTGAAGCCTCATAGAGCATGCACATTACCGGCTTTTGACGTTGTGTGTAACACGACAACAAGGACATTGTTAAAAACACTTCAGTTCTGCTTAGTAGAAGCTTACATTTATGCTCCTCCACAACCATCTTTTTGACTAATTTCATCTTTTCTTTTTGTTTACCTGTAGATGCACAACGACTCTACTAGTCAGCCCAGAGCAAAGCACCTTAAGCTTTGGAAATCTTCAGGCGTTGGCATGACCCAGTATGTTATGGAATGCACGCATGGCCATGAGGACGGACCTGCCAAACATTTTGTTATTGTGACCAAATCGCCCAATCTGCCGTGCCCAGGCCTAAAAACTGATTGTGACCCGTGCCACGTGACTGGTGCTACGTTAAATCGCTTCTTCGGTTCAGGTTCGCACTGTATAAAAGTGCAAAAACAGATAAAACAAAGAATATCATAGACAAGTGTCAAAACACAGAAACTGTTAACTGCTCTCCACTCTGTAGACCTCGGATACGGGGAACGACTGTAACTGCAAACGATTTAAAGATTTCTCAGCACTGCAGCCACATGGTGTCAATCAAAACTCGGTTGGCTGGTACTTACGAGTCGTTTGCAGCCTGCCTCCTTAGGTCAGGGCTGTCGCCAGAGTCTGCTGATGTCCAGTGACAGACTGTCTTATGTGGCCACTGTAAACGCCAGTCACCGACTCCATGACGTAAGCTGAGCTCAGTAATGAATAATTGAATTCACCGTGGGCTCACAAGAGTTTTGACAGCAGGCGATAGTGGCCCTGGTAGCTGCAAACCATAATTGCGGCAGTGTCCCCAAACCAGTAGCCAGCCCGGGCCCCTTCCTCCCCAAACAAACTCCCCGTCTTCGGTAGCAGGATGTGACGTCCCTCTGGGGTGCCAAACAAATGGAAGTATAATCACACTGGGTAGTACCGTGACGTCAGGCTGTGAGAGCTGCGCCACGGAAAATATTCACAATTAAACATTGTTGAACTGCGCAGTGAGCCTGCCAGCACTGCCTTCACTCAGCTGCAAGAACCAAGCCTGCACCCGGAACAGCGCGTGCTGCACGCTGCCATCTGCCACGCTCTCCATGAAAAATTTAGGTAGCGCTTCAGGCATGTGCGTGACAATGCATTTCAGTGTGGTGATGCGGAGCACCACAGTGAAATGCGTTAGTCTAACGCCAGATACGTGGTACTTGCAGGACTGAAAACAACAGTCAAAAACTGGTCAGCTGGAAGTCAAGCCTTGACAGTGTGTCTGCAGGTCATTGTGAAAAATCAGCATCACCTTGGTTTCTAAAGCTATGCATTTTCCGTCTTCCTCTCAACCACTTCTCAATGCAGGTGTATTTATTTATTTTTATAAACTCTGTGCTCCTATCTTTTAAATTGTCTGCACCAAAGAAATAAAGTTAGAGCGGTGCAATGCTAAATTAAACTACGTATGTGAGAATAATAGGTACGATCCAGCATAAAGCACTCGTACTTGATGCAAAAGTGTAGTGCATGTGAAATTTAGCTACTTCAGAGGGTCTTCCTCTTAGACATCAGCTAATTCATTGCCCTCATTTGCTTGCAGAAATATACGCCAAGCACTGCACCAATGATTAAGGACCAGACACATCTGAAGGATTTGGGGGGCCCCTGTTCGAAGCAGCTTTGAATTTTTGATTCAATATCAGGGCTTTCATGCCACGGGTAGTGCACAAGCACACCGGTTCAAATTCTAAATGTTATTCAGGGATTGTGATGTGTGTTTTCACTACTGATACACACCAGCAGCTCACTAATATTACTGTAAATAATCTCTGTAACCTCCTCCCATTTCGTAACTGTGAGGACCTAGTGTGATCTAAAAGAAACTATTTTTTATGGATTTTGCATGAAACATTCCATGCAAAAAGTGAGTAATAGACTCTCATACATTTCCTACTAAAAAATATGTTAAAGGAAAACTGCATTTAAAAGAACAGTTTTTGAATTATTCAAGGTCATCAGGGCGAGATTCTCTGCAGAACAGAGCTAGCTGTATCGTGGGCCCCCTGAAAGACTGAAGCCCTGGGCCAGAGCCCACTGTGCCCATGGCTTAAAACGTCTCTTTTAAGGAGAGGGAAACCAGAGTGAACACCACAAATGCTCCTGTCATGGCAGACTCTGGTTATTCTGGCACGAACATAGAAGGTCCATGGTTTCATACATGATACCAGTGTAACCTTGGAACTAGATGCATGTTGGGGGTCTCCTGTTTCCTTTGACTTAAGCCCGTTCATTTTCTCTGCACCATTTTTGGTGTCACCTTGAATTGGCTTCCCCGGAGTGTTTCCTCAATGACTCATGACTGCTGCGTGTTCTGCTTTTATAACCATAGTGAGAAATACCACTTTAGCATTTAAAAGAGATTGCAAAATATTTTAATCTTGAAGAGAATTATTAGTGCTCACCTACTGTGGATCTTTCTTCGCAGGAAGAAAATCAAAATAGACAATAAAGTAAGAGGAGATGTTATAGAAAACCAAAGTGTTACCTCAACTGCTTACCTTCAGGCTTGAAGAGAAGAGAGTAACAAGCAATTTGCCTACACTATTATGATTTCAGAGAGAGGTTTTCAAAACCTACAATCATGATATTGATCATGGCAAGAAATGCCTTAATAATTGCAGTCAAATGCATTTTTCCTCCTTAAATGAATAGTGTGTGTGTGGGTGTGTGTGTGCGCGTGCGTGCGTGTGTGTGTGTGTGTGTGTATGTATGTATGTATATATATATATATATATATATATATATATATATGGAAAAGTCCTCTGCATGTTTAAAGATGTGTACCCCTGCCCAGAGGGCTCTACTGTACTGTTATCTGGATCCCTAATGATGATTCTTTTGTTATAGGTGAGCACAGATCATGTGGGTGGGCCATGACATAAGCCTGTCTAACAGAATGCGATCTTGTTGGACCAGGACGGGCACCCAAAGTGTTACCCTCATAGTTGTAGAAGGCTACCGCCTTCACCAGGAGCTAAGCAGCACAAGGGAGGTGGTGGCAGCATACTGTGTAGTGATCAGTAGTAGAGCACAGGTACTTTTTGCCCTGTGTCACTGAAGTGAGGCCTACAGGCTCACTCCCTTTTTTAAAAGCTCAGCTGCTGTGTGCTTGACTCACACTTGGCCAACTTCAGGTAGATGTGCAGTGTTGCGCAGGAGTAGTGACTCTGCACAAGATGTCTATGTGCCTGGGAAGGGTACAGTACATGGATCTTTGTATGCAGCTGCTTGCTGTACTTGTTATTGTTTAAAAAGTCACAGTGACATATTTACACCTTCATGCACAAGCCAAAGGGCCATAGTTTGATTAAACTGGTCTCATTTTTGTATGCTGCTGTGCATGTTATTGTTTCACCAGTCACTTTGAAATATTTGCGCCTTCATGCACAAACGAAAGGGGAAATTGTTTGACCAACCTGGCTTCATTTCTGTATATTGCTGGACTTGTTTTTATCATGCACTTTGAAAGTGTTTTCACCTTGATGCGAGAAGAAAGGATTGTTTTACAAAATACACTTGGGCCTAGTATATTACTGGATTGCTGATAGTTTAATTATGCACTTTGATAGTATTTGCACTTTTTCCTTTGCTTCACCGGTTACAGACAGTATAGATTCTATCATTAGGTACTTGCTTATACGATTTGGTTTTTATCCTACATGAGGTGTTATTTATGGTGTTGTTTGCACTTGTCTCTAATATGTGGACCTCAAATCGTGTAATTAGCTTAGTTTACACTGCAGAAATATTAAATACAGACAAACATCTGCATCTATGTTCTGAAGCATCCAAGCAGTTTCCATCTTCAGCCTTGTTTGCCTGCCTGCTTTTGTCATGCTAACTAATAAAGCCATGGCAGAAATTGAAATTGCTTCCTCAGTTCATTTTAAATACGATAGAGTGGTAATTATCATACACACCCCCTGGCAGACGCAAGTGTGTGGCATGCAGATAATTCACACCAGTTTATTTCTCTTGGAGCTGGCAGGCACTGAGTTTTATCTTGTGTACTACTCATGTATATTGTCAGTTGAGTCTGTGAAATTGCAGGTTTGGGATTGTCTTTCAAAGTTTCAAGTTATTTTCCATCCATGTCAATTCTAATCCAGACCCTATGCAATAGTTCTTTGTTCTTCAGCTATAGGCAGTTCCTGAGACAATAGGCCAGCTCCCTGGCATTGTTCTGATTGCTGTCTCAGAAAACTAATCTGCTCTTTACAATAATGTTACAAATGGCGTAGCTTATATGTTAAGAGTTTTTCTCACTTTCTTATTCAAACTTCGAACTATGCAATATAAAGGCATTTCATTAAATGTTGGAGGTTTCACTTAAAAATATACCAGATTTTTTGGCAGTGGGGCAAAGTGGTAAGTCGAGGGTCGGGCCCCCCTCCATGTACTTTGCAGGGGGGCCCACTCAGGTTTCGTTACGCCACTGGGTCAATGGGGTTGCACTATGGCTTCCATTAAGTAGGTTCCCGGGTGGTGGGAGGGGCACTGGGCTGGGTCAGCGGGAAGCAGGAGGTAGAGGGCACGAGGTGGGAGGAGGTTTGGCTGAGAGCGTGAAACATCAAAACATTTAAAAAATTTGGAGCCTGAACACAGAATAGGTTAAGTGGGAGCAAGAAGGAGGCAAGAAATGTCATTGAGGAAAAGAAAGAGGCGGTTAAGCGAGGAGAAAGTTGATACATTATTGTGGAAAAAAGGGCTGACAGAAGAAGGCTGTTAGGTGGACAAAAAAGGATTAACACAAAGCGGATTTAGGAAAAAGAAGGCAGCTAAGAGGAGAAAAGAGAATTAACCCAAAGCGGTTTTGGGAAAAAGAAGGCAGTTAAGAGGAGAACAAAGGACTAACACAAGGTAGTTTTGTGGCATAGAGGCAATTAAGACAAGAAAAGGAGATTAACACGAAACGGTTTGGGGAAAAGGAAAGCCATTAAGAGGAGAAAAAAGTATTAACATAAGGTGGTATTGGGAAAAAGAGACAGTTAAGAGGAGGAAAGAGGATTAACACCAGGGCCGTACTGGCCGTAGCGGGAACCGGGTGTTTCCCCGGTGGTCCGCGAGGGTGGGGGCCGATTTTGTGCCCCTGGGGGCCGTTTTTGTTACAGGGCCGTTTCCGGCCCTGGCAAAGAGCTCGGCCACTCCCAGTGGGGCCAGCCGAGCTCTTTGCCAAGGCCGGTTTTGGTTCCCAGTCTGGCCCGGATTAACACAAGGCGGTTTTGGGGAAAAGAAGGCAGTTAAGAGGAGAAAAGGGGATTAACACAAAGCAGTTTTGGGAAAAAGAAGGCAGTTAAGAGGATTAACACAAAGCGGTTTTGGAAAGAACACAGCTAAGTGGGATGCAAGAGGAAAAAGGCAACGTTACAGGGAAAAAACGGGTTTAATAGCAGGTTAATTTGAGCATGAATGAGGATGATTTATTTCTGACTCTATGTGATTGATACTAGTGAAGTTAGAGTTGGCACCTATTATCTAGTTGGTGTCTGCTCTCAGGTTTTTCCTGGTTGTGGCATTGGTGTTAGTGTAAGTTATGGCGGGTTGGCGCGTGTTTCTTGTGGGATAGATGGTAGTGCTATAGTTATTAATGGTTATGAAGTGAGGGCTGTGGTTGATGTTCTTTGTCAGGGCAGATTGATAGTCATTAGACAGCAGCCATTATCAATCAAATTTCCAAAAAGGTCTAAACGAGATAGATAGTCGAAAAGCATAGACTGCCCCGTGAAGAGGAGCCATCTCATTTCTGCAACAAAGTATAAATCCAGAGTGACAATCATAAGGCAACAGTCAAAATCTTAAGAGGCTCCGTCTCCAGTCTAATAAGAGGTGTAAACCTAGATTGACTGACGTATTGTATCATCGGAGCTCTAGACGGAGAATAGAAGCTGGCCGTGAGACTCTTTAGTCCCGGTAAAACGTTCGAAGAACCCCAACAAGACAATTCATGAAACATTATTGCGGTTGTTCAGGTTCTTCTATAATGATCATAGCTTCTGTGGTCATATAAGGTTGGACCCGGATACCAGTTTAGCGGACAAGGCTGGGTCCTGCATTAATTATTTTTAATGGAGTGACTCAAAGATTATTGACACCTTCTAAGATCCTCTGAAAGGGAGGAGACTGTGTCCCCCCACACAGAGAAATACAAGCAAGAGATATTCTGTGTTTAGAAGTTTGACTGTCAAAGGAGAGATATCAAAGCCTCCGATCTACCCTAAAGCAGATTCAGCTTTTTGGGAGATTTATTATAAGTATCTTGCTAGCCTGAAGAAGGTGGTGAAATATATGATACCACCGAAACGCGTCACTCTTTCTCTTTTTTAGACCTATAGGAAGAAACTCAAACAACGATTTGCAATAATAAAGGAAGTTTGGGTATCCGGCTACACACTGACTCGGAGGTTGTGCTGCGGGACAATTATGGAGTTGCCATCTCCAAACTGGAGGATGATGTGGACAGATGGATTGCCCTCCCGCTCTCTCTGATGGGCAGTGTGGCACTCCTGAAAATGATAGTTCTACCGCGATTTCTTTTCCTATTCATGAACATTCCCATGGTTCTGTCCAAAGCATTCTTTAATCGTCTTCACTCTCTATTGGTGCGCCTGGCATGGAGGGGCAAGCAACCACGCGTTGCCTGGAGGATATTGACGCTACCATATGCGATGGGAGGCCTTAGTGCTCCAGACTTGGAATTGTACTATAGAGCCGCCCAATCCTCACATGCACATTATTGGATACACGGACCCTCGGACATACCCCACTTGTTGATTGAGACTATCGTCGCTGATCCCAGGCCTCTGCCCGCCTTGCTGTTTTCACCTCGAGACAGGCGTACGGGCATAATGGACTCTCTTAATTCGGTCGTACGCGCTTGGCACCATATATTGGCTGCTCATGCCGGTAATATTCTGTATGCCCCATTAGCCCGATTGGACTGGTGCAGCTGGCTGGCGCCATGCAGGGACAGAGGGGTTCTCCTTGCGCTGCAGTCACTCAATATACATACCATGGGGGACCTCTTTGGGGACGGTACTGCCCGTTCCTTGAGGGATATCACTGAGGGGGACCCAGTCTGTACTCCCCTGACGTTATTTCAATTTCACAGAGTCAGACACGCCCTTAGGGAAATATTGGGAGAGGACATGGCGGAACCTCCAGAGATCCCGATATTGACCGCCATTATCAAAGCTCAGTCATCGGCTAAATTGGTTACTAGAATTTACCACTCCACGCTACCTGCTAGAGACGGTGCCTATGCGAAACCACGGTTGGCATGGCAACGGGCTCTACAGATAGACCTGACCGATGATAAGTGGCGATACTGTTGCCTGAGCACCAAACGAATCTCACTTAATGGGCGCCATAGACTGGTCCACTTAAAATTCCTCAACCTGGTTTATCACACCCTGGAGCGTTTACACCGCTTTGGTCTACGTGGCAGCCCCAAGTGTGATAGATGCGGAGAGTCTACAGCTGATTTTCTGCATGTGGCCTGGACCTGCCCGGGAATGCACACTATTGGGGTGATGTATTCTTGGAAATTAATCGCATTACGGACATGTCTCTGTCCCCTGACCCGCTCCTAGACCTACTGGGCTATTCACAACCACTCCCCAAGAAACATAGACGCCTTGTTGATATGGCGTTCCTCTTTGCGAAGAGATGTGTAGCGGTCTGTTGGCTTCGAGGTCCAACACCGACGCTGTCTCAGTGTACTAGAGATATGCTCTACTGTTGTACCCAAACCGAAAATTACAGCGAGTTGTTGTCGCCCCGTAACAGGCCTAAAAACTTCTGGGCCCTATATCTTGCCCAGAGGATCCTACAGGTCGGTACAACCTATGTTATGTATTGCTCGCCCTTGCCCACTTTCTCTTTCTCCATTAAATGGCGACACGCAGGATAGAGTGCTACGGCTTGTTTAGTTGGTGGGACCAATCTTTTGTTTCCATTCTAAATACTCTTTACCTATTACTGCTTGAATTATTTTCTGACATATGCTTTGAATGTATGTATATGATTTGCTGTAGGAGGCTGCTTACGTTTGGACTGTGTCTATGCTTTGTTATTATTGTTTGTAATGTTTGTTAATTTTCTACTAAAAATGTAATTTAAAAAAAAAAAAAAAAAAAAAAAGGAAGTTTGGGCTCATGAAGGCATTGGTACAACTTTGGACTTGAACAGAAAAAGAAGACCAAACGCTAATTTTACCGCTACTTATGAACATCACCATCTAGGTTCATGTACTGTGTAGTGCCTTTGATATATAATACATCGTTTTATATTCACTTCCTTAAGGATCTTAAGGTTCTCCCTATTGTTAGGTGGATAAGATGTTTTTAATGATTTTATGACATTTATAAATAAAAAATATATATTTTCCCTATATTGTATTTCCGGATTCTGTTTGGTGCGAGCATTTAGTTCAATTTGAGTGAATGTGAATGTGAGTGACTCAATGGATGCTTCATACAGAAACCCAAGGGGATCTTTTTCATTTGACATAGTGTATTGTATCATCCGCCATATGCAGAGGAGATATCTCCATTGTGCAGCAAGAAAAATGTAATAATTCCAGGCTACTATTCTCCCTCGGAGAGGGGCCTCATTCATTCAATGACAAGGCTTAAAAATTGATTAATAATCACTGGGCATGGTTCACCACAGAAAAAGGGGCTATCTCCATTCTGAAATTAGGTTAAAACCCATTCTGAGGACTCATCCACCATCTTAAGACGGGCCTCTCTGTCCTACAAATGAGTTTTAAAGTCAGGTCATTGTTCTGAACCCAGCTCGTTGTTTACCATGATGGTCCATCATCATTCTACAATTAGGACTAAACCCAAATTTAAAATCACAGGACACCACCAGCAATGGGCATATCCATTCTACAATCGTCGACTTGATAATCCCGAAGATAACTGGCAGTCAGTGAGATACTGACGCTGATTGCATGTATTATTGCCACCTTCACTCTATGTCATCAGGACACCATAGGCCAGACGTAATAAGAGATTTTACAGTCGCAAGCCAGGTGATTAAAAAAAAACCAGGGTCTGTGACTGCAAAATCCTCTACGTACTTACCCCATTTTTCGATTCGCAAACCTTTTTCAGAATCGCAAAATGGGTTTAGTGACCTACACTAAATCACAATTTATTTAGAAATTCCTCCCAAACTATGATAAGGTATGTATCAATAGTTTCGATCGCAATTCTTATTGCAAACCATTAATCAGATACTGACTCTCAAGTAAGAGTGATAACTGATCTGCAAAGGGATGGGGAGGTTCTCTTTGGACCTTTCCTCTTTGTGAATCGGGGTGGCAGCAACAGGTGGAGTAAGTTGTGTTCCATGTGACCACTGCCTCCTCTTTTGAAGTTTTCCCAATTTTTTTTTTTTTAAAGCAGTCTTTGGTCCTTTAAGGAACACAATTTGCTTTTAAAACATAGTTTCCTTTTTGGAATTCAATCACAGGGATGTGGTCTTCAATCCCTTGCAGTCCATCATCCCTGTAATTTCATCCAATCACTGGGATGGTTTAAAATCAATTAGGCATGCAGTTCTGTGACCCCCTGTGAACTCCATTTATTTTGTAATCCAACCTATTAGTTCAAAGATCGGTTTGCAAAATCTTATTCGATTTGCAAAATGCCGATGCACATTTTGTGACTGTTTTTTGCAAATGTTATTTTAGTAAAGCTGGCCCTATATTTCGAGTTTTGGACTTTGTTGTTCCGTTGATGCAATTGAACTTGTAGCCCTGATCACATTGACTTGGAATGGAAAAATTTAGGGGATACTAATCAAGTGGTTCTGGTACCAGTTGTGAATTGTATGTTCTCTCTGTTCTGTATCAGCTTTAAAGGTTTCCCGCCGACATCTCTTGGTAGTTTGTAATCATACATGTGAAGCCGAACGCCCTCTCAAACTATCAGCTCTTAAGATGTTCATGTGCTCAGAGGCTAGGAACACCCTTTTTCCAAACCGAATTATATGCCTGGGTTTGCTGGCTCTGTTTGATCCTGACAATGCTTTCAGATGTATAAAAATAGAGTTCGTTTCTAGTTTTCTTTGTTGCGCGACTTTCACTTTGTTTTCTCAGTGCACTTTAATTTTCTAACATTTAGTCAAAAATAAATGAGCGTGTTCTCATTGCCCTCACCACCTCAATCCCTGTGATTTTGTTTCAATTTCCACATGCTCCCCTCCCATTGTGCCCGATTCTCAAAAACGACAAAAATCTACTCACAAAGTGGTATAGTCACAAAGCATTTGTTTTCGTACACAAACAAAAATGCTTTTACTACTGCGGTTTTCTCCATCAATAGTGAGGAGCTACCCACAGGAGTAAATTCCACTCAAGGGGTAGGGAATGGGCAGGGCTTTAAGTGGTGGGGGGGGGGGGGGTCTGTGGGGGTCCGAGCACCCCCAGTTTTTTTTTTGCAGGCCTCGAAAGGGGTCTCTAGGGGGCTCTATTTTCGGGCCTCAAAGGTCAAAGGTAGGCTGACCAGACATCCCGGTTTTTGTTTGGTGTTTCGGGTGAGCATGCGCGCGCACTTCTTAAGGCGTGACGTCCTTGTAGCAGGAAGGGAAATCCTTTGAAGAGAGACACTTTCTCTCGGGATTTCCCTTCTCTTTGAACACACAGCGCCACCTACGTCATCGTGCCAGCAATCAGCAAAACAACAGCTGGTTAGAACCGGCACGGCCCTGCTTTTATGGCCAGCAGCAAGATTTCTCCAGCAACCAGTGTGACCCTGCTCTACCTTAAAGCAAGCGAGGGACTAGGGTCTACAACAGAATCCAGCAGCAGTGAAAAGGAAACTTACCTTCATGACACCTCCCCAACCCTACCAGCACCGTCGGGACCCTGCCTCCGCATCTGAGCTGCCTCAGCCAGGATACTTCTGAAGCCACACAAGACTTGCCCTCCCAGCCTGCAACGTGAGTATTTTAATGGCCCTAGACAACTGGTATAAGCAGATATGAGAAGAGCGGTTGCTTTTAAATACCAACTACAAGCGACGCCCGGGCACGGTAGGGAAATGAAAGGACCCTGTAGATGTTGGCAGTGGTGTTGCGTTCGGTGAAAATATCAATTGTGAAAAAGAAGCGCCCTCTACAGGGTTAGGGTGTGAGGTGCGCAGCAGTAATGTATATGCAGCAGAATGTATGTGTGCACTCAAAGGACGCTGAGCCACTATAATTTGCTGCTGTATTTTATTGTGGTATATGTAAGTATTTTACGTCCTTCTTGCAGCATTACCCGTACCTGTGTTCTATAATATCAGTGCATTTGTAATTGGTTACAATATTAGTAATGGCATATTAGTACATTTTATATTGATGGTTATATTGAACGTCGCTTATATTTAACAACGAGCCATGTATACTTTGATTGAAGCTTCCTGTAAAGCTCTAGCGTTACTATTTATTTGAAAATAGCTCTGGGCCCAAGGGCGAAACTACTGAACGTGATGTGACTGCAGGAACACCGGGGCCAGGGGTACTGATTAATGGGCCTCACTTCACCCCAATTATGACCGTTTTTCAATATCAAACCAGATATATGGGGACCATATTTACTTCCCTGCATTAGAGCCCACAACACATGCTATCCCACTGCCTGGGCCGTCTGAAAGCGGTCTTCCCGTCCCCTTGTTAGGCGAAGGGCCCCCTCTTCACATTCTGCGGGGGGGGGCAATATTTTATATTACGCCACTGCTCAGTACAAACAGCCCAATGCTGCCACATCCAGCAAATGCTCGGGTTTAATTAGGATCCGCTGTTGGGTGTGTGCAGGGTGGGGCACAATACAGGGTATAGAAAGAAGTACAACAAAATTGTTACTCGTATATATGAATGTTTCTGTGCTGTAGTAATTGTCCACATGATTGTAAACAGCTGAAGAGCATCCACTGTGTACAGACCACATGTTACCGAGTACAGAAAAACGCTACCTTATACAGCACTAACTGCCCAAACATGCCCACTACCAGTGCAGCCCTGCCCCTGTCGGCCCGTCATCTCTATGCCTCAAAAACCTGTCTGATTTCTCTAGATACATACCTGCCCGTCTTTTTTCTCAATCATATGTCTATTTCTAACCAACCGACCGTTCACCCATCAGTCAGTTTATCCATCCATGGGTCGTTTCATTTACATTATATTCCCTTTTGTGTGTTAGTCCGTCCAGTTGTCTGCTTCTGTTCACTGATCGCCTAATAAATAACGTTTACAGTAACACATAACAAAATAATTTTTACATGTTTTTAAAAGTGTTTGGTATTTTATGGCTTATACTTAATAAATATACCTTTTTGCCTATTTTATTATCCTTTGCTGGATGCGACTTCATGATTTTCTTAAGCACACAATGCTGGTTATCTTGATTTAGACCAGTGGCTCCAAAACGTTTGACTCCTGAGGCCCCCCATTGAGTCACCACTGGAAGCCGGGGACCCCCAAGCAATTTGTATGATTTAAATTTCAAACATTAAAACAGTAATTCCTAACAAATAAATACACATGTGCACACTTGTTACCGTGGCGATAGAGGCTTCACCTTATTTACAAGGTAGTGTTAAGCCACATAACATGGCTTAATGCTGCCTTTTAAATAAGGCCCCTTGTCACGCAATGTTTAGCGTGAAAGGGGTGGGCAGTGGGTGTTGCAGTGGGCGTTCCACCGCAACACCCATTGATTTTGACACTGCCCCCTATTTACAAGGACAGCATAAATAGGAGGCAGTGCCAAAATTAAGAAAAGGGAAAACCAGCTCTTAACTTGGCAAAACGAGGAGAATTCCTTTATTTCTCCTCATTTTTGCTTTTTCCATGTGGCTTGCCTTGTAAAGCACACATGAAAAAAGCAAAACGCCTTGGATTGTTTATGTTCAGGAATGTGACCCTTCCTGCACATAAACAATCTTTAAAAAAAATGCCATTTTGTAACTTCCATGTGTACTGCAATAAGCAGCACACATAGAAGTGACAAAACAGCATTTCAAGATTGTTTATGTGCAGGAAGGGGTACCTTCCTCTACATAAAGAATCTTCCCCTGCATGCACACACCCTTGCCATTGTGCAAGGGTGCCTGCGTTGGCGCTACACTGCTAAGTGTAGCACCAGCACTGGGGGAAACGCAGGGCTGCACCATATTCTTGTAAATATGGTGCAGCCCTGCGTTTCTAAAGTGGTGGAGCCAATCGTTAAGCCAAGGAGGCAGTGGTGCATTCTAAAACACATTTATCATTATATAATAAATTGTTTTCGCTGTTAACGAATAGTAAATGATGACCTTATTATGCACTAGGATACGACAATCTTTATTTGGGTTCTTCAATGATTCCCTTATTATCGCCCTTCAACAGTGCCTCTCATCTCTCCATAGCCTCTCCATCACATGTATTTCATTTGTTTTATAGCCTCTCTCATACTATTGTAGGATGTCAGAGCACTTTACATCACACACATATAGAGACAATGAATCATACGTGTAAATCAGTGTATATAACATTTTACATAAGGCAAAGGGTACTACAAGGTGTAGGATTCACATGTCATTCATACTGGTAGGCATGTTTAAAGAGTGCTTGGTCTGGAGAAGCACAAGCTTGGGATTCAGAATATCACCCAATGGTTAGCATTAACTTAAACAATAAAATTGTATTTCCGCCCAAATAAACCTTTTTAGTAGCATCAGGATAAGGAAAAACAGGGAAAAAACCTAAGTTACTAACTTGTAAAATGCAGTTTGCAAGCAGCTCTTTGATGACAGTTTATAGGTCACTGTGCTAGATTTCGGCTGTCACTTATGAACTGTACAGTAACAAAAGAACCTGTGTGACAAAAGCAGTAACACACTCACCTATGCACATAAAATAATGTTTTATAAAATGCATGGTACACGTTCTTTGCAGTAGGCATATTAACCCTCTGTACTACATTAGATAACTCAAAGGTGCCACTGGACAAAACTCTCATCACTCCAGCAGGTGCATTAATCACTGGCTTTATTTTGACCAGGGGCGGCTGGTGTTAATGGGCGTAGTGGGTGTTGCCCTCCCTACCACCCTGAGGGAGAAGCAAGATGTCCATGAGCATAAACGCCCAGCAGTGCCAGCTTCAAACAAATGATGACTTGCTGATCGGCAATAATTGTGGACATGTTCTGCTGCGCATGTGCCAAGGGCGAGGTAATGCTCGACCTGCCGGTACAAGCTGCACAAGTGACGTCATTTTAGACGGAGTGGTGAATTGGAATGCCATCTACAAGGAGGCCTTCGGGCGCACATTACAGTGGCCCGGGAATGAGTTAACAAAACTCCATAGTACCCCCAGGGGCACCCCGCTTACCCCCCTCCCCCAAATTAGGTTACCCCAAAGAAGACACAAGAAACAGTTGTAGTTGGGTAACAAATGCTGCAGGATTTATTACATAATTCCAGGATATGTCATAGGTGGGTTATCTTACGGGCGATCCAAGGGCAGGCGGCCATCTACTTCACCTGCCCCGCCTGATGAGCCGGGCAGCACGGGAACGACCCGCAAGCGCTGCCCCCCAAGTGATTCTTTTTTCGATCACGTGCCGTTGTCATTCTACTCACGCCCCCCCTCTCGGGGCGGAGCGTCGCATAGCAAGCCCCCGGTTGTTCAGGCCCACAACCGCCCGCAGGCCTAGCGGGGCGCCGACCGGCTTCCGGGACCTCTCTGGAGGCTCCTCGTTTTGGCTCAGGCACCACGTGGTGCCGCGCAGAGGTACCCTTTGTACCGGCCTGCTTCCAGATCGCCCTGTAACTCCGCCTGCAACGAAAAGAAAACATTAAAACGTTCAGCCAAAAACCCCACCCCACCACACCACGCCGGGTAAGCGGAAGGGGGGGAAAAGGCGAGGTGGGCGACAAAGAGGTCGCCAGTGAGGGTGGGGGAAGGCTAAATAGCCTTCCCCTCACACCTGGGCCCGGAAGTGACGCGCCTTTCGCGTCACTTCCGGCCCCTGACAAGGAGGGGGGCACGATCAGAATCCCTGCCCCCGCCCCCCCCCCCGAAGTAGGGAGTGGGGAGGGGTGACCGGGGCCCCGGGGCCACTAAGGCGCCGACCGCCGATTGGCCCCCTGCGGGGGCCGCGGTCAGCGGCATAGTACCCCCAGGGGCACCCCGCTTACCCCCCTCCCCCAAATTAGGTTACCCCAAAGAAGACACAAGAAACAGTTGTAGTTGGGTAACAAATGCTGCAGGATTTATTACATAATTCCAGGATATGTAATAGGTGGGTTATCTTACGGGCGATCCAAGGGCAGGCGGCCATCTACTTCACCTGCCCCGCCTGATGAGCCGGGCAGCACGGGAACGACCCGCAAGCGCTGCCCCCCAAGTGATTCTTTTTTCGATCACGTGCCGTTGTCATTCTACTCACGCCCCCCCTCTCGGGGCGGAGCGTCGCATAGCAAGCCCCCGGTTGTTCAGGCCCACAACCGCCCGCAGGCCTAGCGGGGCGCCGACCGGCTTCCGGGACCTCTCTGGAGGCTCCTCGTTTTGGCTCAGGCACCACGTGGTGCCGCGCAGAGGTACCCTTTGTACCGGCCTGCTTCCAGATCGCCCTGTAACTCCGCCACAGCCCTGGAGGCGGCTAACCGTCGCAACCAGGGCCCCCCACCAACCTAGATCTTTACCTGCACCCGCTATTCACCAATGCTTCGCCTAAATCCAATAACAACAGGTCCATGCCTATTTGGGAGAGGTGTACTCCATCCATGTCGAAGTACCCCTTCACATTCCCCCGAATCATTTCATGGCGAATAAAGCCCAAACCCCTTTGGGCTGTGAACTTACGCATTGCTCCATTAATGCGCCTCCTGGAGTGCTCTACCGCCTCTAATGATTTAGCTCCCCGCCAAGACCTGCGGGGGATGATCTCTGACCACACGATCTCACACTCGCCCAGACGTTTGCATATTTCCCCTAAGTCTCTTTTCATGGCTAATAACAGCAATCGTCTCCCCAGGGTAACAAGGTCGTTACCGCCCAGGTGTATCACCAACAGGTGGGGCAAGGTGGACCCGTGTGCTCTTAGTCTCTGCTCGATCTTATTCCTGAGTTCGAACCATCTCATCCCCGGCACCCCCATCCATTCCACTTTGGTCTGAGGGAAGTGTCGCATCCACTGTCGGTGCAATGCCCATTGGGCCGCCCGGGCGACAAATGAATGGCCGATCACCCACACCACTCGTCCTAATAAAAGAAGAGACATGGTGTGCACACAAGTTATTTAATCAGAAAGGGTGATTTCCACGATACACACCATAAATCACAAACATTTTACCAAAGGCTGCCTCACGGGCGAACATATAACTTATAGCAATCAGATTCCCAACGCCCCAGTTTCTTCACCTGCGCGGCCTCTAATCCCGCCAGGTGAGCGGCGGTGGCAGCGCCAATGCGGAAGGAGTGGCTGGAATACCTTCTGTCCGACCGTGCGAGCCCCGCCCTGGCCAAACTAGCCCTGATTACCTGCTCGAACTGGTATCTAGTTACAGGGGTACCATTTGAATGCAACAGGAGATAACCCGGGCCAGGCGGTCTGTGCTCCAAAAATGCCTTTACCCATTGTACTGGGCAGAACCTGGGGTCACCTAGAGGCTGGAGAACCACCCTGATCCCCCGCCCCGCCTGATCGGTCTTGGACTTGCGTAAAAGAATGGTCAGTGACCCGGAGATAGACACATCTGAAATTCCCAGCGCATCTCCTGAACAGTCGACCTTGGACCTAGCCACTAACTCACTGACTCGAAAAGCCCCGAAGAACGCTAAGCAGAATGTGGCTGAAAACAGCGTGGCTTCGTAATGAGAGTAGGTGACTGACTCGAGGGCCCCTAGCATGCCTTTCAGGATTTCAAAATCAATGGGCGCTCGATTATCAGGGGCCCTGGGCTCCTCCCTAGCCCAACCCTTCAAGGCGGCCCGGATGGGATAGGAGTTAGTGGGATCCGCCCCGCCAGACAACCTAGTGTCGTGGCTTACGGCTGCCAAGTGACTGCCCACCCATGAACGGCTCTTCCCTTGTTCCCTCGCCCACACCAGAAATGCTCGGACCTGGGACACCATCGCAGCCCCTGAAGTACCCAGTGCTACAGAAGTCGCTCTGAATGTTGCCATGTGGGCGCTGTAACGCCTCCTGGTACCTGGGGCCAGAGCTCTTTCTCCCATCGCTTTCAGGCTTAGTCCCACTGCAGGATCCTCCATAGATGGTCCGGGAATGGGGTCATCTGCGCTCTCGCCCGCGGCCAGGCCTCCCTGAATCGGAGCCACTGAAAACGAGAAAGAGCGTCAGCTGCCACATTTTGAATCCCCTCAATGTGCCTGGCTTTAAACTCCACATTGATGCGCAGGCAAGCCCGGACCAACTCCCTTAGTAGGCACAGCACCAGCCGGCACCTGGCGGACTGGTTGTTAATTGCCTGAACGACCGCCAAGTTGTCGGACCAGAAAACCACCTTTCTGTCAGACAATGCCGCCGGCCAGAGGTGTAATGCAACAACAATCGGGTAAAGCTCCAACACAGTAATGTTTTTGGTGATCCCACGCCTGCGCCAAACATTGGGCCATCCCTGCGCGCACCATTCTTCGCCCAGGATAGCCCCAAAACCTTCCCTGCCTGAGGCATCTGTGAAAAGGCAAAGTTCCTGACTATCAATCCAGGGCTGCTTCCAAATAACCGTCCCGTTAAAGCAGGCGAGGAATTCGCTCCATACCACCAGATCCTGCTTCAGCCCTGTCCCCAGCTTGACCCAGTGATGTTTCTTTTTTACACCAGCAGTCGCCCTAGCCAGCCGGCGTGCAAAGACCCTCCCCATGGGTATGACCTTTAGCGCAAAATTCAGGGTCCCTAGCAGGCATTGGACTTCACCTAGAGTAGCCTTGTCCCTACCCAGTAGATCGCAGATCTCCTGACGCAGGGCCTGTACCTTATCCGCAGGGAGTCGGGACACGCCGTTTACCGTGTCCAACTCGATGCCCAAGAATACCAAAACCTGCGCCGGACCCTCGGTCTTACCAGGAGCTAAAGGTACGCCCAAGTGTCCTGCCAATTCCTTGAAACATTGCAGCGCCCGTGCACAATCTTGCGAGTCAGCTCCCCCGATGAACAGGAAATCATCCAGGTAGTGGGTCACTCCCTCAATGCCATACCTGTTTGTTAAGGCCCACTGTAGGAAGGAGCTGAACGCCTCAAAGTACGCACAAGACACCGAGCATCCCATGGGCATACACCTATCATAAAAGACCTGGTCCCCCCACCTGAAGCCCAGAAGGTGTTGGCTGTCCGGGTGTACTGGCAGGAGCCTGAAGGCAGATTCGATATCAGACTTAGCCAACCAGGCTCCCTTCCCTGCCCTCCTGATCATGTCGACTGCCAGGTCTAGGGAGCAGTAGGACACTGAGCATTTACCTTCGTCCAACCAGGAATTCACGGAGTCCCCTTCTGGGTGTGAAAGGTTGTGGATAAGCCGGAAAGCCCCCGGCTCCTTTTTAGGTACCACCCCCAGTGGGGAAATCACAAAATGGGGCATAGGGGGTGAGGAAAATGGGCCCGCCACCCTGCCCAAAGACACCTCCTTTGCTATTTTATCAAGCACTACCTCCGGGTGTTCCCTAGCTGATTTCTGATTCTCCGCATCCCTGCTCACTAAGGGGCCTTGATAAGGAATGCGGAAACCGTCTAAGAAACCCTCAGAAATGAGGGACCCTTCCTTGCTAGTGTAACCGCGGAGTGCGCTGAGGAGGTTCTTTACGCAGATGGGAGAGGGGCCTTTCACATGATCGTGCGGGGCTAGGTCATGCGCGCTGGCAGCTGAGTACGCAGGGGGCCAAAGCGCAGGAGGGGGGGGGAAACCCCCGGGCTACTTGCTCGATGAAGGCTTGTCGGGGGTGTCGCGCTTGGAGCATGCGGTAGCGGCGTGGGGAGCCCCGCACCCGCTGCAGTTGTGGGCAAAACGGCATGATTTGTCCCAGGAGCAGAACCCTGCATTGAAGAGCCTGCAAGTTCCAGGAGACCGTGCCCGAAAGCCAGGCCTGCGACCCCCCCCACGCCCACCCCGAAAGGACTTCCTGCTCTCCCATTTCTTCTCTTTTTTATCCTCTTTCTCCTTTCTCTTTACACCGCTCTCTGCACCTGACTTCGTCGTAGACCCCTCAGTATGCTTGCCCATGTGTTTTACCCATAAGCGGACCTCCAACTGGTCCCATTCAAGATCTGGGCAGATTGCTCTCTGTCTGCGGAAGTCACAATCGTAGTGGTACCATCCCATGCCCCCACCCTTAGCAGCCTCCTCAGTAATCACACTTGCATAGTGGAAGAGGCCCGGCCCTTCATCTGGGAATTTCTCCACTATCACTGCTGCAAAAATGGCAAAGGCCTGACCCCAAGTCACAATATTTTTGGTGGGATACACATGGTACCGCACCCGCTTGTCCTCTTCCTTGTTGCCCATCCTCCTAGTATCTACCCCTTCCGCCCCATGCATCAGAAGGGTGAAAATATCAATAAATTCCCTGCGCCAAATCCCTTCTTTGGCCACTAGGGGGACCATCCAAGCGAGAGAACAGCGGCCCGATACTAGCGGGGCCGTGGTAACTAGAGGCTTAGGTGCTACTGCTGGCGTTGGTGCCGGCGTCGGTACCACTGGGGGAACCACTACTGCAGAGTCAACCGCACTTGCCGCGCTCTCGGCCACCGCAGCAGCTGGGGGTGTGGGCCGCGGAGGAGGTTCCAACGCAGCCTGCGGCGGACACCAAACCTGCGTGAAGCCCCCCGGCGCCGGGAGGACAGTCGGCGGCGGTGGGGCGGGCGGACCAAACCCTAGGGGTGACCTGGCAAGCAGCAGACCGGATCTGACCTCAGCCATGAAGTCTTTTAGAGTGTCTGAAAGCTTACCCAAATCCTCTGCCGAGGCAAATGTCGCCTGGGGCGGGCCGGGCAGTCCGTTGTGCGCCCCCGTCCCCAAGCTAACCGTCGCCTGGGGGGGGGCTGGGGCTTTGTGCGGAGGGGCCGCTCTATTCCGAGCCGGTGGTTGTTCGACCGGAAAGTCTTTGCTCGTGGGGCGGCGGATTCTTTTTGACCGTGACGGGCCCGCAACCTCCCCTACATCCTTATCCGTAGCCGGACCGTCCATCGCTATCCCAGAATCTGGGGGGGTACTGGCTTTCAATAGTTCCGTCGCCCAAGCTAAACCCTTGGACCTCGTCAGTTCCAAGAAAGCGGCAATCCGAGATTCCTCCGAAGTGTCCGGCACGGACTCCTCAACCTGTGTCCCTGGTGTGAACAGGGGTGGGGATAATCCTTGGCTGTCCATCACTTAGCAGTTGCTCTCTCTTATCTGCAATTGGGAAAGAGAGAAAGTTAACCGCCTATTCACCCCTTTTGAGGTTAGTTCTTCGCTCCTGGGTGGCACATGCTACTCCGAGAGGTACCCCCATCCCCCAAACAGCCCGTACTTACTCCCGTCTGAGCCCCGAATGCGGATGGTGTGTGTCTCGCGTCTCTCGGTCACCGATTGACAAGCCTCCGGCCAGTGAAAGCAGACGTATGTACTGCAAGAGAAACCAGCATAAGCGCAAGAGAAGCATACACGAAAAAGGCGTGGCTGTACCGCCCGAAAAAAGGGGGGGGGGAGAGAGGGGGGGGTGGGGGGGTGAGAGGACACAGGTGCTCATACACATCACGTTAATCATGTAAAAACCTGCTCGCGTCTGCCCTCATCCCCACCTTGAACCTGGCAAGCATCCCACCCCCACACTACCTTCCTTGGGGCCATTTGCCCCAAAATCAAAGACTCGCGTGAACGAACATAACCAAATCCCCGTTCATTTGTCTTTATTGTAGCGTGCCCGCAAGATTACTGACGCACTTTACATTACATATTCAGGCACGGGGCCACTACACTGTCCTCACTCTAAATTGTACAGTACCCGCGCTGCTCGGACGCCATGCATTGGCCCCCAGGATCGGCCCCTTGCTACTAACTACCCGCACACTCGCGGGCAAAGCGGAGGGAGGGCGGCTACCCGCTCCCAACTGGGACACCAGAAACCGGCCTGCTGTGGGACCAGACCTTCGCTATGCTTGCTGGTGCCGTCCCCCCACCGCGACCCCAACAAACCACCAAACAAGGCAGAGCCAGGCCACAAAGGAATACATTGCCCCTTCATGTGGCGCGAATTCGCCCCGTGTATATTCGGTGCTTACGTGTGGGCACCGTATTTACATAGCACAGTCAGGCACGGAGGGTAGTCGCTGATTAGACAGGAAAACCGGGAGCACATGCCATACCCTGCACAGTCAGGCCCGGTGAGATAATTAATTCAGCCCGAAACCCCCGGAGCGGGCGCAAAACCTTGTACGTTCTAGCCCCGCTAAATAATCCTCGTTTAGCCCCAATTCACCGAGTCCCGCGCCGTCCCTCGCACTTTCAAAGCCCAAGAGATAAGACGCTTGCCCAGAGTTGCCGGTGCAGGCACGAGCGGGCGCAAAACCTTGTACGTTCTAGCCCCGCTAAAGAAACCACGTTTAGCCCCAATTCACCGAGGCCGGCGCGACCCCTCGCACATTCAAGGCCCGGGAGATAAGACGCTCGCCCAGAGTTACCGGTGCAGACACGACCCAGAGGGTCAAAGGTAATAATTTCCTGTCCCTAGACGGCAAACCTGCCTGCACCAAAACCCCCGAAACCATGGGCGGATCTCAAGCCCGGCACCCCTGCCCAAAACCGGGGTGGACCGCAAACCCCTGTGACCCGGTAACACCCTGCAAGGCTATGTTCAATAACGGCTTACGCATATTAACTGCGGATGTGTCTAGCGAAGCTTATTAGAGCGCTTTAAATTCGTACTGATTACATGTGTTACACATTTATAATGCGCAAGGTGATGTACCCCGAATGCGCACCGCCTTTACATACCGATAGGCACTGGGTGATTAAGTGCTATACCCCGCGACGCAAAAGCGACCGCGGCCCCGAGACTCGCTGACGAAACCCCCAGGAGACACCAAAACCCTTTGGGGGTGAGGACCTGTGCCCCGGTCCATATACTTTGCTCCTACGCATAAACCTTTTTCTAGAGCGAGGCTCGACCCGAAGGTATCAGATTGCATCACACTGTATTATTAAACATATAAGCCCAGGGGAGATTATTCAGTGAACGGAAAGGGGCCGGACAGGGGCACTCGCTGACCCCCGCGCCGAAGGAGAAACGCTCAGCCCCACACCCAAGATGGCGGCCAGTATGCCGATGGACGCCGGGTAGCCGGCGCGGTTGCGTCCCCCCCTGCACTAGCAAACAGTGGCAGCGGGTAACGCGCCAAATACAGTATTCCTCAACGATTGCACGCGCATTAAAGGAAATCAACACGAGTAGCATCCCGCGATCGACTCCTCGCGCCCATCCGCGCTAGCCATCGTGGCCGGGAAACAAACAAAACACAGCTTCCCCAACGAACGCACGCCCCGTTCAACGTAAATAAACACGAGCCTTGCTCCGAGCACGGTCCCCCCCCGCCCGTGGCACTCCGACCACAGGGCCCCGTCTCCTGGTACTGCCCAGGGACAGGGCCGGGGCGAGGGGGCAATCCGGCAACTCACCGCAAATATTAGGAGTTCCACAGCAAGGCAACGACGACGACCCCCGCGAAACGACGCTGCGTCCGATTCGTCGTCACAAAAGGCGAGGTGGGCGACAAAGAGGTCGCCAGTGAGGGTGGGGGAAGGCTAAATAGCCTTCCCCTCACACCTGGGCCCGGAAGTGACGCGCCTTTCGCGTCACTTCCGGCCCCTGACAAGGAGGGGGGCACGATCAGAATCCCTGCCCCCGCCCCCCCCCCCGAAGTAGGGAGTGGGGAGGGGTGACCGGGGCCCCGGGGCCACTAAGGCGCCGACCGCCGATTGGCCCCCTGCGGGGGCCGCGGTCAGCGGCATTCATTTCAATGGGTAGGGGTGGGCCAGGCTGCGGCAGAAGGAGACAAAGAGGTAGTGGATTGGTCATCCCGAAAGGGGGCGGGGTGTAGGAGGGGTGCCTCTCCTGAATAATTTGCTGTATCACGCGTTAAACTGCATGTGGTTTCGCTTTTGAAAACGTTAGGAGAAAAGCAGCATGACTGAGCCCGAACCTGTCGCTTCGGAGGGGGCCTCATCTCGTTTCCTACAGCAGAGGCCTGAAAGCAGGAAACAACACAACTGTGAACAGTATAACAAATGTAAATTGGCACACATTGATCACCTGGAAGGCCCATTGATCGGTTTAATCTGCCTGCGACAGACAGATGAGATACCAGCCTTCAAGTGTCAGCCCGTAGCACGCATCAGGTCAGAAACCTCATCATTAGCTTTCTAACTGTTGTTTATAGCCGCCCCTGACATCGACACTAACAGCCAGCCACTTTTACCCTGAGAAGCAAGTCGGCGGGAAAACGTCATGGTATGTGACTGATTTACTTTTGTCTTACATGCTTGTTCAGATAGCACAGTTTTTGTGTACTTTATTTGCACGGTACCGTGCTGCTCTTGACATGTTGCTTTTATTCCCATTACGGACTTCTACCCTTAATCTCGTTGTTTAATGTCACGTGTTAATGTAAATATCCCCGCTACTTCAGGCATCAAAATAATAACCAAGATTGCACATGCCCAAGTTGGTTTAAAAGTTATTTCCCTATCTGTACAACTATAAACAGTACTATGGCTCACTGAAGTAAATAACAACCACAGCTCCCAGAATGCAACAGTTTAAATTAAGCTGACGAGCAACCCAGCAATCACTGTTGCACCACAAAGTACACGCAGTGTATCTATTTGGTGCACGTGACACTGACAAGTCCTCTTATTTTCCCTTACCTGCTCTGAAAAGAATGAAATGCTTCATCTATTCATTCATCTATTCGTGCTGTGCGAGAGCTTAGATGAGAGAAAGCATACTTGCAACAATAGTTCTGGATGTAGACAATGGGTCCGATATCGTAAATGTCTGAAAGAGGTCTAGAAAATCAAACATACCTGAAAGAGGACTAGAAAATCAAACCTACACCACGAGGTGTATTTCCATAAGGGAAGAGCCTGCATTTTTCAACACCGAAAAAGACTGATATTTACTCACTAAAAGGAAATAGACTATCATGAGTTTTTGTTCATTATGATTTGGGCTTCCAAAACCGAGATGATGAAGCCTTGCACCCAGCTGAGAATATAAGATAGAGAAAGGAGCGCAGAAACATTGATTGAATGTGAGAAACTAGGGGTGCATCTCTCATTCACTGTACGAGGTTATCTTCAATTTTTGTCACTAGATGCCTTGCTTGCCTGTATATACTTAGTGTAAGCCTCCCTAAACCATAACTATCTCCTTTTGTGGTTTTTGCCTGGTGTTGCGCTATTGTAAAAACATTCCACGTGATGTGACATTACATTAGTATTTGCGCATTCATTTTTGCATTGCCACGTCTTATTTGCATTGTGACAGGCAGATGACCTGGGCCACTAAGTGATGTTTTTGTCGTCTTTATCCGATGCTAGTACGTGGCCTCCGCCAGTCATTATGGAGCCAATGTTCGATGGGCAAGTCATATTTGTTGTTTATTACACAGTACTCTGTCAACCTAATTCATCTTTATGGATTAACAGACCTGTGTGCATGTTTGGGTAATTTGATAATTCACATTCGCCAGGTTAAACCTGCATTGCCTTACATGGATTGTTACTAAGCGATGAAAAGGGGCTGTAATGGCTGCGTTAAAGTTAGTTAGCACACACACAGCACTGGGGCAAGCAGGAGGAATCTAGAAATCAATTATCTGCGCTTTTCACAGGCGCTGAAAGTCGCCTGGCTGAAACTTTTAAATGATAGAAAAAGAGGCCTTGTTTGCTAACACTGTTATTTTGGTATACGGAATAAACAGCTGCGAAATTATCATATGAAATCTCTTTATTGATGTCATAACTACACTTTCAAAATTACTTTATTAACCTTCTTGATTTCTCAAATGTGCCTGAAAATGCCCCATTTGCCGACTCTTATATCAAACCTTTTGTGGGAGAGAACCCCTCTTAAGACTGTCAGGCTTGCTTGCCACTGGCCACTCATCCTCAACGCCTGGCCACTCATCCTCAACGCCTCACCACTTTCAAATGTCACCAGCCGCCACTGATTTTGACACTATTATTGTTGCTCAAAAACTGCTAATTAGACCAGGAACTTTGCAGTGCTTTTGAAACTGCCTCCTGCGGACTCCCTGGAAATGTGTCACAGACCCCTGGGGGTCGCGGACCACAGTTTGGGAAACACTGCTCTAAGACTAAGTGCACTTTTATCCATGCGTAAGAAGCCACGAGGCACGGGCAGCACGTATCAACTGGAGAAAGCAGAGCTTTCAAAAAGTAAATACATTTTTTTTTAAACCACTCAATGTATTTTTAGGCTTGCTTCCGTCTCGTATTACTGTGCAGCATGCATACACCACCAACACGTGCAATCCGTTCAGAAATATTTTGGAGGGTGAGGAATATTTTCCAATTTCCACTGCAATAAACCCGAGTCGCTCCTGGCGACAAACTAGATACAACACAGCATCACACAGACAGCACCACAACTGTGAATCCATAAAACCACACTTGAAAAATGTAGTGCGTAATCTCCAGAACCTGTCATACAGTCAAACCCAGCCATTCTGTGATGCAGAATAGCAGGTCTTATAGTGATTAACACAATCCTGATTTTGAATCAGGCGGAACCAACAAAGCCTCTTCAACAAAACATCTTCAATCAATCAATCAATCAGGGAATTGTAAGCGCGCCACTCACCCATGAGGGTCTCAAGGCACTGAAGGGGAGGGGGTGGGGGCCGCAGATCTGTTTAGCCGAAGAGCCAGGTCTTGAGCGTCTTCCAGGAGGAGTTCAGGGAGGGGGCACGTCTGATGTCTGCCGGTAGCTCGTTCCAGGTCTTGGCTGTAATGTGAGAGAAGGATCTTCTGCCTGCTGTGGCTCTGTGGATGCACGGGGTTTCGGCCAGTGAGAGGTTGGAAGATCGGAGGTTTCTTTTGGGTACCTAGAAGTTGATTCTGTCGTTGAGGTATTCGGGTCCGTTGTTTTGTAGGCGTGAGTGAGGATTTTGAAAGTGACTCTTTTCTCCATGGGGAGCCAGTGGAGACTTCGTAGGTGTTGGCTGAAGTGTTCATGTCGGGGGATGCCGAGGACGAGTCTGGCGGCGGTGTTCTGTATTGTCTGGAGTTTGCGGAGTAGGGACTTGTTGATGCCGGCGTAGAGTGCTGGTCTGCTGGTTATGAGTGCGTGGGTGACTGTCTTCCTTGACTCAGGGGAAATCCACTTGAAGGTCTTGCGGAGAATGAGGAGGGTGTTGAAGCAGCTGGAGGTGACAGCGTTGACCTGTCGGTTCACGGTGAGTGTTGAGTCGAGTACAATGCCGAGGTTCTTGGCATGGTCTGAGGGGGTAGGTGGGCTTCCGAGGGCAGTCAGCCACCAGGTGCTGTCCCATGCAGAAGGGGTGGTACCGAGGATGAGGACTGCGACGTTTTACATTCCTTTCTGGAAGTTGAGTTTGGCAGTGGTGGGGTCTTTGGTGAGGGAGAGGATGAGCTGGGTGTCGTTGGCGTAGAATACGATGTTGAGGCCGTGTTGTCGGACAATGGCTGCGAGGGGGGCCATGTAGATGTTGAAGAGGGTGGGGCTCAGGGATGAATCCCATGGGACTCCCCAGGTGATTTTCGTGGGGTCGGAAAGGAAGGGTGGGAGTTTGATCCTTTGGCTTCTTCCGGAAAGGAATGATCAGATCCAGTCCAGGGCTGTTCCTTGTATGCCTGCGTCATGTAGTCTGGTGACTAGTGTGCGGTGGGAGACGGTGTCGAAAACCGCTGATAGGTCGAGTAGGATGAGGGCTGCGGAGTGGCCTTGGTCCAGGAGGGTGCGGATGTCGTCTGTGACGGTGAGTAGGGCGGTCTCTGTGCTGTCGTTGCTTCGGAATCCGGATTGGGACGGGTCGAGGACAGCGTTCTCTTTAATGAATCGTGTCAGTTTCCTGTTGACTGTTTTCGCTGCAACTTTGGCTCCGAAGGGGAGGAGCGAGATGGGCCGATAGTTCTTGAGGTCAGTGGGGTCAGCTGTGAGCTTCTTGAGCATGGGTCTGACTTCTGCCCGCTTCCAGTCGTCTGGGAATGTGCCTGTTTTGAAGGTGGTGTTGATTGTGCACTGTAGTTCGGGTGCGATGGCGGCCCCAGCTCTGTGGTAGATGTGAGGGGGGCAGGGGTCGGTGGGGGACCCCGAGTGGATGCTTTTCAAGGTTGAGGTGGTGTCTTTGGCCATGATTGGTGTCCAGTTAGAGATGGTGGGCTGGCTGGTGTTTGTGGGGGGCGGGTGCCATCTGTGGCCCCTGGTGGATGGTCGATGAAGTTGTCGTAGAGGTTTTTGATCTTGAGGTGGAAATAGGTTTGAAGCTTGTGGCAGAGGTCGTGGGATGGGGTGATGTCTGTGGCTTCGCTGCGTGGGTTGGTGAATTCTTGAATGACATTGAAAGTTCCTTGGAGCTGGTGGAGTTGGCCAGGATTTTGTTGTGGATGAAGTTCCTCTTGGTGGTTCTGATCTGGTTGTAGTAGTCCGTCATGGCGTCCTTGTAGGTGGTGTGGTTTTCGGTTGTCTTGGTGTTTCTCCAGTTCTTCTCCAGGCGTCTGCAGGTGTGTCAGAAGTGAATAACTATCGTTTGGAGTAACGATCGTTTGGAAAGCACACTCCACTTTAAAACAGCACTATTATTGAAGTCCTGGGCTTTATTGATTTATTTGCTGTTTTATATTGAGCAAAAACTGAATGGGTGTCGAAGGGCTCCACCTGGGAATCGTGTAAACAAGCAGTTTACATCAGACCAGATTCATAGGTTACATGTGAACCATAACTGCAACAGGAGATTCATCCTAGAACTGGTGGTCTAAGTTCACTTGTAATTGAACCAATAAAAATAAAGTTGTGTTCAGTGGCTTAGTAAAGATGCAATGGAACAAAATGCAAGCAAGCAACATTGCCCCTTCATTCCCTGGTCACATAATAATAACAGCTATAATTGGGTCCAGGGGGCTTCTCATTCCTCTGGGTCCCAGTGTCACTGCACCTGCTGCACTATTGATATCTACGTTCTGGTTTTGTCAAAGAAAAATCCGGTGGGATGATTGGCAGCTTCCCACAATGTGAATTCCCACAAGCGAAAAGAGGTCACAATACTGAGAAGTGTAGCTCACTGTTTAGAGGAGGCATACCCTGAAGCAGAGGTCAGACCCGGGACCAGGGTTCGATTCCCGACGCGGCAGGGTCTGGAGCCCAATTGTCCACGGACTCGATAATTCTCGCTTCGGTGCCTACTCTAAGCACGAGTTCACACTATGCAGCTCTGGGCAACTAGCTTGCTTAATCTCCACAACGGCCCCCCGCGGCGGGATGCCTGGCTTTCACCTTGGGGATGCCCTGTACGGGTTATCTCACAGGGAAAAACCAGGACGGGTTCCCAATGCAAGCGCCGAGATGCCCAAGGGTAATTTGAGCGCTATATAAGACCGCACATACATACATACATACATAATACTTTAGGGGTTTTGTTTTGTAGCCAGAACTGGAAGCTGGATCCACTAAATGCTTACGGATGTCCAGATTACTTCCTGGTAATCTTCATTACTGCGAATCCTGGTCTTCCTCATCAGAGTCCTCACATATTGAGTATATGCTCCTGCACACACACATACACTAAATAGATCGTTGGCCATCCCTCCAATATGTCTCATCTTTCTGCCACCATTTCTATTGGTTTCTCATGAACAGAGAGCTCACTATCCCCACTTCTGGAATGACTAAGCATCTATAGCTTACAAAGCCGATTACCATAAAATAGAAACGGTAAGGATGGGAAACATGGACTGTGCCGAGGAAGAACAGGACTCAGAGTCATAAGATTACTGGTCTCATGAAAGTATAGAGGGAGACCAGGTGACTGTGTTGCATATGTACTGTATTGAAGCTCCCTTCACTGCCAACCAAGAGGCCACTGAACCCCTCACTGACCTCCATTCCTCCTGTCCTCACAGGGTCCTGCTTTGCTTATTGTACGCAGTAATAATGGCTTGTATTAGCTATCTACTTAATACAGCTGTTGCTAATCGTAAACCTGGTAAGAAATGCCAAATGTTACAGAAAGAAAATCCACTTTTCTGAATGATTGACTTCTAAATGAGTTCTAAGAACTCTATGAACATCTAGAGCCCATAATTGCTGTTCATCTGGATTTGAAGGAAAAGGCACATACACTGGCAGAACCAAATCTTCTGATAATGCATAACCAAAAATACCTAAGGCACAAAATGAGGGCTCGGAAGGGTTACCTTGTCCAGGAACTTCTTTGGGCACTGAGTTCCCAAAGCCTCCTCCTTAATGAAATAGCTGCAAGGAAGACACCCTAGTATATGAGAGAAGTTGCACATCCATTTGATATAAGGACACACATAAAAGTTCTAGCAAAGCCTGTAAACACACTGGTAAATCCCAAGAAGGCCCTGGACAATGAATTACTGTTCTTTTAAGGAAGTAACTCTTTTGACAATCTAATCTCCAATTAATCAAATGGTTAAAGATCAGGCTTTCAAAACCCTCCTACGGCTGTCCATTATGATCTTAAACTGTAGACTACCTGTCCCAAAGGAATACATCTCTAAAACAAATCTTGAACATTAAATGGGGAACCATGTGCAGCGGCTCCAGTATAGAGGAACCATCAGAAACTCTGTCAGTTCCTCCTTGATCTTCTGATAGCCTCTTGGGATTATCAGAATTGGGGGAATGACATGATGGAGGAACAGGGCTTCACTTTCTAAGCTTCTGTGTACTGAACGAGTGGCCAAAAGTGAGGACATTCTCCCTCCTGCAAACATATCCACCTTAGGGAGCCCAACCATCCCTAATATCTATTGGAGCACATTCTGTGTAAGAGAAAGAACCTGCTAAGGTGGTCAGCAAGCCCATTCTCCCTCCCGTGTAGGAACACTGCCTCAAGTAAAAGGAGACTGCTCTCTTCCCAATAACCTGTTGGTCTAGAACCCATAAGGGCTGAACCCATGAAACCCCCGGTGATTGATGTAAGATTCAACAACCCGGTTGCCTGTTCTGATATGGACATCTTGCAACAAGAATTGGAATCACAGATGCCAGCAAGTTGAGCTTGAGAGCTGCTTTGGGGTGGAGTCAGTCCAGGGAAAATGGTCAGAATGCAAGCAAGTTTTTTCCTACAATTGGAAGGCGCTCAAAGCGGTGCATTTGGCTCTGTTACATTTTGCCCCAATACTGAAGAATCAAGATGTCCATATCAGAACAGGCAACCGGGTTGTTGAATCTTACATCAATCACCGGGGGTTTCATGGGTTCAGCCCTTATGGGTTCTAGACCAACAGGTTATTGGGAAGAGAGCAGTCTCCTTTTACTTGAGGCAGTGTTCCTACACGGGAGGGAGAATGGGCTTGCTGACCACCTTGTTCCCCCACCCGAACCCTAGCCTGATTCACTTCATGCAAACATACTAAAATCTCCAATAAGTTGGGGGGATGCTCGTCCTATCCAATGTTGACCACAGCAAAGTCTTAGGAACAAGATCAGAGGCTGCATGCAAGTCAATAAAGGCAAAAAAAAGTCGACCTCTGCTGACTGCTGCAGTCTTCCAGTAGAGACAATTGAACCAGATGGCCTGATCGACTGTGCCCATTCGACTTTCAAAACCTGACTGAAGCTCAGATAATATACTTTTCTCAACAATCCAATCTTGCTCACTTCCCCAATAAGCATTCGACAAGGGGTTAAACAGGGCTGTTTCCTATTTATAAATGATGTGGTGAATCGCCTGGATAGGGATAGTTGTGATGCACCCCGGGTGGGGCTTAGAAGAGGGACTGCTCTCCTTTTTGTGGACGACACTCTCTTAATCTCCAGTTCACTCAAAGGGTCTCCAACAGTTGTTGGCTGATTAATTTATTTTTTATAGTGATCAGAGGTTAAAACTGTCCCAGAAAGAAGCAAGAGGTATCGATGCAAACTGTTTGCTGATACAGTCCCAAATAAGTAGGTTCCTAATTCTGATTATTTAGGATTTAGAGCAAATCCTTCTTTGGACTGGTCCATCCAGATCCATAAATCAGAATGTTTATTGACTTTCTATACGCCAAGACTGCTGATGACTTTGAACAAAAACTGCTCAAAATAGATAATGTAAAAGCTTTAGGAGCCACCCTATATGGATCTGAGCTGTGGGTCCATGTTAATTGCAACAATTTATCAATTGTGGAAAACAGATTTATCAGGTTACTGTTTGGCCATCCAAAAAGTACTCCTCAGATCCTGTTGTTGCTTGATTTGGCACTCAAGAAAATTTAGTGGAAAGTTGCACTTAAGCCCCTACTCTACTGGCACAGGATATGGTCATCCCTTCATCTTGAAGCCTACAGAGACCCCCTTAAAGATCGACTAGCTTTGCCTACAGCCCAAAATTTACAGTGGTTCGCACATGTAAGAAAAATGCTTAACAAGTTGTGTTTGGGAGGGGTTGTAGGAGTTTTGGGTCGACCCAGGGAGTATTGCCTCCACTACAAAAATGCCTATTAAAGCCGAATATTGACAGAACGTAGGTGTCAATACCGTGTGCAACAGCAGAGTCACTCTGACCCTTGATTTTATGAATTTCAAAATGTTCCCCAGATATGAGGAAGCAATTGATGAGATCACACAGCCCTTGGCCTGGAAACAGTTTTTACATTTTAGATACCAGACTCTCCTAACTAGGGTATTCTGTGCTAAATGGGATCATGAAAAATGTAACAGCACAGAATGCCCAGTGTGTATGGGGTACATCTGAAACTAGCACATTTGTGTTGTTTTCTGTCCTGTGTACGGCCCTCAGCAAAGGAAATGGTAATTGCCTTTATGCAGGTCATGGGGTATGAGGAGACACTTGGATGCCCTCAGGACCCCAGGGGCTGATTCCAAAAGGTTGGTGATTTTCACTGTTGCGTCCGTGCCTCTGTTGATATGGATCGCTAGATTGAGTGTAAATGTGAGGTAATGCTATCTGACTTATTTAAGTACCGATGTAACACAACTATGTTTGAATGTCTCCCAGCTTGTTAGGATACTTACTCATATCCACTTTTTGAAAGTTGTTCTTTATCTTTTTTAATGCATCGTTCTGTGCTGGCAATCTCACCACCTTTTTATGAAGTTCACTGTTTTAAATTTATTTGCACTGACACTTTATACGAATCATGATTTGTTCCTTCTTCTCTTCAAAAAGTATGTATGACACTGTGAGAATAAGAGATGCTGTTATTACCCTTATCGTTGTACATAGTCCATGGGTCAGTATCTTGGTTCGACTGGAGAGGAATGGGGGGGCCCGATTCACAGAACTAACTTAAGACAAAATCCTAAACTTACTACTATTTTGGTATTCACAGAAGGCACTTACTCATCTTGGTATTCACAGAAGGCACTTACTCGTTTCGGTATTCACAGAAGTTAGGAGTCCTAACTTTAGGACTCCCAAATGCCTTCTGTGAATACCGAAAGTCTTAAAGTTAGGATTTTTCTCAGTTTAGGAGTAGTAAAGTTAGGAGTTCTAACTTTACTACTCCTAAACTGAGAAAAATCCTAACTTTAAGACTTTCAGTATTCACAGAAGGCATTTAGGAGTCCTTAAGTTAGGATTCCTAACTTCTGTGAATACCAAAACGAGTAAGTGCCTTGTGTGAATACCAAAATGAGTAAGTGCCTTCAGGGAATACCAAAATGGTAGTAAGTTTAGGATTTTGTCTTAAGTTAGTTCTGTGAATCGGGCCCGGGTTTATTACTGTAAGATGTATGGATGTATAAAATCACAATGTGCAACAATTGTTTTTAAGGAATTTGTATTGTTCTTTTATGATCTGTTTTTATCAAAATAAAGCTTCTATGATGATGATGAGAATAATTCTCAACATAACGTGGGAAAAGTAAGAACTGTTCCTATCATAATAAGAGATGCAATGCCTGATGAACTGGAGAAGTTAAACAACAATGGCATAATTGAAGAGGCGGATGGCATGGAGTGGTTGGCACCAATGGAGACAGTACACAATCCAACGGTGAGGTGAGATTACGTATAGATTTTTAGGAAACTAATTAAATGTACTGTAGTTGATCCTTATCCCCTGCTAAGCATCATAGTGACGCTGTCCATGATGAGTGATGCAAAGTGGTTCTCTTCGCTGGATTTGATTTTGGCATACCACCAGATTAGGCTAAAGCCCCAGTCACAAGAGTTGACATCTTTTATTACACCGTTTGGAACAGTTGAGTATGTAAGGCTTCGTTTCAAATTAATTTTCGCAGCTTCAGTCTTTTAGAGATCCATGGAGAGGATAATAAGACATGTAAGTAGAGGAAAGGTGTTTAGGATGGTGCACTAGTATGTAGTAGAAGTGCCAAAGAACATGATTTGAGATTATGTGAAGGATTTAAGAAATTGGAGGCAAATAAGTGGGCTTACTATAAAAGCTGAAAAGTGCAGTTTCAATTTAGTTGACCACAAGATCACGTCAACAGGTATTCAACCGAAGGAGGAACTGCTTGATGCAATACTCAAGATGTCTAGTGCCAACAATAAGGATGAGTTTATTACATTTTTAGGAATGGCTGACTACTACATTGCAAACTTTGTGAAGAAAAGTAAAAATATGAGAAGGTTATTAAAAAATAAAGTTCAGAATGTTTTGAAACCAAATTGTGAAGAGGAGTAGGAGAAGGGTCCCAATCATTTTAGTTTTGAACCAGGAGATGAAACTATAATAATTCTGTTGCAAAAATCTGGTGATGAAGAGAAAGCAATTTTATTTATTTACATAATTACTCATTAATAGAGAAATACGCTTTAGCTTTGTCTGAGGCAGCGAGGAAGTTAAGGGAAATGATTTAGGAAAGTAAGTTTGAGGCAAAAACGGACCACACACCACTAAAAGGGGTTTTCACTTAGAAAGGTATTAATTCTAATTGGGCTATTGGTTGATTACTCAAGCAGCAACCACAATCTTTGTCAGGATGAACAACCAAAGGCACTAACTTAACATGTGCTAAATCTTCTGGTAGCTTGACACAATAGTAGTCAGGCTTAAGTTAGAGGTAAAGTATAAAGTATTTGTGCAACACTTCAAACAGAAAACACACAACAAATAAAGAATCCCACAACAAGTTAGGAAAATAGAGCAAAATGTAATAAAATTAAAATTAAAATAACAAAAATCCAATTACTAGAACAGAAGTTATGAATTTTTAAATAATAAAGTGAAAAATAGCGTCTAAAAACATAAAGTGCCAACCGCAGCTACCCAGTCGCGCTGGTCTGGTTCAAAGTCAAAGGTTCTGGCCGACCATTATGGAGCGCAGGCTTGATACAGTGCCACATTAGTCCTGCTGAACATTTGCCTTCTCAGGTTTTGTGCCGAGAGTGCTGTTCATGTTGGAGAGGGCTGTGAGGAGCTATGAGGTTGTTGCAGGAGGCTGTCAGTGTGGCGCATGGGCGAGATGAAGCTTCATGTTGGCGGTCCCCTTTGGTCAGTCAACGCTGCTATGCGAAGAGACATGGTCGCGGCAGCTCTGCCTGGATTTCGGTGCGAGTGGCCCAGTCTCAATGTGAACGGGCCCATATGAGGTCACACAGTGACCAAAAGCTTGATTTAAGAGCCCATGAGCCACACAGAGGTTCTAGGTCCTGAGAGACACCACGTGGGGGTCAGCAACTCAATGCCGCTGGGTACAGGTGCTGTTTGGGGAGCCTTTTATGACTGTGAGGTTCAGATCAGGAGGCCAGCAGACAAGTCATTGGAGTCACTCTGGGGTCCTGGGTTCAAGATCAAGTTACAGGTCCGGTCCTTCTTCCCCAGGCAAGAGGGCAGCAGGTCAGCACAGCAAGGCAGTAGCTCCCTTCAGAGTTTCAGTCAGGCAGGGTGGCAGTCCTTTCAGCAGCACAGCAGTCCTTGCTTACAGAGTACCCACAGGTCCAGAAGTGTACTGAAGAGTTGGTTTATGAGGTCCACTTTGAAGTGGGGTGAAGTTTCTAGAGGCATGGCTTTGAACTGCACAGGTGCTCTGCCTCCCTTGCCCTAGTTCCAGACTAACTACAGGGGGTCTGCAGCCTTTTGTGTGGAGGCAGGACCCAATCTATTTAAGTGTAACTAGGGCAATGCTCAGCTCCCACCTCCCATCCTGCCAGTGATAGTCCATCCAGTCACACCTAAGCTCCCCATTGTGTGTGGCTGTCTAGGAGGAATACGCAAAGCCCAACTGTCAGCTACACCCAGTCACGTGACCCAGAGACAGGTTGCAGGCACCAAAAGGATAAGGCAAGAAAATAGCAAATTTCCCAAAAATTTATTTTCCCAGAATTGCAATTTAAAATCCGACTTCACCATAAATTAGGATTTTAAATTGTATTCCAGAGACACCATACATGAACTGATTAACTCTTCGCATTAGGAAATTAGATTTGTAAAATTTAAGAACGCAGCTCCAATGTTATCCTATGGTAGAGGTAGGCCTTGCAGTAGTGATAAACAAATGTAAATGTTTTTCACTACCAATCAATCAATCAATCAGGGATTCTTTAAGCACGCTACTCACCTGTGAGGGTCTCAAGGCGCTGGGGGAGGGTGGCAGCTCCAGTCAGTCGAAGAGTCAGGTCTTGAGGGTCTTCCTGAAGATGTACAGGGTGGGGGCACGTCTGATGTCGATCAGGAGCTCATTCCAGGTCTTGGCCACAATGTAGGAGAAAGTTCGGCTGCCCGTTCTTGCTCTGTGGATGATCGGGGGTTCGGTGAGGGCGAGGTCGGCTAATCGGAGGTTCCTCTTGTGTATGTGGAAGGAGATTCTGTTGTTGAGATATTGGGGTCCGGTGTTGTGGAGGCATTTGTAGGCATGGGTGAGTATCTTGACAGTTACTCTCTTCTCAGAGGGAAGCCAGTGGAGGTTGCTCAGGTGTTGGGTGATGTGTTTGTGTCAAGGGATGCCGAGGACGAGTCTGGCTATGGTGTTCTGTACGGTATGAAGTTTGCGGAGCAGAGGCTTGTTGATCCCGGCGTAGAGGGCGTTTCTGTAGTCCAGTCTGCTGGTTATGAGTGCGTGGGTGACGGTCTTCCTTGATTCGGGGGGGCGCCTATTTGAAGGTCTTTCAGAGGATGCGGAGGGTGTTAAAGCAGGGCGAGGCAACGGCGTTGACCTGTCGGGTCATGGAGAGGGAGGAGTCGAGTATGATGCCGAGGTTTCGTGCGTGGTCCGGGGGTTAAGGGGGCTGCCAAGGGTGGTGGGCCACTAGGTGTTGTCCCATGCAGAGGGGAGGGTCAGAGAACAAGAACCTCTGTCTTCTCCGAGTTGAGCTTCAGGCAGCTGCTGCTCATCCAAGATGCGACGTTCTTCATTCCTTCCTGGAAGCTGGATGGTGATGTGGTCTTTGGTGAGGGAGAGGATGAGCTGGGTGTTGTCGGCGTAGGATACAATGCTGAGTCCGTACAGTCTGATGATGGCGGCCACGGGGGCCATGTAGATGTTGAAGAGCATGGGGCTGAGCAATGATCCTTTGAGTAGTAGTCCGCAATTGATTTCCATGGGTTCCGAGAGAAAGGGTGGCAGTCAGATACTATGGGTTCTGCTGGTGAGGAAGGAGCAGAGCCAGTCGAGGGTGGTTCCCTGTATGCAGGCGTCATGGAGTCTGGCGGTGAGTGTGCGCTGGGAGATGATGTCGAAGGCTGCAGTGAGGTCGAGTAGGATCAGGGCCGCGGTGTGTCCTTAGTCGAGGAGGGTGCGGATGTCGTCTGTCGCAGTGAGTAGAGTGGTCTCGGTGATGTGGTTGCTGCAGAATCCGGATGGGGAGGGGTCGAGGATGGAGTTTCTTAGATGAATTTTGTTAGTTGGACGTTGACTGTCTTCTCGGTGACCTTGGCCATGAAGGGGAGGAGGGAGATGGGTCGGTAGTTCTTGAGGTTCGTGGGATCTGCTGAGGGCTTCTTTAGTAGGGGTCTGACTTCTGCGCATTTCCGGTCATCCAGGAAGATGCCAGTTTCGAAGGTGGCATTGATGGCGTGTCGTAGTTCCAGGGCGATGGTGGCGACGGCTCTGTGGAAGATGAGCGGGGGCAGGGGTCCGTGGGGGCTCTTGAGTGGGTGCCTTTTATGGTCGATGCGGTACCAGGACATGCAAAAATTAAAAGTGCATGCCCTGCTTTTTAAATACATTGCACGCTGCCCTCTGGGTTGTCTACGGTCTATCCTAGGAGTGACATATGCATTAAAAAGAAAGGTTTGGGCCTAGCAAAATGTTTATTTTGGCCAGGTCGAAATGGCAGTCTAGACTGCACACACAGGCTATGCAATGGCAGACCTGAGATATGTTTAAGTGTTACTTAAGTGGGTGACACAACCAGTGCTGCAGACCCACTAGTAGCATTTAATTTACAGGCTCTGGGCACATGGAGAGCCACTTAACTAGGGACATACAAGTGAATGTAATATGCCCATTAGGTATAAGCCAAGGTTACTATGTCCTAAGGCCAGCGAAAACAGAGTCAGGAGAAACAAGAGGTCTGAAGACAAAAGGTTAGGGGAAAACCAAGCCAATGGATGCCAGGTCTAGCAAAAGGTTCAAGTAAAAATATTGCCAAAAAGCAGAAAGCTCTAACTGGGGGTATCTGGTCTTGCTAGACTGGGACAAAGTCACAAGTCCGGGCCGACCGCAATGGTGAGCAGGCCGGATACAGGGACCAGGTTAGTCCAGCTGAAAAAGTTACCTTCTCAAAGTCTGGCACACAGAGTTCAAAACTTAAGGATTTCACAGGTGGAGTTCAACTGATGCCAGCCAAGTATCCAGGTCCTGGGAAGACACGTCTTGGTGATCATGAACTCACTCCAGCAAAGGCCAGCAAGACACAGACCGGTCCAGTTGCAGGTCCAGGGAGGCCTACTTGCAGGTTCAAGCAGAGTCAATTGCAGCTGGTCAGCTGGGCAGTTGTAGGGTGGCCTCTGAATCTCGTTGTGTGCCTGTAGATCAGAACAGAAGGTCAGCCAACTGACTCTTGGAGTCACTCCGGTAGCCCTGAGTTCAAGGAGATGGTCGTCTCTCCTTCAAGCAGGAAAGTAGACCTCAAGCAGCAGGGCAGTCCTCTGAAGAACAAGGCAGGCCTCAAGCAACAGGGCAGTCCTCTGAAGAACAAGGCAGGCCTCAAGCAACAGGTCAGTCCTCTGCTAGCAGCAGGACAGTCCACTGAGCTACAAAGCAAGACGCGAGCAGCAGCATAGTCCTCTGACAAGCAAGACAGGCCTCAAGCAGCATAGAAGCCCTCTGCTGTACAAGGCAGTCCATCTGAAGAATTCCAGAGGTCCAGGAGGGTACTGATGGGTTGGTGTGAGGATCCATATTTAAATCCAGATCCAGCCTTTGAAGTGGGGGTAATTTCTTGGCCTTTCTACATCTGGGTCTGGAAATCACCCCCTTCCCCTGCCCAGGTTCCAAGGGGTCTGACAATAGGCTGGTGTCACATTCTTTATGAGTGTGCTGGAGGCAGCCACTTTGAAATGTAAGTAGGGCAGGAAACAGTTCTGCTACTTCCATCCGGGCAAGATGGCCCTCTCTCAGATACATGCATAAAGAACAATTGATGGACAGAATGCTGCACAATGTCAAACATTCACCCTAGGACAGAGATCTGGGCCTAAATCTGTCGTTTTTTTGCCCCGCATGAAATTCCAGTTGAGACCCAGCCATATGCAAATCAGTCTTGACCCTGTTCCCCATGGGAACAGTCCAGCCCGAACTGCCAGGCCAGGTCCTCCCTGGACTGGAAACAAGCATCCTGGGACCGGTTTCGGGGTATCACCCCTCTTCAGCCAGGCTTGCTTGACTGCAGTGGCATCGAGAGCACGGGACCCGCGTCTGGGCATACCCGTCCAACTCGGGGTGACAAATGCAAAAAGAACAATTGATGTACAGAATGCTGCACAATGTTAAACATTCACCCCAGTACAGAGATCTGGGCCTAAATCCATTCTTTGTTTGCTCTCCATGCCATTCCAGTTCAGACCCAGCCATATACAAATCAGTCTCGACAATCATTCTGGGACCGGTTTCACCAGATACAACCAGGTCCTATAGTTCACTGTCTGGGTCCAATACACATTCATGATGAGTGAGCAATTAGCAGGGCCCAGGCAGCTGTAAACTCATTGAAGGCCTCCGAAACTTTAGGACAGGAAAATGCCAACTTTCTAAAAGTAGCATTTTTCAAAATTGTAATCTTAAATCAGACTTTATCGTCAGAGGATTTTAAATAACAATTCAATTCCAAACATGATATTTCCATCTGTTCCAATCAAAGATTAGTTATTGAATGTAATAAGGCAAACCAAGTTTATACTATGGCAGAGGTAGGCCTTACAGTAGTAAAAAACGAGCTTAGGAGTTTTTCACTACCAGGACATGAAAAACTTAAAATCACATGTCCAGCTTTTTAATTAAAATGCACGCTGCCCAATGGGCTGTTTAGCGCCTACCCTAGTGGTGACTTCTATGTATTTAAAAGGGAGGTTTAGGCCTGGCAAAAGGTTCCTTTTCACAGCGCAAATTGGCAGTGTTTTTTTTTTTTTATTTATTTATTTTTTTTGAAACCGTTTATTACAAAACTCAAAAAATATACAAAGATGGGCCTACAACCTTCCGGCCGGCCGCTAGTAAACAAAAGGAGCATATGATACACATTGTAGAGCACGCCTTGCGGCTAAGGAAGATGCACAGGAGTTAGTAGCGTTGATAGCCACACCATCCGGACCCCACTGTACGGTTTCATTTTAAACTGAAATAACAACCAGAAAAAACAAAAACCACAAGGCAATCTACAATCAGAAATAGCAGCATGTGCTCCCCTGAGAGGGGGACCCTACCAATCCATAGGAGTATCAAGAAGGGGAAGAGATCAGGATTAGGGCTGGGTAAAACTCAATGCCCGGAACAGGGAAGATGGGTCGGCTACGGGGATGGGGCAGGCGACGGATCGGGCAATAACGGTGGAGTACAGATTCCCCCGCGGTAGGCGTTCCAGGGGCCCCAGACTTTCACCCATGTCCCAGGCTTACCTCTCGCAACATACACCACCTTTTCCCGAAACATGCACCAATCCATATGTTCCTTCCAGGCCGAGACAGTCGGGGACCTCTGAGATCCCCACAGTTGAGCAATATCACGCTTGGCCACCATATATCCCAGAGTCACCCACCACGTCTGTGGCGCCGAGTAGTCGGTAGGTTCCCACACATTCAACAGGCATCTCCTCGCTTCGGGTAGCAGCACCACATGCGTAACCACACGCAGGACCTCATGCACACCACGCCAGAATCGCTCCACCTCCGGGCATTCCCACAATATATGCAGAAAGGTCCCCAAAGCGCCACACCCACGCTTACACAACCCGTCCACAGCATAGCCCATATGCAGAAGCCTCGGCCCCGTCATGTAGACTCTGTGGAGTATCTTGAGCTGGACGAAGCGAAGGCGGGCCGGTATGGCCACCTCTTTCGGGGAGGCCACCGCAAGGGTCCAGTCCTCGTCGTCCAGCTCCAGTCCATCGGCAACCCAAGCCTCACGAAGGGCAATCAGCAATCCCGTGCGGTCATTGATCAGTTTTTTGTAGATCAGTGAGATCGTGCTGTCCGGAACGTGTCCATCCAGCACTCTATCCTCAAGGGGGGAACACTCCGGGATGGATGCAACGTCCGGGAAGACGGAGCCCAGTGCATGACGGATCTGCAAATACCGAAAGTACTCCCTGCCATGCAAGTGGAACTCCGTCTGCAGCATCTCGAATGTTTTAAATCCTCCCCTCGTCCAGAGATCCCCCACCTTGCTAATGCCTATCATATCCCACTTCTCGAAGCCCTTTGAGGTCCACAGGGAGCCCAACTGCTCGGACGCGTATAGTGGTGACGCCCGGGTCAGACGATCCTTCCACCCCATCGCCACATTAGCCGCGTGCCACACTCGCACCATGACACGCGTGGGGCCGGTCAGCCGAGCGTCGGGCGTGCTGGAGTAGAGCGCTCGATTATAGTCCCCACCCGGGAGTTGCATCTTATCCATTTCGAATGCCGGGTTTAAAGCGGGCCCATACAGGCCGTGATTAATCGCAGCCAGCTGGGAGGCCCAATAGTATTGTTTGATATCCGGGAGGGCAATCCCGCCGTCATACCATGGGAGCGTCAGCTTCGCCAGGGCGATACGCGGCCTCACGTCCCAGAACAGGCGGCGCTGCAAACTCTCCACCTCACGGAAGTAGCGCGCTGGGACGGGGTCCATAGTATTCTGCAAAGCGTAGAGGAAGCGCGGCAGAGACATCATCTTAAACAATGCCGCCCGGCCGAGCGGCGAGAGCGGCAAGCGCCGCCAGCGCGTGACATCTTCCTTCAGGCGCTGGAGGGGGGGAAGCAAGTTCCGATCATACCGGGCCTCCGGGTCCAGAGTAATGAAGACACCCAGGTACCGGAATCCCTGCGGGGCGATCTGGATCGGACAGCCCCGCGGGAGAATGGGCGCCTCCCCAGAGAGAACATACACGCACGATTTAGCCCAGTTGATGACAAGGCCGGAGTTACGACCAAATGAATGCAAAACATCAACCAGTACTATAAGTGAGTTACGTGGGGAAGCTAGGTACAAGAGGATGTCATCAGCGTATAGGGATACGTGGTCCTCATGCTCGGGGGTCCAACGGAGACCACGGATGGAAGGCTCCCACCGCAGCCACTCCGCCAGGGGCTCCAAGGCAAGCGCAAAAAGGAGCGGCGATAAGGGGCAGCCCTGCCGCGTGCCCCGGCCCAGCTCGAACGGAGCCGATACTCTACCGTTCACCACCACCTGCGCCAATGGGCCCGAATACAGCAATTTGACCCAACTGATGAACCCTGCGCCAAAGCCAAACTTCGCAAGCATCGCCCAGATGTATGGCCATTCAAGCGTATCAAACGCCATGGTGGCGTCCAGGGATGCCAAAATGGCCGGCTCCCGTATGTACTGAACACGTGCAAGCACCCCATGCAAACGCCGCAAGTTAAGAGCTGTGTTACGATGGGGAATAAAGCCGGACTGATCCTGGTGAACCAGTTCGCCCACCACGCCGACCAGCCGATTGGCCAGGACCTTGGCGAGAATTTTAGGCTCCGCGTTCAGTAGCGAAATGGGCCGATAGGATGTAACCCGGTCCCGAGGTCTCCCCTCCTTGTGGATAACCACGATTGTAGCCAGACGCTGGTCCAGCGGGAGGGAGCCCACCGAATGGGCCTCCAGGAACATCGATCGGAGATGTGGTGCCAGCGTATCCGGTCTCAATTTGTACAACTCGATGGGGAGACCATTCGGACCCATGACCTTGCCGGAAGCGACCGAACGTATGGCGAGGGTGATTTCGTCGGAGGTTGGAGCGGCGTCCAACGACACTCTGTCCTCCTCCGAAAGGGAAGGCAGCGCGATATCCCTGAGCAGGGTACGGGAATCCTCTTCAGAGCAGGAAGACACCGGGGAATACACCCCACGGAAATAGTCCGCAAAGCTGGAGACAATTTCTTCCGGCTCAGTAACACACACACCGTCTGTTTTCTCAATCAGCGGGACTACACGACTCGCTCTCTCCTTTTTGTCCAGCCACGCAATCAATTTACCAGCCTTATCACCCACATCATACAATCTCCCCTGTTGCTCTCTACTGAGGCCCCTGGCTGCCTCCGTGACGAGGGCCCTATAGGCCGCTTGCTTGAGTTGGAGGACATGCAATACGGCATCCGTCACCCCGCTTTCTAGATTACCCTCCAACTCGGCTATCTCAGCTTCCACCCGGGTCACCTCCTCGCGCCTCCGGGTGTGGGAAATGAGGGACAGGGCCTCTTCTCGTAGTACTGTCTTGAATGCCTCCCACAGTGAGACAGCCGAAGGCACGGACCCCACATTCTCGTCAAAGTAGCGCTGGAGGGATTTAATCAATTCAGCGCGAATAGTGGGGTCGCGCAAGTACCAGGGATTGATCGGGACCACCCTACCCTCACCCCTCGGAAAAAGGTCCAGGTGTAACAGGAGCGGGGAATGGTCCGAGATACCCCGTGCCAAATGGCGCACCTCTCCCACCCTCCCAACATAGGCCGCCGGGACCAGGACATAATCTAGTCGTGAGAGACTACCATGGGCCCCCGAATGGAAGGTATACTGTAACTGCGTGGGATGTTTTAAACGCCAGCAATCCACCAATCCCAAAGTGTCCAATAGACCAAAGAGCCACGCTTGGGCCGGGGGAGGTCCCTAGGGGGGTGACGATCCACAGTCCCGGAAACCACTGCATTGAAATCCCCCCCCACCACCAGAATCCCCCCCCGGAAGGCCAAGGAGGAGGCGCCCCAGGTCCGCAAAGGTAGTCGACTGCAGCCCCGGTGGGACGTATACTGACACAAAAACCACCACTTTGCCCTCCATCCTTCCCACCAAGACCGCGTAACGTCCCCTGTCGTCATGAAGCACCTCATCAATCTCCAGCGGAAGCGAGTTCTTAACCATGATGCCCACACCCCTTGAGAAAGACGTAAAGCCCGAATGGGCCACTAGGCGATAGCCACGCCGATTCATGGCGCAGAAGGAGTTGCCAATGAGGTGTGTCTCCTGCAGAAAAACGACATCGGGCGAGATTCGCTTCAAGAACTGCAGGACCACCCCACGTTTAATCCTGTCCCCCAGTCCATTCACGTTCCAGGACAAAAGAGTTAGTTCCCTACCCCCCATCATAGACAAGAGCCACCATTCTTCCCCCCGAGAGCACTATAGAGCTAGCACAATGATACCTTTGCCTTGTGGTGAAAACGAACAACATCCCCCCATCCCTACCCACCCACCCCAACAAAACTCCCCCCTCCCAGCACCCCTGCATGAGCCCGAACAGCCCCCCCAACGTGCAGTGTGCCTGTCGCCCCATATATATAATAAAAACTAGCTAAGCCCCCTAGAGGAGGAGGGAGAACCCCCAAGAGACCCCACACAACCTCCAGAGGAGGGGAAATTATACAGACAGATGCTTAATCGAGAGTGGCAACATTTTTGTCCAGAGTGAAGCCCAACATCACCCCCTCAGTCCCGATCCAGTGTGCCGTCTCCCCCCGCCGCCCCCCCCCCCCCAGATCACGATCCCCAGACAGAGTGTCCAGCCAGTCTCCGGCCGCCTCGGGGCGATCAAAAAAGTGCGTGCGACCCTCTACCTCCACTCGCAGCTTGGCTGGGAAGAGCATTGCGTATTTAAGGTTCAAGTCCCGAAGACGGCGCTTGACGCCCTGGAAGCTCAGTCTCTGCTTCTGGACCGCTGGGGTGAAATCCGGATAAAAGTTCACCTCCATGTTGTCAAGCTTAACCGGCCCCAACAGTCTGGAGGCTTGCAGGATAGCGTCTCTGTCCCGAAAGTTGAAAATCCGGGCAATGAGGGGCCGCGGAGGGGCTCCGACCTTCGGCCTTCCCCCGTGAGCCTGTGGGCCCGCTCCACCGCGAAGAATTTACTCAGCCCCCGTGGCTGGAGATGGGTAGCGATCAGGTCCTCCACAAATAGGTCGGCCGCCGCTTCCTCCCGTCCCTCGGGTACTCCGATGATGCGGATGTTGTTTCTCCGGGCCCGACTCTCGGAGTCCTCCAGGCGCCGATCCATAAGCGCGCTCGCCTGACTAAGCCGGCGCACCTCTGTTTGTAGCGCCGCCACATCAGTAGTAAGGCCCGATGCGGTGTGGGCCAAAGAATCAACTCGGTCGTTGGTCTTGGAAAGATCGGCCCTCACCAGGCCAACATCCACGAGGACCGAGTCGATCTTCTGTGCCAGTGTGTCGAACCGCTGGCCTACCGAGGCCTTCATCTCGGCAATGGCGCCCATGACATCCCGCAGAGTCAGATCCGTGGGCAGGTCCAGGGCATCAGGAGGGTCCTCAGGGGATTTGTGCGGTCCGCCGGGAGATCCCTTCTGGAGGGTATAGCGGTCCATACTGTTGGCCTGATGGGTGGTGCCACGCCGGGTCGGCTTGGTCTTTGCCCGGTCTCCATCTTGTTTGGTGGCCATGGCCACTAGTCTCCCGGTCACACCAGTCACGTCGTGAAGGGCAGGCAATCAGGGCCACAAGCTCCGGGGGGGGCCACCCCCGATCGGCGGGGTGGGTCACAGCCGGCGGGCAGGCCAAGTCTCCCAGCGAGACCACACCAACACAAAGAGCCCCGCGACCCAACCCTGCAGTGATTGCAAGGGGGTGCGAAAGCGAAAGCGCGGGGTGCGCGACTCGCCCGGCCCGCCGCTGTTGTTCACTTTGTCACTGGGTCACCCCTCAGCGCAAATCCGGGGTCTGGCGAGGAGAAGGCCGCAGACTTCAATCGGTGCTCACTCCGGTGTCCGAGGTCCGATTTGACAACGGGAAACGGGTGCCACCTCAGCTCAGGCTCACCAACACATTCCCCTCATCCGAGACAGGATAAATTCAGGATAGTCGTGGGAGGTTGCGGAGGTCCTCGGGAGCCTCGCACCTACGCGGCCATCTTGGTTGCGCGCTAGGCTCCTCCTCCCCAAATTGGCAGTGTTAAACTGCACACAGGCTGCAATGGCAAGCCTGAGAAGTTTTAAAAGGCTACTTTTAGTGGGTGGCACAATGAGTGCTGCTGCCAGTAGTAGCATTTAATTTATAGGCCCTGGGTACCCGTGTTACCATAAATGAGGGACTTACAAATAAATTAAATGTTTCAATCAGGTGTAAGCCAATTGCACCATGTATTAGTAGCACAGCACAAGTACTTTAGCACTTGTTAGCAGTGGTAAGGTGCATGGAGTCCTAAAAGCCAACAAAAACAGGCTAAGAAAACAGGAGAGGTAGAGGCAAAATGTTTAAGGTGCGACTGCAGAGAGGGCCAAGTCCAACAACTTTACAGTAACATATGTGCTGGGAATGAACATTGTCTGGTTGTTTGCTTTTCTAGGGTATGTAGTATAGACTTGGAAAGTGACGAGGGGAACCAGTGCAACTTTGAAGGAGAAAGTGATAAGCCATTAAAGTGTGTTTGAATACAGGTAGAACAATTCAGGATGAAGAGTGGAGGAGGCAGTTTGGAGTTGATTAGGTACTGCATGAAGGTAGCAGAGGGTTTTGAATAGTAAAAGTATGGTGCAGTGAGGAAGCACAGTGCCTTTGGATCAACTTTCAGTGAAGGATGGTCAGATATTGCGAGGATGAAGATTGGTTCCATTATTTGCTTTAAGGAAGTGTCTAATTGATAGTGCTCATGAAAGTCACTTAGGTTTTCTAAAACAAAGGAGAGAGTCAGAGAAAGGTATTGGTGACCAGGCATGGATTTAATGATTGAGAGAACTGTAAGGGACTTTGTTTAATGTTGAGTTTAACTCATGGTGAGATGGAAACAATCCTATTCTCCCTGGGAAGATGTAGCGCTAGACATAATTGGTCCTATTAGAACTTCAATCTTGGGGGGGGGGGGGGCGTGGCTTGGCGCCAACAGGCATGGCAGCGCTTCCGTGAGGCTCCCGATCCGGCGAGGCGGGAACGCACTTCTAATTCTTCCAGCAAGCATATTTTCGGCTGTGACGCTCCATGAAGCCCGCACGAATGGGAGGCATTTCGCCATCTTCTGCAACGGTCTTTCACAGTATTTAGAGGTAAAAGCAGCCGTGTGAGCTCCATAGAGATATCCGCCATTTCGTTTTTCCAGACTTTACCGCGAGTGCCGGCTTTCTCTGCAAATTTTGGCGTTTAATTCAAGACCCTATTATAAAACGCCCTTAAGCCTGCCTTTATAACAGCCTCCCATGTTACTGTGGCAGTATCAAAATGTTTCTCTGATTTTGTCCTGCACTGAGGAATTGCCATCGTCATGCGGATTATCTATCCTCTATCGTGCTGCAACCATGAAGTTCTATTTGAGGCGCAACTGTTTTTTTGCTCTTTGCGCACCCAATTAAGTGCCTTGGTCTCCCTCAAGTTGATCTTTATCGACTTCAACAGCGCTTATGTGAGGAAGCAGTATGACGTCCGCCATTTTGCTGTTCCTGTTTCTCCTTCATCTTCACTTGCAATATTAATGCCTACTTGCCTATATGAGAAGCTCACCTTTTAATGTATATCGATCCTCTCTGCTTTAGCTATATATCATTTTTCTGCAGAGGCCCATGGCAGCTAAGTAACCCTGTTTCGCTATTCCTCCACACGGGGGCTGAGGTGATGTGGTTATAGTTGTCATTTTGTCCTCCCTTTCAAATCTTGTGTTGATAGCTTTTTCGCATTAACAAGAGGCGCACCTGTTTAATTCCATAACCCTATGAGGTTCTGTGGATATTGTTTCTCTCAGTGAGACACCTCTTTGTTATATCGATTTGCTCTGAACGCTCCACAGTGCTCTCTCAAGTATCTCAGTTGTTAATCTTGCTGTGGTGATTCTGAGTACACACAGGCTTCTATCATTTTTAAGGCAGTATCCTGATATTGTGTGCACTTTTCCAACTGCATCTTTCGCCTTGCAGTCAATCTCATCACTTCGTAGTCTGCGACTGCCTCCTAGACTTTGGCTGTAACAGTTTCATGGGAAGAACAAAAGGTTCCCTCTCTGCCATTTCAAAGCCCAAACGTGTCTTCACCAAAAACTCTAGAGTCTTTTCGGAATTTTCTAAATTGGACAGTTTGGGACTCCTTCCAACAGACCAGCGTAACGCAGATATGGAGCCTACGCAATTGCCAGCAGGGAAAACAAATGTAAAACGCTTAAAAAAGATCCTCCCTCGCCACCTAAACCTACTTCACCAGTTTCGATGGAATTATTACTACAAGAAATAAGGGCCCTCAGACCGTTTGTGGAGGAAACAAATACCAAACTGCAAACCTTATCTGACAATTGGCTGCAACTTGATGCTAGGCTTACATCTGTGGAACAGAATGTTACTTCCTTTCAAGATACCACCAAATGCATTACCTCTTTACACTCTCAAGTATCAACATTACAAAAAACAGGTTGAGCACCTTGAAAATCGAAATGGGAGGAATAACATGCACATTTTTAATTTGGCAGAGGGAGTGGAAGGTACAGATCCTATTGCTTTATTTAGGTCCTTTCTTCCTAAGATCCTTCATCTACCAGAGGACACTACATTGAACATACAACGTGATCACAGGTTAGGTCGTCTTCCCACCAATACTTTAACCCCACAGAGACAGAGAGGAGTGATTCTATACTTTCTGGAACACACAGATTTGTTAAAAGTTCTGGCTGCAGCTAGAGCCCTTCAAAATATTTCCTGGTCTGGTGCTACCTTGCTTTTTACACAAGATTACTCTAAAGCTACTGTGTCAAGACGAAAAGCCTTCCTTGACATGAGACCAGCTCTTCGCTCTATGGGTGCCAGATATGGCCTATTTCATCCATGTATGTTTAAAGTTACTTCTAACAACAAAACCACCACATACGATGACCCAGTACGCCTGCAGAGCTTTATTAATGCACACAAGACAGTTCTCATGGATTCTTCAGGACCATCTTCCTCACACGGAACTTGATTTACATGAGTTTCTTACCTGAGTTGCCATTTCCTCGTTGATTAACGGATCTATGTCGCTATCCGTTTGTATTAATTCTACTCTTAAATCTTGTTCTTGTTAATTGATGTTACAAGATTATATTTCTTCTGTGTTTTCACTCAGTTTATACGTTAAAGTTTATTTAATCATTTCACCTCTCTTTGCTTTCACAGTCTTGTTTCCGTTATGGCGTGTTCCCTCCATGGTCCGGTCCGGTCTTCACTGGATGTTTCGTCTGCTCCATGTGGCTCCACCTTCCCCCTTTTCTTGTTCCCTCATTGTAGGTATGTCCTTTGTTTTGTTTATCATTTTTTATTTTGTTTTGCAATCTCCCTCCTTTTTCGCTTTTGGTGCCTTCTACATTCCTATTCAATCTTATCCTCTCTTCTACATGATGTTACTCACAGTTCTCACTTTCACTCTTTTCTGCTCCCTTTCTTTTTCTCATTTCACTTTCAACTTTGTCTTTCGTATTTTTGTCAATTCTATCTCATTTCCACGGTTTACATCTTTTACACTTCATATTTCTCTTTTTTCTAAGTTTCTATCTTTATTCCAGTTCTTTCCTATCAGTACACAATATTGTTATAACGAATTGGTTTTATGCTTTAAAGTTTTGAATCATTCTGTTTTTGATTACCTATGTCACTGAAGATCATCTCATGGAACGTTAGGGGTTTAAACTCTCCTATCAAACGACAGAGTCCTCACTCATTTAGCTAAATTAAATGCTGATTTGGTGTTTTTACAAGAAACTCATTTAACAGATACTGAATCATTAAAATTGAAACGAGGATGGGTGGGGGATGTATTCTCATCTCCAGGAGATGGGAAACGTAATGGAGTAATGATACTTTGTCGCAAGTCACTTCCAATCTCACTAGTATCGCAAGAGTCTGATGGTGATGGCAGATGGCTGAGTGTTAAATTACTGTTAAAAGGTGTTTCAGTTTCTTTGCTTAATGTTTATGCCCCCACATGTGGTGAACCCGCATTTTGGTCTAACTGGCCAAGCATATCACACACTGTATAGAAGATAATTTTATATTAGCTGGCGATTGTAACCAAGTTTTTGACCCATTTGTTGACAGGAACCCTTTGTTCCCAATTAATCGCATAAATCCTTTGTTCACACTATTAATCAACACAAACTTATAGATGCTTGGCGCCTATGCAATCCAACCACCAGGGAATACTCCTTTTACTGCCCTACTCACCACACTCAATCTAGAATCGACTATATTTTTCTCTCCCATAATATTTCACAAACGCTTATGTACGCAGAAATTGGCCCCATTTTACTCTCAGACCATGCTCCAGTTTCGATTGGCATTGATATTTTACCTAAATCCTCAATCCCTAAAAGATGGCGTTTTAATAATGCTCTTCTTTTAAATCCAGAATTTACCGCCTCTTTCACTAATTTTTTCAATGAATATTTTGAACTTAATCAAGTTGAACACATGCTGTTTTCAACTATATGGGATGCTTATAAAGCTTCGGCAAGTGATTTTATTATTGGCTTTGTTGCCAAGCAACGTAGAAATGCTTGTATGCACACTAAATCTTCTTCAAGACATCAAGAAGTTAGAACATTCCTATTATACTTCACACTCACAAGGTTGCTTGACCGCTCTCATAAACGCTAAATTGCAATTCAACAGAAAATCGACTGAAGATGCCTCACTATACTTATTGAAGTCCAGTGCAAAGTTCTATGGAGGTCAAAATAAAGTGGGGAAAATATTGGCCAATTATTTAAAAATAAGGCAGAACAAATTAAACATAAAAGCGATACATGACACTAATTTAAATATAAAATTTAAGGATGCTGAAATTCTAAGCGAGTTCTCTTCCTTCTACAAATCTTTATATTCGTCTGAAACTTTACCCTCTCAACATTCCTTATCACATTTATTTTCCACCATACCAAAACCTCACCTCTCTTCTTTGGATTTATCTTCTTTGGAATCAGATATTACTCAACAAGAATTACTATCCGCACTTCAGCACCTCAAAAAAGACAAAGCACTGGGTCCGGATGGCTTTACTGTTGAATTTTATCTCCATTTTTCCAAGATAATTTTGCCAAAATTGTACTCCTTAATGAACTTCTTTAGCTCTTTAAACAAATCTTCTGGATCCTTCTCAGAGGCACTTATCTGTCTTATCCCAAAGGAAGGAAAAGACTCTAAATTCTGTAAGAACTACAGGCCTATCTCCCTGGTTAACATTGATTATAAAATCTTTTCAAACGCATTAGCCATTAGGCTGGATTCCTACCTACCAAATTTGTTGGGAAAAGAACAATCCGGCTTTGTTAAGGGGCGTTTTATCACAGATAATACCCGACTTCTTTTTAACATTTTGTCCAAGTCATCTCGCTTAACACACTCCCTTGCTGCAATTGCATTAGACGCGGAGAAAGCGTTTTACAGGGTTGAGTCGACATATTTGTTTTGCACTCTTCAATGGTTTGGCTTTGGCCCTAAATTTAGAGCTTTGATTTCTTTTCTTTACTCCAATCCTCATGCTGCGGTCTGTGTCAATGGTTTGGTTTCTTAATTTTTTGATTTAGAAAGAGGTGTCCGTCAAGGTTGCCCATTATCTCCCTTTTTATTTAACCTAGCTTTAGAACCTTTCCTCTCCAAATTACGACAGAGCCCAAATATACAAGGCTTCCAAATGACTAATTGCCATATTAAACTTGCAGCGTATGCTGACGATATCCTGCTTTTTATTTCCAATCCAAGTGAATCAATTCCTGTCTTTCTAGCTGAAGTCAAAGCATATTCCCTTATTTCTGGATATAAGCTAAATAATGACAAATGCGAAATCTTGCCCTTAACCAAATAAACTTTTAAATTGGAGTTTTGTGCTTCGAATTTTACATGGAGCACTAATCATATTAAGTACCTGGGCTATTTATTACATATAACATTCCAGATACTGTAGCACTATGCATGAATAAATGTATTCAAAAGCTCTCAGACTTGACCACTAGATGGCATCCCCTCTATTTATGCTGGTGGGGACGCTTAGATACCATTAGGATGATACTGTCGCCCATAGTTTTATATACTATATCTAATATACCAGTTCCAATCCCTGTGAAGTCATTTAATAAAGTCAATTCACTCCTCTCTTCTTTTCTATGGAACAATAAGAAATCCAGAATGTCTCTTAAGAGGTTAACTCAGTCCAAGGCTGAAGGCGGAGTCAACTTCCCAGATTTTCGTATCAGAAAGCTTTCCTTCAACGTCAGGCATCTTATTGGTTACTTGAGCCCACAGATGATTGCCCTTTGTGGACCTCAATTGAATGTCTCTTTCTTTCCCCCTTTTGTTTTCAAGAGTACCTTTCCTGCTCACGCAAACCACCGGCTCTCTCTACACCCATAATCAAATTGACCTCCAAACTTCTCCAGCCACCATCTCCTCCCACACAACACACTACAGATTCATTTCTCAGTTCAACCATTTGGCACAATAAAAGTTTGCTTATTCATGATAAACCTTTCTAATGGAAAACTTGGAGACAGAGAGGATTACTTTGGGTCCACCAGTTATTCTCTCAAACAGTTTTTATATCCTTTTCCTCCCTTGGCCAATTATTTAACCTGCCTACCTCATTCACCACTAAATACAATCTCTTAAAGGAAGCTGTGATGACTACTTATACCCAAATATCTAACACACCTATCATCTCTGATAGCCCTCATTCCCTCTCACAACTGCACACTCTGTTAAAAAGCACTCCCAAAGCTGCCACCATATATAGTTTTCTGCAAGATACTGTTACTGTAAGGCAGAAATCTACAATAGAGGAGGCGTGGGAACATGGTTTTGAGACCTCTTGGCCACTTCTTTTATGGAAGAACCTATGGATTAAAATATGTAAATCCTCTAGGGCAGCAAACACAACGCAAACATTGTTTTTTGTATATAATAGACTTTTATTATCACCGCACGCTCTAAGCAAACGTTCTTTAACTGTGTCGGATGCTTGTTGAACTTGCTCATCTCCAAACGCTGATTTACTCCACATGTTATTCTCCTGTGTACCTGTATGTCTTTTCTGGAAACAAGTATGGTCTCAAATTAACTTCATTTTTGACACCAAACTTCCCTTCTCCTTTGCCAACATCTTCCTAGGAAGTCTGTCACCTGTTTGGGAAAACATGATGTTTAATGTTAAAATTATTGATTTGTTATTAGCTGTCGCCTTTCAACAAATTACTATAAACTGGAAAGACTTTACAAAAATGTCTTACAGAGCTTCGTGGTACGCTGTTTGTTACAACCGTAGGTTAAATACTGCTTTTATTTACCCTATGACCTTGGCAACAAAACGTTTGGATTTATGGTCACCTGTTACAATATTTCTTGATGCAAGTGCTAAAAGATTTTCTCAGCCACTGCCATCACAACAGGAAGTTTTTGAACCCCCTTGATCCCCTAATGGTTCCTATTTTCTTTTATAATTTATTTCTGTTATATTTATTGATAATAAGATTTTACATTGACTATTTGTATCTTATTTATTGTCATTTACAAGTTCAATTTGTATATTCGCACCTATGCTTTTTCTGGATATTTCTGAATAAGGTTACTGCTATGTATTTTTTATAGACACCTTTATATTTGTCAATAAAACTTTCTTGAACTTAAAAGAACATCCAGCTTGGATAAATATGACATAAATTGTATTGACATGTATTCGCAATGGTCAAAGTTTTCAGTAATCAATTCTGCAGAAACACAGGATGTAATGAGGTTTCAAGATGAGATTATTTGGAGGGAGGGTTTTCCTCTTACTATTTTAACGGAAAATGGAGTCAAAGTAGATGGAAGAGTTTTTGAAGAAAAGGGGTTAGACATAAGAAAACTGCTCTTTATCATCCCAAAGTGAATTAAATCATTGCACATTTTTAAAAGCAACAATACAGCTGCAGTTGCACGTGGAATGTGCTGGAAAGAGGAGATACAAAAGATTAAGAGGTATAGATTGACACCTCATTCTACCACTGGAATTATCCTATTTGAGTTAATAAGAAACAGATAGACTAACTCCACAATATGGCCAGTGTGAGTTCATGAAAAGAGGTTAAGTGAGAGTGAGAAGGATGGGCACAAAAAGAATTGGGCTATAGATAAGGGGAAAATAACTAAAAGACCAATTTTATATGATGTGCATCGGGCTTTCAGAGTTGCTGGAATACAGACAGCAGTAGGGACAGATCAAGAACCCGAGGTAATATGGTAGCATTTCATAGTTCACTAAACCCATAAAATTGATAAAATTATTTATGACAAACATTAAGACAGAAGATCATATGGTGTGGAACTTGAGCAGAGTTTAAGAACTCTCGCCTATGTTTGAGGGACGAGGTGCTGGTGGTCATGCTGAGAGTGAAAATGGTGATGGTCTTGACAAGAATCTGTCACAAGATGGTGTCGGATGCATGGTAAGGAGAAGTGGAAGAATTTGTAAAGGATTTGCCTATTTAAGAGATTGCGTACAAAGAAACTCCAGATAACCTTTTAGGATCCCAGTCTTTTATGTGTGGCATTTGTGATCATAATGTGTCACATTGTTTCTGTTGCAGGATGCGGGTATTCCATAGTAAATATATTTTCATTACATCTCCCTTATGTTTCCACTTACCATACATTCATTTTTATGCTAATCATAATATTTTTTTTAGAGGAGGAAGATGTGTGGTATTCTCAGAATGTTGATTGAGTTGGAACTAAATGGGAAGTTTAGATTCAGTCCAAGCTAGTGATTGGTGAAAGAGAAGCTGAAAAACGATGGCTGAGGTCATTCAGATTGTACTTGATAAACAATGTTTATTCATCTGGATCTCTTCACCTTTATTACAATGTAATACTGAATCTTCTGCTTCCGAACTGGTGTAGAAAAATTCTGCTCAGGTATATTCTCAATTGTATTCCAACAAATTGCAGGTCTTGAATTGGTATTAGGTGGGACTTCGACTGGTTAATCAAAAATCCATGTCCTTGACGCAATTTACACACATCCTGGAAAGTCTTTGAAAAAAGAAGTGCAGATTACCCATGACATCCAGATAAGTGAAAACTTAAATTCTCCTAGAATGGATTACAACTTTGAGAGGTGAGAAGACTTTTATAAACAGTTTTGGCTATGTTGTCAGTCTAAAAGGAAGTACTTGAAATTGGAAATGTTTGCCCTGGTCATGAAACCTTTGTGATGCATGATGTACTGGAATATGAAGATAAGTGTCACAGAAGATGCAAAGATGCAACAGATTCTGCTAGGTTTACAAATGTCAGAATTGCCAATAGTGACATGATCTTGAATATTACACGTGGTATGTAGCCATTTAGGGGCATATGTATCAAGTTCCGTTTTTGCAATTCTCAAATAGCGATTTTTAGGGAATCGCTATTTGAGAATTGCAAAACGGGATGTAATAAAAAATTCGCAAATGTTTTGCGATTCCTTGGCATTCCTTAATTGCGATTAGCAAATTGCTAATCGCAATTAAGGAAAACCTTCCCATTCATTCCTATGGGCTAGGAGGCCCATAGGTATGAATGGGAAGACATTCTCATTTTGCGATTCGCAATTTGAGAATTGCAAAATGAGAATGCAATTTCAAGGGGGCTAGGGTGTCAAAAGGACACCCTGTAGCACCCCTGAAATATGTATGTAAGCACATGTGGCGCACATACATTCCTTAAATGCAATCGCAAAATAGAGAATCGCAAATTTAGCGATTCTCTAATTTGCGATGTCCTTTTGGGATGGTACATCCCAAAAGGCCTTTTCCCGTTCGCAAACGGGCCGATTCTGAGAATCGGCCCGTTTGCGAACGGGAAAAGGGTTTGATACATATGCCCCTTACTGTCTTCAAATCCAGGACTGTTCTATATTCCCCTGACAGTTTTTGGACTAGAAATGACATGGAGTAGAAACCTTTCCCTTTTTTAGTTTGTGACAACCAAAGTATGTCATTATTGTCCCGCATACTCTAACTTGCTTCAATAAATTTGCTTCTTTTATGGATTCCTGCAGAAACACAAAGGTGGAATCTCTTGAAATTCTATGTGGTAACAGTTTTCTATAATGTCCAAACCCCATTAGTCCGATATTGAATATCTTCCCTTCTTGGGAAATGTATCAAACTATTTCCTACTGGGTGATGACAATTCTCTGAGGCACAGCCATGGCTTTGCAAAGGGTTTATTTTGACCTGCTGGTTCAGATGATTGTCGCCCAGTACTGTCTGTCAGAGGGACTCCCTGATCATGTTCCTGCCCTTGAAAAGGCTTATCTGTGGACTATACTAGGAAAGCTGGACCAAAAGCCCTATGGACTGTAAAGAATTTCCCCTTTGATGGGCGTTTAACTAGGGAGAACAGTTTTCAGTCCTCAACAGACTTATTTAACAATGTCTAAAACTGACAAAGAGTTTAGGACCTGAAGAGGGAATGAATATCAATAGATTGTTTTGGGTTAAGTCCACCTTCCATGACCTCATCCATATTTTTCTTCTTGCCCCAATTGTAGACCCTGCAGAGGATACCACCGAGGCATCAATAGAAATGTCTGGTAGGAAGCAGACTTGCTCCTCCATCATTAACAGCATAGCTGCTATCTCTTCTCCTTGCTCTAACTGCTCATCCAGTGTTTAGAAGTCTTTTAATAATGACAGGATTGTATAGTTTGCCTATGCCGAAGCCCCAATTGAAATATGAGAAGCTGCATATGCCATTTAACTGCCATTTCTACTCTTTTACCAATGGAGTCAGATGAAGCCACCTCATCTGAAATTATAGTCCCCTGAAAGGCTAACCCTGCCATCAAGGAATCTGCATTGACAGAAGTTGCCAGCTTCTCCACAAAACCCTGAACAAGGATACCTTATTTTAAAAATGAGGGGAAAATAATGTTTGTCCACGTTGTAGGAGGCAGGCTTAGTATATGGTGCTCACTCATGTAAGTGTAGCACCATGAACTAATCCAGACAACCCTTATGGTGATTTTAGTGGTCTTAGACAACCTTCGAAAGCTCTCTAAGTGGTAGCTTTGGAGAGCAGCCTTCAGGCTTAGTCCAGAAGGAGTGTAAAGCAGCTTGTCTTACCAGTACTTAATCTTATGGTATAGGTTAAGTGAAAAGAACCACACAGTGTTGTTATAAAAAATATGTATTTATTATTTACACCCACTAACACGATGCAATATTTCCTACCCAGAGATATAAACACAATACAGACAATACTTTGTTGACAGAATGCATAAATAGCACAAATACACAGTGGTCTTCAGGGGGAGACCAAACCATGTACCAAAATAGTGGAATGCGAACAACGACTTAAGTCGAAAATCGACCCAGACGATGTAGAAGAGTGGGGGACCAAAGGAACCACCCAAGGTGAGTATCTAGGAACCCCATGGATTTCGTGCTCAGAATGGGAACACGACTGCGTACTCAATGTAAGTCTATGGGTAAGTCGCGGGTGAAATTTTAATGAAGAAGGACCCTTCCCAGTGGACCCTGAATAAATCCCTTGGAAGATAGAAGGTTGAAGAGTCACCCCACCCGTGGATACTCCAGGAACCAGGATGCCTACACCAGGGAAGCCGGGTGCATAGGTGCGAAGTGACGTCAGGAACCGCCGTAGAACGGAGGACTTTAGAAAAGATGTCGCTGGCGAAGAAGGTGAAAGTGTCCGCTGGAACCCAAAGGTGGATTCAAGATGAGAGGCACCTGCAAGCAGAGGGAACAGAGTCTATGACACTCAGGAGTGACCAGGAGGCACGGAAGACGAATGCCCACTGATGTCGGAGATGCAGGAGAGTTGACGGTGCCCTTGAAGTTGCAGCTGTGTGGACCAGGTGATGCTATAGAAGACCAGGAGCCGATCATGAGCTGTCCTACCTTGGAAGTCGAGAGTCAAGGTGTCAGTGTCCGGCAGGGGCACCAACAAGCTTTGGCAGCGGCAAACAATGTGGTCGACAAAAAAGGTGCGGTGTCGGGACCAGCAAGGTCAAAGTGACTCACTATGAGCAGGGAAGTCAGAGCAGGCCCCAAGCATGCAGGGGAGCCCACTGGAGCCAAAGAAGACTCTCATGAGGACCCACAGGCCAGAGGCACAGGAGTCGCAAGAGGACCTCGAGTAGCTCACCAAAGGATGAAAGCCCATGGTGCAAAGGATGTGGTGCAGGCAAAGATCTTGTTTGCAGGAGATGCTTGAGGCTTGGTCTTCAACAAGCCTTGGCAACAACAAGTCAACGCGGTGCATAGGGGTACTGCTCCAGAGGTTCCGACGAGGGATACTGACTTTAATCTTGCTGTGAAGACAGGGCAGGTAAGATAAAGACGAAAGAACAACAACTTCAACTAGCATCTCTAAAGCAACACCTTAATCTTGAGATAATACTATACGAGTTGAATTCTTTAAAGGCAGAATACCAGGCCTATCTTGATAAAGCAATCAAAGATAGGTGGGATGCGAGTAGACTACAAAATTTCTCATCTGGGGAGAAATGTGGGCGTCTACTAGCTTGGAAGGCCAGAACTGACAGAGCCAAAAATCAAATCGTAAGTTTAATTATACAAGATACAGGGGCTTTGACATATGATAATGGTCAGATATTGGAGGAAGTCCAAAAATACATGTCAAAGATGTATGCAGAGCGTGGTGATATCTCCCCTGAAAGAGCTGAAATTTGGCTAAACCAATTAGAGCTACCTCATCTTACTGAAGCAGACAGAGTCTTCTTAAGTTCGGCCATTAAAGAGGGAGAAGTCTATAATCAACTAAAAAGAATGGCGAAAGGTAAGGCAGCGGGACCGGACGGGCTCCCAGTAGATCTGTATCAAATTAGTCCAGAATTAATTGTACCGGTCCTCACAATCCTGTTTAACAAGATGCATCTTTTAGGTGAGGTTGTTCCACAAACTTGGACGGAAGCTACAGTAGCTTTAATACTAAAACCCAATAAAGACCCTCAGATCGTTGAGTCTTACCGGCCAATCTCGCTGTTGAATACTGACTATAAGATCTTTGCGGGGGTGTTGGCAGCTAGATTGGCCAAAGTTATTAAATCAGTGGTGCACGGTGATCAGAGGGGCTTTATGCCGGGTAGGCAGCTGAATGAACTTACGTTTCAGGCTATTGCTGCTATAGATGTCGCTATTAATGAAAAATCCCCTTTGACCATTGTGGCTATAGATGCCGCAAAGGCTTTCGATCAAGTGAATTGGTTTTATTTGTGGGAAGCATTAGCCGCATTTGGTATGCCAATGAACTTTATAGCATCGATTCGATCTTTATATGTTTGTCCTAAAGCTAAAATCCTTGTTAAAGGCCATCTCACAGAGTGGATACAAATATCTCGCGGTACTAGACAGGGATGCCCCCTCTCCCCCCTTCTGTTTCATTTATACATTGAACCTTTCGTTATTCAGTTGAGAGCGGATCCCTCTTTTAGACCCTTTAATTTTGCATACTTAGAACTAAAATTCGCTCTTTATGCTGATGATCTTGTAATGTTCACCTCAAATCCTGAAGAGGCTATCCCTAGACTTTTTGAGTGGGCAGAAGATTTTGGGGCGATCTCAGGTTACAAAATAAATAAAGAAAAGACTGAGCTTATGCAGTGGAATCAGGTAAAGGAGTTTTCGGGTGTCAAACCAAAGATGAGGTACCTGGGAATCCACTTAGTCCAAGATATTAATCAGTTATCTAAAATAAATCTGGATAGAGTCTATAAGGAGGTCTGTCACCTTTTACAACATTGGTCTGGTCTTTCGCTCAATATATTTGGGAGAGTAAACCTGGTCAAAATGGTCATTCTACCTAAAATCACTTATTTGTTTAATTCTATTCCGTTAACTTTTAATCCTAAAGATATGGCTAAAATACAGGGGAAAATAGGCTCATTTATATGGAATACCAAGTCATCGAGAATATCGTGGAAGAAATTTAGGAGGAAATTAAAATTAGGTGGTCTTGCCCTGCCAGATATACTCATCTATTGTCATTCGTTTCAATTAAAAAACTTTAGAATAATGGCTGATAAGGCAGATACTTCTGTTTTAGGCTGTCTGTTTCAGGCATTGTTACATGGTATACCCCAAGGTCAGGAATATTTTCAGTTCAAATTCGGCGACCCCAGGTTTTATAAAAAAGTGAGATTAAAGATCTTAAGAACAGCTCAAAAAAATTGGGTATTTTTCAGAAAAAAATTGGGAATTCCCTACTATGCTCCCCAGGCCCCGATCTGGGACTCCCCAGGGACTCCTGAGTGTCTAAAGGACCAACTAGCTCGCCCCTTGAGGCTAGCGGGTATAACACACTGGGGAGATTTATTAAAGGATTCACAGCTTATTGATTGGGACTCTCTTTCTAGTTTGACAGGGGGAACACTTACCAGGTTTAAGTACTATCAATTACTGGGTTGGTGGGCATCTCTGGCGTTGTTGTCCTGTCCACCAAATCCAAAGTTTGACCTAGTGAATCGGAAGGGCACATGGAAAAGAGAGTTAGCCTTTTGGTATTGGGCCATGATGGAAGTAGAAGGAGTAGCAGAGGTTGAACTTTTAAAAATATGGGGTGATGAGGTTGATTTAGATCATAACAATCTTCAGGACCTGTGGGTGGATTCTTTTACAATGTTGCACACTGTGGTTAAGCCAGCTCCACTCAAAAGGAATCATCTGTTCACCTTGTATAGAGTATATATTTCACCCAAGAAATTAGTAAGAATTACCAACTCAGAACATCGCTGCCCCCGTTGTAGGTTCCTCGCTGCTGATGATTTACACATGTTTGTAGGGTGCCCAATGCTTGTGAACTACTGGGATAGAATAGGTGAGTTTATCGCTACAGTACTGAATATACAATTTACTATAACTCCAAGGACAATCTTGTTTGGGCTAGTTAAGGAATATCGGGTTAGCGACATGGCGTCTAAATGTATTTTTTATGTGATGATATTGGCTAGGAGAGAAATATGCAGGGCTTGGAAGAACGAGAAAGCACCTACTTTCTCAGATTGTTTGAAACAGGTTATCTTTGTAAGCGAGTCCGATAACGCCTGTGATGCGCTGAGTGGAGTAAAGATCTGGGCAGCTCTGGTGGCTTGGCGGAACAGATGAAGGTATTCCGATGATTTCACCTGGGTACTGTTGGGGCTCAATCTCCAATATCGCTAATGGGCCTTTCAGTGAGACTGAGTTGGAGTGGACTGAGCAAACAGTATAATGCTAGTGGGGTTAGACCCTTCTCTTTCTCCCCTTGGGCGTTAGGTATCGGAATTGGAACATGCAAACTAGGGGGAGAGGGGGAGGGACTCCCCATCTAGAATGCCCTTTGTATTTTGGCATATGAGGAATACAAGAAAAAAAAAAAAAGACAGGGCAGGCCTCGAGTGAGTTGCAGAATCACCATCTGTGTGGCTGAACCTTTCAGAATCTGTAGGAGATCAGGAACAGCAGACCAGTCAGCTTTGTTGCAGTGCTTGCATGTCCACAGGCCCTGTGAAGAACCTGTATGGAGCACAGGCACAGAGTTGCAGAGGACTTGCAGAAAAACTAGACCAGGCGCAGCAGGAGTCTTTCCAGTTGAGGTCTTGCAAAGCAAAGTTCATCGATATCCAGAGTGCCCAGACGGTCAAAGTTGATGTGGTATTGGATCTGAATCTTGTCCAACGACGAATCTAGGGACCGACCCACGGGTAAGCCCTTAAGTACTCTAAGGAAAGGGATGGAACAGTTCAGGGGTCCCTCACAGAGGAGGGGCTGGACAGTGAGGAGGATACTCCTTTGTCCTTTGTCCAGTTTCGTGCCAGAGTGGGAGCCAATGGCTCCCTGAACTGGAGTATGCAAGGAGGGCACCAAATGGGCCCTTCAAGCAGTCTTAGTGGTGCTGGCAAGCGCCCCCACCCTGTCCCAATACACTAAATCCTGTCTGGGAGGTGGTCAAACCTCCCTGTGACAGGATGCCTATTGTCCTGCCTTCCCCAGCTCGAGCTTGGCTAACCAGCAGGAGGGCAGAATCATGTCTCTGGTTTGCAGCAGCCATAGTTTGCTGTCTGTGTCTAGAAGACTGGTACCGGGAGCCTTGAGGGCCTCCTGGAGAAGCTTTACAGTGCAAATATGTTTGATACCAAACACGACAGGGTTTGTTACAGCCTGTTTAGAGATGGTCATGGCATAATGATGCAAGGCCACTCTATGTACCACAGTGGCTGGTCCACTTACAACCCAGGAGAATGGACTCCAAGAGTTGTAGGGGTGTCCAGCTCATGCTGGGGCACCCTCACACTTAGAACCGAGTACCCTGCCTTCAGGATTGAAAGGCGTGCCTTAGTGGTGACTTATAGGTTTTAAGTACAGTGACCTCAGATATAAGAAAACTCATATCTGTCGTAAGTGGTGCTAGCATCAGCTTACACAGCTTGCAATGGCAGGCCTGTGGTCACAATTTGAGCGGTCCCCCATGGGTGACATAATACATGCTTCAGCCCATGGGAGTCCCCTGGTGTACCTATGCCCTGGGTGCCTTAGTACCATATACTAGGGACTTACAAGGGTACACCAGTAGCCAATCTGGAGTGAACCTAAGTACTCACCATATCAAATTTAGGGGAGAAGCACAGAGACTGGGGTCCTGATTAGCAGGATCCCAGTCAGACTAGTCAGTAAAACATAATGACACCAGCAAAAAGTGGGGGTGACCATGAAAGCAGATCCTACTTTCCTACACACTTCCTTTCATTCGCCTCCCAGTACCTTCCTGATAGCCTATTTAAAGGTACATTTTCAGGCTCCTTCATCTGGTACAGGCAGAAGAAATATTTGCATTCTTTCTGTATCGGAGATTCTGGAAAAGCTATGCTTTTTCATTGGTGCAGCAAAAACTTTTTAAATTCTGGCCTTTGGATGAACCTGCCTTTGGATTCTTCCTTAGCGGCTACATGCGCTGGTAATTGGTTTTAAGTGGTCTTGTTTGTTTAGACGTTTTGCTTATACATATTTTTAGACTTGCTAAGTGGCATTAGGGGTGTGGAGGGCTATTTAAAAAAAATAACTTTTAACTGGGGGAATCTTTAGCTTGTTGCACTCTCTGCCAATACCATCACAGAAGCACCATTTTAGTTGAGTTGCGCTCTAGTGGCTGGAATCTTGCTCCATTTTTACATTCAAACGGAGCCATGCTGCGGATGCGCAGCGGCTATATGTGTCAGTAATTAGTTTTAAGTGCTCTTGTGTCTTTAGACGTTTATATTGCTTTTAAATATTTATATACAACAAATATACCTACGGGTCTAAGACAAATAATTTTAACAGTGAGAGTACTGGTGCCATGTGTCTAGCAATCTATCTGGTGGTTGTGGATTATGACCAACAGAGGAGTCCTATTTAAAAGGACAGATTCCCATCACTCACCAGTGGAGACATGCTTCATCATCTGGGTCTCCTCTCAGTGTCACACTAGTGACAATAGGGGCTACAACCCTTTCATAAGGAAAGCAGCTCGCGGATGTTTTTATCAAGAGCTAAAAATGTAGCGCTCGATATAGCGCGCTTTCATATTAGACCTACAGATATGAGCGGTTGCGTAGTGTGGGAATAAAAAGTGCAGTGCAAAATGATGAGTAATAAGTAGGTTAAAATTGAGCTGTGAGAGACGCAAAACCTTTATTAATATCTCTAAGAGCCCAAACTGAAAACAGTGCAATGGACAGTTTTAACCAAATAACTGTCTAGTTGTGAAAAAGGGTCGACATGTTTCAGCAAAGAGGAAAACAATGTCCTATGCTTTCTTCAGGACCACTAAAGAATTGCTACTGCAAATGTGCAAAAAGAAAAAGAAGATGACCTCCACTCTTATGCGTATTGATGAAATCTTGAATTGTTAAAAATATAACAAGAAATTATACAGCAAGCCAAGAAACAACGGGGTTTTGCAAAGCTCTTTTTAAGCAGTGCGAGCCCTCATCCTATCGCACCCTTTGTGTCTAATTCAAATTCCGTTGCCTTAGAGTGAGCGTGTACTCGCATCTAATGCGTATGGGGTATATGTGTAACACAAGAGCACCCTAACGCGACACGCTACTTTCAAACAATACCGTGGAATATTGTGCCTAGCAGGATGTTATGCGAGTAAAGTTTCAAAGATGACATAAATCGCCACAGAGAGTTATTACTTGGTTCTACATATTTCACGTTGTTACTGCCCATTTCTGCGACCCACTGCGCGCATTTTACTTAGCCGCAAACCAAAGATGTAAAACAGCCCAACAGCGTAGCGGATACAACTATCAACAACAGATGATATGTATTATGCTATGCAGCCCACCAACGCTTACCTCTCCGTCGGTACCTCTGGCGGTCTACCGAGCCGTCTGGGGAGGTGCCGGGCGTGAGGAAGCGCCATGTTTTTTAAAGGATCACGTGATGACCGCGTCAAACTCACGTCATTGTCGACGCGCTTGGCCGACATAAATTGACATATTCCACCTCATGCATGCCACCAAAGGCATTCTGGGAATTGTAATTCAAAAAATATTAATCCCACTATCTTATATCCAAACAAGCGGTGCAGTGTAAATTATACAGACCGTACACCAGGACTCAACTGTCCTCTCATCAGAAAGGAGAAAAGAAAGTGGAGTTACAACTGGTATCAAGTCGGTCAATTTGACGTGGGAAAGGACATTGCCTGTAGTGACCAGCGAAACCCGCATTTATGCCGAGGGTTCAAAATATCTCGTAATTAGTCTGCACTTCCTGCAATGTTCAGATCACAGTAAGGTCCATTCGGCCATCTATAGAGCAAACTATCAATATTCCATATAGTAATTGTTATCGGAATATTTATTTGCATACCATGCTAATGTATAAAGATTTGTTGGTCGCTAATGTTATTCCAGTGACTCTCAACTATCAGGATAACTAATTTCCAAAATGTATAGGGAGTCTGTCTCTCTCTGTGTATCTTAATGCACAGTATGGTTTATCATTCACTCTCTCTATGTCTTTCAGAATCACTAGTGTTACATTAAAGTTTAGAATCTGCATCTCCATCATGGGTTGAGATCATAGCAGCACCCATGGTATGGCATCGTTTAGGCCCAGTCTGTCACTCTGTAATTTAAAGACCCATTTTTGCTCCTTAACTAGTAGGAATTTCGAAATGTCAGTGATAGGTTCAGGAATGAAGGGTTGCTCTAATACAATCCAACTGAAATCGTCAGGTCGATGGTTTACCTATAGAAAATGGCTTGTTAGTCTTGTCGCCTGTTTTTTGCACCTTACGGTGCTCTTATGTTCCAAGATCCCGTACCGGACAAGGCGACCTCGACAATATATAAAAAATTAATTCACAATACGCCGGACCTCCTGATACTCCTGCGGACAGCGTGGGAGTGCGATGTGGGTATTCTTGAGGATGAGGAGTGGACTGATGCGTTACAGGAGCCTAGAGAAATAGAGATCAGGACTAGATTTAGGCTGATACAACTAAGAATCCTACATCGCTCATACTATCCTCGTACACTATTGCACAAATGGGGCAAGGTACAATCAACGGACTGCATAAGGAGGTGCCAGGCGGAGGGGTCATTCTTCCATATACTTTGGGACTGCCCAGTGATCGCGCGCTATTGGCATGGAGTGGCGGCAATAATGTCAAGAGTAATGGGAGTAGAGGTACCGGTGGAGGCCAAGGGTGGGGTCTCCTACTGATGATCAAGGGTGAGGAAGGCTGGCCTAGGCACACGAGAATTTGGCTTGCCCTTGCAGCGGAAGTGGCCAAGCGCAACATAGCACGCAAATGGGGGTCCTGCGTATCCCCCACTGTAACCGAATGGGAGGCAGACCTTGACTGGTGCTACCAAGCGCAAAAAGTGATATATGATAGCAGGGGGTGCAAGAAAAAATCTGATAAAATATGGTCCCCCTGGGTGACGTTTAGAAACCCAGAGGGGACCATACCCTGGGATGAGCCAGGGGAAATAGGTGATCCTTCTGTATAAAAGCAATTCTGAGTACAGACTGTCTGTCCTAACTATGGTTAAAGAGGTGATATCCTGAAGAAACTGGGATGTGATTTAAATGTGGTACTGGCTTTGAAAAATTCTTTATACACTAATGTATTGAAATGGTTAATTATGTATACATGTAATGCATTGTACGAGATCTTGTGAGCCTGTTCAATAAAAAAAATGTAAAAAAAAAATGTGTTAGCTTCAAGCTGCTAGCATTGCTACTGTGAATGCTCTGTTTTTATACATGTAATGAGTGCGCTGCAGAGTCCGCTGCTGTGGGACCTCCCACGGACCAGCTTGTACCCTTTAAAGCTTTAAGGTTGCTCAAGCAGAACTTCTCATTATTACCAGGAACACAGAAAAATATATATATATAACCAGTGCTTTAAATAGGCGGTTACTGTTCAGTAGGGAGTAACTGCACTTCTTTAATTTGAAAGGGAGAGTACCTGAACTACTCAGCGCTTCTGTCATACATTTAATGGTAGAGCACCGGCACTTCTCCGGAGCAAACAGGTAGGCTAAATAGTAAGTATGAGCACTTCTGTATTTCCATTTAAAGCACTGTATGATACGTACACAAATAAACACACTTACCTGGTGAATGTGCTGTGAAGAAACAAAACACAGAAAGTGAGGATAATTAACCTCCTCCTTATGATGAATCTAGACAATAGTGCCAGGAAGAGGAGACATATTGGAAGGATGGGAAAGGGTCTTTTACTCGATGAATGTCTGTGCGCAATATGCTCATTATGTGAGGACTGGGATGAGGAAGAGTGATGAGGAGGTAATGAGAAGCCAGAGGTATCGAGGTGGCCTGCCCAACACAAATTGGGCCAGAGGTCGCCGCATCCTGCTAAAGACCTGCTTGAAGGCCTCTGTCAATAGGTAGAAGCCCAACCAATGAGTAGGCGGCTGCCCGCGCTCCCCACAGGGGGCCACTAAGAGGGCAGCTCTCTAGTGCCATCGGGGCACCCAACACCCCCCCTTTGGGCAGGGACTCAGGGCGGAGTCACCACCCAGCCTTGTTGCGGCGCGCAAGGCGAGCGCCACTACCTGTGCACGAGGACAGGGGGAGGTGTATATATGCCTCCCCCACCATCTGGACGTCCTCTTTTGCGCACTGGACACGCCGTCTGGGTGTTTGTCAGCGTGCGTCTCCCTGCTCCCTGTGACGCACAGTGTTCCACGTCATGTCAAACTCAAGGGATGTGTAGTGAAGTGAGCTAAAAAGAAGAGTCGGGCAGATGGGAGGACTTTCACCCGGTGGGCCAAACCTGGACCTTTGTTTTCAGATTAACCCCTTGAGTGCCCATGACGAGATGGTCTCGTCATGGGCCGCGGTTGCGCTGTGCCCATGACGAGACTATCTCGTCATGAACCCCGCCCGCTAATTCAACGCCCGGCACAGGGCGGGGAAAGGGCGGGGCACACAAGGGGTTAAACAAGGGAACGCTTTGTACCTGACAGTCGCCATCCCCTTTCCTTCAATTCACTGTCCTTCACACGTGACCCAACCATCGCTCCCCTGTATTCCCTCTGTCATGACTACCCTGCAAAGCCCCCAACCCTTCCGGGCTGTCGCAAGCTCCTCCATTTCTTCCACCTGCCCTAATAGCGAAAATTAACTACAAACCAGCCTTCATGCACATACCAAACAAAGCTGGCCAAGAACCCCCATGCTCCCGCAAAAACTGAAACATGGGGGAGGGAGGGGGCAGCAGCAAAGATGAAATTCTACCTACCTACCAGGACCACAGCGAGCTGGGGTGTGACCAAACAACCCCAAACCACCTACCGACAACCAAGCCCCGCCCCAGGCCTAAACTAGCCAATGATCCCATGCAACTGGACGGCCCCATTCACCCGAAACACCAAGGGGGTGGGCATCCTATGAAGGCCACTTTCAGGAGCTCCTATCGAGCGAAACGGCGCAGAATAACCAGTCCAAGTGCAAGCAAAGGATTGCTTTATTAGGACAGGCATGCAGACTGGGAACTTATTAACGTTACGACAATTGATCAAATACCGAACGGTGGCTGGGTGACTATAGTAGAGGGGATCCCCACAGTCTCAAAGGGACGCCATCTTCAAGTTAATTAACTTCTTTATCTTACATAGGGCATTCCTTACTCCCGGCAATATCAAGAGACGCTTTCACGCCACAGGAGCGGCATGCCCAACGTGTGGAATAGAGAAAGGGAACGGAGCTTCTTCACATGCTGTGGAACTGCCCACTGCTCATGGACTGCTGGGTGTGAGTCACGGGCACAACTGCTGAGATCATCTTGAAAGAGATACCCTGCACACCGCAGCACTGTCTATTGGGCTGGTTCCCGCACACTGCTAAGACTAAGGCCAGAAGCAAGTTTCAAGACATAGGGAAATCAACAGGACTTGGAAGGCAGCTAGGGAGCCCCGGATGGAAGCCTGGAGCAGAGAGCTTGAAAGATGAGTGGGGTACGAGGGTGAAGTGCTGCACCGGGAGGGCAGAGGTGGCACTGGTTTCTTGGATATGGCTAGGGCCTGGGAAACGCTAGTCGACAGTATGAAAGATCCCTCATCATTAGCGACGTCTCCTGGGAATCCCCAGGACGAAACCCCTGATTGAACGGGACGGGACGCCTATGGAGCTGCTTTCCACTGTTAACACCCTCTCCGAGTGATTTGTGCATATGTTTGTCATCTGTCAACCACGCTTTAAATGCGGTAAAGTGATGATTCCGATGGGACACAGTTGTTTAAAATAAAAACACATGGATGCGACTGAGGGCGGTGGGAGGGCATAATGGGGGATATTACAAATGTTGAAATGTACTCAACCAGTTTAATACAGAATAAATGTAATGCCAATATTGTTGACATTATCAACGAGGCAACTAAATGCTGCTATGCAAAAATCAATGCAATCTGTTTAAAAACAAAATGACAGCAATTGATCAAAACCCCTCCTCACTAATACAATCTTTTCCCCTGATCCCCCACCTTTAAACCTCCCCCTACAAGAACAGCCCCCAACCATTATTCAAACATTCATTCCTCACCATCCCCATTCCTTTCATTCGTTGTCCTTCACACATGACCCAATCATCGCTCCCCTATATTCCCTCTGTCATGACTACCCTGGAAGGCCCCTAAACCTTCTGGACTGCTGCGAGCTTTTTCATTTCTGCCACCAGGATAAAACCCTGTTAAGGTGTTTTTCCTGCCACTTCCTTTTGTTCTCCAGTCTGACCAGTTTTGAAGAAAAATTATTGGCTGTCACCCCAACAGCCCACTCCCTCCCTTAGCACAAGCAAGCAGAATTAGGTTTCGCCCTAACGGCCTTGATAACACCATCTCTTCATTGCCAACACCATCATTAACCGTTCCCTGAGTTCCAACAAGTACAATTAGTTCCCCATGAAGGACAGATGGCACCCCATCTTGCCCATATAACATGAAGTCCTCTTTCTTGATATCTTTGTGCTCCAACCAACCCAACCCCCTTGCTTGACAAAAACGCTGCATTTCTTTGTTCACCTTCCTCCTTGCTTTTTCCACCGCTGTATACCTCACATCCCCACGCCGGACCCGTCTTGGTACCAATGTTGTTCAAAACATGAGTGCCCAACTACAATCTACCGATCATTTCTTCATCTCTTTCAATTTACCTAAACCCATCTCTTTCAATTTACCTAAACCTGACAATTGCACTAAGTCATTCTTGCCTAAATGCACCACTTAGACATCCGGACAAGCTCTCACTGACACAAGGTTTGACAAACTAGGCAGCTATGGACCCCATTTCATAGCGCCCCTGCCCCACCACTCAATTTTCATCTTATTGAATCGAAAACCCAAATTCTTTCCAGAAGGCCTCCTGTCCACTTACTCCGCTGCCCAATTAGAATTGTATGAATGCCCCACAGTCCAAATAGTAAAAATTGCCATGGAAGGTCCCGCCAAACAACCTTAAAATAAAAGAACAAGCATTAAAACAATATCATAACCTTACATTTCTTTCAATTGTCTGATGTATCGTAAGCAGCACTCAGATGAATATCTGCCTAATTTCATCACCTCCCACAAGGAAAACCCCAACCTGGTGACCTCCGAGGCATCTCCAATTATTAGTACTTTCCTCATGACACCCAGGACGTGATATGCCATTAACCTAGACCCAGCCACATGAAGGAAAACTATCTCAGACTGTGCCCCCTTTCCTCTTTAAAGTCCCGCCAAGCCTCCACAGGGCAGACTGACCCGCAAATCTTGTGGAACAGCACTGTGCCCATTTATCTGTTTGGTCTGTTTTGGAACTTACCAGAAAATCTTTCAGTAGATTTCCAGACATACAAATGTTATCTACTCTTATGCCTCCTGCCTTGCCTCTACACAGCAACTCAGAAATACAAAATACTCAAAAACTCAAAAAAATAACCAAGATTTGCTTAACCTAAACAATAGCCTTTCAAATATGGAAAAACAACCTCCTGAAATCCCTTTAACCAACAACACCAATTTCTCCATGGACGCTGTCTCGCTCCAAAACTGCCCTCTCTTGTATTCTTTAGCCCACTCTTGCAAAATTATTTTTCCCATCTCACCTGCTGTGGCTTTGTAACCCCAGAAATGTTTTCCATAAAAGTATATTCCCATTAAGTTTCCTGCAATCGTGGTAGCCGAAATGCTTCTGTCAATGTTAGACATGTTTAACCTAACAACATCCTCCTGTAGAGCTACTAGCCCTTCGCATCCTGACTTCTGTATGCTGCACCACAGCCCAAGAATTCTACCCACGCTCGCCTGTACGATGTTCTCATGGTCACTGCTATAGCTTACTCCACCAACTCCAGAATTCTCATTCTATGAGATCCCAAACCTCTTGTGGTACCTGAGGTTTCTGCAAATCTGCTCCGGGTGCCAAACCACTGAATCTCTGCCGCTGTGAATCAGACAATGCGTCTGCAATGTTATTGTCCACGCCTGGAGCATGCTTGGCTCTAAATACGTTATACATCAAACAGCCTAGCATAAACTTCTGCAGTAGTTTCAGCAGCCTTTCTATTTTTTGTCTTTTAGCCATTTACTAAATCCACCGCTGTTCTGTTGTTCACATAAAAAGTCACTGTTTTGTTTGCTAACTGCTGTCCGCACTCCGCAGGCGCCACCGGAATGGAAAATAATTCAAAAAAGGCAATGCTCCCACCTTCTTCCTCCCATTTTGGAGGTCACTTCTCTGCACACTATCTGCCCTCCCAAAACAGACCAAAATCATCTGATCTTGCTGCATCTGAGTAGATTTGTACCAGCCAAACGAAGTCATCGTCCACTGACCACATCATCACACCATTAAAGCCTTTGCAGAACATCAACCAAACTTCAAAATCTGCTTGCAAAGCTGCTGAAATCCTAATCCTGTGAGGTGACAGTTTCACCCCTGCTGTGGCAAAAACAAGTCAACAACAAAACGCCCTACCTGCCTTCACAACTCTGCATGCGAAATTGAGATGACCCAGCAATTGCTGGAGTTGTTGCAGCTGGCAAAGCCACTATTTCATGGTCTTTCTGACTAGGCAACCTGGCTTCCATGGTCATGGTATCCATTTCTATACCTAAAAAGTCTAAGCAGGTACATGGGCCCTCTGTCTTCTCCTGTGCCAATGGAACACCCATCTCCTCTGCCATATGCGTTTTGGCATGCATTTGTACCACCTGTACCAACAAACAAGAAGTCATCCAAATAATGAGTGACCAGTTCATGACCTCTCCTGAATGTGAAACACCACTGCAAAAAGGTACTGAAAGTTTCAAAAGGTTTATGAGAAACCACACAGCCCATCAGCAGGACTTTGTCCACATACAACTGATTCTCAAACTGAATTCCCACTAAGGAAAAATTGCTGGGATGAACCGGGAGTAGTTAAAAAGTCAGCACCTGGACCCACATACAGCACCAAGGCCATAGCCACACCCTCTGAAGCAAACTGAACTGCTTCATCCTCTCTAGTGATAAAGACTTTCACTGATGACCCTTCAGGCCATGATAGATGGTAAATCATTTTCCGTAGGAACCACCCCCAGAGGGGAAACCATCGAATCTGGCACAGGCCAAATTGTGAACAGGCCTGTCATTCTCCCTTCTGCCACTTATTTGCTCACATTTTACTTCAATATTTCCGGCTGTTCCCTGGCTGATTTCAAATTATCTGCAAACCTCCTTCTCCTGGGCCTCAGATACGCTAAACAAAAATGTTTTCCAAACCCCCATTTGAAAACCAATGCATCTTCTCTATTGGGGTAAAATGAGAGCCAATGACTCAAGATGTCAATCTTAACTGGAGTAGAAGCCTTGGATCCCAGGTTGGTATGGACCCCTCGCCCCTATCTTGTCCACTGCCACTGAAATTCATTTGGTCCCTAAAACAATGCAAAGCAGCATGTTTTTCTCCACATTTTGCACATTTGTGCTTCCATTTGCGTAGATTCCTCAGGCAAAAACTCTTGTAGATACACCAGCATGCTCAGGGAGTTGATCCTTGTCCCCATCTCCAGGCCCCCACCCCTCCCGAGGTGGGTAGTCCAAGAAAGGGCCAATATTGCACCACCAAACCACTTGCTGTATGTAACGCTGGAGATGGTATTTGTTGATATATCCACTGTAGCCGTAGCTTATTGTCTACCTCACCCCATGGTTTTTCTGGCTTCAGAACTATCCTTGCCCTGAACTCCTCATCGTAATGTACCCAGGCAAACCCACCAAAATCCATGTGTGCTTTTCAAATAGTGTCCATATATTTAAATATCGACACTGACCTCTCTGGAAATTTTTCACAAGATTGATCAAAATTGCTGACGCCCATGTATTAATTGTCGTAGGAACCCCAGGCCTCCTTCCCACGCTTCTTCCTCTGACCCTACTTTGGATTGCACCTCTCTGTGCAACAATTTATAAACGTCTACAAATTCCCCTTTCCACATTTTTTCTTTTGTTACATTAGATAAATGTGCCACCAGAGACATCAACACCCCCTTGTATGGCAATTTTTTCAAGCCCTCTGACTTATTTTTTTTCTCAGTCTCCCCCAACTTTGTTTCTTTTTCTTGCGTTATCCCCGATGACTCCCTCGTTTTACCACTGTTCCCCTTCCTTTCTTCCTTACTGTCTTCCTTGCCTATAACAACTGTTCCACTCTCCTGTTGAGGATTTGTGTCGGTACCCACAACCATCTCTACTGTATTTCTCCCAACCCTTTTGTCCACAAAAGCTGTCTTCTTACCTTTGCCCCACTCCCAACTACTCCTCCACTGTTGCTCACCTGCTCTGAGCTCTTTTGTCGCCACTGGAGACGCTCTCCTCCGGTCGCCTTTTTCTTTAGCACAAATCCAACTTCTTTCTTCATCCTCTGTTTTGGATGTTGTTATTCCCACCTGAAACACAGTGCTGCTGCGAGATACAGTAGTTTTCCCCCCAGTACCTTCCCTTGTCACCTCTGGCAGCGCCCTGACTTCTTTCTAGTGTGGACTTTCCCCTTCTTCAAACTCTTCGGTCCTCATCTTCATAATCCAGTTCAGACTTGATCTCTGCAGCATACCTACTCACACCTGGACGTTCATTATCACTCACTCCAGCATCAAAAGACTTCCAATTAATCTTGTCCTTTTACTTGTTCTGTACCAAGATGTTTCTCTTCTCCCGCTGTTGCCCAAAACCTCTCCCTCTCTTCAGGCTTGTCATCCCAGGTCGCTGGTAACCTGGCCGGAAACTGTTCACTGCAGTTCGTGTCATCCTGCAGAGTCTTCCCCATGATGCCCTACAGGTTGCCCAACCACATGCATCTATGGTCCTGAGCACTGTCATCTCCTCCATAGACTCGTGCTGACCCTCACCTGTGTCCCCAGTCACCCATACATATCGGCCTTCAAAACCTCCTGCAGACATTTTCTGCCGCTTCCCTTAGCTGCACTCAAACTTTCTTCTCTTTTACTGACCATTGAACTATTTCTTTCTTTACTTTCCCTCGAACTGCGTTTTGGGCGTGGTATGCTTCTTCTGACTTGCTCTATGTTTCCTTTTGTGGTCCCCAGGGGAAGTAGGGTCGGCAGACCAATCTTCCCTCCTGGGTTTGCGTGCACATGAAGGACAAGGTGGGGATTTAGGGTCAAAGGATGGGGTTAGGGGTGGGGTCAAGGGTTAGGTTTATAGGGGGCAGGGAAGGAGGTTTCTTCCTCTTCCTGCCCCCAGCGCCAGTGGGGAAGGGTTAGATAATTTCTTGGAGTTAGCGTTAGGTTTAGTTAGGCCCAATCGGTCGATTGGTTTTTGGTCCAGTGCTGCTGGTGACCCGGTTTGCGCTGATTAACATTTAGTCCCCCGTGATCGTTCTTCACACCCCCCCCCTCCATTTGCCTAATTCCCCCAGAGTCAGCGTAGCGGTCGGAGGCGGCCCCACTCACCGTCCATTCCGGAATGGAGACGCCAGACGCCGAGGCGGTCCGTGCCGCTTTGTAGGTGCTAGGTGAGGGAGAGCGGATTCCTGTGGCCCAGCATGCTGGAACAGCCCTGGGTCGGGATGACCCGCACCCCCAGGTCCGCTTCCGCGAGGGTCGCAGCTGCGGTGGTGGCGTGCCTCAAAGAGCCACCACCGTCACATAAAGGCACGTCTGGGTGGGGGCAGGGACTAGTCCTGAATGAGGCAGGGAAGCGCAGGCCGGTTTAAGAGCCTGCCCCCGAGCCTGCAAGTGGATGCGACCGCACCATCGGCACCTAAGAAGGCAGGTGGGAAGGGCGGGGGACCGCCTTGAAGCAGCGTGTGTCAGTGGGTGATCGGGGCGAGAGCGTGTCAGGGCTGCGGCAGAGTCAGGAGCTGGGAGGCCACTTTGCAGAGGTCCCAGGTGAAATGCTCCAGTCAGATAGTGAGGAGGAGGGGGAGGATGGAGAAGGGGAGGGGGAGCTTGTGGGGGAGGGTCTTGCCCTGGTATTGTCAGGCAGCAAAGTAGTTGAAGGGGAAGAGGGGCGATGGGACGTGGGTCCTGTCGACCTCTCGTGCAGTGGCAGGAAGGTGTCTGCTCCACGGGGAAGTGGGGAGGCGATCCCTCAAGCAGCCAGTTCCGATCAGGTGCCACAGGGGAGGGTGGGGGGCGGTGCGCCTGGGCCTTCACAGCCTGGGGGGCTGGGGGTTAGCAAGCAGGGCTATCCAGCAGTGTTGCCCAGGTGGTCAGGGATGTCCCTGGAGGAGAAGATAAGGGACCAGCGCTGCATAATTTAGGAGACTGAGATGCGGTGGCAGGCAGGGTGCACATCAAGGGAATGGGGTGCAGGTGGTGCACACGGGTCGGAGAGACCCCGCACCCAAGGTTTCTCAGAGGAAGTCAGGGCAGAGCCTGGCCTTGGGGCCACAGGCCCCGGAGGCAAGTGGATCTGTGTTGAAGAGGCGAGACCCTCTACGTCAGGTGTAGGGACGGCCATGATGGCTACGAGACCCGAAGGCTCTACGGCCCCCTCAGGTTCGAACAACCTGGGGGGGGCACCAACCAGCAGTGGAGTCTGGTACAGTTGTGGGTGGGTCAGTGGGGTGCAAGACGGCCTCGAGACGCCGGGCAGAAGAAGTAGGGGGGTCCACGGCGGCCTTCCCTCCATCAAGGGAGCGGGCATCTGCGGCATCAGAGAGTGAGGCTGTGTTTGCTGTGAAAGGAAAGGGCTTGAAGAGAGCGGTGCGTGAGGTGCTGGGGGCGCCTGTTGAAGTGGAGAATGAGGAGCAACTGGATTATGATGATGACAGCGATGAGCTGGAAGAGGGTGAAGTGCGTGACGTTGCGGATTGGGGGAGGCCGAAAGGGGCAACGAGAATCTTTGGGGTGTTACAGGCTCCACAGGCCAGCACCGGCGGGGGCAAGGAGGCACATCAGAAGATGGTGAACGCCAGAGGCAAGGAACGGGTGGTGCCCACGAAGTTATTAGGTGAAGGTGCTTGGTGTGCGGCTTGGGACGATGGCCCCAAAGGGGGCGGAAGAAGGCCTGCCAGTCGGTGGGTGTGAGAAAAGGGTTTGTGAGGGATACGGTAGCGGCTGCTAAGCCAGCAGTGGATCAGGCTGGGGGGAGCAAGCGGTTGGTAGGCGCAGGAGTCCAGATGGACAAGACTGACGAGCAGGAGGGGAAAGATGACAAACACCGTAAGAAACTGCCATATATGGGTTTGGCTATGGCATTGGGGTTGCATTTGTCAGAGAAAACCAGGACTAGGATCTGAAAACATGAGTATGTGGCAGTTTTCAAGCTGTTGCTTAAGGAAATACAGGCCAAGGAGGGTTCCAAAGAGGAGGAATGGGAGTTGGCGAGGCGGCTGCGGGTACCAGTTAATATGGAAATCTGGACGTCCCCCTTTTTGATATATGCGAGCATATATTGTGAGAAACACTTGGACTGGGTGATAACGTTGTTGAAGTATATGGACATCATCCGTAAAGCTCAGATGCATTTCAGTGGTTTCACTTGGATCAGTTATGATGAGGAGTTCAGGGCCAGGATTAGTGTCAATATGGATAAACCGTGGGGTGAGGTTGATGAAGAGCTGTGGATGAAGTGGATGTCCTCCACGCAGTCCTCTGCATCAACGCACACAGCCAGTGGCCTGCCAGTCACTTACCGGCCTTTTCAGCAGCGTCCTGTCCAGAGTGGGGTGGGCAGGCAGAGTGTTTACACAGGGACAGCGGGCCAGTCACCCAAGCCCACCGGGAACACCACGGGGGCTTGCTGTAACTTCAACAAGGGTTTCTGCATCAGGCACCCTTGCAAATTTAAACACGAGTGTTCCAAGTGTGGGGGTCGCCACCCTCTCACGCACTGCTTTACCTTGGAAAAAACACAATCAGAACAGTGGAGAATCACTAAGGGCAGGGGCAAGCTGGGCCCAAGGGCTCCTACGCCAGTTAACATTGAGGCTATGGGTCCGTGGCTCTCTGCGTACCCTGAGAGGGAGGCCACACCGAGGATTCATTGGGGTTTCAAGGAGGGTTTCCGGGTGTGCTACGGAGGTGGGTGGAGAATTCGAAATCTGCGAAGGAATTGCCAGGAGTTGTTGCAGCCAAGTTGCGGAAAGAGGTTGGGGAAGGCAGGGTTGTAGACCCTTTTGACCATTGGCCGGTGGAGGATCTGATTATTTCGCCCCTGGGGGTAGTCCCGAAGAAGGAGGCAGGCGAATACAGGTTGATCCACCATTTGTCCTGGCCGGAAGGGAGTTCTGTTAATGACTACATTGCTGAGGAGGACTACAGAGTGTTATATGCTTCGGTTGATGATGCGATCAGTCTGGTGCGAACGTGTGGGTGGGGGGCAGAATTGGCGAAGTGTGACATAAAGTCGGCTTTTCGCCTCCTCCCCATACACCCCGCAGACTTCTCGCTTCTGGGGATGCAAATTGAAGGGGCCATTTTTGTGGACAAAGTGTTGCCGATGGACTGCATGATTTCCTGTGCGATGTTTGAGACTTTCAGCTCCTTCTTGCAGTGGGCTTTTACGAGCTGCAGTGGACATCGTGAAGTGTCGCACTATTTGGACGACTTTCTGTTTGTCGGGACAGCTAGGTCGGAAGGTTGTGGCAGGGCACTGGCTCAGTTTCAAGTCATGGCAGAAGAGTTTGGGGTCCCAGTGGCACCTGAAAAAACGGCTGGACCCAGCTGCAGGCTCACTTTCCTGGGCATTGAGTTGGATTCTGTGGAGTATTTGGCTAGACTACCGGAGAGGAAAGTGGATGAGATGCAGACCTTTTTGTAGCGAGTGGTAGGGGAGAGAAAGATTGACTTGCGGACGGTGAAGCAACTCCTGGGCTTCCTGAATTTTGCATGTCGGGTGGTGCGAGCTGGTAGGACATTCTGCAGACGTCTCGGCATGGCCATATCAGGGGCGGTGCTGCCGCATAACAGAGTCAGGATCTCCATGGGGGTCAGGGCGGACTTACGAGTGTGGCAAATGTTTCTGTCGCATTTCAATGGCGTCTCATTGGATTTTGTGGATGACTGGATGGTTTGGCAGGTGCAGAACTTCTCTGATGCAGTGGGGGCTTCAGGTTTTGGGGTCTTCTGGGATGGGAGGTGGTGCACGGAGCAGTGGCTGGAGCACTGGCTGACACAAGGGAGAAGCATAGCGTTCCTGGAGTTTTTTCCGTTGTTGGTGGCACTGGTGGTATGGGGCCCGGAATTCAGAGACAGGTCAGTTCTTTTTCACATTGACAACATGACGGTAATGGACTTGGTGAACAGGCAGAGGGCAAGAGACTTGAGGGTGCTGCGCTTGTTGCAAAGTTTTATGCTGCAGTGCATGCGTTTGAATGTGCTCTTCCGCGCGCAACACGTCCTAGGTGCAAGTAATGACATTGCAGATGCATTGTCTCATTTGCAGTGGCAGCGTTTCAGATGTTTGGCGCCGGGAGCGGAGGCTTGCAAGACCAAGGTGCCGGACAGTATCTGGGCCTGGGAGGAGTGAGAGTAGTGGGCCTGGTCGAATGATCCATAGCTGACTCTACGAGGCGCAGTTACAGGTTGGCGTGGTCGGAATTCGGCACGTTTCTGGGATGGACGACTGAGACATGGCGCATGTCCCGCCACGACAGCGAACAGGGAGTTCTTCGTTTTGTTCTGTATTGCAAAGACAAGGGCTTGTCTCCTACCACGATTGCGGAGAAACTGGCGGGGATTTCCTTTTATAGCATGTTGTACATGGGTTTTGATCCAACAAAAAGTGAGCTGTTGAGCAGGATGTTGAAAAGTTGGGGGCGTGAAATGGGGGGAGGCAACTAGGGACGCCATTACTTTTGATCTGTTACAAGGCTTGTTGGCTGAGTTACCTAATTGTTGTTATGACACATATGAGGTTGCGGTGTTTCGCTTGTGCATGATATGGATGTTTTTTGGGGCTTTTCGGGTTTCGGAGCTGTTAGGGGCAAGGGGAAAAGCGGGTAGAGTGTTTGAGGAGGTGCGTCTGGATGGAGCGCGGTTGGGCATTTGGCTGGGACAGTCTAAGATGGACCAGGCCGGCAGGGGCAAGTGGGTGTGGCTGAGTGAGAGTGGATGTATGGGTGCATGTCCAGTGCAGGAATGGCAGAGCTTTTGTGCTCAAGTGCGGAAGTCGTCCAGTGAGATTTTTTGTCATGCTTCGAAGAAGCGGCTGATGGCTTTTCAATTGTTGGCAGTGTTGAGTATGGCGTTGAAGAGTTTGGGCAGGGATCGCGCAAGGTTTGGTACACATTCTTTCACATAGAAGTGGCGACAGCAGCGGCGCGCTTGGGTTGGTCATGGGACAGGATATGCCAGATTGGGCTGTGGAGGTCGCGCGGTTGCGAACGCTATGTGCACAAGTGAGTTGAGTAGAGGGTGCGGGGTGGTCAGCAGGGGAATTGACAGGACAGTTGATGTTGTTGTTTGGTTTTGCTCCGGTCCTAACATCTGTTTCTTTTCGTAGGTTGCGTGGGGAGTCAGGGTGCCAAGACGGTGACCTGGATAGTCGGCCACTCATTCGTGCATTGGGCATCAAAATATGCAGACAGGCAGGTTTACGGCCGGAGCCTGGGCCTGCGCAGCAGCCACCACGAGGTGCATTGGTGGAGAAAAAGTGGGATGCGCTGGGGTGCTTTACTGCCCTGGCTAACGAAGAAAGTGGCCCAGAGAGGTTGCCCGGATATGTTGGTTATACATCTTGGAGAAAATGACTTGATAAAGCAATCTGTGGTGTCTCTGTTGCACCTTATGCAACGTGATTTGGAGGCATGAAGAGCAATCTTGCTGGCGTATGTATTGTCTGGACTGAATTTGTGCCACAGAGAATTTGGAGGGGGCCATTGAAACCGACTGCTGTTGAGAAAGTGAGGAGAAAATTGAACAGAGCAATGAGAGTTTTCTGCGGGGAGAAAGGGATCAAAGTCGTTGCGCATGTGGTATTGAAGCTGGAAGAGCCGTTACTTTTTCGGGATGGGATGGGGTGTACCTTTCACAGATAGGCAACGCTTACTACATGATGGAATTGAGGGATGCCATTAGTAATTTGTGGAATGAGTCCATTTGGTGCCGGCGGGTTTGAAGGTGAAAGGTGCACATTGCGTTGGGGGGGGGGGGCAGGTACCTGCCCTCCAGGGGTTTCCTGGTAGGCAGTATACAAGTTGAGTTATGGTGCTAGCAGTATTTTGGAGGGGTGGGGAGTCTATGACTAGCATACTCACCCCTTCAGGGAGGGGGATACAGGTGCATGATGGGGGTGCGGGATGCAAGAGTGCGACGGATGGAGATGCAGGAGGAGGTTGGAAGATAAGTGAGGAACGAATGGAATAAGGGAGGAGTTTGCTGAGTGAAATGAGAGAGGAACAGGAGTGTGGGAATGAATGGTGGATGAAAGTTAAAAGGTTTGGGGACTGTTTATCAGTTATTGATGTTTTTGGTTAATATTGTGTTATCAACCTTGTCCTAATAAAACAGCCTTTTACGCTAACACACAGCGTGGACTGGTTATTGAGCGATGCGGCCCCCAGGGGAAGTAGGGTCGGCAGACCAGTCTTCCCCCGGGGTTTTCGCGCACAGGAAGGACAAGGTGGGGAGTTAGGGTCAAGGGGTGGCGTTAGGGGTGGGGTTTAGGGTCAGGTTTATGGGGGTAGTGTAGGAGGTTTCTTCCTCTTCCTGCCCTCAGCGCTAGTGGGGAAGGGTTAGATCATTTCTTGAACCACCCTCCCACCCTACAATTTTAAACAGTAGGGAGCGGGCGTTGCCCTGTAATAGCGTGCCCGTTTAGGACAAGTTGAGTTATGGTGCTAGCAGTATTTTGGAGGGGTGGGGAGTCTATGACGGGCATACTCACCCCTCCGGGGAGGGAGATACAGGTGCATGATGGGGGTGCGGGATGCAAGAGTGCGACGGATGGAGATGCTGGAGGAGGTTGGCAGATAAGTGAGGAACTCATGGAATAAGGGAGGAGTTTGCTGAGTGAAACGAGAGAGGAACAGGAGTGTGGGAATGAATGGTGGATGAAAGTTAAAAGGTTTAGGGATTGTTTATCAGTTATTGATGCTTTTGTTTAATATTGTGTTATCAGCCTTGTCCTAATAAAATGGCCTTTTACGCTAACACACAGCGTGGACTGGTTATTGCATGATGTGCGCTAATGCAGGCTGTCTGGAGTACCTGTTTACCCCCTACATAGCCTGACGCTGTTACAACCGTCATTAAATTGGTATCGCTGTGTTTCATTCTGTTACAGATCACCATATTCTCACTATTTTCGGGCCCCTCACACATCACCTGTCCATGTTGCGGAGTGCTCACACAGATAGACGCACACAAGCACTCTGCTGTCCCCTGCCGGCTTTCCCCCGTCACTGCGCTAATCGCGGGCAGGGCAGATAAAGCACGAGCTTTCACCCGCTCAAACGCTGCATCTCCTTGGGCCATTCCTTCACTGGCTGGCCACTTCCCCTTAACTACACCAGAGCAAGTGCGGCCTCTCCCAGCCCTTGATGGACTGGCACCGCCAGTAAACTGTCTTCCATAATGTCTTGCCTCCCCTCATGCTCCATGCCACCCCCTCACTTTTTAAAAGCAAAATGCCTCTACTTTTAATTTTAGCTTGCCACGGCGAACATGCAAAAACCACCACTGCAATGCCGCTCGCTGCTGACCTTTAGAGGTGTATCAGGCCAACCCAGGCCAGTGACAGAGCCCCTGGTTTGATGAGATCCTCCCTACCTGCATCTCATAAAACCTTCAATGCTTCCCTCACAGCTGTAGCTTTTTAGGCCATTCACAAGTGTGCATCAACTTGAAAATCAATCAATCAACCAATGAGAGTTTGTAAAGCGCAGCTACTCACCCGTGAAGGTCTCAAGGTGCTGGTGGGGAGGGGGGTGCTGAACCGTCTGATCGCTAGGGTTAAGTCGAACAGCCAGGTCTTGAGATCCTTTCTGAATTGGGTCAGCGACGGGGATTGTCTGAGGTGGAGAGGCAGGGTGTTCCAGGTCTTGGTGGCGAGGTAGCAGAACGATCTTCGTCCGGTTCTAGTTTTGTGGATTCGAGGGACGGTGGCCACGGCCAGCTGGACGGAGCGGAGGTATCTGGTGGGTACGTGGAATGAGAGGCAGTGGTTCAGGTATACTCGTCCTACGTCATGGAGGGCTTTGTAGGAGTGAGTGAAGAGCTTGAAAGTGATTCTTTTGTTGACTAGGAGCCAGTGGAGTTCTCGTAGGTGTTTGGTGATATGGCTGCGGGGGGTAATGTCGAGGATCAGTCTGGCTGCGGCATTTTGAACTTTCTGTAGATTCATGAGGAGTTTCTGGGTGACCCGGCGTAGAGTGCGTTGCCGTAGTCGAGTCTGCTGCGGATGAGTGCATGGGTGACTGTTTTTCTGGATTTGGGAGGGATATATCTGATTATTTAAAATAATTTTGCCCACTGTACAAAGACCAAATCCTACCTTACCTACCAGGACCACAGCAAGCTGAGGTGTGACAAACAACCCCCAAACTACCAACTGACAACCAAGCCCGCACCCCTGGGTCTAAACTAGCCAATGATCATCCCTCATGGGCCTGGACTGTGCCATTCGCCCGAAGCACCCTGGAGATGGACATCCTATGGATGCCACTCAGGGAGCCCCATTCTGTATTTTTACAGCCACCCAGTTGTTGCAGTAGCAACAGATTCTGTCGAGTCGACAGAGGACAGCAAGTACAGGGAACAGGGAGTTTGTAGTTGAAATGAATGTGTGTTCAGTGTGTGTGTGCACTGTGTTAATGATTGTTGTACTTTTAAAGTAATAAAGAGTGTTGTACTTTTAAAGGATGTGGTCCGTCGGCTTAAACTGCCGACTTTGGTGCAGGAAACCAGGGTTCGAGCCTCGAGGTCGCGTCCACATCCTGTGATTCTGGGCAAATCACTTAATCTCCCCGTGCCTGAATATGTGATGTAAATTCGGTGTTCATGTACAGCGCTCCAATACCTTCGGGTCGAGTTCGCGCTATATAAAAGATGCAAAATAAATAAAATAAATAATCTAATGCTTGCTTAGAGTGCCACCTGCTGGGCATTATGTATAGTGCATAATGAATGGACTTGCTACGGCAATTCTTGCAACTTGGTGGCAAAGCAGTTTTATAAAATGTACAAGCATACAGATTAATTTTTAATTGGATCTTGAATTTACTGAGTTTCGGTTAAGCCGTGAATTACTTTGATAAAGCGTTCCAGAATTTTTGCCTTTCAATCCTTACTTTTTTATATATAATTCGGGAATGGCTGTCGAACACTGAGAACTGGAGCGCAGATAACGGGAAGGAATACAGCAGGAAAATATGGACGACACTTAAGTTCTTGGCCCGGTCGTGTAAAACGCTCTGCGGCAGATGCATAGCGCCTTGAATGGCCTCTCGGCCTCAGGGAACCAGTTCAACTGCGCAAGTGTGAGGACAGGGAAGATCATCTGTTTAGTCCTAAAACTGCACGAGCATCTGCGTTTTGAACAACTTGTACTGTACAGTAGATATTTTGGAAGACAAACTAATACAGAACTACATCAGTTTAATTTAGCGGTAATGGAAGATTGCACCAGCCTTTTCCTGGCAGACAGGGGATGAAGTGGGATGAAAAAACTGGGGGTTTCTCAAAGGGGCGTGGTCGATGTAATTAAGGGCGTGGCTTAAAAATATGTACTCTAAAAATCTGTACCTAGCATAGTGCGCCGCCCGACTAGTATTTTGCCTCTTCTGTCATTGTATCCAGATATATAATTCTACAAGTAACACACCTACAACAAGCCAGGGCTATTGGCTTTGTCAATGGTTGTTAGTTGCATAAGATAAATAAGCAACAACTATGGCTTCGTTGTATATGATATTGAAAATGCTTCAGTTCTGAAATGTTGAGACAGTGCAAAAACTATAACGAGTCTCTTTGAAGTTACATCACAGGCAGTGAAGGGTGGTCCTGCTGCAGAGTTACGAGGGCAAATATGGAAATCCAGCTAGAGACCCGTCTCATCACCTGCTTTTTAGAACTGCCGGTGCTGAGCACTGGCAGGATCCGGCCCACTTAAAGCCAGGCCCGCAACACTCATTGGACTCAAAGGGCTCTGGGGCCGAATCTCTCATAGCCACGTTTTGGTGATGAAGTCTGGGCTGTGTTGCAGAATACTTTCATATATTTCTAGGCCAATGATCGGATATTTATCAGGACACTTTAACCTATCTAGACCGTAAAAAGCAGGATTGAAGGTCGCATGTGCAGGGGCGGCTCCTATGGAGGAGCCTCGCCCCACTGATTTTAAGCAGTGAGAAACATAAAAGGACAATAACAGAGTTATTGTCATTTTATGTTTCGTGTCCTCCTGCTTTGCGGCGGGCAGGTGGGCGGGGATGCTCGGCTCTCCGAGCAGGGGAGTAGTGGTTTACCCACTCCTAGGTGCGCCATGACTGTTTGGTCGGCCCTCTCGGGCCGCCCAAATCAGTCATGCACACTTCCCTGTTCTCCACGCAGGCTGCATTACAGCCTACATGGAGAACATGCCCACCCCTCCAGCCCTGGCTGAGCGCCCTGTCACAGTGCTCAGGCCAATCACAACACTGCATTGCTGCATTGTGATTGGCTTAGGGGAGGGAGCCTGGCTGCCTGCTTCCTGTCGGAGGCAGGAGAGCAGGAGCAGAGAAGAAGCTTGAACCGGGCTTGAGGTACAATTTTTTATTTTTCTATTTCCTATCCTCTATGTTTTCTGTTTTTCATCCAAATACGTCACACAACAACGAACAGAATCACTTAAAACAAGTGAGAGTGATTGACTTCATCAGACCGAGTTAGCACTGATCTATTATTCAATATCAGATAGACGAGTAACAACTCCCATTCTTCCATTCTTATCACTTTCTCTGCAACCTCTCTCTCTGCAATAACTATTTACACCCTTTTTCTCCATATATAATTCTGATGTCCCTCTAACTGTATATATCACACTTCATCTTCATCTCAGCGCTGGGACGCTCAAGGGCAGCCATGCGCTTTAGAAATCTGTTTTCATTTCATATCATTTTCATTTCATCTTTCTTGATACGTTTTTGCTTTCTCTATGTGCCTCTTTATGCCTCCTCCACTTTACCATCCCTTCTCTCACACATACACAGAATGCAGAATTTTCTTCTCATTTGTTTCTGGTCATATTTCGACAGCTGTGCACCTCCGTTTCACACTTTCCAATAGAATCGTACTCACAATACACATACAAGTGATGCATGTGATCATCGCTCTGTGCAGAGAGTTGCGAGTTGCATGATCATGTAGTTCAAAGATCTTTACTGCACAGTGACAGGGACCGCCAGAAATTCACACTACTTCCAACCTCATCTCCGCACCCGAATGGGTCCAGAGGCCAGGGACCTGGCCCATATTTTTATGTTTTTGTTCATAAACTCAGTTGTTTTATACCGTGGCTGAGATGCGGGACTGCAAGGTATCGCTTTCAATGAGTGGCGGCCAGTGGCATTACTGGGGGGCGTCCACCCTGGGTGGCACTCTTTTGGGAATGGCGGCGAGTGCAAGGTACATTTTCTCTCCCTCATTATCGTCTGTCGCCTCCCCCCTACTCTTCAACTCATCTGTCACCCCTCCCCCCGCTCTTACTTGCCCAGCCGTCACTGGGCAGCAAACTCAGAGATCGCCCTGGGTGGCAAACAGAGGCGCAACTAGAGCCAAATTTCAGGGGGGCTACTAAAAATTTAGGGGCGGGGGGGGGGGGAGGTGATTCTTCCAGTAATAAGCAGAATTGAGATGCAGGGGCTCTAAGAAGGGGTGGAAACACAACAAAGCCTCGTTAGCAAGTAAATGGTCTTTTAAAGACCTGTGAAGTACTCGGGAGCAGCTGTGTGTGTGCCCGGGAAGCTATCTCAGCCCGGGCTGCCACACACGACGGCAGGGGGGGGGGGGGCTGACGCCCTTTGAGCACAATGGGCATTGCGCACCTGGTTGCAAAAGCTCTAGGTAAGCCACGGCAGCATACATTTGTCTGCCTCGTTTGGAGAGTCACTGTTCACACTGTGAATTTGTGCTTAGTCCAGAATGCCGCTCTTTGGCAACACATAATTTGGAGGAGTTTCACCTCATACTTGATTATAAACTAGACGCCATCTTTTTAATCGGAGACGTGGCTCAATGACTATTCTATGTCTGATATTGCCATGGCCTTCCCAGATGGCTATAGTATAGTTAAATGCAACTGTTAAAACAAACCAGGAGGTGAACTAGCGATTATTTATGAAACACAGTTTAGTTATGTCACAGAAAAATCTGATAGTCCTGACTGTGAAGCCATGCTTTTCTCGATTAGAGTCTTGAACAATTTTGTTCTTTCAGGGTCTCTTATTTATCGGTCACCTGGCTTAGTTACTAGGCGGAGAACGCTTTTTACAGAAGTTCTATCTTGGTATGTTTTAAGGTTTGCAAATTTTAATATTCTTGGCAATCCGAACTTAATATTCATTTTGACGATCTGAATTGATTGCGACTTCCCACTTAGTGGGTGATTTAAATGGGCTTGTATTAGCCCAACTAGTCCACGCTATATGTTCTCCTTTCTAAGGACGTGGCTCGTAAAGGCAAGGCCCTCCTACCCACCCCATAGCTTACTCAGGAACTTTTAATCCAAAATAAAAGCTGTAACCGTTTTCAACGTTCATGGCGGGAAAATTATAACGTCAATGAGAAAGTAAAGTGCCAAGAAGCTGTGAAACTGTATCTTACGTCTTGCTGTGGTGCTCGCGCAGCTTTCTGTGTGGCCAAACTTAGGCATGCCAATCACTTCTCTAAGGAATTGTTCCTTATAATTAAACCCTTGACAGATCCAGCCCATATTGGCCCCCAGCTTGCCCCCCTCTCAAGCTAGGTGTAATGAACTTGCTGAATTCTTTTTGAATAAGGTAGCTGATATCTGCACCTCCTTTGATATTTTAGGGGAAGAGAAGTCCTCCCCTGGTGACAGCAAGTGGTTGGAGTTCACTGTGATGTCACTCAGCCTTTTAGACAATCAGAGCTTTCAGCATCTCTTGACCCCTGTTAAGTCTTGAACACCGTATGATCCTGCGCTTCTGTGGACTTTAAAACAGGGCAGCAAAATTCTCTCTCGAGTCTGGATTGTACTTCATAATATGTCTATGTCACAAGCTACTGTTCTTGATACATGGAAGCATACTATGATTGCCTTTGCTTAAAAAGCTATCATTGAATATATTGAAGTCTGAAAACTACCGCCCCATCTCGCTTGTGCCCGCTTTGGAAACATTGCTTGAAAAGCATAGCAAATCTCAAATATCTTCCCATCAAGAATCAAAAATGTTCTTCATGGCTCTCAATCTGGCTTCTGTCCCGGCCATAGTACTGAGTCTGCCCTTTTGGGGGTTACTCAACATATTGGAGCAATTCTTGATAATGGAGGGTCCAATCCCTGATTTTTCTGGGCCTAAGTGTGGTTTTTGATTTGGTTTCTCATCCCATACTACTCAAAAGACTTGCGGAAAGCAGCATTCAGGGCATTGTCTTGCAATGGTCCTGTTCTTTTTTGCAAAACTGTACCTTACAGGTTACATCTATTTCTTCCTCATCTTCTGTTTGACAAAAATCTGCTTGGCGTCCCTCAGGGATCTTCCCTGAGCCCCACTCTTTTTAACATGTAAGTCCGGCCGTTAGCCGACATAGGGGAGGCTTACTGCATTACACTGTTTTCCTATGCCGATGACTTGCAAATTGTTTTCTCTAATCTAACTCGGAGGGCAATGGCAGTCTCCAGTATCAAGATAAGGCCTTCGTTAGCTGCAGTGGCTCACTGGATGAAAAATGACTGCTTGAAATTAAACGGGAACAAAACGGAAGTATTAGTTGTGGGCAATCAGCCTCAACTCTGGGAACCCTCAGGATGGCCGGAGGAATTAGGTCTGGTTCCCACTCCTAAACAGGTGGTTAGAGAGCTAGGATTCTGGCTTTATGACTCTCAGATCAATAAGGTGACTGCACGTTGTTTTCGGCTACTGAAATGTCTGTGAAACATTATTTGGCTTCTTCCAGTTCCCACATAGGGCTGTTGTTCAAGGCCTTATTATATTGTGTCTTGACTATGGAGATGCTCTCTATTTAGGAGCCTTAAAGTCACTGTTGAAGAGACTACAGACAGTTCCGTATGCAGCTGCCAGACTCCTGTGTAATGTTCAGTGGTATGTTTCGGTCTCCACCTACTCGCGGAAGCTTCCCTGGCTGACCATTGATAAGCATGTTAAGTTTAAAATGCTGTGCTTCATGCATAAAGCCATAACTCACACTTCTCCTCGATATCACAACAGTCTTGTTTCTCCTTATGTTCCTAAATGCCCCTTGCCCTCTAGTGGCCAGAGTCTTGCTGCAACACCTCGGGTAAGGTTGATCAGACAAGGAGGGTATTCTATTAAATACCTAGGGCCCAAATTGTGGAATGCGTAGCCTCTCAGGCTAAGATTATGTACTTCTCTGGAGAGCTTTCAGAAGTAGTTAAAGACGTGGCTATTTTAGAGTTTGTCTGTCTCACTTAGTCTGTACAAGACGGAGACAGTGCTACTTCTGTTCAGCAACACCACCTCACCCTGGGATAACTCCTTGTGGCCAGCAGAGCTGGGACACTTCCCCACCCCCACCAACCATGGCAGGAACCTAGGAATGATCATAGTAAAAAAATTCATCATGAAGTGCCAGGTCAACGTGATCTCCTCTACCTGCTTCCTCACCCTTCGCAAGATTTTGAAATGGCTCCCACATATAACCATATGCACCGTCACCCATATCCTCACAACCAGCCAGCTAGACTATGGCAACACACTCTGCGCCGGACTCACCAACACGCTAACAAAAAAACTATAAATCATTCAGAACTCAGCCACCAGACTCATTCTATACCTCCAGAAAAGAACACACATCTCCCGCATCTAAGAAACCTCCACTGGCTTCCTATGCACGAACGTTCTAAATTCAGGCTCCTGACACTCGCGTACAAATCCCTCCACATCCTAGGTTCTGCCTGCCTCAACCATCGCATGAATTTTCACCCTGACTCCTTTCCTCCACACCGCTCACCCTCGCTATTAAACCAAGGGTTTGACGCAGCACCTACGAATGTCGTCCGTTTACATACCATGCAGCAAAAGCCTGGAACAGCCTCCTCTCATTTAAGGGCGTCTCCCTGCATCCAGGAGTTCAGAAGCGATCTTAAGACATGGCTATTTGACTGACAGACATAGCAAAACAGTGCCTGGATAACCTTACCAGCGATTAGTGCTCTTTACAAATTCAATGATTGATGGATTGATTGATGACATGCTAGCGCTGGGAAGCCCTGTCTGTGCAGGCATGCACTCTATAAATTCAATAATAATAACTCCAGAGCTATCAACCCTACTTCTGCCCATGAACTGAATTCCCCAAGACACCTAGTAGGGACTGAGGTTGCAATATAAACTATACAAATCTCACATGTAAATTGAGTACCATTATCTCACTAAATGTGCTACACCTACAATCTTCACCTTTACCTTAAAAACAATTCTCTGTTAACACCCTTACAAACTGAACCTACAACCAATGAGAATTAAAATTCACTACAATAGCAAATTTCTCACTAATTCTCAAGTAATTCATTGGCTCAATAAAATAAGGATAATAACATCCTCCCCTTCTTCCAATCCGATTTCAGACCCCAAAGTTCTACCCTAGATAACATCTTAGCACTGGGACACCTGTCACTCCGTGCGACCCAGCCATCACAATTACCCCTGTTTTGTTGACTACAGTGCAGCCTTCGAACGAGTTGACCGCAGGAAGCTGTGGGAAAAACTGGACTCCTGGGGCGTTCCTCAAAAGCTGTTAAGGGCAATAATCGCCCTTCATGAGGGGACATGGGTTTGTATCAAAACCAGTCAATCGTCTGCAACAACTAAGGTTCCAACTAATAACGGTCTTAAACAAGGATGCGTTCTCGCCCCTCTACTTTTTATTCTCTACACAGCCGACCTGGGCAAAGCCCTGGAGGGGGCAAATCTATTAACACCAAGGCTGGGGAATGAGTGTCTCCAAATTCTCCAATACGCTGACGACATAGTTATAATGATCACCTCAGGACAGGCCTACAGAAAGCCTCAGAAGCTCTGTATAGGTTTAACCAAAAGAACAATCTCTTGGTGAACCAAGAGAAGACCAGGATAATCATCTTTGGGAAGTACCACCGAAAGAAGACAGCACAATGGCGCCCAGGTGACTTGCAAATCAGGACATGCAGAAGTTATAACTATTTGGGTCTCAGGTTATCGGACGGGGCCAATTCCACAGCCCATTTGAAACATCTAAGGAGTAAGGGAGCCGGTATCATACACAGCTTGAGAAATCTCAATCGACGTCTACAGAGTCCGACTGCCGAACCCATCTTGAAAGTTTTAAAAGCAAATTTAGTCCCCTCTCTTAACTACGGCCACCTAGCCTTCCCTGGAGCCTCCACTAAGTTCCTCATAAACCACCAAATTTATGCCTATAAGAAGGTGCTAGAACTTCCACGACAGGCCAGGAAAGCAAGAGTAAGGTTGGAGCTGGGTCTCACCCGTCCGGACATCAGCTTCTTAGGGGATACTCTAAAATACTATATTAGCACCCTGTGTGCTCCAGTAACCTCCCTGAAAATGCAAATTAAAACAATCTTTGAAGAAGGAGGATCTCCATGGCAGGGTCAGCTGGCAGTAGCCATAGAATCGCTAGAAGTAGATGCTCAAAATGTGCACAATTTAAATATTCCAGTAACCGCATGGAAAAGAACAGTGAATACACAAGTTAAGAAAATATCCTACGAAAGAGATTTGAAAAGCTTACACCATCAACCCAATCTCTCAGCACTGGACACTTCCTATACAGTGGGCAAACCACAGCCTTACTTTGAGCAAGCATTGACAGTCCCGGACCGGAAAAAAATCGCCTTTATGAGACTTCTCGCACTGCCTATCGTGGATTTTAACCAGCCTGGGCCCGGGAGGATAATTCAGTTGCATGTTGACTTTGCAGTTACCATCGTGAATCTTGGCTCCATCTGCTGTGCTACTGCCCAAAGCTAGCTAGCGAGCGGCACCGACTGGTTCTTCCCATTTGCAGGTCTCCCGTTCTTGTACGATGCAGAGAAGCCTCAGACCTGTGTTTCTCTGCTAAAACAGCTCAAACAGTTGCCCCGTTAGGGAAATTTACAGAATCAATCCGGGCAGCACTGTCACAGAAAATGGAGCCACAAAAAAGATACCAGGTGGCTATCAAGCAAGAGAGACTTTGACAATACTCCCCACTAAGTTTTATGCACTTGCACTGTATTGCCAGTTTGGATAAACTGTTTTTAATGTTTTAACTCTCTTATAGTTTGCAGCAAGTTGTGCGAGATTTTAACTCTTTTCCTCTTTTAGATTATTGTAATGATAGTATATTGTAACGATTTTAAGTAATTGAACAATAAAGCTTAACCCACTACAGACAAATCTTGTTCCATGTCTCATCAGGAACATCATATGTTCCTGATTGAGCCCCACACCTACCTTCCACCCTTTTCTCACTATCCTTACACTCTCAACACCTTTTAACCAGCCTTAACATTTTTTCAACCATAACCGTCCACCAAAAACCTTTTTTTTAATTCTTTTCTTTGTAAGACACAAAAGACCTTCATGTGCCAACTTAATTAATTAACTTCAAGTCCCATCCAAAAGTACAAACCCTTCACCCATCCTCATTGAATTCCCTCCTAAGTACAACTCATCCATCAATTATGTCATACACTCACAAGGGCATTTCTCTTGAATCACAACTTCATACCCAACCCCCAACTCACCCTCTACACTAGCCATCACACTCTCTGCCAGATCACCTTATGTATTACACCGTCCTAATACATGTTCCACTCAATACTGAAATTCTTGCATTCTAGCTGCCAACCTCACCAGTCTAGCCACCCCTAAAAGCTGTTCTCAGCTGTAATAACTTTAGAAGAGGTTTCCAATCTTAATTTGACTCTACAAATAAAAATAAAAATATTTCTGCCCCCTCAATCTTGCAATAGCATGCTTTTCAGTTATTGATCAGCAGTAGCCATTATCTGAAAGCAAAAGCAACCAGTCTTTGTTGTCTTTCTTTCCTTTGAATTAAAACACCACCAAAACCTTGTACACTAGCTTCAACAAACTACTCTCCAAATTCAAATGGTCCGACATTTACATTTCTATCCTCTTAAAGCCCTCTTGCTGTCTCACAGCAAACGTAAACTCTTTACGTTAAAGATTTTTTCATTATTGCCATTTTGCATTCAAAGTTTTTCATAAACTTAAAGTAACATTCAATGAGCCATGTAAAACACATTTATTGGTTCTTCCCCTTAAGGGCCGAGGTAAATATAATCCCACATACAAGAGCGTCAAGCCAGTGTCCCTCAAAATTAGAACTAATCCTGGAAGAAGAGAAAAGTACACCACCCAGTCTTTTAAAATACTAACCATCACCCATTGAAAGATGCAGGCTGCAGATGCCAACCCAAATAGCAACCAATTAGATGTGTAACTATCGCAATAATATTTAGCAACAGGAAGCTAATAATTACAATTTTCTGATTATGACATCTGAGGTTCACACAGTATATCATCTTATTTCATGACTACTACTGATGGCAACCATTTTGATGCCTCCGCCATGCAATAAAGTAACATTTCTTTTAAGAATTGCTTTATTTCGTGCCTTACCACTAATAGAATCCTTCTTAAATAATGTCTGACTGCTTCAACAACTTTTTGCGATTGTATTTGATGAATATACATACCTGGCCGGCGGCAGATTAGCCCAGCACCATGTGACTCTGGGCAATAGCTTGCTTAATCTTCCCGACGGCCCCCAGCGCCTAGAGACCCTTGCGGGTGATTGTTCGCGCTTTATAAATGTGGATTATTATTATTATTAAAGGTGGGGGGTGGATCCTCTGAGTTGTCCAGTGAGGAAGGAGGTGATCCATTCGAGCGTGTACCATGTAATGCTGATGTGGTGGGGTCTTTCGATCAATGTGTGGTGGGATTCAGTGTTGAAGGCTGCCGAGAGGTTGAGGAGAATCAGAGCTGCTGTTTCTCCTCAGCCAAGTAGGGTTCGAATGTCGACGATGGCTGCAATGAGGCTGGTTTCGGTGCTGTGATTGCTGCGAAAGCTGCATTGGGAGGTGTCAAGTAGCTGGTTCTGCTCCAGGTTTGTCATGAGTTGCTTGTTGATGATCTTTTCCAGTACCTTGGTTGGTAGATTATCTGGTAGATTAGGTGGTAGTATTTGAGTTTGCCGTGGTCGGCGGAGGGTTTTTTTAGTAGTGGTCTGACCGTGGCGTGTTTGCCTGTCATTGGGTTATACTGTGGTGGTGATAGAGGTGTTGAGCAGGGAGGTGACTTCCTGGATGATCCTTTGGCTTCCAAGGTGAACTATAACTTTAATCTAATAAACTTTAAAATATACATATAAATAAAAAGCACAGCATTATAAATTAATTCAAAGAAAAATACAGGAAACATATACAACAAAGGAAATCAAATGTACTATTGCCACTCCTACCTGAGAATGAGTGGTGAAAGTGTTGGACTTTAGAGGGTTCAGAATTAGTATTATTACTCCAAACTGAGCAGCAGTAGAAGGTGTGGGACTTTGGAGGAGTAAGATTTACGATTCCCACTCAAACCTGAGCAACACTAGGGAAAGTGATATAATTTGGAACAGTCATATTTAGTATTCTCACTCCAACCTTAGAAACAGTAAGGAAAATATTGAACTTAGGATGGATGGTATTTATTATTCCCAATACAAGTTGACCAGCAATAGTAAAATTTGGATACTTTAAAAAAAATCACAATCAAAATGTATAATACTAAGTAACATAAAAAATAAACAAGATGCATTATGCATCTAACTAAACATAAAAAATTAAAATAACACATTTTCAACTAATTATTAGCACTAAAATCATATCAAACACAATATATTAATACATTTAAAAAATCATACATTTATTTATAATGATAAAACTGCATTTAAATGTATGCACATGCACACCATGGATCCACCATCAACTCTTCAGCCTTCCCATTAACTTGAAAAATCTCTCTTGGTCTATCATTTCTCACTACACTTTCTTCACCACTCCCAATTCAAATATTCTATCTACATTGATGTGAATAAAGAAGCAGGGGACACCGAAAGATTTTTCGTATTCTTATTTATTATTCCAAATGCAAGGATTTCCATAAGAGTAAAGGAGGAATGAAGGCAAGGTACATCATGGAACCGTGGCTATCTCCAGCTGCCTTTCATATGAAACGTGTCCCAGATCCTGTATTCCATCCATGAGTATTCTGCCATCCACAAGAGGATGTTTTATTATTGGCCACAAAACAGTCTTTATAATCTGCCAAATAGACCCTATTACCACACCTGTAACAACCTTTGATATTGTTGGTATATTGGCTATTGCTCTGCTTGACAATTCCATGTCATTTATGTTTTTTCATCCCCTTTACAACCTTTGGGAATCCCAATATGTTGTAGCAGATTGAAATTGCACTTCCATTTTGAATCATTCTCTTCCATCCCGCTCATGCATTTGTCCATTTTCTTTACCACTGTCACTATGCTCTAGCATAGGTATCGCTTTGAAGTCGTATTGTAATTGGTTGCATTAAGTATTACATGTAATGTGATCTAGGTTGAGATAACAGTGAGTGCACTTTTGAATGAGTCTGCGATTCGTACCCGTGGGGGAGAGGTTCCACCCCCAATTGATACCACGGCCCATGAAATGCTATTGGAACATAGACTACACACATGCTTGTGGCTTAGAGAATGGAAATGAGTTACTGCTGATGCTAAAAAGTTGCAATTTCCTGTGAATTGTACATTTGAAGTGGAAAACATTGAGAATTGTATGCATTTCATGTCTGAGGTGAAACCGCAGCCCAGACCTGCACAGTTCGAAACTTTGAATGAATGGAACTACATGGTGACTGAAAAAGCACATAAGAAAATGTTGAAAGGACAAATTGGTAAGACTTTCAACCATTGGATGGATGTGAGATGAGGGTTATGAACGAAAGCATGGAGACAGAGAGTGCTAGAAACTGTAGGTGATTTCCCTGTGAATACTTATGAGTCAAAGAAAAGATGACAAAAATGTAATGTTTCGCAAAGTCGCTGAATCTCGGCAGACAGCATAACAGATTTTCAGGGGCGTATACAGTTCTAACACCTAAGCTCTGTGTGTGTCTGAGCCAGCCGAGCCTACACACTCAGGGGGCCTTTAGATGGGCTTTAGTTAACTTTTTATGACTCAGCAAAAAATAGTTGCCCTCCGCCATTTGTACAGAGCCACATTTACAGCGAGTCTCGTTCAAGAGGATCACCTATCTAGTGCATTGGCCACATACGTTGAGCCGCTAGATAAATTAAGTCCAGATTCGGCACTCACATCCCTCCTTCCCACCTCAAATGTAATATTATGCTATTTAACTTATTGAAGAAAGTTGACTTCAGTATTACTGCAATTGCCTCAAAAAAATATAAAAGTTTTGGCAGTATAAACATTTTAACGATGGCCACTCTACTCAAAGACAAAGGGAGCTTCCTCCAAAGTTAAAGAGAAGAACTAATTGTTGCTGCTGCTTTCCCTAGGTTTCCCAAAACCAACTGATCATCACTATTGTATATCCAGACTCCTATTTATGTAAAGGTAGCAGGATCAAGGCCAGGAGGGCACCCAAACCTTCTGAGATCTGCGTACCTTCATCCACATATATCAGAAATAAGCTGGGATTATCCCAGTTGACCACCAATCCCGAGACCTTCGATTATTTCTGGAAGAGTGGCCTTCGGATCACGCTTGTATAATAATGTGTCATCCGCATATAGCAAGATAATATGGGGATCATGAGCCAGTGTTATACCCATTGTTGTTCCATCACTGATGCAAATAGTAATGGCAAGAGGTGACAACCTTGACTCATGCTTCTATGAAAGCTCCATTCTTGGAAGAAGATACTCATCAACTTTATATGTCCTACCCTTGCAACTACGTTCACATATAGGAGACACTCCCATTTTGAATAGTTTTCTCCTATCCCTCACTTACGTAGGACCTCAAATAAGAGAGGCCATTATAGAGTGTCTAAAGAGGCCACCATAGGCATCGTGGGCATGCTGGGGGTTCTAAGGCATAAAAGAGTAGTCTGAGGTTTATGTGTTTATTGCTCCCGAGAGTAAACCTATTTTAGTCTGGATGGATTAAATTACAAATTAATGGGGCCAATCTGTTGACCAATAGTTTCCCTAATATGTTATACTCGGAATTCAGGAGAGACAGTGGCCTATATGACTTCATGTCTAGAGGGTCTCATCCCCGCTTGGGTAGCACAGCCACAGTGGCCACCTTGGTGGTGTCTGGTAGAACGCCCCTATCTGGTGAATTAATATACACAAAAGACACACAATTGATGGATGGAATGCAGAACAAATCAAAACATTCACCCCCAGTCAAGAGATCTGGGTTAAATCCATCATTCTTTTGCTCACCATGCCATCCCAGTTTAGACCTGGCCATATGCAAATCAGTTTTGACCCTGTGCCTCATGGGAACAGTCCAGCCCGAACTGCCAAGCCAGGTCCTCCCTGGACCAGAAACAAGCATCCTTGGACCGGTTTCGGGGTTTCACCCCTCTTTAGCCAGGATAGCTTGATTCCAGGGGCACAGTGAGCCTGGGACCCACGTCTGGGCATACCCGGCGCACTTAGGGCGAGAAAGCAAAAGACACACAATTGATGGACGGAATGCAGGACAAATCAAAACATTCACCCCCAGACAAGAGATCTGGGTTAAATCCATCATTCTTTTGCTCACCATCCAGCAGACCCTCCAAAAGGACAGACAGGACTACAAATGAGATCTAAGGGGAAATACAAATCAACGTCCCTCTTGAGAATGCCCAATAGGTAGTTCAATGCAATTGGTCCCTCCAAAACTTGCACAGATTTCCAATTCAGTTTTTATTACATGAGCCTCCTAGAGAAAGGCAATTTGTAACTTCCTGCATTTTCAGTATGAAAGAATATTTTAACCATTTAAAGGAGAGCACTGCCTCTTCACATTCCAAGTAACACAATTTAATGACCTTCCTATGTCCAATTCAATTCAGAGATAAAACTGCTGTCCCGCTCTCCATCTCCTGTGATTGTTCTTGCCCGGGCGGGTATTTATGTCGCAGAATGTACATGTACATGCATGAGTGTATGCTTGTGTGTAAAATACATGACTATATCGTTCCATCCCTGGAATTGTGAGTGCCTTGGTATTAGATGTGGATAAACTGCACTGTGTGTGATTGGCTAAAACAAAACCTTCGGCCCAACCCCTTCCCCAGCCACTACCCCCCCCCCAACAAGATTGAGGTTTGTGGAACTACCTTGCTATCCACGCTTTCAATCGAGAAACCAATCTGGAAATTCTCCAATTGGATAGACACCTGTGTGTGTGTGTGTTGCAGTAGAAAAACCACTATCATTATATTAACTCTGACTCAGATTACAGCAAATACGACAAAAACCCATAACCTGTGTTCTTCTACTGGAATATGAATCATTTGATCCCCTCCTCAGGGAGACCAAGTTGATCTTTCACAGCTTCTATTCTCTTCTGGGGACCCTAAATCTTGAATTTCACACCGATCATGAAATAAGCTCAGCCATCATGGGGGTCAACTCAGGCCCCTGAACCAAAGGGGCAGAATTACAAGTCCCTTGTGACACTTTTGCGCTTCAGTTGCGTCACTTTTGTAGCAAATTATACAACGTGACGCATCTAGGGAGATGCAGCACATTTTAAAGCCCTGCGTCACATTATACCTGCGTCAGGTATAATGTATGCAGGGTGGGCGTTCCCACGCAGGAAAGTCTCATAAATCTACAAGATTTCACTGCGTCACTTCTAGGACGCCACTGCAGGCGTAACGAGTGAAGCAGTGTAGTGGGAATAGACCTCAAAATGCATTGCTGGAGTTGTGTCATGCTTGCGACACAACTCCAACAATGCGTGGCTTTTGCCCCAACAGATGCGTCAGAATTTCTGACGCATCTGTCAATCCTTGCACCATGGTGTGTCATATTGTAAATACTTGTATCAAACAACAGGAGCAAAAACCCATAAACCACGTTGAGAATAGGGTAAGTGTATAAAAGACGACAACAATTTCTCAACTGGTATCATTTAAAGAAGACAGTTAGGAATGCATGTGCAAAACATTACAAGAAAGAAGGGGAGACTCTCAGTCGGTTTTCTTTGAAAAATATGCACATGGCATTATGTATTTAGCAAACAGAAATGACAAGGGCAAAGGAACAAAAATGTAAGAATAAAAAGGACAAATTACAGTTGTAAAGCACTGAAAGCAAAATAAATTTGCATGAACAACCCGAATTGTACTTGGTGCTCGAGTGTGTTCGTGACACAACGGTGTGGCGACGCAAGTGACAATGTGAAATCAGCTAGGAACGGCACAAAGGGAAGTTAAGTGAACAAATATACAGTGAAATCAGAGGTTCTAGTCAGAAGTTCGCAAACGTTTTTGGTAATTAATAAGCAATTATTCAGAGAACCACATGAGAAGTGCGCCATCAATTGCGCTGACAGGTCGACAGCGTTTCGATCCAGTGACTTCGGATCATCATCAAGACCTGGTTGGTATGATAAAGGCGGTGCTGTACAAGAAGGAGAAAGGATGGGTGAGGAATGGGAAGATAAGGGAAGAAGGGTTTTTTTTTTTTGGAGGGTAGGGCGCTGGGAATAGGAGCGAAGGCTTGTGTTGTTCTAAGGGAGCAACAAGAGTAGAATGAGAAGGTCTCTTGAGGCATAGCAAGATATGTATCAAGGGGAAATCGCCTGGCGTGCAATGTTAAAAGGGAGATTGGTGAGGGGGGTATTACGAGAACGGAAGCTAGCGTGGTAGGTGCCAGAAATCGTGAGTACCTGGGAGAGCGGAGGAGCCGTGTGATGCTGTGCATTGGCGTATCCGGGGAATCGGGTATTAATCCATCTGAGTGAAAAGGAAACTGATCTGAGTAATGGGTGTGGAGAAAGAACGAAGGAAGGCCATAAATGGTAGATCAAGTACCTGAATGGTAGCAATGAGTCGAGCTCGGGAGCCGTGACTGAGATTGCATCGGCAGGGAGGCACTGACAGAACGGATGCGGGTCTGGGAAGAGAAGGGATAATTAAATGGGTCCATACGAACCGGTGGCGGACAGAAATAATTGGAAGGCGTGCCCGAGGTGGGGTAGTGAACCTAGTATAGTACCTGAATTTGTAGTATAAATCGATCTCAGGAGCCGTGTCCGGGAAAACCTCGGCGGGAAAACCACTCAGTAAGGGGTTAAGGTTCTGTGGGAGAAAACGGGGCATTTGAGCAATGGGTCCGAGGCGGGAGTTGGTTGAGAAATGGGGTCCGCGATCAGAAATGGGCTTACCTAGTCAATAGAGCTTCAGTCAGGAGTGGAGGGCGTCTGAATTGGGCGGTATCCGCCGCGGTAAATAGCGGTGTGCGGTGACAACCAACCAGGAAGTAGACTAAAAGGACTTGAAGACGGTCATGTGATAATGTGCGTGCGCACGCATCTGTGAAGCCGTAGTTGTAGAAACAGTCAAGGGGCAGCGGTAGCATCAGAGGGGGCGGGGTCCGGAGGCGGGAACGGGGAAAAGGGGGAGGAAGGGGTGGGGTAATGGTAAAGGGATGATGTAAACAACCATTGGTAAAGTGTAACAGGGCTAAACAAGTTGGCACTTCGTATGTGAGGCAAATATATGTAAATTGAAAATGACAACAGAAACAGCCAATGATTTGGTGTAAGAACAGTTGTACACCTTCAGTGATATGTATACTGGGAGAAAATTATATTATTAACATGCAACATGGTACAGCAGAATGCGGATATCTGTAAAATGATAGCGCACTGTTGAGGAGTTCGATCCTAGGCATAGATAAAATAGTTAAAGAAGTGGCAGGTATGAGAAAGGAAGAGAGGCCATTAAATAGCGAAAGTGTGTGAAATCGTAGGTCTGATTAGCATTAGGCGACCAGCGATATCGCAAGTAAGGTGATTACGGTCTCAAGAATGACGGAGGGGCTATGTCAAGCAGGATATGCTTTGTAGAAAGGGGCCCCTATATAGTGAAAGGGTGAGTGAAAACCTTAAGATCTGAATGGCATGGGAACTACGATATCAGATGGTAAGGGGCAATACGGACTTAAAGATGGAGGAGGGGCTATTTAAAGCAGGATGGTGCTATTCCATTCATCAATGGTATTTAAGCCAGAGTTGACAGAGTTGCAGACAGTCATCCATTTGCATTCATTTTTGTTGAGTAGAGCTTTGATGTTTCCGCCTCTGGTGGGCAGTAAGGGTTGGTCTACAACTTGCCAGGAGATGTCGGTTTCATTGTGGTTTTTCTCAAGGTAGAGGGTTACCAAAGGAGCAGTCAGTACTTTGCAATGAATTCTGATTTTGTGCTGAATGTTTCTCTGTTTGATCATTTGGGTGGTTTGGCCGATGTATACAAGGTCGCAGGGACATCTGATGGCATAGATGACGTTTTCTGATCTGCAGTTGGTAAGGGTTTTGAGAGTGTATGTTTTATTGCCTGTTTTGAACTCCTTTGTGTTTTGTTTAAGGTTACAGACTGAGCAATTCTGGCATTTGTAATGTCCAATGGTGGGGGGCAGGCCCCAGGATGCAGTAATGGTGTTTTTTTCTCTGGTGTTGGTTGGCCATGTTATGGCGTAGACCAGATGTGTAGCCAGGTTCTTGCCACGTTGATAGGAAAAAAGGGGAAGCTCCTTAAAGTCATCTAATCGTCTGAGCATTGGCCAATTGTGTTTAATGATTTTGTTGACCATATTACTGCAGGGACTGAATCATCCAGCACAAAAGCAGAATCCATTGCATAGTACTGACTGCTCCTTTGGTAACCCACTACCTTGAGAACAAGCATTTACAATGCAACGGTCTCGGCATTGTTAAAGTTAGAGCTATTGGCATTGCTCATGACATTATTTTTGTTTATGTTTTTGTTTTTAAAACATTTAAAGAAACGGCATTGTTATTTACAATGTCAATAGCTTAATCACTCTCAAAAGCGAGATGTATTATGCAAGCATTATTTGGGAAGTTTGGCAAATCCATAATTATGAGGAAAACGCTGCAGCATCGCAAAATGCCAGTGGCCCAGACTAATATGCATGATTAGTATTTCGATTCCATGCCCATTCCTTCTTTGTCCTCTCTGCTGAAACTGCTGTCTGAAGTGTCAAATTTTATTAATACTAAACAAAAATCGCACTACCGTGCCAGGGCCAGAGTTGGCGTTGATAATGATTGTTTGAAAAGGGAACTTTGAAAGGATACGAACTTGACCAATTCTGGTTTCAAAATATAAGAGAACACTGTAGAGGCATGCGTCTACCGACTGTTATATATAATTTGGGATATATTTCTTAATCTGTCGAGTTCAGCCACTGCATGATTATATTGTTGTCTCTTTTTGAAACTCAGGAGCAGTAACATTGTCGTGGTGTCACTAGGGCTTCAAGTGGATGCTTTTTCAATATTATATACAAGCCACAGTTACTGCTAATTTATCTTATGCAACTAACAACGATTGACAAAGCCAATAGTCCTAACTTGTTGTAGGTATCATGTTACTTGTTGTATCATTATGCCTGGATGCAATGACAAAAGAGACAGCAAAATACAAGTCGTATAGACACTGCGCAACACCGCCCCCCACCCCCACCCATTTTTTTTTATCCCACTTAAAGCCCTGGGTAGGATACTCAACAACAGGGCCGAACTGGAACCCCAAAGTAGGCCTGGCAATTATGTCGGACCAGCTGGAGGGTCATGGGGGAGGTTAACTGTGAAGCACTTTTGCTACAGGAAACGCCCGATGCCCGGGCAAGCCAGCCCTGCCCTGCTCAACAACCCCGTTCTCTCCCGCATTTACCTGTGATCAGGCGCGCAACACCCATTGAACTCAAAGGGCTTCAGCCCCCCCGTCGTGTGTGGCAGCCCGGAATGAGACCGCTTCCCGGGCAGACACAAAGCCGCGCCCGAGCACTTCACAGGTCTTTAAAAAGACCATTTGCATGTTAATGAGGCCTCGCTGTTGGTTCACCCCTTCTAAGAACCCCCGCAGCTCCACTCTGCCTAGATTCAGCCCCCCACCCCCGAAATCAGCGCCACTCTGCCTACTGTTTAAAGATTCAGCCCCCCCCGAAATTTTTGCTTAGCCCCCCCCACCCCCCCTCCCGAGCAAGTGATTTCGCTGGTCGCTTTTTCACAAGCTCTGAACTTTGGCAGTGATGTTTCCCCTTGATAGAGAAGTTTCAGTTTCTGTTTGAGATACACGCTTACGCTTTCTATTTGCAAGAATCGCAGGCTCCAATGAAAAATACCACTGGGAGGTAGGTCGAAGGGAAATCCGTAGCGTTTTGTAAAAAGCATATTTCCAAGCAGTCATCGAACACCGCCGCCTTTCTCCGAGGCAGAGCAGAAATGCCTCGGAGAAACGCAGAGTCGTTTTCGGATTCGGGGGCGTGTTTTGCTGTTATCTCCTCCAGCCATTGGCTGGGGAAGATAATTAGACTTTCTGCAAAAAACACGCCCCCGATCCGAAAAGGACGGGGCCTGATCGGAGTGACGGGACCTCTTCTCCAATGGCTGGCCAGCATTGAAGAGGCCAGCCAATGGAGAACAGGGGAGAAGAGGGGCGGGTTCAAGCCCCTCTTCTCCAAAACATTAAATCTCTCGACTTCCGGTTCTGCCTTCGGCAGACCGGATGGTCCCGAGACCTAAAAACCACAATGAAACCGACATCTCCTGGCAAGTTGTAGACCAACCCTTACTGCCCACCAGAGGCGGAAACATCAAAGCACTACTGAAAAAAAATGAATGCAAATGGATGTCTATCTGCAACTCTGTCAAATGATGAATGGAATAGCACCATCCTGCTTTAAATAGCCCCTCCTCCATCTTTAAGTCCGCATTGCCCCTTACCATCTGATATCGCAGTCCCAATGCCATTCAGATCTTAAGGTTTTCACTCACCCTTTCGCTATATAGGGACCCGTTTCTACAAAGCATATCCTGCTTGACATAGCCCCTCTGTCATTCTTGAGACCGTAATCCCCTTACTTGCGATATTGCAGGTCACCTAATGCTATTCAGACCTACAGTTTCACACACTTTCGCTATTTAATGGCCTCTCTTCCTTTCTCATACCCGCCACTTCTTTAACTATTTTATCTATGCCTAGGATCGAACTCTTCAACAGTACGCCAAATTGTAAATTATTCTGCATACATGTAATTTGAATACAATTCACTGTATACTATGCTCCGACATAATTTAATTATTGTCTCTCTTGCGCTATAATTTTACAGATATCCGCTTTCTGCTGTACCATGTTGCATGTTTATAATATAATTTTCTCCCAGTATACATATCACTGAAGGTATACAACTGTTCTTACACCAATTCATTGGCTGTTTCTGTTGTCATTTTCAATTTGCATATATTTGCCTCACATACGAGGTGCAAGCTTGTTTAGCCCTGTTACACTTTACCAATGGTTGTTTACATCACCCCTTCAACATTACCCCACCCCTCCCTCCCCCTTTTCCCCGTTCCCGCCTCCGGTCCCTGCCCCCTCTGAAGATACCGCTGCCCCTTGACTGTTTCCACAACTACGGCTTCACAGATGCGTGCGCACGCACATTATCACACGACCGTCTTCGAGTCCTTTTAGTCTACTTCCTGGTTGGTTGTCACCGTACACCGCTATTTACCGCGGCGGATACCGGCCGATTCAGACGCCCTCCGTTCCTGACTGAAGCTCTATTGACTAGGTAAGCCCACCCTACCCTGATCGCGGACCCCATTTCTCATCCAACCCCCGCCTCGGACACATTGCTCAATTGCCCCGTTTTCTCCCATAGAGCCTTAACCCCTTACTGAGTGGTTTTCCCGCCGAGGTTTTCCCGGACACGGCTCCTGAGAATGATTTATACTACAAATTCAGGTACTATACTAGGTTCACTACCCCGCCTCGGGCACGCCTTCCAGTTATTTCTGTCCGCCACAGGTTCGTATGGACCCATTTAATTATCCCTTCTCTCCCCAGACCTGCATCCGTTCTGTCAGTGCCTTCCCGCCGATGCAATCTCAGTCACGGCTCCCGAGCTCGACTCATTGCTACCATTCAGGTACTCAATCTACCATTGATGGCCTTCCTTCGTTCTTTCTCCACACCCATTACTCAGATCAGTTTCCTTTTCACTCAGATGGATTAATACCCAATTCCCTGGATACGCCGATGCACAGCCTCACACGGCTCCTCCGCTCTTCCAGGTACTCACGATTTCTGGCACCTACCACGCTAGCTTCCGCTCTCATAATACCCCCCTCACCAATCTCCCTTTTCACATTGCACGCCAGGCGATTTCCCCTTGATAGATATCTTGCTATGCCTCAAGAGACCTTCTCATTCTACTTTTGTTGCTCCCTAAGAACAACACAAGCCTTTGCTTCTTTTCCCAGCGCCCTACCCCCAAACCCTCCCCCTTCTTCCCTTATCTTCCCATTCCTCACCTATCCTTTCTCCTACTTGTACAGCACCGCCTTTATCATACCAACCCGGTCCTGATGATGATCCCAAGTCACTGGATCGAAACGCCGTCGACCTGTCAGCGCAATTGATGGCGCTCTTCTAAATGTGGTTCTCTAAATAATTGCTTATTAATTACCCAAATATTTTGCAAACTTCTGACTAGAACCTCTGATTTCACTGTATATTTGTTCACTTCACTTCGCGCCGTTCCTAGCTGATTTCACATTGTCACTTGCGTCGCCACACCGTTGTGTCACGAACACACTCGAGCACCAAGTACAATTCGGGTTGTTCATGCAAATTTATTTTGCTTTCAGTGCTTTACAACTGTAATTTGTCCTTTTTATTCTTACATTTTTGTTCCTTTGCCCTTGTCATTTCTGTTTGCTAAATACATAATGCCATGTGCATATTTTTCAAAGAAAACCGACTGAGAGTCTCCCCTTCTTTCTTGTAATGTTTTGCACATGCATTCCTAACTGTCTTCTTTAAATGATACCAGTTGAGAAATTGTTGTCGTCTTTTATATTGTAAATACGGCGCATACATGGTGGTGCAAGGGTTTCTCAGGGTGGCGCCGGGAAAGTGACGCATCTCTACAGATGCCTCACTTACTTGTAAATCTGCCCCAAAATGTCTGAGTTTGAGCTTGTCATTCTGGTGCTGCCCAACGAACATAGTACTGTTCTCAGCTACGTTTGGATAACTAGACGTTTTCACCATACATTAAACTCCAACCAGGTGCTCATTCTGTAAACAATAAGATATTCCTCTCTCTGCCAGTAAGGATATTGAAAAACTATGGGACAGATTTACAAGAAAGTGACGCATCTGTAAAGATGCGTCAGTAGAGATGCATCACTTTCCCTGCACCACCCTGAGAAACCCTTGCACCACCATTTACAATATGGCACACCATGGCGCAAGGATTGACAGATGCCTCAGAAATTCTGACGCATCTGTTGGGGCAAAAATCATCCATTGCTAGAGTCGTGTCACAAGCACGACGCAAAACCAGCAATGCAATCTGTAACCAGCATAGAAGAAGACATAAGTTGGTGCAGCAAAGGCAGCAAAAGATGAGCTTTGGGGTCCTTGTGGAGCAGGGTCAGTGGTGATCAAGAGGGAACCCAGACAGAGTGACTTCTGTGCGGCTCTTCAGGCTTGCAGAGATAGTGTGGGCTAATACGGGCATGCGGCCTGGAAGGGACTCGTGTTTTTCCCCCGGAGTTGCAACCTGACAGTTGCCTGTTCTCTTGTAGTGCTCAATTTTGGCAAGGGTGCTTGTCTTCAAGGGAGCTTTTATGGAGATAAAACGCTGTAATTGCAGCCTCTAAATCAGGGTTACTCATAGTACGGCCCGCGGGCCGCCAGCGGCCCGGCAAGCCTTCCTCGGCGGCCCACGGACCTTGCAGACATCCTACATGTGTTTTTAAAAAAAATTAAATAGTGTTAGCAAACACTGCCTGTTGCAGCAGCCCGGACTCTGAGACTCTGCTCTGTGGGGGCCGGGGGATTCCAGTGATTGTCAAAGTGGAGATGCAGGGGCCTAAGAGGTGAAATACAACAAAGCTTGATTAACATGTAAATGGTCTTTTAAAGACCTGTGAAGTACGGCTGTGTGTGAGTGCTGGGAGGCTGTCTCAGGGCGGCTGTGTGTGCGCGCTGGGAAGCTGTCTCAGCCCAGGCTTGAGGGCTGACACACACAGGTGAGATGACAGAGGGTGAAGGAGGGAGGGTGAGGGAGACAGAGGGAGAGGGAGGGAGACAGAGGGAGGGAGAGATACAGGGAGAGATAGAGGGAGGGGGACAGAGAGAGAGAGACGGAGGGAGGGAGACGGAGGGAGATGGAGGGAGGGAGATGGAGGGGGACGGAAGGAGGGAGAGGGAGGGAGAGAGAGGGAGGGAGGGAGACGGAGGGAGACAAAGGGAGACAGAGGGAGACAGGGAGGGAGACGGAGGGAGACGGAGGGAGGGAGATGGAGGGGGCGGAAGGAGGGAGAGGGAGGGAGGGAGACGGAAGGAGGGAGGGAGACGGAGGGAGGGAGACGGAGGGAGACGGAGGGAGGGAGGGAGACGGAGGGAGACAGAGGGAGGGAGGGAAACGGAGAGAGACGGAGGGAGACAGAGGGAGGGAGACAGAGGGAGGGAGGGAGACAGAGGGAGGGAGGGAGACAGAGGGAGGGAGGGAGACTGAGGGAGGGAGGGAGACGGAGGGAGACAGAGGGAGGGAGGGAGACGGAGAGAGACGGAGAGAGACAGAGGGAGGGAGACAGAGGGAGGGAGACAGAGGGAGGGAGAGAGAGGACAGGGAGGGAGGGAGACAGAGAGGGAGGGAGGCGGAGGGAGACAGGGAGGGAGGGAGACGGAGGGAGACAGAGGGAGGTAGGGAGATGGAGGGAGACAGAGGGAGGGAGACGGAGGGAGGGAGATGGAGGAAGGGAGACGGAGGGAGGGAGGGAGATGGAGGGAGACGGAGGGAGGGAGACAGGGAGGGAGGGAGACGGAGGGAGACGGAGGGAGTGGGAGGGAGGGAGAAAGAGGGATGGAGGGAGAGGGAGGGAGGGAGACGGAGGGAGAGGGAGGGAGACAGAGGGAGATGGAGGGAGACAGAGGGAGGGAGACAGGGAGGGAGGGAGACGGAGGGAGACAGGGAGGGAGACGGAGGGAGAGGGAGGGAGGGAGACAGAGGGATGGAGGGAGAGGGAGGGAGGGAGACGGAGGGAGAGGGAGTGAGACAGAGGGAGGTAGGGAGATGGAGGGAGACAGAGGGAGGGAGGGAGACAGAGGGAGGGAGATGGAGGAAGGGAGACGGAGGGAGGGAGGGAGATGGAGGGAGACAGAGGGAGGGAGACAGGGAGGGAGGGAGACGGAGGGAGACAGGGAGGGAGAGGGAGGGAGGGAGACAGAGGGATGGAGGGAGAGGGAGGGAGGGAGACGGAGGAAGAGGGAGGGAGACAGAGGGAGATGGAGGGAGACGGAGGGAGAGAGGGAGGGAGAGGTAAACAGAGGGAGAGAGAGAGGGAGGGAGACAGAGGGAGAGAGACAGAGGGAGGGAGACAGAGGGAGGGACGGAGACAGAGGGAGGGAGAGGGAGACGGAGGGAGAAGGAGGGAGAGGGAGGGAGAGGGAAACAGGGAGAGAGAGGGAGGGAGACAGAGGGAGGGAGACAGAGGGAGAGAGACAGAGGGAGAGAGACAGAGGGAGAGGGAGGGAGACAGAGGGAGGGAGAGGGAGACAGAGGGAGGGAGAGAGACGGAGGGGGAGACGGAGGGGGGAGGCGGAGGGGGAGAGACGGAGGGAGAGAGACTGAGGGAGACTGAGGGAGACGGAGGGAGGGAGACGAAGGGAGGGAGACGGAGGGAGGGAGATGGAGGGAGGGAGAGGGAGGGAGGGAGGAAGACGGAGGGAGGGAGACGGACGGAGGGAGGGAGAGGGAGGGAGGGAGACAGAGGGAGGGAGACAGAGAGGGAGACAGAGGGAGGGCGACAGAGGGAGGAGGGCGACAGAGGGAGGAGGGCGACGGAGGGAGGGCGACAGAGGGAGAGAGACGGGGGAGAGACAGGGGGAGAGAGACAGGGGAGAGAGACAGAGGGAGAGAGGGAGGGGGGAAAGAGGGAAGGAGGGGGAGTGAGAGGGAGGGGGAGGGAGAGGGAGAGAGAGAGAGAGAGAGAGAGAGATCTGTGTATGCTGGGTCTGGTGGCTCAGTGGACGAAGGCGTCTGCTGCAGGGACCTGTGTTCAACCTCATGATCACAATTTTCTTTTGCTTTAGCCCCGCCCCTCCCCCTCTGACCCCGCCCCCACCGGTGGGGCCCTTGGCCACAAACCACACTGTAAATTTGGCCCCCGAGAGAAAGTTTGTGAGTACCCATGCTCTAAAGGTATGCAACGGACAAGAAACAACACTCAACAACTTCAACCGGGCGCCATCAGCATTAATTGCCAATCGTCTACATCTGGGCCAGTGTGACAAAAGACAGCAGCATCTTTTTTTTAGTACTAAAAATGTAATGAATAGTCAATATATGCACTGTGATTAAGCAGAAGGAGCAGGTGATTTGTGAGATGCTATGCATTAAATGTAGAGACTGCCTCAATCAAGTACACACCATATGCAAACCACATAATTCCCAAGGCTGTAAACGAAAATGGGAAAGCTCCAAATTGGGGATAACGGACCTGATACACAAACTGATATAGCTACTGATTCAGAATTCAATCTCAAATCATTGGAAAGAATGTTGGTAGGACATAATGAAAAATATGAATCTATTCTGCAAGCCATCTTAGATAACAAGGTGGCAATGGAGAGCAAGATTGATGCAGCAGCTCTGGATGTAATGCTACTCAGAGCAGATCATAAAAGGCTGCCAGAGTCACCGAAAATGAGCCACGTTATCATTGCACCCTACAGTAACTGAACTGGGAACTCAAGTGAAAGACTTCTCTGGGGCAGTAGAGACCCTGAATTATCGAATGGAAGACACTGAAGGGCGATCACAGAGTAGTAACGTACATCTGGTGGGTGTCCCTGAGCACTTTGAAGACCCAAATCCTTAGAAGCAGGTCCAGCCTGGCCGTAGCAGGCACCGGGCGTTGCCCCGGTGGACCACCAGGGTTGGTGCTGGTTTAGTAACCTGCGAGCTGTTTTTGTTACCAGGGGCCGGCAATATCAGCCCTCTGTAACAAAATTGTCCGCACCTCCCCTGCCCCACAGGGGTGCGGGCCGAGCAGTTTGCCAGGGCCGGTTTCGGTTCCCAGTCCGGCCCTGCTTAGGAGTACATGGAAAAATGGTTTTGACAGCTTGGTTTTGATGTTGCAAGGTGCTTTTTGTAGTGGTAAAGGCACACCGAGTGCCCAAGTGAAGACCGGTACCTTGGGCAACGCCTAGGCCAATAATTACTAAACTACCAAGACCGTGAACATATACTGAAAATCTCAGTGGAACGTGGCCCATGGAATCATGAAAAGTCTAAGGTTCACATCCAGGACAGGACAGATGTGGCAAGGGCCATTTCTCATCTGTGCATTATTATTCATGTTATAGTTGTTACTATATCCACCACTTGTACCCTGAGGACCACCATCCACACCTCACATATCAATGCCTTGTGTATTTAACATTTTGAACACCAGCTTCAAAATTAGGGGTTTTTAAAATCACATTTTTTTGGGGGGTTTTATATAGGACGAACTCAACACAGAGGAATTGGAGCGCTGTACATGAGCACCAGTTACATTATACAAGGACACATTATTTTTTCTAGGCACCGGGAGATTTAGTGATTTGCTCAGAATCCCAGGATGTTGGACCAACAATGAGACTCGAGCCTGGTTCCCCGGCTCTAAAGTCGGCAGCGCTGGTTGTTACGCTACATCATCTCTCCCCCACCTGTCTCAAAGAACCCGATATGAGACACTATAAATTTCTCATTTGTTGATTTCTTTTCAGAAATGCAACAATCATTGCAGTACTTTCTACATGTCAAAATCTCATCCAAGGATTTGGCCTGCCAATACATCATGCTTACCTGAATATGCAAAGTAATTCTCAGACGGAGTGCTAAAACTTATGCAATAACACTGAGGAGGGCTGGTTAGGTGGAGCCAAGCTTCGTTGGGGCATGTGTGCCCACTTTGGATTTCAGAGCACTATTGAGCACATTCAGGACTGTGTTGACTTTGGTTGTTGCTTTAATTGAGATTACCAGTGCCTAATTTGGGAAACAACAGAAGTGTCAGGGCCCTCTTCCTGAGGCCCCTGCAGCTTGCAACGCACATTGCCCCTGCCAGCACTGTTAATGGCAGTACCAACACAATTACTAATCATCACACTCTTAAAAGAGTGACAAATCCGCCTACTCTAGGCCCCCAAAGCTTAAGAAAGGCTTGAGCTGCAGTCAATGGTCATTTGTAACAGTCATGGCTTGGCAGTTCGGGCTGGACTGTTCCCATGAGGCACAGGGTCAAGACTGATTTGCATTTGGCCATGTCTAAACTGGGGTGGTGTAGTGGGCAAAAGAACGATGGATTTAACCCAGATCTCTTGACTGGAGGAGAATGTATGCATTGTCAGCATTCCGTCCATCATTTGTTTGTTGTAACGCATTTGTAACAGTGCCACCTTGTGGCAGACTGGTACAAGCCCCGGTGTTGACAATTGAATGCAGGTGCTGAGCACCAGAAACCTCCGACTCAAATTAAGCCATGGAGATTACTAGTGTGATGTGGAATTGTTTGGGAATCTCAATGGGGAAGTTTTTTAACTAGTGGAGCTGTAGTTTTGTGAGTTTAGGTCGATCAAGATAACTGGCTGGATTGCAACTGATAACCGAGAGAGCATATCTATGATAAGCCATTATTCTCTCTTTGTGCATGACTCTTGATACTTTAGTTGGGTGACAATGTTGATTTGGTCCATCTCCAATCAATTACCCACCCTCACGACTAAAATCCAAAAACATCATCACAAATTAGTCTATCAGAATGTTTTGGGAGTTGGTAATGTTTCAGCTCCTTGGTGTCACTGGGGAAAAAAAGGTAAAATTGTATTTATTGCAAAATATGATTTGAGTAATGAGTGGGTTACTTGGGTGTAACAGGGTGCACATTCTGGTGATCATGCCGTTCTTGTTCTACAGACATCTTGATCGGTGGATAGCACTTGGTCAGCTCCAGCAGTAGGTATGGTAGTGCTGGGTGGGTGAATAGGAAGCCAAATCTCTTACTCCGAAAGACCACTGCCAGGAAGGACCTACACTCAGGCTGTAGATGGACCAGCAGCATACTCATGAATTCAAGTAACCAGTTCAGTGTGTTTCACATCTACAATGTTGCTAGCACAAAGGAAGAGGGAGGAGGGGTGAGTTTTTCTAGAAGGCGAAGTCAGCGGAAGGGCAGAGTTCACTACCACCATTTGACAAACCCGGTCAGCTCAAGAGGATGTGGCTAAGTACATTATAGCCTATTAGCTATCAGGACATTCTTTGATGGGAAGGAGCAGATTTACTCAAGCTGTATATAAACTGCCACTATGGGTAAAAAAAAGAAATACAGAATGATAGAAGGATCACCCAGTTTGCCACTTGCCTGTGACCTCCAATTCCTGCTTGTTACAGCCTGCTCTAGTGACACTGCCGCTACCTGGGTTTTCCCGCTCACCATTCTTCCCGCCAACAGAAGCCCCACCCACCCAGGACCTACTTAATGCAGATCGCAGCACATCTGGGCAGCAGATGCACGCAGCGGGAGCAAGCCTGTCTGCGCCCTTCTGTGCATGAACCGTGCCAAACGCCACGACCCCTGGCCCTCCAGCCCCCAGCAAATACACCCTTGCTGAGCTCTACAGCCTTCTTCCTGGGTGCTGCAACAAACACTGCCTCCGTGCCAACTCATGCTCCGTGGTAGGACCTTTCATCTGCCCCAACTGCCACTTCACCTACCAAAGCACACACACCAGCCCACTGACCAGCCCCACCCCAAACACGCCACAGACACCACTTGAACAAAAACATTAATTTGCTTGCGCTCTTCTCAACATACACTCACTATGCAAACAAACCACCAAGATTTTGGCCATCATTTCCACCCTCACACCCAACGTCCTTTTCCTCATTGAGACCTGACTCAACCCCACTTCCGCACCCGACATCGCCACCGCAATAGCCGAAGGATATAAGATCACCCACCGCGACCGCATCAACAAGCCTAGTGGAGGGATCGCTATAATACACAAGGAATCTATCTAATGCACCACCACAAATCACGACATCACCCCAGCCATGGAACACCTCAACTTCAGACTCCAAACAGACATCAAAACCACCATTAAGGACACCCTCCCCTACCATCCTCCAGGACCAAGTTCAGTCTTCTGCAACTTCATGGCTGACTTCATCGCCCCCCTCGCCATAGAATTCACAAATATATTTTCCTCAGTGACCTCAACTTCCATCTCGACGACCACAATGATATCAACACTACTATTCTCCTCAACAGCATGAACAACATCGGACTCCCCCAACTTGTCCACGATCCCACACATAGCTCAGGCCACACTCTAGACCACATCTTCAACACGAGCAACCACATCAGGTACAGCCACACCACGGAACTCACCTGTACCGAACACTCTATCATCTACTTCAACATCACCAGCTCACAGATCTCTGCCCTCTGTCTGTCCAATGCCCCCATCACAGCTGGAGCAAAGTCTCATAGGACACATGAACACCACCCACCCTATCCCCTCCAACAACCTTGACCACAACATCAGAACCTTCAACAATTGGATCGCCAACTGTGCCGTCAGCGTTGCTACAATCGGCAACAACATCTACAGAAGGTCCACCAAGCAGGCCAGCTGGTATACTAAAGAACTCAGAAACGCTAAACAACACTGGAAACAACTGGAAAGCAGATGGCGCACCAGCAAAGACACAACTGACAAGACCACCTTCAAAACAGACCTCAACCTCTACCACAGACAGTTGAGAGAATCAAAGAAAAAGTCCTTAGACTCAAACATCAAATCAAGCTCCAGTAACAGCAAAGAACTTGTCAACATCGTCAAAGAATTCTCCAACCCCTCAGCTGCAACACACAACATTACCCACTCACAGGAACTGTGTGCCAACCTTGCAAACGTCTTCCAAAACAAGATAGCCAACAGCTACAGAAACTTCAACCCCCATCCCAAGGCCACCGATTTCCTCAAGCAACACAAAGGCCCTGCTACCACTACAGACATCCGCCTAACCGAATGGACCCAGCTCGCTTCACAGGGCACCACCTTCACCATGAACTCGTTCCACTCAGGGGCCCCAACCGACCCATGCCCTCACCACATCTTCAACCTAGGCGAAGTCAGAATCAGCCAGGTACTCACCACCTTGTTCAACATCTTAATTACCATGACCACCTTCCCCCAGGACTGGAAACACGCAGAAGCCAACTCCCTATAAAAGAAACCATCGGCAGACCCCAGCAAACTCAACAACTACTGACCAATCTCCCTGTTACCGTTCCCGACCAAAGTATTAGAAAAAGGCCATCAACCAACAACTCTCCTCACATCTGGAATGGAACCTCCTAATCGACTCCTCCCAATCCGGATTCCTCAGCAACCACAGCACCGAGGCAGCATCTAAGCCCTACATAAACAATAAAACCTAACAGTGGAACCTTCTAGCTGCCAGCACGTAGCCTAATATCACTCCAATAATATTGCTATTCTTCCAGGGGTCTGTGTGCACACTGAATAGCACCCACCGTCACAGTGCTTGTTCCATCAGGAACCTAACAATTTCAAACAAAAGCACAGGTGCACCACATAGCATAATTTAATCAATACAGATAGATATAATGTTCATTTCAAGAGAAAACAGTTCTTTAATTTTTTATTTTTATTCCAATTTCATTTTGCGTAGATAAAAGAAACGAGTCCTGTTCTAATGACTCTACACACTGCACAGCCAACGCGTTTCGTCCTAATGTAGGACTTCTTCAGGGCACTAAACGAAGATGAAGTCAAGTACTTTTATAAACTGCAAAGGCATCGGATTCGCTGCTCGTAATTTCTCCTCCGGTACGTTCTATAATTATATCCAAAATCTATGAGCCATCAATATAGAGGCCACGACTAGACGAAGACTACACGGCACGTTCCACAATGAGGGATTTAAAACGACGCCAGCTTATATTGCGATGGATTGCAGAACTATTTCCATAAGCATAAATCTTCAAAGTGTGCCTCGAGGGTCTAGGAAGCCAAGGAGAGAACGAGCTGACACCACATAATAAGGGGTAGACCTATAGTGCGTCCAGGTAAGGTGGACGTACCAGCGTCCAAGAATATTTGGATCGCAAATCAAAGGGAAAAAGAAGACGACCTCAAAAAAAGGTTTAGCTTGCACGGATTTCCCTTGGAGTTACATTTTCTAGCACGTCCTTTAATTGTAACCACCTGATTGTGGTCGTCTGCTTTTTGCCTGATTGATTTGTGATCCAAATATTCTTGGACGCTGGCACGTCCACCTTACCTGGACGCGCTATAGGTCTACCCCTTATTATGTGGTGTCAGCTCGTTCTCTCCTTGGCTTCCTAGACGCTCACGGCACACTTTGAAGATTTAGGCTTATGGAAATAGTTCTGCAATCCATCGCAATATAAGCTGGCGTCGTTTTAAATCCCTCATTGTGGAATGTGCCGTGTAGTCTTCGTCTAGTCGTGGCCTCTATATTGATGGCTCATAGATTTTGGATATAATGATAGAACGTACCGGAGGAGAAATTACGAGCAGCGAATCCGATGCCTTTGCAGTTTATGGAAGTACTTGACTTCATCTTCGTTTAGTGCCCTGAAGAAGTCCTACATTAGGACAAAACGCGTCGGCTGTGCTGTGTGAAGCATCCAAGCCCTACTCAACCCAGGAGAGACTGCAGCTCTGATCCTCCTAGACCTCTCGGCTGCCTTCAACACAGACTCCTACCACACACACATCACAAGGCTACACAACATAGGCATCCAAGGAGCCACTCTCAGAATGATAGCCTCTTTCCTCACCAGGAGAATGAAAAAAGTCAACCTTCCACCCTTCACCTCCAAACCCAAGGAAGTCATCTGAGGAGTACCCCAAGAATCCTCGCTCAGCCCCACCCTCTTCAATACATATATTACACCTCTGGCCAGCATCGCCAAAACCCACAGACTCAACATCATATCTTACGCCAACAAAACACAACTCATACTCTCTCACCGAAGACAACACCAAGACTAATTTCCAAAACTGCATGACAAATGACGCCAATTGCATGAAAGACAACTGCTTGAAGCTCAGCTCGGACAAGACAGAGGTACTAATTATTGGAAACAAATATTCCCCATGGGAAGCATCCTGGTGGTCCTCAGAACTCACCTCCTCCGACGACTGCAGACCATACAGAACTCCTAGATCTCCCTAAATCAGTAGCAGCCCAAGTTTGGGACGAATAGCAGGGCGGGATGGGGTTGTGAGGGGGCATAGGGGTTGGGTAAATTAAAAATAATAATTTGAAAAAACTTACCTTAAGCCAGCCACGTTCCGCATCGCGCTCCTCTGCTCCGCTGCTTCAGACAGGCACAGACTCCCAGAATGCCCTGTGGCCAATCCTGAAGCTGCTTTCACATAAGAGAATCTTCAGGATTGGCCTGAGCGCCCTCGATTGGTGCTCCAGGACAGGCTGGGAGTCAGTGCCTGCTCTCTCCAACCCCAGCAATGCAACATGGAGAGAGGTTAATTGCGCATGATGTTTTGTCCAGCCTGAGACGGCCGGCCAAACCATCATGTGCAGTGAAAGAAGTGCACTACCACTCCCCTCAGTGCTGTCGCCCCCCAGGCTCCGTCCACAAGGTTCAGCAGAAAAGGAGATATAAAAGACACATGTGTTGTTTTTATTTCCTTTCCTGATGTTTTTTGTGGGGCGACTCTCCTCCGCCATAGTGGAGGAGCTGCCTCTGCCCTAGATGATCGCACATCACACCCTACCTCACAGAACTCCATTGGCTCCCTGTGCACAAAAGATGCCAGTTCAAGCTCCTGACCCACGCATATAAGGTCCTACACAACTGCGTACCGCCTACTTGAACCACCACCTGGACTTCCATCAGCCCGTCAGACACCTCCCACTCCATGTCCATTTCACTAATCATCACCGCCCGCATCCAACGTGGCACACGCGAGGTCGCTCCTTCTATTACCTCAAAGCAAACACATGGAACGAGATACCCTTTCTTCTACGGACCTCCCTATCTCTTTCAGAGTTCTGAAAATCCTTCAAGACCTGGCTATTTGGCTAATCAACTGGACCCTGACAGCTCCTGGATACCATCATGGGTGAAAAGAAGCACGCTACAAATCTACTGATTGATTGAAGCCTGATGCCATCTTTTTCTTCTTGCCAAGCAATTTGGGCTTAAAGTTTACTGGAATGGTAGGAAGCAGTGCTTTATTTGTGTCAGTGGTTGCAAGTGGGGCCTGCCGACACTTATTTTTGGGAACCAGCACTTATTTTTCCTCATCAGATATTAACTGAGAGCAAGAAAGGCAAAACCAAATACAGGGGGAAGAAGGAGGAAGATGAAGCCGGAACAACCTTCACAAAGGGGGAAAGGAGCAACCTCTAATAGAGAAATAAAGGGGCAGGGTGTGCCTAATGGTGGGTTAAAGAGGCCTGAGGTGGAATCAAGACTGGGTGCAATGACATGTAATAGCAAAGGCCACTGTCTTCTGCGCAGAGCTTTGGGCACCGGCACTCATTCTTTTACAAATTAAGCAGTGGTGGGAAGCTGAGAGGTCTAAGGGAGATGCATGATGGGTGGAGGATAGATGCTTGTTGCCCTCCTTTTCTTTTCTTTCTTCCAGGACACCCATGTGAGCAGCGACATTGTTCAGGGGGTCATCCAAAGTCTCCCACAGGCATCCTTTCTTGGAAATTACCATCCCACACACATTTGTACTGTGAGTCTCAAGGTATGAGAGAAATACCCAGATAAAGAACCAGTACAATGCCTTTTGGGATATGAAGCAATATCTGAGCTCATTGGAAAGGAGAACCGAAAGGCAGCAGGTTTCTGGATCTATATTTTTGATCAGCCATTGGAAGGAAGATTCCCCTTGTTCGTGCGAAGCAAGACCCCTGTATCCGGCCTGCAATAGAATCAAGTGCTCTTACTCTGGGCGTATGGGAAGAATATTGGATGGACAAAAATAGGAATTAATTAGCGCTGATGTCAGTCAACTATCGTTTTCATCCCTCAAACTCGATAAGCAGTTTACTTTTTACAGCTGGTTGTCATATTTATTTTGAAGGAGATAGCTGTATTTTGCTGGTGTGGCAGTCTGCGGATGACGCGTGCGCCTCCATGAGGCATGCCCGGTGCTCCATGTGGGCGCGTGAAGCAAACGCCTGGGTTTTCTAAGGCTTGTGCGGGTGCTGCTCCCACAGAGATGCACAATGTTGCGCTGCGTCCATAGCGTTTTATAATGGTAAGTTAATCGACGCAATGTTTTGCCTCGCTTTTCACCACCCAGCTCCCACCTAAATCCTAGGTAAATTACCACAAAATGTCTTAAGATATAGTTTGTTCCGCGGAAAGTCGTTTTATTGTGCGTTCTTTCCTGCTTCCATCTGCCCCTCATCCATCATGCATACTCCTTCTTTAAACAAGAAGCGTCCTAGAAAACAAATATCACCGTTACCAGTTCCGCTTTATATTCGTGTGAAAGCCGGCTCCATCTGAGGTGGTGCTCACGGTGGGGTTCATTCCCCAGTCACCCGTCTGGTTTCCGTGCTGCGCCTGCACTGAGCGAGGCAGGATACTGCGGTTTTCAGCTTAAACCCTTTTCCATCCTCGCCTTCGCTCTGAGGACATTTCCATCTGGGGCGCTTCCCTCCAGCCTGCCTTCTAGAGCCAGCGGTTCCTGGCCCGGAGCCGAGTCTCACTCATGATGGAGTGGGCTGGTCAGGGGAAAAACGCAGAACACTGCAGGCAGATCTGCACTTCACCAGGGTACAACCTGGAACCAAGAGTACGCTGGGAAAATTGTACATTCAAACCACATATTTCAAGCGGAGCTACTAAATAGTGCAACATTGCGGAGGGGTGTATGGTGGGTGGAAAGTGGTGTTCTTATAGAAATAGTCGGTTTTATAGTAAGGCACACACAACACCACCACTAATACCCTACAGCGCTGCTTATACTATTTAGACCACTTACATCCTATACCGACAACATTCTTCACAACAACCAAAATCCTACACCACCACCTACATTATGACCTACGCCAGACCTGCCACTCTACAACGCAATCTTTATCGCCAAGTGCACCCTATATGACCATCTACTCCTTACACTACCACAAAAACATACTCCATAATCTACATAATCTATATTTACTTTGTGATTCGCCTACATCATACACTACTTACACACTAAATCTTACACTACCATCTGTAACCTGCACCACCTCCTACCTACACCATCCACCCTCACCTACATTTTTCTCCTTACTGCTGCGCCTACGAGTCCTTCGTCAGTATCTACTTTTTCCATCTCCCCATTCACCACCTACACCACCTATACCCTGCACATCCTACATCATTTCATGAAACCTAAAGGACCACTTCCACTTTACACCCTCAGTTACACCATCACACAGCCACTAAATCATCATCTGCACCATCAACAACCACCCACCCATCCCATTCCACCTAAAGTCTACACCACTACCATATGTCACACCTACATCCTGTATTCTTATTGACAACCACTCCACTCAGGACATTTACCCCTCCTGGTCACTCCAGTAGGCCGTGTGTGTCCCTAGTGGGGCCTGCTGCAAACAGCTGCGCCCCCCGCCATTTGCCCTTTTGCCACCTCTGTTTATGTTGTCTATGTTGTCCACTCCTTCCAGCCACTGACTACACCACGATCCACACCATGCACCGTACACCACTACACAGACAACTTGACACCACCTATATCCACACAGTCATCTACACCATTGCCTATATATACACACCTTCGGGGGGGGGGGTGTTTGGGGTGTTACACCACCCCGATAAAGGTATTATCAGTCATTAGTTGGGTACAGGTGCTTTCAGTCGGGTATGGTGAGGTGTCTGTCGGATTTCACCTCGGATTTGTGCATACACACACAGACAAAAACTCACACTCTCACTCCCCTCTCTGTTTTGAAAGTATTGAAAATATTGCTTATTTTGCAATATATTGTGTTTACAATATACCCCTGACAATCCCCGCTCTTCTACCCTGCCTCCTAAGCCCCAGCATGCCCTGCTTCCCATATTATGTTTTTTAACACGATATGTCACATGATTGTTGGGAAATGTGAAGCTCACTCCTGCCTAATCTTACTGACCCCTGTTTATACCCTTCATGATAACACCACCTGTAACACTACATTACTGCTATCCACAACCTGCACCATTTACACCATAACCTACAACACATCCCACCACCGAGCAATCTACACATGCACATACACCGCTATCCAAACCTGATCCAATACAATCACCTGCACACTACTTATACCAGCACCTATGTCACACACCTAAAACCTGCACGACCTACACTCCACATCATCTGTACTCTACTTCCTACGCACTATATCATACACACTCTACGTAAATGATTAAATAAATGAACCATGAATGGATGACCGAATAGCAATTTGTACAGGGCACGGTCACTGGTGGCATTGCAGCACTAGGACTGAGCAGCAGGAGCCATAACCAGGTGTTGCTTGGCAGAAGTGGAAGGTTTATCGTTTTTGTATAAAAAGCATGATCCGCTATACAACAAACAGAGATGGGAAAGGTGTAGATGACGAAGAGTGTGTATATCTTACACCCTACACCACCACTTGGAGGCTACACTCTCATCTACATCCAACACTACCTACAGCATCTATCCCGATGCCTCCCAACCCCCAGAACAATACATACACCATCATGCACACCTCACATACACTAATACATTGAACCATTCTTTCATAAGACATCCGCTTTACTGTGACGTTGTCCAATTCCACACCTCTCAGTGCTAATTTAGTACAAATCTGGGTTTCACAAGGTTTTATGTGAAGCTGCCATTGCATCGCATCCCTATGATGATGGTTCCAATTAGAGGCGCTATAAACAACATCAGAGGCAGCGCTGTAAGCCTCCAATCCGGACCCAAGCCCTCAGTGAGACATACGTGGAGCTTTTCTACTTTTTAAACCACTTCTAGTCGCCCCCTTTCGTCCTCACCCTGCAATGCGGCGAGTTTTGTTGTTTTCATTTCATCTGCATGAACTAAACCTGCCAGTTTTCGTAGCTTCTGCCCCAGCGCTACGAAGGATCCCCAAACCCCTGCTAAAGGCGCCTCTTCAGGGCTCTATAGATTGCATAGGCGTGTCCCAGGCTGCAGAACTCTTGCATAGTCGCAGCCCCCCTACCCAGCTCTGCTTTCTGATAACTGCCGTTTCCGGAAGATTTCTCAACAGCATTCAAACAGTTTTATTTCTGTTTTGTTTTTCGTAAGCTTGCTGTAGGCTGTGGGCTACAGCGTCATGTTGCCTTCAGTCCGATTCTTTATTTGAACCAGCTGAGAAAACTCTAAAATAAGACCCTGGGGGACCACATAAGCATAAAACCCTGAAATGCTGAGATAAATTTGAAGCATTGTCAGTTTTTAACAATACACAGAATTTTTATTTTATTTTATAGAAAACATGTTGTCCATGGCATGCATGCCACACAGCTGGTGAAATCTGTTGATTTCCAAGAGATTTGAGGAACATAAATAACAGTTTACGTTTAATAAGAGCAACTAAAACATTAAGCATAAGAATGCTAGATCTAGACAAAAGCAAAATGGCGCGTCCATCCTTTTGTTTTTGGCAAAGGTCTTGAATTCAATTGGAAAATTCACGCACTCCCTGCTTACCTTCCGAGACAGAACCATTATCAGTAGAACGTTTAATGTTGATGTAACAATCTACATGAAAGCCATTGATAGAAACAACTTACTTATTTCCTCAAGTTTCCATAGTTCAAATCCCATCAAAGGTTTATCTTTATGTCAATCACAAGTAGTAAATTAATTATTTCAGGTTTTGCAACTTCCAGTCATCAACAATAAAAGATAATATTTAGGAATTATTAGTCCTGTGCAGATCTTTTTTTCTGTGGTTGCTTCAGCGTGGCACTCTGACATTCTGTGCGTGTGTGGAGAGCATGTGTACATTGGATATGTGTGACACATCACCCCCATCCTGATGATGCGGACCAGCCCACACCATCTTCAAAACGAGCCCATCATTAACAAAGCCATCAGTGCCCGCACCCACGTATCTTGCATACAAGCTCTCCATCTCTGGTGGTTCTCAGGACATCCACAGCCAGCCCACCATCAGACAGCAGACAAAGAAGTGTAAACAAAAAACAAGGCAGCAAGCCTTTTCCAGCTGCGCATCCAGGATCTGGAACAACATACACATATCCATCAAGACCGCCCTAATACTGCTCCAATTTAGGAAGGAGGTGAACACTCGCCTCTTTAAGAAGCACTGCATCAAAATGAATTAACCATCCACAACCCAGCTGCCTCTCCCACCACTCGTTGACTTTATACTTGTCTTTAGCCCTGTACAGTGCTTCGCTGCCTTTTGTCTAGGTTCATGCCATAGAAATAGCATATATATATATCAAAGTTTCAAAGTCAAGCTTTATTTCGATAAAAAGTCATTATCATAAAAGCAGCTCAGTGTATAAAAAGTTACAGTTAAGAACAACAGTAATAAATATATGTATAAATATACAATGAGACTGTGTGCAATGTCGATATGTTTGATGGGGCAAGTGGGATTCATTTTGAATGTGTATCAGCAGAACTAGGGTACTTGTTCCTGTCGAGAAAAGATGAAAGAGAATGGTATAAAACACCTTGCTTAGAGATAGCATCATTACTACCTGCTCTGAGAGACATCACCTTGAAAAAATACTGTTTCTGAGCTACAGTCAAAAAATGACAATTGAAAAAATAACCAAACCAAACCTTAGGCAGTGGCAGTGGATCTACATCCACTGTCTAGAAAATGAGCATGAATGAGAGACCCAAACCCACCCACCGTGGCTTCAAATCCAAGCTTGTTTTGACCAAAATGGATAGTGGCTCGCAGAGTACTTGAAGAGCTGTTGTGTGACTTGGGCTTGGTTCTGCATGACACCCAGTCTCCCAGAGGTGAGGGGGCATCACCTCAAGTCTGTGTATTGTGCTGGTGAAGCTCAGGATCTACCTAATGCCTAAAAGTCTGTCTGCTTAAAGTCTGCCTGCCTGCTCAGAGAGAGAAGGAGCATGCCTTGCCCTGCAGGAGCAAAAGCCCAGCACTTTCCCATCATTTGGCACACCCATAAGTAGCCAACTACAAGCAGGAGCTTAATCAGTGCTGACTTAAGTTGTGAGTGGTCGCCCGGTCTCCCAGTGCAATTCCCATACTGAACTGCCTAAAGAAACTATAAACCAGAATGACCTCAGCCCCTGAATCGTGTCTGAAGGATTGGTGCTACTGCTGCTGGACATGGTGTACTCCTTGAGCAGTCATTGCCACCGAAGCGCAAGTCCTGTCTTTGGCCCGGAGGACTCATGTCAGGTACTTATAACTGGTGAATTTCAGTGTTTTTTATTTTAAAGTGATGGTATTTATTATTACAAGACATAAGTGTAACTCCACTTTAACCGTAATTTTTTTCAGTTAATGTTTTTTTATCGTAAATTAAATCTTACTACCATATTTACGTAATACTTCACTTTAACAGTTGTTTTTGAAGTTAATTTTAATTTTTTTTAACTTACAAAATATCTTTATATGATACTTCTGCAGCCAACCACTGTCGCACCCGACTTATGTCCAACCCCACCGTAGTTGACCAAACCCTGTCATGCACAGATCACAACCACACATTCTTCTTTTTTTAACAATTTTTTTTTCAGTCCTGCGGGAGCAGAAGAAGTTGTGCTGGATTCCAGGGGGACTCCTTCAGGATCACACTAGGGCCCCCACTGTCGTGCTGGGCCACGACGAGCAAAAACATACTTTTTTTGTAATTTTGTCCATTTAGAGCATGGGTACCCACAAACTTTCTGTCGGGGACCAAAATTACAGTGTGGTTTGTGGCCGAGGGCTGCACCAGTAGGGGCAGGGTCAGTGGGGGCAGGGTCAGTGGGGGGCGGGGCTAGAGTAAAAATAAAATCAAACCTGTTTCAAAACATTAGACAATGTGACAATGCTATATTTCAAAAGCAGATGTAACTACAAAGAGCACATTTTGACAATATATTCTTATTAGCAGACAATAGCAATCTTAAGAGGCATTACATAGCTCCATACACACTTTGACCCCAATTCCATCAGTCTCTCTCAGCCAGTAAGTCTCTCCGTCAGTCAGTCTCTCTCTCTCTCTCTCTCTCTCTCTCTCTCTCTCTCTCTCTCTCTCTGTCTCTCTCTCTCTCTCTCTCTCTCTCTCTCTCTCTCTCTCTGTCTATCTCTCTCTGTCAGTCTCTCTCTCTCTCTCTCAGTCAGTCTCTCTCTATCTCAGTCAGTCTCTCTCTCAGTCAGTCTCTCTCTCTCTCAGTCAGTCTCTCTCTCTCTCAGTCAGTCTCTCTCTGTCAGTCTCTCTCTCTCTGTCAGTTTCTCTCTCTGTCAGTCGCTCTCTCTGTCAGTCGCTCTCTCTGTCAGTCTCTCTCCCAGTCTCTCTCTCGCTCAGTCAGTCTCTTTCTCAGTCAGTCTCTCTCTCTCTGTCAGTCTTTCTCTCTCAGTCAGTCTCTCTCTCTGTCAGTCTCTCTCTGTCAGTCTCTGTCTCTGTCAGTTGCTCTCTCTGTCAGTCGCTCTCCCTGTCAGTCTCTCACTCTGTCAGTCAGTCTCTCTCCCTCAGTCAGTCAGTCTCTCTCTCCCTCAGTCAGTCTCTCTCTCTCAGTCAGACTCTCCCTCTCAGTCAGACTCTCCCTCAGTCAGTCTCTCTCTCTCTTTTTAAATAGCAGTATTTCTCTACTATAAACAGACACGCAACAGAACCTAAAAAAATATTTTTAGATCAAACTACGGCGATATATGCACATAACTCACATGGATCGCCTGGCTACAGGGCTTTTGGTGGGATGAAAAACCTGGGGGTTCTCTCAAAGGGCCATGACCGATAAAATTAAGGGCATGGCTTAAAAACATGTAAACAAAAATCTGTGCCACCCTACTGGTATGTTGCTGTTTGTCATTGGATCCAGACATATCAGATACAACCAGTAACAATATACCTGCAACAAGTCAGGACTATTGACTTTGCCAATAGTTTTTAGTTGCATAAGATAAATAAGCAACGACTATGGCTTTGATGTATATAAATTATAATATTGAAAATGCTTCAGTTCTGAAAAGATGAGACTGTGATAGAACTAAAACCAGTCTATTTGAAATTACATCAAAATCTTTGAGCAATGATGCTGCTACTGAGATGAGATTTTTTTTGTTCACCCTGAGGGCGCTAATGGAGACCCCGATAGTTAGTTTCATAAGATAATTAAACAACAATTATGGCTTTGTTTTGAAGCTGCTGGCTTTTTTTCCTCGCAGCACATGTGAAGGCGCCAGCATCTTTAGAGTGTTTTGCCGGTTAACATCGTATTTCTTTTAGAATTTAGCATTCACTGATGTGTTGAGAATTTATGATGTGTGTTTAAACTTGGGGGGCCAACGATTTTAATATTAGCCTTTTAATCCTTGTGAGGCACATTTGTGGGTAGTTGCATCCAGGGTCTCTCCGGTCCACCACGGTCCCTTCCATGACCGATTGAGTGGAGAGAGGTAACCCATAACGAGAAGGACACTAAGCGGGCACCATCTTGGGAAGTTAGCGCACTAGTGATCCACCGCTGAGTCATTCAAAGGCACGTTAAACGCGGGCGCGCAGCGGAGCTGCTGGCTTCTTTTCATCGCAGCACACGTGAAGGCGGCAGCATCTTTAAAGTGTTTTGCCGGTTAACATCGTATTTCTTTTAGAATTTAGCATTCACTGATGTGTTGAGAATGTATGATGTGTGTTTAAACTTGGAGGGCCAACGATTTTAATATTAGCCTTTTAATCCTTGTGGGGTACATTTGTGGGTAGTTGCATCCAGGGTCTCTCCGGTCCACCACGGTCCCTTCCATGACTGATTGAGTGTAGAGAGGTAACCCATAACGAGAAGGACACTAAGCGGGCGCCATCTTGGGAAGTTAGCGCACTAGTGATCCACCGCTGAGTCATTCAAAGGCACGTTAATCGCGGGCGCGCAGCGGATGCGCGCAGCGGGTACGCCGCTGGCACGCCGATGGCACGCCTAAGGCAAGCCCGTCTGCGCCCGTCCGCGCCTGAACGCCGCCAGCAGCGAGCAACTCTCGATAATACCCTTAATCTTAATCAATGTCACCTCTAATTTACTCCAGGGAGAAGCTGTTGGAACTAGGGACAACTAGCCTCTGCTGGGAATGTGATGGTAGGTTCTGTCTGGACACTAAGGTCTTCAAAAACTGTCGCCCCTGTTGCCAATGGCTAGCTAGTCAACCCCTGAGGGCAGGTGGTCTTTGGAATAAGAATCGGCCCTTAGGGCGGCAAGCAACCATGAATATGACCCTGACGGAAGACATAAATAAAGCCATGGGGACAGAGGGCTCCTTCAAAGGGTTATACATTAATGCCAGATCTATACCCAAGCACGCCATAGAAATTTGGGATCTTTTGGAAGATTGTAAACCAGACATATGTTTCTTTACTGAGACGTGGTTACACACACATTCCGCCCCGTCTCTAGCCATTGCCTTTCCTTTGGACTATAAGGTATTAAGGTTGGACAGAATAGGAAAAATAGGTGGGGGGTTGGCCATTGCGTTCCGTTCTGTCTTAAATGTAAAAGTGTTGGACACAATATCGTCTCCCATGATGGAGCTGATGATTGTATCCATTGAACTGGCATATGGCCATAAAGCGACAGGAGCGGCAGTGTATCACCCTCCGGGGCAAAACAAGAAGGTCTTTTGTGCCTCTTTATTAGAAATTCTGGCCCCATATGTCCTGCAAACAAAGGATTTTTTCCTTCTAGGAGATTTTAATTTTCATTTTGATATGATTTTTAACACGGATACGGTTGATCTGTTGGCAGCCATGGAATCATTAGAGCTGTCGCCCAGAGTAGCTCGTCCAACCCATATAGCGGGCCATACGCTAGAGAATATTTTCACCAATATCCCTTGCTTGAATACTGAACCACCTCTAGTAGTGGGCTGGTCGGACCACATGGCCCTGAGTTTTTCTTTCTCGGCTCCTAAAGGTTTGGAAAAGCCACAAGGGCGGAAAGTTTTGCGTAGACAATGGAGGAAGGTCACACCTCAGAGGTTTAGTACAATATTTTCTCCTCCCCTGCTCAATGAGTGTCAGGACCTCAATATAGCCTTAGGCAAATTAGAGTCAGAGGTCATAAGGACTTTTGACAAGATCCCCCCGAACAAATCAGCTACAATATATGATAAAAAATGCCCCTCCCCCTAGTATTCGGACAGTTTAAAGACGCAGAAGGCTGCCTGTAGGGTCAAGGAACGAAAATAGAGGAAAACAAAAGCGGAGTCTGATAGATTTGCCTATAACATTGTTCATAGGATGTATCTCAACAATTGCAATATGGCAAGAAGATCATTCCTGGCCACTCGCATAGAGGGGGCAAAGGGTTCCTCTAAAGAACTCTTTAGGATTCTTAAGGAATTCACGGCCCCTAGTGTAACCAACTCTTACTGTCCTCCCACACAGGAATTCTGCGTTAAGCTCGCGACACATTTTAAAAACAAAATAGACATCATATATGACTCCTTTAAGCCATTACCAGATAACTGGGAAGAAAGTCAAAACACTGATACCTCTGTCGGTGAGACTTGAGACTTTCGCAACCATCACCAGGGAACAGGTGGTACCATTACTGAAAGGCATTAAGTCAGGCTCCCCGTCCGATATAGCCCCCCCCCCCTATGTGATGTCGGACTTAGCAATGGAGCTAGTAAACCATATAACAGAAGTTTGTAATCTGTCCATAGCTACATCTTCTTTTCCGGCTATATGGAAAAAGGCCTTCATTAAACCCCTGCCTAAGAAACCATCGTTAGACCGTGCCGATCTGCAGAATTACAGACCTATCTCGCTCCTCCCAGGCTGTTCGAAACTTATGGAAACTTTGATCAATCGCCAACTTTCAGATCATTTGGATCAGCACGGCCTTTTAGATCCCTCGTAGTCAGGTTTCCGTGCTGGTTACAGCACGGAGTCCGCACTGGTGGAGGTAGCAGATACCATCAGGCTCCTATTGGATGAAGGGACTCCGGCTGTGCTGGTCCTACTTGATCTGTCAGCTGCCTTTGACACCATCTCACACAGAATTCTGTTGAATAGACTGCGAGAGATAGGTGTCATTGGAGGGGCATGGGAGTGGCTGCGGAGTTTTTTATCGGACAGATCCCAATGTGTGCAGTTAGACCCTTTTGCCTCTCAGACCACAGTTGTGGACAAGGGGGTGCCTCAGGGTTCCATCTTAAGCCCCACATTGTTTAACATTTATGTGGCATCCCTGGCTACCATTGTAAAATCCTGTGTTTCCAAACCATCTCCTATGGGGACGACACTCAGGTGTTAATCCCCATAGAAAAGGACCACTTGGTGACCAGAGACAGATTTAAGAGCTGTATGATTAAAATCTCCGTATGGATGAAAAACAACTTCCTCCAACTTAATTCCAACAAGACAGAGATCCTACTGTTTGGTAAAGCAGAGGAACTGTGGACGGATGAATGGTGGCCGGAAGAACTTGGATCACCCCCTTCCCCTAAAAAATGGGTAAATAATCTGGGCATTGCAATAGACAATAATTTATCCATGGAACAACATGTTAAAATCTTATCAGGCAAATGTTTTGGCCTGATGCGTACCTTGAAGAACGTCTTTCCGTGGGTTCCTCTCTCTGCTAGAAGGGTTTTGATCCAGTCACTGCTAGTCAGTAGACTGGATTATGGGAATGCCCTCCTAGTGGGGGTGAGGGAGGATTTGTTGTCGAGGTTACAAGTCGTGCAAAACACGGTGGCTCACCTTGCCTTGAATAAACCTCCACTCACTCCATCCTTACCGCTATTGAGAGAACTGCATTGGCTGCCGATAAGAAAGAGGGCTCTCTTTAAACTTTTGTGCCTAGCTTTCAAGGCACGTGTCGGTCAGGGTTACGGCATATTTTACAAATAAGCTGGTATGTTACTCTCCGGCTCGTCGTTTAAGATCTAGCGGCCAAAAGCTTCTCCAAATGCCGAGAATCAGAAAAGTGAAGATGGGAGGGCGTGCCTTTTCCTATCTGGCACCCAAACACTGGAATCTGTTGCCCATAGATCTGCGCTCGTGCCCTAATCTAACCATCTTCAAGAAGCACCTAAAGACCTGGTTATTTAACTGAGTTGCTTGGGTCTCCGAAGCCTGCCTCCAAAGGCGCCGAGAGATCCCTTTGGGGATGATTCGTGCGCCATATAAATATAAATAATAATAATTTGTTGTATATAATATATAACATTGAAAATGCTTCAGTTCTGAAATTATGAAACTGTGATAGAACTTAAATGAGCCTATTTGGAATTTCATCAAAGGCTTTGTGCTGCTGTTGAGTTGAGATTTATCTAAGGGTGAAAATGGAGACCCAAGTGATTGCAAGTTGCAAAAGATAAATAAGCAAAAACTATGGATTTGTTGTATATAATATTGAAAATGCTTCAGGTCTGAAATGATGAGACTGTAAGAATTTAAACATGTGGATTTGAACTGACAAAGGCTTTCTGAGCAGTAGTGCTGCTATCGAGTTGATATATATTTATTCCACCCTGAAGGCAAAAATGGAGCCCCCGATAGCTACCCGTCTCAGCACCTGGTTTGAAGCACCTGGCCCACTAAAAGCCCTGCCTGTTAACTCCGGGAGAACAAACTTGCATAAAAAGTAAATTTAAGCTGATGATATAATCACAGTTGGTCACAGAATGCGGCAACAGCGCCCACTAAAAGCCCTGCCTGTTAACTCTGGGAGAACAAACTTGCATAAAAAGTCAATTTAAGCTGATGATTAAATCACAATTGGACACAGAATGCGGCAACAGTGCCAACTACTGTCGCATTCACTTAAATTAATATGCAAAACCACTCGCAATAAATAAGGGCAGATAAAGAAAGGCAGCAACTTGTGGGCCTTCTTTTAAAAGGCTCACCTGCCCTGACGCAAGCCTATGACCTCACAGTGGCAGATGAGGGCGGGGGCCGCAGGTGAGCATGCAAGACACTACTTGTGTGCGCATGCCCCTTTGACCTTTTCTCAGCAAATGCGGCCCACGAGGAATTACAACAGCAGTAATGGCGCCGAATCCCTGACTGCTGCTGTTTTCCATGGGGGCCGTAAGGGAAGGTCTGGTGGGCCACAAGGGAAGGTCTGGCCGGCCACAAGTGGGCCGCGGGCCGTACTATGAGTACCGCCGATTTAGAGGGTTCTTTTGGGACCCCCACCCTAAAAGGGCTCAGGGTATTCCTAATCTGTCCCATTCTATGTGTTTCTGTTTTATGTTTCAGGACTCTGGGACCTACAATAATTGAACAGATGTACACCAAAGTATGTATATTTGTATATAAGATAGGTAACTGTTAAGTGTGTAATATAAGCCTATATGGTATTGCCAGCGAGGGGTCCTGCGGATATTTCTAAATCATGATGCCAAAGGCTAAGTGGTTTATGTATGTCAAGTGAACCCAGAGATGGTAATAAAAGTCAATATTACATATGTAACTTGTTATGTATTTTATATTTTAAATGATTTATTCATTAATTTTGTACTCTTCTGAAGGATCTGAGAATTTGAACCCATCCGTTTAGTATTTATTGTTTGCTTGAGACTCCAGGTAAGCGTGTCATTGTTTCTCATGTGGTTAATGTGCTAATATTTAAAATGTCTTTTATGCAACAATGTGTACTATTATACATCAAATTTTAAACTCAATGTGCATTGTAAGGAAATTAAAACCATGCATTCTAAAGTGTGCTTTTCTTTTGTAGTACATTGATACTTTAGAATAGGTTTAACAAGACATATATGAAGATTGACAATAAAGGTGCAATGTGGGACAGCATCATTTTTTGCTGACCGGGTCCGGTCTTTACCATGTTTACTTTCACACACTATGCAGGTTTAATTGGAAGATAATTGCATCAAGACCGGGCTTGTAAATGTGATGGTGTCAATTGTGCGGATTCATTTTCTGAGAGCCGCACTGTCATTGTGCATTATCAGCACTAGTAGTCAATAAAGAGCATTTGAGTGGTTCTATGAAGTGCTGATGCTTATTGATGGTATGCATTTGAGTTATGCTGAAAAATGTTATTACTGTTGTCAAGGAAAGTTTGTGTGTCACGCTGGAAATATTGGTATTATGTGAGGAAACACTTTGTGACCTGCTGGTACTGTCTCAAAATTGGTATTCTAATACTACTTAGAAATGCTCATGCTCTCCCGTGATGTCTCCCCCCCCACTATTAAGAGATTTTAGCAACCCATTCAAAAAACCCTTCATACATCTTCAATATTTTCACAGCTTTTGCCCACACTTGATCCTAGAATTCTTGACTAAAATACGAGAAAAAGAAGAAACTTTGCAGTGTGATTAATGTCTACTACACAACCACTTCTTCAACAACCACCAGTCTGATTTGCAACCCCTTCACCTCACCAAACAGTTCCCTTAATATCCTCACTGAGCTACTTTATTATGATGTTGGTGGGCAGCTCCAGTCCTCTTTATCCTCTGTGTTATCTTTGCTATTGTCATGTAGTTCCTACCAATCCATAGGAACTGCACATTGTTCGGACAACATAAAATAAGGGCTTGGTGTCAAGACTGATTCCAGCAGGGGCATAACAAAACATGAGGGTGCCCCCCTTCAAGTTGTGCTGAAGGGGCCCCACACACTCTCATCAGTAGGGACTGAAGGGGTCCCCTCCAGTGGGATAAGCCTGGGGCCCCCCGCACCGCTGTGGCTGCGCGGGCCTGTGTTACGCCACTGAATTCCAGACACCCCCACAGGATATGTCGGCCTATAGACCAGTTAGCTCACAGTGCCACCGTAAGCCCCCGTAGCTTATTGGGGAGCGAATTGTTTCTGGCAACCACTGAACTTGACAACTCTGATTCCTCAGGCATGGTGGAAACAGTACAGAACATATACACAGTTGTGGATATGTAGATAGCCCTGTCGCCCCGTGGATAAAGATAGTGATGACATTGTTACATAGTAAAGAACAAGAGCTGGTACATAATGTTCATGGCTTTGTGATAATGTGCGAAGCTAGATGTAAAACATGTTTAGTTTTAGAGTAACTAATCCAACATTGTCGTGCGTGCAAATGTATGCAAAAGGTCACAGCATGGAAATCTTATTCGCGAGGACATTGTAAGAAATAAGCTGCTTCGTTACATGGGCCTAACCCGGGAATATACCACTATCACTGACCACACCACACTCTCAAAGTTCTGCAGACTATTATGGGAATCTGGAAAGTGGCACTGGAATAAATCAGCCTTTCGAAAAAAGCCTTAACCCAGGAATTAATCCTGGAAAAAACAGAGTTCACAGATACATCTTGTTGGGACAGAGAAAGGTGCCAAGAGAACTTTTAATTAATTTGTTCTGACTGTCTCCTGCAACTGGAAAATGTTCCCAACCACATGGGACATGGATATAGTGAGAGCCTACATCACTGGCATGTTGGGATGATGCATGTGGGGAGTGCATGACACAAGTGGCTGCAGTCACATAGGTTTTCATTTTGAATTTAGCCATAGTTTAGTGGTACCTTAGATGGGGGATTGGTGGGAGAGCCCAAGCAGCAGTTATGAATTGCAGTGTTTTTCCCCAGAACATTTCCAGGATCCATTTTAGTGTTCAGACAGATGAATGTTGAGGAAAGAAACATAGGGTGCCTTTGAACCTAGGGAGTTTCCCCCTGCCCTTTTCTGGCCCTGTGTTCTATAAAAGAAGCTTGCCTCACAGGTTAACAGGTAGAGAGTCTGCTGTCCATGTCTTTTGTTCTCTTGCTTTGGGTGACTACAAAGGGAGTCTCCGAGCGACCTCCTGCCTTCCTGCTCTCACTTGGAACAAAGGCCATTGCTGGACAGGTCTGCATGGATATAGCAACAGTGCAAAACTTGACAGAACTGGCTTACTGGAATACTCAAAGATTACCAGCAACTTAGGTATAAAGATGGAACAGAGGCTTCCAGTAGATGTACTAAGTTGTATTTTCTGAAGCCAAGGTCACCATACATGGGCTATAAAGAAACTCTTTGAGCTCCAGGTCTTCGCTCTCCATTACCAACTCCCCTTGCCAGGTTTGGGACCAAAAACTTGGGGACATTGCTCTGACCGGCCAGGACAGGATTAGTTGACTTTACCTTGAAAGAGAGAGCTCACCAACTGTACAAGAGGGATTCTGGAGGTGTCCCGACAGAAGGAAGATGCTGCTCGGAAGAACTGGAGGCCACCGAGGAGCCATGGTGGGACGCACCAACGGCATCCACCACAATACCAGGGAAGGACTTGCACCAGTCTGCAAAAGTAAGGTTCAGGAGTCTCCAAAATCTCCTCAAAGTGTGACCTGACCATGTACCCCCGCTGATGATGGGTATTGAGGAACTCAAGGCTATCTGAGTGCCGATGCTACAATGAAACTCCAAAAAGCCACAAAACACTAGAAGCAATCGGTCCACAGTTCACTGAGTAATGAAGGGGCCACTTGCCCTTTATTGGCTTGGGTATATACCTTACCCAAATTCTGACACTCTAGGTTGTGAACACTATGATAGTTCCCTTCCAGTATATTTTCAGAATTTGCTTTACTTTCAGTCCTATCAGTGTATATACTTTCGGGTGACCAGACGTTCCGGACTTGCCCAGACAGTCCCAGTTTTTCACTGGCAGTCCCGGCAGATTTAGGTAATTTTGGCTCATGTCCCGGTTTTTAGAGGGGGTCGACTGAAAACATTGAGAGGCTTTTTTGGGTGTTATAAAGCTGAGCTAATGAGCAGCTGTTATAAGTAATCAATGTAATTAATATGTATGATGTTGGTTGTAGAAATTACATTTTATTTATTTTCTTCATGCCTTTTCTGTGATTTTATGTTGGTGAGAACTGTCATTCTGCGCCATTGTTGATGAAAAATTGTAGTCCTTCTATTTTCCCAAAATGTCCCAGTTTTTGGTTCTCAAGATCTGGTCGCCCTAATATACTTGAAAGTGTGCAATTCCTTCTCTGTGCTTACTGTACTTGATTATGCACATGTTTATGCACCTGCCATCATGGCAGCTCTCTATGGGTGTTCAAAGCTAACATGGCTCTGAACTAGGTTGTATTAGGCTGTGATAGTTTTGAAATTAATGGGTAATTATGAGACTGCTTCCTCAATCATTCTGAGCAACATCCGAGGTGAATCAGCAGCTTTGGTCATTCGCCAGAGAGTGGCAGAGGTTCCTATTCAGTAAAGTGAACAGAAAAAAAAAACATCATTTCTGAAACTTAAACATCTGTGGGTCGTGATGGGCGTAGGAAGTGTGGGGGACGCGGGATATATACCCCCACCAGATTTTGTAGTTGGGGGGACACGGAGAACGAGAGTGGGACAGACGAGGGGACAAAAGAATGTCCTCTCCCCATTGGCACGTCAAAGCACTAGGGGCGGGCCATGGCCAAGTACTTGACCTGTGACCTTCTCTTTTGTTGTGCTGCAATTAAGCTCCAGGAATTTCTTCACACCTCCTCCTCGCTGCCACGCCACCGCGCTCTGGGTTCTCAAATCATTAAACTACATCTCAAAGACAAAGGGAAACATTACACCTGATTCTAAAAAGAATTAAAAGGTGAAACTGAACAAACGGACTGGATCTCTGTCAATGCAGGAGTCAAGCAAAGCTGGTCACGATATGAGGGACAATAAAACAATTAAAAAGTCAGATCAGGATCACTATTCAAAAATAGCAATTCTTCCTGTTCTTTTCAGGACGGTGACAGTAAACAGACAGAAAAAGGTGGACGGACTGAATAGCCTGGAAATGACGGCGATAGCAAGCAGAGAGGTCAATTAAGACAAGAAGCCAAGGTTAGAGAAAAGAAAGAAGGGAAAGGCCCTGACTCCAAGATATACTTTTAAAAGAAGAAAGTAGCTGGATTAGCTGAACAAAATGCCGTGGATACTTCTGCATAATGGGCCTCGGGCAATACTGCAATACCGCTCCTACACAGCATAGCAGAAGTGAATATAGAGTGCTTAAACTCTCCAGAGGTTACTGGAGGCGAAACCAAGTGAAGAATATATACAAGTTGAGACCTCAAAAAGGTATCTAAATAATTCAGACAGGTTTTATGATGTAAAAATACAAATTGAGTGTGACATATAGCGCACAGTTAAAGCAGTATTCTGGCTTCATTTATCTGATGTCTATGACATCATCTCTGCAGGGGAGAACTGGCCTCCAGTCTTTAATAGGAAGGCACCTCAGAGAGCCTTTTCCTCCCTAGTACGTGAAGACATTAGGGAAATCAATGCAAGAGAGTGGGCTATGAAACTAGCCTCATCATTGTATATACATCAAGCAGAATGGGATAAAAAATCATTTCTATATGTCATTCCTTTAAAGAATGAACCTCAAAAGCAGGCTTAATATCCTCTGAAGTCATTAGCAAAGCGCGACATGAAAGCCATATTAGATCAGATACAATATGAGGGCATTATAGCGCCTGGTAATTGAACAATGAATAACCCTCTTCTTCCATTATTAAACCCTGATGAATCATACAGAATAATCTTAGATTATAGGAATGTAAACACTCTTACACGTACCTATGTGGTTCAAAACAGTCACAGGCTTGGCACCGGACTGCCTTCAGAAGTGTGCTACTCTGCAACCTCCAAACACATTAAGAAAACTACAACCTTTGATAAGATTTCTTAATTTTGGGCAGACTTGCCACATAAAGCTGTGTGACTTAATCCCTTGTACACTATCATTTCTCCCACATTTTCTGCAAACAATGGATGGAAAAACATACAACTACCTTGCATGCCCTCCAAGCAGACATGCTAGAGACAACATATTTACAGACTTGGGATAACACAGTGAGCCTAGTCATTGTAATTGTACCAAGCACCCCGGGCTACACTTATCTAATTAACAATGGGGGCAGACAGCTCATATTGCTTAAAAATCACTCTTGTATTCAGCTGCTGAAGTACGCTTTGCTACAACAGTTCAGACAGGCATTTTGAAAAAGTGCGCGTTGGCGCAGGGAAAACTTATAATTGTGGTTTTTATCCCAGTCCTACACTGAAAGCGGCTACAAAAGCTAGCATTTCTAATGCTTGAGCTCTACACCTGAGATGAGTGCAATGGGCCTCTTCATCAAGTGCAGCTGATATAAAATTTTAATATGACCCAACTCTCCATACTCAAGAATTTCTGAAATGTACACAAAGCATACCACAGACTCCTGAAACATTACTTATTGAGAATTACAGAAGGGTCTTTTACACAGACGGTTCTCCACAGCATGCAATAGGCACTAAGCAGAAATATTCTGTAGCTTGCGCTGCAGTGCAATTAACTTTTACAGATGGGGAAATCCATCCATTACACACTCATACAAAAAGTTTAGGCGACAGCACTGCACAACTTGCAGAGATACATGTCTTGTTGCTCGCACGCCTGAAAGCTGACTCAAAGTTCCCAAACTAATAGTGTAAGACTCATCTTTCTGCGTGCAAAGTTACAATGTTGCTTTAGCACATTGGCACCAGAATAGATTCAAGGATTCAAAAGGGAAGTCTATAAGTAATAAACCCCTTTGGGAAAAAGTGGCAGTCTTAAAAGTTAAGCTACCTCAAGTCCATGTTGGACATATCGGGCCCATAAGAGAGAAGGCATTCTTTCTAAAGGGACAAACGGAACTGAAGCTGACTCAGCCACAAAGACAGCGGTGCAAACTTTCAAATTAGCAGCAGTAACAAGGTCTCAAAAAAGATGGACACAGATATACTGGCGGCTGTACAAGCCTCAACTAAATGTGAAAAACCCCAAAGCGTGTTCCCTGTAAATACTCCTACCCCCAAGTTCAGACAATACAACGTTGACTTCTATACCAGGTGTGGGAGATATAATAATACCTAATTGGTAAATGAAAATAGATATAATCAAAGCAGCTCTTGAAGGATTTGCATCTCCGGCATGCGCTGACAGAATTGCTATTGTGTGAATGCTACAGCTTAGATACTGGTGGCGGTATTTACCTAAACAAACCAAAGACTATGAGTGGCAATGAAACATTTGTCAGCAGATTAAACACCATTCAAAGACCAGCAAAGACTCCTTTGAGTATCTCAAACCGCATTTTTGGCATGGTTTATTTGGATCACACTAGTCCACTCTTATCGAGTAATACATATAAATATATATTAGTTGCAATCGATTCATGCTCCAGATTTCTATTGGTCTGGCCACAAAAGAATGCAGCAGTAAAAAACTTCCAGTGCCTTGGACCAATGGGGCAATCCACACATCTCATTCAGCCAATGGTCCAGTGTTTGCCTCTAAGGCTTGCAGGGATTCTACATCTGCGCTGGGACTGCACCTGCGAATATAGGTGTTTACATCGCATGCGTTTACAATGCATGCAATTACAACAAGGTCGTTACAACGGTCACGTTGTTACATCGCAGTACCATTACAACGCAAGTCGTTACAACGACTTGCTGTAGGGGGCGCGCTGGACTTAGGAATAGTATAATTTACTATTCCAACTCTAGTGTGTGCAACAGTTGGGAAGGTGTTGGAATAGTAAATTATACTATTCCTTAGTTTAGAGCGCCCCCTACAGCAAGTCAAAGTAGGGACTTGCGTTGTAATGGTACTGCGATGTAACAACGCGGTCCCTGTAATGACTGCATTGTAATTGCATGCATTGTAATGCATGCAATGTGATGGCTGATTCCCATGCCTGCATTACTCTGAGCCATATCACGCAGAGAGTAAAGGCATCAGTGAGACGGCAAACAGCACACTCAAACAAGCCTAAACTGCTAGGGAATTAAGTTCAGCACTTAGCTGGTTACATTACCTATATTATGTCTAATGGCATTAAAATACCTGCCTAGAAAAGTGCTGTATGGACGTACATCATATGAGCTACTATTTGGAGTATCAATGTATGTACCAGACCTTGATAATCCTAAAAAGATGGCAGAAAAACAACAGACTCACCTGGAGCACCACTGATCTGTCTTGCAGAATATCCAAAAGGCCAGAGACAAGCTGTGTAATATGAAGCATTCAGATTCAGCCACTAAAGAAATGTTCTTTGAAGGTGCTCATGGGTGTATTCCTAAAGTAGATGATCTACTTCAAGAATAACAATAAACAATAAACCAGTGTATTGGCAATCCTACATTCCACCCATTCCAGGTCTTGAGATACAAGGCATGCAAACTGTACTTTTGCCTCCTTTGCCTGGTTTGAAAGCAAAAAGATGCCCGAAGTGGGTAGGATTGGCAATGGGAACTCACTATCTCATGCCAGGCATACATATGGCCCCTCCAGGCACCCATTTCAGAATACTCCTAGACCTGAGGAAGATTAGAAGAGGACTCAGGGCCGGTTCTAGGTCGGTGCAATCAGTGTCACCGCACCAGGCACTGACTTGGGGTGGGGGCGTCACTTTTGACAGTATATTCTCATTTTAAATGCACCTGCTGCCGCATTCCTGGCCTTCAGCAATTATCAGACATCAATTAAAATGCCAAGACAAATCCCGTGATTAACCGTCTTCCTGGAAAGAGACCGGAGGTTTGTCTAGTAGAAGTTTTGATTCATCCTAAGGTAGTGCAGAGGGTTAAAATGTCTGCTGCTAAGAATGTGTACCATGCAGATAAAGTGCATATAATGGAAATAGGTCAGTGGGCTACTGCTTCTGTAAGAGAGCTCCTTTTGTTACTTGTCGTTTTTTAAGTCAAAATCCTAATATAGATCATTGAGCTATTAACTGTCATCAAAGAGCTGCATGCAAACTGCAAGGTATATGTTAGCGCTATATATTTTTTTTTTTTACCCAATCTTTTATTATCCTAATCTTGCCAAAAGGGTTCATTTGGGTGGAACACAATTCTAATTTTTAAAGAGAACCCCCAACAATGATGTTATGTTTTAAATTCTGAATTTGTGCTTTTCCAGAATAAGGACTCTTAAACTATATTGCCTACCAGTATCGATGACATGTTACTCCTACAATACACCACACCTTGTAGTCCTGTCTGATGTAACATTTCCTATATACTGATTTACACACATATGATTGTCTCTGTGTAATGTGTGTGTGATGTAAAGTGCTCTGACACCTTACACTGGTATGAGTGGTCCCATAAAACTAAATGAATCTAACTGACAGTGGTTATGGATACTCAAGGGGCACTGTTAAAGGGTGCTAGTGAGGGAATCTATGGCAGAGGGTGTCAGTGAGAGGGCAACAAAACATTGTCGCACAGGGCTTCGCCAGTGTTAAAGCTGGCCCTGAGAGGACTGAACGTGCTGTCTGCAATTTGAGAAGAGCCCAGATGGACTGGACCTGCTTCTCTTGTGCCCAGAACAAAGAAGTGGGCTCCAAGGACCATAAGGCTAACCTCCTGTTCAAGCTACAGGAACACAATAAGCTTCAAGAGGCCTTTCCTGCAACTGCTCAGCTGACCAGTCGCACCCGGAATGGACACTGAGTTTGGCCTCTACCTAATGCCCTGTGAATCTATCAGCGCCTCACCTGGGGTCCTGGGGTGGGGGCAAGATTTTTAATTGACCCCTGTAGTAGATTGGGAGTAAAAGGACTCATTTAAATGGTAAAATATTTGACCAGGACGAACATGGTTCGAGTATCCAACCTGCGCTCCATCACGTTCAGCGTCAAATTGCACCTAGATCCCAGTCTACCGTGACCATTGACTATCATTGGCAATTAATACTTCTTGGCGCTATTCCTACTTAAAACTTTAAAAATTCATATCTCATGTTCCCCATATCGGATTTTTGTCATTTTATTTTTTACATTTCTCTCAATGCTTCTAATTTCATTTTGGATTTTTTGTGTTTTGCACTTCGCCTTTATTACTGTTTTGGTACTGCAGAAATACTTGACACATTGCCCTACGTTAAGACTGTCTGCTCTGTGCCACAGCTACCTGGACACTGATCTCAGGTTAATTTAGTGAATTTACCTTTAGCTTGTTTTCATCTCTGTCAAGGACTGTAATTATTACTTGTGGTGGGTAGTTATACCCTGCCCAAATAATAATCCAATTTCTTACAATTTACCATTACCACACCTATCTGTTACCATCTATATTAGAACATTCCCAAACACGCTCTCAATTGTATGTGAACCCTAAAGGGAAAAAGAGGTCCAGGCAAAGAATCTCTGCTTGAATGTAGCCCCTTGGCACTAAAGATCATTTACAATTCTGGGTGAAGTTCCATCCTGAGACCCCTCTTTTCTCTATGTCTGTTACTTAGAAGTTGAAAAGAGACTTCGATTCCTTCATTTAGCAGTACCCTGATGATGTGAGGTCCCTATCATGTTCTTGTAGATATACACTGTTTACCAGATGCGTGATCAGCATCGAAAAAACAAGTCTAAGACCGGAAATCCTAAAATTAGATTATGTGGTGCGCTAAACTAACTGTTTAACACACACAATGTAAACTTAAATGTTTCTAACTGTGGCCCTCAGGTGTAGACCCAGAGAGTTGAGCGTGAGGATGAAAGAGAGGTCAGGGGTAAGCAGGCAAGAAGAATCATTTGTAATATCAGAAAGTGCTCAAGCCTTAATGAGAGCAAGGGAGTGTCATATGATTTGAAGGGTCGAAGCTATCAAAGGTGCAGCAGGTGCAGTGACACCAGGGTGTGGGGGTCATAGGGACCCTTGCACATCCTTTATGGATATATTTCAGTACCCAGCCAGGGTGTGAGGGGCCCACTTTGCTTCCTTTCATTAGCTTGTTGTCATCAATGCTATGCCACTGATTGTGATATTGTGTTGATTCCTTGCACCGTGCATTCCGTACCCTGAGTCATCTCAAGGCACTGTTCCCAGCAGGACACTCAGAGAACACATTTTAGACAAGGGGATTCACTTGATTTCCGTCCAAAACGTAAGCATCCTTTTTGTTGAGAGCCCTTGAATCCTCTAAGCCATAGGAACCTGCACTATATTATTTGCCAACGCTATTGTGGACCTCATACCCCTGCTGATAGACACTGCAGAAGCTTTCTTTCCTTGTCCTGCAAATCCAAAAGTAATAAGGACGTTTTCACTTTCTGAAGGAAGAGGATTGTTCCAAGTATATCAACAAAGCCCTCTTCACATCCAACAGATGGCAGTCAGCATTATGAAGAGAAGGTGATATCGGTGGGACAATGAGAGAACAATTTCTTGCTCCCTATGAAAAGATGAAGACAGCATTGGAAGAAAAGAAGGATCTAACAGAGGATACCCTATCTTATTTGATCACTGAAAAGGGTTCCCTAATTAACAGAGCTGTTAACTCTTAAATTCTCCTGGCTGAGGTGATAGCCACCAAAAATACCACTTTCATAGAAAGAAATATAATGTCCACCAAGGGAGGTGCTTCAAAAGGGTGACCCATTAAGGATCTCAGAATCAAAGGTAAATCCCGTAAGTGAACATCAAGCCTGAACACTGGACGGGTCAAAGAGAAGCTATTTAATAGCCTGGGCACCAAATCTTCTATCTCGTTCAACCTTTCCCAAGAACTTCTAAATGTCCTGATCACTGTACATTGGTCCCTTAAAGCTGAAACAGATATGTTGTATTCAAAACCATCCCATAGAAATTGGAACATTGCAACTGAATAACATTCTATTGGGGACAAGGAATATAAAGTGCATTACCTATGAACGTTTCCCCAATGCCTTGTATATGACGTTAATGTCAAAGGACGACAAGACTCCTGAATAGCAATAGCTAAATGCCTTCGTATTCTTCTCTTCTGCATCCCCCTTCTGTCAGCTCTGTGGAAGAAGAGTTACAGATGATGTCAGAGGAGATCAGTGCAGAGGAAGGATCCAATGAGGTTGAGTCCCCAACGATTTACAAATAAGGAACCATGACCTTCTGGGCCAAAAAGGGACTTCCAAGGTTTGCTCCCTGTTTGTCTCTGAAATCTCACTAATAGCTTTGGAGTTAGCGGTAAGGAGTGAAAGTCGTACAGTAGTTTGTGTGGCCATGCCGCTGAAAGAGCATCCACCATCCAAAATCCCTTTTCTATCCCATTGAGCAAAACCGGGAAACCTGAGCATTGTAAAGGGATGCAAAGGAGATATAGGAACAGTTTTCCCAATTGTTTGCATATCTCCTGAAAGACCCTCATGTTCGGGGACAATTCCTGGAAATATCTGACTCACATTGTCTGCCTGGTCACTGTTCCTACCTCTTATGTGAACTACAGCTATCGACAGGACATGCTCCTCCCCCCATGTCTTCCAAATAAACTGGAGCAACCCAAATGTCCATGCGAACCGGGGAATACATAAAAGGAACAGCGACAATGGTTCACACAGAACACATTCTGCACAAAATATTTGGGTAAAAACAGCAAAAATAACTGCAGCCATTGTAGTATAGTGCCATAGCAATTCAGACAGTAGGTTTCCAGTGAAACAGTGTAGATTTATTTACATCATAAATTGCATAATTCGCATTATGAAGTCAATGTTTAAACAAAATAAGTGCAAAGTGAACCCCACGTGAGCAACAACCAAACATATAGGTGAAACAAGTGCTGAAAATCGTAGGCAAGTATGGTATGCAAACAACCACGCAGTGAAGTCCTATTAGATGAGGCACACAGTTGCCTAGCCACACAACTGCTGTGACATATCAGGAGGTTTGTTTGCAAACAGTGTCGATGGAGTTTCAAGCCATCAAGAGGTACGAGGGTCTCATCAAGACTAAATGAAAGCCGGGAGTACTGGAGACTTGAAGCGAATTAAAAAAGCAACCACTCCGTGAGTTACTGTGCATAAAGTGCTCAAAAACACCAAGTAAGTACAGAAAACTATACTCATGGGTGCGATACCCATGAAAGGAATAAATAGCCGAGGGAGAGCCAAGATGAGTGGGGCAAGGATTAAGCAGCCCAAGTAAACGCCACAATCGGAGACGAACTGGGAAGTGGTTAGCAAGCTACTGGGTTCAATGGTCTTGACTTCAGGTCCCCTTGATTGTTTGTGTACAACATTAATACCAAGCTGTATGATCTGCCTATGAGGGCATGCCCAGAAATCCCATTCTGAAAGTGCAGCATTGCCCTCTGTGCAGCAGGCAGCCACCTCCAGTTGAATGATCGACGGCTCTCCAGCCTCAACCCCTTTGCCTGATCAGACTTGAAAACCTGCGTTGTTTCTCATTTGAAGAAGATTTTGTCCAGAGTCTAGCCTAATGGAGGTTCTGGTTGTAGAGGAATCAATTCGAACAAAGGCTGGCTCAGCCACCAAAAAAGCTCTTGCCATATCTCCTGAGACACAGACACTTGCATGTTGAAGATGATGGTCCTATGGTGAGTGAAGATGGAACAGTGGACTTCGATGAAGCCTTGCCCAAGGCTCCATAAACATTGCTTACACTATATGACCAGGGCTCTCAACCATTCTGTCTCTGAAGCTGAATGCTGCTGTATAATCTTTAGAAGTGCTCTACTCAGGGATTCTGCTCTTGAAGGAGGAAGAAAGACCCTGCTGAGATTGGTTTGGAATTTTGCTCCAATAAATATTAGGATTTGAGAGGGTAATAGATGACATTTCGGAATGTTCAGTACGAATCCGTGTTGCTCCATAGTGATGCATACTGCTTCCAATCCTTTCAATGCTTGATCTATGGAGAAGCCAGTTGTTGAGATAAGGGTGCTGTTACATCCCTTACAACACGCTTGGTGCACAATCAGCAGTCCGTTTAAGAAGATAGAACTAGGAGTGTGTTGATACTGCACTGGCATCTCTTCATGACTGGTATCCAGTGGAGTTTCCTGAGTTGGGGGGTGATGTGAACCCGTCTAGGGAGGTCGAGGATGAGTCTGACTGATGTGTTCTGGATAGTGTGGAGGTTCGTCATGAGTTTGGCGGTCATTCCTCCGTAGATTTTTAATGGATGGACCATGACGTGCTACAATAACCATAGACAGATTCAATGCCATGCTTGGCTTGGAGTCTTTGGTCTTTGGTCTCCTGGATCCTCGCCCCCTGGCTACTTCCTGTGTGTAGACCTTGAAGGTTGTAGGCTGCATTGTTGTCTGCTGATCCGCTTTCCGATTTCCGGATCTCTTGTCGTTCCTGCTGCGGTATCCAACGCGCTAGGTGCGGGAACCTTACAGGGCTTTTTATAGCCTTGTTATTTTTGCCAGCCATTCTGAGTGCACAGTTCCTGTGCACTGCCTCTGATTTTTCCTCACTTTTGACAGGATTTACGGCATCTTGTTTTCGGCCACTCTGCTTTCCTGCCATATTGCTCTTCACACATGGAGCTGAACCGCTTGTAGCGGTGGAACTCTTGCCTTTCGTGGTGAGAATGCCTTTTCTGCTCTGGGACCCCTGGAGTTCTATGATGCAGAAAACAAAAAGGTCAGTGCACTGATGAATAGGTCCATGGACTTTATGAATGCCACATTTGTGACTGTGAGTCAATTTTTAAATCTTTTGTTTGTGTAGTCACGTTATATTTTTTGGGAGGAGCCTTAATTCCTGGTTATTTTTGTATCCCGTGAATAGTGTCAGCTCGCTTTTTAAGGAGAGGACTAGTCAGGGGCTCCTGACACTCCTCCCATAGATGCCTGCCGGAAACTTTATAGTTGGTGAGTTAAGAAGAATCTAACACAAAGACATAACCAGTGTGGATGGGTTAAGAAGGCATACATATGCCACCTAATTGGTTTCTTTCTTGTCTCATTATACATAATATCTGCTAAAGGGGATTTCCTGAACAACCTGGTGCTGGTTCTGAACGTGTTCTCGTCAAGTGTGGTCCTCCACTTACCTCCTCCATTCTCCCCAGGGACGGTTACCAGCCACACTTTTTGTTTCATGTATAATATTGGGTTCGGACCGGTTCTGGGGGATATTGGTTGGGCCATCTTTACTCCCGTAATTGTGGATGCTCAGGTTAGTGGGCCCTTGACAGGTACAACTTCCAGACCTGCAGATGTAAAAATGTAACCACTAGGGCTGAATCTGTAAACACCTACAGAGCGGATTTTTTTCTATTTTATTTACAGGGAGAAGATCACAGCAACTCATCTGAACAAATGGCTGATGCCCAGTTGTGACTTTCAGTAGTGGCTGCTACCAAACGGGCGTGGGGGTGTGGGGAGCGGTGGGAGGGGCGAGATAATAAAAAATTAACATGCAAAGTGTCCATGAATGTTTGGCCGGCTCACTTAGGAGGGTGCCACCACTCCTCCCCCAGCCTCTAAACAGCCCCGCCCCCAAATAACGGAGCCAGTATGTTTAAATAAAATTATGATAACGTCAGGTTATTATAATTTTATTTTTTCATTTTTTTTTGCTCACTCAGTGAGCAGTGGGGTGACACTCCTCCACCTTAGCGGAGGAGCCACCAATGGTGATCTTTGCACTATGCCATTGACAGAAACTGATTCTTAAAAATCTTAAAATCGGAAAGTAACAAAATCACACAATCGAACTATATGTAAGATGTACATAGAATGTATTGCCTGCTTACTTCTAACACTCACTCTCGCTTTAATTAGTTTGAATGGTGGTATGTGCATTTTAATTAATGCCTGCAAAGTGTAGCGAGGTTGACAAACTGCACTTCTCAAGGAATGCAAACTTTGTCTAATGTGCAATAATTTGCCTGAGGATGCCAAATCCTCGCAAAAAAAACCTTTTGAGGAAGACTTTTCACAACAAAACATTCCGTATAATTGAGTTCTAACACTAAACATTGATTTTGCAGGGATTTCCTCTGGCAAAAACTACTTGTGGGATTTTGTTCTTCACAAGTTTTGCAAATCTTCACAACCCTTGTAATAATTGTGGAATTTGAATGTTCACAAAATTTGCGAAGGGAAATTTTGAAATAGTTCGCAGAGCACAACAGGGTCCTAATCAATCTGTAAATATTCTCGTGCTCTATTTTAGTCTGTAAAACTTACAAACAAATAAATCTATTCGCACTGGTTCTATCAGCATCCCACATTCACAACTTGAGTCACTTACCCTACACATTCACAATTGTTCTCACACTCCCAGGCAAAAATAAAGAAAACCATCTTCAGACAAACCTCTACAAATAATCTGTCTTGTTTCTCCAAAATTATTCACCCCGAGTTAGAGGGGAGGCAGGGACGGCCTTTGGCGTGGGCGGGATGGGCCCAAGCCAGGGGCGCCAGCTTTCACAGGGGCACACAGGTGCCCAGCTGGTGTAGCCCACACTGAATAAATGAAAGTGTGCACAAAGTTAAGATCATGTGCGCAGGTACATTTGGTCATTATCAGAGGGACCTCGCACATTGTGTTACATTACAAATTAAATCAATAGAGCTGTGGTGCGGAGTGAAGGGAAATCCAGTGGCGGCTGCCACTAACAAAAAGTGGTGAGGGGGGGGGGGGGGTGGGGGGGGGGTGAGCACAGGAGGGGGAGCCTGGGGGGAGTTTAATGATAGTAATTTTAAAATGGAAAGTTAAACTTACCTCAAGCTGCCGGCCGTCTCCCGCGTCGCGCCTCTGTGTTCTTTTTTCTGGTCGCCTCAGAGACTCCCTGTGCAATTCCAGCGCCGCTCGCATGCTATGAGGGCAGCACGGGGATTGGCCTGAGTGGGCTGGTTTGATACTCCGCTCAAGACAGGGAGTCTGTGCTGTTTCTCTAACTCAACTGTTCAATACAGCCGGGCTGGAGAAACATAAGTGCGCATGTGTGTTTGGCCAGCCTGAGACGGCTGGCCAAACACACATGCACACTTAGAAGTGCACAACCAGCCCTCCTCCCCCTCCCACGGACCCAGCCCGCCCCTTCCTACGCTCACTGGCTCAGCCAGCAACAGAGAAATAAAACAATGATAGTGTATCGTTTTATTTTTCAGCTGCTGGCTCTGAGCCAGTGGGGCGACGCTCCTCCGCCATTGCGGAGGAGCCGCCCGTGGGGAAATCCCTTATTAAAGGACAGTTTACTCTGGATTTTCCTTCTCTTACCACCACAGCTGCAACTGGAATGTCACAGAAATCCTGCAGGATGTCAGGAGCCGTCTCCATCGGGTCAGACAGAGCACAGGAGTCGTCCACCAAGGGGAACGACAAACATAGTAGCTTTCCCTCTTGGGCTATCCTGCTATAGCGCGCACCTGCCCCATCCCCCACCTCTACAGGACCCGTCAGAAAAGGGCCTTCAATCTTCAGAGAAAAGGCCATTATTTGTGAATCTCCTCTTTGCTGCGATCGTGACCCTTGGGCCTGCCGCCAGTACTTTCCAAAATCATTGGTAAGGGGTTGGAATAGGATCTGGGAATTATATTGAAATAGAATATTATTTAAAATAGTCTGTAGTCATTTTTAGGTCTCGTGCCCAGCGTAGCAGTGCGCAGCACTGCTTGCGCAGCGAGAGTCCTTTTGTCCGGGGTTCAGAAATCGAGCTTTAAATTGCACACACTTGTGCGTGTGTTTTTACTTTCCTGTCCTGCTATTGGCCTTGGCGTGCGTGTTTGTTACTTAGACTGCACGCAATAGGCCAAAGGCAGGTGCATTGCTCCGCCCATGGCCTATTGGTGTCTATTACATGCACCAAAGGCCATGTGGTTTCAATTATCATGCCCAGACACGGGCGCTATAATTGAAACCACATGGCTCGCTGTGAGGCGCGTGCGCGCACCACTCGCGGGCATGTTTGTTTTGGATCCATTTCACAGGGAAGCAGTGCCGGCACCGGTTCCTGACCTGGCAAAAGCTGCAGCAGGTAAGCGGTGCTGGCGGTCTTTGTGCTCAGTGTTGCATCTGAAGGACTGTTTTCAGGAAGTCTGCGTGCTCTGTGTCACTGATTAGGAGATGTTCTTGTTGTTAATGACAACGTAGTCGCTCGTTTAGTTTATCGGCATTTCCTGTTAACTGGGGCTTTATCTAGAAATTGCTTTACCCAGTCTTTATTAGAAGTTAACCCCTGGAGCCCTGGAACACAAAGTGAAGAAACCGGATGTCAGAGTTCCCGCTTGGGGAAACGGAAACAAAGAGTTTTAGGTGGCAGTGTACTGCCCTTGGCCCATTTTATCACTTATTTCAATTAAATGTAATTATTCGAAGAGCAAAGTAATTTGTTGACTCGACTAACAGTGCCTAGCCTTGAAAGAACACCGGGGCAATAAAGTAGATTCCCAGTTGCAGACAACAGTTCCGAGATGAAACATTGTCGAAAGTTATATGTTTCACAGAGGTAGTGACCCATCTTTACAAAGGTATGAACAGGAGTTGGTTCTGAAAGCACTACCTACCCAACAACAGTGTGGGTAGATCAGCGTCTGGGTTTTAACCCGTATCCTGTCAGACTTAAATTTATAAGACATTATTCCAGTGCTTAATTTGTAACAAAGTAAGTGTCAGGGAAGAAGGGGGGACCCAGGCTATTGTTCTAAGGTTCACAACTCATGCTTAAATATGTTTCTTGAAGCACATTTCGGGTATGGACGCAGAGCAGACCAGGTGGATAAACAGGTAAAAGGGCCTGACATATGTGAGGGTAGATTTGGTCCTAAAAGGTTGTATTTGTGTTTACCATGTTGTTATTCTATATAAAAGTGCGTGAGTACAGGGAGACTCTCCCGCTCGCACTCCAGTTCCAGAGAAATTCACATTGAAACTTGGTAAGCGATATTCTTTGTATTCCATCTTCCCTGACCCACACCTCTTTTGGTTTGGGTGGTGTGGAAGTGTGGTGATGATCTGCCCGTTAGCACTACAATAATTGTGGGCTGTAAGAGATTCAGCACTAGGAATTTTGATGTTTTTTACAAGAATACACAGACATTGAGTATTGAACCATGCACTGATGGGTTCTGACTTGGTGTTGAGCTGTATCATGTGTGTGTATGGAAAAACGCATTGGTTGCATTCATTTAGGTTTTTTGTCATTTCTGGATCATTCGCAGTTGGTTACTTAGGAAGTGGCCAGTAAGGTCATTATATTTTGGATGAATGTATCCCCCTCCCCCTTAGCTAAAACTATATGGTAGAGGTGGATAAGTAAGGAGTACTCCAGAGGAAGGCCGAATGACCCAGTTGGGCAATTGAGAACTGCCGAAACATGTCAGCAAAAGAACAGATAAGAGGAGTGAAAGGACACTAATACCCCCATTTCATCACCAGCACTGATTTTTAATCCTATCCAGGGAGCCCAATAATAAAGAGAGTCAAGGACGTCCCAGAGGTAGTTTTAATCACGTTTTTGTTGTGCAGAGTAAATCCCTTAATATGTGTGTATTGTCTCTCAGAAATCCCTTTGCTTGATCCCTGACATTGGTCTGCGCAGAGATGTTATAGTATGCCCAATGATTAAACATTCCACTATTAGTGGGTGAAGGCATTTTTAAAGAACCTTGCGTTTTTCCTATGTGACATTCTCGATTCTATAAAATCCTCCTTTCCTCTTTGGTGTGTATACGTAAGGTTGTCAACAAAGGGAGGATGGAAAAGGAGAAGTACCTCTCTCCCCTATTATGTGTGTATGAATTTGTGTCTATAGTAACAAGCATTTGTGTGTTCATAATGAAAATCTGTTTTGTCTTCAGTTTTTGAAAGATGATGCATGGGAAGATTGATTGTGTGTTAGATATGAGGGTGATAGCTGTTCTGTGAACCAAGAAGCTGTACTCATGTTTTGTATTTATTTGTTGGCAGCCATAGCATGTCGAACAGAAATGCATTTGTTGTCAGGGTAATCTTTGTTTGATGTTTTTAGTGTTTGAAGGACTTACAATGATGGCATAGACAAGTAAAAATAAGAAAAAGTATATAACAAGCATTTGCAATGGAATAGGTCTCGCATTTATGCGAGTTTGAGCTATTGACATTGCAAATAACAATGCCTTTTTTTTGTTTTCGTTTTTAAAACATAAATAAAAGGCATTGTCATTTACAATGCCAATAGCTAAATCTCGCGTAAATGCGAGACCTATTGCATTGCAAATGCTTGTTAACATTGCTTTTCTACCTTTGTTTACCTTATCAGCCAGGGAGAGTGCCTTAAAGGGGTCGGTACTCACAGCTACTAAAGTAGCAGCACCTCTACAATTTCTCCTCTTGAGAACAGGAACGTTTCTGTGCAAAGGAGAGTACGGGTCCTTATAGGAACAGCAGGGCAGGCTTGGGTATGTGCAGCAGCGCAGGTACGGCTCTTCCGCTGCAGACATGTTGTGTCAGAGTGAAGTACATATATGGAGCACTTTTAAAAATCAAAGCATTAGCTCTGCAGCTGATGAATCCTTCAGGAGAGCTCATTTATATTAACTAAGGAGGGCGGGAAGGGGCCTGAGTCCTCTCAGTACCGTTGCAGGGCCAAATTGCCCCGACACAGTGATTAGTTAATAGGCTGTATTAATATTTGAACGCACAGTCATTAGGTTTACAGCTATTCTAGTTGTCAGTAGCTGAGGCGGTTGTTTGGATGCCGCAGCTAGTTGAAAGCACCATGTGAAATATTCAACGTACTGCAGGTGACGAGTTTGAATCCTGGCGAAGCAGATTTGGCTTTTCATCCATCCCATGTTGGGAAAGTAAAATCTGAGCAGTAGTATCTGGTATTAAAGGCATTCAAGTGCAACATGAAAACCTACATACAGACAAAAATGCAGTTTGGTTTCTCAACAATGACTGTAAACAATTGCCAGCTTGCAGGAAGTGGGAGTTTCTCACAGAGCATGTCAGTGGGTGATAAAGGTGTTGATACCAAATGCATATCCAATCCTTGGCCTCTCAGCAGAGATCAATGGTCACTTATGTGCAGGGCTGCTGGATTTATGCCGCAGGGAAGGACAAAGTTATGTGGCCAGGTCGACTAAATTATGCAGCAAGAGAAAGCAAATGAGCAATGAACTGTAGCACATTGTGTGATAGTTTTACTTCATGAATTTGTCATTAACACACCTGGGAGTACTGTCTGACAAAAGATTTCACCTCATTGGAACCAGAGTAACAACAAAATAACTGAAAGATGACCAGTCAACCTTTGCAAAGGGCCCTTCACTGCACAGGAACAGTTCAACATGTATTTAGTAGGTTTTGATCCGAGTGAGCTAGAAACATTTATTTTTTGTTGCGCTATGCAGATTATGCAGCAGATGATGTTTATGTGGCAAATCAACATCATTCTTGAACATCTTTGCAGATCTCGCAGCTGCTTTTATATGTGTAGACATTTGTACAGGTAAGTTGATGGTACGTATTTTTCTGCAAAACAATTGGGGGTCGTGGAGCCCCAAATTTGATTTGACCAAGGGCACTCTCTGAGCAAAGCCTACACCTGGGGGAGGGCGCATGATAATAGAGAAAAGTAGGTACAGACAGCAACAGCCCTGCACCTATAGTCAAATACTTTTAGTAAATAACACAGATTTCCAGCCACCTTCAGGCAGCAGTGAGTGTAATTCTACAAGAGGTTCGTAATGGAATGGCTAATTTACTGTACTGGCTGCAACCAGGTCAGGTTGAGGAACCAAAGTAGCCCTGACAAAAGTACTCAGTCCAGGCCCACACCACTCCTTTCTTCCCCTGGCTCTATTGCTTTCTCTCTCCTTCCATCTATTCATTCTCTTGCCTCTCTTCTCTCGCTCCACCCCCTCCCTCTCTCTCTTTCTATCCTAAAGCCTCTGCTGTGTCTACTGCAACTGCCCCAGGAGGCATGGAGAAAGTGGCAGAGGTGCCAGCAGTGGCCTGGGGTTTCAGAACCAGTCTCAAGTAGCACAAGTTTCCCAGAGATATGACCATGAATTAAATGACCAGTTGGCTCTGGCTGCAACATTCTTTCCCTTTCTTCAGATGATGCTCCCAGAACTCACCAGAGATTGTAATCTTTTTGGCTAAATGGAACAGCTGACCAAATGGTTTGTCCACTGATAAGGATAGCAAATTCATGATGGTATCATAGAAGAAGAATTAAAATGGGTTAGATGTTATCAAATCCATATTCTCCAGAAAGGACCTGGGCCTGGCCACACTTCTGAAATCTGTGGGAGTAAGTATATGATAAATGTATGTAGTCGGGTTTCGTTTACCATCCATCCATCAATCAAATCTATCAAATCCAGACAATCCCGAACACCACCCTCCATGGCACACCCATCTACCGACCCCCTGGATCCCATTCACCCTTTAGCGATTCCATCATCGACTTCATCACACCCCACGCTCGCACCTCCATGGACTACATCCTCCTCGGAGACCTCAACTTTCACCTGGACAACTCTGATGACAAAAAAACCTCATCCCTGCTGGAGAACCTTGCCACTGTCAGACTCAAACAATGGGTCACCTCCCCAACCCACTCAGCAGGAAACGCGCTCGACACCATCTTCCCTGCCAGTGACAGCCTCACCTTCAGCCACACCATGAGCTCCTGTGGACCAAACAACCCTGCGTCCACTTCTCCTTCACCAAAACCACTGTACGCCACCAAGCCCACTGCTATCCTCGCAGAAGTTGGAACAAGATCACCGAAGAACAACTCATCACCTCCCTCAGCAAAATCCCTCCACCGACATCCACGGACGTTAACACCTCAGCATGCAACCTTCACTGATAGATCTCCAGGTGCGCCAACACTCTGGCCCCCCCTGAAGATAGCCCCAAGGAAGCGATACTGCAAGAAAGCCAGCTGGGTTTTGCGCACCCTCCATGAGTCCCGACACACCCGTAGACAGCTCGAAAAGAGATGGAGGAGCAGCAAGACCCCAGGAGACCATTCAGCCTTCAAGACCGCTGTCACCGCACACCACCACCTTATCAGGACAACGAAGAAAGTAGCCCTACAAGAAAGAATCAATGCCAATGCACTCAACAGTGAAGAACTTTTCGCCGTGGTCAAAAAAATTGCCAGACCCAGCACAGAGACAGCAGACATCCCACCCTCCCAAGACTTCTGCAACAACCTCGGCACCTACTTCCACCTCACGATTAAGGAGATATACAACAGCCTCGACATCCAAGACCTTCCCACCACACCCACAGCTGCTGCACCCTATGACACCGGACCCTAACAGACCCATCTCAGCTGGACTCCCCTCACCACCGACAAAACCCTCAATATCATGGAAAGCATCTACTCCAGTGCACTCTCGGACCCCTGCTTGCACCACATCTTCAACAGGGCCGGCACCACCATCGCCCCCAAACTCTGCCACACCATCAACTGCTCCATCAACTCCGCCACCTTCCCAGAAGACTCGAAACACACAGAGATCAACCCCTTGTTGAAGAAACCCTCTGCCGACATGACGAACCTCAAGATCTTCAGACCCTTCTCCCCTTCCCAGCCAAGGTCATTGTGAAGGCCATAAACACCCAACTTACTGAATTCATCAAAGCAAACCACATGCTGGACCTCTCCCAAACCAGATTCCAAAGCAACCACAGCACCGAGACAGCCCTCCTCGCTGCCACAGACGACGTCCACACCCTCCTCGACCGAGGCGAATCGGCAGCCCTTATCCTACTAGACCTCTCAGCTGCCTTTGATACTGTCTCTCACCACACCCTATACACAAGACTCCATGATGCCGACATCCATGAAAAAGACCTGGCATTGATCCGCTCCTTCTTCACCGGCCAAACACGGAGAGTTAGACTGCCACTGTTCCACTCGGAACCCATAACGATCAGCTGCAGAGTGCCTCAGGGCTCCTCCCTGAGCCCCACTCTCTTCAACATCTACATGGTCCCGCTCGCAGCCATCGTCAGGAACCCCAGACTTAACATTGTCTCCTACACCGAAGGCTCCCATCTGATCCTCTCCCTCACCAACAAACCTACATTCACCAAGAACAAATTCTACGATAGGATGAAGGCTGTCACTACCTGGATGAAGAACAGCTGCTTCAAGCTCAACTCAGAGAAGACTGAAGTCCTCATCATGGGCTCACCCCCTACACCTGGGATTATTACTGGTGACCTGCAGCACTTGGATACACCCCCACACATACCCACTGACCAAACTCGAAACCTCAGCATCATCCTGGACTCCTCGCTCACCATGAACCGCCAGATCAACGCTGTCTCATCATCCTGCTTCCACACACTACGCCTGCTCAGAAAGATCTTCAAGTGTTGTTGGACTGAGAATGCATCTAGCTGACTCCTTCTAGCATTGTGCAAGTTAAGTTAGCATTTACGGCACCATTTTGTATTCAGCCACCATTTTGTACTGTGATCGAAATTAAGCTTCTGTCCCATACTGTCTGCCTCAGCAGAAAGCAGTCTCGATTGTTTCTCTTTTTTATTCAAGATTGAGCTTCACTGCACTAATCCATAGATGGTTCTGTCTTTGTACGCATTTCCCAGTAGGTAGCCCTGCTCCGGCTCTCAGAGAGACGGGCATGGGCAGAGTAACCTTGAAACTAAGATAGCATGTACCCGGTCTCAGGATGGTAGCTTGTCCTTCTATACTTCCTTTGTTCATCAGCTCCCAGACTAGAAAATTCCAATCTGGGTGGTTCTTTAGAGGTGATGGAAATGTATATCTTGTATTACAATGTTGGTGGGGGGGTCAGTCTCTCTACAGCTTTCTAAGGAGGCTGGTCACACTGGACTCCACTTGAGTGTGTGACTAATAAATAACTTTGGTTTGTATTCTCTGCTGTCTGACTGACCATTTGTATGGAAGGCTGAGAGGTGTCCAAGAGTGACCCGGGTGACACTAACTGGGTCAGTTCCTTCAGTCGGTGCCCGAACAGAGACCCCATTGGGTGAGTGACCCTTCCTTACCCGCAGACGGGTGAGAGGGACATGGCCACGTTGGGTCGGTCGGGCGGACTGGGGATCCCTGCACGAGAGAGTCTTGTACTCGCAGCTGCCCCGTCTGTTTGACCGGGTGGTGCCTCGTCCCGTGCTCATCTCGTCTGGGGTCCCGAACGGCGAAACCCTTGGATCTGACCATTTGGTCCGAAGAGTCGACAGTGGAGAATACATTTGTTTGACCTGTGTGCACCAGGTGAGTTTGCTTTGGTTTTGTTTTGTGGCTATGGCGCCACTTTGGTTTGTGTTTGGTACGGTCTGAGGATCGTTTTTGGACAAGCGCTTGAATTTGTTTGAGTTCGTTGTGAACATGGTACCACTTTGGTTTGGATTTGGTGAGGTCTGAGGATCAACTTTGGTAAGATATTTGCAAATATCTGCTTGGTATAAATAGTGAACACGTTTTCGTTTGAAGAATGCCTTGTTTTAGTAAGTTGTGCTGTGTGAGTTGTCGTCGTTGTTCTGCTGATGCTCGATTGGAAGAGAGTCAGCCTGCCCCTCCAGAAGGCACTCAAAATTTTGAAATGTAGTTAAGCATGGCCTTGGCCCTATTATGTTTAGTACATAATGGCACAAATATACGAGGGTCAATGCCGACTTGCAGTGGCTGCTGACAGGCACTTTTAATGAGCAAAAGCATAATTTTCTGCAGGATAAATTGTTTGCGAAAAGAAGTAGGCAGTCGATGTTTGATTCCCTTAGAACACGGCAAAAAGAAGCGAAACAGAGACAAATGAAAGCAGGAAAGGAGGCCCGAAAGGGAAGGATGCAGACAGTGACTCAGAAAGCCATAGAGCATGATAGAGAGAAAATAGAAAAAGGAATAGAGTGTGCTGATAGGAAGTTTTGATTGCAATGTGAAAAGTCTTATGTGGTTCGAGAAGAAAATGATGCATTTCTGTCGGAATTGTTAGACAGACGACCTCCACCTCCAAACACCCCGCAGAGAATATACCCTGCCATGCCACAGCCTCAGGCGTCTGTCTCTTCTGCCCCTGATGTCTCTGTTTCTTGTGCTACCGATACAGTTGCTGTGACTCTGCGCCTCCTGCCATTTCTGTGGCTTCGCCTTCTGCGATAACTGCTAGTCTCCCTGCTACGCCTATTGTGTTGATGTCTGTCCTCTCTCCGGTCCGTACACCCACAACACAGCCATTAACAACATTGTTCCCTGTTCCTTCTGTTACTACTCCTTCCCTTTTCCTTCAGTCCCCGACAATACGGGTAGCGGGACGCCTGTATGTGGATCGGGGGACAGGGACTGGGCAACTGCTAGGGAGCGACTGGGGCAGATATTGATACAATTTGATGTGGGAGAGGAAGAAAAAAGGGCGGCAGCCAATCAGGCCGCTCAGTGGGCTCGTCATCCCATCTATAGTACGGAAGATGTGTGGAGTGTGATGAGAGATTAAGAACCGTTTGTGCAGCAGCATGCCCTTAAGCACATGTCGGCTACACTGATTGGATTGTGGGAACAGTGCTTCAATGATGTAGCACCCAAGATTATTTATGATATCAGGAACAATGTATATGCTGCTGGTATGGTCCCTGAGGAGGTTTTCGGTAATGTTGCAATGTTGGTAGCTTATCGAGGTAGGCTGTTTGAGAAGAGCCCGAAGACAGTATCCCAGTTCCCGATGAGGGAATTCCATCCCATATACCACCCTGAATTACTGGAACTGCGAGATCATCAGAATACTGTTATTAGACCGAGGGTAGAGGCCCGTTTCCAAGAACCATGGGTTTACACACCCTGGAAAAGGAGTGAGGTCTTGTCCCTTAAGACTCAGTTACCTGACCCCAGAAAAATCCAACCGGATATTATAAGGAATTGACAGAGGCTGCTTCATCAACGGTGATGACGCTTGCGTATATTGAAATGTTTTTTGGTCTGCTGGTGCCTGTTGACATTTGGAGACAGGTGCACATGCAGGACCACGTTGTGGAATTGGGTGGTACCAGGGATCAGATTAAAGCATGGGATAAGGCGAGGAAGCCTGGGGGAAAGCCTAAGGCCGAGATACTAGCTTTGCCTGACCAAATTATTACATATATGCACTCTCTCATTCCACCGAGGGGGGTAGATTGGGACAAGCTAACGGCATGTCATCAGAAGAAAGATGAAAGTGTGTCAGATTTCTTCACCCGGTTTGAGGGTGTCTTTTGGGATTTTAGCAGACAGGATTTGTCAATGGAAGGGAGAGTTCGATTGTTCGTTAAAAGATTTGCTACGAACTTGCTTCCTGAGATAGCAACTCGTTTGCAGGCTTCGGAGAGCACTTGGACAACATCATCCCCTTATGTTATATTGAGTATGGCACAGTATTATTGAACACAGGGAGAACGAGGAGAAGGAGAAGGTAGAGAAGAAGCACAAGGAGTTGAACACAAAGGTGTTGTTATAGCAGGCGTCTAATCACGATGATTATGATCTGGACAAGGTGACAGGGATGTCTCACAGCTAGGACGGCCAGAGCCAGGGTGAGGGACCAGTCCAGATACCTGTAGATTAGTGCGGTCCTTAAGTCACTGCAGAATATGTGATGTTACAATGCGATGATTTACATCGCGGTACGTTACATCGCAGTTATTACAACGCAAGTCGTTACAACGACTTGGGCTGGATGGCGCTGGACTTAGGAATAGTATGATTTACTCTTCCAACTCCAGCCTACGTAACAGTAGGGAAGGTGTTGGAATAATAAATCATACTATTCCTTAGTGTATAGCACCATCCAGCGCAAGTCGTTGTAACCACTTGCGTTGTAATGATCGTGAAGTAAATGTATCGCAGTGTAACGACCGCATTGTAAAGGTCGTTCGCTGCCACCGCAGATTTGCAAAGCTCAGCTAAGAAATTCTTAGAGGATACAGGTACGATGAATAGCTCTGTTTCTCATTCGCTGATCCCCGAGGCAGCTCTGTCTGGCCATAATAATGTTTCGGTAGGATTTTCTGGTGTACCGGTTGTAAGCCCCATTTCCAAACCTCTTGCATTGACTATCGGTCCTTTTACTGTGGATTTACCGTTCCTATTGAAATCAAACTGTGGAGAAGATGTAATGGGCCTCGATTTATTAAAGAAGTTGCATGTCACCATTTATTGCTCTCCGCAAGGTGTTTACATGACAATGGGTCTGAATGTGGTCAGCTCTAAGCAGTGTCTGTCCAAAGATGCACCCCTTCCTGCTGTGTTTGAGGATGTGCCGCATACTTTGTGGGCAACTGGTGACACAGATGTAGGACTATTGCAAATTCCCCCAATTTCCATTAAAGCTAAAGACAATGCCATTTTGCCTCATATTCCCCAGTACAAAATTCCACAAGCGGGGGAGCGAGCTTTGCTGCAAATTATACAAGATCTGATTGAATCGGGGGTAGTTGAAGAGACAGCGGCGAATGTGTGTAATAGTCCTATTTTTACTATTCTAAAAAAGGCATCTTCAGAGTCCCCCGATAACTACCCAGATGTTTATCGTTTTGTAATTGATTTGCGCGCAGTTAATAAAATAGTGCTCCCTCAGTTCCCGGTGGTCCCTGACATTACTGCCCTTCTGACGATGAATCATTCCTCTGCTAATTCTTCTCTTTCATTGATTTGAAAAATGCCTTCTTTAGTATCCCGATCCATCCTGACAGCCGACATTTGTTTGGCTTTACCCTAGCTGGCAGAAGTTTTAGATTCTGTTGCGCTCCTCAGGCCTATACTGGGAGCCCTAGTATATATAGCCAATCCTTTAAAGCCCAATTGGACTCGCTCACGCTTTCCCCAGGTAATGTATTGCTTCAATATGTGCCCCAAGTCTATCATGCCTCTATATTGGTACCTTTGAGGACAGGCATGTCTTCAAGGAAGCGGCGCCCTTCTTTGAGAACATTTTGATGTGGCGCCGCTTCATTGATGACATCTTTTTTTTCTGGGAAGGGGAGGAACGTTTGGACCGTTTCTCCGGCTTAGGAGGAACTGATCAACCCTTGATGATTTTTACAAACACTCTGAGCTTTTAAAAAGTAAGTTACTAGACAGGGGATACCCGAAGAAACTTATTAAACATGCATTTAAACATGCTCGTTTTTATAACCGAGATAGTATGTTGAATCGTAACCCAAATGATAGAAATAAAAAGAAAGATACCACAGAGAATAAATTAGTTTTTGTGAGTTAATTCTCCAATATTAGCAATAAACAAAAAAACGTAGTAAACTCCAATTGGAGTATTTTGAATGAGGTTAATGAGTTAAAATTACCTAAACCACTGTTTGCCTTCAAACGTAATGATAACATATGTAAAAGCCTGGTTACTACATACAGGGAAGTTTGCCCTACGATGCAGGGTACCCTCCGGGGAGGGAGGGACCAGGGCAATAATAAATGTGGAAACTGCTCCGTAGATGACAACTGTGTGGTCACTAAAACACTTACCTACAATGGATACACAATTACATCTAAACGTTTGAGCAACTGTAGAAGCAGTAATGTGGTGTACCTGCTACGCTGCCCATGTGGGTTGGCATATTGTAGGTAAAACAGGTATGGAATTGAGACTTAGGTTGTTAGAACATAGGTCAGCTTTAAAAACGAACAAGCTGAATGCCCCTCTAGTAGACCGCTACAACGCTTTGAGGCATAAACATACAGAGTTTTACTGGTTTATTATTGAGAAAATAACACTGACCAGGAGAGGAGGAAACTCAGAAATGAAAAGGAAAAATAGGGAGCAATGGTACATTTCCACTTTGGACACGATACAAAGGGGATTGAATACCAAAGAAGATTTGATGAAACTTGCATCATAAATGAAGTAGAGCAATTTGGAATTCTGAATCAGCATGGGAATTATTACTGGACAAATTCGACTGCAATTCAAAGCAGCCAGTTTTTTTCTTTTATGACCACTTTGAATTATACATACACCAAAGCTTCTGCTCTAACCAGTTAATATAGGTAAATAATAGCAATATTAAAAAAATATCTATAAAAAGATCTTTTTGCTTGCCCACATATTAAAAATAAGGCTCACAACATGATTAGATCCCCATCAAATAAATACATTTTTCCTTGGATAGGAAGTGCAAAAGGGTGCCATTGTTTTCTGAATGAGGCCAAGAGTGGTATGTAACAGAAAGAGATGGGCAAACAATAGTTTTTGTTAAGAAATAGCCTTTTCAATAGATGGCATTATATGCCCTTATATTGTGCACAAGAAAGCTTAAATAGGTACAAATACATTATATTTAAGGAGCCAATACTGCTAAGAGCAGGAATTTAAATATGGCGCCACTCACTCGTAAGCGCATTAGTTACGTCATTAGAAAGCGAATGGATGGGCAAATAATAGTTTTTAATAAATGTAATCTTTTTAATATTTGGCATGACATGCCGATATATTGTGCAATAGAAAGTCAAAATATATTGTGCAATAGAAGGCCTATATATGTACAAATACACTCCATTGAAGGAGCTAATACTGATACGAGCAAGAATTTAAATATGGCGCCACTTATTACTATCTGCATTCGTTTTGTCATCAGATCGCGCATGGATGGGCAAATAACAGTCTTTTTAGTAAATAGAGTCACCCTAATAAATGGCATGACATGCCTATATATTGTGCAAAAGAAAGCCAAAGTATGTACAAAAACATTTTATTTAAGGAGCGAAAATCGCTATGAGTAGGAATTAATAAATGGTGTCACTTATTCGCAAGCGATTTGGATACGTCATCAGGACGCGTACGGAACGAGATAAAATGGTGGTGCTTCACAGAAGCTCATTCATTTATGAACCACGACCAAGAGAAGGCACCGGGAGTAGCGGACTCCATCAGAGTAAAAAGGTGAGTGCTATGAAGAGCCGCGTGATAGAAACTTTAGCTTTTTTTAAAAAAAAGAAACCATATTGGGTGGATCTTATATATATGGGCACTATTCATGTAAATAATAGTTAGTATTCCATAACCTTACCGTAAATGGGGAGAATTGATTATTGCTGCAAAGGAGAATTGACTATTGCAGTAAGGGTGATATATTGAAGCATTACATCACGGTTCTATTGCGCTCCTATTTTATCATGCTCCTTAAGGGCGCTCGATGGGGTGGCATCAAAACTATGAAGACATTGGTTAACCGGGCATATACAATTCTGGGCAATGTCACGCTACGAATGATAGCATCGAAATTGTAGACAGACGGGTGCTCATTATCCTGGTTCAAACTAATTTTAAAATAGGACCGAAAAACAGGGATTGTAACTTGCAGGATTACAGTTATGGATAGTTTTTCAATTATTTGAGACACTATAAATATGCGCAAAGATATAATCCTATATTTTGGCTTATATCTTCCCACGTTTAGCTACGGAAACGCGATCCAGGTGCCTATGAGACGGGGTCAATTGAGAACTGCAACTTTCATTGCATGAAGTGAGGTGCAAGTAATCACCATTAATTCAACTCTTAAATCTGAACATTAATAAAGATGGTAGATCAATTACAAATGTGAGGATCCCAATTTACTTATTGAATTTATTTTAAATTTCGGGGACCGAGACGTGTTCCGGTTTTTATAAAACTATATATGTGATACTCAAATTGAAATCACTCTTAAGGTGAGGTCAGATGAGAATAAACTCCATACCTAGAGTGAATCGTCTCCTGTAGGTCTTTCCAAAGTGAACATTTATTTTTAACCTTCAATATGTGGATGACATACTAATAGCTTCTGACACTGAACAGGGACACAAAGATAGTACGGTTAAGTTGTTGCTACATTTGGCTCACCATGGACATAAAGTGTCCCTTTCTAAATTTCAATATAGTCGACAGGAGGTCACCTATTTAGGTCACCTACTGTTGAAAGAGGGTAGGAGACTGACCCCTGAGAGCATCAGTGCCATTGTTAAAATGCCTATCCCTAAAACTCAGAGGGATGTGCGCACTTTTATTGGCATCACTTCCTACTGTCGCCATTGGATCCCTAATTATTCATTACTAATAAAGCCCTTGCTTGCGCTAACCACTAAAGATGTGCATGAGCCCCTGCCTTGGATGCCTGAATGTCAGCAGTCTTTTGAGCAATTAAAAGTTTTGCTTTGCGTCTGTGCTTGGTACACCTGACTATGCAAAGCCGTTTGTGTTGTATGTACACGAGACACCTGGCTGTGAGCTCTCTGTCTTAACACAGGCCTTTGGAGGTAAACACCGACTGTGTGCTTATTTTTCTGCTCTGCTTGATCCAGTCGCCATAGCCCTCCCGAGCAGTCTAAGAGAGGTCGCGGCTGTGGCCGTCTCCAAAAGGCAATCGGTTGGGCTCGTACTTGATACTAACCTCACAGTCATGGTGCCCCATGCTTGGACACCCTTTTGACTAAGACCAAGACGCAGCACCTTACTAGTGCGTGGCTGACTGGTTATGAGTAGGGGTGGACGGAATTTGCGAAATTAACTTTCGCAAATTATCGCGAAAATGTTTCAAATTATCGCAAAAAAGCAGAAATATCGCGAAAATGCAGAAGTTTTTTTCCCGCATGTTCGCGAGATTTTCTGCATGGTTGCGGGTCGCCAACTTACCCATGTGGTTGCTTGCGGGCGCGGCCATCTTGTTTTGAGTTGTCTCGCGGTGCATGATCGCGAGAAGAAAGACGTGATCGCGCGACGCATGACGTCACTGCAGGCGCGAACTGTCGCGAGACAGCGCAAATGGCTAAAAACAATATAACATCTCATGGAGAACGCGACCGGATCAAGACAACTTGTCGGCGAACGCAGGGATTCAGGTAAGGCGATCGCGCGCGCGCGAGAATGTATTATTTTACAGCGTGAGCAAGAAACAAATTATCGCCAAGCTGCGGAAACCGGAAATTTTGACATTTTCGCGCTCTCCGCGGAACGCGAAAATGTCAAATTATCGCAATTTCCGCGAACGGAACGAAATTTTCGCCCAGGCCTAGTTATGAGCTAACTCTCTTTGCCCTGCATATCACGATAAAAAGATGTGCCACCCTGAACCCAGCCACATTACTGCCCCTCCCTTCTGAGAGTGAGGAAATTGACATACATGATTGTATTTTTCAGACAGAGGAAGAGACAAAGGGACGGGTAGACCTGACTGATGTTCCCTTATCTGACCCCCAAGGGGAACCATATGTCGATGGCTCTTGTTTCAAATTACCCGGTGGCACCACCACTGAAGCGTATGCGCTTACTGCACTGCATACGGTAGTTGAGAGGTCACAAGTTCCCTATCAGTCCACTCAGGCACCTGAACTGGTCGCCCTTATCAGATCTTGTGAATTGAGCGAGGGACTGGCTGTTAATATTTATACTGACAGCTAGTACGCCTTCAGGGTTGCCCATAATTTTGGGCGGCTCTGGGCAGATAGAGGGTTCCTTACTTCCCATGAGACACGTATTCAGCATGGCCCTCTATTACATAGGCTTTTGTTCACCTTGATGCTTCCTAAGAAATGGACTATAATAAAGTTCAGTGCTCATAAGGCAGTTACTGATGATGTAGCAGTATGACAGGAAAGCACAGCACGCTTAGATGAGGATGGGTGTTGGACGGATAAGTCAGGAAAACAGAGATGGATATTACCAGATGCATATGTCCTCCCTGTGGGCACTATGGCACACGGGCCAGCACACAATAGTGCAAAGGGTATCTGTAGACTGTTAGATCCCATTTGGCAGAATGACAAAATTCCCAAGGTTGCTGCTCATCTAGTTAAATACTGTATGGTGTCCATGATGTATAATCCTGGGAAAGGCACCCCTGCACCCCCTGGTAATTTTGCACCCCTTTCTTCTCTTTCGAGGTCCTTTACATGGACTTTATCGAAATGGAGAGAGTGAACAATCTGAAATATGTGTTAGTGGTTGTTTGTGCATTCAGTAAATGGGTTGAGGCTTACCCCACTGAAGACAACATAGCCATGGCGACGGCGAAGGAGTTCTTCCCTCGGTTTGGTTTGCCCTGTTTGATTTGGAGTGACAACGGAAGCCATTGAAATTCAAAGGTTATCCAGCTGGTGTGTGATGGTCTGCACATCAAACAAAGATATCATGCTGCAAACCACCCCCAGTCAGCATGTCTGGTTGAGAAGTACCATGGTACTCTCAAACTGAAATTGGCAAAGATTCAGGAGAGCACAGGATTGCAGTGGCCAGATGCTTTACCATTAGCTCTTTTGTCTACAAGAGCTACGGCTCACACTAGGACAGGGTTGTCACCGTACGAGATCGTGTTCAGATGCCCAGCGAATGTCTGGGGTGTCCTGCGACCTCGACGTTTTTCAGAAATTGAATACCCATTGCTAGTGGATTACCTGTATAAATTGACTAAAAGCTTGCGTTCTATTCACCAACATAACCACGAAGTCCTACCGCTAGCACCCGAGGGGCCAGGACACGATATTTGGCCTGGGGATTTTGTGCTGACCAGACACTTCCACAGGAAAGGAAGCTTGGAGCCACGGTGGAGGGGGCCTGTGCAGGTGCACCTCGCCACCCGTACCACCGCGAGGGTGGCCGGCAGGTAGAATTGGATTAATTCCCAACACTGCAGCAAGGTACCCCTCCTTTTACCTTACAACCAGTGGGTGCTTGACGGAATTGGTGACTCTGAAACTGAGCAGGTTCCCCATTTTGTTCCTTTCTCAGATGCCCGGCTGACTTGGGCACAAACGGAGGAAGAAAACGACGCAGTGTTGAATGAGGCAGTGCCTCTTGAGATCAGGGCCATCCAGGAGCCCCAGTCTGCTGACCCATCTGTGCTTGAACCCCAGTCCATTGGCCCCTCTGTGTCTGAGCCCCTTTTTGCTGACCCCTGTGTCCCTTGAGTAGCTAGGTATAATCTGCACGCCCGACAGAGGAACAGTGCACCAAAGGAAAAGTCAGATTAGCAGGGATGGACTCGATAAATCAGGCAACAGTAGCATAGGGAGAGACGAGATTGGTGCATTGTTCGGACATTGGACAGTATTGATTGAGCGTGCTCCCCTGGGAAGGGGGGCGCCTTATCCTGAGTGATGTGGGATTCATCAAGAGCTGGTCCGACAGCTCCACCGCCGGTGCTCAACAGCACCAACAATAGGAGTCTACCAGCGAGGCTCTGAAGGACACTGGGAGCATTTGCCCCTTCTTGTTTTCTTGTCATTGGCTCCATTGCACGTCCTTTCCTCTGGTTAAAATGTATCCATTTGGTCGCCCCATTATGGAGGAGGAACAGCCATTTTGCAGCCCCACGTTCTGGACAGAATGAGTCTGGTTGGTCTAGTTGGTCTGCAAAGAGTCAAATATGTTTCGTGGTCATTGTCCTGATTTCCCTGATAGCAATACTTGTAATAGTATGGTTCCATGAGGAGAAATACCCTGTGCCCTCTTTGATTGGTACAACGCCTGTTACCCCTGAACACATGTTTCTTACTTTGGCCCCGCATAAATGTGAACACAGAAAAACGTACGTAGATAATTGTGCTTTTGCAAACGCTCCACCAAGCCCATGATACATCCAATGTCACAAACTTTTGGATATGCGGACTGCTCCCTTCTATTACACATAAGAGTGATAGCCTGTTGTCGCTGCCTATGTCTTATTTAGACAGCTGTGAGGGATGGTTTGAATTGCTCTCTATGGAATACATTTGATCCAGCGCGAAAGAGAGGGAGAACATTTTACAGATCCTTCCTGCGTCACAGACCCGTCGTCACACTAACTCATTCACACACGCATTCATTGGTGGGGCCCATATCACCAACACTCATACGTTTCTCTCACGAGTCTGCACACAGGAGGAGCGATGCGCTGGACATGTGGGGGGTACCTTATTACCTATAGGGAAGGAAAAAAATAATATTACAGAATATACATATTTACATCACCACCTATAGGATCCTAACCTTAACATCAAGGCACTCCACCACTTGGTCGACGGACCCATTAGTTGGACTGGTTGATGGTGATTTAGAACCAGCTAAAACACATTTAAAGCTTCAGAATCCTTCGGTAACCTAATGGAAGAACCACAAACTCATAATTTCTGTTAATCAAATTTTGTTTATCTAATATCTTGTTTGAAATTATATAATTAGCATTTCGGTCAATCAAATTTTAATTTTAGTCAATCAACACAAATCGCATGACATTTTATATTTACCTATTCTTGCTATCGGGGTCTTTTCTAATTGGCTCTGCATAAATCAAATTCTCTGCTCAATTTTCCCAATAGAAAGCAGGCCAAGACTCAAAAGTCTGGGAAAGTTTTTTGCTAAGCACGTCACAGTCCCAAAGATCTCCAAAGGACTAGGAATCGTGCAAGCATGTAGCTCATCTGTCATCGTCTGTGGGTCGGTAGGGGTGTGCGGGATAACTCCTCCCTATTCTACTACCCTTTTTATAATAAAATTCTGGGTAACATGAAATATTTCTTTGGCAATTCTAATTTTTGATTGGTCCATTTGAAGAAGTTTTAACATCGTCCAACTTTCCCAAAGACTTTGGTTCTCATAGAAGTGCTGGGTCACTTCCTCAGTTCAGGTCATAACCATGCAACATTGTAGTTTCCTGGTTGTGGAAGCTTATTGTTTCATGCATTGATTTTCATTAACTGAAGTTTGGCAGTCCTCCATGTTCCTATCCTTGACCAGGAACACTGTGCTCTGAATTGAGGATGTCTGAAGATCTACTGAGCCATCTGAGTCTACGCAGTAGACATCGCGCTCACGAGACGGTGGCCACTTCTGAACTCCATTTTGAATGTCATGGCTTGGTAGGCCTGAATGCCAACTTAAGCAAAACAAACACAAAAGAGTAATTATTATGCGGAAATGAAGATTCTAATGTTAAACCCTCACTAATCCCTGTATTTTTTTTTTGAGTTTAAAGAGAAGTTTATTGGATATAAACAGGGAAATGTGATAATTTGAAATACATCATATAATATGATAAAAACAATCTAAAAATAAAGATAAAACAAAAAGGCAAAAGAAAGGAAGGGAAAGAAAGAAAGGAAGGGAGAGGCATGAAAGAGGGGGAGATCATATGATAAACACTGGTAACATTAACTAAATTACAGCATGTAAACATTTCTGTGAACAATGGAAAGAGCATAATAGAAAACGTACATTGTATAATAAAGTATTAATATTAAAAAGACTAAAACTTTTCTATGAACTTCACGGAGGCTTGAATACTTCTTCAGTACAAGGAGTATGTAAAGGCATAGCACAAGCAGAAACATTTAGGAAATTAGTGACTGGTAACCACAACAAATCTCGTTTAATAGCTAAAGTAATTGGGTAAACATAAGCTCGATCTAATCTATGGTTGTAACAAACGCCATACCACCAGGCTTGGAAAGAAATGTTAGAGGCTTTTTTCCAAGATTTTGTAATTTGTTGAAATGCAACGGCCAAGAGTAGGTCAACAATAGAAATGGAAGAGCTGAAAGAAGACCATTCTTCTGAGACACTACCTAGAAAAATATGAACATAAGAGAAAGGAATATGTGTGTGGAAAATTTTGTTAATTTGGTTCCAGACTTTGATCCAAAAAGTGTGAACAGATGGACAAGTGAAGAGCATGTGGTAAAGATCTGCATTAGGGGCAGGACATGACCAGCAAGTAGAGGAAACAGCAGGATCTATATGATGTAATTTGGCCGGGGTGATTAGGAGTCTATTGTAAATAAAGAATAAAGTTTGTGTGATATTAGCTGCTCTTGATGACTTCCTTATTTTATTCCAAATCTTTTCCCATGTTAAAATGGAAAAATGTAACCCCAAATCCGCCTCCCAATTACATTCCGTGTTAGATTTAGTACGGGAAAGAGATGTAGATCTTAATTTTTTATATATAGAGGATGCCGAGGAGGGGGTGTGTAGAAAAGAAATTGTAAGAGGAGAGGCTGTGGTATGAATAGGAGCTGAGGATAAATTATTGAAAGACTGTAGAGCGGTAGAAGCCAGTATTCGATATTTCGACAAATAGGAAGGGGGAAGAGAAAAACGGGTGCGAAGGATAGAGAAGGGAACACAAGCATCATCTTGAAACAGTTGATGAGTCCATTTAAGGTCAAGTGCTAGCCAGTCCTTCCAAAAAAGAGTCCTATTCTTAATTGTGATATGCTTATTATACCAAATTGGGGAGTTTAGAAAACGGGTACGATCATCAAGACCTTCAAAAAAAAGAGGTTGAAAAGTTTTGCGAGTATTCTTGAGAATGGGAAGGGACATCCTGGCTGGAATATGGGTTAAGGATAAAAATTCTTCAAAGGAGGAAGGATGGAAAAAAGAAGACTCTAACTCTACCCACAAGGGACGAGAATTAACAGTGTTCAGATCTGTAGAGAGCAGGAATGAAGAGTGTTTGAGAAACAAGGATGTGTGATAAGAAGAAAAGTCGGGGAAGTTAACCCCACCCATATGTTTAGGTTGCTTGAGTTTGGAGAGAGACATCCGAGGATGTTTATTCTGCCATAAAAATTTTGATAAGATGCCATAAATGTTTTTGAAACAAGATTTAGGAATATTAATAGGAATGTTAGATAAGAAAAATAGGATTATCGGAACGAGCATCATTTTAATTGAATCAAGTCTGCCCCACCAACATAAGAATAAAGGGTGCCATCTTGACGTAGAGTTATTTAAAGTGAGCTGTAAATTCTTTAAATTTATTGCCACAGTATCTTTAAGAGAAGGAGTGAACCATAGACCCAAATATTTAATTTTAGAAGGGTTCCAATGAAAAGAAGAGTCTAGAAAATCAGCATGAAAACAATATTTGTTTAAAGGAAGAATTTCACACTTGTCAGTGTTGAGTTTGTATCCCGAAACTAGAGCAAAAGCAGAAACCTCTGATAGACAAGTTGGAATGGATGATTGAGGATTCGAAATGAATAAGAGAATGTCATCAGCGTACGCTGAGAGTTTTAAATTGTTGTCTGCATAAGGGAAGCCTGTAATGTTAGAGTTCAAACGGATTTTCGTTAAAAAGGGTTCTAGCGCTAAAATGAATAGAAGTGGAGAAAGGGGACAACCCTGTCGAACTCCTCTATGAAGAGGGAAGGAAGAAGATATAAGGCCATTGGCTAAAATAAACGATCTAGGAAAAGAATATAGTAATGAGATATATGAAATAAATTTGGGACCAAAACCAAACCAACGGAGTGTGGAAAAAATAAACTGCCAGTTGACTCTGTCGAAGACTTTTTCAGCATCTAATGCAATAGCTGCTAAGGAATGTGGATGTGAGTGGGACTTACTAAGGACATTAAAAAAGAGACGGGTATTGTCTGATAAATAACGACCTTTAATAAAACCAGATTGTTCCCTTCCAATTAACCGTGGCAAGATATCATCTAGGCGAAGAGCTAGAATTTTTGCAAAAATGTTATAGTCCAAATTAATCAAAGAAATGGGTCTATAATTTTTACAAAGAGTATGATCTTTGTTCTCCTTAGGAAGAAGACATATTAGAGCCTCTTGAAAAGAGCCTTCAGATTTATTAGAAGAGATGAAAAATAAAAACAGTTGGTATAATTTAGGAACGAGGAAGGTAGCAAAATGTGCGTAGAATTCCATAGTAAAGCCATCTGGCCCAGGAGCTTTGCCTTTTTTGAGCGAGTGAATAGCTTTAAGAATGTCATTGGGAAGTATATCTGAATCCAAAGAAGAAAAATCAACATCTAGAGGAGACGGGGAGGGAATAGTAGACAAATAATGAGAAATATCAGACAGAGAAGGCGAAAACTCAGGGGTATAGAGTGTTTGATAGAAATTGACGAATTCTGAGAGAATGTCTTTGTCTATATGAACAGTAGTGTTAGTAGAAGTGATAATAGATTCAATCTTTGTGCGTTCCTTTTTAACCTTAAGATAATTGGCAAGGAGATTGCCAGATTTATTCTGAGCATTATAATATTTAGCACTGGACTTTAAAAGGATTAAGTTTGCAGATTCAGTAGAGAGTTTATTAAAGGAGAGTTTGGCTTTAATAAGATTAGTAAGCGTAGATAATAAGAGTGTTCCAATTTCTTGATTTGTGAATTAAGCGTTTGTATAGCTTGCATAGATGTTCGTCGTTTACGGGCCACGAATGAAATAATGAAGTCTCTTGAGGCAGCTTTAAAAGTATCCCAAATAAGTTGGGGGGATAAATGGGGAGTATCATTTTCAGAAAAAAATAAAGTTGCAAATTCAAGAAATGATGATGAAAATGTGGGATCTAATAGTAGAGAGTTATTAAATCTCCACCGCTTAGTGCCTTTGTTGGGAGGGAGTAAATCTAAACTTAAGGAGACTGGACCATGATCCGAAATTAGAATAGATCCTATATCAGAATAGGAAATATGCTGTGTGAGAGGTTTGGAAACAAAAATATAATCAATACGGGATTGGGAAGAGTGCGCTGGGGAAAAATACGTGTATTCTTGAATTGTGGGGTGACAGAGTCTCCAGGAGTCTACCAGAGATCTTTGTTGAATAGCAGAAGTGAATTGATTGTGCATGGAGGAAGGAGAAAATCGAGATTTGGATCGTCTGTCTAAAAAGGGGTCTAAAACCATATTACAATCGCCGCCTAAAATCAAGTAATCATCAGTATATTGCATTAAAGATGAAAGAAGATGGGGCCAAAACGACCTGTCTAGGGTGGTGGGAGCATAGATATTAAATATGGTTAAAGGAATTTTGTTAATCAGTAATGATACAACCACCCACCTACCATCAGAATCATTCTCCTGCTTCACAAGTTGAATATCTAAACGTTTATGGCATAGTATAGTTACACCATTACGTTTCCCTGAACCAGGTGAAGCATAAACATGACCTACCCATTGACGACGTAGTTTAGTTAATTCACCATCAGTTACATGAGTTTCTTGTAATAATGCAATATCTCCTTTTAAGTTAGCAATATGAGATAGAACCCTTTGGCGTTTAATGGGGGAACCCAAGCCTTTAACATTCCACGATACAATATTTAACGTCATTTAGATATAAGTACTAACTTCAAAATTACCATAAAAAACATTCACATATATTAAGTAATAACTGTACAATGCACGTTAAGCGAATAAAAGAAGGAATTATCATGGAAAATTGTTGAGAAAGGATAAGCAGAGTTAAGCAGGTAAAAAAGATGGTATAACATGAAGGAGTGAAGAAAAGACAGAAAATAGTAACTGAAAAATCAGGAACTAGAATATAATGCGAAAAGGAGAAATGATAGAAAAGGTGATAGGTTAATACAGAGATGCAGGAAAAGTAAAGAGAAAAATATAGGAAGTAAAAAAAGAAGCAAGACTGAGGGAAAAAATACAAAGTATGAGAAAAATGACAGGGAATCCAGTATAGGAAATAGGGTAAGAAAATGAAAGCAAAAACAAAAAGGAAAAGAAGGAAGACAAAAGAGATAGAGAGAGAGAAAAACAAGATGAAAAAATGATTAAGGCACATACCACGAAAAGACATAGACAGATGGGGATGGTGGAAGCACATGAGGAAAACAGCACACCAAAGGCGGGAAACTCCGATACAGAACGGAAAACGGAGACACCATCATCCAGGCAATGGAGATAGGATCACGAAGTGACGGACGATATAATGCTGCTTCTAAAATAGAAAGGGGAAAGGAAGACCCATTACAAAGGATACATAAAACGTATAATCACATATAATGGAAAAAGGCAAAAGAACAAAATTAAAATAGAGCAACAACAATTCTTAAAATAGAAAAAACATTTGCGTAGCTAAATGTGATAGGATATAAGTTGTAGATATCCTCAGGTCTTTGAAGTACGAGGAATTTCCATGTTGTCCTCAGTGCAAGAGTCAAGAAAGACTTGTAGACGTCCTGGGTCTTCGTAAGAAGTAGTTTTGTTGTTAAAAGTTACTTTCATAAGACATGGGTGAAACAGGCCATAGCGAGCATTGATATTCCGTAGCGCAGGTCTCATGTCCAGAAATGTTTTCCGCCGATCCGCAGTTGCTTTCGCATAGTCTTGAGCAAAAAATAAATTATTACCTTGCCAAGACACTCTCCCCTTACGTTTGGCTGCATGAAGAACTTTAAGTAAGTCGGTATATTCTAAAAAATATAAAATAACACCACGTGGTTTGGAAGTAGATGAGGCAAACTTAGAATTTTGGCCTAGTCGTGAGCTCTCTGGATGTTCAGTTTTGGGGATGCAGGAAGATCCAATAGAGTTGGTAGGAATGACTGAAAGAAAGAAAGCGCATCAGAGCCTTCAAGTCCTTCCGCAAGGCCGTAAATGCATAGATTATTGCGCCTATTACGGTTTTCCAAACTTTCAATCTGAGTCTTGAGATGGGCGACCTCTAACTGCAAAGGAGGGATTTGAGAAGTGACAGTTTGAATGGAATCAACGCGTTGAGAAAGCAGTGAGGACTGTTGCTCCATTTGAAACCATTTATCCTCAAGATTCTGGAGACGAATGTTGGTCTCCTCCATATGAGGCTTAAGCGCGCAAATTTCTTGAAGAAGAAGTTCCATAGAGAAAGTCGCTGTAGATCCTGTTGGAGACGGTGGGTCTTTTTTGACTCGTTTGGTAGAAGTAGTCGATGAATTTTTAGGTATTTGCTTAGGGTTACCACGAGGTAAGGTGGTCTGTATATTAGTAGTATTGAATTGCGCATTTTCAGAGTCTTCCGTATTGTCCTGTAGTACACTGAAAGGATTGGGATCAGTCAGCGTAACACTGTCACCCAGAGTAGCACCAGTACGAAGTGCACGAGCCTTTGCCATGGTAAACCACACACAGTAAAATGTAGGGCGTGTGGAGAAAATGAGGATAGGCGAATCAATAAAGCAAGGACAAAAATTCAGTGAGAAACAACGAAAGTCAGTGAAAAAGGGAAGAAATGAGGTAAAAGTCACTCAAAAAAGTATGATGCACAGGTTGTTTGTGAAAAACTAAAAAAGGAGTCTTCAAAAAGACAAAAAGAGCGACAATGAACGATAGGAAAGCAAAAAAGCCATATCCATGAGCCAAAACTGAGGAGATAACATTCTCTTTGCTGCGTTGCGGTAAAAAACAAAATGGCGGCCGCAAAAACGAGCGCATACGAAAATGCGCCAAAATAGTATGAAGCAGCTCACCCTGGAAGCCGAAATTGAGATCAAATGGAAGCGTTATGCTTCATGTTGTCCTGCTAGCGTCCGCATCATCTCAGGAGCAGAGAAAGGTGCCCGATGGAAACTCCGATCTTCACGTTATCACGGAGCTCCGTGATCCGTGGCCATCTTCTTTGGCTCCCAAGCCACGCCCCCACTAATCCCTGTATGTATCAGTATTTTCCTAGCTTATGGAGTCATTTAAAGCAATACTACTCACCCTTCGGTTCTTGCAGGAACGCAAAACGTCACAAAAGCAACCTAAATCATGCGATTTTCTATTACCATATTTCCTATTATTAATATGCGTACCATATTAGTCATTAAGTTATTCTGCCATGCTAATAGCAATAAGTCCCGCGTGTAATTTGTGTTTACCAAAAATGCAAATCGTTGGTTAGTATAACACACCACTCAGTTAATTCAAATTATAATATAAATCGATTAAGTAATTAGTATTTTCATGCAAAATAGAGAAGGTATAAAAAATGTTGCTTTACCTGCTCCATCAATCTCCCCTTTGGTGATTTTTAATATTACCATAAATCCCTTAAATTTTGATAAAATTTGTAATAGAAATGAATTCAGTTCTCTTAAGTTTTGTTAGGTCACATGATTGTTCCCCTGTTTTATCCTCTCTTATCTTTTTATACACATTCTCTTTCCATTCTTCTAATTCTATATCTTCCATTTCTCTTTCCTTTTTTTCTTTCTCTCTTTTCTTGGCAGCTTCTCTTTTTATATTATTTTGTAATTTTCTTCTCTTACTACATAAACATCCTAATCTCAGAATTAATACTAAAAATATCACACGTTACTGAAATTAAAATCTTACCAACAAATGCACTACCTAATTTTAGTAAAAACTTCTTAATAGTAGAGAACCCTTTTCCAATCTTCTCCCAAATACTTTCAGCTTCCAGTGGAACAATCTCCTCATGCAAATCAGTCATGTTCATATGTGTTTAAATCTTGACTTTCGTCAGGAATGTAAGTACAACAATGTTGAACCTTCAGCATTCCACAGACGCCACCCTCTTTGGCCAAAATAATATCAAGGGCAAGTCGATTTTGCATCACTATGGCTCGCATGGCAACCATTTCTGTATTTACCAATAAAAATCCTCCAGCAGTGCTTGTTGATAAACGATCCACTACTGTAGACAATTTTCTAATTTTGTGTGCATTCAGAGATATTCCAACGGCTGGTATTAGTGCTCCAAAAATATCCCCTACAATTTCTGCCCAACTCTCTCTCCTTCTACGTGTTAGTTGTCTACCTATCTCATGTGCACCATCTTTTCCCCTTTCTACATGAAATATATTTGGGAAAACCAGGCCTAGGTAACATGTGCCATACCAATGGTCAGGTAATAAGCTTTGTTCCCGCAGATAAAATATAATCCAGGGAAAACCGGATCATTTCCTCCTTTAAATCCCCATCCACCCATGATTCTGTAAGTATCATGACAGTCACTTTTACCTATGAAATAATTATCATACACAGTTTGATTTCTTCTAATACACAATTTCCCTTTCTGAGGCCAATCTAAAGCCATAGCTGGACTAGTTTCTCCTTTCAAATGTTTTTCTCGTTCAACATCCCAGACTGTCTTTTCTGCTTTTCCCTCAGGTATCTCCTTTTTCATTTTGATTCCCCTTTCTTCTACCATATCTAGAAAAGTCTTTTCTTCTTTCTTCAAACTGCAAGTGAGATTATTTCTAAATACTGATTCTAAAGTTAATTCTCTAGTTTCTAGGAAAAACTCACCTAAAACTTTACCAGGTTTTACTCCATTTAGTTCAGGAACTACGGGTACTTGTGAAAAAATATTATCTACATCAGAAAAATAATATTCTAGTTTCCCTGTTTTATAAAACAAACTTGCTGATATGCTACATGTTATTCCATATGTCACTGGAAGGTGATGGTAAGCAACACCCTCAGACACTAATGCAGGCATCTGCATGCATACATAGCAGTCTCTCACATCCATTGTTTTTACATATTCATACAACAATTTGGAGAAAGCATTGTTAGAAAATCAGTTATGGACCTATCTTTATGTAAATAAGTCCTATCTATTCCTCTAGTTGGATTAATATCATGAATCTTCTCTACATCAGTCTTATTTTCGCCATGACCTTCTATCGTCTCAAACTTTATTTTAAATGAAACTATTAAAGCTAACGCACTTCACAGAAGCATCAGTAATCCTGTACAACAGCAACACACCTTGCACCATCTTCGAAGGAACACACATGTAGATTTTCTACTTTCTGTGTTTGCCATTTCGGAAAATGATCAGTGTCTTTTGACTTAGCCTCGTCTACACACAACTAGTTTTGTCTAAACCCAAGGCGCTAGGTGCCTACTTGGTTCTTTTCAGGTATGTCACTTGTTTGGTATTTTCAAAATTCTCTTCTGGAACACCTTGGTTTCCTCAATTTGGCATTTGATCGTCTTTTACTTTGCTTTCACAATCTTGATTCAGAATTTCCTGAACATCCGTCTCTTCTCTGATGTCGGACAAGATAACTCTCAGGATTTCCAATTCTTCGTCTTTCTCAACCACTTCTGGTGTAGTCACCCCTAGATCCCCTTGGCTGTCTGCTTCCTCTTGTACTTCAGGAAGTGCCACGTATGACCATTCTGGTGACTTATACTTCTGGTTAGGCTTTCTAGTCCGTTTTCTTTCCTCTGATGGTGTCTGTTCAACGTCTTTTGATTTCTCTTGGCTAGACACCTCATTCACTTGTTCAGCTCTTTTTACTCGTGTCAATCGATACCTCAATCTCTTTATCTTGTTTGGCCAAACTTCCTCCTTCGCTGGCCTTTTCAACTTATTTCCTTTTTCACTTCTCTCAGTTCTCCATGCTCCTTTCCTCAGAACTCGACCTTCCGGTACTTCGTCGTCACTGTCTTCAGATTCAGTTCCACCTTGACTCTTACTTTCAGTAGTCTTTCTTTCCACCACTTCCTTTTTCTTATCTACTTCTGTCCCTCCTCGTGTTTCTTCCACACAATCTTCCTGCTGACTAACTGTCCCTTGTTCTACCTGGATGTATGGTTTCCCTACACCTCCTCTGGGGTCATTCGCAACAATCTTTCCCTCTCTCTCTGTATCCTATACCTCACCATCTACCTCAGCGTTTTCAGGTGGAATTTCTCTTGTTTTCTCATGCAGAGCTTTTTTATCAAGAATTTCTTTGACAGTCTCTTCACCGTTCTCGTTTACTCTTTCATGTACTTGTACTGGTTCAGTATCTGACTCTGAGCTAGTGTCAGAAATTTGCATTCTCCTTCTTAATGGTAGATTTTCTGGTGCTATAACTGGACTTGATTCTAACTCCCCCCTCTCAGGAGTTTTTTTTGTTCTTGTTTCTTCTGAATCTGACTCAGAACTGGTATTGGATTCTTCAAAGTATTCTTCTTCACTGTTATCCACTGGATTTGGAATTCGCAAGGTATGACTAGCATGAATCCAATTCTTCACTCCTGCACATTTCACAGCTGTCGTCGTGGTCAAAATTACCTGGCGTGGTTTACCCCACCGTGGGACCAGACAATTTCTTCTTCTATGCACTTTACTTCTCACCCAGTCACCTGGGCTTAGATCATGAGCTGGCTTCTTTTCAAGAGTGGTTGCATCCGATCCAACCTGATGAAACACAGAATGAACGGAATCAGCCAACCACTTGTAATAATCCAACACTAAGTCATCGGATATAGGCAATAGTTTGTTGACAGGAATGAAAACATGTCTCATTGCCCTCCCCATTACTATTTCATGGGGACTCAATCCAGTATTCCTATCAGGAATAGATTAATAGTCATGAGCACTAGAGGCAAGGCATCAGGCCATTTCAAACCTGTGGCTAAACACATTTTTCCCAATCTGTTTTTAATGGTGCCATTTACTTGTTCCACCACACCAGAAGCCTCTGGGCGATAAGCACAATGTAGTTTCTGTTGTACATTCAATGCTTCACAAATCAGTTTCATTATTTCATTATGAAAATGTTTTCCTCTATCTGACTCGATCGTAACTGGAAAACTAAATCTGGGAATGAACTCTCTCAATAGTAGCTTTGCCACAGAAAACAGACAAACTACCACTAGAACGTACCTCAACCTATTACATGGGGGCATTTCAATGAAGTCAATCTGCATTCTTGTGAAAGGCCCTCCTCTCGTCCAGTCGTTCCTAGACTTACCACCGTTTTTCTTCCAGGATTGTGTTGCTGACATATAAGGCATCTCTGACATAGGCTGTCAGCTACAAGTCTAAACTTGGCATTATACCATATCTGTTTGAAAAGTCTGATCATAGCATCTCTCCCTACATGTGCTTGTCCATGATACATCCGTGCCATGGTAGAAAACATGCTATCAGGCATGACTGGTCTTCCATCCCGATAAACCCAAACATGATCTGTCTCTCGTGGTGCACATCCTGCTTTTATCCACTGTTTCCTTTCCTCGTCTCCTGCTTCTTCTTGTAACTGCCTCACCTCCTCCCATGTGTTTACAGTGTTAGTAAAAATCAAGGGGCATGAATTCATTTCTTTTTCCCTACCACGATTTACAGAATTCTGATTTCGTGCACAATATTGTGCAATGTCATTAGCAAACTCATTTCCTGCCGATATATAATCAGCAGACTTTGGGGCATATTTACAACAACCGGCGATAATTATCGTAAAGCGCACTTAGCGCTAGGATAATTATTGCCGGCTAGCATGGATTTTTATCGCTGAGATAGCGTGCTATTAGCAACGCTTATCTCAATAGCGATAAAAATCCTCACGCTAACCGGCTAACGTGAGATTATTGCTGGAAACCCAGCGATAATCTCACGTTACCTTGTTGATATGGACTCACAAACTTAGCCATGATATCCTCCTTCCATAGGATATCATGGTTAGTCAGTCCTGAAGCAGGTGTTAGGAACGTAGCGATAACAGGTGTTATCGCTACTTTTCCTGACGCTATGCTTCATAGCGTGGGGCTTGATGATAGGAGAAATGTTGCTTAGCGACATTTCTCCTATCATGTCAGGTCAGGAACGCCCACTTTGCATCTCATTAGAGATGCAAAGCTGGGCGTTAGAAATCCCCACGCTAAAGCAAGGTTTCACGCGTTAGCGTGACCTTGCTAATATAGCGATAAAATTATCGCCGCTTTTCGGCCGAAAACGGCCGCTAAAGCGGCGATAATTTATGATCGCCTCATTGTAAATATGCCCCTTTGAATGGGCAGCACACTTTACTGCTGCCAATTGCTTAGGCAGCTGTATCGGCTCAAGCAACTTTCCAACCACTTCAGCATTCCTTATAGGAGTTCCACTTGATGTCAAAAATCGTCTTTGGGACCAAATTTGCCCAAAGTCATGCACCACACCAAAGCCATACTGACTATCGGTAATCACAATCACTCTCAGATTCTTTCCCAACTTGCACGCTCTTGTTAATGCAAATAGTTCAGCAACCTGGGCCGATTTCACTCCTTTCAGACAAGATGCTTCCAATACAGCTGCTACAGTACACACTGCGTATGCTGCACTCAAAATTCCCTCATCTGTACTCAAGCATGACCCATCCACAAACATCACATAGTCACTTTATGTCAGGGGTACATCTTTTATATCAGGGCGTGGTTTGGTACAAAAATCAAACACTTCCAAACAGTCATGATCCACATCATGTCTGACTTCCACATTCTCAGCATCAGGTAACAGTGTTGAGGGGTTCACATTCAGACACCTCACAAGGCTCACATTTGTTGCACCTAATATGACTTTCTCATATTTAGTTAGACGACTATGTGTCATAAACTGAGTGTGGCTCCTAGTTAAAAGGATCGCTACATCATGAGGCACAAACACTCTTACAGGATATCCCATCACAATTCCTTTACTCTGTTCCAGACTCTTACAAGTAGCTGCTACAGCTTTCAAACAACCAGGCAATGCCACAGCTACGGGATCTAGTATAGCTGAAAAATATGCAATTGGTCTTCTCAATTTTCCATGTTTCTGTACTAGTACGGAAAGTGCACATCCATTTCTTTCGCTGCAATACAGCTCAAATTCTTTTTCATAGTCAGGCATGCCAAGAGCTGGGGCTTCACACAAACCATCTCTCAATTGTTTAAAAGCCTTCAACTCCTCTTTATTTAATTCAATGGGGTCTTTTACATCACACTTCATCAAACGTACCAGAGGTTTTGCAATCAATGAAAAATTACTAATCCACTGACGGCAATATCCAACCATTCCAAGAAACATTCTCAACTCTCTCTGAGTCATTGGGGCTCTCATTCCTTTGATTATCCTGATTCTATCTGCAGTCACTTATCTTAGCCCTTTTTCAGTTTTATGACCTAAATACTGTACTTCCTTTTGACAAAATTGTAGCTTTGACGGGGATACTTTAAGTCCTCCATCTGCTAAATGATTCAGCAATGCAACAGTATCCACTACGCAAGCTTCTCGAGTTCTCGATGCCACCAATAGGTCATCGATATACCGAATTTTCAGGCATTTTTAAATCTTCTAGGGACTTCTTCAAAATATGATTAAATATCGATGGACTTTCTGTATACCCCTGTGGGATTCGGCACCATGCCAAAGTACGTTCGCCAAACCGAAACGCAAAAATCTGTTGGCTGTCAGGGTGCAATGGAATGGAAAAGAAAGCATGACACAACTCGATCACTGTGTACCATTCTGCATCATGAGGAATCTGATATAGAATCACAGAAGTATTTGGTACAATGGGACAACATAATACAACAATTTTATTCACTTTTCTCAGGTCTTGTACTATCCTGAAAGTTCCATTAGGCTTTTTCAGACCCATAATTGGTGAATTACATGGACTGCTCATTATTTCTCTCAAAATACATTGTTCAATCATTCTGTTTACTATAGGAGTAACTCCTGTTATTATCTCGGGTGTCAATTTGTACTGTGGAATATTTGGGTAACTTACTCCTTCTTTTACAGTAATTTTTACGGGATCTACATTTTTCATTAATCCCACGTCTTCTCCCGTGAAATCCCATAGCTCCGTTTTCACTGTTTTCTTCAATTCCTGAGGCAATTCCTCGGGGTCAAATACAGTAACTTCAGGTTCCATATTAGCTATAGTAATTTTGTACAGTACATCCTCATCAGGAGTCTCAAAGGCAATCGTGCAGTTCATCTTGCACAGCAAGTCCCGTCCTAACAAATTTACAGGGCTAGTATCGCACACGACAAAACGGTGCATCTCAGAAAATGTCCCTATTTTGACCTTAACTAGTTCAGTAAGATACGTTTTTATCTGTCTGTTGGATACTCCAACTACTTGGATTGTCTCATCCGAAAGAGGAAGATTTTTTTTTTTAAACAAACTTTATTGAGATTTTACATGAGGAGGAGCAGTGCATTAAAACCTGCAGTAATTGCGTTGATTGTATGTGAGGCAAAGAAGACAACTCAGGTATCTTTTGCAATCTGTACAGAATGTAGCATAGTTATCAATACATTCCAAAAACGTCACAAGACAGCTAGGAAGGTCATCAGCCAAGTACCGTGTTGTGTGTTACATTCCCCTCCTTCAAGATACTGTACTCAAGGGAAGCGGTGCCTGCTCAACAGTCCCACAACTCCCAATCCCACCCTGAACCCACCCTCCGTACCCAATTATGCCACAAAAAATTTAAAAAAATTTGGTCTGAAGGCCGTAGAGCTTACCCCGGGGGGGGGGAGGGCGAACACAGGAGTAGAAGGAAACCACACCCCAAGCATGTGGTAGGGGTAGGAAGGAGGTCGAACAGTGCATCAAGAGGGGGGAACTAAATAAATAAAAAGCCATTGGGGTATGGGGGGGACCCACTCAATCACTTCCCACCCGGAAGTGGCATTAATCATTCGGAATACCAAAGCACTCAGAACCAGGGGACAAATTCTCTCAATCCTCTATCACAAATCACATCCGCCAACATGCACCACGGCTTGTTCCGGGGGACTCTGGGGAATGGTTCCCGCAGCCCCCTCCCCCTCCTCCACCTCACAGTTAAACAATTCAGTCAGATGTGCCCACTCTAGGGATATAGGACGCTTGCGCAACCCCCGACTTTCCTCACGATATAGCGCCTCTCGCTATGCCACTGACCATCGCAACACCTCCTCTCCCCAGGCCTCTACACGCGGCGGGGCACGAGACTTCCAGCGCTGGGTTATCAAGCGCTTCGCTAGCATTAACGCCAGGTTGGCAAAACGGCGCATCAATTTTGCCTTAAGGGGGAGCGGTTAAAGACCCAATAAGCAAGCCTCTGCTGCGTCCCAGGAGGGGCGTTTGGTAATCGTGCTTAAGACGTGTGTTATCCGGAGCGCTAGGTGGCGCTGCCCAAGATGGCCGCACTACGGTCAGGCTCCTGGATGCTTGACCCCTCGCATCCGCCCTACATCTGCTGTGGCTGTCCTGGGTGTGATCTGATGACCACCGAGGCTTGAGGAGCTGCTGCCCTGCCCCCGGTACAAGTTTCGGCTGCTTTGGAGCCGCTGGAGCTGAGATAGGCGGCCCGCGAGCGGCGCTGGTGGCTGGGACACATCCGGCCGGGTCCTCGGCCGGCAGTGTCATCTACGCGAGCCCCCGGCGCTCCACGAGGGGTGAAGGCCGCGTGACTGTCGGCGGCCGGCCAACGATCAGAGGACCATCGGAGTGAGCCCGAGCTGGTGCCGGACCTCAGGTGAGCTGGGGGGCGGCGGATGGTGGGCGCCCCCCGGTGGTGAGGGGGCCCTGGCCGGCGGGCGGATCGGCCCGAGCTGAACGGGCCCGCTCTCTCCCTACGCTGGGCCGGCGCTGATTGAGGGGGACGGCTCCCCCTGGCCCCCCGTTGACCTGGCCTGGTGGACTCCTGTTTGGGCGCCCTGGAGGCGGTGCGGCCCAATGGACCCTGCGGATACCCATCGTGCGCGGAGTGGGGACGTTTCCTTGGCACCCATGGCGCCAGCCTGTGAGAGAAGCTGTGCCGGACCTCTCTTACCCCGCACCATTGCCCAGGAGCCGTTGCCGGCGAGGAGGGCCCCCCCCTTTCGCACCTTGACTATCTTCCCTGGCGCTGTGCCTGGTCCCTTGCGCCTGGGGGGGTTCGGATGTCGGCCCTGGACCGAGGGTGGCCGCGGAGTTCCCTGGTGGCTTCGGCGAGCCTGTGATAGGTCGGCCTACCGGCCGATCTCCCTTATTAACACAGATATCAAACTTTACGCGGCGGTCCTGGCCCAGAGGCTCCGGCCCTTTTTGTCGGGCTTGGTGCATCCGGACCAATGCGGCTTCATGCCGGACTGGGGCACTGGCCACTGCCTCCGTCGCCTTCACGTGGCCTTGGCTCACCGCCATCGCATATCTCCATATCTCACTCTCCTGCTTGCCGATTTCGAGAAGGCTTTTGACTCGGTCGGGTGGCCCTACCTATTTGAGGTCCTGACCCACATGGGTTTCGGCCCCAAGTTTGTTGGAATGGTGCGAGTCCTTTACGCGCGCCCCCGCGCCAGAGTGCTGGTCAACGGGGCACTGTCGAGACCATTTCGGATCGGCCGGGGAACGCGGCAGGGGTGCCCGCTGTCGCCCCTCCTCTTTGCTCTTGCAATGGAGCCCCTTGCCGCCCTGATCCGAGCGGACCCTCTCCTTCGGGGCTGGGAGTGGCCGGGCCTGGCGTCGGACAAAATAGCCCTCTACGCGGACGACGCTCTGTTGTACCTTAGTGATCCAGCGCGTTCGGGTTCCCGTGCACTCCGTCTCTTGGGCCGCTTTGGCCGCGCGTCTGGCCTCTATTTAAACCCGCGGAAATCGGTCCTTGTGCCTCTGCACCCCTCCCGGGAGTGTTTTGCTTGACAGGACACTATTCCCCTCCGTCGGTTGTCCTTCAAATATCTGGGCATCTGGGTCTCCCTTCTCCCGGAACTGAGCTGGGCTCTTAACATGACCACCCTGGTCAAGAAGGCCAAGGTAGATCTGGCGCGATGGCAATCGCTCCCGCTCAATCCGCTGGGGAGGGTGGCACTATACAAAATGATGATTCTCCCCCGGTTCCTTTATGTACTGCAAAATATTCCCGTGTCCTTCCCAAGGCCTTGGTTTCGTGAGCTGGATGGGTTGGTGACCAGATTTCTCTGGGGGGGTGGGAGACCGCGGCTGGCCCTGTCGGCGTGTCGCCTGCCCACCTTTGATGGAGGGCTAGACATGACTAATCTTTACCTCTACTATTTGGCCACCCGCCTCCTGGTCATCCATGATTGGTTTGGGGGGGGATGGTCCGATCCGGCCTACAGGGTGGAATTGGAGGACCTGGGTTTCTCCTGCATTCAAGACCGCCTGTATGGCGCCCCCATCCCCGCCTCCTGCCCAGACATCACCAAAGCGGTCTTCCTGGCTTGGCGAGCGGCGCTTCGCCACACCCGGTGGACCGGGAGGCTGACTCGTGCCACTCCCCTCTGGCATGGGACATGGATGCGGGACGTTGCAGACCTGGAGGGTTTCAAATCATGGGACCTGCTCGGCATCTCCCAGCTGGGGGGTGTCTGGCGGGGGGACGCATGTGCTCATACTCGGAACTGCAGGCGCGCTTCTCCCTCCACTCATCTCAATTTTATAGGTACCTCCAACTGCGGCACGCCATACGCATCTACACCCCTCTGGACATTAGGCTGCCGGACCACAGCCCCCCGGAGGCTCAGGTCCTGCTGGGTAACCTAGGGCGGGGGGCATCTCCCGAATACATCGTTCTCTTATTAATAATACTCCCATGGCCCGGGAAGGCCTGAAAGAACGGTGGGAGGAGTGGGTGGGTCCCCTGGACGAGGTCGACTGGCGGGATGCCCTTATGGCCCCCAGGCTGGTGACGGCCTCTGCCAAACTGAGGCTTATTCAAATTTACTATCTTCATACTGCCTACCTCACGCCGGCTCGTCTGCACCGTGCGGGCCTCTCCGCTACGGCAGCTTGCCCCCGATGTGGTTTTGCCCCGGCTGACTTCATACACATGGTGTGGTCTTGTTCGGACTTGGGGGGTTACTGGAGGGGCATAGAAGCCGATCTCACGGAGGTTTTAGGATGGGTGGTGCCACATAACCCTAGACACACCCTTCTGGGCATCACTGACGGCCTGGATGGCACGCGCGCAGAGAAGCTATTCCTTATGACAGCATTAATGGTGGCGAAAAGGGATATAGCAGCGGCTTGGAAGCAACCGCAGCCGCCTAGCTTGGCCAAATGGAGCACTGGAGTGGACTGGTGTGCGGCACAGGAGCGGACTCTCTATCAGGCGAGGGGCTGCCTTAAAAAATACCGTAGGGTCTGGGGGAAATGGTTGGGCAATGTGTTATGATTATGAGCCTCGGGTGGGGGCGGGGGGATGGCGTGGTCTTGTGCTGTGTGGTTGTAACTTGGTGGTTCGTCAGACTCAATGTTTTTTCTGTTGTATCACTCAAAACAATAAAAATTTGTTTATCAAAAAAGACGTGTGTTATCCTACCCCAGTATCCCCGCAGTGCTGGACAGAGCCACAGCATATGCAACAGGTCAGCATCCGGTGCCAGGCAACGAGGACAGGCCGTCACCGCTGTGTCGTACATCTTGCTTAGTGTATGGGGAGTAAGGTATGCCCTGTGGAGGACAAACAATTGAATAGTCTTCAACCTACAGTTGCGGGACACTTTCTTAGGGTATTCCAATATATAGGTCCACTCTCTGTCACTAAATGCCCGGAACAAATCTACTTCCCACCGCAGTCTGAGGGGAGCCACGGAGATCTGTGTGTGCTCCCGGAGGCCTCGGTAAAGCCAGCGAACCAGAAAACGCCCATGGCCCATTATGTGAAGAGAGCGCAGAAGGTGGAATGTTGAAGGTTCTACAGGTGTCGCCTGCCACTGTGTCCGGATATACCGGGAGATCGCCGCATGGAGCAGAAACTGGGTGTCAGGCACCCCGTTGACCCTCACAAAGTCTACGTGGGGCATCAGGTTACCTTCTTGAAAAAAGGTGCCGATTGTTTCCACCCCCTGTTGTGACCAAGGCCGTATTTGTCTGGCACACAGGATTCCCTGCCTCGTTGGGAGGCCACACAGCGGCATGTTGGGAGAATATGGATTTTGGATTTTAGCATACTTACATGCCCTTGTCCAGTAATGGAGCGCTATCTTCAGCAGGGCCGGGGGGTCCAATGGCCTAGGGGCGCCGGGGCACAACAACGATTGCAGGGCACCACGTGCCAGTTGGGTCGGGGTATAGCCGATTTCAAACAGGTTTTTACCGCCCAGCCAGTAGGCCAGCCACTGCAGCTGGCCAGCAATACAGTATGGTGCTCCCATCCCACCAGCATCACTCGGGAGCCGCAGCTTAGCTAACGCCACCCTATGTCTCCCCGAACCCCAGATAAACGAGATCAGCAGTGCATCCAACTCTCGGAAGATCCATGCGGGGTATACCACTGGGATGTTGACGAAGTGATAAAGCAGGCGAGGCAACATCACTATCTTGGATATCGTTACCCGCCCCGCTATGGTAAGAGGCAATGTGTTCCAAAATGTAATTTGGGAACGTATGGAAGAGATTGTGCGCACCAGATTACCTGCAATGACATCCGGCACGGAACGAAAGATATGAATCCCCAAGTATCTAAAGGGGACTGGCGCCACCCTGAAGGTCAAGGGCCCAAAGCGGAGCTAAAGGAATAGGCTACGGACTTAGAAGCATTAAGGTGCAATCCGAAGATCTCCCCGAAGTGAAGAAAAAGATCCGCCACCTCCCCCATGTCAGCCTGGAGATCACGAAAGTACAACAGCATATCGTCTGCGTAAAGCGAGACCGAATGCAGGATCCCTTCCATTGGAATGCCATGGGGGACCATGGCCCGCCTAAGGTTCTGGGCTAATGGTTCAAGCGCCAGAACAAACAATATAGGCGATAATGGACAGCCCTGGCGTGTACCCCAAAAGATAGGGTAAGCTGAGGAGATAATCGAGCCTGTCTTCGCCCTGGCCGTGGGGGCGGTGTAGAGCAGCTGAATCCAGGCGCATAGTTCTGTGGGCACGCCCATTTTTCCCAACACTTCCAGCATATAAGACCAACTTGGCGTATCGAAGGCCTGCGATATGTCCAAGGATAGACACCCTGCTCCCACCGGACGGAGCCCTGAGGCATGCAAGATGGCGTGGAAGCGCCGAAGATTCAGCGATGTGCTCCGCGGTGGGACGAAGCCACATTGGTCTGTATGAATCAACAGCAAAAGGAGTGGGAGGAGGCGGTTAGCTAAGAGTTTACTAAGAATTTTATATTCGGTATTAAGGAGCGATAGGGGCCTATAGGATGTTATATCTAAGGGATCCTTATCTGGCTTTAGGAGGGAGGTGACGATCGCCTCCCGAGTGGTAGGGGGCAGCCTTCCCTCATCGAGTGATGTCATTTTGAGTTGGAGTAGTTTGGGGATCAATAGAGAAGAGAAAGTGGAGTAAAATTCGATGGGCAACCCGTCAGAACCAGGGTCTTCCCACGGGCTAAGGACTTTATCGCTACTCTGATCTCGGCCGAAGTAATCGGTGCTTTTAAGTCGTGGATCTCTGCTGCAGAGAGCACTGGTAAGTTCGCCTGCGTCAGAAACTCAGTCACAGCATCTGTGCCTGGCGTTGGATGCGTCTCATAGAGTGTCTCGTAATGAGTCCGAAACGCCAAGTTTATCCCCAATTGGGACTGAACTTGTCCGTGTTGCACGGTGTTAATGACCAGGATGGGAGTCGGGCAAGTTAGGGGGGCAATTAGACGTGCCAGCAATGGGCCCGCCCTGTCAGCCTCTGAATGCGTGCGCTGAGTGTACGCCTTATAATCTAATAAGCGAAGGCGCTCTAGAGTCTCTGCATACTTTACTCTGGCCATCTGCAAGGATTCCTCTGCCTGTTCATCCCGTTGGGCCTCTACTTCCTGTTCCTGGAACGCAGCCTCCAGTTCCATCAGGTCCCGGATTACTTCCCTACGGGCCCCTACTAAGGAGCTCAGGGACACCCCCGTATGGATACCTAAAAAGGCTTCCCATTCTATGGAACGTGTCGAGGCGGTGCCTTCGTTGACAGTAAAGTATGTATTGATTGCCTTTTGTAAGGTGTCCCGGAAAACCTGGTCCTCTAACTGAAGGGGCTGCATCCTCCAAGTCGGTATCGGCGCTGGGGACCGGCCCCACTCAAGGCATAATTCGATAGGGTTGTGATCAGATAGGGTTTTGCCCAGGTAGGTGCAATGGGAAACCGCAAAGGACAATGTCGGCGAGCCCAAGAAGTAATCCAGGCGTTTGTGCAATTAATGAGGATAAGAATAAAAGGAGTACTCCCTATCCGCCGGGTGTTGTGACCTCCAAAGATCTAGTAGATTCCAGCCCTGCGCCCACTGACCCAAGGCCGCGGCTAGGGTCCGCGCAGAAGTACCGGCCAAGGGAGGGTGAGATCGATCAAGTTCAACATCAAAGACAGCATTCAAATCTCCACCAAGCAACCATGGACAATCACCCCAGTCAGATAAGGCCACGGAAACCCGGGAAAGGAATTGTACATGATCTACATTAGGGGCGTACAAAGAGCCCAACACTACAGGCGAGCCATCCAATAGACCCCGCAACAACACATACCTACCCTGCTCATCAACCCGGCTTTCTAACAAGGAAAAGGGGACTCCTGCGCGAAGCCATATTGCGGCCCCTTTAGAAAAGGCGGAGTATGAAGTGGCATAGAATTGACCCCTCCAGCGTTTTTGCAATTTCAGGGATTCGGTATGTATCAGGTGAGTTTCTTGAAAATATACTATTTGAGCCTTGCGGCGGTGCAACTGGGCTACTACTCTGTGGTGTTTCTGAATGGAGCCCATGCCCCTCACATTCCAGGATATACAGACATATGACCTTGGGACTGTCATCGTGGCAGGAGACAACCCCCCTTCCCCCCCAGCCCTCCACACCCCTGCCCCACCCTCACCCCCCTGCCCTTCCCCCCCCCACCACCCCCCAGACCATGTGGCAAACCTATAAACAAAAACCTTGTTACCCAATACTGGGTCCAACGCTCCAATCGCGTCCGACCAAACTGCAAACAAAACATAACTACAGAGCCTAAACCAGTGCTATCGCCTAGTGGGGGAATAGGTTAGTGTCACACTGCGTATTCAGTAGTGTGTGCAAATCGTGGAAGCGCCCCAGTCAGGGCAGACCGGGGAACGACCCATACTTGACCGGATTACACAATATGGTCCAATGGCACACTGAGGTGGGCGAACTGCATAGGAGATGTCAACGATAACCAGTGAGGGGGTGTTCACTCCCAAACGCTCCCCCGGAGAGCAAGCCCCACAATATGGAGAAGAGGCCAGAATATCAACCCGGGAGGCTCTCTAGAGGGTCCTTGCTTAGGTGAGTGGAGTCCGAAGGAAATAGCACCACGCTTCCATCCGTGTCTGAGTCCATGGAGTTTCCTAAGGCTGGGCTAGTGCTGATCGGGGGCCGGGCGGAGCGAAAGGAGGAGGCCGAGCACAGTGCCTCGTGTTGGCCCTCCCAGATTTGCTGCGGTGGTGGAACGCTGGAGGACGTACTCTGCGTTAGCATAGTCTTTTTCCGCCTTCGGGGGAGTCTCTGTGATCGCGGCACCGCAGAATCCAGCCTTCTAGCCGGGAGAACCTCCGGGAAGTTTCTGTCCAGCCAGTCCCATGCACAAATCTGGCGTGTCAAAAAAGATAGACCTCTGCTGATGGACCACTTTCAATTTGGCCGGGAAAAGCAGCGCAAAGGGGAGGCCCGCAGCTCGGACCCGCGCCTTCACCTCCATGAAGGAGAAGCGCTTCCGCTGGACTGCCTGTGTGTAGTCTGGGAAGATGAGGACGGTGGTGTTGTCTACACATAGTGGACCACTGTCTCGGGCAGCTTGTAGTAGGTGGTCACGATCCCTATAATTGAGGATACGTGCTAGTATAGGGCGGGGGTTGGCACCCCGCAGAGGCCGCCTCGCAGGGACCCGATGCGCCCTCTCAACAGTAAAGTGGGGGGAGAGGCCAGAAGGGGCCACCACCGTTCTCAGCCAGTTTTCAATATGAGTCGTGGGGTTCGGGCCCTCCACACCCTCCGGGTATCCCACTAGCCGGAGATTGTTGCGGCGCACGCGCCCTTCCGCATCGTCAGCCCGCACCTGTAATGCATCGATCTGCTGGTGCATGAGGGTAATCTGTTCGGTGTGTGATATCAAGGGTTCTACCGTCTGGTTCGTGTGTCGCACCTTGTCCGCTAGCTTCCGGTGGTCAAATCAGGAGATTTAGGTCGACAGAGATCGCTCCTAGTTGGCCTTCCAGCGCCGACCGAGTGTCCCTAATCTCTTTGAGGATCATATCTAGTTTATCCGGGGGCGCAGCAGGTGACCCCCCGCTTGATGATCGGTCCGGGCGGTCGTCAGCGCGGCCCGGGGGATGTGACACAGTGCTCACACTAGACGGTCGCACAGGCGCCCTGGGCCTGACCCTGCCCATTTCGTCGCCAAGGCGGAAGGAGGCAACGAACTGGAATGTCCGGGCGTATGCACGAGGCTTCCCGTCCCAGGAGCTATGCCCAGCGGTAGGCAGAGGGAAGAGCAATGTACCAGGCCCCAAAGCGCACCTCCACAGCCGTCCCCGGACCAGGCACCAGTCCCCCCCAGGCGGACAGGCCAACACGTAGATTCAGTGTTCTGGTACGTAGGGAGAGGTAAGGAAAGAGCCGCACAGCAGAGTGTTAGGCTATCCAGGCCCCAAAAGTCGTACCGGTCTCTGAGGGGCCTCACTGTGGCATCACCGACACTGTTCTCCCGCAGGCAGGGCTCCAGGCGCCTCCCACGACAACCTCCACTGCTATCAGTCCCCGATACCGGGCTGTCAGCCCGCCGGCCCGCCACCGATATGTGGCGCGATGAGAGCCGCTGGTTCGGGTCCTGCCGCCGCTGGCGCCGTCTCTACGCGGTACCCCCCGCTGCGGCACCACACAGATACTCCCGTCAGCCAAGTCTTCCAAGTGGGTGTCTACTCACGGGTTCCGGGGCCTCTACGGCAGCCTCCACCGCTGTCAGTCGCCACCCGACAAATGGCTCATCTCAGACACCTTCAGCACCCCCAGGGGGCAACCAGCAGTCTCATCCACCTGCGGGCGACCAGCGGGGCCCGGGGGGAAGCCCTCATGGCCACCTAGTCACAGCAGTTCATCAGAAATAGTCCACAATGATCCCGGGCTCACCCAGGGCTTCCGGGCCAGTGAGGGGGTGTTCACTCCCAAGCACTCCCCCGGAGAGCAAGCCCCACAATATGGAGAAGAGGCCAGAATATCAGCCCGGGAGGCTCTCTAGAGGGTCCTTGCTTAGGTGAGTGGAGTCCGAAGGAAATAGCGCCACGCTTCCATCCGTGTCTGAGTCCATGGAGTTTCCTAAGGATGGGCTAGTGCTGATCGGGGGCCGGGTGGAGCGAAAGGAGGAGGCCGAGCACAGTGCCTCGCGTTGGCCCTCCCGGATTTGCTGCGGTGGTGGAACGCTGGAGGACGTACTCTGCGTTAGCATAGTCTTTTTCCGCCTTCGGGGGAGTCTCTGTGATCGCGGCACCGCAGAATCCAGCCTTCTAGCCGGGAGAACCTCCGGGAAGTTTCTGTCCAGCCAGTCCCATGCACTATCTGGCGTATCAAAAAAGAGAGACCTCTGCTGATGGACCACTTTCAATTTGGCCGGGAAAAGCAGCGCAAAGGGGAGGCCCGCAGCTCGGACCCGCGCCTTCACCTCCATGAAGGAGAAGCGCTTCCGCTGGACTGCCTGTGTGTAGTCCGGGAAGATGAGGACGGTGGTGTTGTCTACACACAGTGGACCACTGTCTCGGGCAGCTTGTAGTAGGTGGTCACGATCCCTATAATTGAGGATACGTGCTAGTATAGGGCGGGGGTTGGCACCCGGCAGGGGCCGCCTCGCAGGGACCCGATGCGCCCTCTCAACAGTAAAGTGGGGGGAGAGGCCAGAAGGGGCCACCACCGTTCTCAGCCAGTTTTCAATATGAGTCGTGGGGTTCGGGCCCTCCACACCCTCCGGGTATCCCACTAGCCGGAGATTGTTGCGGCGCGCGCGCCCTTCCGCATCGTCAGCCCGCACCTGTAATGCATCGATCTGCTGGAGCATGAGGGTAATCTGTTCGGTGTGTGATATCAAGGGTTCTACCGTCTGGTCCGTGTGTCGCACCTTGTCCGCTAGCTTCCGGTGGTCATCTTTCAGGAGATTTAGGTCGACAGAGATCGCTCCTAGTTGGCCTTCCAGGGCCGACCGAATGTCCCTGATCTCTTTGAGGATCATATCTAGTTTATCCGGGGGCGCAGCAGGCGACCCCCCGCTTGATGATCGGTCCGGGCGGTCGTCAGCGCGGCCCGGGGGATGTGACACAGTGCTCAAACTAGACGGTCGCACAGGCGCCCTGGGCCTGACCCTGACCATTTCGTCGCCAAGGCGGAAGGAGGCAACGAACTGGAATGTCCGGGCGTATGCACGAGGCTTCCCGTCCCAGGAGCTATGCCCCGCGGTAGGCAGAGGGAAGAGCAATGTACCAGGCCCCAAAGCGCACCTCCACAGCCGTCCCCGGACCAGGCACCAGTCCCCCCCAGGCGGACAGGCCAACACGTAGATTCGGTGTTCTGGTACGTAGGGAGAGGTAAGGAAAGAGCCGCACAGCAGAGTGTTAGGCTATCCAGGCCCCAAAAGTCGTACCGGTCTCTGAGGGGCCTCACTGTGGCATCACCAACACTGTTCTCCCACAGGCAGGGCTCCAGGCGCCTCCCACCGACAACCTTCACTGCTATCAATCCCCGATACCGGGCCGTCAGCCCGCCGGCCCGCCACTGATATGTGGCGCGATGAGAGCCGCTGGTTCGGGGTCTGCCGCCGCTGGCGCCGTCTCTACGCGGTACCCCCCGCTGCGGCACCGCACAGATACTCCGGTCAGCCAAGTCTTCCAAGTGGGTGTCTACTCACGGGTTCCGGGGCCTCTACGGCAGCCTCCACCGCTGTCAGTCGCCACCCGACAAATGGCTCGTCTCAGACACCTTCAGCAGCCCCAGGGGGCAACCAGCAGTCTCATCCACCTGCGGGCGACCAGCGGGGCCCGGGGGGAAGCCCTCATGGCCACCCAGTCACAGCAGTTCATCAGAAATAGTCCACAATGATCCCGGGCTCACCCAGGGCTTCCGGGCCATCCCCCACGAGCCGTGGCATGAAGAGACCCCAGGGTCAGCACTTCTACAGCGTCGTCGCAGCCCTGCTCGCTGACAGGATACTCAGCGCGCTCATGGGCACCTCTGTCGGGGTGGGCCGGGCAGGCCGAGCGCCGCGTCTCCACCAGTTGAGGCCCCAGTGCGGGCGCAGGCACACCGGACACCCCGGCCGTCCTTCAGGGGAGCATTCCTAAGAAATAGCCAATGATTGGCAGGCAGACACAGCGCAGTCGTCACACAGGGCGCTCAGGTCCGACCTCCAGCCGCCACCGACCAGGCCGCAGACCGGGGCGTCCAGTGCAGACCAACGCCGCACGCCACTCCACGTCCGCAGGTCTCCCCTTCACCTCAGTGCCGCGGCTGCAGCCCACCTCTACTCCACCAGGCCCGTACCGGTGCAATGCCAGCGACAGCGTCTCAGCCGGCGGCAGTGACCCGCACAGCAGCTGCGAGATCACCGGAACAGCTCCCCAGCCTCCAGAGGCAGCGCCCGGGAGTCGGACACTACCCCAGCACCGGAAAACGTGGTAAATTACAGGATTTTTAAGCCCCCGGCCTGGAGCTCGTCAACTAGACGCCCGCCATCTTAGGCTGCTAGCCACGCCCCCCGAGAGAGGAAGATTTTTAACATCAGCTGATCTAACAGTTGAACGAGTAGCACCAGTATCTACCAGGAAAGTAATGTTTTCGTCATTTATCTTTCCATCCACAAAAGGGCCTGTCTGGTCTACTTACAGAGTTGCGCCAAGTACGCACTCTTCTTCCTCTCCGTCAATAACTCTCTTCTGACTCACTCTCATCTCGTTGTAGCCAATACTGTGAAACAGCACTAGCGCGCGGCAGCTTAGTTACCTTTTTTTTCGTTGTAGAATCCTGTCTCATTACTGTATCTCTGAGGATTTACGCTCTGTGGAAAAGGCGGTTTTGGCACCTGACACTGTTGGGCAACAACCTGCTGCTGTCGCTGTGGTTGACAACTCACCTCATTCTGCACCTGTGGATTCAATGATGCATTATCGCCATTAGCACTTGGGGGTAATTTACACTCGGTTTTCCAATGCCCTATCTTTCCGCAGTTATGACATGGCCACTTCTTTTTGGCTTCTTCTATACTAATCTGTCCTTTCCCTTTCCCTTTCCCTTTCCCAATATTGGGTTTCTGTTTCATATGGCTCATGCCGTTTGCCTGTTCAATCAGTTGGGCTTCCTGTCTTTCTTCCACTTTCACTTGAGCCCACATGGCTTTTTCTTTTAACTTACGTTGCTTGGCTTCAATATCATCGCTAAAATATTTTGCATGCCTCAATACTTCATCTATTTTTTTATTCTGCCAATCTACAGTATGTTGTTTAATCATTTCACTTACTTCAGGACGCAACCCGTACACAAATCGATAAAAAAAATTACTCAAATCTTTCTCACTCAAATTTTCATCACCACTGTATTGTTTAAAAGCCAATAACAATCTTTCATAATATGCATGTACAGATTCTTTTACTTCTTGGTGAGTTCTATCAATCTTTACCCAATCAGTTTCTTTTGGAGGTACTTTATTTTTCAAGAAGGTAACTACCTGTTCATATTTTCTCATCACTTCCGGATCAGGGGCACCTGTTTTTGGATCCCTAGGGTATTCTTGAGTAGGCCAACCTATTGTAATTTTACATTCTGCCCATAGATCTGCTGGCACAATTATGTCAAATAAACTGTTCAAATCAATTCACAGTACTTTTGATAATTTGACAAATCTGTCTACCTGCCTATACCACTCCACTGGCTTCTTGCGCAAACGGGGAAAGTCATTTGTAAATGATAAAATTTCCTGTCTAGTCCAGGGGACATGCACATAGCCTCCTCCTGGAATCTCCCTCATGGAACACTCAGTTACCACTTTTTCTTTTTCTCTTACTGGGAAAGCTACGAACGTTTTGTCTGTTGCGTCATCCCATTTTCGAAACTATCTACTCTTCCATTTATCTACATCGCCCCATTTTCTCAGTAAAACAATTAACTCTTTTATTTGAGTTATTCTTCCTGCAGTATTCAGATTCTCAATGTCTTTTTCAGCAAAATCTACTCTGTATGGCTTCTGTAATGACTTAATTTTTCAAAATCGATACCCATTTCACTCGCTACAATTTTTCATGTAAGTTTTTCACTCTCCATGTTATACTTTTACACAGAAACATTAGTTCTTCATCCTGATATGCTTTTAATTTGTCTGTGGGAATAGTTCCTACTATTAATTCTTCTAAAACTATTTTTAATTTTGCCACATCTAAAGGTCGAGGTTCCGCATCCTTTTGCTGTATACTACTTAACCATTCGCTTAGTTCCTCAGAAGTAGGACCTACAGGATTTGGTTAATTTCTTGCTTGTTCTAAACTCTTTGGTGTCCCTGGTACTGATTCTGTCGTCATTATTGCTTTATTCACTAGGATCTGATTCACTGTCAAATTTTTGGGAGTACTTAATCCAGAAATTCCTATCACTTGTCCCCATGGATTTTCTCTTGAATCTCTTTTTCCATTTCGGTTTGTTTATTACTGTTGTAAGGGATCGTTAGACAATGTTCACTATCCTTTTGCTTATCAAAAATGGGCATCACTGGTCCTATTGTTACAGGAACAGTTACAGCTTCCATATTTTTAGTCAATTCCCTAATCTTTTCAGTTAACTCTAAAGTAGTTCTGGCTAACTCAGCTGAATTTTCATTTGTCATTCTACCAGGTTGTGTATTCTCTGATTCTCTAAAGGGATTATTTTTCCCTACCTCAGGTGGCATTGACTCAAATTTTATATTTTGTGGTGTCTCTTTTACTGGGGCACTTCGAGTCAACAACGTAGAATTTGGTTGGTACGGGGGAGTATTTTTATAAAACATGTCCTCAAGTACATCGTCCTCCGACTCATGCACACAATACTTGTAACCTTCTGACCCTGTATTGTTCCTCTTCTCTGTACATTTTCTACTACTAGTCTCTTTGGCATTTCTCATAGGGAACATCCCATCAGCCATATTTGCACTTCGCCATCTCCTCATTCTGTCATCATGATTCTCTTGTCCACATGGTCTACCAAACATGTATTTGTACCTTCTGCCACTCCACTGTCGCTCTCTTTCATACATCTCATCGTCCTATTCTGTTAATGCTTCAAACTGAGTAGGTCTAGGTCTCGGTTCTAATCTCATTATCCTTTCTCTTAAGTTCCTTAATACCACTACATTAAATGAACCATGTTCTGGAAATGCTAAAACTCCATCATCTTTTGTATACTTTGCCCAATTATCTAGCCAAATACATGTATGATACCCATATTTCGCAACCATGAAGGATGCGGGTGATTTCGGTGGAAGAAGCAACTGTCCCTCTCTAGTCACAATCGGTTTATCCTTTTTAAACAAATTCTTGATCTTTCCAAACCAAGACTTTTTCTCTTTTTCTGGTGAGTCGTAATATATCATTTTCTTTTCTCGGTAATCGCTAGCTTTCCTCTATGACTATTCTGTGGTCTTATCCAATCGTAGCGCGACTCACACTAATGCACCAATCATGAGTGTCTATGTCACCTTTGCAAATCACCAATCCCAGCCCGACTCACACTAATGCACCAATCTGGAGCGTCTACGTCACCCTGTAATTCTCCACTCCTAGCGCGGTGTTCACTAACGCACCAATCCGGAGCGTCTATGTCTCTTAATAGCTGGCCAATCCCAGCGGGGTATTTTCTGAAGTCAGCTTTTCTCACTACTCCTGCTTCTGCTGACCCCTCCTTTACAAAATTTATCGGTAAACTCTCTCTTACGTTCTTTTCAATCAAACATCTGTTAGTAACGACATAAAAACACCACCATTGTCCGCTTCGCTAAACAAAGGAATAGTTTTGACCTTTCTCCAAGAATTCCGTATTTCTCGAGAACAGCACTTACCTCTGCCCTATCACAGAATTATTACATTTGCCGATAAAGTAGCACTTCCCTCTACCTTACCCTTCTAACAAGCATTAGCTAACCGTTTCTCTGGAGATAATACACATGTGGAGACTACACTGCTCCTGAGAATTAAGGCCACAGTTTCACAATAAAGCCGAATGCTATTTCAGTTACGCACATTCATACGGAAAATGTAGTTCATTCACACAAGAATCCTGTATTTCTCGAGAGCAGCGCTTACCTCTGCCCTTCCACAGAATTATTTCATTTGTTGATAAAGTAGCACTTCCCTCTACTTTACCCTTCTAGCAAGCTTAGGGAACACCTATAACCTTTCCAGTGATAAGCGTAATCAGAGCTCACAATGGACTCCTGTTACTTAAGACTAAATTTCACAGGTGGCCTTCGCTATCCATACACCACTTTCACACAGAAATCCCTAGCGATAACACACGAAGATGTTACCAATTCGAACCCAGACAATCCGTCGTGCAACTCCAATCGTCACACGTTTTCCCCGTGTACCTACAGGGCAACAAGACAATACACCGTGCGACTTCACTTGCCACACGTTTTCCCTGTGTACCTACAGGGCATCCGACTTCCTACATCCCAGAAGTCTTCAAAAACAACATAAAACGCAACTCGCTTCAAAATAGAATGTTAGTACATAAATCAATAATAAACCAAACATCCACAATCAAAATCAAATAATCAGAAATCAAAAATCAATAAGCAATAATCACCAAACCAATGCAATAAAACCACTAATCTCCTACCAGTAAAACTGATCTAGCGCGAAAGAGGGGGAGACATTTTTACAGAGCCTCCCTGCGTCACAGACCCGTCGTCCCACTAACTCATTCACACACGCATTCATTGGTGGGGCCCATATCACCAACACTCATACGTTTCTCTCACGAGTCTGCACACAGGAGGAGCGATGCGCTGGACATGTCGGAAGGAAAAAAATTATATTACAGAATATACATATTTACATCACCACCTATAGGATCCTAACCTTAACATCAAGGCACTCCACCACTTGGTCGACGGACCAATTAGTTGGACTGGTTGATGGTGATTTAGAACCAACTAAAACACATTTAAAGCTTCAGAATCCTTCGGTAACCTAATGGAAGAACCACAAACTCATAATTTCTGTTAATCAAATTTTGTTTATCTAATATCTTGTTTGCAATTATATAATTAGCATTTCGGTCAATCAAATTTTAATTTTAGTCAATCAACACAAATCGCATGACATTTTATATTTACCTATTCTTTCTATCAGGGTCTTTTCTAATTGGCTCTGCATAAATCAAATTCTCTGCTCAATTGTCCCAATAGAAAGCAGGCCAAGACTCAAAAGTCCGGGAAAGTTTTTTGCTCAGCACGTCACAGTCCCAAAGATCTCCAAAGGACTAGGAATCGTGCAAGCATGTAGCTCGTCTGTCATCGTCTGTGGGTCGGTAGGGGTGTGCGGGATAACTCCTCCCTATTCTACTACCCTTTTTATAATAACATTCTGGGTAACATGAAACATTTCTTTGGCAATTCTAATTTTTGATTGGTCCATTTGAAGAAGTTTTAACATCGTCCGACTTTCCCAAAGACTTTGGTTCTCATAGAAGTGCTGGGTCACTTCCTCAGTTCAGGTCATAACCATGCAACATTGTAGTTTTCTGGTTGTGGAAGCTTATTGTTTCATGCATTGATTTTCATTAACTGAAGTTTGGCAGACCTCCATGTTCCTATCCTTGACCAGGAACACTGTTCTCTGAATTGAGGATGCCTGGAGATCTACGGAGCGATCCGAGTCTGCGCAGTAGACATCGCGCTCACGAGATGGTGGCCACTTCTGAACTCCATTTTGAATGTCATGGCTTGGTAGGCCCGAATGCCAACTTAAGCAAAAAAAACACAAAAGAGTAATTAATATGCGGAAATGAAGATTCTAATGTTAAACCCTCACTAATCACTTTATGTATTAGTATTTTCCTAGCTTATGGCAACATTTAAAGCAATACTACTCACCCTTCGGTCCTTGCAGGAACGCAAAACGTAACAAAAGCAACATAAATCATGCAATTTTCTATTACCATATTTCCTATTATTAATATGCGTACCATATTAGTCATCAAGTTATTCTGCCATGCAAATAGCAATACGTCCCGCGTGTAATTTGTGTTTACCAAAAATGCAAATCGTTGGTTAGTATAAAACACCACTCAGTTAATTCAAATTATAATATAAATCGATTAAGTAATTAGTATTTTCATGCCAAATAGAGAAGGTATACAAAATGTTGCTTTACCTGCTCCATCACATTCATTATCATTCATGTACTATGAATATGACATCTGCCGATGATCTCACAGTGTTAGAATATATATGTGTCCACCAAGTATTTACCCCGGGAGAACAAGGGACCCCTGATACATTAACCCCAACAGCCTGCATGAATAGCTATAAAAAAGAGAAAATGTAACATGGCTTCAAAATGAAATGCTGGATTTCCAGGGATTTAATGTCACTGAATACTTTCGCTCATTTCAGATGCGCAAAATTACTCAGGATGAGGAGGGTGTGGCTAAGCCGGAAATGGAGTCCAACGTGCTCGTGTAGCGCTCCGTCTCAAGCTCCCTTTCCTGTCCACACAGATCCGGCAAAAGTCATCCGGAAGAGGTCGCGGAACTCCATGCGTGTCCTGGGAGCAGACTCGAGGTTCCGACATGAAGGCAAACAGCGGAAGCCACGGAGAACCGAGGCGCACTCCCCTGTCTTCGGAGCCGCCCGGCAGACATCCGCAGCCCCGGGCGAGGCAAATCACGCGATGCCGGGGACTGGGTCTACCCCCTGGGCCCAGACCAGTGGCGCAGCTCCCTTTGATATACATCGGCCGTCTCTGCCGCGGCCGAGGTGCATAGCAGCCACAATATTCAGGCGCTAGAGATTGTGACTGAAGCAGCATAGCCCTGGTGTGGTGGCTCTCCCTCCCGAGGATACGTCCAAACTACCGTCATGCAGACCCGAGGTGCGGCCTGCAAATTTGAAGGTCCCCTTTTTGGGCACCACCTCCACATCAGCTAGAACACGCTCTATCGGCTCCTGAAGGCAGAGGGACAGTACTTTGGTGAGTGGACACGGCTGAGCAGACAGTGAGCACTGATGGCACAGTGGGAGTACCACCTGGAGACAGTGACCATCGGAGAATGGGTATTGCGGAGGAGTCAGGCCTCGCGGTGTGAGTCCCACCAGTACGCCGTCCTTTTTCCTGGGGGGGTTCCTTGATCCGGCCACTGTGGACCCTAATTTATACTACTTTACAGACTTGCCTCACCTTGTCCCGCTTGAGGTTTGCTTACCAAGATTATAGAGCTGGCGTGGGAGACGGCGGTAACTGTGTGTGGCGAGGCAATGAGGAGACGCTGAAACGAGGACACACGGAGCGCCTGAGAGCCATAGAAACGCTGCCCCATATCCCCTATGACTCAACTTGTGAGGAGTGTGCCTCATGGTGAGAATCTCAGAGGGGAACCGATGGTGGTGATCCTCCCTTCCGCATTTCATCAGCGAGTCCGACCCCACTGAACATCCCAGTGACAGCATACACACTACTACGGTGGTAACCTACCTGACCAACCGTGACAAACACTATTGACACATGTCGCGTGGAGCACGCACGAAGATCGGTACCGGGGACACAGCAGCCCCACCCCCGCAGACCCGGGCCCAGACGGACTAAATGGCGGGCGCGGAATTAGTGGATCCGATGTCGCACAAGCTCGATGCAGTGCTGGCGGCAGTCGAAAAACTTGGGGAAACCATGAACCAGATCTGCACCTCTCTGGAAGGTAAAATAGACAAGGTGGCAGTTGATCTTACTATGCTCCACGCAGACCACTGAAAACTTGAGGACCGCACCACCACTGCCCAGGGGGTCATCGCTGATGTCTCCCACGAATGACCGCGGTGGAGAAACAAATCCAGGGCCTTCTTGATAGAGTGGGATTCCTGGAGGACAGAGCCGAAGATGCAGAGGGCTGCACCCGACGCAATAACATACGCTTAGTGGACCTACCAGAGGGGACGGAGGGAAGAGACGCGGTGGCCTACACTGAACAATGGTTCCGCACGCTACTGCCCGGGGAAACCCTCTCTCCCTATTTCGTAGTAGAACGGGCACACAGGGCACCTGCCAGGCCATCCCCATTGGGCTCCAACCCGCTGCCGCTCTTAATCCGCCTGTTGAATTACAGGGACAGAGATGCCGTGCTTCAGGGAACCATGAAGCTACAGGAGGTGCAAGTAGATAACCACAAAGTCATGTTTTTCCCGTACTATACGTTGCAGGTCCAGAAACAACGACATTCATACATGGCGGTGAAACAACGACTTCGACAATATGATCTCAAGTACTCGCTGCTGTTCCCGGCCAAGCTGAGGGTGATTGTGAATGGAAAGACTAATTTTTTCACTACCTCGGAGGGGAAGAATGGCTCGACACTTACGACTCTTCGAGGAGCGGGGCTCCCACCGCCGGACGGAGAGAGTTGGCCCCCGAACCTTCCCCGCACCGTCGCTGCAGGGGACAGAAGAAACCGCAGTTCCTGGTCTCTCAGACTCTCAGCCCAGCCCCGGAACTGATCCTGAGCAGCCAGCTCCAGGCCCTGCAGGCAGTGGGAGACATCAGCGGGGCACACGAAGAAGAGACTAATTCGACCTCCAACCAGCATGGACCACCTAGTGATGATGACCTATCAGACAGTTTTCTTGCTTCACAGGACTCCTGTGATCTGCCCCAGATCACCCCGCAGACCTCCAATGACATTGTCTAAACTCCAGACTCTCTCCTGCCTTTCTTTCATGTTCTCCGCCAACCTGGCAGTAGATGGTGTCACCAGACACGCAAGTATAATGGACCCTGCACTTAGATTGCATGCTGCATTCCCTGGCTCTGTTTTCAGGACTGTATTGTGGTACTGGTGCTTTGACTGCAGGTGGGAGGCTGGGGTCATGCCAATGGACAGGTCCCGGAACACTCGGGCGGGATGCCCTTGTGGCCCCCTCCCTCAGGGAAACATTAAATATGACATTAAGGTAGCGACCCTATCAAACGCACGCTTGGCCAGTGCAAGGGGTAGCTGCTGGAGACAAAACCCCTAACTACTGACACTTCGTATATTGCTGTGCAAACTAGTCCCCCCAGACGTTAGTTGAATGCTATTTTTGCTTCATGTTTGGGCAGTTGCCTGTTGCACACTCGCCCTTTTGGTATTTTTCATTACACATAGTTTGACTATTTTTTATGCCATCATTTATGCATTACGGTACGCCGACCGAGATGTTGGCTCGCAAGGGGATGCAGACTCTACACTTGGCTTTGCGGGTGCTGCACTGGCTCCTCCCATTCCTCGGCCTGGCAAGGCCTTATGCGCTACTGACTCTCATGCGTTATGGCACCCGTAAGGATAGGAACCTGGAATGTGCGAGTTATACATAGCCCGTCGCATCGATATCTCATTTACTCATACCTGAAACGTCACCACATACAAATAGCACTCCTCCAGGAGACACACTTGCACAAACCAGAAGTGGTACGATTTCACAGGCGCTGGAGGGAACAATTATACGCTACGAGTTACTCGGCATACGCGCGAGGGGTTTTGGTAGGGGTGAAATCGAGGACTCCCTTCCGGGTGGTGGACTCCTCCATAGACACAGAGGGCAGGTACGTCATAGGGGTCCTGGATGGTAGGCCGGTGATTCTTGCATCGATATATGCATCCAACCCTGAGCAGGCAGCCTATCTAGAACTGATCTCTCACAAACTGGGCGCTTGGTATGATGTCCCCATGATATTAGGCGGCGACTATAATAGTGTACTGGACGTCTCACTTGACCATTCCTTTCCTCCTCTGCCTGGCACGGCCACGCATACTGCCATGAAAGCGTAAAATAACTGGGCTATGCAATGGCACTTGTCAGACGCTTGGCGACACAGAAACCCGCAAGAAACAGTACATTCCTATTATTCGGGGGCGCACGGCCTCCATGTACGCCTAGACCATTTTATGGTGTCAAATGATCTTTTATCCTGTATCTCTGGGTCACACTATATGGGACGGACACTCTCAGATCATAACCCGCATGTGGTGGAGCTGAAGTGGGAGGGAGAAGTACCACCAATCCCTGTCTGGCGCCTCCAACCGGATGTCCTGCTGGATGCACCCTTCCGGGACGTATTGGCTACCACCGTAGCACAATATTTTGATGAGAATGCAGGCACAGCCTCATCGCCACAGCTGGAGTGGCACGCTCTTAGCTCTTAAGGTAGTTGATAGGGGGCATTGTTTAGGGATGCAGGCGGGTATAAGAGTGCAGCTGGAGAAAGAACTCGCCATTTTAGAAAAGAGGCTGGCATCCAGTGAGCAGTAGGCAACTGAGGGGTACCTGAGACGACTCGAGCACCACAGAGAAGAACATGCACGGTTATTAGAACGGTTGCAATGTCTTAATTATGCTGCGCATTCGGCGTGGACGCATCACATGGGGGACAAAGTGGGGAAATTGCTCACGTGGCTTATTCGCCAGGATGAGTCGTCGACACCTGTGGCTTCAGTGCGTACGGCGCAAGGGGGTATAGCATACACACAGCGGGACATACATGGTGAGTTTGTGGCACATTATCGGAACCTATACAAATCCCGCACACGGGTCACGCCCACGGAGCTGCAGCTCTATCTTGAGGAGATGGCATTGCCGCATCCTACGCGTGCCCAAAAAGCGGAACTGAATGACCCACTCCTTTTGGAGGAAGTCCGGGACTGCATATTCTCTCTGTCCAATGGGAAATGCCGGGCTGGATGGACTGCCGACTGAATATTACAAGGCCTATGTGCATATACTGGTACTGCAGCTGTTGAAAGTGTATGAGACTGCGGTGGATGAATCCACACTTGCCGGCACACAGAATGAAGCCCTGCTGGTGTCTCTCCTCCAACCAGACAAGAACCCTGAATCCTTGGGCTCTTACTACCCACTAGCGCTTCTTAACACTGACTAAAAGATCTTTGCATTGATACTCGCTAAGCGTGTCTCGCCTTTGGTAAAAACGCTGATGCACCCTGACCAGAACGGTTTTGTTCCCGCCAGGAGTACCTCACTCAACATCCTCAGGTTCTTTCGGGTACAGCACTATGCGTTACACAGATGGCCCCATTCTGGCTGCTTAGTGCTGGACCTGGAGAAGGCCTTTGATTCTTTGGAATGGCCCTAACTAGCGGCAGTCCTACGTAAATACGAACTAGGGGACCACTATATGAGCATGGTTCAGTTGCTGTACCAACAACCCATTGTTCGGGTTAGGACCGGCAAGCTCATCTCAGACCCCATTCGAGTAAGGCGAGGGACGCGCCAGGGCTGCCCCCTGTCCCCGTTACTCTTTTCCCTAGCCATGGAACCGTTGGCGATGCTGCTCCGCAGTGATAGTGAAGCGTGGGGAATCCAGTTAGGATGCATGCCGTTTCTCTATATGCCGATGATTTGATATTGTATGTACGTGATATTAATGACATCCCCATGTCCATAGCAGATACACTTAGGGCCCTTGAGGAGGTGTTGGGCCTTCGGGTTAACTGGGCCAAGTCGGGGGTTTATCCCTTTAGCGAAGATACAGTTGAAACGGACATTCTTCTCAGTGGCTCTCTTCTACCGTGGTACTCCACCACATTTCGCAATCTTGAGGTCTTCATATACTGGATGCCCGATGATTTATTGGAAGGCAATTTAACGAGAGCAATTTCAGCTGTTAGGGCCTAAGTACAATTTTGGAAGTCACTCCCACTAAATGTTATGTGCTGCATCACCTTGATTAAGATGATTGTCCTTCCAAAATTGCTATACTATTTTTCAAATCTCCCATCTATGTCCCGACCATGATCTTCCGCCTGCTAGAACATATGTTTCGTGACCTAATCTGGAACAAAGGCAGGCCCGAGTTGCTTTGTGGAAACTATATGCCCCCGCCAGCCAGGGTGGATTGGCAGTCCCTAATAAGGAGCTGTACTATATAGCAGCTCAGCTACAATGGGTGACAAAGTGGCTAAGTGGCAAGAGTCTGGAAGACACGGCGACCCTGCAACAGTCCTGGACCCAATACCAGCTCTATCACCTTTTCCATCCTGCCGCCAAGTCCCCACATCCATCCCAATTACATATAGAAATGGCGCATAAGTGCTATAGAAGGAGCCTGCACCTTACTCGTACAGTAATCCCATATGCTCCAATACTGCTGCTCTTGGGGACGCCCAGAGGGAGGGCAGGTACATTCAAGGAGGCTCTTACACATTGGCATGCAGTGGGCATAGACATCCTGGGTGACTTATATTCGGATGGTGCACTACTCACTTTTGAGGCACCGGCGGGAGACAGTGGCTTGCCGGTAGCGCAATTTTTATTGCACACTTCCCTAACAAGGGCCCTTTCAGCCTCCCGGGGGGATCTGACGACTAAGCCATCAACACATCTGCTACTACAATACTTACATGTAATGGGTGCGGGATCACACATAGTATACTGGCTAGTGGCAGCTCTACTCACACATACACTGAAACCGATGCTAAGTCTCCGCACGCGCTGGGAAACGGACAAGGGCCAACCTTGGACGGAAAAGGAATGGAGCGCTGTCCTGGCCAGCTCTTCGTATATACCGAGAAGCTTCAAATTCAAACTAATACAAACATACATTATACAGACAGCGTACCTTTCACCCGACAACATGAACAGATACTTTAACATTGCCACCTCCGTGTGCCCACGCTGCCAGCAACTTAATGCGAACCTGCTCCACATGCTATGGTCCTGCACCTCCTTACAACTTTATTGGCAAGACATAGCCACAGCACTTGCACTCTGCACTGACACATCCCTGCCACATACATGGGAAGTTTACATATTGGGGCTCTATGCCAGGTCCAAGAAGAACAAAAGTCACGTCACGATTTCAAGACCAGGGGTTGATAGTAGCGAAGCGATTAATCACAAAGAGGTGGAAACACAATGCCCCCTCAGAGACAGTCAGTTGGGAAAGATCACTCACGATATGGGCGCAGGCAGAAAGTACAACACTACACTGGGAGGAAACAGCGGGGCTCCGCAAATATCCCATATCACAGTACTGGGATACCATACTCACAGCCTTTAAGAGTAGAAGAGGCGGGGATGACGTTGTTACCCCACCCACCAGTACATAACACAACCACTGAAGGTCCCGAGCCATGAGACGCGGGATATCCATAGTCAGCACTGCGACCTATGATGTAGCGCACCTGTGGCCCGAATCCGCAGTTGGGAGTCTCCCCTAGCCCCTAACCAATCGACTAGACGGCAGCGATTTCTGAAGTCTGAAACCCTCATGAGTCTTAGTGCCACCCTGGCAAGCCACCATAATGACATGTACAAGATACATATTTACGTGCCCTGTCATGCTATACATATTCTCTTTGTTCTTATTCGATGGCAGTTTCTTTGTTTTATTATTGGTTTTGAAGTTTAGATAACATGTCTTATTGGCCCATTCTTTTTTTCTCTGCACAACCTCCCAGTGACATACTGAAATCGATACGCATTCCTACCTCCCATGTACGCTAATGCTATGCACCCCATGTAACAACTGACTGGTTTAACTAGCCATATTTGCATTTATACAGGCATTATTATTTGCAGTTTGGGAACCGAAGTGCAACAGTGCGAACAGGAAGTAGCATCTACCGTTTTGTAAGCATAGGCCTCCTGTAGTGACAAGTATGCATTACCATGTATTGTACTTATATTCATGTAATAAGTCACAGATATGTCAATTATTCTTAAAATGTCGATTCGCATATGTACAGGCATGATGCCTCAGATAATTCTGGATTGTTATAACATGTAAGAAAAAAATAAAGATATTTAAACAAAAAAATATTACTCAGGATGAGGCGATACCGGTGCCAGTAGTCAACACAACAGTTGGGTTTTGTATTCGTGGGTTTGGGAAGGTAAAAGTGGGTGAGAGTAATTGCAACTATAAATATACATTGAGCACTAGTAGCAGCCCGCATTTGCTTCCACTGCATAATATCTACTTTGTTTGTGGATCTAAAGCTTATATTTGGCTTCCTAGAGGATGGTCAGGTGTATGTTACCTCTCTTTCCTCCTTCCCCCAGTGTACATAGCACCATCCAATTATTCTAAGGACCATCGATTTCAGCGTAGGAGTGCCCATCTGTCCCGACTTAGAAGGGTTATTAACACAGACGACATAGACAAGACAGACACCACTCTGCAGCAGTTCACAGATGCTATGAAGGGTATTTTACGCTTTTATGGCCCTATGTCCAACAGCCTTAACATTCATCGGCTCACCAGAGTTGTGGAAGGGGTCATTAATACTACAGCAGGGATTTTGACAAATATTACAGCTGAGCTCCAGGCTACGAGGCTTGTTGCTCTTCAAAACAGGATGGTATTAGATGTCATCCTTGCTGATCTTGGAGGGGCCTGTCGCATCATTGGCAGCAGTTGCTGCATTTACATACTGGACCACACCCCTAATGTATACACTGCTATACAGAAGTTGCATAGGCTTGCATCTGGCATCCACCAGGAGAATGGTACCTGGAGTCTTTCTGGTTGGTTCTGGGGTTTAATAACGTCCTGGGAGTGGAAGATTCGTATCTTTCTGATAGCAATTGCAGGAGTCATTTTCACGTTGCCTATGTGTACATTGCATTTCTGCTTGCTGTGCTTACTGTGTTGGAAAGTTGACACCCACACCGAAGGCCCCAATACATGATGCGAAGTCTTCGGCTATGATGATGCAGGCTGTCCACGACTTAATGTCCATTTATGAAGGTATTTTTTTCTTAATATGCAAGTAGTTATTGGCTTATTAGCACTAGACAAAATTGTTAGCAAATGCTAAAATGAGGGTCTGTTGGACTGAGAATGCATCTAGCTGACGCCTTCTAGCATTGTGCGAGTTAAGTCAGCATTTGCGGCACAATTTTGTATTCACCTGCCATTTTGTACTAGGATCGAAATTAAGCTTCTGTCCCATACTGTCTGCCTCAGCAGAAAGCAGTCTCGATTGTTTCTCTTCATTATTCAAGGTTGAGCTTCATTGCACTAATGAATAGATTGTTCTGTCTTTGCATGCCTTTCCCAGTAGGTAGCCCTGCTCCCACTCTCAGAGAGATGGGCAGAGTAACCTTGAAACTAAGATACCATGTAATAATAATAATAATCCACATTTGTAAAGCGCAAACAATTACCCGTAAGGGTCTCTAGGCGCTGGGGGCCGTCGGGAAGATTGAGCAAGCTATTGCCCAGAGTCACATGGTGCTGAGCTAATCTGCCGCCGATGCCGGGGATAGAACCGTGATCCCCAGATTCCAGAGGCAGTCACCCTGGCCGCGGCGCCACACCTCTTCCCGGTATCAGGATGGTAGCTCGTCCTTCTGAACCTCCTTTGTTCATCAGCTCCCCAACTGGAAAATTCCAGTCTAGGTGGGTCTTTAGGGGTGCTGGAATTGTATATCTTGTATTACCTTGCTGGCAGGGGGTCAGTCCCTCTACAGCATTCTAAGGAGGCTGGTCAGACTGGACTCCACTCAAGTGTGTGACTAATAAATAACTTTGTTTTGTATTCTCTGCAGTCTGACCGACTCTTCATTTGTATGGAAGGCTGAGAGGTGGTTGCGAGTGAGCCGGGTGACCCTAATCGGGTCACTTCCTTTAGTGTATCCCAACCAAGTCCAGAAAGACTTTGCTGGTCGAACTCTAAATCACGTGGGAGCTGGTGCGAGAATTGTATATACCGGAGAGTACATGTTTGTAACTTTTCGAGCCTTTTGTTGTTTCTGGTGTAAGGAAGGTTTTAATGTTTTCCTTCTCGTGTGCGCGAGCCCAGTACATGACCACTGCTCCGGTTCAATGCGACACATTCAAATGCAGTGGCAGTCAGACCCCCACACTTTCAGGGTTTGGGGAGGGGCCCTGTGCCTTGTCAGATACTTATGGCTGTGTTTTCCAGCTGAACCTTGAAATGTGTTTCCCTGCTGCTTCACCGTGGAACCCATCCGCCTCCAGTTGGGGTTCCAGTGCTCTACGGTAGCAATCAATGGCAGGCACTTAACTACAACACAAAAATATCTCTGACAATGGTATTTGTGCAGGATTGTATTTAACGCTTGCTTTCCACTCTCTGGAAGCGTGCATGTGTCTTACTCGGGGAGCACGTGGCGCAGCGTCCGCCTGCGCAAATTTCGCAGTTCGCTAGAAGACTCGCGTCCCTTTTTATTTTTCGCACTTTTGGACCGCGCGACGTGTTGATTTTCAAACTGACAACGCGGCCTTTTTCGCCAGTGTTACCGGTCTCCATCTGCCGCCTGGAAGGGCAGAGCTGTGCATGTTTGCTTTGTTGTGAGCGGGCGCGGTGCCAGGCGGAGTCCTGTGTGGACTGAGGCCAGCGGGGCTTTCCAGAGCAGCTGCCGCCGCGCACACCAGCCAGGGCAGTGTCTGTGCTGCGTGGGGCGGGGCGACCCAGGGCGGAACTACGCAGGCCTCCGATCGTCTCTCAGACCGCTTTGGACTTTAAGATAGCATGGTGGGTTGAGCGCCGGTGGTAGATAACCAGCTCAGGAGGTTGGAATAGGCTCTGCTGCAGAGCCGCACTAATGGCGGATTTCAGCTGATGTGGAATATTCAGACCTGGTGGGTTGAGTGTTGGTGGTGGTCTGTTTCATTTTTCTTTGAGGGGTTTGGTTGTGGTTATTTTTCGTGTTTTGTGTAACATTCGCTCTTTGCTTATACAGTGGAGCAGTGAGGTAAAATTCACAACCACTAAATTTATCACATTTATCGCCTTTGTATTATGGCACGGGGCCTTTTTAGGTATCGGCTCGAAGGCTGCGCTTGCCGCGCCCTCCTCAAGCACAGCGCTGTTATAAAGGAGAGAGAGCTTCCAGTCACTTCACCTCACACTGCAGCCTCGGCTCCAGCCAAGCACACACGCACGGCTGTGTCCAGAACTTTGGGCTTCTCGCAAGTGGTGCCCAAGGCCGGCTTTCGTGGCAATCTCTGTAACCTCAGAGTGCCCCACGCGGGACATCCGGCTGCCCCTCAGAGTCCGGTGAAGTACAGGACCCACCCTCTGAGGAGGTCAAGGAAGGACACCGTCCGACCCACCTTTCGCGGTGCAGATCCGAGAAGGACTGGCTCAGCTACTTAGCATAAATAACTGGGAAGGACTACATGCTGGCCCTGGTCCCTGAGCCTACTGCCGCGTTGGATCCCGGCATTGAACTGGGCTGCATCTCCTGCTGATTTCGGGGAGGGCTGGACCCGTCCCCTGCTTCCCTCCTGGTGTCACCGAAATTCCAGGCCTGTAGGTCTGATACTTGCTGTCCATCAAGACTCATCTAACCCATTTCTTCTCTTAACAAGCATTTACAATGCAATGGTCTCGGCATTGGTAAAGTTAGAGCTATTGGCATTGCTCATGACATTATTTTTGCTTATGTTTTTTGTTTTAAAACATTTAAAGAAACGGCATTGTCATGAGCAATGCCAATAGCTCTAACTTTAACAATGCCGAGACCGTCGCATTGTAAATGCTTGTTCAAGTGGTAATCATAGTTCGCTCCCATTTGGGTATTCCACTCCACCTATGTGCAGGTCATGTGATTTATGACACTTCCGACCAGATGTTCTAAGATACTGGTCGCAAAAAGTGGTTGCAAATTGAAACGCAGCTTTTTGCGACTGGTGTCTATTGTTACGAGCAACTTGTGTTTTTATAGATCCATTTGCAAAATCTGGAATCGTAAGGAGGTCGGAGAACGACCTGCTTAATAAATAATACATGTGCAAGTTGCATTGTATGACCTCCTTATGATTGACTTCATATGGATGGTGGCCTGCAACGAACAGCAGTCTACTATCTTGTTGTTTGCATTTTTAAGAATTGAAAAGTAAAACAAACAAAACCAGCCCAATTTCCTGAAAGGGAACGGGCGGCTTTTAAAGTGAAAATTTCAATAGTTACTGCCTAACAGGGCCAGCTTTAGGGCAGTGCAACTGGTTCAGCCGAACTGGGAGCTGACCTGTGGAGGGGGGCACTGTGACTTCACGGGGGTGCTGTGTTTAGCAATATCTTATGATATGAGAGATGAGGGGCAATTTTGCAGGTAGTAGTGAGAGAATCCGAGTAGGGGTCATGGGACGTGGGGGCGCCAAAAGTGATTGTTGCACCTGGCGCCACCAGTGCTAAAGCCGGCCCTGCTGCCTACCCACCCTGAAATTACTACCTGGTTCCCCTCAGGGGTAGGAGTCCAAAAAGGCCTCCTTTCCCTTTACAAATCAGTTACCACACCTACTTGGGATTCGAAAACGTAAGTTTGTAACCGTAATAGCAGTCTCAAGCCATTGAAACATAGGGTTTTGATTCGGTATTTGGAAGGGAAAACTAAAACACGCCCCTTCAAAATAATGAAGCGTTTTCTAACCCCGTTTTCCGACTCCCAGTCGGAGAATCTGAGACTAGTAAAAGCTGCGCACATCTATCTGTCCCTGAATCGCTTCAATGTCACTATTACTCGGACAGTTCTGCCACTGGGCCAACTTCTTCGAAAGAGATGTAACTGACGACCACAAGATGGAGCCAGACAACCACCTCATAAAATTGATTGCACTTGTACGGCGATGTTCTCATTCACAAAACCCTCTGCACAAGATGAGGTCCATAAACACAATTCGTTGCATATGCTCTCTGTACACACATCTAGCGCTCCGCAAGCACCGCCTCCAGGCTCCACACCAAGACAACTCTGTACCACAGCACTGTACAAAACGTCTCCCAGCGTATATCCTCCCAGACTCCCAAACAACAGTCATAGGCGCAACCCCATTGAACAGCTACTAGGCCCTGTTCGCAGGCTCAGGGGGCCTCCCTGTCAATACTGCAAGTGCAACGGGTGCAGTGGCACCAGTGCCCACGTGTCTGAGGGGGGCATTGCACCCCATAACTGCTATTGTTAATGCCACACTAGAGATTGGGGGGAGTATATCTTCCTCGCTTGTGTTAGTGTCCTGCACATTTCATCTGTAAAAAAAGACATGCACATGGTAGGTATAAAGTGACACACTTCTTTTCACCAATGTAACTCTCTACTGCTGCCCTCCATGTTCATACCATCTGCACAACAACATAACCCATGCACGTGCCAACCTCACACAAAATACGTGCCCTCTGCACCTCCACCCCCCAACAGAACTCTGCAAATGCCCCTCTCTGTACAAGCAAGCTTTGCACATGGCCTCTATGCACCCAGCTGTATACCAACACAGATCTCTGCATAGCCCCTATGCCCATGAACACCACTAAGCACACACACTCTCTATACAAATAAAACTGGAAGTGTCAAGGTGGCATTTTGATTGTAAAAAGGTTGAACGAACTCAAGGGTCAAAATAATTTATTGAGTAGAAACTCGAGCCCCCATTGGATAAAGAACAAGAAACATATTAAGTAAATAATTCAAAGGTAGACAGACTTTTTGTCATGAAATTGTCAATAGACATCTAGGCCTCTGCTGGTGAGTAGCCGGTGTGCTCTGTTCGATAGCATCACACACCCGAGCCTGTTCAAGGCAGGCTGTTACCCTGCTTGGACCTGCAGGGCATGTCTCTGTGCGTTACCAGCCTGCTTGGGGGGAAATGCTAGACATGGCCCGAGCCTCCTGGGGCCTGGATCTTAAGACGGGTAGAGGTCGGGTTTCAGATCCCAGGATCGGTGCACAGTGAACAGGGTGTCATGTCACTGGACGTCTCCACGCTTGTTTGGACAATGAAGTTCAGCGGGTGTCAGGGTTTCAGACAGGAAACATATTATGTTTTGTTCCTATGCTGAATTGTAGCAGCAAAACTATTCAATGGTAAAGCGTCATTCAGGGTGATATCAGTGAGACGCGCTGCTCAATTAAAACCTCACTCAATTAACATGTTGGACTCAGTCCAACCTGAGCTGGCAGGGTGTGCAAAACAATGATGAACTGGGATGTGGCGCTGAGTAATCAGCGGAGTCTGAGATTGATTCAAGCATTCCATCCATCACGTTTGTCTATGCCTCAGTGCAAAGCCCTGAGTGGGATGGGTGTGCCCAGGTGTGCGCCCTGTGCACACTGTGCCACCAGTGCCCAGCTGCTCCCGATTGATGAGCCTGAATAATGGGGAAACCCAGTCTTGGGTTGCTTGTCTTCCGGTTCAGGAAGGACTTGTCCCCGCAGGTCAGGCTGGCTGTACCTATTGGAGCAAGGACAAGACTTCTTGGCGTATGGCTGGGTCCAACCCGAGATGGCACAGTGTGCAAAATAATGATGGACTGAGACGCGGCCCAAAACATTTCCAGTGGCTGAGATTGACTCAAGCATTCCACCCATCACTTTTGTTGTGTACTTCAAAATTGCTAACAGGCACACCCGTCACTGCACGCTTTGTCACAAGATGGCTTCTTTAGACCAGGTTTTGACTCTTTTAAGTTCTTGTTGCAGCAGAATTTCCATTCCCAAAGGGAATGTCTGGGTGAGTTGTGTGGCCTAATTTTGCGTGCGGAGTAGTGCGCTGGGCATGGATTGCCTTAGAAAAGAGGCTAGGGTGGAGCTGGTGCTAAGAATGGGACTTTGAGGGGAAGGGAATGGCCATCTGTCACTTTGATATGTGAGTGATATGAGCCTCACCAATGAAATGACCACTGTATACTCATGCATGTATCTTTTACACACATCTGCACATGTCCTGGTAAACCGATGGCCTGCAGACATGCACACTGCATAACAACAGAGCTTGCTACACATGTTCCATATACATCAACAGTGGCCGTTGGTGAACCACAAAATAGGTGGGTCGACATAAATGAAATTAAACATACAAATAAACATTTACATTTTAAAATGATTTTTTTTTTTAACTTACCTTCTTAGCCTGCAGCACGTCCTCGGTATTCTCTGGCCAGTTCCAGACTCCTCCAGCAGAGGTCTCTCAGCCCCATATCCAATCCAGACACTGCTCTCATGCTCCATGAGAGAAGTGTCTGGATTGGCTGGAGCAGGCTGCTTCAGCGCTCTGAAGAGCACCGAAGGCCTGTGCCTGCTATTCAACGCAGAGAGCTTGAATAGTGCATGTCTGTTTGGCCGTAATAATGTAGCTGGCCAAACCGACATGCGCAGTTCACAATGAAAGGGCCACTCGCCATTGCTGTCAATCAGCAGCAATGGCGCATCGGCCCCACCCTGCCCTCTCCGTTCAGCAGAAAGACGGAAAAATAAAATGATAATAAAATCCTTTTATTACCATTTTATATTTCCAGCTTTCTGCAGCTGGATGGGGAGTGGGGAAGCTTCCAAGGAGGAACCACCTCTGTACACCAATACAATGCTTTGCACATTTTATCTGTGAACCAATTGAACTCTGTACAATCAGATGTCCATCTAGACACCAACACAACTCTTCAACTGTGCCCCTGTACACCAACACATCTGGCACCACATGCCCCAGACATCAACACAACAGGCATATTTACAAGGGGATTCTGCCACCGAGGCGTTACTTTTAGCAATGGTCTGGTGTCGCAATGCCATGCACCATATTTACAAAGTGGCCTTCAGCCACTTTTTGTGACTTAACGCAGCTTTGTTAATATGGTACCCTTTCACGCAGGTATCTGCGCAAAAGTGGCATGCAATGGGTGTTGCTGGGGGCTTTCCACCGCAACACTAATTGCTTTTTGATGCTGCTCCAGATTTACAAGGATCTGTAAATCTTAGGCAGCTCCAAAAACTAACACCACTCAAGAGCAGGCGTTAGAATGGCGCAACAAGGAGAAATACTTTTAATTCTCCTTGTCTTTGTTTCTTCTAAGAGAAAAATGCCATTAATGATTGTTTATGTGCAGGAAGGGCCACCTTTCTGCACATAAAAAATAATTCCCTGCAATGCAGGCACGCTGGCACTATGGCGCAAGGGTGTCTGTGTTGGTGCTAGGAAGCAATTTTTAGCACCTGCGCTAAGGAAAACACACGGGTGCGCTGTATTGTTGTAAATACGGCACATCCCTGTGTTTTGGAAATGGCGGCCCATGGTGCTGCAAAATGTGCAGCAGCTCTACTCGTCATTTCCTTCTAAATAGGTCCCAACACTCTTGCCATGTTTTCTGTGTGCCACTGCCAACGCAACACACTCCACATGTGCCTGTTCTCAAACACATCTCAATACACATTTTTCATGCACCAAAATAACTTCATGTGCATGGCTTGTACATAAGGTCGTTAGGGAGATACAGGAGTCGAAATCTGGCACTTCATAGCGGGAAGAACTGTTTCACACAGTGACTGGGTCAGTGCTGTTTCAACAAATTGTTGTCTTACACAGCAAGAACAGTTGCTGTGTCGGATGCTTGTGAAGCAGGCGCAGTTACCTAGTGAGCTAAGGCAGTTGCTCGTTTGTAGGCTGGTAAAGCACTTAATGTCACATAGAACAGTAACCACAAGCATTCCTTCCTTCCTACCCCCACTGACACCACATCTCCACAGATTACTTGGATTCTGGTATGTGATGGAAACCTCGGAACTGTTGAGAAAGTTATCGCTCAAAAGCTGAATGTATAGTGAGGCCACACTAATGGCAGACTGTGTGTTATATAAGAGACAAATAACACTGAGGTAAGGCAGTTGCTCTTTGACTACGTGCTGTTACAAAGTGACTAAAAGGAGTTGCTGTTTTGCAGCAAGGTTAGGCAGTTGCTTTTACATAATGAGTTTGGGGACTTGTTGTTTTAGTATGAATGAGGTGTTATTTTGTCAGGCAGTTGGTTTTTAGCAAAGTAAGACAGTTGTTTTGTCAGGCAGTTTTGTTTAACTGAGTGGCATGGCAGCAGTTGTTTGGTATCGCAGTTACAGTTTCACAATGAGGTAAGGCAGTTGTTTGCTCTGACAGTTGTTTCACAGCGAGGTATGGCAGTTGTTTGGTTGCGCAGTCATTGTTTAACAGTGAGGTAAGGCAGTAGTTGTTTGGTACAGCAGTTTCTGTTCACACCAAGGTAAAGCAGTTGCAATTCAGTAAGGCACTTGCAGTTCGGTAAGGCAGTTGCTGTTCAGTAAGGCACTTGCAGTTTGGTAAGGCAGTTACTGTTCGGTAAGGCAGCTGCAGGGCAGTTGCAGTTTGGTAATGCAGTTGCTGTTCAGTAAGGCAGTTGCTGTTCGGTAAGGCAGTTGCAGTTCGGTAAGGCAGTTGCAGTTCGGTGAGGCAATTGCAGTTTGGTAAGGCAGTTACTCTTCAATAAGGCAGTTGCAGTTCGGTAAGGCAGTTGCAGTTAGGGGAGGCAGTTGCTGTTCAGTAAGGCAGTTGCAGTTCGGTAAGGCAGTTGCTGTTTGGTAAGGCAGTTCGGTAAGGCAGTTGCAGTTCGGTAAGGCAGTTGCAGTTCGGTAAGGCAGTTGCAGTTTGGTAAGGCAGTTGCAGATCGGTAAGGCTGTTGCTGTTCGGTAAACAGTTGCAGTTGGGTAAGGCAGTTGCAGTTCGGTAAGGCAGTTGCAGTTTGGTAAGGCAGTTGCAGATCGGTAAGGCTGTTGCTGTTCGGTAAGGCAGTTGCAGTTGGGTAAGGCAGTTGCAGTTCGGTAAGGCAGTTGCAGTTTGGTAAGGCAGTTGCAGTTTGGTAACGCTGTTGCTGTTCGGTAAGACAGTGACAGTTGCAGTTGGGTAAGGCAGTTGCTGTTCGGTAAGGATGTTGCTGTTTGGTATGGATGTTGCTGTTTCAGGGAGTGGTAATAGAGCTGCTTCTGTTTCACAGAGCTTCGGTGAAGGTTTCTTTTTAAGACACTAGGTACAGCGAGGCCTAGTTTCTTGCCAGGGGCTTCTGAATATGTGACAGCAGTCGGCTGTGGACGGTTCTCGTGTCTGCCAGGATAGAGAGCTACTGTACATCTCAAACAGAGGAGCATTGTGTGCGGCCAAAATAAAACAGACTTTGTTAGTAGAGATTTCTCTGTTTCTGATGCTTCACGAAACCCGGGACTTTATAATCAAGTTTGCATTCCTCCCCTTGCAACTATGTTTGAAATTGTTATTCCATTCTGAGGCTTGTTTGTCTCATGCACTCAGCCCAAGTTTGGAAAATATACTTCATGGAGACTATGCAAAATATAATATGTTGTTATGCGTTATGTTCACTTGCTTATCTCTCACTCTGCCACTGATGGTATGTCATGTCGTGTCCATTTGAATATCTCTCAATCTGCTACTGACATCATATGTTATGCTATGAGCTGTGTTCATTTGCTCATCTCTCAATTTGCCTCTGATATGGCTTCACAGCAGTTCTGGCAGTCCAGGCGAGGCTTTACAAACGATTCTGAGGTTTCCATCTCAGACCGGAATCCGATTCAGCTTCAGAGTATTGTGAATGGATATGTTTCGACTGTAGGTGAACGTGCCAACGTCAGTGAGTTGAGGGTAACTTCCATTTGGGTTTGATTCATTAAATATATTCAACCCCGAACGAATGTCATTCTCAATATGGGTATTCAGAGGGAAGTCCCATTCAGGAAAATTAAAAAGTGTTAAGAGCGGTTCATTCATGCACAGACCACCACTACACAGAGCACCTGGAGGGGCAAATGGCTTGGCTGTGTAGGTCAAATTTTGAAACCCTGTTGGGGAGAGGATCCAAGAAAACTTCCTGGAGAACTAGAGTAGCAAGGGAAGTAGAAAAGAACCGAACTGAGGAAAGGATGTGGTATGCAAAAGCAAGAAGTCGTGATGGACAGCGGCGGCTCCTCCCCTAAGGCTGAGGAGCGTCGCGCCACAAAAAGAATAAAAGGATAATAACAATGTTATTATCGTTTTATTTTTCACTATATTCATGCGCTGTAAAAGTGTGGGCGGGGCAGAGCTGTGCCAGCCGCAGAGCAGAGGGAGGAGTGGAGAGCACATTCTAAACTGTGCATGACTGTTTGGTCTGCCGTCTTGGGCCGGCCAAACAGTCATGCGCACTTTGCATGTTCCCCACCAGGCTGCATTATACAGCCTGGTGAGGAACATTCCAGGCTCCCATTCCTCGTCTGAGTGCCGAACCACGGCGCTCAGACCAATCACAATGCTGCATTGCAGCGTTGTGATTGGCATAGGGGAGGGAGTCTGGGTGCTTCCTGTTCCTGCGTGCAGCGTAGATGAAGAGGACAGAGAAGTGCCGGCCGCCGGGAAGGCTAGTGGGTTTTTCTTTATTTTTTACCCACTTTTCTTTTTTTTACATCCCCCAGCTCATTACTACTACCTAGTAGTAGCCGCTACTAGTGATGGAGTATGGGAAATTGGTCTGAAGGGGAGAACTAGAATTAACCCGGAACACCAAGCCGATTTAAATTTCAAGGACAAGAGCCAGATGTACCAAGCATTTTACCACTCTCAAATAGCCCATCGGTTTGCGTGTCACTATTTAGAAGGGGCGTGCCAAGGGCATCCCTTCCTAAGAGCAAGTTCCACTGGTATGTAGGACTGTTTTGCGACTGAAAATGCAGTTGCAAAACATTCGCAGTTACCTCCAACTTCAAGTTGGTGGTAAGCTATTTGCAAACAGAAAGGGGTCCGCGAGGCATCCCTTCCCCTTTGTGAATGGGGTGCCAACATTTTTTCAGAACAGGCAGTGGTCCCACAGACCACTGCGTGCCCTTAAAACATGAGAAGAAAACTTGTAATTTTTTTTTAAAAACACATTCCGTTTTCCTTTAAGGAAAACAGGCTGCATTTGGAAAAAAAAGTTGCTTTATTGAAAAAGCAAACACCGACATGGTGATCTGCTGTCCCCAGCAGGCCACCGTCCCTGTGATTGTAGGCATTCACAATGAGTCGCAAATTGTGACTTGCATCATTAATATTGATGACGCAGGTCCATTTGCGACCTATTGCAGATCGTCAACAGTGTCAAACACTGTTGTACATCGCAGATTGCGATTTCGTAATAGCGAATCGCTATAATTCGCTATTAGGAAATCGCAAACATGCAATTTTGTACATCTGGCCAAATATCGGCTTCCTTGCCCAGTATTTGCTAACAGCACCTTTGTGATCCCTGGCTGCTACATGTTTAAGAGAGAAGTTGTAGGAGCGGTTCTCTCTACTGAAACCAAATCCACAGAGACCTCTCGATGCAGGTTCACTCTGGTCAGCAGGGGCAATGGTTTTGGACCGCCGCAGGCACCAAATCCACTCAAGCCTCTTCAGGCAGCAAGCTACCCTAGCAGACAGCCCCTGCCCTTAGCAGAAGTGAACACAATTGTTCCTGTGAACCAGTTCATAAAAAGTACTTTCCAGCACTGCATGGGTCCAGCTCTAGGGATTTCTAGTGTTAGTCCACGGGTAGTGAGAAAAGAGTAGACAGACAAATTGCAATAATCCCTGGAATTGTTCCCCTCCATTTGGTTCATAATTCATGTTCAGTAGCAAATGGCTGCAGTAAGGGCAGTACCCACTAGGCTGCCATTGGAGGGTGACGTACCCTAATCCTTTCAGAGTACCCCTGATCTACCCTCTCCCTTCCACTTTCCTGTACCACAGATCCTGCAATCAAAGTGGCATGGCAGCAAATTGTTTTTTCAAAGTGACTTACACCAGAAAAATTATGTTATATTTTTCAGCCATCCAGGCAGAGTTTTCTCATTTCTTCACACCACACTCCCGCTCATCCTATTCCTTTTTAGGTTATGCCTAGGCAGCGTTTGCACTGTCTCTTCTAGACATGCTGTATTTAGGATATGGGCTTTAACCTCTGCCTCTATTCCCCCCATGTATTTTATTGGCTCCTTTCAGTGTCTTTTACAATTGTTTGTTTTTCATTGGTTTATTTCTTTAATAGTCCCTCCTTCTACCCCTTTAATACCTCCTTCTTTATTTAGAACTTTTTATTTACAGTTTCAAAGCACTCTTTTCTTAATGACTTGTTAAACGTAGCTGGAGTTGTAGGCACAATAGCCCCTTCCCCCACTGCACTTCCCCGACATGCTCTCTCTTTGTGCTGCAGCTACCTTCTCCGACTCACTCCTGCTTCTTATTATTTACTTATGGATATGTGCTTTGATTTTTTTTATGTATTTACTTTATTTCCATTCGTGACACACTGCGTCTTAGCTTCACAAGTTAAATCTAAAGCGCAGTGTGCTGCAATTGCTACAAAAGTGAATAAATAGAAAATACGGGCAGCCGCTGACTTTTGTTTTCAATTTATTTACTTTTGTAGCAATTACGACACACCGCGCATTAGCTTTAAATGTATGATGCTAAAGTGCAGCATGCCACACATGGTAATAAAGTAAATAAAATAAAAGCCGCTCGGTCGCATTTACATAATTGTCGACTTTCCCTTTAAAACGGCTGTTACCCGCCGCCTCTTTTCCTTTCTATTCATTTACTTTTGTACCATTAACGGCACATAGATATGGGCTAAATACTTTATTACCATTCGCGGCACGCCACGCTTTAGCTGTATACAGGTATCATGTGCGGTCGTGTGCGAGTGGGTGTTCACAGGAAGCAGGAGCAGGCAGCCAGGCTCCCTCCCCTAAGCCAATCGCAACACTGCAAGCAGCATTGTCATTGATCAGGACGCTTCACAGCCAGCGGCCTATGGGGAGGCCATGTCCTCCATGCAGCCTGCATGGAGAAGGTCAGAGTGCACATGACTGGTTTGGGCCGCTCCTGGGGATCCACCAAACAGTCTTTGCGCACTTGGAAGTGGGCAGGCACATCACTCCTTCCCTGCCCTGCTCACAGAGCAGCCCCGCCCACTCGCCCGCCCGCAACCAAACATGAAATGGTAATAACTGAAAGTTATTACCATTTTATGTTACTGCTTCTCGCACTGCGAGAAAGCAGTGGGGTGACGTGCCTCCGCCCTAGTGGAGTAGCCGCCCCTGGTCCCTTTACAACACCGGTGGGACTAAAAGTAGTAGCAGCCTCTGGTACTACATCCTTTCCTTAATAAGTAAAATTTCATTTACTATTACTTATGCTACTGCTAAAATATTTTTAAACAACCCCAAAAAATCATAAGCATTTGCAACGCCAAGAGCTCAAAATTTCACAAATGCAAGACCTATTAAATTGCAAAGGCTTGTTAAATAGATGTGGTTCTCCTCAGGAGATTTTCTTCCAGGACAAAAGAGCCCTAAAGTCCAGCAGAGAAACATATTGGAAGGAGCCAAGTGATAAGAGTCAATCAGATTCCCACATGGAAGATTGGAAGACCCTGGCCATCTGCTTCAGCTTAACAGGGCGTGCCTCTCTGCCTGGTAGAAGAAAAAGGTACCATAAAGTCAACAAGCCAGTAAAACTCCATATCTCATTATTATGGGAAATAAAATAGTTTGTTTATATGTACTTGTACAATTTACAGAGCACAGATTAGGCTACAGAGTGCTGTACAAAAAGAGGGTCACAATTACAGATGGCCTTAACAACAGAAAAAAGGGTACATGGGGGAAGGAGATTCTTAAATGTGTGGGAGTAGATGGGGTAGTCAATGGAGAGATACGGTATGGGGAGATGATGTGCACAAAGATGTGTCATCATTTGCTCGTGGAAAAAGAGGAGGAGTGTTGTTGGGTTCAGACAGGAATCTTATCCCAGGTTTTCACGGCACAGCAAAAGGCTTGCGGTCTGGTTCTCTCATCTTGGTTTAGAATCTTGCAGTGTTGCAATTCTGGAGTTTTTGGTGCCAACAGAGATGTTAATCTTCAGGCCGGAACAAGAGGGTCTTGATTTGAAGTGTTTTTCATATGATGTAGCTTGTCTTGAAGGTAATCAGTATTATCACACATAGTTCTGTCAAAATTAATTCAATATCTTTTATATATTTCTAGTGAGGCCGTGTATTGGTTATCTGCCACAACCATCCCTTTCCGTGAATGATAGGCAAGCTAGAATTGACTCAAGCTCATGCAAGGCAACTCTTCGCCATTTTAAATGCAATCCGCGACTCATTGAAGTGAGACGCACACATTAAGTAAATTGGGCTGATCCTTTGGGGGCCTGTTACTGACTATTCCAGAATTGACAGAGTATGTTCAAAGGATTAACTAATTGATCAGATGCCTATTACGATGCAACGCGGTTGGGCCCTTTTTTACCAGGAAGGCTTGGATTGCTCCAGGTCTCTTCATACGACTGCAACTTCTGTGAATTACCGGCCCTGGACGTTATCAGACCACAACCCCTTAGTCATGAAAATGACCTGCAGCAGATTGCTTTCCTACATCCCCATGTGGAGACTGCCACCCATGATGTTGGAGGATATCATCTTCTGACAATCACATAGAAACCTTCTTCAAATAAAACGCAGGGACCTTCTCCTCTCCTATACTAAAGTGGGAGTCCTCTAAGGTAGGAACAAGGGGCTTATGTATTAAAAAATACAGTGGGGATCCAAAAATTGTTGTCAAAAGACCTTGTAAACACGGAATCCTTCCTACTCGAGCTAGAGCGAGCCGTACAGTCCTCCCCTCATAAACTGGATGTTCTCCAAGCGGCCCAAGCTACTCCTTTTGATAAAATAGAATTGCTCTGCTGTCATGACTTCTCTACATACCTAAGCAGAGTGCATTATGAAGGAGATAAGTCCAGCCGTCTCCTAGCATGAATGGTACAGGCCAGTCCGGCACGCTTACTATTACTCTATCCATGGGAGAGACAGCCCACACCCAGGTGGCCATTAAAAATGCTTCTACACCTATTATAGGGACCTGTACAAAGCCCTGCCACCAATAACGGACCTTCTGTTTACTGATTACCTTTTTTTTGTGGCTCCTATACAACTCAAGCATTTTTCCTTAGAAGCCCAGATGACCTTGGATATCCCCTTGCGGAACAAGAGATTACATAGTTTCTAATGGTCTTGCCCCGAGGGAAGATCCCAAGCACAGACGGCTTAACAGCGGAATGTTATACCCAATTCCCTTAGCGCCCAAACTGGCTAAATTGTATGAGGCCGTCTTTACCGCTGGATCCTTAAATCTGACCCTCACTGAAGCCCTAATTTCCACAATATTGAAACCACGCAAAGACCAAATGGATTTGGGGTCTTATGATCCATTATCTACATTAAATACTGACTATAAAATCTTGACAATTACTGGTTATTACCAGAATTACCAAGTACAATTCATGCAGACCAAGTGAGGCTTGCACTGGGTCGCCATAGATTATGGCATATCAAGGATTTATCAGCAGCCTTGTACCCTTTTTTTTTCTTTTTTAAAATACTTTTAATGATTTTAGCATATTTATTCCCCCCCCCCCGGACAGTTAAACATTCTGTACATTAACATCATGAACTTTATGTTTATCGTATTTAAATAATCATTATAGGAGATCTTGCAAAATATACTCCATGCTTCACAAAAAAACCAACTAAGACAATAACATAATTATATTGCAGCATTGGTAATAAATCAAGTTTGTAAATCTCGCCAAAGTGTAAGAGGAGTCCAGATATTCATACCCCTTTCCCGTCGCCTTATGCCTTTCCGCTTATAAATAGCTATCTCGATATTATGCACCGCTAAAAGCCTAGCTAGCCACTGTTGAAAAGTGGGTGGTAGCGGGTCTAGCCAAGCCGAGGCTAGACATAGCCGCCAAACGGCCATGGCAACAAATATAAGATCATGGCCGTCCCCAAGTTTATCTGAATCAACCACCCCAAGTACCATTGCCTCTGGGGGAAAAACTACCTTTCTATGAAGAACAGAAGTTAAGAACCTCTCTATATTTTGTATCAGAGGTATTAACACTGGGCAACAGGCAAAGATATGGATGGAGTCTGCTTTAAATAAATTACATCTCGGGCAGCAGGTCCCATTACCAGCTCCCCATTTTGCAATCTTATCCGGTGTATAATAGAGAAAAAAACAGGTTTTATAAAATTGTGTCTGAAGCTTGGTGGAGATAAGAAGCGTTTGCGCTAGCTGATAGGAGCCTAAAAATCCTTCTTTAGAAATATCGAGTTTACTTTGCCACCTCATTGCCATTTTATCTAGATCATCAGGAAGCTTGTCCAACAATGACTCATAAACTCCACCAATCGAATGTTTCTTAGAATGTATAATTGTCTCTACAACAGTAGATTCTTCCCAGATGTTTCTTAGTCCAGATTTATGAGTTAGGAAGGCCCTAATCTGAAGATATTTTAAAAAATCCCGCCAATCTAAGCCAAATTCTCCTTTCAAGACTTCAAAAGATTTAATCCCCTGATTAGTATAAAAATCTCCTAGTTGTGTTATTCCCAAATTATATCATTTCTTAACGCAGTTATCTTTGAAGATAGTTGGTGGAAGGATTGGGTTATTTAATACTGGGGTGTAGTATGAAAATCGTCCTATTCCTAACACTTTTTTTTACAGCCTTCCATACTTTAAAGCAACTATAAAGAGTCTTAAATTTAACTTTTTTATGGTAACTATCATGTATGTGTATCCAAAAATAGCCATAACAGGAATTCCCCACCAATAGCTGAAAGATTGAAGCGGTATGTTCCTCTGTGTTATTGCATCCTTGTAACAATTCCTTACTGTATATCAGTACACATGACCAGTAATATCTCTGTAGATTAGGGAGTGCTAACCCACCTCTATCCTTAGGAAGAGTAAGATATTTATATGCCCGCCGGGGTTGAGCGTATGACCATATAAATCTAGAAAAGGTATGTTCCATTACTGTAAATCACTGATTTGAAATTTCTAGGCAGACTGCCCTGAATAAATACAAGATCTTTGGAAAGTACACCATTTTAATTGCATTAGTTCTTCCAATAATGGAAAGGTGGAGATTATTTAACCGTCGTAGATCTTTTTGTATCGTATTTAGTAGTGGTTTAAGATTTAAATCCACAACTTCCTCTAGTTTGGAAGAGATTGTGACCCCCAGGTATGTCGCTCCCTGCACCACCCTAGGGACGTCCATCAAAATTTTTTGATTTAAGACAATTTGTGTCTTTCCTTGATTTAGCGCATAGCCAGAGACCAGCCCAAATTTCCTGGCCTCGGTCTCAATGGTCAGCATTGCTACCCTAGGGTCTGCAGTAACTATAGCAATATCGTCAGCATATACTAGTGTTTTTGTTGCATATCCCTGTGATATAATGGGGATTATATGATTGTTTTTCTCCAAGTAGCGAATGAAAAAATCTATATATATTGCAAAAAGCAATGGCGAACAAGGGCATCCCTGCCGAGTTCCTCTGGAAACAGCGATTTCCTTAGTTAGACTTCCATTAACAGATACGACGGCCCTAGGATTATTATACATTTTTTGTATCGCCTGAATAAACTTGATTCGAAATCCCATCGTCGCCATTGCTTTCCAGAGAAACAGCCAGGAGACCCTATCAAAGGCCTTCTCTGCGTCCAAGAGTATCAGGGACATAGGGTCTCCGGTAATTTCTGTTCCGTCAAAGAGTGTAATAACCCTCTGAATATGATTTATCGTTGACCTTCCAGGAACAAAACCGTGTTGGCTTTTAACGATAACTTTATGTATTATAGGTGCGATTCGATTTGCCAAGATTTTCGAATATAGTTTAGAATCAGCGTTTATAAGGGTTATTGGACGGTATGATCCTAGCTGTTCTGGGGGTTTCCCCTTTTTAGCAAAAATAACAATTTTGGCCTTGGACCAAGAGCCGGGAGGTTCCCCCCCGGAGAAAATATGTGTAATTAAATCACTAAATATATGTTTAATTTCGTCTAAGAATATACTGTAAAACTCTGAAGGGATACAGACCAGCCCTGTTGCCTTTCCTTTAGGGAGGCTCTTAACTGCAGTCAAAACCTCTTCCATGTTCGGAGTTTCCTCTAGAGCCAGCTGTATGTTTACCTCGAGCTTTACGGCTTCGCAATTCTCTAGGTATCTTTCTATTTCTATGGTGTCTCCATTGCCGTTGTCCGTATATAGTTCTTTATAGAACCTCCAAAATGCTTGCTTGATCAGCTCTGGGTCTTTTAACAGGCCTTCCACAGGATCTACAATCTCCCTTATTGAATTAGCATTGACCTGTTGTCGTAATCGCATTGCCAATTGATGTCCCACTAACTCATTAACTTCATAAACTAATTCTTTTCGTACCGTGGCTTTCCGAATTGCCTTATCTGTGAAGATATTAGTAATTGCTGCCTTGGCGACTGCTACTTGGGCTAAGGTACTAGAGATATCCCTGGTTATGTCTATATTGCTAGTAGCACTAATGAGTCCTTCTTCTGCTAACATAAGTTCATCCTGTAGCCTCCGTAATTCCTCTTTCTCTCGTTTGTTTGCTCTGAGTGAATATGACATAGTCTCACCCCGGACCCCTGCTTTCAACGTATCCCAGACAACCTCTATTGATGTACTATTAATGTTTTCTGTTAAGAACTTGGGTATCCAGTCTTTCATGTGGGTACCCTAGTGTATTTAACAACAGGCTCTGGGATCCTTCAATGTGCGTCTCCTGCATGCATACAACATTAGCTCCCCAGTTTTGTAGCCCAATAGCAACCATTTGCCTTTTCTTGAGATCGTTTAACCCACCAATGTTCAGAGATAATACTTTTATCCCAGCCATGCTGATAAAGCAAAAATGCCATATTTTATATCCCAGACGTTCTGGTTTCCTGTGATCCCTGTTAACATTTCCCTATTCCTTTTTAACATAGATTTGCTACCCTTTATGTCTAACCTGTCCGGTTTCCCCCCCTCCCCTTTCCCCCCCCCCACCCACCACCACCTTTGAAGGTTACCTGGGCCAGTCTGGTCCAGGGGTGTGACATCTGCGCAAGCGGGTCCTGTGAACTAGGCTAATTTGATATAAATAATATGCTTATTTTTTATAGTTGATCCAAAGCCTAAAACATTTAAATTCCCCGAGCCAATCAGGCTAAATTCCACAGGTTCCCCAAGGTATACCTTCTACAAAATACAAATTATAATAATTAATTAATCTTATATATCTTCTTTTTTACTACGAGATATATCTGATTTAAATTATTTCCCTGAATTTCGAGAGGCTGTCTCTGAGATTTCCCGAAGATAGTTCTCCGCCTGTATTTCACTATTAAAGTTTCTTGTTGCACCTTTGAATATAATTTTCAAGCGTGCCGGATTTTGAAGGAATATTTTTGCTCCAGCTTTTTCAAATGGTTCAAATAGCTGATGCATTTTCCATCTTCGCTCCACAGTGGCATGAGCGAAGTCTGGCCTGGCAAAAAATTTAAACCCCTTATGCTCTCTTTGGGTGGTAGGTCTTGCAAGATCATAGATTTTTTCACGAAGGAGAAAGTTCCCAAAGCAGACCAGCATTGCCCTTGGAAATTTATTTTGTTTGTTAAAGTTTTTTGATGACATTAAGGGAAAACGATGGGCCCGCTGGACTTCCCTTTCAATGTCCCAGGCATCCAGTTCTGGAAATGATGTTTTGAGTATGTCAATCATTGCCCCTCTGGCATCGTTTCCCTCAAAATTCTCCGAAATTCCGAGAAACCTTAAATTGTTTCTTCTGGATCTATTTTCATGATCCTCCACTTTGGCCATGAGATCCCTTATTATTCCATCTTGTTCTGTTTCCTTTTTTTGGAGCGTCGCAACATCAGTTTCAAGATTCTCAGTACGAGTTTCTACCCTGACCATTCTTTCTGAGATCTCAGAGCAAATACTGCCCACTTTCTTCACTGCGCCTTGTAGTTTTTCAATGGCCATGCGATTCTTTTGACTTTCTTTTTTCACATCCTCATGGAAGTTTTTTATTGAACAAAGCACCTGGCTCAGCGAGGGTTCAGGGATTTTAGTTTGATGTATTTCTTGATTTCCCTGTACACCAGAGTTTTGACATGGTGTTTCTTCTGGTGATTTAATCCTTGGACTTCTTCAAGGGGGATTAGGTCTACCACGGGCATAGTCCGTGTTATTACCAGGATCTGTAGTTTCCTCGTTCAACACGTTTCGTTCTCTTTTGTGTTTTGACCTTTTCCCCCCCCCCCCCACTTTTTTTTTTCCTTATGTTGATTTCGCTAGGTGCTCTTGAATCATTAGGGCCAGAGATCTCCAGAGATACGGCTCCCCTTCGCACACTTGGGCTTGATTCTCGTGAATTGCTTAGTTGACTAGAGTCACTAGAGATAGACATCCCTGTTTCATATAGTTCTGAATCAGAGTCTTCATCCAAGAGAGAGTGTACTTCTTCCCCCACTGGAGGATCTTGTGAATTGAGAGAATTGGGAAAGGGGATTAACTCCTTCATTTCCTGATTCAAAATTTTTTTTGGGTCCCATTGCTCCATTTGCTCTCTCTGTTTTTCTGCGTGTATCTCTATAGATGTCCTTGCCTCTTCCTGGTTTATATTTGAGTCAGCATTCATAATTGTATCACTCTGACAATCCTTATGCAGAGGGCTAAATATATTAGAGATTCTTGGTTGCGATGGTTCTATTAAGCAGGTGTTCTTTGCAGCTGCTTTTAAGTTTTTTATCGTCTGCAGTCTCTGCGCTTTTTTAGCCATTAGTTCCAGTTTGGCATCTTCCTCTGTTGCCAACCCTTTCTCTTTCATGTTACCAGCTTCTTTCTCTTTCTCTTTCTCTTTTTCTTTCTCTCTCTCCTTTCGTCTGGTCTTTTCTCTTTCTTTTTCCAGTTTTTTTTCCATATTTTTATCTTTCATTTTACTTTTTTCCTGAGCCTCATTTCTTACCAGGTCATTAACCGAGTCTTTTTCCAGATCTTTCTCTTTTGCTCTGATTCCTCTGGTTTCCGGGCCTTTATGTCTGTTAATTGTATGTTGAGCAAGTGTCAGCTCAATTTCTACGTTCTCAAGGTTCGATGAGTTCGAGGTCTCTCCCCGTACGAGTTCAACTGCTTCGTCCCCTTTTTCCTTGTTAAGGGTGGCGTTATTTACTATCCCTGTTTGTGTTTTCTGGCCTCTTTGTTCTTTTTCCAGGGTGGGCCCTTCCCCTCTGTCACCTCTGTTCCGGTTCTCTCCGATATTCTTTTCCATATCTGAGGGTATATAGGCTTTAGAGGGCTTAGGGGGCGTCACAATCCGTTTCCGATAAATCTGACAGATTACTGACGTCGGTGCACCCCACCGACCTCCCCCTGTAGCTTTCTCTTATCCGAAATGCCAGATAAAATTATGGACACACACACCAATATCGAAGCAGTATTAATCACTGCTCCAGTCCTGGAAAAAGCCAATGAGGCAGATAAGACAGATGTAGCAGATGGAAAATCCTGAATACCAACTCCCATCTCAGCTGCACAAAGAAAAATACACTGCCTCCTCGTTTTTAATTTATGTATAATGCTGCCACCGCTCCCAGGCAACCTTTGCTTTTACTTTCCCGGCCTTTCCCCTTTTTTTTTTTTTCAAACCCCCAGCTCTGAGTTTATAGGCTCATCACATAAAATGGCAGACCATATCACAAAGTGACAGCCCATAACATGCAACACAGTAAGAAATTCCTGACTCAAACAGCAAACTCAAAGTAAGCACCACTGTGCATTTTGGCTCGAAAGTGTAGTGCTGCAATAAATGACACCATGTGAGTTTATCCAGTACATCAACAACACTGACTACTCTGCCAACTCACAGAACACCTACACACCATTACTCCACCTCAACAAAGGTAGCAACAACTACAAAGTAGTGAATGAATGCCAATGTTTCAGGAAGAGTCCACCTTGATAGCAGGAAACTGTGACCTGAGACTCATGATAACCCTTCTCCTCCTCACGCCTGCCTTCCACTCATGTGCATTAAAGTGAGTAATTGAAGAAATGAAGAGTCAAGGTGCAGATTAACAACCTTGGAACTGTTCACACTGCATGTCAAGTCTTTCAGACAGCTCACACACTTAATCTCAGCCTCATACACATACCATAAGTCAGCAGCACTGTATCATAATAAGTACACTATCCTAAAGTGGAGTGCACAGTGCAGGAAAAGCATGTAGAAATGACTAGTACCATTTGCACATGACATGCAAGAGGTACCACATATCACACTACACTTAGGCCATCAAATCATACATGGGTGGCACAGAGATTAAAATTGAACGAAATTAACATCTGTGCAATATCCCTGTGATACAGCAATGCAAGCAATGCATTGGTCCAGAATGATATGAACTGTCATAAGCCATACAGTGACCAGCCCCTCATCTGTGTCAATTATCTTGACATGTGTATGCCACCAGCACAACACTCATGGTGACAGTCCCTGACTGTCAAACCCAAGTATGACCTTCACACATACCCCTCATCTACCCAACTCCCACCTTGTATGTATGTATGTGTGTTCTTATATAGCGCTCGACTTACCCTTGGGCATCTCGGCGCTTGCATTGGGAACCCGTCCTGGCTTTTCCCTGTGAGATAACCCGTACTGGGCATCCCCAAGGTGAAAGCCAGGCATCCCGCCGCGGGGGGGGGGGGGCCGTAGTGGAGATTAAGCAAGCTATTGCCCAGAGTTGCAGAGTGTGAACCCATGATTCGAGTAGGCACCGAAGTGAGAATTATCGAGTCCGTGGACACTTGGGCTCAGACCCTGCCGCGTCGGGAATTGAACCCTGGTCCCGGGTCTGACCTCTGTTTCAGGGTATGCCTCCTCTAACCAGTGAGCCACACTTCTCCACTTCACCTTCACTACTCAACACCTGTTAGAAGCACAGATAAAGTTGAAAATATTGTCCTATGAGTTCCCTGATAACCAATGCCACACCCTGGTGTGTATCTACAAATGTCTGAGTCCCAGGGATGACTCAGGGATGTCTGAACCAATGCTGATCCCAAACCAATTGCCTAACACATGTATCACAAACCACATAAAAAAAAGTCCAACAAGCTTAGCCATGTGCAGCCAAAGAGTGGATAGGCAATGTGATCTTAGACAACACTGGAATAGAGAACATGTCTACACTGGCCAACTGCACAGACACCATCATCCAAATTAATCAAAATTTCCATGAACAAATGTCAATCATAAACACAAACTGTGTGCAACCAGACAAATCTGCAAACACAGACATAGACACTCCACGAGTTATAAAGTGACCATGGTGTCAATGTGTAGCACAAGCATTCACAGGCACAATCCTGACAAGTGACTCTTCATATATAGGAGGCCATAGCACAATTGTGCAATCAAAACATGCTAATGAACAAGACTCCACATTGCCGTATGTGACATTCACACAAGAAATGCACATTACAACTTCAACACACATCTGAATGTATTCAAATACACTCCTCATACACAATGTCATGCTAAAAAAACATTAGACACACATGGACCTGTCAATAGAAAGAGCCAACACAGGATAAAGACTGCATCCCTCAACAACAAATACATAACATATGCACATACAAAAACATTACATGACAAACTCAGCTGGACATCAGAGGGACTCACACCTGGCAAGAACAATGCAACATCCACTGACAGCAGTGCACGCACAGTAAGCAGTGTGTGAACACCACCAAAATCAGTATCACACATATCTGAGTGCTCCACCATGAACTTCAACATCACAAATCATCACAGCACACAGATCTCATGACACTCAGGATGGGTAGCAGTACCTCATCAAACAGATACACACTTTAGCCATCACCTACTGCTGCACAACTCAGGAAAACACAGGTGCATGGAACCTGACTAGAGGACTCTGCTGGAAGATCATCTGCACTGTACATGAGCAACTATGACTGCAATCAAGTAGAAGAAAATAGCACATAACAAATTGTGAAACAGTACGGAGGTGCACATTGGTTCTGGACACAGATCATCCTCCCACAGTATAGTGTCACACTATGAAGTGGCGAGGAGGGTCAAACGCTGGCAAGGCACGGGTGGAAGATATTAGACTGAAGTGGTGTGTACATTAGTATTGGGCAGGTGAGGAGTGTACAGAGCAAAAACACATAGAGGAGTAACTCATAATGTGTAGGCATCAAAAGCTCCTCTTGGGGCTGGTATGACTCTGAATACCACATAGTGGTCAAAATAAAGTGTAAAATGACTTCAAATTATGTGAAAAGTCACTTATAATGTTTGTTTGCCTGAGTCAGTCAGCACAGTGAGCACAAACGTAAGCAAGAGCCATGGCTGATCATAAAACCACAACACAGACATTGCAGTGACACACTCTGCATACTCACAAATGACATTGACAACAAGTAGGTGTACCCCAGGACTGCAAGGTCATACCGACACACTACACGTTGCTCAATAAACAACTCCTTCATGTCCCCACAATCTACAGCAGGTGTCTGATCATATGAACAAACAGGCACTCATCAACTGGATCATACATGTGTGTAAGTGTCATGCTCAAGGGCACCTACACATCAACACTTCAGCTAATGACAGGACTATCACACTGTATGAGTACTCAAGTGCACACATTCTAATGTACCCATGTGACTATGAAGCCAGGCCTGCACAAAATGACTACACATCTACACTGCTTTGTACACATCACAATAGATTCCACAGATATGACGGATCCTGTCCACCCCACAAGTTATCATGTGAATAGAATTCTCTGCTGTTGTGGTGCAGCATCCAAATATGACATGTGTACAAAACTAGAGACCTGACAATAGAATGATTAGGACAAGAGTAGACCATCACAGACCAGCATCATTGCACCCTCAAGCCTCTGAGTCAAGAAGCACAAAAGTGGCTGGGACCTCTGGCAACCTCTGCAAAAGAAAATCAAGCAGATGTCAATTTGAATGCGGCATACAGAGCATGTAACAGATGAACATATACACATACATTGCACTAAATCATAAGCAAGGGCAGCGACAAAGCTCAGAACATAAATAACAGTCTTTATCACATAAACTCTGTATCGGCATCAAAAGTGCAAAACATCAAGGCCATTGGCCAGTCCAAATTTCAAGTCCGCACATGTGTGCATGAAAACTTGCACAACAAACATGTAACACAGTCCACTGCCATGGGAATCACCACAGGATAGGGGCTTCGAATGGGCAGGCCAGGCACCGCTCAGGGAGGAATGGGGTGGGAAGGGGGACTTGGCTTTAAAATTGGGTCGAAGTTGAACTGGGAGGGGTCTGATTGTCTGGGCTAGTCGGAGGAGTGGACCTGGGAGGGAGAGAACTGGCTGAGGTAGAGGGATCCGTGGATGTGGGACCTTGAGGGCTGGTTGGACCGGGTGGAGTGGTGGCACGGGAAGGTCTATACATGCTGTGTGGAGGCTCAGTGGCTGATGGTGAATGAGGAGGGCTGGGTTTCAATTGTCTTAGGGTCTGATATCCCACAAGTGTCTTGCTACAAGTGAGGAGTGAGGTGACCCCAGCAGCCTCCCTCTTCCCCGAAAGTGTAGCAGGTGGTATTGGATCTTCCCGTGGGGATTTGCTGGACCTGGTGGTACACTGGGGGTGGGGTTGCCTATTCCCCTGCATCCCCTGTTGCGGACGTACACTCCCCACTTTGCTCTCTTGTCCACGCTTCACAGGGGTGTGGGTGGAAGTCAAGGTTTTGGGTGTAACTGCCTTCTGAATGTGTTAGGGCTTAGTTGTGGCAGGCACCAGGTTCACTGCAGACAGGGCAAGTGTTTGTGTGTCTTTGGGATCAGGTGTGGGGATGGGAGTGCCCTTGGATAGTGATGAATCTGAGGAATGCAATGTGGATGCATGTTTTTTGGCCTTTGGTAATGAAGTGCAAATAAGCCCCATGTAACAATGTAGTCACATAGACAATGCACAATAGCATGAGAATGGCAATATAATGCAAGGCCTTCATGCGTTGTGACATGTCACATACCAACATCTTCAATTCCCTGGCAGGCCTTCATTGATTGAAGGCATGATAGTGCCTTCTGTAGATGAAGTTGTGAGTGGCCTCCATTAGGACAGCTAATGTGTGACAATACCTAGGGTCTGGCATATGACATCCCTACGGTGTGCTGACTGATGACATTGATGACACATTAATGTGCCAAAAAAACACTCACTGGTTAAAAGCAGTAGCCACACCTTCCCCATGCACTGATGCACATGGACACCCCTCCACAATGCACACATACTGAGGACTGACACTCTGGGTAACATTTGCTTCTGTTCATCTATCAAATTACAGTACAACACCTCATTCACATCACAATTTGACCTACCCACTGATCACATCCAACCATGTTAAGCCCTAGTGCCCAACCAATCTCACAATAGCCTGGTTCTGCAACATTGCATTTAAATTCCAGAGTCTAACCATCCCAGTCATGTTGCCATGTGCACAATTGGCAAATGCAAATCAGCCAATGCATCACTGCAATCATCACCACCTACCTCATCAGCACCTGTGTGCACTTGCTGTCACTGTGGCAGGAAATTACATCTTGTGGTGCCATGCTGCTGATATTTGGCTAATATTTTTTGCAATGATGCTGTTATCTCAATCATTGCGAAAAACACAACCCATGGGACAGGTGTGACCTCTACCAACTCACTGCTCCCTGAGTCCACATTTGTGCATTAATGTAGCCACTTACACATCATCACATAAGCACACTATTGCGGTAGCCACACAGCACACACAAGCCTGAAAAGTGTACTGTGCTACACACTTCTCAAAAAAGATTTTTCCTGTGTAGGAAGGCATAATTTTAGACAACATTCACAAAATGTGAGATGAAAATATGTCAAGCTGACTTGCTATGACAACGTTCATGGATTTAACAGATGAGCAACAAAATGTTGTACAAATGCAGAACCTCTGCACACAACACTGAGGATACTTAGGAGCCATTGCATCACACCAGAGACATCACAGAGGTGCACACTTGCTCTAGGCTGGGATTCAGGCAGTCACTCAAACGCAAAGTCACACTTAGCACAATATTCACCCCCAACTTGCTGCTGGTGGGCCTTTAAATGTCCATCCAGCTCTGGCTGTGTTACTGCCAGTGTGCGGGCCATTAGTGGTGTTATGATCCTGCTGGCCAACCTGCCACATCGAGGGACCAGCTTCAGTGTCATTCCTGATACATTTTTGCTGAGCCGGCAGATGTCATCCCACCTCTTGTGGCAGTGTGTATGGCATTGGTTTGAAATGCCCAGGGACCGCACCTTGCGGGCAATGTCCCTCCATATGGCCTTACGCTGATGGACCTTGAGCTGTACGCATTGGAGACAAGAAGTGGAATATTTGTAACACTGTGTTGTGTACCACTGTGTGACAGTACAGGAGCATGTAAACACATACCACACAGAAACATCAATGGACAGCAGAGCCCATACACCATGTCTCATAGTACACTTTGAGCAAGCCATATAATTGCAATGTATACATATATGATGCTAGACGCACTACATGCCCATCTCATATCATGCAGAGTGCCAGCACAGAAAGCAATGTGAAAATGTGCCTCATCTGTGATGCACTATGTGAGTGAGCATGACATACAATACACTGTGAATGATGGGTAGTGGTCAGACTCACCTTGTCTTACACTACACACCACTTAATATCCTTGACCATTGCATATCTACACGTGACATGGAGGTCACAATTAGGCAACTGATCTTACATTCACACACTCTTGTCACAAGGTGTAGGCCTGTCTTGTGTATTCCTCAGGCCTATGATATCTCCTTCGAAAATAGGAAGGTGGACAACACATATGTTTATCAAAGTAATTTTAGTGATGTGGCCTTGAAACATTGTGCTTTTACTGGGCAGGCATGAGGGCCTATCACTGCTGAAAAACGTGGACCGCCACAGAAATTACATGCATGTACAATCATAATGGTGGAACAGTGCATGCACATGCAAGACTCTACACATTATGAAATCAAAAGAAGGATGACATGTTCCTCGTACATTTGGAAGAGGTGTCAGAGGTGATTTAGCACAAATAGTGATAGATCCAGGATTTGTACTCCTGTGCAGGATATCCACATCTCCATAGGGTGAATTTGAAAGCAGTACACACATTATGCACTACCCTCTGGCCAATCTACATTTGACATGTCACAAATGAGCATATGAACACTTAATGAACTATGACATTACATGGCACAGGGAATGTGTGTTCAGAGTTCGAGTGTCTCAAATCAGCAGTGTAACTGTATAGCTGCTAAACCACAGTATGTCCTTTACATCATTGCATGCAGTCAGGGATCTGTCGAAATAAGGCTATACACCCCATTGACGTGAAGTCATCATGCTAGGCAGTGTCACACACATTTACATTACCCAGTCTCAGAACAACATTTGTGATTTTTGGCTTCAAATGAGCTGCACCAGTGTCTATGTTGCCATCCTCTCCACATACTCAAGTGCAATAAGTTCTAGATCATGTATGGACCATGCTGTTGGCAAAATATTAATGCATGAACACTGGCTGGCACTCACAGGCACATACTACTGTACAGTAACATCATGTGAGCATTCTGAGCACTCACAAACTTTTACTCATACACTTACTAGTACCTCTGGAGCACCATATAGCCGCCCGTACTGGCCAAGGACCTCGTCCACCAGGACCTCCAGCTCCTCTGTGGTGAAGGGACGGGCCCTGATATTCTCTGTACGAGCCATGACTGGGTCCAGAGTAGAGTTACAGCAGCAGATGGTGTTGATGAATTGCAGGCTGCAGTGTCTAAATGCAAGTGACAGGTGCAGCTATCTCACAGACATTTATAGGCCCCTAGGGTTGTTTCAGTGGTACTCTGCTGATGCAATTGGTCTGCCTGGTTCGCATCTTTCAATTGTGTCCAATGCCTGTGACCGCAGTGGCGGTGCACGCCTACCGCGAGTTTCAAAAATGTTTTGCACTACTGCGATGGTGGCTCCCATTGGCTGCAATGACATACGCATAGGCGGTGTCACACCAAGGGGGCCAGGTGGTGTCTACCACAATCTGGCATCTTTCAATTGTGTCCAATGCCTGTGACCGCAGTGGCGATGCACGTCTACCGCGAGTTTCAAAGATTTTTTGCACTACCGCGATGGTGGCTCCCATTTGCTGCAATGACATTTGCATAGGCAGTGTCACACCACAGGAGCCAGGTGGTGTCTACCGCAATCCGGCAGCTTTCAATTGTGTCCAATGCCTGTGAACGCAGTGGCGGTGCATGCCTACCGCAAACTAAAAAATGTTTTGCTCTACCGCGATGGCGGCTCCCATTGGCTGCAATGACATTCGCATAGGCGGTGTCACACTGCGGGGGCCAGGTAGTGTATACCGCAATCTGGCATCTTTCAATTGTGTCCAATGCCTGTGACCGCAGTGGCGGTGCACGCCTACTGTGAGTTTAAAAAATGTTTTGCACTACCGTGATGGCAGCTCCTATTGGCTGCAGTGGCATTCGCATAGGCGGTGTCACACCGCAGGGGCCAGGTGGTGTCTACCGCAATTTGGCATCTTTCAATTGTGTTCAATGCCTGTGACCGTAGTCGCGGTGCACACCTACCGCACCTATGGATACCGTGTGCTATAGCATTGTCACTTTGCAAATTGCATCACTGATCACTATACATTTACACTATATTTTTGCACCTGGTTATAAAGTGAAATGAGAGTGTGACATTTAACTCAATGATGCCCACACATGTCATGTCAGTACACATGATTAAATGCATTGGTATGTACTTACTCATATGTCAAATTTGATCCTTGTGGGCATGTATACAGATTTGAGGTGTAATTGAGTCTCATCTTTCTGGACATGCCAATGTGTGAAATGGTAACTCATCCCACAGTCATGATGGACTGACCACAAAATGTGCCTCTATCACTGTAGACAGTGCTGTATTTATATTGATAGTTGTCCAGCTTACACTCACTGTGCTCATTTTGTAATGATGTTGTGCTTAGTGAGACTCAAGCAAGAAGGTTGTGCAGTGACAGCAGCTACGTACAACCCCGAATTGTTGCTGTTTGCCACATGTGCTGTGTCAGCTACACCAAGGGCTGGTGACACAAGATGTAGGAGTGTACCATATACCATTCACATAGTCTGATTCTGATTTGACAGTAGTTAGTATGTACATTCTGCCCACATGAATGACTACATGATATCAAGGTGTCTGTGCATGTGGCTTGTGCATTAAGCTGATGTCACAGACCTGTCAATGTTGGGGCTGTGTTAGTCATTGTGTAAGATGTTTGCCACATCTCATCTCTGACTCATATTTACATGTTTCCTCTTTCAGAATATGTAGGAGACGACCAACTGTGCATCAGCCTTTCCCAGTGCTGGGGAACATGGAGGATGAGGACATCATAAGGAAATTCCGTCTGAATCGCCTTACCCTTAACCTCTTCAGTGCCTATGACGAGATAGTCTCGTCATGGAGCACGGTTGCGCTGTGCCCATGACGAGACTATCTCGTCATGAACCCCGCCCGCTAATGTAACGCCCGGCACAGGGCGGGGCACTGAAGGGGTTAAAGAGCTATGTGCTCAGTTGGAGCCCCATCTAAGGCCTCAGAGAATCTATCCAACAGCTTTGACAATAACAGTAAAGGTGATGGCCGCACTCCATTTCTTTGCCACTGGGTCATTTTAGTACATGGTGGCCATCGCAGGTGGCTTGTCTCAACCTATGTTCAACATAGTGCTGCGTGATGTCCTTTCCGCATTGTTGACCTACAAGGACCGCTACATCAACTTTCCAAGGAGACATGAATTGGCAGATATGAAGGGGGAATTTTATGACTTTGGTCACATACCTAATGTTGTTGGAGTCATTGACTGCACACACGTTGGCCTAGTTCCACCACAGGCACGTGGACACATCAACCGTAACAGGAAGCATTACCATTCCATTAATGTGCAAGTGGTATGCCAAGCGGATATGATTATCTCGTATGTATGTGCCAAATATCCGGGTTCTGCACATGACTCCTACATACTGCGTAACAGCATCATACCACAATTGATCGAAAATGCTGCATCCGGAGCGTGCGTGGCTTGTTTATGAGTAAGCTGTGTCAAGTAGTGTGCTGATGTGTGACATGCTGTTCTCCTCAACTCTTTGTATTACAAACATGGTCTGTGTTTCGCACAACTAGGTGACTGTGCGTATCCCAACCGACCTTGGTTGCTGAGCCCACTGAGGAATCCAAGGACCCATGGGGAAGTCCGCTTCAATGATGCACATGGGAAGACACGTTGTGTAGTGGAGTGTGCTTTTGGACTTCGGAAGGCTAGATTTTGGTGTCTGGACAAGAGCGGTGGTGCACTACTCTACTCCCCAAAATGTGTGTCAGCTCATAGTTGCATGCTGCATGCTCCACAACCTGGCCTTGCGCAAAGAGATCCCCCTGATTCTGGACGATGATGAGCAGCAGATGCCCTCTGTTGCAAATCCACACATGCCCAGTGACGATGATAGTGGAGAAGAGGAAGGTGTTGACCTGCATCAACAGCTCATCGACAACTACTTCCCTTGAGTGTCAGTTACCATTGAACAACTAGGACATTGTCTGTTGGCTTTGCTGTTAGTGGCGAAGCATAGATGAGGTGTTTGGATCCTGGCTATTGTTGGCTCACAGCTAATGGCTGATGTGTGTGGCACAGTGTATTGGTTTCCACTTACCTCATGTCTATGGTGATGGTGATGGTGTTGGTCATTGTTATGTGTGATGAATCTTGTACGGTGTTGACTAGTGGTGTGTTGTTGCTGTAATGGCATCACCTGTCAACTAAATGTCATCCTCTTGTGTCTTTCTAGGTTCCTTCGCCCCATCAATGTCTTGTCACAATCATAGCTTGTGATACATTGGAATCAGAGTTGACATTGTACATACTGTGATAAACATGTAACTGACACAAAGGCATAAGTGTGCAAATAGTGATTATTTTCGATTAGATTGTGTTCAAATTAAAGTGGATGTAAGGTAATTTGTGCATAGTGAGTGTATGAGTTGTCAGTGATGGTAAAGGAGATAAATAGAGTAGTCCCTACATTAATGGAATTACACAGTCCTACAAACTCCTGCCACCAACATGGCAATGTGGGATTGGATAATCAACAAAGTCAATGTTCAGTGCAGCACATGTGCCATCATGGCTGGCTCAGCGACTTGGCTTTGGTTGGTGCTTTGCCACGTGATCCTCCTGTGGTGTTTCTCGGACGGCCCCTCTTGCGTTTGGCAGGGGGCCTCTGCTGCAGGCTCAGAGGTGTCTGAGGAGTCATTGTCTTGCAACTCACCCATTTCTGTGGCCGCAGCTGAGGTGGTGTGTGTTTCAGCAGGCTGGCCACTGGAGGGGGATTGAGCCGTCATTTGAGCAGCATGTATGTCCCTCAGAACACCCACAAGCTGGCCCATGAGATCCACAAGTTGTCCCATTTGTGTGTTCATGGAACTCTGCAGCAGGTGGAGCTCACGCAGTTCTTCTACAACCTGGCCCATCTGTCCCTGGTTCTGTTGATATGCACCAAGGACTCTTGTGACAGTGGCCAGGGCTTCTGTTTCAGTGTCCTCATGTGATTGTCCCCCAGTTGCCTTCCCAACTGCCCTGCTGACACGGACCTGTGGCCAGGGGCGGTGCGTCCATTAGGGCGCAGGGACGTTGCCTCACAAGCCTGCCGCGCCCACAGCTCCCTCGGCGTCTCTGAACTTAAGTAAACTCTCAGTTTACTTAAGTTTAGAGACGCCGAGGGAGAACTGACAATCATGTCAGTCAGCATGACGTCGGACTGCCCACCCCCTTCAGAGTCTGAAGGGGGTGGGCGGTCCAACGTCATGTTGACTGACATGATTGTCAGACCAGGGGCAGCAGGCAGCACCACAAGTGCGCATGACTGGGGAAGGTCGGCGAATTTTTCCCCGTGCCCAGTCATGTGCACTAGTGTCTGCACAGGCTGGCGCATGCCCATTAGGAGAGCGAGGGTTGAGCAAAGGCTCAAACCTCGGTCTCCTAATGGGCAGGCGGGCGGAGAGTAACCGTGCCCTAAGTCAATCCTGGCGCTGCTGGCAGCGCCAGGATTGGCTGAGAGGGGTTGCCATCCACTTGCCAGCAGTGATGCGGCTGCTCCGTTCCTGTAGGGGCCAACGGACCCGAGGTGGCGCGGACCTGCTCAGGTAGGATTTTTTTCTTTATTTTAAAACTCCCCCCTGGCCCGACCCCCGTGCGACCCCCTTGAACCCCCCGCGAGCCACAACTGAGCATTGGGTTCTAGACCTCAAATATTTTTTATTATACTACATCGCTCGGGAAGGGTTGACTTACTGGGCCAATACACAACACTGGGTTCCTGAGCGCGAATACTCCGCATTACACTGCACGGTTCTGGAAGAGTACCACACTGTGCCAAGACACATTAGGTGGCTGGAGAGCTCGAACATGTATGTTATGCTACAGTGCAAGGTTCTAGAACAATCAACTTACTGCCCGAGCCCATGTGGGCTCTAAAACCTGCAACTGCTCAGTTATCATGACGTGGTTCTGGATGGCCCCGTTCACAGTGCCAGGGCATGTGAATGGGATCTACAACTGAAATATTAAGCGTTAAAGTGTATGGTTCTAGACAGATCCAAAGCTTCATACAGAATGGTTCACTCCCTATTCTGAAAGGACATTTCCAGGACCACCTTCAGCTCACAGAGCCCGTAGCACAGGGGCTTCAGGGAAGTGCTCCCGTTCTCCTTTAATCACTCTGCTTCTGGACATTAAGTGAAGCCTTCTAGGGAGGGCGGCACCTACACCCTGGCTGCACTCATAGCAGAACATACCACTACCTAGAACACGACCTAATATCGCATACAGCGCGGAAAGCAATCTGGAACTAGCAGCATGACATAAATGGACTGCAGCATATCAGCTTATTTCTCCCAGGTATTTTATATAGCGCAGATCTATTATGAGGAGAAGCAAGGCGCTTTACAGAGGATATTTTTTATTGAAGTAGACAGGGCCGTTGCTAGGTGTTTTGCCGCCCTAGGCGAGAATTGAAAAATGCCACCCCCCTCCCTTTTACTACCATCACTCTCTCCCCCTGCCATCCAGGCTAGAAGAATGAATGCATTAGATATTCCCAAACTCATTCTTTTTGCCGCCCTCCCCCTTTTGCCGCCCTAGGCGGCCGCCTAGTCTTGCCTAATGGTAGAAACATAATGCCAAACTTACTACAAAACATAAAATAGCGAACAGACTTGTAAAGCAATCATACGGCCAAACCTCTAAATTTACGTGGTAATACATTCAATAACTGAAAAAAGTGATGGACTGTAGCAAAAGCCAAATTCTACACATTACTTTATAAGGCGAATAACCTGCTTCTAAGCGCTCCTAGATTGAGCAGATCGTGGACATAAACAAGCAGGGGCATGGAGGTTGCTAAAGCGGGTGACATAAGATCAGAGCGCAGTTTCATCTCAGAGGCTTATTGAATGCTAGGCACTTGTCCGCCTACCAGTTTCTTTTCTGAGGTGAGGGCAGAGGAACTCACTTCCCACCAAAAATGGAAAGGAAAACACAGAGCAGCCACCTTTTCGTGAATTATATAGCAGTCCACGCAGAGGCCCTTGAATATTCGAAAACATACTCCATTTCTAGAGGGTCTGGAGGCTTCCAGTGGTTTTCGCCTGCCAGTTGGCCATTCGTTTGAACGCATCCTGCAGCAACATATCTTTAATGTGTGCCCTGCAAAGTATGCATGCAGGCCTATTAGCGACTTGTTGGCTTTTGTTCCTCAGCACTCTTATTCCATTACCAATTAGAATAGAATGAATTATTACATATGTTCAAAAGGCAAAATGACAACGCCCTTTCAAGCTTGAGATAAATCCGGATCTCTATGGGAACCCGGTTTTCTAACTCAGGATTGGATAGGGCTTATTATCTGAAGGAGGTAGAGTTTACCTATTTTATTGCTTGATTTCTATTTTGTACTACCAAAGTGGCTGTTTGGTTGGTGCCTTGAACCTGGCTTCTCCTGTCTGTTTTTGCACTAAGGAATAAAGGCAAAACAACATTATTGTGCGAAAATTCAGCTGTGACAGAACGAGGCTGAGCCTCCATTTTGGCAGACAGGCATAGTTTTGATATCAAATGTATTGCTATGAGGTACTGTTGGCTGTTCTCTTTTCAGTACCTTTGAACAATGATTAGCTAAGTGGCTTAGTAGGTTATATATATTTGTTTCAATGCATCAAATCGGTTGCAGCTTTTATTGTGAGTGATATCTCAACGTTATGTAGAAGAGTAGTTTGATGCAAGAAATTGGCATCTAAATCTTTTTGCCTTTTTCAATACTTTTTCAATTGAAATGGATCTAATTCCAAGCTGATAACTATTTCCAATATCTGATGTATTGGACATATTTGCTAAGAATCTGTAAGGTACGGTGACCGATACTTGCACCCTTGCATGACTGTTGGAAAGGTCCACTGCATTATCATCTCAGTGCATTGATCAATTACCTTCTGCTGTCAAGGAAAAATTACCTTTGAACCAGTGCTTGCATTGTGGAACTGTGTATTCCGTTCTAATGTGTAAGGTGCTAGCCTGCATATTGTTGTAATGATCTGGTTGTTGCAGTGTGCGGTCTGTGTTTAGTCGGCCCTGACTCTGTTTGCACTCCCCTTTCTCTTGCACTGACCTGTTTCTTGTGTTTCTGTGGCATTGACCTCTTGTTTATTTTGCCACACTGTATGTTGCACTGCACTATATATTGTTGCGCCCCCTGGTTTTTGCCCTGAACTGTCAGTTGCTGCGCTGCCACATGCGTTGTTGTGGTGTCATCTGTTGCGATATCTAGTCTGTTGCGCTAGCCTCGGTTTCTGCTGCACTGAGTTGTTGCACACAGCCCTGAATGTCACACTGCCTTTGTGTTACCCTGCCCTGTGAGGTCTTGCGTTGCACTGGCTGTTGCACTGCCCGCTCTCTGGTTCTGCTTATCTGTCTCCTCATGTGCCCTGCCCTGTTCGTTGCGCTGCCCTGCCTGCTGCACTTCCCTGTCTGTTGTTGTGCTACTCTGTCCGTTGTACTGCCATGTCTGTTGTGACGCTGTCCTGCCTCTTACACTGCTCTGCTTCTTGCATCTCTGCACTGGCTGTTAGACTGTCACCCATCTTGTTGGTCTGCCCTGTCTTTGCACTTTCCTGTCTCTTACTAATCTGTCCTGCCTGTTGGACTGCCCTTCCCCTATTGCACTTCCTTGTCTCTCGTTGTGCTGCATTGCTTCGTGTTGTGCTCTGCTCTCCTTTCCTTTGTTGTGCTGCCCTTCCCTGTCTCTTTTTTCGCTTCCATATCTCTCATTGCACTGCCTTGACTACTGTTGCTTTGCCTTGTCTCGTTGCGCTACTGTCTGTTGTGCTGCCCTGACTCTCGATGGACTGTCCTTTCTCTTGTTGCGTTGTCATGTCTCTTGTTGCACTGACCTGCTGCACAGTATTATCATCCTGGATTTCGGCGTTCTAGGATTTCCACTGCATGCACTAGTGTGAGTACTGCCGTTTTCTTACTGATTCGGGGTTATTGCAAGGTCTTTGTGTGTGGATTTCTTTTTCAAGCAGATCTGACGTCTGCTTATTTGGGAATGGAGTATTGCAGTGCAGCTCTGTGTCCTGTATGTGCACTGCGGATGCTCTGTATGGATGTTTTCAGTACGTGCTTCGTGGCCGGCAGCAATGTAACGCTGTTTAAGTGCAGTTTCGATGCACTGCAATGTATCTTTCCGCCGAAATGTATCTTACCCCATATGAAGTGACACGTGGGAGGCCTGCTTTGGCAGTGAATTGGATTTCGAATTTGAGTTTGAGTTGCATGGTCAATATTTATGTATCACTTTCATAGTTATTTAGACTGTGTTTCTGTTTTATACTGTGTCTGCCAATATGTAACCTTAAGCCACAGTTTAGGTTGATTTTGATTGCAGTGGCTCAGTTTATTTGGTGATTCACAATTCCAATCATGGGTAAAACATGGCTTGTTGAACATAGATGAGATGTACTTGCAAATTGTTGGATTGCGTATTGCATTTCAGGTTTTCAATTTGACCAATCTTTTGACTTCTTACCAACGAAATACGATTGTCTTCCAGGTCGAGGACCACACTGCTTTTTCTCTTATCTGTCTTGTATCAAGACCCTGCTGGACTATGGGGTGAAAGAAAGCTTGAATAAGCAGCTACCTATGTTATATGACATCTCTTTCTTAATGTAATAACTGCACTTTCACAATTGCTTTATTAACCTTCCTGCTTTCTCAAATTTGCTTGAAAATGCACCATTTGTCCACTCTTTTTTCAAACATTTCTCGGGGGAGAACCCTCTCGAACCCCCCTTAAGTTGTTTGTGCTCGCTCGCTGCGCTCGCTCACTGCGGTGCAGTATGACAATTATTTTATACCCCCACCTCTTTCAAATGTCACCAGCCACCACTACTCAAGGGTAAGTCTGGTACCTCGGGTGCCATAGGGTCACGCAGGACAAGGGTTCGATCCCGCCTATGCATTCAAAGAATTCCATGGGGGTAAAGGTTCATGCCATGTCTGATCTAATCACCTTTAAGACTTCGCTAAACCCCTGTTGTACAATTTTCTCAAAGTGGAGAGCAGCAGGGGGGAGCCGCCATCGGGGACTTGGGACTCAACCACGGCACACAGTCCTTTGCTGTTGATGTGCCTGTAATTATCATATACACATGTGGGCAGGTCGGCCCTTTTTCTCTGTTTGCATTGCCGTGTAAGACCGCTTGATTCTTGTGCATCTGAGTTGGTAGAATGATGTCTGTTTTATACTACAGGAGTCTCCTCATGCCACGCGTGTCGGGATTTAGGCCTATCACGGAGCCAGCTGGGTGCTATCTCGCACATCGCCTACATGGATACCATCCCCCGTCCCCCTCCACCTAACCCCCTCCCAACACACACGGCTGCGCGGCCCTGCCTTTTGGGTCATGTTGAGGGAGCTGTAGTGAACCGGAACGTTACTTATTCTTGTTTTGTCTCCCTGGGGCAGGTCGTTGGACGTTCAGAGTAGCTGTCGCCGGATTGTCTAGCGGTACACGAACCCGCAACAGGTACGGGTGCACGGGTGAATCCCGGAGGCACAAGCCGCAGCATAAGCAAGGCCTAGTAGGCAGGGAGAGGGAGAAGTCCTCTCCCCTTTTCGAAGGGTTACGGATCACACGGCAGGGGTGACGATCGAAAGAACGGGGGCGCTTTTCGCCACTCCGCGGAGCCTGGGGGGGGTGATGAAGGCATGGTGCAAGGGGAGGTATGGGGAGAGCTTACTTTTTCATCTCCGCACGCAGAGTTCATCGAAGCACCCACTGTGCGTCGTCAGCTTAAGCTCAATAGCCACAGTCAGTAAAGTAAGTACAGAGCCAGGGGTGGGACGCTGCAGCGGGGCGCCGGGACAGAGCAGGGTCGTGCCTGGCTCACCGGTTAGGCCGGAGTAGCTTACAGTTGTATTTTTCTTCCAGATTGAGCCGGCAAATATGGGAAGCAGCATGGATAGTCAGGGATTCCCTCCTCTATTCTCGCAGAGGTCCCAAGTGGAGGAAACTCAGCCATGCACCTCCCAGGATGCTCAGCTTGCAGCCTTCATCGAGATGGCTAAGACCAAGGGATTGGCTTGGGCCACGAAACTCTTGAAGGCCAATAAACCGAAGAACTCTGGTTTCCCCAGTGTGGTCCCGACCACAGAGCAGGAACCCAGTGAGTAGGCAGGCCTAACTAGGTCCCAGAGGATACGGAGGCCCACAGTCAAGGACTTCCCGGCAGACCCGCTGCCAATCAAGAGTCGGGCCATGGCAACCCCCCGAATTGCAGCCACACCATTGTCCGTTCCCCTGCCCCAGGCACCAGGACCAGTAACACCCCCGGCCAGCAGCACGCCCCCAGCGAGCTACGCCACAACAGAGGACTTGGGTAAGCTCACAGACACTTTGAGGAGCTTCATGGCAGAAGTCAGATCAGGCTTCGCTGGGGCAAGCACTCTCGCCAAGGGAACCAGCGTTAACACTGGTGATGGAGGGGCTGCGGCTGCTCCTGTTGGGGGCGCGCTGGGGGTACCGTCTGTTACGCATGTCTGGGTGAGCTCACTAGCATGGCAGGCAGGCAGGGAGGGAGCTTCTGAGGGAGCTGCCAATGTAGGGAACCAGGGACCTCAGCGATTCTGGGCGGGGGAAGCAGCAGCCCTCACCCAGGGCGGCAATGTGTCAAGTGGCAGCCCCCAGAGCTGGGGGGGCAGCAGCGGGCGGTTGAGGCTCCCCCATCCACTGCAAGTGTCCCCACCTCCCTGGTTCCACCCACTGTGGTGATTCTGCCTATCGCACCACAGGTAGTAAGCTCTCCCACACCCCTTACTGAACTGCCCAAAGCAGCCGTGGCGACCAAGCCACTCGTCACGATGGCACCAATGGTTTCTGGACGTTGCTCCTTGGCGTGGGAGATGCCGTTAGCAGCCAAGGATGGGATTTGGAGGCCAGAGTACAGCGACATTCTCATCCTGCTTTTGTATGGGGTTGAAGGGAATGGACACAAGAAAGATGGGCGGTGAGGAAGAGGACAAGAAGGTGCGATTCCAAGTCTGGCACGGGAAGACTATTGCAACATGGGGGCAAGCTTTCGCCACCCTGGCGGCAGTAATAATAAATTTAAAAATACCCAGAACAGGGGCCGGAGTTGTTTCAGTATGCCCGCACCATAACGAATGAGGCTGAAGCAAACGGTGGGATGGGATGGTACCGCTATGATTGTGAATTCTGGAAAAAAATGGCCATGTGTCCTGAACTTGGGTGGGACCAAATAGAGGTGCGGCTCTGGGTCCAGCATATGGGGAAGGCACGGCTGAAAAGTAAGGATAAGATAGGCACGAACAACAATGGGGGGGACAATCCCAAGAGTCAGAAGCAGGAGAGGAAGGGCCAGTTCAGACAGTCCTTTCGGGGAGGTGGTCAGAAGCAGGGAGCAAGGAAATTTTACAATGGCACCTGCAGGTTGTACAACGCAGGGTCCTGCTCCTGGGGCAAAGCCTGAATGTTCGCCCATACTTGAAGCAAGTGTGGGTCCACTCATCCAGCCGCCTCCTGTAACAACAAGCGAGAGGGTCCCCCATCGCTGCCCGGACGGCAAGATAAATAGTTCAGCTGTATTGTTCTGCCCCCCCAAATTCCTCCTCAGGCACCCCCACCCCCACTCAGCGTTGACATTCCCGGCCTACCCTCCCGGGTGGGGTTTCCCAGGATGCCCATGGCAAAGAGTCCGTCCCCCATTATCATCTCCAACCTCATCCCCCTGATCCGCGAGTATCTGAATCCCAAGGACAGACTGCTTCTAGCAGAGGGGTTGATGGAAGGATTCAAAATTCCTTACCGGGACCCATGAGTTTGCAGAGAACCTTAAATCGGCCAGGGAGCTACCCGATGTGGTATTGGTGAAGATTCAAAAGTAAGCGGCCCTGGGGAGGGAGGCGGGCCACTTTAAGCAGCCCCCCCTTCAGAATTTTGTCATCTCCCGCTGGGGGTGGTCCCCAAGAAAGAGCCAGGGGCCTGTAGGTAGATCCAGCACCTGTCCTACCCAGAAGGCAACTCAGTGAACTACTGGTCAGAGGAGGGGACTTGCTCGGTCTCTTACTGCTCACTGGACATGGCAGTGGATATGGTCAGGAGGGCAGGCAGGGGAGCATGGTTGGCAAAGGCAGACATTGAGTCGGCATTCCGCCTGCTGCCGGTCCACCCGGACAGCCAGCATCTCCTGGGTTTCAAGTGGCAGGTTGAATTCTTCTTTGATAAATGTATGCCCATGGGGTGCGCCGTGTCTTGTGCATACTTCGAGGCCTTCAGCTCTTTCCTGCAGTGGGTGCTCTCTAGGACGTTCAACGATGAGGGGGTGACTCACTACCTGGACGACTTTCTGCTCATCGGGGGCGCAGGTACGCAGGAGTGCAGCAGGGTCTTGCAGTGCTTTCAAGACATGGCCAGGCACCTAGGCGTCCCATTAGCACCTGGTAAGACTGAGGGTCCGGCGAAAGTTCCGACTTTTTTAGGCATTGAGCTGGACACGATTAAGGGCGAGTCCAGACTCCCTGCTGACAAGGTGCAGGCGCTGCGTCAGGACATTCAGGCATTGCTAGGGAAGGACAAAGCCCCCCTGGATGCCATCCAATGCCTCTTGGGAAAGCCCAATTTTGCAGCTAAAGTGATCCCGGCAGGTAGGGTGCTCGCCAGAAGATTAGCTAGGGCAACAGCAAAAGTCACAAAGAAACATCACCTGGTTCCTCACGCATTTTAATGGGATGGTGATTTGGAGGGCACCTTGGGCAGACAGTCCGGAGCTATGCCTCTTTATGGATGCATCGGGTAGAGAGGGCTTTGGTGCAATTTTGGGTGCCGAATGATGTGCCCAGGAATGGCCGAACGCATGGCGCAAGCGCAATGTGACGACGTACATCACTGTCCTTGAATTGTTCCCAATTGTCATTGCATTACACCTGTGGCCGGAGACGCTGTCAGACAGAAAGGTCCTATTCTGGTCTGATAACATGGCGGTAGTGCAGGCCATAAATGGGCAGACAGCCAAGTGCCCTTTGGTGCTGTGCTTGCTAAGAGAGTTAGTCAGGGCATGCCTGTGCTGTAATGTTGAGTTTAGGGCGAGGCATACTGAGGGGGTCAAGAATGTGGCAGCTGACGCTCTTTCTCATTTTCAGTGGCTCCGTTTCTGAGAGGCCTGGCCGTGAGCGAGAGTGGAGATGACCCCCCTTCCTGGCACACCTCTGGACAATCTAGCAGTGGAGTAACGACTGAGAGCACTGGGAGAGCGCTCGCTGGCCCCAGGTACCAGGAAGCGTTATAGGGCACAACTGGCCACCTTCAAGAAAGTTTCAAAAACGCAGGGACTCCCCTTACTACCAGTGGATCACAGAGTGCAGGCATTCGTAATATGGGCTAAAGAACAGGGGAGGAGCCATTCTTTGGTATGTGGCCACTTGGCGGCGGTGAGCCACGACGCTAAGCTAATGGGGGGGCATGGCCCAACCAAGTCCTTCCTCATCAGGGCGGCCCTCAAGGGTTGGGCCAGGGAGGAGCCCAGGGTCCCAGACAACAGGACTCCCATCGATTTTCCTACCCTCCAGGGCATTCTGGACGTGTTAGAGGGGGTCACCTATTCGCATTTTGAGGCCTCACTCTTCGCAGCGGCCTTCTGCCTGGCGTTCTTTGACGCGTTTCGAATCAGTGAATTAGTAGCGAGGTCCAAGACGGACAGGTCAGGTGATGCCTTAAGCATTCAGGACGTCGTCCTTGGGGGTACCCTGTCCATCCACGTCAAAAGGTCCAAAACGGATCAGGCAGGGCGGGGGTCCGATGTGGTGCTAAGGCCGCTTGGGGACCAAAGATACTGCCCAGTCGCCAAGGTAAAAGAGTACTTGGCGCTTTGCCCCAACGTCCCCGGCTATCCTTGATTCATGCTGACCAGGGGACCCTGACTAAATACCAGATAGAACGGTTAATGAGGGCTTGCTTAACACGGGCAGGTCTTGCTCAGCCAGACAAAAAATACTCCAGCCACTCCTTCAGAATAGGGTCGGCCATGGCCGCATTCAAGGCAGGCATGGAGCTAGAGGGAGTAAAAAAGGTGGGCGTTGGGAGTCTGAATGCTACAAGCGTTACATCCGCCCTTGAAGGGTAATTTGTGCTTTGTAATTATAGTGTGCAGTGAGTTTGAGTGTACTACATGTGATATTATGCGTGATGGAAATGAATATTAAAAAAGCAGAGTGTAAAAAGGGTGTCCTTTACTTTACCAGGAGTCCAGGTATGGGTGATCGGGCATTCATTCATCTCAAGGGTGGCGCAGTGGGCGGCGCGCCGGAATTGGAAGCAGGGATTCCCACATACTCAGTTTGAGTGGCTGTATTTCCACGGAATGAGATGGAGCAGCCTCAGAAACAGATTGGAACAGAGACTAGCCGAACGGGGGGCCCCCCTAATTTTTTAGTGATCCACTTTGGGGGCAACGGCCTAATCGCCACGGGGAGGAGGTCACTCTTGCAGGCCATGAAAGCTGGCTTGGGTGAAATCAGCAAATGCATTGGGCAATGTGAGGTCAGGTGGTCGGAGATCATTCCACGCAGAGTGTGGCAGGGGGCTAAGTCAGAGGAGGCCGTTGAGCATTCCAGGAAGTGAGTGAACGGTTCAATGCGCAAGTTCACAGACCAGAGGGGTTTGGGTTTCATCAGACATGAGATGATTGAAGGGTACTTTGAGGCTGACGGGGTTCACTTATCGCCAGTAGGGATGGACCTCTTCCTTTTAGATTTATGAGAGGCACTAGAGATGAGAGGTTGCAGGTACAACTATAGCTGTTTTGGTGGGAGGCTCTGGCGGCGACGGTGGCCACCTCCAGAGCTGTGGCGGAGTTACAAGGCGATCTGGAAGCAAATGGGTACAGAAGGGTACCTCTGCGTGGCACAATAGGGGTGCCAGAGCCAAATCCCAGGAGCCTCATGGGAGGTTCCTGGAAAACCGTGTCGGCGCCCAGTAATTCCTTCGGGCGGTTGTGGGCCAGAACAACCGGGGGCTTGCCTTGCTACGCTCCGCCCTGAAAGGGACATGAGTAATATGGAACCACGGTGTCACGTGATCTGGGAAGAGGATCACCAGAAGGAGCAGCACAGATGGGGTTCGCCCCAGTGCTGCTTGGCTCATCAGGCAGGTAGGCGGCCCGGTTGGCTGCCTGCCCTTGGATCGCCTGTGAGATAACCCACCATATTGCATACCGTTGTATGTAATAAACCAGCAGCAATATTTACCCAAACAAAAGTTGTGTTGTGTATTTATTTATGTAGCATGCATGTTATGTGTTTATGTGGGTGGGGTGTGTTGCCAATGTTGGCACTATAGAGGTGACCTTGAGATGTTTCTCGCTGGCCACAGCCCTACTGGCCTTTAACAGGCACCGCCCTGTCTGCAAACCTCTTAATTTCCCTAAAGTCCGAGAGGCCTCGTCAGGCGCCGGTCACGTCCTGTCACGCAGCAGCAGTTACAGACACCATGTGACGCTCGGGCTAAGTAAATGATTAAATAGGAACAGTGGAGTTTACATAGCAACCTCAACAGAGCAGGGGCCACGGCGCGCGCGTGTCTCTCCCCACTCACCCTTTATCCCTTCACGCACTGAAAAGTGTTTAGGGTGCCGAGAGGGGACTACTGTATCTGGGGGATGGGGTGGGGAGGAAGTGGAGTGTCTCTGTTGTATTTGAGGGGGGACGCGGAAGTACTGTGTTTGAGAGGGCTACTTTGTTTTCTGAAATATTGCAGCTTCCTGGCGAGAGTTAATTTCCAAGGTAACATTTTCCACCGCCCCCATCTGTCATTGCACAATGAAATCCCTTCTATTCACTGCTGATTTCTGCCAATTCGCATGTCGCAGTCTAAAAAGGTAACCCGGGCAACTGGCAATAACTTGGGAGTCACTGTACATAATCTGAAATTAACCCCTTGCATGCCTGGCTGCTAATTAAAGTTCTCAGCACAGCGTATTGTCCTTGATGCGATATGTTTAGGGGGCCGAAGCCCAATGGTTGGCTGCCATGCAACTTACAGCATGGAGGCCCTACAGTGGGTAACTGGCGCTAAACTGGTGCTAGGGTACGGGCAAATGACTGTGAGGGAGTCTGGAGGTCAGGGGCAGAGTCAGTCACAAGTAATGCAGGTTCGTATGAAACGTCAGAAGAGCTGGGGCAGAGATAAATAAGGACATGATGCTTATGCTTTTAAAATGAAAGTAGAGCTGGGACCGAGTAAGTAGCATAATAGCATCATAAGGCTGGTACCTACGTGGCACCTAATACATCCATTTGGAACTGATTATTTCATTTATAGGAAGTGCATTGCTGCTACTTGGGAGTTTGAGTGGAATTAAGTGGCTTAGGGTGTTTGATGTCATTGTAATCCTCTGCTTTTCAAAATTCTCTCCTTCAGGATGATTTTTATCCGTCAAGGAAATTTGCCCATTGAAAATTTCTAGTGCTTGAATATGGAAAAATACTTGACTTCCCTTTCCATTTTACAACAAAATAAAAAAAAAACAGGCTCTCACATAGAGCCATTAACTAGTCAGCTCTAACATTCCATATGCTCTATCCTCCAGCTCAAATTATGCACAAAAGCAACTTCAACTCAACCCCTCAGCACTGATGGAACCCTGATGTTATGTAGGCAGGAAACAAATCCCACTTTACATCTCTAATGAGCTCACTTCAATAAAAGGGCACGTCTCAGAGCGACACAATACCTGGAGATGTGACGCATGCTGGTTGCCAATATATAAAGAAAACTGATTCGAAATACTCAAAGGAGGCGACAACAAAGCAAACAATGCAGCTTTTAGATTGGCTCTAAATTAACAAAGGAGCTTAGCTGTAAGCCACCAACCACTGTTTTCCTTCACTGATCCCAATCTTGCCTAAAAAGAAGTAGAGGACTAAATTAAAAAAGTGAATGCCCTGAAGAACACAATTTAGCCACCATTTAAAGCCTTGTCACCAGGTTCTCTAGTTTGCAACTAACCTACTAGACCATGACTGTGGTCAGTGGCAGCTCCTCCGCTAAGGTGGGGGAGCGTCGCCCGACAGCTCTGTAGCAAGAAACAAAAAATGATATTAACTCGCGTCATTGTCATTTTATGTTTCCTTCTGCTACGGCAGCATTCTGGGTGGGGCGGGGCTGCTTCGAGAACAGAGGAGCAGGGAAGGAGTGGGTGTGTCAGTGGCTGTACAGATGTGTGAGTGACTGTATGAGTGAGTGAGTGGGTGTGTAAGCGTGCTGTATGGGTGAGTGAGTGGCTCTTTGAGTAGAAGTTTGGTTAAGTGAGTTGGTGTGTGAGTGGTTGCATTGGAGAGTATGTATCTGTCTAAATGGCTGTATGGGTGAGTGAGCAAATGTGTGAGTACTTGTATGGATGTGTGAATGGGTAAGTAAGTGGTTGTGTGGGTGTGTGAGTGTGTGATTGGTTGTATGGGTGAATTGAGTGGCTTAGTTGAGAGGGTGTATGGGCGAGTGATTGGGTGTGTGAGAGAATGTATAGGTGAATAAGCGGGTATGTAGTAGCTGTACGGGTGATTGTGTGGCTGTGTGAGTGGCTGTATAGGTGACTGACTAGTTGTATGAGTAGCTGTATGAGTGAGTGGTTTTGTGGGAGGCTGTATGAGTGAGTGAGTGAGTGAGTGAGTGAGTGGGTGTGCGAGTGGCTCTATGGATGAGTAAATGTATGTATGAGTAGTTGTATGGGTCTTTGGATGGGTATGTGACTGGTTGTGTGAGTGGGCATACAAGAGGTTGTATGGGGTGTGAGTGGGTCTGTGAGCGGTTCTGTGGATAATGTTATCAGTGATGTCATCAGTGATGTCAGCAGTGATGTCAGCAGTGATGTCATTTGAAATGTCATCCGTGGAGTCACTGATTATGTCATGAGTGATGTAATATGTAAGGTCATAAGCAGTGCATTGCTGGGGCATAAGTTATAGTTGGCTCAGGTAAATATAACTGCTGGATTCTAAGGCTTTGTATGAGTAAAATCTGAGCCTAACCATAACGTCCCTGTTAGGCTCATATTTTACTCATACAAAGCCATAGAATCCAGCCTAACCATAACGTCCCTGCCAGTGCAGCGGGAAACATGGCGGCCGTGTGCTAGACGGCTGTGGGCGCCATTAGGGGGAAAGTGCTGTGAAAGCGATTTTTGTGAGAAGCCGCAACTATAACGTACCGGGCTGAAAACTTGAAAAATGCTGGCGGTGCGGGCCCCTCCATCGGCTGCTGGCATGGGGGAGCTGACAGCTCGTTGCTGCGGTGCAGGTCTTCGGGGTCTCGGTGGAAGAAGGCAGCTGCGGAGCTCAGACGTTGCAGGGAAGCCGGCGTGTGGGCTGGGGGCAAAGTCAGCACAGGTCGAGGCTGCCCACAATCCCCTGAGGCAGTCTCTGGAGATCGGTTAACCCCCATTGAGAGATCAGAAGATGAGGGAGCCGGGTGAGAGAGTGAGCTATACCAAAGAGGTGCGGGTAAGAATTTCCTATCCCCTGCATATGGAGAAAGGCATTTTAAAAGAAGGTGAGGTCAGAGATAAACCCTCCAGGTACACCTTGAGAACCAGGAACATTGGGGTGGGGGTAAGGCTGGCTTTTTACCAGTTTCTTCAACATCAGACCCCCTTTTGGGTGCAGTGCAGGAAATAAAAGACACTGCCAAGGGAAGGTGAGGTCAGCAAGGCGGAGGGAGCCTCCAAAATAGGAAAGCAGGAAAATCCCCATTAAAAAACATAGGGGGTAGGAATAAAAGGCAACTAGTATACCCATCAAAATAACCCCCTCACTTATATCCTTTTTTTGCGTCTTACCAAGTATGCAGAAGGGAAGCTCAGGGGAAGCAACATAGGAGCAGAGGCACTTAATATGGGTGTTAATGTTTGCTGAAAGTAGTACAAGTAGTACAGGCAGAGACTGCACCAAAACAAACCCGAAACTGATTCTGTAATAGCTCAAGAGTAAGTAGTTACAATTCCCACCAGCAATAGGTTCGAAGCTCTGGCAGCGATGGGCACACCAGAAGAGTCTGAAGAATCTGAAAATAGTCATATTCGGAGAAACAAGAATGTCGAAAGAGGTGAAGGGACACTGGAGAATGCAGATGACTCACTGGCAAGTATTCTACTGGGGCTGAAGGATGAAATCAAGAATCGTTTTGAAGTATCGGAAGCTAACCAGGTTGGCATACAAGCCTCCGGCTCAGAGCTAACACAAAAACTAGACAAGGTTACCCTCCATACTAAAATTCTGGAAGAAGAGGTGGGAACAGTAAAACAAGATATGTCTCAAAAAATGCCTCTCCAAGTTAGCCAAGCAAAATCACAGCCCAAGGGACGATCTCGAGAGATTGGAAAATCATTCCAGAAGGAATAATTTAAGATTTTTGAATATCCCAGACGCTGAGGAGGGCGGGCTATGAAGGCCTTCATAATTAAGATACATCGGAATATGGTCTTGAAGGATAACAAAGATATAAATCTTGAGCAAGAAATTCAAAGAGCACATAGAGAGCCTTTCCGCCGCAACCCCCAAAGGGTCAATCCCAGGAAGATTTTGGTGAATTTCCTCTCATATACCATCAAAGAGGAAATCCTCAGCGGGGCTCTAAAAAAGGGTCTGTATTCAGTCAATGGCTACTTGATAGCAATCAGGTCAGGTATTTGTAAATCTACGGAACAGAGGCAATGGGAGTTAGGAAAACAAGATGGAGGAGCTACGGAAGTTTAGGGCCAAGGTCCAATTAAAATTCCCGCAATGCTACGGGTAATGTGGGATAACTAAATGCTTAAGTACCGCTCAGTAGGAGATGTAGAGACACTAATTGATACAATAAAAAAGAAGCAAGAATTGACTAAGTGATAAACAGCTGATTATAGACAGGCTGTGTCAGAAATTTGTGTCAATGCAATTTGGAGCGTGTTAAGCGCGGCAGTAGGCTCTCTTTTTATCTCAGCGTCTATTGATTTTCCCCCAAATGGTTATTCCATTAGGCATTTTCATGCCTATAAAGATAGGGAGGGTTCCCCAGGGGTGGGGTAGGGTGGTGGAGGGGGGGGGGTGTGCACGGGTGGGGAGCAGTGGGATAAAAACAAAAAGAAGTCCTCATCACTCAGTCAGGAAAGTTTCTGTGAGATAGCGATGAAGCAGGAGGTGGAATTAGAGAGGAAGCATGATGGCCAACACAGATCATCTTACATGGAATTTGAATGGTCTTAGGTCAAGATCTAGGCAGAGGGCAGTGCTGAGATATCTGGAAGAAAGCCAGGTGCAAATTATGGTGTTATAGGAGACACATTTGGTAGCAAGCGAGAGTAAGGAATTATTTCGCAGGTATGGCTGGGTCCAGAATATGTTAGTCTCCGATCAAGCACAATGTTGTAAGGGGGTTGCAATTTTAATAAGAAGGAGTGGAGGGATAGTGCTTAAGTTTTGAAGCACTGATAACTCCGGTAGATGGGTCTTAGCCAGTATGAAATGGGCAGACTGTGAATTTATTTGTGTTGGCTTCTATGGCCCTAATGAGGACGACCCACAGCACATTGTAGAGCTGGAACTAAGATTAGTTGACGTTTCGGTCCCAGTGATCGTGGGGCAGGGGAATTTAATATTCTGTTGGATTCCATACTGGATTGATCCACACGAAGGGATAGTGGCCCGGTGCCTAGAAGGAGACATGCTCTGAAAAACGTGATGCAGGATCTATGGCTAGTGGACGTTTGGAGACAACTGAGAGGACAGTCGAGAGGCTATACCTATCATAGTAAAAAATATTGCCACTATTCTAGATTGGATTATTTTTTGGTTGAAAGATGCTTAGCAGCCAATATTAAACAGATCTTACACCACCCATCTCACATTTCGGATCACTCAGCAGTCAATATGACACTTAAGGCCCTAGGAACAAAGCCCAATATTAGGTGGGCACTAAAACCTGCTCTTCTCTTAGAAGAGGAGGTGATGCTTGCTTTAAAAAAGGCCACATCAGAGTACTTTTTGATTAATAAAGACACCACCACCCCTGGAGAAGAGTGGGATGCTTTTAAAGCATACACACGGGTTTTTTTTAAAAAATCTCAGATGCTCTAAAGGAAGAGAAGAGTGGGCTGAACTAGCAGGCATGGAAAGAGAAGTGGGCAAACTCGATGCCGCTCTACAATCTGTAAGTGAGGGGGAAGAAAGGGATGGGGTTGGCAAGAAGACTAGTAGATGCCCAATTAAATTATAAGATCAAATTGGACTCAAAGTGTCAGGCAAGGTGGCAGGCAGGGAATATCTTGTTTTATATTTCTTTATTAGTTTTCAAGTTAAACATATAACATGCAGAAGGAATATATTTAACAATCCCCCCTGTATGTGCTACCTGCCAATGAGCTAACGAGGGCTTCACAATGGATGAAATCACTCACATAAAAAAAACCAAAAAACACCCCCTCCCACAGTCTCCCCCTCCTTTACTGAAAAAACTCACGAAAAATACAATTAGAATTTCCAATTTACACCCCGGTCCGGGATATCTGTTCCTGGGAGTCTTGAGTTGTCTCGCCATCCATGGGTATATTCTGAGGTGGATCAGACAAACGCAACAGACTTAAGCATTTAGGACAAGAGAGTTCCCTGAATTCCCGAGGTTAACAGCGATAAAAAGGGCTCCCACATATTCTGGAAAGAGGCCCCTGAGCTAGTAAGTTTTAACAAGATTTTTTCCATCCCAAGAAATCCCCACAATCCGTGTAGACATCCGACATGTGTAGGTGTTATCATCTTCCCCCAGTGTGATAGGATATTTTGTAAGGCCGCTCCCAATGCCAGTGCCATTTGCTTACCCCGCAGTGATCTAAGTTGGAAGGTGATAGCAGGCAGGGAATATGAGGGTGTTTGAATACGGGGAGATAGCAGGGGAGTTATTGGCTTGGAAGGCCGGGGTTGAAACAACTAGAAACACGATTAATGAGCTGAGGGGACCTTCGGGTGAGGTGTTCGATAATTGGGAAGGAAGGTAGAATCATGTGGTATCACTCTTTTCTCAGCTTTACAGTGAAGATATCGTTCCCGAACCCCGACTGCTTAAAGACTGGTTGGGGATGATTGGTCTCCCTAAATTGAATAGCGAAGGGAAAGAGAGTATGGATGCATAAATTACTCCGGAAGAGATCAGGGAGGCCATGAAGAAAACTAAGAATGGGAAGGCCACTGGCTTGGATACCATCCCCTCAGAGGTTTATAAATTACTAATAGAGTAAGTTCTCCCAGTTTGGGAGAACCTGTTTAATTTGGTATATATGGGGAAGACGCGCGTCCCAGAATCATGGAAAGAAGCCACCATGGTCCTGATCCTAAAACCAGATGAAGATCCTAGGAAGGCAGAGTCATATCGCCCTATAATCCTGCTGAATGCTGACTATAAGATCTTTGTCGGCATTTTGGTGGGGAGGCTGGCTAAATTGGCTCCCTAACTCATGCATCTCGACCAAAAAGGATTTATTCCTGGGAGGCAGATCCATAAACTTACCCAGCAATTAATTGGTAGTATAGACCTGGCTACATCGAGGTTGATACCCTTGACGGTAGTTACATTGGATGCCGCCAAGGCTTTTGATCGTGTTTGTTGGGCCTATTTATGGGAAGTTTTGGTGGCTATGGGGTTTGGCCCATGCTTTATAACATCACTGAAAGCCTTATATGAACGTACAACAGCTAGGATTCTTCTTAATGGCTCTCTTACTAAAGCGTCCCGATTTCCAGGGGAACGCGGCAGGGTTGCCCTATCTCGCCATTACTGTTCGATATTTATATCGAACCACTCACTCAGATGCTGCGTCAGGATGATCAGGTTATTGCTTTCAGTTAAGGCACCTATAAAAATAAAATCGGATTATATGCAGATGATCTTGTAATCTTTACTGCAGATCCAGTTTTAACTATTCCCAGAGTGGAAGTCTTATTTAAAGAGTTTGGGGCTCTATCCGGCTATTTGGTAAACAATGCGAAAACCGGGATAATGTGTTGGAATGTCCTAAATTGGAAGGGAAATGTGTCAGAGCGAGCTTAGATACCTTGAAATTAGTATTATCAAATCACTAGAGGAAATTCCCCAGCTCAATCTGGAGAGGACAGCAAAATAAATTGATAAATCACTCGCCAGGTGGAAGAATCTCATCTTGACCCTGTATGGGAGAGTGAATTTAATTAAAATGGTGATATTGCCTAAATTGACATATCTTTTTAATTGTATCCCTCTGACGCTTCCTAAAGTTATGATTGATAAGTTACAGGGGCAATTAGTCAGTTTTGTTTGGGCATCCAAGGGAGCCAGGCTCGCCTGGAAGAAACTGAGGTGCAAGCTGGAGAAGGGCGGTTTGGCCCTCCCTGATTTAAGACGATATTGTATGGCTTTCCAGTTTAAAAACTGCAGAATCCTCCTAAGCAAACCGGGGGCCTTGGTATGGGGCGGCCTGTTGGACGAAATGGGAAAGGAGTGGGGTTCTTAAGGTTTCCTTTATAAGTTTGGGGCAAGGAAATTCTTTAAAAAAAGTTAGGCTGAAGATTTTAAAGATAGCACTTACTCTTTGGTTGGGGGTAAGAAAGATACTTGGAATGGGCTATTTCTCAGATTTCTCACCAATGTGGGATTCACCTAGTACAGTGGAGTGCCTTCAAGATGGGTTAAGGCTCCCACTAAGGAGGACGGTAATTGAAGTGTGGGGGATCTCCTGACGATGCAGGGTATGGTGCCATGGGAAGTACTGGTGGCAAAACGGGTGAGTCCCTCTCAAGATTCAAGTACCTGCAGCTATTATCATGGGTGGAGGCTAATGGACAGGAGATTGGTGGGTCATGAGAATTTGAATTAAAATTACAGAATGAGGCCACCAGAAGAAAGGAATTTGTCGATTGGTATTGGACTCTGTTGGATTCTGAAGATTAGAATCTTAAAGCCACGTATGAGATCTGGGAAGGAGTAATTCAGATGACGGAGCCGCAGAAAACTTGGCAACTTTCTTTAAAAATACTTAACAGGGTGGTTAAACCTGCTAACCTGAAAAGGAACCATTTCTTCACAATAAACAGGTTGTACTGGACCCCTCAGAAACTTGTAAAGTTTGTATTAGTTCCAACTCCAAGATGTCATAGATGCGGTATGCTAAGCGTCGATGATTTACATATGTTTTTTGAGTGCCCAAAACTACAGGATTATTGGCATACTGTCGAGAAAGTAGTCAATTATATTTTCCAGGTCGATATAACAATGAGTTCAACTTTGATATTGATGGGGTTGGAGGATCAGCCTATTCAGCCCTTTTCGGCCTTTTTTACATGATGCTTCTTGCCAGGAGAGAGATCTGCAAGAGATGGACAGACCCCCTCCCCCCTCAGGGTTTTGACGGGCTCAGGTGGTTAAAACTACCTGTAAAATGGGCACTGGAGTCGAGGGTGGCCCTCGTAATATGATTTGGGATGATTATTTGAGTAGGTACGGAACAGTAAGAACTTAATGGAGACTATGATTACACCTGTGTAAAACCAGTAACCAGGTAACTGGATGGACTGGATCGCAGGGCTAGATGTTTAATTGCAAGTAGCCTGAGGCAGAACAGGTCAGGTACCAGGTTTGGCTTTGCAAACACTGGTGATATGAGGACAAAAAAAAAAATAACGTCCCTGTAACCATTGCTTTGAAGTGAATTTCTAAGGTTTTTAACATTTTATTTCCTAACTATAACGTCCCTGTAAACTTTTTTTTTTAAGTGATTTTCTATGGTTTTTTAACTGGTAGTTGTGTTTGCAGACTGGTGGAGAAAGGGGCAGGACCGCTGACCAGCTCTCAGCAATCCCGCTTTGTAGGACTCACGGGAAGTAACAGGAGGGGTTCTTAGCCCCCAAGGATCCTTAGCATCCAAGAGGACATCATCCCCCAACTAGTAGTGCACCAGGACGCGCGTTTGCAGAGTGGTGGACAAAGGGGGCAGGGCCTCCGACCAGCTCTAAGCAATCCCGCTGTGTGAGACTTACTGGAGGTAATAGGAGGGGTTCTTGTCTCCAAAAGACCCTCAGCATCTAATGGAACTTCATCCCTCAACCAGTAGTGTGCCAGGAGGCGCGTTTGCAGAGAGGTGGAGAAAGGGGATATGGCCTCCAAACAGCTCTCAGCAATCCCTCCATGCGGGTCTCACTGGAGGTAACAGGAGGGGTTCTTCACCCCTTCAAGAACCTCAGCATTCAAGGGGACTTCATGCTCCAACCGGTTGTGCTAGACACTAAAATTAATGACACCTTAATAAATAATGCTCTACACTACGATTTGAAACACATGTTAATTAAAAAATAAAAACTCTTGATGTTCCATGGAAAAACAAAGGTTAGGGATAAGTTATAGTTAGGAAACCTTTATTTATTCTTTCCATACAAACCCAACATAAACAACACAAACATTAGAAATTCAGAAGTTACAGTTATAACTTAAATGTATAAATTATGCAGCACATTTAAGGTGATCTCAGTAGAGCACCTCCATGCACAGTGTTACTTGTACCTTAAATGTTTCATTTACGCACCTCATTGACATTACTATAAGTCGCAAGAAAGGCTATGGCTGAAAAGCTTTGCGTGGAAGCCTCTTAATATACTAGACGTAGCACTCAAAGTGTGTCGGCAACTGTTCTTTTTATCCCAAAGAGGTGTGGAAAGTTATAAATGCGCACAAGAGCCTAAAAATATATATATTTATGTTGTTGGGTACTATTACTATACACACACATATATTTATAAAGTATATTTGTTTAAAGACTGGATCCAAATATGTACATATACATGTATTCATATATAATACTGTGGAAACCGACAGAGATCGCTGTTAGCATGAGCTGAAGCCATTTTGGTTATGGCAGCCATTTTAGTTAGCCATGTGCTCGCCATGTGCTTCTCCCGTCTTCACTGTCGCCTGCTTTGCTATTCTGCCTGAGCCATCAACTCTAGTTAACTCCTTCAGTACTGGGCCAGAGCACTGCGCATGCTCAGCAAGGCCTGTAGCTGTTAAAATGCACCTGTTTGAAAGTATAATTGTCAGGCTATTCCAACTGATGTAAGCGGTTTAGTCTCCCCTCCCTCTCTGTTGACTAAGAGATTTCTGTATGTCCATATATGTGGAATAGTTATCCTTGTGTATACTTGTACCGCCTCTTTTTGAGTCTCAATGCTTACACTGCAACAAAACGGTGTATATTAGCACCCTGGTTTCTGTATTCCTTGTACTACCTCATACATTGCCTGAGGGTTCTGTATAGATGTAGTTCCACTCATGAATGATAATAAACTGTTGTTTTGATATTACAGCTTCCGTGCCAATCTCTATTTTGTTGGTCTGGGGACTAAAGGACAAAGAAGGGCGAACCCTTGCACTGGTAGGCCCCTGAAAAGGCTCACTTCCACAATACATGTAAATTAACTTTTTTTACACACAATTCTTTTTTTTTTTTAAAAAGGCCTTAAATATTCAATAACATTTTGAATTTTTTCATGTAGTTTTATGTATTTAAATTTATTAATAAATTACAAATTAAGTTTTATTAATTAAATAACATTATTTTAACACTTTAATGTAAAAATGTAAATATATAAACATATTTAATATGAAAGTCAATTAGGTTTAAATAATTTACTACATTTATTATAGACTTGTATAACAATTCTAATACTCATAAGACAACCGAAATAAATATTTATAAACACATATATATGTAACGTATGTACATATATATGTATATTTATATATTTCTTTATGAGAAGTACACAAAATGCATCCTTTATTTTGTCACACAAGTTTAGATTTAAATTGGTATGTTCAGCAGGCTGACTGTTGAGCCGTGATCAAGGCTAAGGCCGAAATACGTTGGGGTAGCAGCTGTTTTACATATATATATATATATATATATATATATATATATATATATATATATATATATATATATATATATATTTACCTTTGAACCATTTGGACAGTACATGCCACTCACTATTTTAGCATTATTTATGACAGACTAAGCTATACATTTTATTTCACTAATGTGATGTATTCGATATGAAATCGTCTAGTAATCCAGGCCATCATCAGTTAAGATTTAAAAATACCAGTTCGTTTGCAACAAAAACCAGCTGTTAATAAATTAGTCACTAGCACCTAGGCACTTTTTCCAGCACTATTATTCACTCTCACAATACCAGCTTGGAAAAATATTGGCACACTAGAAATTTCTGGGGGAATTTTCCCTTCATTGAATTTATTGTCTATTCAAGTTCCTTGTCAAAATGTAATTCGATAGACTAGAGGTGGATCACGAAGTCCCATTTCCATTTACCATATATATGTTACTTTGACATCAAATACATACAATACACGTTAGTAATTTGAATTATTGTTAAACACAGGTAAATAGTATCTATACCTACGTGTTAATTTCAATCTTTAATGTCAATGTATAGGTATTTGACCTTTATACAGTTTATATTTGTAATGGATTTTCTTTATGTCTATCGTTTTGCTGGTCATGTGACGTTTTTAATCATTGCACTGTCACTTTAAAAGAGCACAGAAAATACCGCATCATGTCATGTGAACAAGGCTTGAAAGAGCCGAAACGCGTCATGATGACCACGGATTAAAAATCTAATTTCGCACGTACTTTGGGTCCATGTCTGTTTTTGGTGTTCGGAATTTCTGGAAAAGAACGGAAGAAAGTGATATATGTATATAGATATCTGTATGCTTTCAAAACGGCCCACTTTTCGGCTCCTGGGCGCTCTTGGGCGGTGCGTCAGAGGTACGGCAGAGCCAAGCCGTTTGACTATTCGTACTTTTTCCTCACAGGGCTTCCTCGCGCACTCACGAATAAGGAAGCGATTATACAGCGATGAATGCAATTCGATTTTTATTTCATTTCAGCATGCCAGTTATACAACTCTACGCGTTTCGGTCGCTACGGAGACCTTGTTCACGAGACTCGCAGCTCCCACCCTGCCATTGCAAACTGCTTTGCTTCATTGAAGCGAGAGCAGGGAAACCTGTGGCGCGTTTTAAGTTGGGGAATTAATTCCTCTTCAATCCAGAGGTCCCCTAGGGGCCAACTAGCCCACCAGGTACTTCCAGTAAGCGCCACGGAGCTGCGTTGCAGAGTGTTGTAAAAAGGGGCGTGGCCTATGAACACCTCTCTGCAATGCAGCTCCCTGGCGCATACTGGAGGTACCTGGTGGGCTAGTTGGCCCCCAGGGGACCGCAGGATTGAAGAGGAATTAATTCCCCAACTTAAAACACGCCACAGAGCGTGTTTGCACACGTCACCTCAGGCCCCGCCCCCTTCCTTCACCATTGTACAAATATTCCTCTAAAATCAGCCAAACTACGAATTCCGATTTACTCACCTGCTATCAAGAGAGAACCCAGTGTTGCATCTTTTAGCCCAGCACTGACCCTGAAAAGTAATTCTAAGCGTACTTACCAGTAACCTGTATTTCCTTCCATAGGAATCTATTGTGTGGTTTTCAGCAGAAAAGTTTCTAAGTGTCTATTTTCACAAACTAAAAATATTCCTAAAAATCGTCTGTATGAGTTAAACACATTCTTTCAACTGTTTACAGGAGATTCACCTATGCTGGATTCAGGATCCATCACCGAGTAAGAAAAAGTAACGATAACACTACTTACCTGCTAATTGAATTTTCTGCCATAGGATAACATTGGTGATTCTATGTGAAAACATTTTTAAGTGTCAACTTTTAAAATACAATAATATTCCTTAAAAATCACTACTGTAACCGAAACGCTTTTACTCAACTGTTTACAGGAGATGTCCAAGGACTGAATCTAGGATCCAGTCCAGTGGTTAGAAAAGTAATCCATAAAGTAACTAATTGCATTTGACTAGAAATTCACATTTAGCTCAATGTTGCATTGTGTTTGAAATTGTGTTGCCCATTGCAACAACTGTAACTACTGTACTTAAAAGTCTATTGCCTATTTGCAAAGTATTTAAACTAAAGTAATTCATTCTGAGAAAGTATATTTTGTATTGTAATGTATAATGTAATTTAAAAAAAAATCTAAAAATAAATAGTTTAAAAAATGTAGTAAATCATTATAAAAAAATCAGTATAACAATTAATACATTAAAAATTGTCATTTACAAAACCTCTGAAATTCACTGAAAAAAACATAGGTTTCCGGCTATATAGTTAGGAATTAGCATTTAAAAAACCTTTGAAATTCACTGTAGACCTGGTTTTTAATCTTTGCCTTACCATTTGGCCAAATTGTAAGTTCTTGGTCATTTACATTTTGAACATATTCCTCTGCTACCTTTTTGGCAAGATTGGGAATATTTAAAATCAATGTAAAAGCTGTTGGTAAGTGTATGGGTAAAAGAACTGGAAGGGATATATCTGGGTGAGTATATTCACCAAAATGCAATATAGTGGTAGATGTATAGCCATTGAAGCAAGTAGCAGGGTGTCTTAGGTCCCCTACTTAGACTGTTTGATCAGGGGTGAATCACACTCTCACTTTGCCCCCATCTTCCAATATGAAAGTATGTCAGTACTTAGAAACAGGCCTACCTACAATAGAGGGTCCAGCATGGTTCTCTTTCAAATATGCTGGGCTGCTTACAGCAGGTGGCTTGATTTGCATCTCTATAGTGGAACATGCTGCTGAAGTTGTATTGTGCAGGTCTCCTTCTGTGCTGCAGCTTCTCCCTCCCTGGCACATATTATAAAAAATAAATAAAAATTAAGGTACCTTTGCGTGGGGGCCTAAGTCCCCACTCCTGCTCTCCTCCATCTCGGATGGAAGCACAGCCAGGCTCCACTGACCAATCACAACGCTGCAATGCAGCATTGTGATTGGTTTTGAGCGTCCTGGTTCGACTCTCAACAAGGGAATGGAGGCCTGGGCTTGTTCTCTACGTATGCTGTAATGCAGCCTGCATGGAGAATGGGGAAAGTGCGCATGACTAGTTTGGGCAGCCAGAGAAGGCCAACCAAACAGCAATTGCGCACTTAGGAGTGAGCAAACCACTCCTCCCCTGCTCTGAGAGCAGAGCAGCCCCGCCCACTCACCCGCCCACAAACAGGCACGATTTTATCATTTTATGCTTCTTCTTCGCCACTGGATCTAAACATTTTTAAGACCAAATCTGCATGTTGTACATTGGTCTATACTGGACAATTCCTTCCTGCACCAATCATGCAAAGTGCAACTTTCCCCATATCCTCCATCTAGGTGACATACTCAGCACCATCAATACTAATTTGAAACGGATGGGACGTTTGATCTGCACTTACAAAGTTTCTATATTGAAGAATTATCTGCAACCTACACAGAAGATTCAGGATATGATATCAGCCCCTTTAATGAATGCATGTTTTTAGTGTCAATAGTCTTTGAACCATTTTATAGACACTGGGTGCTGCCACCTGTTCTGTTGCACTGTCATGATGAGATTCAAGACGCGTTGATCCTATAGAGAATAACTCTAACCTATATCACACAATGTCATGTTTAGAGGGTAGGAGCTTCACGAATAATAACAGCACAATTAAGGTCTTTTCTACAACACAGCAAGATTGATAGAAAGCCATGCGTTGTCATGTACTGTGTCTGTGCTTATGATGATTATTGCCTCAAGCACAAGAAAGCCAGTGCCTAAACCAAGGTCTAGAATACCCTCCAAGACATCGCTAGAGCCATGTTCAAATACACCATTAGAGGACCTGGGATGTCATTAATCATATGTATGCCATCTGCAGTTCCCATTTTAGTCTGAAGAATGTGGCATTTGTAAGCTACAGTGCTGTGTCATTCATTGAGCAGATCTCTTCTTCCCCCAGGATTACCAATCCTGGAGGGCCCGTTGGAAATCTGAGGTTGGCATCTATCCTTGGAAGACCGATCACACTCAAACCCTGAAACGCACCCTTAATTATCGCATTTCCTTGAGAACATTGTTTCCTGCAACTAATGGGCAAGTATGTCTTTCAGAACCTGAAAAGTGCCTTTGTGGCCACTTCTATTCATAGTTGTCCTGATCTTAAAAACAATATAATTAATCAAATGGATACTTCCGATAGGGTTATTGGTGCAATAGTGTTTGAAAGTATACGATGATGAAAATCAGAAACATGTCATTGTTTTTTCTATCTCACACTCTTTTTGACTGTGAAAATAATTTTTCATTTGGGAACCAGATTCTTGTCAAGCCATGAAAGCTACCTGTTCAGAAAAGAGAGGTTTGTTAAAAGGAAGCAAGAAAATTTAACGTATTCACTTTATATACAAAAAAATCAATGACAATAAAAACAAGAGTGTGCAAGACAATATAAGTCACCTACAGTAAAACAAATCCGTTTATAAAATGAGGAATCTGTGTGGGAACTAAGAAAGAGCCAGGAAGAGCAGCTCGTGTATTGTCAGGCCCTATCATCCCACAGAAGCTAAAAAAAGACAGCCAATTACCATTGCACTCCGAATTTAAAGTCCCATATTCCCCCAGTACTTACCTATTGACACCTGAACATGTAGCATCCTCTACCACATGAACTAAAGAGGGAGATTGGGGTTATTTGTGAAAAGTTTGATCATTCTGATTATGGTTCTAAAACTCACTCTTTCATTTTGCCACCCTGCTTATAGTAAACAATAATCATATTGGTAGAGACAAACTGAATATCCACTGAATTAAGTGTGGTATGAAGCAGATAGACTCCACCATAGTAATGTAATTACGGATGTATGCAAATTATATGACTGAGTGTTACTCTTGCCAATTCCGCACTCTCTACACATTCCATTCGTGAAAGAGTGACCATGCCATGCAACCGCCAATTCAATAATTGGAGAGAAAAGTAGGCAAAACAAAGATAATATTTTTTACGGTATCCATAAGATTTAGGATTTGAATTAGGGAAATTGGATTGTTCTATTGGATCCGGATGTAAAGATTCTCTAGCAATACCTGGGAAAGCTTTACCTTCAGTGTAACGTAATGCGATCAACTGTAAGGGCTTCTCTTATGATTAAGTTGTAAAGCAGAACTTAACCATGCTGGAGTATTTAAGCCATGATTCAGTATAATAATAACGAATTGAGCTTGAATGTATGCCCTAGCCTTTAGCTTGTTGGAGTTAGAACCAATATCAAACGCTCTGGGGTATTCTTAATAAAGTTAATTGGTAATAAATTGGGGCCCTTAGGATAGGAGGGGCCTAAAGATTTTAGCATAGTAAGACTTTACTGTATGGCATTTTGGAATCCACTTTATTAGAACATGCATGATGTAAACCAATATGATCAAGATATTAGGTCTATATTTATAACACTATGTGCCATAACAAATCAGCAACCAGAACTGTCTATAAACCTGATTTTTAATAACGTCAAATAATTTCAACCACATTGGTCCCTGAGTTGAAGCAATTGCTACATAAAGATCGCTTTTGTATTCTCTTTTTAATATTCTTACAAGTAAATTATTTTCATCAAAACATTTGATCTGTTGAAGGGTAATCCCCAGAATATCTCACTGTACCTTATCCGTTGCGTACAATATGTGATAGGATTGTGGATTTCTTCTACGCCTGCAGACACCTGTCAACATGTGTTAATGATGATGTATAAACTTGTAACATGAAATGCAAAATCCCAATAAATAAATTTACACAAAAAATAAATCAAAACATTTGATCTGTCTTCCAACAATGTTTCATATTTCAAATACTGTTCAACACATTATTCAATCTTTCTGTCTGCTCGTCTGTCTGGGAATGATAACTCAGAACGGACTTCCATGTCTAATTATTTACATACTGCAGATCAGAACTTTGAAGACAATTGAGAACCTCCTTTGAGTTATAAATACGTACGGTACACCATGCAAATAAATAACAATATGATGCTACAATAACTAGGGCAAGATCTAGTAGAGTAACAGTACAGTTTTGGCTTTTGACTAGTCCTACAATATTATCCATGGATATTGTTTGGCAGGGCTTAGGTGAAACAGGCAATTATCTCAAAAGACCTACAGGAAAAGTATGCAAACCTTTAATTTGAGCACCTGTAGAAAGGTCTAAAAATATATTTTAATTGCAGTTAAGGTTTTAGCAATTCCAGAAAGTTTAGCACTTTTAAAATAATGAAGACAGCTCATAGCCTGTTATCCTACCTGAGCTGAAAGTAAATACAAAATCTTCCCTTGGTCAATAATTTGTCTTTCACAGTTCTGTCTTTTTTTCTAAATATCAGGCCTCCTTATGAATGGACTTTAACTCTGTTTGAACTTGTGTTAGGAAAGTATCAACACTGATCAGTCGTATAGAGTTACTATTTTGCATTCTATTTGGTAGAATCAAGGGACATTTGCTAAATGCTGTATTTTCATTTTTAGGTTGTTTCTGTGAGATAAGGCATCCACCTTTCCACTATTTGGACAACGTTTATAGTTAATCACAAAATCATAATCAGAAAAGACTAGTGTCCACCTGAGTTGCTGGGAGTTAATGCCTTGACTTATTGTATAAACTCTAGTTTTCAGTGATCAGTGTAAACTTCTACGGTGTGGTGTGCTCATAATAAATAATGTCTCCATTCTTCAAAAAATCTAATTATAGCCAAGAGTTATCTATCTGTGATAGTGTAATTTAATTCTGCTCAGGAATACTTCTTGGAAAAGTAGGTCACTGGACACATCTGGCCAGTTGTGAGAATCCTCTTGGACAAAATTCCTTCAGTTGCATGGTTTGAGTCATACGTTTCCACAATAAACAGAGGTTCAACATTTTGGTCCTGCAAAATACAGGTACAAGGAAAACCTTTCTTAAATAAACAAAAATCTTGTCCAGCATCCTCGCAACATACAAAGGTAGCTCCTTTACAGAGAGGTTTATGAATGGGTCTTACAATTTGAGAGAATTGATGAATTAGTCTTGCATAAAAAATTATCAAAGCATTGGAAACTTTGCACAGCATTTACATAGGAGGTTGTGAATCATTTGATTATTGCTGAAACCTTTCTTCTCATACAACTGAATATCCTGAGGATATGCTCCTAGAACTCTAAAGAAGTGAGAGGCAGGGCTTGGCAGCCCAAGATGCGGATGCAAGGCTCTAGAGCTCTGAGACGCGTTATACACTAGGGGCCTCATGTAGGTAGCCAAATACCGGTCGGTAACGGCCGATTTTCGGTAAATATGCCGTTACCGACCGGTATTCAGACAAGTGAGATGTAGGAGTCCAAAAACCACTTTTCGGTAAATATGAGGCGGTAAATACCGATTCATATTTACCGAATTCTAAAATACCGAATCAGATTTACCGAATACATACTTAACGAATCGGTAAATATGAAGTGGTAAATATGAAGTGGTAAAAATTAAAATGACATGTAGGAGCACTCGGTAATTAAGAAATCCAGGAAAATCGGTAAATAAGAGTCGGTAATTAACACGGATTGAAAGCAGGTGGTAACCATCAACAGTGCACATAAGCAATCCCAAAATGCAACAGCGTGGACAACATGGCCGCTATGTACGTCATTGCAAGGCGCCTACGTCTACAGGCAGCAGGACTGAGGGTGTGGCGACGGGAGGAACAAATCCACAGACAGCGCATCACACTATTCCAGCTGACTGATGCAGAGATACATGAGAGGTACAGGCTACACCCCGAAACCATCATGGACTTAATCAGGGACCTACACCCACTCCTGGACCATCCAATAAGAAGGGCGCACGCCATACCCCCACATGTGCAGGTGCTCTGCAGCCTACATCTGTTGGCATCCGGCAGTTATCAGGTGGTGATAGCTGCGGTGGGTGGGGTATCCCAGAGTTGCCTGTCACGTTTCTTCAGGAAGTTCCTGGATGCCATGATGCAGAGAATGCACCACTACATAAGCTTCCCAAACACACAGGCTGCACTGCAGAAAACAAAAACAGACTTTTATCACATGGCACAGTTCCCCCATGTCATCGGCTGTATTGATGGTACACACATCCCAATCTGTCCACCAGCTGACACAGAGCACATCTACAGGAACAGGAAGTCCACCCACTCCATCAATGTGCAGGTGATCTGTGATGCAGGGAACATCATCACAGATATTGTTGCAAAGTTTCCTGGGAGCACCCACGACTCTTACATCTTCCAGAATAGTGGGATCTACACACGACTGAGTGCCGGAGAATTCGGAGAGGGATACCTGCTAGGTAAGTAACAGTGACGCCCCTTGAAACCTGCAAATCATAGTGTGTAGAGGCATGTTACTGATGGTTCCCTTTTACTCATCCAGGCGACAGTGCATATGCATGCCGTTCATTCATCCTCACTCCCTACCTACACCCAGCAACCCAGAGTGAGAGACGATACAACGTGGCACACAAAACAACACGCAATGTGGTGGAGCGCACGTTTGGACTACTGAAGAGCAGGTTCCGCTGCCTGCACAAGAGCGGAGGCGCACGCCAGTACAAACCCATCACCTGCTGCAAGATTATTGCCACTTGTGCAATGCTGCACAACCTTGCCACGAAAAAAGGGACAGATGTGGAACTGACATATTTTGAGGACAACGAGGATGAGTCAGGCCAGCCAGAGGGCAACGCAGCTAGAGTGCCAACTGCAATCGATGGGAGAGAGAGACGGGCAGAGATCACATGCAACTATTTCTGAGTAAGTGAGGGGACACAGCGAGTTGTGAGAAGTCATGACGTAGTTTTAATGTGGCACCACGCCATGAACACATGAACAGGCCAATCTGGCAATATACCATCTATACAAGGAGTATGTCCAGGGTTACGTCACCCAATGGGAAGTGGCTAAGCAGGGCTACATCAATGTTTGCGCATACGCGCTGCAGTGGTGGATTGCACGGCCTGTGCATCCTCACTAGAGCCAACCCCAAGCCGCCTGCTGCTCCTGCGTGCTTCTGGGACGGGGGGTGTGATGCTGCTGCTGGTGTCGATGCTCTCCGCAGCATCCCCTGCAGCAGTTGTCGACGCCTGACTAGTCAATAGCACCCCTAGTGCACTTGTCACCTGCACCATCCCCCGAGACAGGTCGCTGCAGCACTGTGTTAGGCCCTCCTGCATCGTCACAGAGCGCCGGCACAGTAGAGAAGTCGCAGTTGCCAGACGGTTGAGTGCCCTGCTGGTAGTGTCCCTTCTCTGGCGTTCCCGGCGCCGTGCTTCGATGTCAGCATCTAATTTGCTGCACAACTGCTGGATTGACTGGGACATGTCCCGAATGCCCGCAGCCATGCCGCTAATGTTATTGTCCATGTTGACTAATGTTGTCTTCATCACCCGCATGTGCCTCTGGACTGACATAACTGCCTTTGATTGCAGGCGCTGTTGCTTCAACATTTGGCCCTCGAGCCCCAAGAAGACACCATGGCCGTCAGTGGGTGCTGGTGGACTCTGGACACGCGACCTGCGGCGCCCTCTTGCTCCCGTCTGTGCTGCCTGTGAGGTGTGGGGCACAGTGGCATGGCTCCCTTCCTGGGGCCCGGTGCGGTCTTCTGGGCCCATGCTGTCGTCTGACGAGGTGTCTAAGGCTCGTAGCCTGGCTGCTGGACGCCTCCTCATTCTCACACCTGCAAGCGGAGATGTGGCCGGTGATTCGAACATGAGTGGCGATGCTGGCTCTGGTTGTGGTGCAGCCGGCTCTCGGTGAGGTGATGCTGGCTCTGGGTGCGGCGAGGCTGGCTGTGTTGGTGGTGCGGCTGCCAGTGGGCCTGCTCCCTGGTCTGAACTTGTGCTGGCTAGAGGTGATACTTGTGGCCGGTGTGCCGTCTCTCCTGCAGCATGCCCTGTCCTGCATGATGTCACATCTGTGGACAGAAATACAACATTGGCTCAGTGTCCCCGAAGGGCTGCATTGCAAGCGTCACAATCAATCATTTCACATTCCAATATGTCCTCTGTCTCCTTGTGCCTCGAGTGCGTGACATGCCTTGTTGCCCTGTAACATTTACGTCATGGTTAGTGTTGCCCTGACTACATCTCCCGGAATGCATTGCCTGTCTGCACTGACACGTGTGGACTGCAGTGTGATTCTCGTTTCACAATGGGGGATGTGGGATAGGGGTAGGGGGGGCTACATTGCTGTGCTTTCGTCTTACCTTGGTGTGTTGCGGCTCTGGCAGAGCTGTCGGCGTCCCCAAGACCCACGACGCTCTCTTGCTCGATTGTGGCCGCCACCAGCTCCTCCAGTTCGGTGAGGGCAGGTGCCCTGTTGGTTCCACCTCCGGTCTGGCTGGCCTCCTTCTGGATGTCGCCCATCTTCCTCTTGGTTACAATCCTCAGGTCATACCAGCGCTTTTTGAGGACCTCAATGTCCCTGTGGGTCACTCCCACAGCATTGACCTGCGCCTGGATGGCCAGCCATATGTTGCGCTTTTCCGCCTCAGGCACTTGCAGGGATTGCCTTCCAAACAGCTTCTGGTGCTGCTTCACCACCTCCTCCACCAGCACCTGGAGTTCCTTGGGGCTAAATTTCAGCTTCCTCCTCCTTTCCCCTCCGTCTTTCTGTGTTCTCTGGCTGGACATGCTGTTCGTTTACCCGCTCGCACATGCAACGGCTCCCTGCCTCTCCTCTGCACTCCAAGCCTCTCCAGGGTCGGCTAATTATGTACACCTGCATGGGTGTGGCCACTTCGGCTAATTATGTACACCTGCCTGGGTGTGGGCACTTCCCGGTTGGGTGGGCTGTCGTTGCACAGGATTAGCTGTTTCGTCAAGTCATGTGATTTTATTTATCGAATCCGTACATACCGATTCGGTATTTTCCGATTCGGTAAATACCACCTCGGTAATTACCGATTCGGTAAATACCACCTCGGTATTTTCCGATTCGGTGAATTCCGATTCGTGATTACCGAATGTTACCGAATCGGTAACTGTTACCGAATTTTTACCTACATATAACTTACCGATTCTAATTTACCGATTCGGTACGGCTCGGTATTTAAGAACCGGTAAAATTTATTTACCTACATGAGGCCCTAAATGCTTTGTGATCCTGTTGACAAGTCAAATTTCAATACCCCCACACAGCTGCCCTTCAGGATCGAATGGTGAGGTGCCTTGAGCCATGCCTGTAGATGCAGTCCCATTCGGCAGCCACGTTTGCCGAGACGAGCTAAGCGGTGAAGAGACTGGTGCGACCTGAGCGGTGGAGCGCGTAGCTTCTTGTCCCCCCGTTCAACCAAAGACAGAGATGGCCCTCTAGTGAAAGGAGCAATGTGGAAGGCTGTGACTGTTGGAGCCTGGAGCTGGAGGGGTTTGGAAGGCCAGGGCCGTGCCTGATGGCTTTCACTGTGCGGCCCGCAGGCTGGGCAGCTCCCATTCACTTGATCCTTGTTGCACTAGATCAAGAGACGCAACCCTCAACCTGACGATCCAGGTCCTGTGTGATGGAGTGGAGTGCATCTGGTGCTGGTAGCACACCAGGTGGGATCCCTCCTCATCCTCTTGCTTCTCCACAGACCCCAGGCCTGCATGGGTAAGGAAAAAAACCCATGTCCCTACTATATAGGAGAAAATCGATAAACATGCGAAGATCCATAGCGCCAATAAAGACGTGGGGCTGGGGATTGATTGGGATCCCTGAAGATCAGAAGGGTGCGGTCACATCAACCCTTATCCTTCATGCCATCAAGGACACTAAATTGGCATTGGAGGACATGATTGGTGGGGTCGGCTGGCTGTGTCACTCCAGCACTAAGACCTACGGTCATCAGCTAACCATACAAGGAGGTTGAGACCAGGGTCTCCACGATGGAGGATGATACTACCACACAAAAAAAAGAACTGATACACATGAAGCCCGACACAGATGTCCTGGAACAGGGGGCAGAGAATTTAGAGGACACTCCAGGAGGAACAACCTGCACCTGGTGTGATTCTTGGCGAGTCTGGAAGGCATAAACACGTACACATTCTTCAATACTTAGTTCAAATACTGGACACTTGTCATCATGCTTAGTGCTGGAACAGGCCCACCATTTGCTGCCTCTCCCAGGCCTCTCACCGGGACTGCCCTGCACCCTATATCATGAGACTGCTTAATTATGTTGACAGGTGCACCATTCCTCTGCATGGCTAGACAGAAGCAGGACCTCATGTAAGGTTTCTCCTTTTCCATGACTATGCCAACTGAGTACAACAGAAACGTAAGGTGTCTACATTCTGCTGCTCCCTGATAAACTGAAGGTGCCCTTTGTCAGAAGGTCACTGTTTATTGAGATTCCCAATTTGGCTTGGGAGTGGATGGAGGAGAGGAGACTGCAGCTGGCACAGGGACAATCCAAACTTGACCTGGAGCCGGGAGGGCCTCATGAGGACCGCCTACGACCGCTCAGTTCCGGACAGCGGTGGGTACAACCATTGTGTGCAACAGAAAAAGTGTCGCGATTATCGGTCCACGGCCGAGACATGGAACTACACTACCCAGACTCCCCACGCAATTCCCAACCGGAAGCAGGAAGGCGCTCCCCGACCTCCGGAAGTACAAATACTCGCCGCTCCCACAGGAGGGGGCTTGTCAATCCGCTGAGTTCCAGACCCGAGAGCGAGAGCTTGTACTCCTGTGAACTTCGCCGTAGGCGTCCTGCCCAGAGCTGCGCTGCAGTCACCCGCGTATCTTCCTTCCCCGAGCTCAACATTCCAAAGGATTTCCGACGCCCACGAGACTCGGTCGGCGGAAGGTGTTGTCCCCGCGCGGGACGACCGTGTCTCACACCCACCGTTGAACCCATCTCACGGGGAAGCGTTCGTAGATGCGTTCCCTCCCTCAGCCGATCGTCGCGTTTCCACGGTGAAGTAACCGAAGAGGAAACGCACTCCAGAACTATCCCGCCGAACACCAGCAACGGTCAGGTATTTGAGCTCAGACTCGAGCTAGAGGGTCCTGCCAATGCAAGGGGATTGCTGTCGGCAGTCCCGGCTTCTCTTTGATGATTTTGCTTTTTGTGCTTGGTAGTTTGTTTTGTTTTCGGAGTATTCACGGGCCACTGCCACGTGTTCTACTTCTGGTTTGTACAATCGCCCATTTGCTGATTTTGAGTCGCGATTCCTACAACTACACAAGCGTCCCCTATTGTGATCCTACTCCTACAACCCCCAGAATGCATCTGGGATAACTTTTCCACGATTCTTCGTCTCACCTATTCTCCTTCCAAATTCCCCGAGTGCCAGTCGCCTCTTGCAGGTACGGAAAACCCCAGTGATAGCTACAGAAGCAGGGGGGGGGGAAACTGGAGTGGGTCCGCATTCTCTGACCTTCTGTCTCTTTCCCTGTGCAGTTTCCCCTGTTGGCCTGGCCGGACTATCTGGAAACCTGGAAGGCAAGAGAGACGCTGTGGTGTTTATCCTTTGTCCCCTTTCCTTTTCTTCCCGAGAGGGCAGTTCCCATAGCGGTGTTTTCATTACCCTGTGTGGTGCTGCGCCCTGGGGAATTTGGGGAATTATCCATCGATCCTCGCTCCTGCTGCTGATCTACCGAGGTTAGTGCCTATCCTAGTTTACGAGCTGCTGGCATCGTGACAAAAAGGCACCATCAGATAAGGTGAAGGGGATCTCCACATTGGAGATGAGCAACTGAGGCAGCCCAAGAAGGATGACGGTATGACTGCTTCAGACATTTTGTTTTCCTAGGCGGGATATAAAGTCCTCAGAGTGGGACCGGGGGTGCAAGCCTTGGGGTGTATTGAATTTATCCTTGTACTGCTGCTGGGGTCACACTGCACCATTTCTTCTTGATCAACCAACATCAGACAACTTTCTTTTTCTTGTATTATGCACACATACACCATCTGTTAGCCAGTCCATATTGTTAGCTTTTATGCTTTGTTTCTTGGGCAACAGATGCTTTATTTCTTTATGCATGCGGCGGGGGTAGGTGGGAATGTTTATGTGGTTTTGCTCAAGGGTTATTATGCGGCTCATCGCCTGTTTTTGATTCTCACTGCCGCTGACTCTACATCTGTATATATCAGCTGGTATAACCTAATCATCCTATTAGGTTATATCCTAGAATGTAAATGGGCTGAACAATAAGATTAAGAGGGGTGATGTGTTGCTGCAGGCCAAGAAATGGGTTCCAGCAAGTCTGCTACTGCAGAAGACACGCCGACTGGGTACAAACTGCCAATTCCTCAGCAGGCACCCGTTTTTCAGTATTCAAAGTGTTCCACTCCGTCTTCGCCGGGGACTCTGGGGGTGGCAGTCCTAGTCCATAGAAATCTTCCATTCAAACTGAGGATTGTCACTACTTACCCTCTAGGCCACTGGGTGGTGGTCTCTGGTATGGTGGAGGATAGACCATGGACCATTGCCAGTATTTACGGACCGTCTTTTCTGCTAGGAGATGCCCACCAAGTGTTCTTGGTACTGTTACGGACAGATCTAATAGGACATTTAATACTCGAGGGGTCAACTCACTCATTGATGCCAGACTGGACTCCACAAACTCATTTTCTCATGTTGTAGACCCTCCTATTTCAGAGGAGGAAATCATGGGGGCCATCAGGGATATGCCCGGGGGAACTGGCTCCTGGTCCCAATAGAATCCCAATTAATTCTTCAAACATTATGCCTCTCCCCTCATCCCCCAATTGAAATTGATGTTCAAAGATGCCCTTCAGATGAAGATTCTGCCATACGACCTGCATAAACAGGGAAGACCCCACTGGAATGCGCCTCTCATAGCCTATTTTCTTTGAGAAACACTCAGATGAAGATTTTGCTCAAAGGGCTGGGAAATCGACTGGTGTGGGTAATTTGCACTAGGATCAAAATGGATACATGCCTAGCCGGGGGACCAGACCTGCCTTAGAAGGCTACAGGTGGCACTAGAATTGACACAATCATCTCACACCTCACAAGCACTGGTCTTGATTGATTTTGAGAAAGTGCTTGATTTAGTGGATTTGCCTATCTTGTATGCAACCCTAGAAAAGATTAATATTGGCCTGCTGTTTAGGTCCTATGTCCACCTGGTATACAATCTCCAGTGGGCAATGGCAGTGTTCAATGGGGTTTCGTTGGCTCCCTTCCATATGCATGGAGGCACCAGGCAAGGCTTCCCCTCTTATTTGCCCTTGTGATGGAACCATTAGCCAAATGGGTGAGCTCTGATTCTCAAGTGTGGGGACTACTGGGGCATCAGTTTCATGAAGATCACATAGCGCTGTATGCGGATGATGCCCTATTTGAAGTGCGACACCCCAAGACTTCTATCCCTTAGCTTACGAAAATCCTTAAGGTTTATGGAGAACGTTTGGGTCTCAGAGTGAACTGGGTGAAATCCGTGGGATTCCCAAACTCTGCTGATATGGGCAACGGGTACAGGTGTCCACCATTTCATATACTTGGGATTCTATGTTGCACTGGACCCGAAGAGATGTTTGGAGCTCAATAGTGCCCTCTTAATCCATCAAAGGAAATCTCACTTTGATGTCTGGAACACACTGCTGATATTGAAGAGGAGCTATGGAGCAATATTTAAAATGATAGCCCTGCCCCAGCTATTGTACACACTCCAAAATTACCCTCATCTTCTTCCAAGAGAGTTTTCCAGCTCTCTCGAATCCACTGTAATTGCTCACATATAGGGGGTGGGGGTAAAACCACCAAGGGTTAATAAATGTATACATTCGCTATATGATGGGGATTGGGGCTCACAGACATCAGGTGGTACTACCTTGCTCCCAATAAACGACTGGTTGTTCACAAATACAGCCGACTCTGCAGTATAACTGGAGTGTGGTTGTGGCAATGGGTGTGCCACTAGTCCGGTCCCAGCAATACAGCTATTAAATTCCTCAGGGAATTGCCCACGATCACCAGGTTTGCTCGAGTGCTGGCATCGGGCGCTTAGGAACATCAAGTGGCACAGTCGAATAAAGAAAGAAACCCACCTCTGATTTGGCAGATTGCTACAAGGAGTACCCCAGCTGTGTTGCTTTTCTGGATGGGACAACATGCTAAAGTGGGTGACATATGGGAAACTTCCAATGTAAAGACATTTGGTCAGATCAGAGCACATCTCAACTTACACAAGTCACAATTCTTCAACTATCTTCAAGTCAGGCATGCACTTGAAAGCTCAAGAGCGCCTGCTGGGTGTTCCTGACTTCAACCCCTTAGAGGCCAAACTGCTCTGTAAACCGCAAGACAAAATCGTGATTTCAAGATTATATCGAGCCTTAATTCTTAACTTGCAAAACCCAACGCAGATCCTTAGCCATCAATGGGATTTGGTCCTGGGTTCTCTGGACAACAACGAAGGGGCGGAGGCAAAGATATCGGCTTGGGAACTGATGATCCTGGTGAGGCTTTGCCTTATTCAATTCAGATACTTCTAAAGGGTTTATTATGCACCTGCCCGTCTCGAGAGAATGAGGCATAGTTGATCCCAACCTGCACATGATATGGGGAGGAGGTGGGTACATTTCTTCACATGACCTGGAAATATCCGGTAGTTTAAAGATATTGGTTACAAATTCACTCCACCATGGCATTGGTAACTGGTGTGGGCCTCAAGATGGACCCTAAGTTTGCTTCATTCGGGATTATGTCAGAGTGGGATGGTAACTGGATGGGGAAGAAACTTGTGTCATTAGAACCAGGGTTGGGCGGAATTTGCGTAATCACGTTACGCAAATCTTCGCAAAAACGTCATAAATCTCCGCGAACACGTGGAAATATCGCGAAGGCGCGGAAGTGCTTTTCCCGCCTGTTCGCGATGTTTTTTGCGTGATTGCGTTGAAAATGTGTCGCCAACTTGCCCATGCGGTCGCTAATGGGCGCGGCCATCTTGTTCTCACTTGTCCCGCCCACTGGCGATACTATTTCCTGTTCCGGGTCGCGCAATGCATGCTCGCGCCCGTTCGCGATAGGTATTTCCTGTTCGGGAACGCGTAATACGTGTTTGCGACGCTTTTTGCGTGCTCGGGGGGAAAATATCTCGCAAACCTGCCCATGTGGTCGCACAATGGGCTCGGCTATCTTGTTTTTCACTCTATTGCTAGTGTTCTGGGGCCTGCTTTTCAATCCTCCCTCTATCTTTTCAATCCTTTGTTTCTGAAAACAATTCTTGATCTTTTTTATTTATTATCTCTCTCTCTATTTTCCTGTTTCTATATTTTTTGTTTTTGTCTACTTTTTGTGTGTTTTAAATACTTTTTCACTCTTTTTCTATTACCTGCTTTTTTCATTTCTTTTACTTACTTTTTAAATTTTTACCTTTTCTTTTCTGCCCCCCGCCTACCCCAGAACCATGGCAAAGGGCCACAGGGCGCCTCGCAGCCAGAGCCGCGACCGCCTTCCTTGCGGAAGGAGGCGCCCACAAGGGGTGCAGTCACGGGCCTTATTTGGGGAGGTGGAGTTGGCCGCACTGGTTTTTTTTTGTGCAGCGCCACCTCCCCTTAACCCTGGCAGCAGGCGGCAGGCCTGGGTCCGGGTACGGGCTCCGGGAGCGTCGGCAGCGGTGGGGAAAGGTGCGCCGGGCAGTGTTTCGCTGTTCTGGTGACCGGCGCAGCCCGAACCAGTTGACGCACCGGTGGTCCGATATCCTGGACCTGGAGCAGGACCTGCTGGACCTGCTAGGAGTGGAGATCCCGGGTCTTGGTGATTAGCTATTTAATTATTACTACTTTGTGTCTGTTCTTCTGCTCTGTGTTATATAATGCGAATATATTTTTTTTCCGTCCAGCTAGTATGCTGCTGCTTACATCACAGGTAATTTACGTTTAAAAGTCTTCTGTGATTGTTATGACACAGGTGCTCTGCGCTACTAATCTTGTTATTTGCAACTTTGCGTTTGTGCTCGTTTTGCGTGATTATGTAAGAGTTTATTTTAGAAAACTTAAGTTAGGTAATGCTAGAGTGACTCTAGTCCTTCCTTTGTCCTATCACTAAGATATAGGGGTGGATTGATACTTAGGTTTAGTTACTTATTATGAGTTTGTAATTTTTTAGTGGTCTGCATGACGCCCCCTTTGTTATGTCACGTGCTGCTGAGTGCTGCTAGTGCTTACCCCAGACCTTAGTAGAACCTTTTGTAGTTTGTTCAGTGAGTGGTAATAGGCTTAGCACTAGCAGAATATCAGCATCAACCAACCAACAATTTGGTGTATGCAAAAATGCAGGCATGTATCCTCCATTTATGCATTTTTGAGGACTAAAAGAAGTGGAAATGCTTACTTAATGTACAATTGGCACATCTGGAATAGGTGGGCTAGGTCAGGTGGTACGTACTACTTAGGCTTAGTTAGTATTCTGGAATCAGAATAGAACACTGGATTAGTGTTGATAAATAATAACTAGTCGGTCCGCGAATCCCCCAATACTACTTGTCGACCAGATTAGATAGGTCAATTTTATTGTTTTTTTAACAGTCTTTAAAAAATATTTTATTTGTTTCACACCAATCATCAATGTTTGTTTCTTTCTTTCTTATATCTTTCATGATCATCTCCCAGGGGCAAGAAGACGGGGTCAGAGTCGGAGGGAGCAGTTCAACAACACCAAGGACAGGAGGACCAGAACGAGGGCTCTTCTGCTGGCCCCAGTAAGTCTTCCTGTTTTTAATATTAATAATTCTTATTCACTAACTTTCGCTGCACCCTATTTTTTCCGAACTATTGTTTCCGTTCCCTAATGCTATTTTTTACCAACAATTATCCCTGCCTCTAACTCCCTCTGCTATGACTCTCTGTACTACTACTATTAGTCTGTCTGTAGCTAAGCTTGCCCAGTTGGCCACTCTTTATTTAAAAGGTTTTAAATAAAACTCAGATTCACCAGTAGCTCTAGCCATTGAGCCCAGTCCTTTGGATTGTCCTCTTGTACTCCTTCTAGTCTTCTTAATCTTTGAGGCTTTATTAATCTTGATATTTTTCGACAATTCCCACCAACAAAATGCCCAACCAGATGTTATTATTTTGATAGGATAGGACAAACTACTACTGTTGTAGGGATTTTGCACATACAGAACTTTGCACAAGAAAATAGGATGTTGGTTGGTGATGGGAGGTTGGACCTTCCTCACACCTCAATCAGAACAGAACCCACCACAATCCCCTGCCCGACTAGTTATAGTAGTGTTTCATTACTATTAGCTCTCCGAACCCCCCCCCCCCAAGATACCCAATGAGTAGACAAACCAGAACATAACACTCCCGACCTCTCAGTCGTGGAAGCAATGCACATGCACACCCTTCCAAGCTCTGTACGTTGTTCTATAATGCAGCACCAACAGCAAAATGCATAAGATTAAAACTATAAACATTGTTACACTTAGTTACACTTACAACAACTACAAAATGCGAAATCATGATAACTGAACAGTGGTGGAAGCACCACCATCCCCTTTGTAGGAATATAGTTTACATAAAATTATAAATGAAGATCTCTGAGCGAATTCTGTGGACCCCTCACCTTAGAAGAACCTAGTACTGGTTACATCATAAGCTCTGCAAAGCTCTGGTTCGTAGAAGGGAATCTTCCGTCTGTTATGAGAAAAATGGTGCGCGTTAGTATATTGTGAGCATTTCTCAGTCGTGCCAAAAAGTGTAGCATTTTGGATAAGCAATATGGACTAACACCAGAACTCCATTACAAAGTGGCTTGTTTTGTTTGACCTTGTACGCAGCGCTTAGACAGTAGCAGTACTATAAGCTCATGTGGGCTCAAAGGCGTCACTCTTTATACAACAAGCTGCGAGGTAACGACGCATGTGCAAAAATAAAAGACACAAAGGTAAAATGGTTGCATGGCTTGGGCTAACTAAGCAAAGACTAGAATGATCCTAGGGACCATATAACTACTAGTGTCTACTCTACTACTACCTGATTTGTACTAGTGATGTATGTTGTATATGTATGTATTACTATTAACTCATTTTTCAATCTTGCTAGTGAAAAATAGGGGAAGGTGTATATGACACCTAAAAAATGTGTATGTTTTTTCAAGGCGCACTACCAACCACCAGTGCCAGGGCCAGTGGCGAAGGCAACGCGGCTGCTGACGGAGGAGAGGATGCAGCAGTTGCAGGAGGAGCTGCAGGGGTGAGCCAGCAGCAGTGGCGGTTGGTGGTAAGTTAGAATCCTAATCCTTACTTATTGACATTACACTCACTGCGAGGGTGTACTGTATATTACTGTACAGTTGAGACTTACTAAGTAAGAAGTTGTTGTGAATGCTTGAAGACACCCTTTACTTAGCATTAGTAAAAGCATTAGCGGCGGGAGTGTTGAGTAACCAATGGCCTCTTCTATCTGATTTCAACTCAGCTGTGAAAGTTTTATGGAGAAAACTAATAGTCAGATCAGATGACCTTGATGGATGGGTTGAACGAAAAGGGAAAGAAGAGTGGAAGGAAGAAGGACGGGCGAGATTTAATATATATGACTGGCAGAGAAGCAGGGGTGTGGAATTTAATAATATATCTACTTGTCCATGGGGCAGGTTGCCTCATAAATCTACTTGTCCTGTAACAAAATCCACTTGTCCCTTTTGTGCCATGTAGTGCGGCAACAAATTACGGCAGCAAACTCATATAAGAGTTCTGATATAGCCTCTCCAATTATGCCAGGGCTCGTACCATAGTGGGGCTTGAATACTAGCAATTCCCTTATGTTGCTATGTTTCTGCAGGTCTACATACTGGGGCTGAAGGTAGTGGTAAGCAATAGTTAAAGGGTCGGAATGCTCTTTTGAGTCCGTGCAAACCTTCTTATTTGCATGTTTTAGGGGTTTTCACCAACTCCTGACAGTGGCAGACATAAAACTTTTTCCAGGATTGGGAAAAAAGTGGTTGGAGTAGAAGTGAACTTAAAACATTCAGATTTTCACATGAGCAAATCTACACATGCACATTTGCTCGTACTAAAATGCAGTTCACAAATATTTTCTAGGAGTACTATTGCTAGGCCTACTTCTATAAATTCTTGTGAATTCACAGAAACTGTATATATGTACTTAATGCAAGTATATATACCATTGATGCACTTTTGAGACTTTCTTTAATAATTGGGCCTCAAATGAGCCTTGGCGTTAATCATGACCTTTTGTGTTTAAGAAAATTCTGTGTGTCTCTCTCTCTCTCTCGGTCTATCAGCTGGCTTCACTGTGAGTGACAGTATTCTGCTCTTTTACAAGGAGGATATTGGCACACAAAGTAGTTTTGTTCAGTGCCCGGAACTGCTGTGGCAATGTGTGATTTTTGAGACCAAAAACTATTTTTGCTTTTGCCAATGCTAGTTAGAATGGTGAGGGCCCAGCAGCTCCCACACCGATAAGGTTTTACAAAAACCATGCCTAAACAAGTCACGCTTTGACAAAATCAAAAGGTTGACCACCAATTTCAGACCTACTGGCCTTGCCAATGCTTGTTTATTTTTGTTTCCCCATAATCGTATTTAAACGGTGGGTGACCTTTTCTATGCGGCCACTACTTCGGATTGCCTTTACTTCGGATAGTTAGTGCGCAGAAACCATTACTTCGCATGGTTTTACTGCGCATGACCGTTACTTTGCAGGATATCCACATCATTGTGTTTATTTAGGCGCTTCCGTTTCTAAAAACGTAGTACAGCTCTGAGGACGCAGGAAGCTGGAGCAGTGGAAGGTGATCCACGAGGAGAGAGAGGTAAGTGAAGCTGTATGTACGGTTGTGTAGGTGTAGTGTAAAGTAGTGTATTTGGGTGTAGTGTATTGTATGGGGTCGGAAATGGTAGTGTTTGGGAGTAGGGAACGGACTGGGGGTAGGGGCAGGGTAGTGCTGGGGTTAGTGTTTTAGGGTTTAGGGTAGTGTTGTGGGGTTAGTGAAGTGTAGGGTAGTGTTTTAGGGTTTAGTGGAGTGTCGGGGGTTGTGATGGGTAATGAATGAGTGTAGGGACAGGAGTAGGGGAATGTGTATGTTCGTGCAGGGGGTAGTGCTTTAGGGTTTAGGGAAGTGTAGTGGTGTTTCAGTAGTATAGGGTAGTGTAGTGTTTTAATGTATTGGTAGTATTTTAGTGTTTTAGAGGTGTAAGGTAGTATGACACGTTATTCCGCATACCATTCTTATTACTAGGTACGTTTTTACTTTGCATATATTAACACTTTCATTGTAATGGTATCTGAAGTAAAAAGTTGCGTAGTAACGGTTATTGCTAAGTAATAACCGCGTAGTAATAGCATGCGAAGTAATGGCATGCATAATAACGTCTCATATTCTATTTAAACTGGTTACACTGATTTTCCGTTATGAATATTTTTGGGAAATACAAGCATACATCAAAATGTTACTAAATGATACTGCAAAGATATATTACCTAAAATCTTATAGTAGTTGGCAAAATGTTTTTTTTCCTGCTTTCATTTTTTTGTGAACATTTCATTTTGGAAGCAAAGAATCATCACTCTTGCTTTCAAGCTTTTGCAAATATTTGCATATAATCAGAGAGCATTCTGGGAACATTATACATAGCCTCCTATTAATAAACTTTGAAAATGTGTGTACACATTTATACTGGAACCACCGTCAGTAGTGCAGGCCGAGCTTACAACATTTACTTTTAGTGCACACCCTAATAATAAAGGCTTTGCATTAATGAACCAAAAATACAAGTTTGAACAGAATGAACACAAAGACACACACATTACCTCAACTGCAGACAGTGCCCTTCCCCAATCCATAATGTGGTACTGCAAACTGACAGCCAAAGGGTTTTTGCTGCAGGGGGTTTGGCCTGCTTGTCCCAAGGACAAAAAACACATGAAAACTTGTTGTCCATGACCTCAAACAATATGTCCCGGGTGTCGGGCGATAGGAATTCCACATCCCTGAGAGAAGGATACGTGGGATGCATGCATGCATAGGAGGCTGATAGGAATCAGATGGATGGTTGGTTGAATGACTAAAACTCCCACAAATGTTAAAGTCCAAGAAAGTGGGAAGATAGATACATACCACAAATGTTATGTACTGTGCTTGCTAGTGCTACCGTGCCACTATGTGTAGAATTAATTTGTCTTACTGCTTTGCTAAGAGTATATTTTACAATAGTCTTGTTTTTTCTTCTTGATATATAGCTACTCCTTCCAAGGGGAAACCTGATAGGAAGGAGTTGGCAGCCAAGGCCCGGCGCTGGAAACTGGAGGCCATACAGAGTGAATACCGTCGGCTGGTGGTTCTGGAAGAGGAGGAGGAGGAGGCGGCAGCAGCTGCAGCCTCCTCCAATGCCCCGGGCCCCAGCCACCGCCCTACAGTGGTATGGCACCACCATCTGGCAGCCGCCCACCGCCGCCCCTCCATCAGTGCTGCCCCCCATGGATGCAACTGCCGTGCATTGAAGCGCCGTGTTGCCCGCCTAGAGGAGCAAGTCCGTGTCCTCCAGAGTCAAGTCCTCCGAACATAAGACCCTGTTCATTGCCCCTTTTTTATTTATTCTTTTGGTGGGTGGGAATCGGGCATTGGGTTTTCTCTTTTCATTGGACAATTGGACATTATGTTGGACTTTTTCTTTACAGACATTGGTTGGGGTTAGGGAGAGGGGTAGGTCAGGTGTTGTGGGATTTTTTTACATAGTTTATTTTTGTTAGGGTATTAAATAATATATTTCTACTTTACATACGATGTTGTTAATGTTTTCTGGGTGGGGTTACTGTTTTACAACACACTGTTTCCTTGCTGGTGCAGGGCCGCCCACAGCCTGTGTTTGATTTTAATAATTGTCTGACTTTGTAAGACACAAACAGATAGATGCGGCACCCCTCACTGAGTGACTTGTCCTACTAGTACTGTCAGTCTCTTCTACTCTAGGCATTCTGCAACTGGACTCAAAGGGGTGTGTGAAATTGAATTAATGAAAACATGCCCATTATTAATTATGCCTCCCCCAAACTTCTCTTACCTTTGCTTGATGTTTAACTTAGGCACAGGGATGGCTGCATAGTGATGATGGTTTTCTTTCCTAACATACCATGGTTGTGGTGGTAGTAGTAGTAGTAGTAGACACTGGCAGCAACATTTGTAAAAAAAAGAAAATGAGACCGTCAGTAGCCTGAGAGAGACTCTTCGAGGAGTAGTAGAATGAAGTACAGTACAGAACTTACTGCCAAACAATAATATGCAAAAATACAACAAAACATAATGGTGGTGGGGATAGCCTAGTAGTACACAAAGTTGTCGAGTCACTTGACTAGGCCTACAGTACACTGGACACAAGCGTAACTGTTAGTGCTGTGTAGGAGGATGACAACAAATCCATTAATCCGATCAATGCCAGCAATTAATGCTGATGTATTAGGTTCCTTTGGTAAAAAAATTACCTCACAAATATACTGCTCATGGGTGGGCAAGCAGAAGAAAATCCCCGCCATGCCTTGAAATTGAAATACTGTTGCTGTTGCCACATCCGCCCCAGCAAGCGTGTGATAAATTATTGTTGTACATTTAATTTAGTCATACCTCAATAAGTCACACAGCCCAGGGGAAGAGGGTTAGGGTTTGTTGAATGGTTGGGAAGGGGGGTTTGGGGAAAGGTTTGAGAAAGAGAAACAGTATGCATGGACAAACAACAAACGACAGAATATTTGTAGACTACCATATCCATATCAATATGTTAAGGGAGAAAAAGGAAATGCATGCATGATGATGATAAGGAGACCCGGATTACATACAGTTTGTGTTCAGTATTACCGGGCTTAATTTTACATATAACAAAGAACATTTTAAAATATCTGTAGGGATGAATTATAAACAGAGAGCAAACCTAATGATAATAATAACAACAAGAACACACTGATGCTCCGTCCATCAATCTTGGGTGACGCCACTGCCTGCCTGGCAGATGTAGATTTATTGGTAAGGTAAGTGTGCATTGTTTTCCCAAGTATAGCACGGGGTAAGGCCCGGCCTGTAATTGTAGATGGAAAAATAAAAGGGATATTGAGAAACAAAGTTGAAAAAAATGCACAAGTTATGGTGTGGTGCAACAAGAACTCTTTCCGAGGTGGAATGGATGCATCATTTCTACTCTAGTCTGTTTCCAGCATTAACCTACTACAACACCAACAGGACAGAGCAGGCCCACGGTGACGACACCCTTTACACATCCTCCGTTTAGCGGATATTTTTTGAAAGAGTTGGACAAAGCACATATCCAGCAACATAGCATTTTACAATTTAAGTGACTAAATCAATGCGCTGCGGTCATACCACCGCTACACTTGACTCCACCGCTACACAGACATTTAGGTTTGCTGTAGTTGTTGTTTACTTGTTTACCTTTTATGCCACTCATGAAACGCTCTGACTTATTCCATCAATCATCTCCGATCCGTGTACTGAGTGACTGTGAAGATACTATGTCACTGTGGTCATCATGATGGTGTTGTTCAACTCAGTCTGCAGTGAACCGAGTGAGTCCAGAATCCATATTCAAAAATGCAATGGATTGGCCTGCAGTAGAAGAACAATTTTGTTAACAACAAGGTTGGAAGTATTTACTTGAGTCACTGTTAGTGAGTAGAGTAAATACTAGTACACTTTGACTTCACTTCATGCACAACAAACAACAAAAACACAAACACCAATCATTCAGAGTCGGTGTCCAATGCATGCCATTCATTACCTGTTCCTTCTCATCAGTGAAGGGGCCGTCTCTCTCACCATCATCATCATCATGGTGTTGTCCTACTCAGTGTGCAGTGTACAGATTGAGTCCCCTTCCTATATTCAAAATGCAATGTATCGGCCTGCAGTAGAAGTACAAATTTGGTATTAAAAATACAAGAATGGAAAAAGTGACTTGAGTTACTTTTAGTGTGTAGATTATTACATAAAGTACACAATGAAGTAACTTCATGCACAACAACAACAAAATCACCCAGTCAGCGTCCAATGCATTGCATCATTCATTACCTGTTCCTTCTCATCTTCAGTTAATGGGCAGTCTCGCTCGGATCAGAGAGGAGGATAGCTATAATAGTCATCATCAATCATGTTCCACTTCTTTTTGAGGGACTAGGAATGATTTTCTTCTTTCTTCTATTTTACATCATCCAATTATCATCTGTCTTCTTGAGGGCAATGGATTTAGGGAGATTCAGGAGGATGGAAGAGCAGGATTTGGAGGAGTGTACTGTGAAATGCAGACAGCTGAAACTTGTATATGGCAATAAAACGATTAGAAGACAGTGGTGATTTGTTGTGATTCGAAGTATCTAACCAGAAAGACAGACACACAAATAAAAGAAAATAAGGGAGGAAGACAGTAAGAAGTACAAGCCTAATTGTCAGGGAAGTTTAGCTCGTCCTCAAACTCTGGGGGTTCAACCAGAAGTAGGTAATCATCATCTAACACACCACTTCCGTCACCTGAGCCGCTGTCCTCATCTTCCTCCCTTGATTCATGTATTGTGTAATTCGGTGGCATAAAGTGCTGATTCATTTGATCATGGTTAACCTCTCCACGTTTTGGGGCGAGAGACTGGCCCTTCTCACTGTTACAATGGATCCAGCAGCACTGAAAACACGTTCAGAAGAGACACTTGCGAAAGGGCAAGCCAGATAGTTTATTGCCAGCCTGCTGAGCAGTGGCCATTGGCCCCTTTTCCCATACCAATACCGCAATGGGTTTTGACCAATGTACACCTCTGTTGGATCGTCCAGATAGGCCTGGACCATCCGCTCAATGTTCAGGAGTGCTAAACTTTTTTCTGGCTCTTTTCTCATTGCATCAGCACTGGACTTACCAATGCCTTGCTGTAAATACCAATCCTGTAACGATTTCACTGGGTCCAATGATCCAGTTCTTGCTGTTGTCGATAGTGTTGGTGAGTGTTCTGAGCCAAACGCACTGCCCTCAGGCTCCGAAGTTGAACTTGACGCCAGATGCCCTGCTGCAGTACTTGTTGTGGGTTTATCTAGCGGGCTTTTAATTAGCAGCCGTTCATTTTCCAACTTACTCGCTGACTCAGCTATCCAAGTTTTGAACCGGGCAACATCCATTTCTGAAACAGGAATTAATGTCTTCAGTGCCCATTTTGTCAGTGGATCCAGAATTGTGGCACAAATGTAATGTTTTTGTGACAAAATCTTATTTTGCACCCTTGTATTCTTAGCTAAGCGACGGGCTAAGCTCTCCACCAACTCATATGCTTCTTCTTTTTTCCTCTACAACTTTGGATACTTCAGACACCTCCTTCAGCTGATCCTCTAGCATTTGCAACAATGGGATAGCTTGGCCCATAGTACAGTCCTCCTTGCTGACTTCACGTGTGAAGACCTCGAAAGGAAGAAGCATCTCAGTCAGGCATTTAACTAGGCACCATTGGTCCATCTGAAGGGTCATGCCTTTCACAGCAGCATCCCCTCTTCGCATGACATATTCATTGATTGGCCTGTACTGCTCAAACAGACGGTCAAGCATGTAATACGTTGAGTTCCAACGTGTTGCCACCTCCTGGATGAGTGCTTTGACTGGCATTCTATAGTCACGTTGAATGATCCTCAGCTGCTTCCGAGCTTTAAAAGAATGGCTGAAATGAGTGCATTTTCTTCGGCAGGTGGTCAGTAAGTTGCTGACTATGGCTTCTTTTTCAGAAATTCTTGAACAATAATGTTAATGCAGTGCGCCAAACACGGAACCCTGAAATAGGAACCAAGCTCCATGGCCTTAAGTACATTATTGCCATTATCTGTGGAAACAAAACCAATCTTAAGCCCTCTTGGGCTCAGCCATTCAAAAACCTTACTGTGAAACTCTTCCAATCTGTTTACAGCAGTATGAGATTTCTCCATGGCGAACATGGATTCAGTTGCATGTTTCCGAGTAGCTTTAAAAATCTCAGTTGTGTCAACAGCACCTACTTCAGATAGCTTATCTCTAACCCCCACAAAAGAGACCCAGTGTGCAGTGATGCACATGTAATCAGTGGCTTGGCAACTGGTCCACATGTCTGTTGTCAGATGGATATTGTGAACAGCACTCTGCTGCAAAGCTTGTCCAACCAATTCCAGCACATCATGATGTAGTGCTTAGGGCAGATGGTTGACACAAATTCAAGGAAACCCACCCCTTCCACAAATGAAAAAGGGAGAAGGTCCAGCGCTAACATTTTAGCCAGCTAACCGTGCCGTTGGGAGGTTGCGTTGGTACTGCCCCTCTAAGCTAAGCATGCTGTCAATGGTAGGCTGGATTATTTTCCTTTGTGGTGCAGTTGTTTTCTTTAACCCAGTTAGGCTCAACGACGCACTTTGTTTCATTGCAGTACTACTCAGTCGACTTGGTGTCTCAGCCTGACTCTGACTCTTACTGCGGTGCCACTGAGATGTTGCTGAGGAGGATGTGGTCGGTACCACTACACTACTGGGGACAGGGCTAGAAATGTCTCCCTCTTGTTCACCTTCCACCGCGATAATATCGTCCCCTGATTCTTCATGCCCAACAACAATGGGTTGAGTTTTACTTTGTTCTAAGCGAAGTAGGTGAGCCTCCCACACGATAGTGTGGTGTATTTTGAGATGACTAGTTTGGCCTCCAGGTACCATAGTTTGTACCAAGCTTACCCCGCCTAACAGCATGTCGACAAATTGAGCATATAGCAATGTTCTCCTCCTTACTGCTAACCGAAAAGCAGTCCCAAACTGGGGAGGAGAACTTTCTGGTGCTGCTGGATGTGCCACTTTCAATACCAGATGAACTGGAGGGTGTGCTTGGAATGTGACTCTGTGCAGCTACACTGTGACTTCTACCACTACCTACTGAGGTGGTGGTTGAGCTGGATGTAGGTCCCTGCCTTTCCTTTGCAAATGAAAATATGGAAGCTGGAGGTCGTGGTGGTGTTACCTGTGTTGGTGGTATACATGCTACATCCCTTGCAGCCATTTTGGATAGGGTAATAATGTTGATCTCAATATCCTTTGGGCCGGGAGTGATGTCCGTGATGACTGGCTCGTCATCATCATCATCCCCCTCTTGTTCATCTACCTCCATAACTCTAAGGCTTTCTGGAACCTTCCTTTTCACTAGCCTTGTCTTGTGGCGTGCATCACTCTCAGACTGAGCTGGTGGCTTCCAAGTGGCATCAAGATCATCAGAAGCGGGGCTTGAAGAAGAAGATGATAGACTAACCCTCATTTTCCTTGCTGGGGGTCTCGAAGACAATGGATCTTCTGAAACAGTGGTTTGCTCCACTTTGTCTGCAGGAAGCTCGATTTCCTGAAATGCCCCTACTTAAGGAGGAACAACTACTATTGTGGGCTGTTGTTGTGGCTGTTCTTGTGGCTGCTGCTGTTGTTGTGGCGGCTGCTGTTCTTGCGGCTGCTGCTGTTCTTGCGGCTGTTCTTGCGGCTGCTGCTGTTCTTGCGGCTGCTGCTGTTCTTGCGGCTGCGCCTGCTGCTGCATACTTATCTGCTGAGTTTCCGACTGCCTTGTTTGTGTACTACTTTGCAATAATGACATTTCAACATCGCTGCTCGTTAGTAAACTGGCTACCTCTGCGCCACTCATGGGCTTGGGCCTAGGTTGGTGGGGTTGGCCCGCTGGTGCGGAGGTGCTGCTCCCAGCTTGGTTTCTGGACAGCGCTGCTGCTGGTCCCAAAAACACATTTGCCGGCACACCAGTCGTGGTTAGTGCATCTTCCTTTCTCTGTTCCTTCGTCTTCTCACCGGCAACTTTCTTGGTACTGGAGGACCTGGTACCTTTCTTTGGGGCCATCTTCTTCAGATGTCAGATAGGACGCAGGTGCACAAGTTGCAGAGATGTCTGTGGTCACACGTGGACGTGATGCGGTACGCAGCAGGACTTCTATCTGGCAGTACAACGGATGATGTTGATAGTTACCTCCTCCTCTGTCTTTTTGTGCACCTAAAAGCAAATAAGCCAGGAGAAGAACATCAGTGAAATGTTGAATTTGTTGTTGTGGTTCAATTACTACTAGTACAAACAAACAAATAAAACATATAGTGTAGCCATTTGTGAGACTTTGGCAACAAGGGCTATGGTATACTACTTACTGTGTACAGTGCTTAGTACACACTACACTCTCAGGAAGGATAGGAAAGAATAAGAACAACAACCAAAATACAAATGTAATGGAAGAGAGCTGCTGCTGGCAAAGGGGATGGATGGAAGCAGTAAGCCAATAGGAAAACCATGCAGGCCTATATGGCAATAGCAGCACACTAATAATAACTCCCACCAGAAAAGGCCACCAGCCACATGGACACTCAGAAATCACAAGCAACAAGCAGGAGGCCTGGGAAACAATGAACTGACAAAAGGCCTATAAAAGAAGCCAGGCAAAAGATGCATGCTAAACCACACTGCTTTGCCTTTTTAATGCAATAAAATGCAAAAACAAAAATCCACAGGGCAAAACAAGGTCTGCAGGGTGCACACCAACACACCAGGCACACACAACAAAGGCATTTCTTTAACAAACACCCAAAAACAGAAATACCCCCCAAAAACACATTTTCCAACTCAATCCAATGCCATCCATGCCCTAAATGATGTTTAAATTCAACAGAACACACAGAAACACGTGTTTAATGCACCTGTGGCTACCTACTCTGAGCCTACTGGATGAAAGCAGGCCCGTGGGCAGACAAGGCCACACAAGCTTGCAGGCCTAGGTTTCAAAATGGCCACCAGCCACATGGCCAGGCCCACCCAACTACAAGAAACAGAAGACAGGCAATGCAGGCCTGTTGCAAAAAAACACACTGCCTGCCTTCAAAATGGCCGCCAGCCTCATGGCCAGGCCCACAACAAGAAGCCAAGGCCACAAAGGAATACCATGCAGGCCTATATGTGGCAAAAGCAGCACACTAATAACTCCCACCAGAAAAGGCCACCAGCCACATGGACACTCAGAAATCACAAGCAACAAGCAGGAGGCCTGGGAAACAATGAACTGACAAAAGGCCTATAAAAGAAGCCAGGCAAAGGATGCATGCTAAACCACACTGCTTTGCCTTTTTAATGCAATAAAATGCAAAAACGAAAATCCACAGGGCAAAACAAGGTCTGCAGGGTGCACACCAACACACCAGGCACACACAACAAAGGCATTTCTTTAACAAACACCCAAAAACAGAAATACCCCCAAAAACACATTTTCCAACTCAATCCAATGCCATCCATGCCCCAAATGATGTTTAAATTCAACAGAACACACAGAAACGCGTGTTTAATGCACCTGTGGCTACCTACTCTGAGCCTACTGGATGAAAGCAGGCCCGTGGGCAGACAAGGCCACACAAGCTTGCAGGCCTAGGTTTCAAAATGGCCACCAGCCACATGGCCAGGCCCACCCAACTACAAGAAACAGAAGACAAACAATGCAGGCCTGTTGCAAAAAACCCACTGTCTGCCTTCAAAACGGCCGCCAGCCTCATGGCCAGGCCCACAACAAGAAGCCAAGGCCACAAAGGAATACCATGCAGGCCTATATGTGGCAAAAGCAGCACACTAATAACTCCCACCAGAAAAGGCCACCAGCCACATGGACACTCACAAATCACAAGCAACAAGCAGGAGGCCTGGGAAACAATGAACTGACAAAAGGCCTATAAAAGAAGCCAGGCAAAAGATGCATGCTAAACCACACTGATTTGCCTTTTTAATGCAATAAAATGCAAAAACGAAAATCCACAGGGCAAAACAAGGTCTGCAGGGTGCACACCAACACACCAGGCACACACAACAAAGGCATTTCTTTAACACACACCCAAAAACAGAAATACCCCCAAAAAACACATTTTCCAACTCAATCCAATGCCATCCATGCCCTAAATGATGTTTGAAAAACATTCAACACACACCAAAAGAATAGTTGCTTCATCATGCACCCACCCATGACTAGCTCTGGGCCTACTGGCTACCCCCAAATATTTAAAAAAAAAGAATGATAAGTACCAAAATTGTAGTTGCAGCAACTGCAATGCCAATCAAACAGACACAACTTACTTGTAAAATATCAAATTCAAAAGTCCTCAAATCCAATGATAATGATGCAGCAGACAGAAATCCTTCCAGATCAAATCCAATGGCAGAATGAACAGGAGATGGACAAAGCACTGGGAGGAGCCTGCTGGAAAGGAACAGGAAGTTGCAGACTCTGTGGCACTTCCTCCCTCTCCCACCAAAAAGATCTTTTTTTAAAAAGGACTCCTTGCACAAATAAGGACAGCCAAATGTCAATCTGAGGAGTTTTTTTCATCCAAGTCATCATTTACAGAAGGTTTTATGCTGCTAGAGTTAATATTCTTCTCCAGATTGAAAATTTGGCGTGTTCACGAGCTTCACCACACTTTCTCCGGATGTCAATGGCGCGTCCAAAATGACGTGTTCGCAATCTCATCCTCTCTGTCGCGGTGGAGATTGACGGGTTTGCGACCTCACGCTCTCTCTCGCGGTGGAAAATGACGTGTTCGCGATCTCAGACTCTCACGGTGTCTGATGGCGAGGCGAATGACGTGATCGAGATTGCGAACTCTCGCGGGATAGCGCGACCGGCTATCAACATCTCGTGGAGCACGCAAACGGAGTGGAAAACTCGTCGGCAAATGCGGGGATCCCGATAAGGCGATCGCACGCGCGAGAACGCATTTTCAAAGCGCGAACATGAATAAAAAATTCGCAATGCTGCAAATCGCGGAAATTTTTGCATTTTCGCACTCTCAGCGGAACGCGGAAATGTCAAAATATCGCAAATTCCACGAGCGGAACGGAATTTGACGCCCACCCTTAATTAGGACTACTGATTTCCAAATGAGAACTCGCCCATACTTGGAGGCCTTCGGCTGCTCCTGTGTCTGACCGGACCAGATCAATGAACTTTTGTGCCGCAGCGGAGGGGAGGATATACTAGGGGAGGGGCTGCCCCAAAAAATATGCTAAAATATGGAACACATGGGAAATGTCCTAGTACAATGCTCCACTATGTATATACTAAGGCACCGTCTGAGGGGATTCGGTGTCACTGGATAAGGAGTGTTCTCCATGTATTACCAGTTGTCTACTTTATCGCATATGACATAAGATGTGTTGGGGTACACCATATTGTTCTAAGTGTTTTGCACGGTTTTCTAGAATCTTATGAAATGGAAAACTCAAAAAAAAGATTGACAAAACAGTTCTACAGAGGTGAATTGAAATACATACATATCTATCCTAGCAAAAGGATGGTGCTCTGTCTCAAATTCTGTGAGTAAAAATGTTGAGTTACAATGTATAGCTCTTCCAGGTTGCAAATCAATTTTACAGTCATTCATTCATTCATTCTTTATTCGATCAGTTTAAAAAGATCATAAAAGCACAGAATAAATACAAAGTAACAATTTCATGTCCATAAAATACTTCATGTCCCTTGTATAAGAAGAAAAAAATAAGAAGATAATAATAAAATATAGGTGCCCGTTTAACTACGACCTTATGTGAGCCACTCTCTAAGATGCAGTAGTGGATAACATTTGCTTGGCCCTTAGACACAAGCCGTCCCCCTCTTCCTTTTTCTCATACAGGCCCAAAGAAAAGGAGCTAGCGAAAAACATGTTAAAAAGTCGGGTAATGATTTTAAAAAGAAGAGTGCAACTCGACACTGCCTAATGTTCTTCTGCTTTAAAAGGAGCCTCAGAAAGTGATACCTCTCTTTCTTGTAGAGCCTACAAAATAAAACCACATGCAGTTTAGTTTGTCTTGAGAGGGAGTCACATGGACATAGGCTGAGCTCCACATGGTTATACTTTTTCTCAGGGTATCCTAACATCAAAGGAATCGCGTTCATACGGAACCTCAACAGTATAAATCTGTGCTGAGGAATGGTGACATCTGCTAGACAGTAAAACCCTCTCTCTGACAATGACGGGTTCAGGCAGTAGGTGACGACTGCAGCTTTTCCTTTGTAGTGCTCCTTCCTCTTTTAGTCCGCCTGTGCAATAAAGATACGGGAGACCTTTGTCTTTGAGACCCTTCTGCAAGTTAAGTGTTCCTTAAATAGACCATGGAGGCCAAGCTCCTTCAAGACTGATTCCACATAGGCGAGCCACTGCGAATTTCTGCTTTTTTCCATGCTCAGACAATCCCTTAGTATAAGTTGTGTGAGTGGCACTGTTTCCCTGCGCCAAATTGAGTGCCACAAAAGGATTGGGGCCAATTGGATTGCATCTTGTATATACGGGAGGCCCAATTCCTGATGTAAGGTATAGTTTGATGAAGAGGAGGGAAGGCCTACCAGGGACTTGGAATAATTATTTTCAGTAGTTTAGAGGATATTTGTTGTTACCCGGCCCCATACTCCCGCCCCATAGGTTTGCCACCACCTTAACCTTGGCTTGATAGATGTTTTTTAGGGGGATCAGGGGTCTTACACCCATTTTCTGTGCAAGGGTTGTTATTGCTGAGAGGCTTCTCTCCATTCCCCTCTTCCTACCTTCCACCATGATGAGTCCTTATCAAAAAGGACCCCCAAATCGGAAAAAGTGTCAGCCACCTCCATTTTCTCCCCATCTACATGTAAGTAGGGGGTTTTATCGCTTTTCCTGGCCCCGGCTATGATGGCAAAGGACTTGGTGTGGTTGACCCTTAAATCCCGGGAGTCCATAAATGATATATACGTGTTTATCAGGCTTTGAAGGCCGCGCCCTGTCCTGGCTATCAATACCGTGTCATCCTCGTATGCCAAGATAGGAAGGGCTTGGGAACCAAATATAGGGACATCACGAGAAGCCTTAATAAGTGCTTTTTCAACACCATTTGTGTAAATAGAGAAGAGAAAAGGCGCAAAAACACAGCCTTGCCTTACTCCTCTAACAACTCAAAAAGGGCGTGTGCAGTCGCCATTTTTGGTGTTTCGGATCATTGCCGTTGCATTTGTATACATTTGTCTGATAAAATGTATTATGGCATGATCAGCCCCTGTCTCCTCCAATATCTTCCATAGCTTTTCATGGGCAACGCAGTCGAACGCCGCCGACAAATCCATGAAAGCCATGTAGATTTTTCCTCCCTTTATTCTGACATATTTTTCTATGGTCGTTTCTAAATTAAAACACTGGTCCACAGTACCCCTTCCTTGCTGGAAACCATAGTGAGCCTGCAGTAGTATATTATTCTCCTGTGCCCAGCCCTCTAGTTTGGAGAGTAAAAAGCCGTCTCATCAATTTGGAGGTAGTATCTAGCAGGGAAATTGGTCCATAATTTTTAGGGTCTGCCCTGTCCCCTTTTTTAAATATCGGGATAATGACACCTGTGGACCACGAGGGAGGGGGGCCTATTTTAGCTATAGTGTTTAAAACATTTGTGAGCAAGGGGGCCCATAAATCTGGTATTTCTTGGAAAAAGTCGATTGGAACTCCGTCTGGGCCTGGAGCTTTGCCTGGGATGCATGAGCTCAGTCCTTCCTTCACTTCATTTAGTGAGAAGGAAAGGGCACTAGGGGTACACTCTTCTATGGTTGGGGAAGGTATTCGTGAAGATGTACTAGGGGCAAAGATGTCTCCAAAATGGGTTACCCATGTTTCCTCACCTACATTACTATCAAGGGAGGGATCCTTAGTGGTTTTACAGTCATAATCTGTGAGTGGAGGTAATATGGTTGCTTTCTGCTTTTCAAACAGATCAAGGAAATTTTTAAACCAACGAGGCATAGTAATTACACAATCAATAACACAAGGTAGCATTATTCCTGATAATGCCTTTGGGCCGGGACTATGGAATGATTCACTGGGATTATGCTGCATCAGCCCTGGCAAGACCAGAATCACTTCAAACTGAGGTACATAATCAAATCGAAACAAATATTTTCATGATGACTTCAAAAATATATGAAAATCATGCGTGTATAAAAAATTCAGGCCTTTAATAAACCTTGGGCCCATCTATTGCCCTAACTTCTTCCAGACTATTTTCTTAATCACTGGTATCAGTAACGTTTGAGCAAATGTAATGTACTTTTAATTACCTGACGTTCCTTAATGTAATAGCCCTTAAACAACCTTCCCACTATCTGTCAAAGTCAATTTCATAAGAACTATTGTATGAACCACTGAAGACTACGTGGTGTTCATTGCCTCAAATAGAGCTGACTAGAGCTATACAATCATCAAGGCATCTCCTTTGATTGTTCAGTCAACTTTATCCACCACATGTTGCTTTTTTGTGTTACCAAAGCTTGATTTCTAGTTTTCTGAGATTTACTCCAATAGTCTTTCACAAAATGCTCTGACTTCCATACTACATACATAATTTGTGTGTGGATCTTCTATTTCTTCTTTTTAAATGTTTTCTTCGAATCTGCCTAATTGCATAAATTCAGGTGTCATGTAGTTCCTATAAATGCGTTTAGACAACTTAGACTGTGGGATTGGTGTCCAGACTGATTCCAGACACCCCCACAGAGTATGTTCGCCTGTATACCAGCTAGCTTACAGTGTCACTGTAAATTCCTCTTACCGAGGAGAGAATAGTTCTTGGCAATTATCAAACATGACAACCCTGTCCCATCAGGGATCGTGGAAACTGTACAGTACTTTTCACTCAGTCACTCGTGCGCCATTTGTCTCAGAGAGATACACAGAATAAACAGCAAGGACCACAATTATTGCACAAGGAAAAACTTGATGGAAAGACAAAGTAAAAGAAACAAGATCAGATGTATTTCGGTTTTAGCGCTGCAGGTGCACCAAAAAAGAAAACTCATAATATACTAAAAAGCTCAAGACCTAATAAGTATAGAAAAACTCATGACTTATAATAGAATAGTACTTGATAATATATTAGACAGAAAAACAATTCAATTCCAAAACCACCAGATTCTTTCCAGTTTGGTAAAGGAACCTACCCTTTTAGCATAAATAGATTCTCGATTAAAGACTCTGCATTTTTTAAATCCATTGAGAGATCGTTGGGACCACCTTAGACTTCCACTTTGCTAAGATAAGTGATCTTGCAATTAATGTTGCAATAAAGATAAGTTGAAGTTGACCTAAATTCAAGTTTTCACTCGTCTCTACTCTGCCAAAAAGGGCGGTAGAAGGGCTGGGAGAATGATTGGTTTCCAGTTTCTTACAAATTTCATAGAAAATATCCTGCCAAAAATGTCTTAGATGGCAGCATGTAAACCCGACATGAAGCCAGTCCCCCACTACCAGCCCACAGCTAAAGCACCTGGGATTAACAGAGGGGAATATTTTATGGAGCCGATCTGGAGTGTAATAGATCATCCATTTGCTGAACCATGCCATCCTTCTCAGATTAGCAGCCCTGACTATTTTATAGCTCATATTATTATAGATCTGTCATAGTTGCAGGGTAAAAGTGCAACCAGTAGTCAAATTAATCTTCTCCAGGTGATCAAAGATTACCTGTGTATTCTCCACTGATTTGGGTAATTTAAACGAGTTGCGTATACCCTTAATTTTAGATATAAAATGTGCCTTCCCCAGGAGAGCGCCTGGACAATCTTTTTTGAAAGTTTGGCCTGCACAGAACTGCTTAACCTGTGCGTAGCTAAATGTCAGGTGACTGCTTATATTGGTCTTACTATTTTGTACCTGTTGCCAGGAAAGAAACCCTTCGTTTCTATAAAAATCATGAAGAGTAAAAAAAAAAAACTAATTTGTCCACTGAACACAATTTTGACGTGACCACTGCCGCCCCAAAGGAATACATTCCTTTAATGTAATCTGGGGGTGAACCCACGGAATATCATAAAATCCCCATAGTTTCTGGAAAAGCAGATTAATCACCCCTGGGGTTTTATAGCGTTGTTTTTTTTTAAGTTTGGGTAAAAGTAAAAAGGGCGCAAGGTCTATCTCTGATTCCTTAAGCATAGTTGAAAGGAAGAAATTAGCATCGAGCAGCTCCTCTGTGTTGTTGTAATTAAGCCAGTTAAAGATTGAGGCATAATAATATAGCCGTACATCTGGTAAAGTTAAGCCCCCGTCCACTACTTCTAATTGAGGAATCTGTAATTTTATTCTCGGTTTTTGTGCAGACCAAATAAAACGTCGAAATTCAGACTGGACGGAACTAGGTAAAAGGTCAATACCAAAAACCGTTATGTAGTACAATGGCAGGGAAAATGTAGGTAAAAGGTTAGGTGACTACCCCGGCCTATATTGGGGTACATTACAAAACATAACACAGAGGGACCTAAATCTTTGCTCCCTTATAATTTCAGATGTACGACTAACACTTTATTCTCAGTATTATTTTTCTCTTGTAGTGTTTACCTAAGTGATGATAAAACTGTACTGTCCAATCTATGATCACAACATAAACTGTTAACATCCTGTGCCAGTACATCTTCTTAACCCTTGTAGATTAATGTGGGTCTTTTCTCTACAGACAAACTCCTCTCAACCATTAAACAATTACTATTATATAGCTTGCTAAATCGTGATGGCCTGGTTTCAAATTCAACAACTCATTATCTTGATAGAGTATTCGACTTCCTATAAATTGACTTCTGCATTTGTTCGCAGAAGGGTGAACAATTATACAGCAATTGGTCATCACATTTCCCTAATAGGTACTCCAATTAACAGAATTCCCCCTTAAGTAACACGAAACAAAAGCCACTTTAGCGTGTTCATTTGGGAATGCCATTGGTTTACACGAAAGCATAAATGACATTGATTAAGGAATAATGCAAACTCCTTTGTTTCCCCTATCAATCTTCCAGGAATTACTAGTGGTATAATAAGTGCTTTAAATGGAAATATAGAAGTGCAGGTACTCACAATTTAGAATAGTTGTTTGCTTCTGAGAAGTGCTGGTATGTTCCCATTAAATGTATTGCAGCAGTGATGAGAAGTGCATGTACTCTACCTTTCAAATTAAAGAAATACGGTGACCCAGTACCGGAAAGTACCTGCCCATTTGAAGCACTGGGAATAATGGGTACTGCTAATGAATATGTATACGAACAATCTTAAATTCTTGTTGCATGGCACCAATTTCTTTTTAACTGGATATAAATCTGAATGCGAGTCCCCATTTGCAGACCTTACCAAAATTATCTCCTCTTATAACTTGGTTACCACTTCTGAAATTTGAGATTGATTACCAATGGAATCTATCACTCAGGTGGTCTAGACAACCTGTCAGTATGCACTAACCTGGCAATCCTGATCCAACAAAAATGATGTGTGCAAGGAAAGCGGAATCACACAGGAGAGAGAAAAAGTGACACTGGATATGGTCACACTGCGTGTTTACACCGCCAGACTGGATCTACTCAGCAGGATCACTATTATCTGAAGGGAAAACATTGACTATTGCTATGATATCGGTTCTGGAATCTAACGTCGGGTGTTACATATGATATACATGCTGACATTCTTTGTATTTCCAGGTCTCTATGGTGAAATTAAACTTGATTTTCCCTCAGAGCTGAAACACAATTAGAGTTGATATTAAAAAAGCGAATCCCACCATGGGCCATTATACGTTGTTTGATAAAAAATGTCTACTTTTAAGATTATGTGACAACAGTCTGTGGTTCTGTTTATGTTCAACTTAACTCTCTGAAAGTTTAACATGAAGAGCATTCATTAATTTCTTATAATTCCCCTAACAACCAACACTCATATGCTAATCCACAGCAATACATTACTACTGTTTGTGTTGTTATAAGGATATAAAGTCTGCGCTAGATAAAGTAACTAACTCTTGTAGAAATAATGTAAGTGCAATATAGAGTTCATAATCTTGAAGGATGACTTCCTGAGTAACAAACAAGAGCAAGGAAGAGTTAGTAATCCTAATGGATGACTACTCACATAATAGTCAAGAGCACGGTCTATTTCCTTTTATGTAAATGCTTTGCTAGGATAGATCTATGACTCCAGATATGTCTTTAGTCGATTTTCAAGGATAACCAATTCTAAACTTCAGAACAACAGATCTTGGCTTCAGCTACAACGTATCACGATTGCCTATCAAGTATGTTATGGACCATGAGGAACTTATAGCCTGACCATTCAAGATGGCCGCCACCAATTTCAAGTCTCTTGCGAGTCTAGTGGTTCAATGTGACACGTACTCTTTGCATAGTACGTCCATCAAAGAGGCATAGCCTTTTAAGGTGGTACACACACTCTATACACCTTGCCATCCTCTTCTGCTCCTGACAACATGCATGGTCAGGGGGTTTGAAGTTGTGCATCTACACACAAGACAGGAGCACAGAGGTACATTTATCTTGTGCATCCTGACTAGGGTAGAGAAAAATATTGAAAGTGTGGGTAAAGAGGCAGGCAATAGGTACCTCAGAAGATGGGTTGCTAGGAGGGAATGAAAATGATAGGGAGGAACCCAATTGGATAGACAGAATACATCAAATTATAGATGCGTAGTTGTGGATAATATGGAGGGTTTTAATAGGAATTCTTAGTGGTGTTAGATTATAGAGAGCAAAGCTCAAGTTGTTTATGAAGTGACTCAGAGCTCGCAGCTGGAAATCATCCCTTTTATTCCCAGATACAGATCTAAAATGTATGTTATGTAGGCCCCCACCAAATCCTCGTATCCTGCTGTGATCTGCAGCACAGTTCTAGAGCAGTCATAGGAAGTCAACACTTCACCCCGCAACATCAAACCAGTGAAGCAACTTCCATTTTGTTACTGCTGGAAGAAAGAGCAGTAACTGGAACCTAAATTCGGTATCCGCGCATATGTCTTCCAACGAAAGCTGCTCAGTCAGGGATGTGAAGCAGTATACAAAAGCAACTACAATAGTTTGATGCCAAATTTCTGTAAGCTATTTAGAAGAACATGTTGACTTCTTTGAGTATAGACGTGGCATGGGTCCTTTGGTACACTGTCAAACATTGTAGCTGAGTGAGTGCTGTATGCATGGCCTAGTCATGGTGATGCGTGGACTACCTCAAAAGAGCCTAGTCATGCTAGGGGTTGCCAAATCAATGACATTGATTGTGTTTAGAATTCGCGATGGGATGCATTCAATGAACTTCATATGGAACTGATGCAGTCAGGCATAAGGGTTTGGTTCATGACCAGGTGGTCGGGAGACCAGCCATAAACTGAAAAAGGTATAACCACTTAACCTATCAATTTTGAGTTTGCTGAAATATTCTGTTTCTTTCCAATAATGTTATATCATAATTTCTTCAGAAATGATAACCCCAAACAGAGAGATTTAGACTGCACATCCTCAAGACCTCTCATTGGCATCCATTGGCGAAAAATACTTGCTATCCAAGAAAAAGCGCAAACAGCCATATAATGTGGTAAACAAAAAGGTATTTCAGAAGAATTCCAACATTTAATTGTAAATTGTATTTATAGAACGCTTACATAAAGCAGTAGTTGCTACGTAAGCCTCATGTTTCAGTTTTCTTGTGAACAAAATTGTTAGTTCCTTATTTATTGCACATCGTGGGTGTGTGGGGTTGTATCTTTTCTTATTTGGGGCAAGTAATTTGAAGGATAATATCCCTCACTTGCTTCAAGGATGAAACTAGAGAGGGGCGTGGCCAAGCAAGATGGCTGACAGGATGTAGATCCATGTTACTCCCAGCTGGCCTGGCCTACATCCTAAAGAATCTATTGGAACCACTTTGACCCCCAGGGGTCACTCAATTATTGTGGCTCTGTAACGGGGGTGCCCCTTCTGCCGCTATGGGAACCCCCAGGCAGGGCCGGCTTTAGACTGGTGGCGCCTACTGTGACAAAGTTTGTTGGCGCCCCCAATTACCACCTCTGCCACGGATTTCCTCACTACCACCCTTTATCAGTACCCCTCAAGTCTCCATAACCTCTCTCTCGCAGATGCATTTAATTAGTTTTATAGCGCCGCCACCACTCATACCAGTGTAGGGTGTCAAAGCACTTTACATCACACACACTACACAGAGACAATCAATCATAGGGGATGTAAATCAATCAATCAAGGGAATTGTAATCGCACTACTCACCCGTGATGGTCTCAAGGCGCTGGGGGGAGGGAGGGGGTTAAGCAGCTTTGTTCAGTCGAAGAGCCAGGTCTTGAGTGTCTTCCTGAAGATGTTCAGGGAGGGGACACGTCTGATGGCGATTGGGAGTTCGTACCAGGTCTTGGCCGCGGTGTAGGACAAAGCTCTACCCCTGTTCTGGCTCTGCGGATCCCCGGGATTACGGCGAGGTAGGTGGATCGGAGGTTTCGCTTGGGTGCGTGGAAAGAGATTCTCTCGTTGAGGTATTTGGGTTCGGTGTTCTGAAGGTATTTGTAGGCATGGGTGAGTATCTTGAAGGTGATTTTCTTTTCTATGGGGAGCCAGTGGAGGTTTTGCAGGTATTTGGTAATGCGCTTGTGTCGAGGGATGCCGAGGACGAGCCTGGCTCGGGTGTTCTGTATGGTCTAGAGTTTGCGGAGCAGGGACTTGTTGATCCCGGCATAAAGGGCATTTCTGTAGTCAAGTCTGCTTGTTATGAGTGCGTCGGTGATGGTCTTCCTTGATTCGGAGGGGATCCATTTGAAGGTCTTTCGGAGGATGTTGAAACAGCTGGAGGCGACAGCGTTGACCTGTCGGGTCATGGAGAGGGAGGAGTCGAGTACGATGCAGAGGTTATGGGAGTGGTCCGTGGTCAGTGTATAGGAAATGTTACAGAAGACAGAGGATTACAAGGTGTAGGAGTCACATGTCATCCATACTGGTAGGCAGGATAGTTTAAGAGTGCTTGGTCTGGAGAAGCACAAACTAAGAATTTTAAACGTAACACCATGGTTGTGGGTTGATATCCAGAATTGGGGGACCCCCGAGTGAAGGTGGGATGTGGGACACCTTGGTCCATCCACGATGGGCAAAGACATGCAGTCGAGAGCTGAGGTAACCGACACCATCACCCAGTACACTACTCCCTGACAGCCCTCCCAGCGTCTTGTCCAACAGGGTGATGCGGTATCAGCTGCAGCTTCCACGGAGCGTGACTTGGAGCCATCTCGTGCTGATCTTCTATCAGTTTTCCAGGGGTCACATGTCACCCTGGAGCAACAGATAGAGACAGTGTCCATTGATATTAACCTGCTCTGGACAGACCTCTGTAAGGCAGCAGAGAAGGTGACAACTGTGAAGGGGAATATTGAAAGGCTCAGGGGTGAGGAAACAACTTTAAAGTTGCAGATGGCTAGAATGACCACTGTAACCAGGGATCTGGAGGCTAAGTTTGAAGATGTGGAGGGCCACTTCCGCTGCAGTAACATTTGTCTCCTGGGTTGTCCGGAGCAAGTGGAGGGCACCTCGACCAAGGGCTTTCTGGAACAGTGGATGCGACAGAACTTAAGACCACTGGGGCTATCGGACATCTTTGTGATTGGGAGAGTGCATCGTGCTTTAGCGACACACAGCCGACTCCCCCGTGGGCTGTTATTGCAAAAATTCGGAACCGCAGAGACAGTGACTGCATTCTTCCACCAGCTAGAGAGTGCGCCATACTTATGAGAATCATGCTATTGCTTTTTCCCCTGACTATACCAAGAAAGTTCAGGAACAGCAAAAGTCATTCCTCAAAGTGAAGCACAAATTGCGAGCAATGAAGCTTAAGTATATGTTACTCTATCCCTCCAAACTTGAGGAACTTTCTGGTAGGAAGGTGCATATCTTTGAGCACCCGGAGAAAGTCTGGGACTGGTTGGAGATGTGGAAGAAGGTCTCAGTTTGGAGTTTGGAGACTGGTGGCTGCCCTGGGCAGCCTCTGCAGCATGGAGGAATCACTCTGGACAGCGCAGATCTGGAGGTAATGCACTGGAATTGCATAGAGTTACAATACAGGATAATGGAACTATGCTAGTGGCTGAGCCAGGAGCATCACAGCTGCCAGGAATGGGCCAACCTGACCCCCCAAAAACACACTAGTCACTCAAGCTACCTCTGTAGCTTTTGTCCTGGAAACCAATGCTATTGCTGAGTGATGCTGCCATCTGTGGGGTCCTGTTATGTTCCCAAGTGACTCTTAAAATGTATGTGAGGGGGTAAGGAGGATGAGACTTTTATGGATGGAAGCCTCGTCCTGAGTTGGATGGGTTCTTGGTTGGTGGGTTTGCCACTCTCCTCAGAGAGTCTACTTGATGCACCTTAGCTAGCTTGTGTTGGTCTTATAGTTTCTTTTCAAGGCATGAAGTGGTACGTCATATGCTGTGGCTGGTTTGTTTCCCAGCTGTAGTACCAATAATGGCATATAGCTTGGCTGGGCTGGGGTTGCTGTTCCAGTTTGGCAGGTTGGGGGTTCATGTGTTGCCCAGGAACATGTATGGTGGACTTATGTAGGAAAATGGTTGTAATGTGTTTGTCTGAGGGGGATTAGGGAGCTTTGAGGGGATCAGGGATGCTTGACACAGAACATTACTGTCTACACATGGGTAGCAAATTCAAGTTCTTGACCTGAAATGTTCAGGGATTGGGTACGTATATCAAACAGTTTAGGGATTTATTCTTCTTGGAGCGCCATAAAGTGGATATCACATGTCTCCACGAGACGCACCTTAGTGACACAGAGGTCGAAAGAGTCAGAAAGAAATGGAACGGCCAGGTGTACCATGCTTTTTATTCAACCTACGCTAGGGGTGTGATGGTGCAAAGACCCCCTTTGCACTCACATATCTGGAGGCAGACATAGAGGGGCAGTATGTTGTTCTACAGGATCATCTGGATGGGAGGAATAGATCTTTGATCAATTTATATGCCCCCATTGTGGACGATCCCCAGTGTTTCTTCAGGATTCAGGAAAAGCTGGGGTCTGACCTTGACGAGCCTATATTGTGGTTAGGGGATCATAACTGTGTCTTAGACGGTGAGGCGGACCGCTTGCCCAGAAGCTAAATATGAAACCACAGATGACTATGGCCTTGCGGAAGGTGATGGATAACTTAGGACTCTGGGATGCCTAGAGGATTCTCCAGCCATTAGACAGGGTGTTCACTTGTCATTCATCCACGCATAACACCTACAGTGGACTGGATAGGATACTGCTGGTGGGTGTTCCGCCCGGGGGTATGTTGCAGGTGACACACTTAGCTCGTTTCCAATCAGATCACTCCCCAGTATTGTGTGAAGTGGCTTTAAGGGGGAGGGGGGCGCAACTGGCATTTCCAAGGCAAACGTGATGAAGGGTGTTGTTGGTAGGGATAAATCGGGTAGGCTTTTGGCCTCGTTGTTGCAACAGGAATCTTGTTCAATGCAATGCTTTACCTGATTGATGAGACTGGGACTGTGGCCGCGACATGGGAGGCGGTGGTTGCAACCTTTCAGCACCAACTGGAGGGAATGTATTGCGTAGGTAGCCGTAGTACATCAGACTCTGTTAATGCTTATCTGGCAACCTTACATCTACCCAGGGTGAGGGTGGCAATGTTGGAAGACCTTGAGGCGGACATCACACTGGAGGAATTAAGGGCCACGTTGTGAATGTTATTAATAAATAAAGAACCAGTGGGGAGGGGTTCCCCGCCGAATTTTATCAAAGTTTTTCAGTGGATTTGATAGAGAAACTGCTTATGGTTTTTCTGGAGGCCGGTGAGACGGTGTCCTTCCTCCAAGTATGAGAGAGGATTTTATCTTTAGGATGCAAAAACAGCAAAGGGAGGGGTCAGATCTGGCATCGTGCCGCCCACTTACGATTATCAACTCCGATGGGAGGGTCCTATGTAAGTTGTTGGCCAATCGGATGGGTCTGGTCATGACTGGTCTTGCGCATGCCGATCATTGTTGTTTGGTCCACTGGCATAGTACGACCATGAACTTGCGGAGCCTGACGCATGAGGTGGAGGATGGCAGAGAGGAAATGGCATTGGTCTCTACGGACATCGATAAGTCCTTTGATACGGTGAACTGGGGTTATCTTTTGGACATGATGCAGGCTATGGGGTTTGGTCTTCGGTTTCGGGCCTGTATACCGGTCCATGCGCACAGTCTACCAGGAGCAGTATTGTTCTACATGATGGGTGATCAAGCGACGTACCAGGCAGGGCTGTCCACTGTCACCCCTTTAGTCTGCTTTGGCAATGAAGCCACAGGCTATCCAGGTGCTGCAGGTTATGTATGACTGGGGAATAGAACTTGGGCAGCAAAGACACATTGTCTCGCCTTTATGCTAAGGACACCTTTTTTTATCTACGAGCCCTGAGAGAATCCATAGCTGTATTATCATGGTTATTGGAGGTCTTTGGGCGGCTTCCAGGTTCAGAGTCAATAGGAAAAAGTCACTGCTATTCCCTTTCACGGCGCTGGTGGGGGTTTCTCCGGAGCATTCTCCCAGAGTTGGGCTTGGGATGGGAAATTGATTGTTTCTGAGACCTGGGGTTGATGGCGACCGACACTGGGGAAAAGCAATTGCGATACAATGTGGTGAGGGTTCTTGATTACTTCCAAGCTTCTGTATGGTTCTGGAATAATTTGCTGCTATCTCTCATGGGCAGAATAGCGATGTCCAAGATGGTGCTGCTACCCCGTTGTCTGTACTCTATTCAGAACCTGCTGTGCCCCTTATCAGTGGGAGTTTTCGACTGTATAAGTGTGCTTCTCACCTCGCTCTTTTGGGCTGATAGATGGAGTAGAGTGACTCAAATGACATTGATGTGGGAGTACGAGGATGTTGGGTTTGCGGTGCCCTTTCTTGAGTCTTATCACTATAAGTTTTGCCTACAGCAGTGCAATGGATGGCAGAAAGGGATAACTGGGAGAAGGCCTTGGTGGCAGGTATGGTGCAGGATGGTAAGCTCCTGGAGTTGTTGATGGCAGGTTCCGGGGTGCGGGAAGGGGCCCTTTCATTGTTTGTCAGACTGCTGCTGTGTGGCAGAGTCAAGGTGGTGATCAAATTGGCTCCCTTTCACAGGGAATTGTCACTTAGGGTGTTGGTCCTTTCCAGTCAATTGGAGAAACCCATCTGGTTTGAGGCTTGGCATGAGGAGGGCTGCCAACAGGGTGGGGATTCGTATCCTAATAATATGTTAATCTCCTTTAAGGATGCGCATCTGCAGTGCTGTTTGGACTCTGGACATTTTCTGCAATATTCAGGTCTGACGAAGGTGGCCTAGGCGATTTGGGTGTTCTTTCCTTAAGCATCGCCGGACTAGGCAGCAGTAGGGGCACTGTTGATCTTGGGTTCTGGGTGTCACCTCATCTCCCTGATGTATCAGGCACTGCAGACTGAGGTGGTACACCGGCAGTTACAGATTCGTTACACTGGGTGGCAGAAGTGGGAGCCCCATTGCTAGATGAGGACGGGGCTAGGATCTTCGGGCAATTGTGGTCTGTGTCTGGAAATGTAGGCTTTAAGTTGATCCACTTCAATTTTGTGCACCGTACCAACATGACTGCGGTGAAAATGCATAGATTTAGCTTGGAATGGTCGCCTGCTTGTCCGTGGTGTGGTTTCGTGAACGCAGACTTCATGCATCTGGTGTGGGTCTGTCCACGAGTGGGGGCCTTCTGGTCGGATGTGGTGGTCAGCTGCAGCGTGCTGCTGCCCTGGAGTGTGAATTAGTCCCTCAGCATTGCTTGTTGGGAAATTTAACTTGGCCCAAGAAGCACAAGATGCCATACTGCTTCTTACAACTGGCCCTGGTGCTGGTTAGGAGGAGGGTTGCCATAACCTTGGATGCGTGAGAGGCCCCCCATGGTGGACCAGTGGGTCCGGGATGTTTTGGAGTGTTTGATGGCTGAGGAACTGCAGCACCGTCATGCACAAACAGATGCAAAATTGCAAGCCGACCTGGAGGTTTGGGGTATCTTTGCCACAGATTTCTAGGTGACGGGAGGGGGTGCTTCAGAAGATATTGCTGCTGACAGTGAATTGTCTATCTGTTGGAGATGACTGGGAGCATACTGGGTAGACCATGTTGGTTGGGTGTTGTACCCTGTTCGATGTCCACATTGATGCTACTGTACTATCTTTGTGTTCATGTATCCGGAGTGTAAGACTGTACTGCCATAGCTGTCTCAGTGAGACTCGTTTACAATCCTAATTTGTTGTCTGTAAAATGATAAATAAAGTATTTTTAAAAATTAACTAGACACCTTCTGAAGCACCGAACCCCATAGTCTTGTTTTATAAGTAGAAGCGGCATTATCTTGTTGGCCCCAGTTATTTAACCCCATAAAACTTTGGTAGTCGTGCGCTTTTTAAATTACTTCTAGCATAAAATAACAATGACCAATCACTAAATTACACCCAGGCTACTTTACGGGAAGGGTGAAAGAAGGAAGCTGTGTCAAAGAATCCTAACCCTCACAGATGCAAAAACAATTTGCTGGCTTTCTCTGTACAGTTTAATATTTTAAAATGTTTTTTTTTTTAATTGGGCATTTGCATCTTCGTGCTGGCAGGCTGTGAGAACAGGGTCCAAAAACAATCTAAGACACAATAAATATAGTTTGTTTGATGCAGAAAAGGCTAAATGTGCGGTGAATTGTTGTTTAGTGTCTTTTGGGTCGAAATTGGCAATTTAAGACCAACAAATTAGTTTAATTTGTGGATTCAAAATAATTAAAATGTTTGGATCTTGAAATTTTCGCATTCTTTTAATTGTATATTTATTTTATGTTTATTTGTAGCTACATGGTGTTGTGTGACGCTAGCTCTAAGGAGCAGCAGAGTGGTATACATAGAACAGTTTTGTTGAAGGCGAAGCATCTCGAACCGATGCCGTGCAGTGTGTGATCGCGGTGGTTCTGTGTGGTGTCCGAAACCACATTACAGAAACCCGAAGGTGATGGGCAGATGACATGCATTTGCGACAAGACTGCACAGCACAGTTACTTTTGCTTCATATATGTTAAAACATATTTGTTTTATATTGCTCTTTATGGAGTTATAGCGTTGTTGTATAACATTCTTATATCCCGGCCCATGTGCGGATACATTCCAGCAGCATCCGAATACAACAGAGCATTTTTCTTTTGGACTGATAACTCTTAAGAAGTCACTGGAAGCACAAGGTAGGTAAGGAAGACTTTGCCTCAGTCTCTACTCGCCGTCTCACGAACGCCATCACGACAAACCTCACAGGTTGGATTCACCTGTCAACATTCTAAAGCCAGCTTCAACCAAACAGCTGGACTGCACCATAATTACTGAAGGTGAGGAAAAGAGAGATACCATTACCCATACTGAACTAGAAACATTAACCATACCCCAGTCGGCCGGCTTGTGCACTGGCAATCAATCAATCAATCAATTGGGGGTTTATAAAGCGAGCTACTCACCCATACGGGTCTCAAGGCGCTGGAGGGGGGCGGGGGGAGCACACAACCACAGAATTCTTGTTTCCCTTCGAACAGTAGGAGCCTGGAGAAAACACAGCATCAGTCCCTCGTATTCTCTCGTTCGCATTACACATTCACATTACACATTCTCATTGCATATCTGTCTTGCCGCCAGGGCTTGTCTAGCAGCATTATCAGGTCTGTGAGGGCTCCTACGGGCCAGACCTCGCTACATGGACTGTCTACAATTGTTCATATTGGGGGGTGGATAAGCTTATGGTGATTATTCAAAGTTTTAGCTGTATTAACCATCCAAGCAGCGTGCCAATCTTTGGTAGCCAACTCCTCAACTTGTTGCTTTTGCTGTGTTGCGATGGCCGCTATTTCCTCTGTAGTCCATTTCTTACCCTCGTGTAAGCACAGTTAAACATTTGGGGCTCTATTAGCCTCCCAGTTCAAGCTTATGTTCCTTTCGCATAGTAATAATTCATACAAGAATGTCTTGTGACCTTCGATCTGCGCAGAAGGCCCAGCAGGCATACTGCATGGGTGGCTTCCAGTTTATCCCTGTCCTTTCAGATATGAGACAACATTTTCACCCATATTTGCTTGATCAGAGCACATTCCTACACCATATGGAAAGACCTGCTTTTGTACTGTCACATTGGGGACATATTTCGGACTCTCCAGGGTGCCTTTTGGTACTTTCAGTGGTGGTATGTAAGGATGATGTAGATCTTAAACTGGGTAAATTTGAAAAGCTCTCTGAGTGTATTTAAGGCTATTGGACTATTCATCAGTTAGTTCCATGCACACTTTGTCTTTCCAACTCTGATTCAACACTACAGTATACGTGTGAAAAGCAGATGCCAGCACCTTATATAACAGGCAAGTTGTATCTATGTACTCCATATGTATTATGGCTAGCAAATCGGCTTTAGCCGGCTCATTTTCTTCTTCCTCCAGATCAATCTAGCAGCGCTCGACAACAGCATTGTATGTCATGAATTAGCCCATTCCTAGCAAATAAACAGCTCTGATAGACTCAAAAGTGTGCATCTTCTCATTTGTGCTTGCGCCCCCCACTGTGTTGATCCCCACCTCCAGCCATGGTTGCTTGTCATTGTCATTAGCTGCGTCTTGCAATTACAGTGGACACGAGAGCAGGATCTCTGATGTGTATAGCATGGTTGTGTTCTTCCTCTTCTGGTATCTTGCTAGCAATACCTGGCTGTACGTAGTACTCTGGGTTGCGTTTGGGTCAGTTTTGCATCCCCCCCCTCATAATCACTTCCTGTATAATATCTCTGCAGAGAACTCCATTTATCTCCATACCTTCCGGGTTTATATCACTATCTATCCATCCCATTAGACATTGTAGTTGGGCTGAGAGATAATTTCAAATGTATGGGACCCAGAGCTCCCCCATCTGACAGTCGCATGGCTTTCCCTTTAGCAATTCTCCTCCTGGCATTTCCCAATATCTGCTAGCAATGTGTTGAATTCCTTTAAAAATGACTACTTTTTATGATGGGTAATGCCATGAAGTGATACCGTAATCTAGGGAGTATCATTTAGTTATAGCAATCCTTCCACACAGTGAGAGGGTCAGTCTACACCAGAATGGAATCAGCTGCTTCATCACTGTGGCAGCTTTCCCAACATTTCCGTCCATCAGCCTATCTCCCTTGTGGTAAATCTGGAAACTTGAGAAGCAAAACGTGTTCAGTTCCCACTTGAGTGCAACTACCATTTTTTCAAACCCAGGAGTCCCCAGCCTTTTCTGTAACAAGAGCTACTTATGTTTAGTGAAAATCATGCTATGCTGCTAATATTATTACTGTTGTATAGTGACCACATAAGAGAAGATTGCATTAGTGGCCACCCAATGCAAGACTGCCAGCAGTGATCACCTCAGTGCCTATGTCTCTACCTGGGTAATTATTAACAGCCAAAGTTGCAATGCCACTGGCACCACGTAATAGGTCTCCGGAACACTGTATGATGTATTACTTAAATATCAGATTTAAATAGATTATGGAAATTGGACCATTTTTCTCCAAATGTGAGCCTATGAGTTCTGAAAATACTCAGATGTTCGTCTTGAATACAAACCTTTCACTTTTGATATACATCCATTAATTCACCAAGCAAAAGCCTCTAATGTATTGGGCTGCGCTGCACACAGGTGAGCTACTTGCAAGGTGCTTGAGAGCTAGCAGTAGCTCACAAGCTACTTATCAGAGAAGTCTGGACTCGTACACACCAAGTCAACCAATAAGTGGTAGCTGTCTATTAGCTATCAGTTTCCCCAACATTTTAAACTTTGTATTCAGCAAAGCCCTATACAACTTCACATCCATGGGGTCTCTTCCTTATTTAGGAACACCACTATTGTGGACTCCTTTGTTGTTAAAGGTGAAATCCTATTTTCGAATGCCTATGTGTACATTGTTAGTAATCTAGGAGCCAAATACACTTTATACATGACAAAAAATTCCAAAAGTAGCCCTTCGAGACTCAGTGTATTCCCCCAGCCAGTTTGTAAATTGTCTTACTTATTTCACATAGAGCGAGGGGTTCTTCCTGATACGTTTTACAGATCCTCTAGAAAACGGCGTGGAAAATAGAACTTTCATGGCCACCTGGCATTAAGGACTTTGTCAATGTGCCAACCTGAGGCAGAAATGCAGTTGGCATGCAAACACCCCACCACCCACTCAGCAGTAGTTGAGTAAGATGCATTTGATGTAACGATCAATCTAGTGAAATATCACAGGGATTATTAGTAGAGCCTAAGCCCTTGTTCATGATGGAAAGGTACACTCAAGAAAACCCGGAAACAATGGAAATATATATATATATATTTTTAAATTAAAATCCTATCATTGTGCACACAATATGAACAGTAACTATTAAACCCAAACAGTTTAGTAACAGCAACGTTTACGAATAATGAGAACAGCAGAAAATATTACAACATATTGGCGGTTTAACTTAAGATCAATCCCACCCTCATAGCTTTGGCTCACTGAGTTAAAGTCTGAACCAAAAGAAAAGTTTAAATAGAGTTTCTAAGATGGTTCACACTCTCATACTTGCTTTGAACAATGAAGTTATTGTTCCACATATTAGCTCAGTCTGCTATTTTGGTCTCTGCATGAAGGAAGACTTGATATGCCCTCCAGCCACCAGCAAGTAAAGCGTGAATGCACCTCTATTAGTCTTCTGCAAAAGTCGGTGAAGTGATTCTGTATAGTCTGTCTCAGTCTCCTGGCACAAAGTTCCTCTCTAGCCCTTCACACTCTGTTCCTGAGTTAATCTCTTTGCACCAAACAGTTCAATTTATGCCTAAACTCGCCCGTGCTTGCGTTCCATCCAGAGAATTACCTCCAAACTTAGACCGATATAAGGGGGCAGTTTGGAGGTAGCTTTATTGTATGGGGCTATAGGAATAACTATCATGGTGGAATGAAGCAGGGGGAAGTTTTGAGATAGGATTAATTATCTGGGTTGGCTGGAAGCAGCAGGAATAGGTTTATTATTGTATCTTGTTGTGGGGATGAACTTCATTGGTGGGCTGGAAGCAGTGGGCAGTTTAGAAGTAGGTTAATTATTGTATTTTCTTGTGAGGATGAACTGTCTGGGTGGACTCAAAGCAGCAGGAGGGGTGGCTTAATTTTATTATTGTATCATGTGGGAAAAAACTTCCTGGGTGGACTCGAAGCAGCTGCCAGTTTGGAAGTAGGTTTATTTACTCTATCATGTTGTGGCAAATTATTATTGCATCTTGTGGGAATGAACTTCCTTGGTGGACTGGAAGCAGGAGGCAGTTTAGAAGTAGGTTAATTATTGTATTTTCTTGTGGGGATGAACTGTCTGGGTGGACTGAAAGAAGCAGGCGGGTGGATTAGTTTTATTATTGGATCTTGTGGGAATTAACTTCCTGGGTGAACTGGAAGCAGATGCCGGTTTGGAAGTAGGTTTATTTACTGTATCATGTTGTGACAAATTATTATTGTATCTTGTTGCAGGAATTAACTTCTTGGGTACACTGGAAATAGTGGGGTGGTGGAGGAAGGTTTAATATTGTATTTTGTTGTGGAAATTATAACTGTACTTATATAGTGCTTACTGCCCCGGACGAGGCCGCTACTCCGAAACCCAAAAAGGATTAGTGGGTGATTTGTATTGGGAAATATGAGTTAATATGAGGGGGGAACATTGCTATGTGAATTGGCAATGTTCCAATTTCTGCTCCGAAGTCAAACTCAGCAAATTCCGAGTCCTTCGGCCCCCTGCAATCCTCGGGGTGGTGCGTTATTTTACCTACTGGCGGTCGCCAGTAGGTAGTTATAGTTAGGACCTATTTTCCATAGGAAATCCGCAACATTCTATTCCCAATAAGTCTGGCGCCGGTTGACGAATCTCCGTGAAATTTTCCAAACTTTGGCCATCTCCGGTCCGCTCCTATCCTGACAGTTTCGTGGTGATTCGTCAAGTGGGAGGCGAGAAAAAAGAGGGGTCCCAAAACGCATTTTCCCCAAGCAATTTCCCATAGGACCTGTTGACGCAGCTACAGCCCGAACTGCTGAAAGGAATTACACCAAATTTGGCAAAGAGGTAGTCCTCAGTTCAGACTCGTGCCTTTTGCATAAATGGTGTAAATCCGTTCAGTAGTTCCTGAGAAAATTAGAGTAAAAAAGATAGATATATCTATGGCCTCGGAGGATCCGCGCACCCTAAGCGCACCCTCCCCGAACCGAGCGCGCACCCTCCCGATCACGCTCTGAATGCTAATTGGCTGTCAAGTGTCTGTCTACATTCGAAACAAGGAACTGTTGGCAGCTATTTTGTGCCTCGGTGGAAGCGAGGCTGATTAAGTAAGGTAAATAAGTGTGTGAAAGATGTAAAGGGGGCAGGGTAGAAATACTCTGACCTTCTAGTGTTGCTTAGGGGTCCTAGAAGGACCCCCTGGGACCCCCCCTTTTTTTTTTTTTTAAACGGCAAAATGCACGCAGGGTGCGCGGTTCCTAACGCGTTGGGTGTACGGATCCCAAAAAAAATGGGGAAAAAATTACAAAATAAAGTTTTGAAAATATAGTTTACAAAATATTTACAAAAATATAAAAACTATATTTTAAAACATTAAAAAAAAATTTTTAAACCCAATAAAACAAATAATATTTTTTGATTTTCAAAAGAATTGAATAAACATCATAGCTTTAGAGATACATTATAGATAGGAATTAGCATTTAAAAAACCTTTGAAATTCACAGAAATTTTCAGGGGTGTTATAGTTAGCTGGACATTTTCCTCGTACAAAACCCTAGAAATTCCCCCGTTATAGTTAGTTCAGCTAACTATAACTCGCGCGCCCCCGCAATGCACTGCTGATGACGTCACATATTACATCACTCATGACATGGTCAGTGACATCACTGATGGCATCTCAAATTACATCACTGATGACATCACTGATGACATCATCCATGTAATAAATTAGTGCATCTTCTCACACCCTAATATAACCTTTGATACACCGACTCAAAATTTCAGACGGCCATTCTCAAAACCATAGATACTCCAATACCAATAACTACATACCCACTCATTGACTCTTAGGTCTACACACACCTCCACTCACTCACCTCTAGAGTCACTCATACTTACAGTCACTCAGTACAGGACTATCATATGCATTTATACACCTATATAGACACTCAGACACCGCCAATCATCCATTGACATATTCACACACCTAGTCAATCATGCAAATAATTAATCACACTCCAATTTACTCACCTATACAGTTACACACACAGAAGTTCACATACTCATAAAAATACTACCACATTCTTACGCTCTTATACAATTACTGATACAAGCACACACTCATTCATACAGCCACTCTCACAATCACACACTCTCACATATACCCAGTTATATACTCTTACACACATATACCCTGCCTTTCACATATGTAGTTACTCACACATGTACCACTGAGATATACATTCAATCACTAACACACCCATACATACACTCACCCAACCATACAGTCCATCACAGATGCACTCTTAAAACCATGCACCCATAGAATCACCCACTCACACATCTATGCACAGAGTCACACACACCCTACCCACACAAACACTCAGGCACCCATACAGATACTCAGACAACCAATCAATAACCCATATAGACACTCATATAGCTATTCACAAAACCATGCAGCCACTTATACACCAACAGACAGACAGATACAGACATTCACAGTTTAGTCACTAGTCTGCAGTAAGACACATTTAATGACTCACTTTTAGAGTCAGGCACACACCTAGAAAATCATCCATTCACACACTTATACACCCACTCATTCTTCCATAGGTCTTTCCCTATATATATTAAACATATTAAAACTCTACAGAAACACAGACTCACTGGATGACGTCATCAGTGATGTCATTTGAGATGTCATCAGTGATGTCACTGACCATGTCATGAGTGATGTAATATGCGACGTCATCAGCAGTGCATTGCGGGGGCGCGCGAGTTTTAGTTAGCTGAACTAACTATAACGGGGGAATTTCTAGGGTTTTGTACGAGGGAAATGTCCAGCTAACTATAACACCCCAGAAACCTATGGTTTTTTCAGTGAATATATATATATATATATATATATATATATATATATATATATATATATATATCCACGAACGCGATTCCTTCCAAATGCCAAAAACGAGAGCACACACGGAAATTCTCGTCAAAGTGCTTTCAATGTGCAGGCCTCCTGCACTGACAGACGCGTTTCAGCTTTACGCCTTCTTCTATGTCAGTTTCTATTTTTCCACTGAGCCGTTTTAATCAAACACTGTATCACGTGTTGATCGTAAAAAGAGAAGATAGTCTATTGATCACAGTAGATTACCAAATTTCCAGCTCCACGACCCACTCCTTCGTGGTGGTGCACTCTCCGCGGCAGAGCCTGCCGCGTATAAATGAAAGCTCTAAGGTCGCCCCAGTTGGCGAGAATGCACTCCAGTCGCAGCTAATCCCCCACAGGCTCTGCTGCTAACAAGTGTAGTCTGACGTGGTTCGGAACAACTTCCTTATTCATAGGCTAGGTAACAAATGACTCACTGCTTACGCGCCACACCTTTATTTGGAATCTGCTGCCTCACGATCGGCTACAGGCCTAATGAGCAAAGTGAAGCAGTCCCCCACAGCATTTCTGAGAAACACTAAGGAGAAATCTGAATATTAAGATCAAATAATAAATATAAAACACAAAAAAAGAGAAATACAACTAAACATAAAAAGGATAATTCGGAGATTGGAAAAAAAAGAAAGAAAAGGAATAAAAAGAAAAACAAATAAAGCTGAAAAAGTCAAAGAAAAAGCTAATTGAAATAGCCAATAAATGCGAAGATATATTCATCTTATCCTATAGAGAAATTATCCACCAGTGGAACTTTTAATGAATTCAGAGATGAAATAACTCCACTAGTGGAACTTTCAATGAATTCTGAGATGAAATAACTCACAGGAGAGAACAACAATAGGATTAAATAGCTTTACACAAAAAAGTGTTGGCTATGCATCCAATATATTGGCCTCACAAAATATTGGTTTTTACAATGTTTAAAACACTGTTTTTTATCATAATACACAGGGCTCGCCCATTGCACATAATTATAAGCACTGACACTTTATTAATCACTAAAAACTACATTCACTACAATGCATTGCAAAACATAACAGGAAGTAACTGTTAGTTATGGAAATAAATGATGCCCTAAAACAATTGTATCTTCATCCCGTGAACAAGGTCCGAGCAGCAAGACCGAAACGCATTGGGTATGGCAGAATTCTCTTTGCAATAAATTGCCACTGAATCTGAAACCGGAGTGTGTGCGACCCTTACTTAGCTTTTGCAAAACTGGATACATAGATACATACATCTCCAAAGTGTACCCACACACGAGAACGCACTCAAGCAGAAATTACTCCCAAGAGTTTTTTTACAAGACACATGGCATTTGCAATTAAAGCCACGTTCCAATGTCTTTTATCGCCGACTTGTTTTGGGCATACCGCTCTTCTTCTTAGGCTCTCATTGAAACCATGCAGACTGTGAGCGCATTATTTCATCATCCGCCCTCTGATAGGCCACCCAGGTGAGTGAGTCCCTTGGAATCCTGGGACTTATAGTGCGCTACACATTCCCAACTCTCTGCTGGTAACTGCTTCCATTCCGGCCCAAAGTCAATTTCTGCTCCTCAGTCAAACTCGGCAAATTCCAAGTCTGTCGGCCCCCTGCAATCCTCGGGGTAGTGCGTTTTATATTAATATATATATATATATATATATATATATATATATATACACACACACACGAAAGCAATTCCTTCCAAACGTCAAAAACAAGAGCACACACGGAAATTCTCATCAAAGTGCTTTTAATGTGCAGGCCTCCTGCACTGACAGACGCGTTTCATGTTTATGCCTTCTTCTATGTTAGTTTCTGTTTTTCCACTGAGCCGTTTTAATCAAACAGTGAATCACATGTTGATCATAAAAAGAGAAGATGGTCTATTGATCACAGTAGATTACCAAATTCAAGTCTGTTAGACTTGAATAGGATAATGGAGGGGTAGAAGAGGGAAGAGCCTAGAAAGTATTATTTTGGAGATCATAGTAGTAAGATGAGGTTTGGGATGAGCGAAAGGAGAGATGGAGAAGGGAAGAGTATTTGGGATGAGTCAAAGGAGGGATACATGAGGGCAGAATTTAGAGAAGAGAAGATGGTCTATTGATCACAGTAGATTACCAAATTCAATGGCGACCATCTTATAACGTGGTTCTCAACATAAACATGTGCAAACAATATAAACCAAAACTATAAGTGAATCAAATAAAAATGTATTGGACTGAGTCGGATAATATGGGAGACTATTAATAGACGTTAATGAGGCACAGGGAATAAAAATAATAGTAATCGATTCAGAAAATTCATAATTATTTATAATGATATTCCCTATTGAAAATGCTTGCCTATTGAAAAATGTATTTAGGAAAAAGTCTCCCATGTCCGTTCATAATTGTGTCCTGAATGGGCAATCATGTCACGGAGTGTGGGTGCAAATCTCAGAAAAAGAGGGGGGTAATTCATTTGGTTAAACCCCAAGGTCAGGGGACCTACTTAAAACAGTTCTTAGCCCATGGTGGTTTCTAAAGCCAAAGGCTGGATTGTTGTGGCCAGTCCCATCCCTATGTTAGGTTTTGCCCATAATGAGAGGAATGTGATATGGTCCAGAGCACATAATTGTCCCCTGTGATTCGAGGTGTACCCACATTTCTTCATCATTGTTAAGACCCAGTGTGTCCTTTGTTTGGAGATGTATTGTGTACCTCGATTGTAGTATACACAGTTTTTTGATTCTGTCACCCCCTCTTTCATTCTTTTTAACTTGATCTATACAAAAGAATTTGAGGAGGTCTCGATTACTTTGGTGGAACATTTCAAAATGGCGAGCCACCGGATAAGCTACATCCTTCTTGGTGATCGAGAATGCGTTTTTTTGTAGGGTGTATGGTGCTTCCTATGTAGCGTTTAGGGCAGGGACATTCTAGGCAGTACACTGTGTGCTCTGAGTTACAGTTCATAAGTTGTTTAATGCTTTTAGTTGGTCTAGAGTCCAGTTGTCTACCTTTGCAATTGACCACTTTATGACTGTATTTGCACGCCTTGCAACTCATGCAAGGATAGAAGCCTGTAACTTTGTCTGTTTTAGGAGGGGTGGCATCATATCGACTGTGTACCTAATAGTCACTCAGTGATTGGCATTATCTGTAAGTTTTCTGGGGTCATGTGGGAATACGATTCTTTAGTACATTATCAGTTTAGAGGATATGCCAATTCTTTTTGAAGATCTGGACCATATCCCCTGACCTTACTGGTCCTCCCTGTGTTGACCTTTTGGGAGTGGCTGTGGGTTTCGTTGTCAGGAGTTCAGACCTGCTTACTTTGTCTGCCTTTTCCTCAGCCTGATTCTCCTACACGATTAGGTTCTGCCTAGAAAACAACATCTTTACATTCTCAGGGCAACTGTACAGGCAGCAACGGGGAACCGCGATGGGCACATGCCCCCAGCTACACAAATCTCTTCGAGGGCTGGTGGGAGAAGCATGTGGCCTGGGGTGAAAAACTACAAGAACTGGATTGCCAAAGTGGCATTGTGGGCTAGGTACATAGATGACCTTTTTATTGTGTGGCGGGATAGGGAACCTTTAGCCGCAGCTACAGCCCGAACTGCTGAACGGAATTACACCAAATTTGGCAGAAAGGTAGACCTTGGTTCAGAGTCATGCCTTTTGCTTAAATGGTGTAAATCCGTTCAGTAGTTCCTGAGAAAATAAAAATCAAAATCACATATATATCTGGGCGGAGTCTAACCACACATCTCATTGTGAGATCTGATTGGCTGTCAGTACTTCATCCAAGAAGTGTTGGCAGCCATATTGGGACCAATATACAGGATAGCACCTCATTAAAAAGCATTGCAGTTAATAGAAGGTTTTAAGACGTTAGTTACATTATTAATCATTTATTGCTGGTACCATACTCATTTTAGGAATTGTGGTGTGTTCTAAGGTGATTTTACCATGTGAAAAAGCCTTCTGCTTTGATAACATGAATCATGTTTGAGAGAAAACTATTTTCTCATGCTTTTCCTACAGAGGTTTGGAAGGTGATCTATAAGCTACTGAGAGCATATTTTCTGTAAATTCACATTATCTTTCTCAGTCATGTGAGAATGAAGTCTGACATTCTCTGTAAAACATGTACATCCAACAAGTGCAGAGACTGTCAGTTGATTCCTTTGTGTTCTACTGCAGCTTCCCAGAGTGTTCTAAAGAACAACTAGAGCGCTAACAGTCCTACTTATGACAAACGTATTGCACACCTGAAGCCATCTTGATTGGAATAAAGTGGTAACTCTTAAAACATTTAATTTATAAAGGAACAACATGAGGGGGTTCATTGTGCCATAGAAAGTAGGATTAGTGCTGCAGAAAGAAGAATTAGGGCACATTTTGAGTGACTTCTCAAATCCTCTTCTATTTCATTAACAAATTCTGACATGCAGACTGAAACATGAACTTTCAATACCAGCAGCAGACTTCCCTGGTGAGCAGTAGCTTTACTACAGTGGTCTAATGAGCAACTAGAGTGATAACATTCTGAATGTATGGCAAATGTGTCACACATCTGAATGCCTTCTTGATAGAATCAAAGTAAAAAACTGAAAGTATTTCCTACTGAGGAGACTGTAGTAAATGAGGAAATTAGGAAACTTTATAACAAATAAGTCTCCCAAAATAGCCACCAGAGACAAAAGAACCCAAATGTAGCACAAATATCACCCAGATGTAGCCCAAGTATAGCCCTATGACAGAATGTCCCAGAGAGTTCTTAAGAATAACTAGAGTGCTTACTGTCTTACTTATGACAAAAGTATGGCACACCTGAAGCCATCTTGATTGGAATAAACTGGTAACACTTAAAACATTTAATTTAGAAAGGAACACAATGAGTGGGTTCATTTTGCCATAGAAATCATGATTAGTGCTGAAGAAAGAAAAATTAGGGCACATTTTGAGTGACTTCTAAAATCCTCTTCTATTTCATTAAAAAATTCTGACATGCAGACTGGAACATGCACTTTTAATACCAGCAGCAGACTTCCGTGGTGAGCAATAGCTTTACTACAGTGATCTAATGAGCAACTAGAGTGCTAACATTCAGAATTTATGGCAAATGTGTGACATATCTGAATACCTTCTTGATGGAATCAAAGTAAAAAACTGAAAGCATTTCCTACTGAGGAGACTGCAGTAAATGAGGAACTTAGGAAACTCTATAACAAATAAATCTCCCCAGATGGCCACCAGAGACAAAAGAGCCCAAATGCAGCACAGATATCACCCAGATGTAGCCCAATGACAGAAGTGTGCAAAACACTTATTTTTTGTGTTATTGCAGTTTTATATAGTGCAGACTTGTCAGGTATTGGAGTGCTTTACATGTGCATTGGTTACATCACACAAGATCAAATTCATTTTGGTTGTAGACATGGGGAGATTAAGTGATTTGACCAGAATCCCAGAATGTTAAGCTGAAGCAGAAACTCCAACATGGTTCCCCAGTTGCAAAGTCTACAGCTCTGGAAGTAACACCACATCCTCTCCCCTAAGTGCAACATTTAATCAAGTGGTCAACTGGATAAAAAAAACATAAAGATAACAAATAATTTAACCCCTTCGCTGCGGCGGGAATTCCGCCGCAGCGCTGGGGGGTGCGGGGGGCAGTGCGGTGGCGCTGTGCTCATGACGGAGCCACTCCGTCATCAGCCACGGTTGAGCTGTGCTCAAGACGGAGCGGTTCCGTCATGACTCCGCCCAGTTGCGTTGTCCCCCCGCACAGGCGGGGAAACAGCGCCGCGTAGGCGGAGCGGCCGCCAACGGTCGTGACATGACGGAACCGCTCCGTCATGAGCACACGGCAACCGTGGCTCATGACGGAGCGGTTCCGTCATGAGCGGGGAAGGGGTTAAAAGTGCTTTGTCGCTATTTGAAAACTCAGAAAACATGTCCTCATTTTAGTTTTTTAGAGCACTAACCATAATTTTGATGCAAATAAGACCCTCTCATATATGTAATTTCTAAAGGAAATGATCTAGGTATTACAGTTTTGATTACATCAAGATGACGTCAGGCGTCCAACACTTCTGTAATAGATATAGAATGTTAGCAATCTAGTTGTTCATTAGGATACTTTTGAGAGGCAGAGGCCAGGGGCACGGACTCTGAAATTTGAAGGCAGGTAGGAGGGTGCAGAGGCATCAATTTGACCACACTGGGCAGGCAGGAAGGGCAGTGGCAGCACAACAGACTATGGAGGGCAGTGGAAAGGGGGGCAGGGGCAACAAACCAACAATACAGGACTGGCAAGAGAGGCTGTGGCAATATAATAGACCATTGTGGGCAGAAGGAAGAGGCAGTGGTAGTACAACCATACATGCCAACAGACCCGATTCAGCCAGGAAACGTCCAATGTTTTTAAGCTCAAATGGGCTTTATTTGATCTGTCTCCTGTCTACAATCTCCTCTTTTTCAATGCAACTCAAAGGGGAAAATCAATACCCCAGTTCTGTATTCAAAATCTCCCTCTTACCAAGTTCAAAATGTTCGCAAGTATAGTACATTGGATCATGGAAGGCAGGAGGAATTGGGGTAGGGACATAGACTAGGATAACAGAGGACATGGAGAGGTGCACCAAACTGCCCCTACAGGGCAGACATCAGGGTTTGCAGCAGCACAATACACCACACAGGGCATGCGGGACGGGAGTGCAGCACAACAATCCATAGAAAGCAATAGGGAGGGGACAGGACCATGCACATGGACAACAGAGAACAGAGGGGGAAGAGGCAATGGTAGCTAGCTGACCATAATGGACAGACAGGAGAGAAAGCTGCAGCATAACAGACCATAAAGGGCAGGAGGGACGGATCAGGGGCATTACAATGGAACAGACAAGCCAGGAGGGAGGAAATAGGGGTCTGCACATGGAAACAGAGGGCTGGGGGCAAGGGGGCAGGGCAGGAGCAGCAAGATGACCATGGAGGTCAGGCAGGATGGGCACTAGAAACAAGACACACCATGGAGAGCAACAGTGAGACTATGATGGCATACACACAGACCATGGAGGGAAGGTGGGAGGGGGTCAGGGGCAGCTAGCTGACTACACAGGGAATGTGGGAGGGGCCGTGGCAGCACAGAAAACCATGCATGGCAAGCGGGAGGGTTAGTGGCAGCACAATGGCTATGATGGGCAAGAAGGAGGGTGCAGGGGCATGCACAAAGGACCATGGAGGATAGAAGGGAGGGTCAGGACCTGGGCACAGACAAGAGAGTTCAGGGGAAGGGGCCTCACAACAGACCGCGCGGGGCAGGCAGGAGGAGCAGTTGCAGCACAACAGACCAGGGAGGGCAGGAGGGTGTGGCAGTAAAATGGACCATGGAGGACAGGAGGAAGGGGATAGGGGCATGGCATGTGGACAGGCATGGTGGAGGTGGCAGGGACAGGTAACAGTCATCTGACAATGCTAGGCAGGTGGGAAGGGAGTGGCAGCTCAACAGAACACTCAGAGTAGATAGGAGTGGCAGGTCCATGGAACATGGTGGTCAAAAAGGATGGAGCAGGGGCATGCACAAAGACATAGGAGGGCAGGGGGAAGGAGAATAGGGGCAGCAAGCTAAGCACAGAGGCTAAGCAGGAGGTCAATGATGGGGCATAGAATTGGGCAATGGAGGGCAGGAGGAGTGGACTGGTACATCGTGCTAAATGGAGGGCAATGGCAGCACATCAGACCATGCATGGCAGGAGGGAGGAGGCTAGTCCATGGATTCAGACAACAGAGGATAGGGAGGAGGTGGATGGGGCAGCAAGCCAACTGCTCAGAGAAGGTGGGTATTAGGAACTTTATTGTTTTTAAAATGTGTGTCTGTGCGAACTACTTAAAATATGAACAAGTATGTAGCATAATCTCACTTTTATTCAGGAAGAAGAGGACGTTTGTGACTGTGACTCCGGGCTCACTTGGCAGAAACACCCCCTGACCCTCCACCCCCCCATCGCAAAATGTAATGCCCGTGAAAAGGGTAGGTGAACGAAGTGTTATATAGAACTTAGTCCTGAGAGCACGATTGAAACTGAAAACTAGATATAGTGTATGGTATAAACTATGCACCAAAAAGTGTGATATAAGATGAACCGGGGCGTGAAATATAATATGCAATACATTGTGCGCAATGACAGATTCATTGGAGAGCGCGAGATAGCACAGGCCCTAGCGCGTGCTATGCGATGTGCGCCTTGAAGTGTAATATGCACAGGGCAGTGTTGTGTAACCTAACTAGTCTCTAAAGTTGTAATATAAAATATGTGCTGGGGAGTGTAACGTTGCATATGCACTGTGACAAAGATATGGATCCCAGATTGTAATATGTATGGCATAGCGCTGTGCGTTATAACATAGGCATCGAGGAAGGCACATTAGATGGGGCAATATAACCCGTGCGAAGGCAAGTGTGGCATGACATATTCACGGGGTGGTGTTACAGTGCACATGGGCTAGAGAGTGTCATAGCATACGCACTAGCTGGTGGAATACAACAAAGAGGTGTGTGGCACTCGGTGGGCACTGGTGGGTGTAACACAGCATTGGGCTCAGCCAGGAGCGCGCTGTGACTCTCAAGTGAGGTTTGTCTCCTTTCCAGAGAGTAAAATAACAAAGTATTACACATCCGGCGGTGGATGTGTGTTTTATTAACCGTGAGGGGGGTTTATTGCATAGTTTTGGTCGAATTTTTGTCGAATCCCCTTTGAATGGCTTGGTGTGCGTGTGTATTAAATGTGCCCGTCTACAGCTACCCATGTTTGTATAAATAAACGACAAGGGTGTCTACTTGGAGAGTACCCACCGGCGGGGGCACCGGGATTAGGCACGGTAGGGCGTCAGACATGTCAGAGCTTCACTAGCGGTGTAAATACATCACACGTGGATTCATTGTATGCATAGTCGCCTTTTAATGAATATCACGCAAATAGTCATTGTGATAGGTACATACGGTTTGTCCAGCATGTCCTAGGTGTTTCTATAAATATATTAAAAAAGAAAATAATAAAAAACAAAGGCCGGCCCGAGGGATGGGGTCCCCGGGACCATAAGTGGCCTGTGGAGGGGGGCAACGCAGCCCCCCTCCTAAAGAATTGTAAAAAAAAAAAAAAGGCCATGCCCTGGGGGTTGGGGTCCCCAGGGCCGATTAAGGCCTTGGGAGGGGAGCCACGAGACCTCCTTCCAAATTTTAAAAAACAATTAGGGGGCAGGCCCTGGGGGATAGGGTCCCCAGGGCCAATAAATTAGAAAAAGAAGGGGGGCCACACAGCCCTCCTTCTGAAAAAAATAAAATAAATAAAAGACCGGCATCGTGCCGGAGGCCACGCCCCCTCCTTGCACGGCCACAGGGCGCGTTTACACAGTGGTGAAGGGAGGGGACGGGGCCTGAGGTGACGTGTGCAAACACGCCCTGTGGCGCGTTTTAAGTTGGGGAAATAATTCCCTTTCAATCCTGAGGGACCCTGGGGGCCAACTAGCCCACCAGGTGCTTCCAGTAAGTGCCACTGCTCTGCGTTGAGGAGAGGTGGTGCATGCCGTGCCCCTTTTTACACCTCTCTGCAATGACGCTTACTGGACGTACCTAGTGGTCTATTTTGCCCCTAGGGACCCTCAGGATTCAAGGGGACTTAATTTCCCAACTTAAAACGGCCACAGGGCGTGTTTACACAGTGGGGAAGGGAGGGGACGGGGCCTGAGGTGACGAGTGAAAACACGCACTATGGAGCGTTTTAAGAGGTAGTTTTAATCCCCTGCCCTATTATATACTAGGGGCTTACAGAGGAGGTCATGCTAATCACAGGGGGACCCCAACGCCTAGTGTATGTAGGAGTTTTCACTGTATTCTGAGTGTCTTTTAACATAGCACTGGCTCTAGGACTGGTTAGTCAGACTCAGTTACCACCAGTATCCGTCTGAAAAAGTTGAGGGTACAGGATGATTTTGTAACAAGGCTTCTTTCTGCTCTTCTGTTTGTTCTTTCTGCACGTTATCCTTCTTCCTGCACTTTTCTTCGTCTTTGAGGACTTCTGTTGCTTCTTTCTGCATTTCTTTCTGTGCGTTTTTTCTTCTTTCTTTACATGTCCTATCACTGTAGGCATAATTAGAAATTAGCATTTAAAAAACCTTAGAAATTCACTGAAAAAACCTTAGGTTCTAGGCACGTTATAGTTAGGGTTTAGCATTTAAAAAACCTTAGAAATTCACTGAAAAAACCATAGGTTTCAGGGGCGTTATAGTTAGTTGGACTTTTCACTCGTACAAAACCATTGAAATTCCCCCGTTATAGTTAGTTCAGCTAACTATAAATCGCGTGCCTACAATGCACTGCTGATGACGTCACATATTACATCACTCATGACATGGTCAGTGACATCACTCATGACATCACTGATGACATCATCCCGTGAATGTGTGTTGTTCTGAAAATTAAATATGTTTTATATATGTATATCTCAAGGTCGATGGAGGTATAAATGGGTATACGTGTCTAAATGGATGATTTGTTTTTGAAAAATTGATTGTATAACTGATTAAGTGTATCTTAGTGAATACATGGCTTAGTGAGTAATGTTTAAATATGTGAATATCTGTATCTTTCTTTAAATCTTTATTTCGGCAATATTTCAGCCATAAAAGAGTACACAACATATTATACACATTAAAATTACAGTGTTAAAAGAGCATCTAAAATGACATAGGCAAATGCAAATCAGGAGTGTAAATCAATGTCAGTATTAATATTAATTTTAGGACACACATTGTATCTGTAACTAGCGTTGCACAAGCAAAAAACATGCCCGGCTACTAGGCAGTATTAGATAGTATAAAACTCCTTTTAATCCAGAAAGCATGCAGATACTTGGCTAAGGCAAATACAATGTGACCTGCAGTTTCAGTCTTAAAAACCCTTAGTGCGTCCGAGCATTTCCTAAATCCAAGGTTCCTACAAATAGGTACGATCCAATTCTGCCTTGCTCTACTATAGAGTGGACAGAAAAAAAGAATGTGACTTTCATCCTCTTTGATCATGTCACAGCCAATACAGTGTGAGGACCTAGTCGGGTACCATTTGCTTGTTAAACACGCTAGGGGGAGTGCACCAAACCTCCATTGTATGTATAGCTTCCTAGCCATAACAGGGAAGATTACATCCAAAAAATCTTCAAATGAATAAACAGATTTGATCTCTATGAATGCTTTCACCATGGTACCATTCTTTGAATCATGGAGCCACGCATTAGAACATCGAAATCGGTATAACTCAGTGAATGTTTTCCCAGAGATCTCTCTGCAAGCTATTGCTGGATTCACCCACATATCTGCAAGACCCAGATTCGTAAATTCATCTTTGATATAGGAAAGCCAGGGGATATGTGCTGCCCTGCCTAATCTCAGTATTTCTTGAAGCTCTGTTTTGTACTGCTCCAGCTCGGGGGTCAGCCAGATCCTCCTCCAAAACCTGAGAGGTTTGATGGCTAGTTCCTCCTGGATGGGGAGTATACCTGAGTCAAGCCTCAGCGGTAGTAGGGGTGTACTTTGGGGGAGCGCGAGCAGTTGTCTCAGGAAGTTGTTCTCAACCTTAGTCAGTCCTGGTCTAGTAACGTGCCCCCATAGTTCCCCTCCGTATAGTGCAGCCGCTCTGGCCCTCATCTTGTAGATTTCAAGACTAGGGCTGATGGGTTTAAGAGTAGAGGCATTTGTCATCTTTAAGATTCCCCCAGCTATTTGGGTCAGTTTAAGTTGGGATTTTGCAAGATGTGGGCCCCAGGAAAGTTTTTCACCTAGGGTAACACCAAGATATTGAAAGGTGTGAACTCTCTCGAGTGCAACTGAATCAAGGGTAGGTGGTGGCCTAGTGTGTATTGGGGGATTAAAAATCATGTATTTGGTCTTATCTACATTGATCTGTAGTCCGTGCTCCCTACAGAAGTTGCTAAAACCCTCCAATATACGTTGGATGCCCATTGGTGTCTTGGAAAGGAGCAGGGTGTCATCCGCAAACATTATGGCTGCTACTTTCCTACCTGCCAACCTGGGTGCATCGTTGTTAGGGACTGCATCCAGGCTGGCAATCAATCCATTCACATAGATACAGAACAGAGTAGGGGCCAAGACACACCCTTGCCTAACTCCCTTGTTTACAGCAAACCTGTCAGACAATACACCTCCTCTTGCACACCTGACCTGGGCAAAATTCTCAGTATGTAGCCTCACCAATATACCCAGTAAGGAGATGGGTACACCCAGATCGCGTAAAACAGCCCAAAGTTTGCCCCTAGGAACAGTGTCAAACGCAGAGCGTAAATCAACAAATACCATGTGGAGACTGCCACCCTCCAACGACACAGTCTTCCAGTATAACATTACTAGGCGGAAGATCTGGTCCATGGTAGATGTTTTACTTCTGAAACCAGCCTGATAGGGAGAAAGGATATCATTCTCATTGATCCAGTCCTGCAAGCGATCTAAAATAAGTCTTGCCATTATTTTTTGGGGGACGTCAATGAGGCTGATAGGCCTATAATTAACGGGGAGCAGGGGAGAACCCTTCTTGTATATCGGTACGATTTCCGCTCCCAACCAAGAGTCCGGGACCTCCGTACCGTGCAAAATTGAGTTGAAGAGTGCACAAAGGTACGGTGCCCATATCTTAGGCTGATCTTTGAGCAAATCCCCGGGTATCTTATCTATGCCCGGTGCTTTACCCATTGCCAGTTTCCCTATGGCAGTCGTAACATCATCTACGGTGAATTCCAGGGCTTCTGCATCCCCCACAGACGCAAGCCGAAAAGGCAAGAGATCTAGATCAGAAGTGGCAGCGTAAAGAGTTTTAAAATGGGATTCCCACACCCCCGGGTCAAGATTAGCTTCGATGGCATTGCGGGGTTCCGCGCACCCAGAATTCACAATGGCCCAGAATCTGCTCAATTCCTTATTTGCAAGGGCTGATGATACACTTTCCCATCTCTCCCAATCCCAATCTATCTTAGCCTGTTTTAAAACTTGTTTGTGGGCAACCCTAAGTGAACAGATTGTTAGCTTGTCACTGCCGGTTTTGATGGCATTAATCAAGGCAGTTTTAGCACTCCTGCATGCGGCATTATACCAGGATGGCGGGATAGTCCTTGGTTGCCTAGCAGGAACTATAGGGTTTAAAAAGCCTGCAAGGGTATCAACTAATTCCCTGTGGACATTGAGGAAGCGTGCAGAGTTATCCTCGGACTGCCCTTTGTCCCAGATATCACTTGCCATCTTGAGCAGGGGGAGAATAGATGAGTATAAGCTTGGCAATACATCCCGCCTTTCACATAGGGTTTCCCACTTAACCCTCCTCCTATTGTTGGTAAGAACCAATCCTAGTTCAACAGTTGGTTCCGTATGGGCTTTAGCAGAGTTTGGCATTTCCATTCTCAACAGTAGGGCGTTATGATCGCTGTCCGATCTATTCACGACCTCCAAATCCATAATTTTAGACCATAACCTAGTCTGGACCAAGAAGTAGTCCAGATGGGATTCATGGTCTTTTTTGTTATAGGTGCATTTGGATGGAATGTCCGAAGGCATTCGGCCATTAACCGCCCTAACTGAAAACTGCAAGGTTAAAGTCATGACCTGGATAGCCAATGGGGTCCATGCCTTTGCATAGGTGGACCTGCACTGTGGGATACCCCAAAACTCATCTTCTTCCTGCAATGCCCCCTCACCCAGCCCTGGAAGGGGCTCAAAGTGGCAATTAAAATCTCCTGCAATCACACAGTTAATATCATGGTCCAAGGATTCCAGGAAAGATGATAGTTCCCCTACGGTGTTTGATTCTTTAGCCATAGCAGTAGGGCGTGAATATACATTCACAACTGCCAATTTATATGAGTTGGGCCAGGACAGTTGGACACAAAGGATGTCATCCGAATTGGTCTGGATCAAATCCACACTGCAACCCAGGTGTACACCTATCCATGTTGTCAGGCCACCAGAAGGGCGGCCCTTGCCTCCCCACCGAGCTGCGATGTTAAAGGAAGCAAACCCGGCTCTATGAACCACCTCCCTGGCCCAGGTCTCCTAGAATATCTGTATCAGTCTCTCACTTTGTGTATAAGTGGCTGCATGGGTTGGTGAGTAGCTACATGAGTGTCTATACAGGTTATTAGTTGGTTTTTTGAGTATCAGTATGAGTGTCTGAGTGTCTGTATGGTTTGGTGGGGGGTATTACGTAGTGCATAGGTGCATGAATGAGTGACTCACTGTTTGTATGTGTTGAAGACAGCATGTGTGCAGGACTGTAAGTGTGGATGAGTGTGTGCATGGGTGTGTTAGTGAGTGAATGACTGTCTCAATAGTGTCTATATGAGTAACTACATATGTTTTAAACTAGTATATGTGACTATTGGTGTATATAAGTCAGTATATGTGAGAGTGAGAGATTGGAAGAATTCCTGTATGAAGTAGTATGTGTTTCTATAAGTGATTGTTTAAAAGACTAAGTATGTGTAAGTTTCTGTAGAAGTAAGTGTGGTGGTGTGTGTATAACTGTATATGCAAGTAAATGGATGTTTGATTCTAAGCATGAGTGACTATGTGTGTGAGTAACTCTATGGATGAGTGGCGTTGTGTAACAGGATGTATAGGTGTATGAGTACATATGATGAGTGAGTACATGTATGAGTGACTGTATAGGACTGTAGGTGAATGAGTGGATGTGTATGTGGATCTTAGAATTACTGAATAGGTTGTTGTAACTGGTATTGGTATGTCCATTGTTTTGAAAATTTTAGTTTCTATTTTTGAATGTGCGTATCAAAGGTTACATTAGGGTGAGAGGAGGTCTGCCACTCTATCACAAGGATGATGTCATCAGTGATGTCATTTGAGATGTCATCAGTGATGTCATGAGTGATGTCACTGACCATGTCATGAGTGATGTAATATGTGATGTCATCAGCAGTGTATTGCGGGTGCGCAAGTTATAGTTAGCTGAACTAACTATAATGGAGGAATTTCAATGGTTTTGTACAAGTGAAAAGTCCAGCTAACTATAATGCCCCTGAAACCTATGGTTTTTTCAGTGAATTTCTAAGGTTTTTTAAATGCTAATTCCTAACTATAATATGCTTTGAAACCTATGTTTTTATATATATATATATATATATATATATATATATATATATATATATATATATATTTCAAAAGTGCCCAAAAAGCAAAGACGCAACCAACAGTAGGCGAATCCAGCATTGCAGAATCCTTTATTCAGGCATGAGCCGGCATGACACTTGAAATTTCATTTCCTTTCCACCAACACGTTTCGGAACTCCTGCTCCTTGCTCACGGGGCCGGCAATGGATGGGCAGATGCGCACGAAAAACAAGTCTCGTGTTTAGCATATCTCGCCCTTCAATGGGCTTTTATAATCAAAGGCTTTATATGACTTGAGGTTCTAGCGCTAAAATATTACCCTGCATGGGTTCTGCCTCACACAACATTATTGTCAAAACTCTCAATAGAGCCTCCAGTGCACAGCCAGTTCATATATATGCACAGACCTGCCATTCTGCTATCCGATTGTGGGAATCCCCAATCAGCAGCCCGTCATTCAGTCCAGGAGGTGGTGCTGTCTTCCCGACCTAGACAGGCCGGAATATCTAATTCAAAAGTGCCCAAAAAGCGAAGACGCAACCAACAGCAGGCGAATCCAGCATTGCAGAATCCTTTATTCAGGCATGAGTCGGCATGACATTTGAAATTTCATTTCCTTTCCCCCAATGCGCTTCGGAGCTCCTACTCCTTGCTCACGGGGCCATTGGAACCACTCCAATGCATCCTGCTCAAAGTCTCTTCACTCTGCAAGCATACCACAGAAATCTGGAACATCATCACCAGCCTCTCCCCGGACGATGCCTTCATCAGCAAAACATGGCTCAACCCCTCTACGAACCCATACATCGCCACTGCAGCACCCGACAGCTACAACATGACACACCGAGACCGCACCAAAAAAAAGAGCTGGGGCATCACCATCATCTTCAAGGAAACGTTTCAATGCAACCCACAAAAAGACGACCCAACACCCCTCAGGGAACACCTCAACTTCCAACTACAGACTGATGCCAAGACCATGATAAGAGGCACTCTTATATACAGACCCCCAGGTCCCCAACCGGCTTTCTGTGACGCCACCTCCAACCTCATCACTCCCCCAACCATCGACTCCTACCACTACGCACTACTTGGCAACCTCAATTTCCATATCAATGACCCCAGCAATGCCAACTCCACATCGCTCTTGGAGAACCAGAACAACATCCGCCTCACTCAACTTCTTACCGAACCCAAATCCAAAGCCGGATACACTAGACTTCATTTTCACCTCCAGCCACAGAATCAAATTCAGCCACACCACAGAACTCACCTAGACCGACCACACCATTGTTCACTTCACCATCTCCGATATGCAGCACACCATCCCCAAGCATCACAGCTCCTGCCAACGTAGCTGGGGCAAGGTAACGGAGACACAGTGGACATAGACCTCAGCACCACCCAACCCGACGCTTCATCAGACCTTGAGCAGGCTTTCCAGAGTTTCTCCCATGGATCACCAAATGAGCTAACAGAGTCGCCCTGATTAAGCCAGCAAAAACTAACACAACCTGAAAACAAACCATGTGGTACGCTCAGAACCACTAAGCACAACTGTTACAGACTCGAGAAACAGTGGTGCCCACAAGGAACTCCTCTGACAGAGCTGCTCGTAACGCAACCCTCAGCAACCACCACTAGCGCATCAAGTATAACAATAGATCAGCCCTCATATCCCACATCCATACAGCAGTCAACCACACGAAAGAACTCTTCAAAATAGTCAAGGGATTCTCCAACCCAGCAGCCACATGGAACGCAATCCACCCCTCTCAAGAACACTGGGACACCCTCTAGGTCTACTTCCACAGCAAGACTGCCACCATCTGCCCCAACTTTGACCCCCAACCCACTGCTCTCAACCTCAACAGCCTCACCCAACCAGCACACACTAACGGACTGATCACCACTTGGTCGCTGTTCACCTCTCAGACCACCACGGCCATCATTTTTCCCATTCACTCCAGAGCACCCACCAAACCGTGCCCCACAGTCTTTTCAACCTTAGAACCGACCCTATAAGCACAGAACTTACCAGCATCAACACCTATATGACCACAGCAGCCTTCCTGGACAGATGGAAACACACAGAGATGAAACCCCTCCTAAAGAAACCCTTTGCCAACTCCAGTGATAGAATGCAAATCTGCTCTGGCATTTGTAGGGGTGCATCATAATCATGGGTAGGCCGCACCCGCATATAATCTTCATCGTTTTAACATTTGTGCCATTAGGAAATGTGACGATGAATGGGAACAGCCCATATTTGGTGCCTGTAGAAGCTAGTACACTATTGCCAGCAACCGCCGACTCTTCGAGAGTGCGTGTTGGGTCTAGTACAATACGATCAGCGTCACTGGCAAACTCAAATTCAGATTTGAGAATGTGGGAAGCTCCAGTTAGAGGATCCATGAAATGGATATCAGAAGTAGGTACAGATGAGGGAGCTTCTGGAGATCAGCATGCTTTGCCGACTACAACTTCAGAAAGTCGATAAAGGAAGCAGAGTGGTGAAAAGGAAGGACAGAGTAGTGCGTCCAGTTAGGAAACAATTAAGGCTGCAGTGAAGGCGAAATTGTTAGATGTAGTGAGGCTGAAAGCAGAAGTGGATGAAATAATCAGCGGAAGTTTGTCTTTGGCAAGGAAAGAACTTTATGAACAGGATGAATTGTTGTTTGTAGCAAAGGATGTCATTCGTAAAGAAAGGCGAGCACACGAGAAACAGACAGAATTGGCTCAAAGGTATGATGTGGATTTGTCCAAGACGAAAAAGATGCAGGGAAACCATAGGCTGACTTACACTGATCATAAACAAGAAGAGAAAAGAGTCATAGGGTTAAAGACACACATTCGAGAGCTAGTCATAGAGATACGCACATGGAGCATGCTTGACAAATGGGAAGAAAGATGGCGCCTCCGCCAGGAAGAGGTATACCAGGAGTGTGCATGTGCCCTGGAGCATGGATGATTTGGAAAACGTTCACAAATGACTTTCCTGAGCTGAGGGAGAATTCTGCTGAATGGTACAAGCAAGTCGATCGCTTTGTAAAGATTTCTAAGGTCTTGTGGATTGATTTGAATACATTGTTTGACACTGTGGTTCCTAGAGACTTGTAGTCTGCTTGTAAAATTGATAGGCCTTCTACTGAACCAGCTAGAGACCCCATAACTCATGGTCCTTCACCTTAGGTCATGAATAAGTTCGAAAGGTAATTACATGGTTACAGACTACGATTGCCCCCACAAGATATTGATTGGGTTAAGATAGATTGAACCACCCAAGAGCCTAAGGAATCAGTATATGTCTATTATGAATGACTTTTGCAAGCCTTCTAACAGTATAGTGGGTTGGACACAGTAGATCCGAAGGATATGGGACAGTTTGTGTCTAAGTTTGTGCTAGGATTGGGACCAGAGATTAATGTCATGATTCAGCAACACGTAATCTGCTGGCAGAATAAGTCAGTGGATGAGATCCTACGGGATGCCAGGTATTGCAGCGATGAGGTGGATTCTAAGCACAGGAAAATGAAGGACAAACTAATGCTGGTCCAGATGAGGAACGCAAACAGGGTAGAACAGGTGCAGACAAATGGAGGGACTTTCAGGATCAGGAGAACAATCAAGGAGGGACTCTGAATGCACCGAACACTACAGGACAGGGAATGGGGAAAGAACAGAACTGAAGCTGGGGGTAGACATCGGTACATTAAAGAGAACCACTGCCCGTCATTACGGTCACAAAACCAGGATTTGGAAACGCGAGTTTCGAGCAAATTAAGCAAATCAGTTTCAGGATTAGGAAAGTATACAGGTGCCTGATGTCATCAGCACCATAACAACACCTAGATCCATGAATGGGGTGGGGCTGAATCAGCTAGTGCAAGTCCCCCAACCTCCGAGAATGTCGCAGGGTAACCGAGCGTCTAATCAAATGCCCTTCATGGAGACTGGACGAATTTGATCCAGACCCGTTGCAATGACTGTGTCTGAGGGGGGGGGAGGAAGACTGCACCCTTGGAGCAGTCTTAGAGGTAGACCAGCGTGGACCGTATGTGGAGACAGACGTAGACGGTCATCCCATCACGTTCTTGATTGACACTGGTGCTACCCATACTACTGTGAGATCTGCAGTGGTCCCAAACCGACCCCGCCGAGGACAATCAACCCAAGTTGTAGGAGTTGCATAAGGAGGATGACAAGCCCATTAACAGACAACATACCCATGAGAATAAGAACCAGTTTGTTGGGACGTGATCTTTTGTGTAAGCTGAATTGCACCATCTATTGCACGCCCAACGTGGAATTGCAGACTAATGATGACATTGCATTTAAATTGTCTAGTCAGAATCCCTGTGTAGACATGTTTCCCATACTAACTGTGGATGATATACCATATGATCTGAGAGATACCGTCTCTCCTGTGGTGTGGGATTTAACGGGGAAAGAGATAGGACTAATTCGAGGGGTTGAGCCGGTCCGCATACAGATCAAGCTAGATGCTGAATTACCAAGAACGCCGCAGTACAACCTGACCCTGGAAACGGTGGCAGGAATTATACCAGTAATCGAGTCAATGATTGCACACGGCCTCCTAAAGGAGATTATGGGGAGTCCTTGCAATTCACCTATAATGAGGTTACAGAAACAGAGTGGAAAGTACAGGATTGTGCAGGACCTGAGAAGGGTCAACTCGATTGTGATTCCGTGTTGTCCTGTGGTAATGAATCCATCTGTGATCTGATTCCAAATTCCTTGCGAAGCTGAATGGTTTACTGTGATTGATTTGTGCCAAGCATTCTTTTCGATACCCTTACATGAGGAAAGCCAATTTTTATTTGCTTTCCGGCTGGAAAACCGTGTGTTAACATGGTGTCGTATTCCACAAGGGTATGCTGAGAGTCCATCAATCTTTATCCAGATCTTAAATAGAATCTCAAGAGCTGGGTGCTGCCGAAAAGCTCAGTGCTTGTGCAGTATCGATGGCCTCCTGATTGCTTCGGGGACCGAGGTGGCTTGTAGGGAATGATACCATTGCACTTTTGAATCATTTGGCAGAGAATGGACATAAGGTGTCCCCAAGCAAATTTCAGTATTGTCTGCCTGAGGTTCAGTATTTGGGTCATCGCATTGAGAAAGGCAAGGCAAAGGCAAGAGAAAGGTGTCACCAGACCGCATCGAGGCGATCAGGAAAATGTATCTGCCTACCACGCAGAAGGAAGTTCGAATGTTCTTGGGAATGGTTGGTTACTACCGACAGTGGGCTACCAATTTTTCACTGAAGGCGATGCCCTTCCAGAGATTGACACACAAGGATGTGAGTGATCTTGTACTGTGGGATAACGACTGCTTGGTGGCCTTCTTAGAGCTGAGGGAAAGCCTGTGTCGCGCTCCAGCTCTGGGAATGCCCCATTACAACAAAGCATTCTCACTGTTTTGTTGTGAAAGGGAGGGTTGTGCACTATCTGCACTCGCCCAGGTACATGGGGGTGTCTGTAGACCAATGGCGTACTTCTCCGCTACATTAGATCCTGTAGCTTCAGTGTTGCCTGGATGTCGCAAATATGTTGCTGCAACAGGTGTCAGTATTGAAAGGTGTGAAAGTATTGTGATGGGTCATCCTCTTACTGCTTATGTTCAACTCTCAGTTGAGCTCCTGATGAAGAGAACCAAAACACAGTGCTTGACTAATAACAGGCTTATATGCTATGAGCAGATCTTATTGGCCTCTGAAAATGTCACCTTGAAAAGATGTTCTGTGTCTGTGTCAAATCCTGCTACTTTGATGCCTATTCCAAGTATTGAGGGAGAAGATTGTGAGGACCATGACTGTCTGGATGTGACTGAACTCTGTACCAAACCAAGACCCAAAATTGTTGATGAACCTCTACCTGAATCAGACCAAAGTCCTGATTGTTGATGGTTCATGTCTGAGAGACAATAAGGGTTACTTGAGAGCAGCCTTTGCTGTCTGTACCATTTCTGGAGTTTTGGAAGTTGCTTCTTAGCAGGGAGTACACTCCGCAAAAGTGGCTGAAATCATCGCCTTGACCCGTGCATGCCTTGTTTCTGATCAAATCTGAGTTACCATCTATACCGACAGCCAGTACGTTTTCGATGTGGTTCATGACTTCGTACAGCTATGTTATGTTATGTTGTATCTCTAAAGCGCGACGGCTACCCGAAGGTGTCCTGGCGCTAGCTACTATTCACTGGGCAATTAAGTGGTAGACAACAATTACAGCTTAAAGAGCCAGCTTTTTAATCCCTTCCTAAATATCAGGAGGTCCGTGGTGTTTCTCAGGTGAAAAGGAAGGTCATTCCAGGCCTTTGCAGCACACACAATAAAGCTTCTTCCACCCCATGAGGCTTTTTTTTTGTGGGTGGTACTACCACCAACTTGGCTCCCAAGGAATGCAGGGTTCTTTTAGGCAAGTACCACTGCAGATGCTGTTTCAGTTAATCTGGGCCTGTGCCTTGGAGAGCCTTCTAAACGATGCAAAGGGCTTTAAAGCGCACTTGTTTCCTAACAGGCAATCAGTGAAGTTTTTTAATTTCCTTGGAGATAGAAGCAAATTTAGGTATGCCAGAAAGCAATCTTGCTGCCGCATTTTGCAACAATTGGAGTTTGTTCATAAAACCTTCCTGCAAGCTAAGGTAAAGGCTGTTGCAATAATCAAGCTTAGACAGGATAAGCGCCGCGACCACTGTCCGCTGACTGTCAACCGGCAAAAAGGGAAGAATTTTCTTAATCATTCTAAGAACATAGGAGGTGGTTGATGACACTGCATTAATCTGGTTGCCAAAGTTAAGTTTATCATCAACCATAACTCTTACGTTTTTTTATTTCCTCGAGGGTGTAGGAAGAGTGCCCATTGCTACTGGCCACCAGTTGGGGTCCAAAAATTGGCATCATTTCCGAAAAGGATGACCTCCGTCTTGCCTGAATTTAATTTTAGGCGGTTTTGTGACATCCACATCCCAACAGCTTCCTTACAGTCATGGAACTGATTGTCTATTCCAACTCCCTGTCCAGGCCGCAGAGCCACAACAATTTGTGTGTCGTCTGCGTAGCAGGTCAGGTTAAAACCAAAGGAGCCGATTAGGGAAGCTAGGGATGATACGTACACATTAAAAAGTATGGGGCTAAGCGAGCACACCTGTGGTACTCCACAGGGCAAGGTGAAAGGTTTAGAGTGAAATTCGTCCAGTTCCACAATTTGTGATCTACCAGATAAGAAGGATTTTAGTGGCTTCCACGCTTTACCCAGAACCCCGCATGACAGCAGACGGTTCATCAATAAATCATGATGGACCGTATCAAAGGCCGCCGACAGGTCCATCAGAACTAGGGCGGCCTTACCTGCCCTATCCAGGACTTCCCTGGTATCTTCTGTAGATTTTATAAGGGCAGACTCAGTACTGTGACCTTCTCTGAGCCCGTATTGAGTAGGGTCTAAAACTTGGTTTTCACGTAGAAAGGCACTGAGTTGCAGATTCATTGTCTTCTCGATCATTTTTGCTGGTAGCGAGAAGCGAGAAATTGGTTGGAAATTGTTGGGGTCCTTGGGGTCTAGACTAGGCTTCTTTAGCAAAGGTAGTATTGAGGCGACCTTCCACAGTCTAGGGAAGTGCCCTGCTTCAAAAAATGCTATGAATGGGGAGGTAAGTGGAAGGGCGACGGGTGCCGGGGCGCGTTTGATCACCGAGACAGGACAGGGATCAAAGGGGGAGCCTGATCTTGCTGACATGAGGAGCTTCTCGGTATCAGTTAAAGATAGTGCGGCATATTTGTCAAAGACAGGGGGAGGGTCCATGACTGGCCTCCTTCCCTCCAATAAAACTGCAGTCTCTGCAGAACGTGGGAGATTAAAAGCTGAAAAGATAACCTCCACCTTATTCAGGAAGAACCTGAATCCTCGCATAGTTCCTGACTTGACAAAATGTTTACTGATTGGGGGGGATGCCAAACTTGATACTGTTTAAAAAAATTATTTGGCAGAGTTTTTTGCCAAGTTAATTCGATTTGCGAAGAATGTTTTCTTAGCATTAAATAACAGTAGCTTATAAGAAGCAAAACTTTGTTTATAGATCTTTTTATCTGCTTCCTCGTATTTTTTCCTCCAATTCCGCTCCAGGGATTTGCAGGTGAGTTTATGTTTCCTCAGTTCTTCCGTATACCAGGGAGTCGTTGGGTGAGATCTTTTGGGAAACCGGACTTTTACTGGGGCTAATTTATTACAGGCTGTTTCCACCCAATTAGTGTAATAGGTGGCCACCTCTGCTATTCCTGTGGGTAACTGACCAGCAGTTACTGGAAGTGCATCTTCTAATTCTGCGTCCTCAATTTTGTTCCATGCCCTGCTTTCAATCTGACTCTTGGTTCCCCCCCTGACAACACAGTGAACGGGAAGGGTCAGTTCAAATAGTACAGCTGCATGATCAGTCCATGTTAGAGGCAGCAACCCCGTACAGGTGAGTTGTGGATGGTTTGAAAAAACACCGTCCAGATTGTGCCCTGCTATGTGTGTGGGGCCTGTCACCTGTTGACTAACATCATGTCTAAAAGAGCCACTGTATCTGGTTGCATGAGTGCTTCCAAATGATAGTTAAAATCTCCCATGATCGTAAAAGAGTCAGTACGGAGCCCCTCTTCCAGCAAATGGCCAATAGAGGCTAAGAAGATGCTCCTGGGCCCTGGAGGTCGATATAGTAGAATGCCCTTAAACGTGTGGTGATAGGATAGACTGAAGCTAAAGGAGTGTGCTTCAAAGGCTGAGTTTGAGGCTGCATAAAAGCCACCCTTCAGTGAGTTGTGATAAATTATAGCTACACCCCCCTTTCCTGAGTGGTCTGTTTAAAGTGTGACAGAGAAACCCAGGAGGGGTAGCTTTAACAATGTCAGAGCCTGAGGCTTCGTCAGTCCATGCCTCTGTAATAAACGCCAGTTTAATATCTCCTCCCTCAATCAGTGCTGCACACTCTTTGCTGTGCTTCACTAGGGATCTGGCTTTGAGCAACATACATTTTATCACTGTTTTCTCCAACTCCACACTTTTTACTTTTTTGTGGTTTATGGGAATAACAGTCTGATATACGAGACTGGGCAAAGTGCAGTTACAATTGGAGCAGGTGACCAGAGGAGATGAGGGACTTGTATCAAACGTGAGACATACACAACCAGTGGTCTTACCAGTCGGCTTCAGATCCGATAGCTGCAATCTTGAGTAACTCACGATAGAGGTATCGACTAGTTTGAAATGCACAGGGGTGCTGGCACAGAGTGTGACCCGAGCGCGGACGGGCGCAGACGGGCTTGCATTTGGCGCGCCGGTGGAGCTTTCGCGTCAGAGCGTGCATATGTAGTCAGGCAGGGGAAAAAAGCTAGCCCGCTGACCTACAATGCCCCCCAAGTTGGCGGTCCCGTTCTACAATTACGGGGTCCACCAAAGTCTAAGCGTCTCTCGGCTGTGATCCCAAGTCCTCAGTAAACAGTGCAGCGGCAAAACTTCAGAATACAAGGTATTTTAAAAACAGCAACTTATTAAAACAATTCAAATTCTGGCTTAATTAATCAGAGAAATCCAAACAATTTGATTGTGCAAAATCACGTTAGTGTAGTTTCCTGGCTCAAGCCTCAGGAGATACCAACGCTATGGTCACAGAGGGGGTTCTTAACGTCATCAGGATTTCATATTAGAAATGGGGAATATGTAAGATGACTATGGGAAGCGTTTCAGCGGCCCAAGAAAGTGGCCGTTGTGAAGTGTGCTGCCCATGAAAAGGGGGAGGATTTTGTCACCGTTGGTAACAAATAAGCGGAAGAAGTTGCATGCTTTTGTGCTATTCATGCTTGTATTTTTAATGGGGCTTATTCAGGCAAGAGCACAGAAAGAACAGAGTTCAGCATGATGTAAGCCAAAGCAGACACTAGGGGTGAGGTAAAGCGTCTGCAGGGAGAATTGTCTGATCAAGAAAAAGCTGGTTGGAATAAAGCAGGTTGTGAAAAGAGTGATGATGGTATTTGGGCTTCAACAGATTGTAGAGCAGTGTTGCCAGATTGTCTGCTGAGGCCTATGGCGAGACAAATTTATGGAGCAGTTCACATTGGGAGAGATGAAATGGTGCGAGTGTTCAGACAAACATGGTTTAACCCGAGGTTTTGTGTGTTTGCAAAAGCAGTGTGCCACAGATGTGTTACGTGCCAACATATTAATGCTAGAAAGAAAACTGTGGTTGTCTTAAGTCACATTGGAAAGTCGGGAGGTCCCTTTAATAGGATACAGCTCGATTTCTTTGAGATGCCTAGGTACAATGGGCTGAAGTACATTTTTGTTGTGGTGTGCGTCTTTTTATGGTGGGTGGAAGCATACCCGAACAGAAGGTGTGACAGTCTTACCGTAGCCAAGCTGTTACTTAGGCAATCGATTCCGCGGTTGGGTTTTCCAACTTCATTGGAATCAGATAGAGGAACACACTTCCATAGTGAGATCAGGAAGCTGTTGTATATGTACTGCCTTGCAAGTTGATCAGAGATTGCACTGCAGCTAAAGGCCCCGCGGCCTCATGCATTGTGGAGCAGATCAATGGAACTCTAAAGATGAGAAACGCAAAAGTGTGCTCCTCGACTTCATTAAGTTTGCCTGAGGCGTTGCCTTTGGTACTGGTGAGTTTGCGCAGCATTCCAGATAGGAGGACTGGATTATCCCTGCATAAGATGTTGATGGGGAGGGTGATGCGCTTGCCTGCAGTGCAGTCTACAGCGTTGATAAACATCACCGATGATTTTATCCTTGACTATTGCAAAAAACTGGCTGACGTTGTCCGTCTGTGTCTCACCAGGTTGAAGCTTCAACTGCACCGACCTCAAAGGACCTCTGTCCTGATTTGTGTCCAGGGGACTCGATCCTAGTCCGAAAACATGTGAGGAAGAATTGTCTTGATGGATGCACACTGGCGAGGTCCGTATCAGGTGATTTTAGTAACGAACACTGCTATGAAGTGCGGAGGCTTGCCGAACTGGATTCACGCCTCCCCTACCAGCAGAGTTTCAGGACCCTCTGAAGAAATAGCTCCTCACCCCTGAAGAGAATCCAGCTGTGGTTGCGAGGCCACAGGAGAGGGCAAGCCAAGCAGTGGGGTGCTGACTAGGCTTGATACCCACCTGGTCGAGCTGAGGGGGGGTCACGATACACAAGAACCAGGTATTGACTCTGAGGGAGATGGTAACATTGCGAGTGGTATAGAGTCAGACTCAGCTGAAGAGACTAGCGTGGAAGGTGGTTGGGGCTGCAAAAAAAACCAGAGATTGCTAGAGAATCGTGGCCTGTGAGACATAGGAGGCAGAACTTGAGACTTGCACCTGAGATCTTGCTCCTGTATCTGAAATGTCTGAATCAGAGCAAAGTGATACAGAACAAGCACAGTGGAGCTTAAGGAGATCCAGGAGAGCAAGAGTACCCTGCCGGAGATACACTGCCCCGGAGTGAACTTATCTGGTTACAGATGCCGGGAACAGTGAGGTCCGGGAACAGTGAGGTCCGGGAGAGTGAGGTCCGGACGAATGAGGCGCGGAGCAGCATTGCTGAAAATTGAAATTGAACTGTTGGTCCCTGGAGTAGAAGCCAATGGAGTTTTGACTCTGACTGTGCAAGAACCTCCGAGACGGAGTGGCTTGCGGAGCTTGATTCTGGAAGATCATATGTTCCCGACTTTTGGATATCGGCCACCGGCTCAGGAGATTGCAACGGTTCGTCTTGAACTTTCACAGCGTGTCATTGAGGAAATTGGCTCCGGTCTAATAAAAGATGTGAATTGAACTGAGAACTGTAAATAAAAAAACCTTGTTCAAAAGAAGATAACCTAGGCCAGAGTGGAAGGACAAAATTAGGGAATTTCCGTAGAAGATGAAAAAGGGCTAGGGAAGTCTTTGAGTTTAAATAATTATGCAATGCACTGTGAAAGTTGTTTCCACGACTTCAAGGAACTGTGTGTGAACTTTGGTGTCCAGCAAGGAGAGGCAGAGAAGGAGACTTTGCATTGATCCTCTTGCTGTAGCTACCTGAACTCATTTGAAGATGGAGTCTGGAATTTTGAACTGTAGAAATGAATGTGTGATAGGTACACTTATAGTAGGAGTAATCATAGTTATAGCAATAGTCATTACCATGTCTGTTATAGGTTCAAATGAGGCAGAAGTTGATGGGGTGAGAATACATGGGACTGCCACACCTACCACTTCTAGTACAAAAGAGGGTACATTCAGAGCAGACAGTGCTATGATAGATAAGGCTAGTCGTTTGTTGCACGTAGATGTGTCTAAAGGTGATTATACGTTGAATGCTTACACCATGCTGTTGCAGGAGAATGTGAATACGATGGCTGTGAGAGATTTTTGTGTGTATACAGATACCTGCATCAGTAAAGGAGGATATTAGGTACCATCATTTGCCTTTGACATATGGGATTACTTGTAGTCTGTTGTTTAGCATGTTCTATGGTAAAGGTCATTATGAGTATTATTTCTCCAATTGTGATGTGGTGCTTTCAGAGGTTCCAGCTTAAAAGGACCGGAATAAATATGAATATTACAAGCAAGAAGAGAGAATAGGAAAGTACTTTGTACCTACTGTTACATTAGACGAGGCTTACGCACATAGACATAATTTGACTTGTATAATAACTGACATAGAAAAGAAGTTTGTAGATCAAGTAGAGGATAGACATAGGTCACTAGCAGTGAAACTCAATAGTACAAAAGGAAGTTCTGAATGGACCAAGAAGGAGTTAGCTTACAAGGCTAAGGGAAGTTATGGTCCAATAGCTTTAGATTGGGAAAAACAAGAAAAGCTCTGCATTAGGCAGGTACAGACATACTATGACAAGATCTTTGTGGGACAAAGTGTATGTGATCACATTTTTACGATTGAAGCCACTGCAAAGAAATTCTTGCAAGAAGAGGTCAAAGTGGTGACGAATGTGTATTTTGTGTGTGGGAAGAATGCATATGTCCGAATGCCACTTAAATGGTATGGCACGTTATGTGGCTGTTGTGTTTCCGAAGATATACCATGTGGAGGATTTGAAGTCGTTGGAGGAGAAGTCTCAGCTTAGAGACAGAAGTGGTACAAGTGTAGGAGAGATTGTAGGAGATGTGTTTGGAACCTTGATACCAAGTTTGGGAGTGGTATTGAATGATGTTAAGATTAGAAAGTTGTCAACGATAGTAGATAAGGTGTCAGTCAATACAGCTCAGTCATTACTACTCATGGATGGAGAGATGGTCTCGATAAGAGCTATGGTGATGCTTTAGATGTGTTATTAGCAAAAGAAGGTGGAGTCTGTAAAATGCTGAGGGTTCAACAGTGCGGAACTTTTATCCTAGACCATAGTAAGGATCTGAGGAAGTATATAAGTAACATCACTGAGATACATCATGAGATACATGACTTGGCAACAGAGGGAGTTTGGAGCACGGTTGGTAAAGGATTTGGAAAGATCGGAAGTTGGTTTGCAAACATTGGAAAGGGAATTTATGGTTATATCCTGAAGCCAATACTCATTGTTGGTGTTTGTGTTGTTCTTTTGATGGGATAAGTGAAAGCTTTCAAGTGGCATAGGTCCAGACAAGTTGAGAATTCTCTTAGACAGTGAGAGAAGAGACTGAAGAGACTGCAGGACAATCACTATCAGAATCTCAAGAGTTTGGAGACGTTTTGCCAGGAAAGACTGGCTACGACTTCTGTTTAGGCCTGTTCTTTCTACAGGAAGTAAAGTGAGTGTGATGGCACTAGTCATCAGAAGGGGGGGGGGTGACTGATAAGAGCGCAAATCTGCTCTGGCATTTGTAGGGGTACATTATAATTATGGGTAGTCTGCACCCGCATATAATCTTCATTGTGTTAACATTTCTGCCATTAGATTGTGTATTGTAATAACGTGGAAGGTGAAGTGATAGGCATTTTTTTCGTATAACGTGGAGAAATCAATATGGCAATTGTGTATGATTAGATGAAAACCTTAAAATGAAGAATATTACATGTGACAAATGAATGTTAGAATGTGTATGCTTATGTAACACATTGATTTAGGTGTACTCAGTAACAATGATTATAGATATGTGTACTTTATGAAATGATGTGCTGTTTCTTCTGTTGGCCGAATTCTGTAGGCCTGATGTGTATTTCTCCCTGCAGTTCGCGAGTTGGGTCAGATAGTAGAATTCATGTGTATGCAGAACTTGTTCTTTCTAACGTTTTCTGTTGCAAGTGGAGAAATGCATCTTTGTTAATTAGAATAATGTCTTAGTTTTAGGAGTTAGGCTTAGGGAGAAGGTACATTGAACGGTGATGCTGATAATGTGGGATGATGTTCTTTGTCACCTATCGAGAGCCTGGGAATCAAGGTCATAGAGCCAAAGCCTGGGAGCATTGCTGCTGCATGGAAAGTTACCTATGAGGAGGTGCCTTGCATGGATGGGGTGATGTTACGTGGCATTGTGGGAAGTCTCACACCAATTCTTAAACTGGAGTTAGGGACAGAGTTCTGGGACTTCTGCCTTGCCTTGAGAGGAGAGAACATCTTAGAACGAGCTCTGTAGCTTTATGCTGCTTGACCCATTTAACGTGAATGGTCTTTTTAGGAAGCCTTCACGAGCGGACACCTTTTCAGAACTTGCCTTTGGGAATGCTAAGTAGGAATGTCATGCTAATGATAGTGTAGGGACAGACTAATGCTTTTTACCTACGAACCTCCGATGATGGACTCTGGATATAGGTGCAGTGATATTCTGTGTCCTTATTCTCAAACTGGTCATTTTGTGTATGCTGCATCGTCTTAACTTAACCCGTTGGTTTCGCTTTGTATTAGTTCCAATGTATTTCTACACCCTCATCTTGAGGGGTTTGTATGTCCAGCTGTTCTTGGCTCTGTAATAAACTAACTAAACTGATTCGGGAGTCTGTGATCCTTTGGAGTCATGGTTCATTGGAACTATAATGCTAGCGATAATTTCCCTCCCCTCAACACTTTCAAGCAGACAAAAAAAGAGACATCGGCCAGAGGTTCCAGAGTAAGTTTAGAACAAGGAACCCGGCTCCTTAACCAGCAAATTCAAATATTATCGACCGATCTCCCTGCTCCTCTCCCAGGCCAAAGTACTCAAAAAGGCCATCAGCAAACAGCTTACCGAATACCTGGAACAAAACCACCTTTTTGACGCCTCCAAATCAGGAGTCCGTGCCAACCACAGCACTGAGAACGCCCTGATCGCTGCCACAGATTACATCAGAACCCTCCTTGACCCCAGAGAGACTGTGTCCCTGATCCACCTCGACCTCTCTACAGCTTTTGACACGGTTTCCCACCACAACCTCATCAACAGAATCTACATCGGCATTCAGCAAAACGTCCTCAAGTGGCTCGCCTCTTTCCTCACAGGATGCACACAGAGCATCTGGCTGTCACCCTTCACCTCCGAACCCAAGGACATCTTATCTAGCGTACCCCAAGGATCATCCATCAGCTCCACCTTGTTTAACACCCACGTGACCCCCCCTCGCAGACATCGTCTGATCCCAAGGCCTCAACATAATTTCCTATGTAGACGACACTCAACTCATCCTCTTGCTCACCGAAGACCCTTCACCACCACAATCAACTTCTGCGACGTCATGACCAATGTAGCCAACCGAATGAGAGACAACTGCCTTAAACTAAACTCCGACAAGACAGAAGTACTGATCAACCATATAGGACCACAGCTGGTGGCCGGCAGAACTCGGACAAACACTCACACCTACAAATCATGCACGCAACCTAGGCATCATCATCAACAGCGATCTGACCATGAAACGACATGTCAAAGCAGTCGCCTTCTGCTTGCACACCCTTCACAGAATCTTCAGATAGATCCCAGTCAACACCAGAAAGACCAACACTCAGACCCTCGTCACCAGCCGCCTCAACTATGGTAACACTCTTTAAGCCAGCATCTCCACCCAGCTCCTCTAAAGAGTCCAGACCATACAGAATGCTGCGGCCAGACTCATCCTGGACCTCCCCAAACAGACCCACATCACCCCCACATCCTAAACCTCCACTGGCTCCTATCCAGAAGAGATACCAGTTCAAGATCCTCAGGTATGTCTACAAATCTCTGCACGATCAAGGACTGGCCTATCTCAACCAATGACTGAACTTCCACCTACCCACAAGACACCTGCACTCCTTCTCACTAGCCCCTGCGTACACCCCCCGCATCAGTCACAGCCGTAGCGGGGGCGCTAATTCTCCTACATCGTCGTCAAGACCTGGAACGACCTACCCCATCATCTTTGAACAGCACCTTTGCTGGCGGACTTCAGGAAGAAAATCAAGACCAGGCTCTTCGACTGAGACGTTACACGCACAGTGTGCAGATAACCCTAGGGGTGACAGTGCTGCGCTATACAAATGCTGATCGATTATTGCTTCTGGTGTGGGAATGAACTTCCTGAGTGGACTGGAAGCGGCAGGTGGGGATAGATATATTATTGTATCCTGCTAGAATGAACTTACTGAGTGGACTGAAAGTAGCAGCCAGTTTGGGGGTAGGTTAATTATTGTAGCTTACTGTGGGAATTAACTTTGTGGGTGTACGAGAAGCAGATTGGAGGGCAGTTTAGTTATAGAGTATATTGCACAGTGTTGTAGAAATTAACTCTTGGTGTAAGGGGGGCATAGTTTGGAGGGAAGGTTTATTGTGCTGTGTAGATAGAGATGCAGTCTGAGAGGACTGAAAGTGGTTGTACTATAAAGTACCATTAAAATTAACTCAAAGTGTACTGTAAGAAGGGCAGTTTAGAGATAACATTGTAATGTGTAGTGCCTTAAAAAGTAACTGGTTTGACTGGAAACAAGAGAGCCAGGTCTGTTTGGTAGTAAGATAATTATATGCATGGGGGAGCTTTTCTGGTATATTGACTAAATTATGCAGAGTGAAAAAGCAAATTATGCTGGAATGATGCATATGAGTGCCAGCACATACTGTGGAAGCATTATTTTTCATCTTTGGCATTGTAATATACATTAATGCTGTGTGAGCAATGGCTTCATCTCATTAGTAGCAGTGTAAAACCTGAATGCAACAATTAGCAACTGAATGGCGACCAGTTAACTTTGGAAGGAGTCTGCCACTGCGCAGCACTACAAGTGGCAATTTGTTTTTATTAACTTTTGATAATTTTGTGCTATAAAGATACATTATTTTATTTTAACAGCGCAAATTATGCAATAGATGGTGGATTATGTTAAATACTTAATCACTAGATAAATGCCACAGCATCCCACAATTGCATTCGCTGGTATAGAAATAAACTCAAGATGGACTGGAAGCAAGCAGAAATGGCTGTGTACAGATAAACGGTATTTTATTGTTTTATGCTACGAAAAATTAAATGTATGGAACAGCAGCACGGCGGTTTGGAGGTGAGGTATGTGGTACTTTACAAAAGTGCTTTCAGAGGAGAAGTGAAACAGGTGGGGCAGTTTAAAGGTTTAGTGCATTGGGTAATGGGGCACAAATACCTACGGTTGCCAGATTACTCCATGTCACCGAGAATGCAGTTACCTCAAGATCTGGATTTTTGCTTAAGAATGTAATGCTTTCTGGGAGCTGTGGTCCAAGTTCATTCAGTTGAACAGATTCGTCCAGGCGTGGAGCATCGCGTCACTCGAGAAATGGGGCCCTGTGGTAACCTTAAACATGGCATATCGAGTGCAGTGCATGCAGAAGAGGAAGTTTCTACGCAGTACATAAGGAGGCGGTTGGCAGTTTAGAGGTAGGGTGCCTTTCTGTCCAGGCCATTTGCCTTAGCCCTGTGGAGCCCACCTACTTATAGGCTAAATTTCAAAGATGGGCATTATTATGCGTTCTCTTACATTGTTTTACCAATGACATTAGCCTCAAGCGTCAAATACGCTACCAAACAATAGCCACATTAACATTCCTTGACTCACAGCGCGGAAGGACCCATTCTGAAAGAAAACAAAAAAAATCTGCATTTCCAAACTACCATTGTCGAACCCGGGGCGACATTGAACAAACCCTGCCACAGATCCTTTCCTTTGTAAGGGGCAGGCGCGCGTCCCTGGGTGTAGATGCGTGCTGAAGTTGCTGCTGCTTGCATCGTTACTCTGGGATGAAAACCTGGGATGTTGCTTATGGGCCCGCAGCACTTAGGGCACTGCCCCCTAGGGTAACCGCGAAGCCTCATCGTCTCTTGGAAGGTCTCTTCGCAGTCACGGGATCCAGTTACACCTTTTCCTCCGCACTGCACTACTCTCTAATTGGCCCGGGGAATCCTGCTGTAATATTAATGGCTGTGAGGCCCCTGTCAGCATATTATGGAGGGGGCGGGGCTGAAAGGTTTCCAACGCATCAGACTGGATGGAATGATCACAGAGCGGAGGAGGGCGCAGACTAGACGGCGAGTGTATGTAAACAAGTGCCCTGCCTCACAATATAGAGTGCAGTTGAGTGCGTGGGTAAAATTGTGTCTGGGTACTCTTGCGTTTTCAAATTGTTAATAGCAATCCAGTTAGATAGTACAGTGATTTTTTAGTCTGTCTATCCTTACTTCCCTTCAGCTCTCTACCTCACCCATCTTTCTTTACTTTTTTCTCTACCTGCATCTTCATTTACCTATAACATCTATCTCAGCTCTCTTTACCTCACTTATGGCTATGTCATCTCTCTCAATACCCCTCTCTCTAGCATACTTGACTGTCATTAGACCTCAACTCAGTCTTTACCACTTTTTGTGCCTATTTGTCTAGCTTTACCTCAACTCTCCCTCTACCTTACAACTCTCTACAGATGTTTACATTTATATATCTGCTCCATCTAATTCACTTGTCTCAAATGCACCTCTCCACCTCCCTGTCTCTCTGACTACTCTCTACCTCGCACCTCTACCACGTATTTTAGCCCTGACAAGTGTCACTAATCGGGAATAAATTAGTAGACTAAAGCATTTTGTGAATTTCCTGGCTTTACCGCGAGGTCTCAGAACCTGCAAGCTTATCAGCTGTTGAGCCGACAGCATGTCTTGAATTCCGATCGCAACCTCTCTCACCGTATTCTTGGTCCTGCCCATTGCTGCCTCATTCAGCCAATGGAGAGGTGTTCAGGATACTCTGCTGATGGCCCTGCCCCCGAGTGGGCCTGAGTTACTGATTGGATCTCAGCTAGTGCCACTGCCTGTTCGGGGGTGCGGGCTCCAGCTTCCATGTTCCAGCCCCTGCCGCTTCCTGCAGTCCAGGCGCGCACTCTAGTTCCCGGCTAGTTTCCCCTTCCACCGGCTCCCGAAAACGTTCGCCCTTAAGTTCTCACTGCCCCTCTCAGAGCAGCCGGAGGCTTCCTGCGGGCCCGCGCCGTCCCTTGCTACCAACGAGTAATGGAGAAACAAGATCGGCAGGACTCTGAGGTACACTTCTGGGGAGATTCCTTGTGTAATGACATGGGTGATTAACCTTTCAAACGCTGCCTCAGTAATATTGGCCTGGTTGAGTTGACATTGATTTGGTCTTAAAGACCGCTACAAAAGGTGGTGCAAGCTTAAAAGCAGCCCTCGGGCCAATTTTTGTAACTGTTGTAAAAAGAATTGGGTTTAAAGCAAATCAAAAGCTTTGTTTGGTAATTGTACATTCTATCACTTACCGGGCAGGACGAGATGCGGTTTAAAGCAAATATATATTTTTCTACTGCCGTGTGGGGTTCTCTTTAAAGAAGCTTTTTTGGGTAATTGTTAATTTTATTACTCACCGGGCAGGACGAGATGCGGTTTAAGGACAACTTTACAGAAAGGGAGACAGGTGGAATTACTATCCCAACGAAATGTGGAGGCCTGTCTTTTCTCATCTCTTGCACGGACTTCTGGTGCTTCTGTGTTTGAGCACTATCGAGGTCAAAGGTCGAAGTTATGTCAGGCCTGCTTGAGACTTGCACCATTCAACACACCCCTGCTCCTCACATCCAACCGTGGCCATAGCTATTAACATCAGTGGTAATCATGCCCAGACTTAAAGCTGTGGGTGAGTACCTGTCTGCACAGTGACAACCTACAGGCACCTCGACCCCGATTATACCACCGCCGGGTCAAGAGCGCAATAAACAGCCCTCCCTGGTGAATTAATTAGGAAAGCATGACAGACAGACGAGGACAGAGAAAACGCGGAGGAAAGAAAAAAGGCAATGAAGTTTGCAAAGTCTAATGAAAAAGATGGCAAAAGGATTGTAAACAAGCACTGGCATAGCCAATAGGTCTCGCCTTTGGGATCTTAGAAGTATTTAGCCATGCAGCATATTATCCTGTGTGCTACAACATCTACTGTTCTTTAACTTGTAAGCTTTGACACTAATGGGGACATTATAGCACTTCATTGCGAAGTACATATTTAAAGAGTTATTTTTGTATAACTGGTAGTCTGAACTTGCATATCAGGAAATGCTTTCATACGCAATATCGAAGAACAAGACTGAACTATAAAAGACAGATAAATAGCACATACATTATTTATGAAGAAGCAGAGATGAGTATGTAAGCATGGTAGTCACAATGAAACATGTCTTCAAAGGTGCTGGCTGCATGCCAAGTTCTCTATTAAACATCAGTCTATTGTAAAATGCAAAATTGGCCATATTAAAGACTGTAGACAGACTACGGATAACATCGCTTTATCATAGGATCATTTTTAGTGTTGTTCGAGAATCTGATGGATAATTATTGTACAGAATTTAGTATAAAACGCATTTTCAAGTGGGCACATTGTTATGTTATGTGCTAAATACTTTTCAGGTAGTGAGCAAGCTCAATATTATTCTATAGAACAAGCCAGGCTACTAATATTACCCTCAATTTTACCCTAGTTTATTGAAATAAAAGTATGTTACTATGTATTGCATTACATATAGTACTGCAAAACACACACGTCACAGCAGCACGTCATACACTATCTTTACAAGGTCGTACCTAGTACAATAGCAGTGTTCTTTTAAGTGTGAACCATGCATAACATGCTCCAAAAAATGGCATTTCTTCCATGCCACCTTCCCGTTTCTTTCACTGTTCGCTGTGTAAAGGTCAGAGCACTGCCTTCAGACCATAAAGCATTTGAAACATGGAAACACTGCCCAGGTGCTATTTTTGGAGCCCTGGTCACCTGTAGATGATAAAGTCAACTTGCAGAAAGCAAACAATAACACACAACCTCCACATGAAAAAAAAAGCCTGTGATATCGGAAAACTCGGGGCCAAAAAACCTACTCCTGCATACAGCCGAGAGCGACAATTCACATTACCAGGGTAATTTTCACTTCAGCCGCTTAAGTGTTACTTTCAATTCACAATAATTATAAATTAGTGCAAATTCAGCATCAGATTAATAAGCATGTGAAGAGAGCGCCCGTTCTGGTGCCTGGTATGACGATTAGGCGACTAGTCATCTTGATTAATCGAAGGTGGCTGACTGGCTAGACAGGGCTCGCGTCTGCCTCTAAAACCAATACAATTCCAATTAAATGAGCTGTAATTCTGTCTATGTATGACAGTGACAGGCACTGGCTAGCAATAGCTGTCCGTCTAACTGCTGCAAGCAGCTGGGTCAGCAAAGCTTTTTGGGAAGTCATGCTGCTGCCCAACTTACTCTGCAACCTCCCTCCCTCGCGGGCACGCCCTCAGACTCCTACTTTCTGTGTGGCAGCTGGAAGAGAAGAGGCAGGTAGCGGGAAAAGCATTTCATCTTCACAGACTGGGAATGCAATGTTCTCCCCGCTCTAGACCAAATTTTGCCCCGAGAGCCTGTGAGGGGAAACGCCGCCTCATGTATTGCTCTTATTTAAAACTGTAGTTGTGAAAAGACAAAACGCATACGTGCAATCAAATTAGAGCACGTTTATAATGAACTAAACTTAATGCACACGAAAATAAAAACGGTGACGTGGTAAACAAAAGCCAGGAATCAATTGCTGGCCTTGAAGTTCATGCTGTCCCACACTTGTGTGCACTCACAAGTGTGTGAGAACAGTAAAAAAAATCTAAAGGTGCTTGTGGAATCTAATACAAATGTACAACATGCGCTAAATGTTTGTATGGTCGGGTCATAAACTAGGAAGCATACTAGGCACTTTAACTGCCCCTTATCCTAACTGCGGGAAACTACGCCTCATAGAAGAACAAGCGCAGCCGCTAAACTGTGTTTAATGATTCATGGCAAGGAATGCAGCTGGCACCGTGCGCCCCGCTGCTTGCTCCCGACAGCTGGAGGCCGTGGGAGTGAACATTTACAGAAAAGGTGGGACATGCACCCACCTTTTGGCCAATTGTGTGCTTTGATTTTTGAAAGCCACACACAAAGGCCAATAGAATGTGTGGAAGTTGAAAAACCACACAGACCAGTTTAGAGAAAGTCTGGAGTGATTCCAAGAGGCCTCCCCATAGAGCAGCGCAAGTGCGCTGCGCTAGGCTCGACCTAAAAATCAACGAGGAAGGAAATAGGAGAAGAAATAGAATCTAAAAGGAAACTGGAGGGAGTTAGATATACACAACTGGAAGTTAGTGGAGGAGGAATGAGAGGACGAAAGAATTTGAGCGAGCTAGTAAATTACAATTTCATAAAGCGAGCGCCTCAAACTCATTTGTAGGCACCTAAGAGCTGCAGTGGTCCTCGTTGCCCCTCACTAAAATATGAACTATGGGACATGGTGCAGTTCCTGGGACATTCATGGTAAAATGTGCACTAATACGCCATACCAAGGGTCATTAATTTGAGCAGATGTTTTGTGCCACCTGAAACTTATTAACTGAAGAGAACTTTGCATTGCCCATAGTTTCACTGTAAAATTAGCATTTTGCTTAGGTAGGTATGATACAGTCCAAGTGCTATTCTGTAATTTATTGTGGTTCCAATAAGTATGTGTCATGCCAGATCTACAACAATTTTTTTTTTTTCTTTTTTTTGGTATATGTTTATTGAGAAGTACATGTCAGTTTATAAACAATACATAAAAAAGGGAGTATAAACAAATCAAAATATGCCCACACAATAAATTACTATGAAATGTTACCTTCTCAGATTTTTAAATATAAAAAGGATAATACAGACATCAAAAGATACAATAGTTGAGGTACTCATAAAACCTGGAAAGGAAGAAATAGGAAAGGTGGACTAGGGAGGAGATGATAAAGATAGTATACAGTATGTAGTAAACCATGTATCATAGATAGTTGGAAGATAGTAGCGATAATATCATACAAATATATTATTTCAAGTGAAGATATTCCCACTAATTCAACAATTTCAAATAGGTGAACAGTAAGTCCTAATTCAAATAACAATGTTACTGGCTACAGCATCAACAGTCCTAATGATAACATCAACTGCATGAATATCAATAATGATGGTAATGAATTAATAAGGAAATGAAAACAGAAATAATTCACTTATTGTAGTTCTTAACTAGAAGAAAAATCTGAAATATTACCAGAAATGGAACATTTATTAGCTAGAAAGGGGTTCCAAATTTGGATGAAAGTTCCAACATTGTCCTGCAATCTATAAATGAGTTTTTCATATGATGCTATTTTATACATTTCAATAAGCCATTCGTCATATGTAGGGCATTGTGGTGTTCTCCAATGTCTTAATATACAAATTTTTCCTACAGTGAGTGCAATAGCTATCAATCGTCTTGTATGGTTTGTGAGATTTGGGAGATCCGTAACATCATGTAATAGAACTAATTTTTCCGTTAAAGGAATGGACACTTGTATAGCTCTGTGTAGAGAGGCAGTTATGGAAGACCAATATTCCTTCAAAATTGGGCATCGGAATAAAATGTGTAGTATATCGCAGTCCTCCTCTGGGCACCTCCAACAGGTAGATCGGTGTAGTAAACCTGCTGACTTGAGTTTTTGTGGTGACCAGTACCAGTTATGAAGAATTTTGAAAATAGTAAATTTCATTCTGGCCTCTCTGATTCCATTATCCATGTTCATAATAACATCCTCCCATTCCTCATCGGAATAAGCTACAATAATTAACCCTTGCCATTTGACATGAAGCTGTGCAAGTAATGGGTATGAGTGTAATTTATGCACTATGAGATTATAAAATCCAGAGACTGCGCCTTTGAATTTCCCCCAAATTTGTAAGTATTGTAATACTGGGGAATCCTCAACTATCCAAGGAAATGGTCCTAGTCTACGAAATAGGGCTTGTTTTAGTTGTAAGTATTTCTCCTCTTGGGAGGCAGGGAGTTGATATTCTATCTTAAGCATTTCAAAGGTTTTAAGCTCACCTTCTAAAGTAAGTAAGTGATCCAACGTTAGAATACCTGCTCTCTCCCATATATCCCAGGATATAGTCTGTTTACCTATTCTAATATCAGTGTTATGCCATATGGGGGCCTTTCCATGCAGTCTTGGGTCACTCTTACAGATCTACAACATTTTCAAAATTATGTTTTGTCCAATAGTGCTTTTTTGGTCATTTCATTTCTGATAATTATGTGCCCCACTTTAGTTGTCTTATTTAGGAAGATGTTTAATTCTTATTGTGTGGCTCGCCACTTTGCTTTTATTTCGCAGGAGTGTAACAGTAGTGTTCATGGATCATCTGTACTTCTGGACTACAGTTTGGAACCATGGATGCATGTAATATGAGGAGCTACTGATGCATGTACTCCTAAAAACTACTAATGCATGTGCTGCAAGAGCCAGTAACGATTGCCTGTACTGTGAAGCACCAATATTGCATGTACTACAGTAGTCCTAGGTGGTACTACGGATGCATCCGGTCCAGAATTGGAACGCTCTTGCAGCAGGTCCTGAGAGGATCTCTTCTTGCGGCCATGTATGCATGTAATGTGAGCAGCTACTGATGCCTGTGAGGCAAGGGGCACTAATACTTGTATGGCGTAGTACCACTTATGTATCTCTTGTAGTAGTTCAAGCGGTCCAGATTGGGATACTGATACAGCAGGCCCATGGTAGGGACACTGATGCAGCTGGTCTTGGGTGTATGGTCGTCATTTCCTAGGGCCGTTTATGCATATGCTGCGTCTGATCACTGAGACAATAAAGCACTGTCTGTAGAAGGCTGCATGATGTGGCTAGCCGGCAGTCCGTGTGAGGACTGGGCTAGGCAGCTAATCGAGTCTCTAACTAGTCCTGCCAATAACTAGTCCTGTCAATAACCGTGCATCACAGAATTTATTCTGCATGATTTTCTTGGCATTTTGCAACCAAAGCTAGCAACTGCATTTCAGATCATTGTGGGTGATATGAGCAAAGTAGCTAATACTCGTGAAATACCGTCAGCAGGAGCAGCACCCCTTGCAATTCTGCTGTCTCACGGACTCCCCACCCCCTTTCTTGCTTAGCATGGTCGTAAATCAAAGAGCCTGAGACTTGATAAACCTTCAATGAGCTGCATCTTTGTAGCCAACAGCCCACATGGAAAGCGAAACTGTAAATCCCAGAATGCATTTCACACTGTTGAATAAAAAGAGCGTTTTAGAGAACATGTTAGACATGAAGGGTACTCCTTGATTCCTTTTCAAAGGCAAGTTTGGCCATTTTGACATGTCTGTAGCCACGGGCACATTTCTGCTAATGGGGATTGAGTTAGCCAAAGTCAGTGTGGTGAGCTGCTTTCATGAGTATGTTCGCCCCAAGTAAAATGGGTGTTTTGAGAAATATCTACCATCTACTAGTGCAAGGGTAGCGTGCAATTTCAATCTATATTTCCTGATCTTAGCCAAGGATACACACTCAAGTTTTGGTATTCTGAGAGGGACACATACAGTAAAAGTAGGTTAGAGAGCTTGCATTAATTATTCAGGAGTGATACAGCTGACTCCAGGCCATGAAAAACTACAAAAAGGGACACTTTCTGTAGCTCATGTCATTGAATGGACATTACTGCCATTTTCCGCTTGATATAAAGTGTCACGCAAATGGCATTGAAATGTCACACACAAGCATACCGGAAACAAAGAAATGTCCCACATAAGCAACCAGACTACTTGGCAGCTACTCTACCTCATATTACTTCACCTCTCTGTACCAGACACCCCCCTCTCTCACTACATGACCTCTCAATTTACCTAACCAATCGTTTGCTACCTCACCTCTCCACCTTCCCCGTCTCCCTCTTACTATAGCGCTTCTTTCTCACTACCTCTTTTTCTACCTCACTACTGTTTCTCTACCTCACTCTCTGCCTTTGTATCAAGCTCACCTCTATTTCTCTACCTCGCCTCCTTTCTATTTCTGCCCTTTACCCCTTTCTCTTTGCCTTACTCTTCGTGTAACCACTCTCTTTACCTGGCCTGTCTTTCTATAGATCTTCATATTTTTCCTGTATCTCTATTGCTCTGCCCTCTCTACCTTGCCTCTGTCCATACTTCTCTTAGTGCCTCACTTCTCTACCTGTTTACAGCTCACTCTGTCTCTCTCTCTAACTCTCCTTTCTTTCTACATTATCTCTGTCCCTACCTTACCCCCTCCACCGCTCTACATTTAATTCTCTCTCTGCCACATTCTAAAACCCTTCCTATCTGTGTGCCGCTTATTCTCTTCCTACCTCATCATCTTTTTTATGTTTCTATACCTTTATTTCTGGCCACCTCATCTTTCTCTCTTTACCACATGCCAATCTCAACAGTACCTATCGTTCTACCTCATCTCTATATCTACCACCCTTCATCCTCTCTCGGAATACCATTCTTTTAGCCTCTTTCCTTCTTCTGTCTTCCACCCATCCCATTTCTCTTACTCAAGACAGCCAGAAGTCACTGTCTAGACAGAGAAGTGTGCACAAAGAAAGAGGAAAGGAGGGACAAGGTAAGGGAAGAGAATTATGAACAAAAAAAACATATTTCACCAGATGGAATGCTGAACATCCTTGGAGTAGCACTTTGATTTTCATTGCTGCAGTGAGACTGCTAGTTGTAAGGGACAATTTATAAGTGATTATGAATAGCTGCCAATTGAAGCTACAACATCAAAGGCTATGTGAGTAGGTCATACTTTTATATTATGCTGCAGTCCACTAAACATCCACCACCAAATCACCTTCGTATGTCTTTCCTACATTGGGAGGAATAGGTTGGTTAGACACTGAAGTCAACATAAAATGTTGTCGCAAGACAAAACATCTATATCCAAGCAGAAAAGAAAATGTTTTATCAGTGCTTGTTCAAGTTCTGTTTTGGTACTTGGTTTGGGGATGCCAGACAGCTTGAGGTTTTGGCTTTTTTGTGTGCCCCGCTTCCAAAAGTATAATATATAATTCAGTATGGTTCACGTCATAAGCACTTTAATTAGCTGAACATAGGTAATATGTTTAAAATTGTTCTGTACTGGGGGATCCAAAATATGTTTGCCTGGGCCCCCAAAATCCTTAAGATGTCTCAGTGAAAATACAGCAGTTTGGAACATCTTGGTTTAATAGTGCTAAAGAACAATACAAGAAGATAACATGATGGCTTAGTGAATGAAACACTCAGGGCAGAGATCTGCTTGTCTAGATTTAGAGTCCCAACAGGGCAAACACCGACTTCCGAAGTCATTTAATTGGGTAGCAGTAGTGTATCTTATTTCGAAGGCTTATAGATGGCAGGAGAGTTATTCAAACAACTTTTTATTATTAATTACTGCATGGGCTGCAGATGGTATGTACCAACGTTCCATCCATCTAAGGTCCCCTGTCTGTAGATGTTTCCTGAAAGTGCTTATATTTCTGCTTCCACTCAAAGTCGGGGGATGGGCATCAAATCCCCTCAAATATCCATATAGAGGATGATTTACTATTCTAATTTCAGGCCTTGAATATTTGTGGAAAGTGTTTGTGAACTTTGCAGTTACTGTGGGTAAACAGGCACACTATGTGTGGAATATATTTGCGTGAGCACTAGAGGCCGAAGAGCTATGACAGATGGAGAGCTTAAACAAACAAAACACGGACTCATTTTAGGGAACAAGAGCTTTTTCATCCTCAGGCTTTGACCTCGAGAAAAATCGGGTTAGGCAGAAAATGAAGAAAGGAGAAAGGAAAAGATAAGATAACGGCAACAAAGGGAGAAAGGTTTGAAAGGGAGCCTGCTGGAGTGAGATAAAGAGACATGACTGTAGGGTGGGGGAAGAAAGATGCAATGAATGATAGGGAGCCCTGGTGTTCAGCATTACCTGTATTATCATTTGTATCACTGTTTCACTGCACCGTTGACACTTACTATATACATTATGTAAGCATTTCTTGCAATCATGTTTAAACATAACTATACATGCCAACGATTTGGAGCAGGCAAGAAGGAGATTTTAAAAAACATAGTCCGGAGAATGTGTTGTCCCCACTGACTTTCATTGAAGCAGAGGCAACCTGCCTGAATCCGGTTAATTGCTGTGTATGATGACAGACAATCGGCATTTCGTTTTTTTGCACTTTCATAACATAGCGCAAACAAAATAACTAGTTCTAAACTCTGTTTTTGTTTATAATAACCATACTTGTTACTTGAGATATACATACATATATATATATATATATATATCCACAAAGTAAGATGCTCCTTCCGGAATTGCTGGGACCCAAGAGAGGTGGCGCACACGCCGGCGGAGCACGCCGGTGAAGATAATATCCACACGAAAAAACAAGTTTGAGTGGTGCGCTCTCAGTAAGAAACAGGTAAACAGCGAGGTAGGTAATCCAAGTGTTTAATTCACAGTACGCGTTTCGGCGACAAGCCTTGATCACGTGTGAAGTGTGCGTTCCAAGCAGTCTTTAATAAAGCATTGAAAGTTCGAGGTCATCACAATCAAGGAGGGACTACATGCATAAACAGGTTGCGGCCATCTTGGAATGGTCAAATCCCAAAATGTAAAGAAAATGTAAAGAAAATGCATCATTTGGAACGTAAACATTGCGTATACAAATATGGATACATGTTATAACGAAATATCGCAATGTACGCCGCCAACCTAAGACAAGTGAGGGTGAGATCCCTTGGAGTACACAGCGTATATTACTAGGCAAGTGAGTAGTGCCTCTGAGATTACAAGTGAGACATACTAGGCTAGCATCCATAGTGAATGTGCAAAATAATCGGCAAGTGCATATTCTGCAAAAGGTAAAGATGCCACAAGGTAAATATCACGAAAATACGTGAACTTACGAACTGGTCCTGGTGTTAAAAATCCTGGTGTTTAAAATCTACGGGCAAGTGCCCAGACAACCTACTAGTATGCTTAAGTCTCAGGCTAGGTCAATGTAGTGAAAGCGGTCAAATTAATACTAAAATAGAACTACTCCCAGACCTCAATCATGAATTACATGTAGTGACCATGGGTCAAAAGGACTTATCTTAAATCAAATAACGTGCTCGTATGCTTTAACAGGGAACTGCCGGTGGAGAAGATGATGAGCTAGTGAAGAGTGATACCATGGAGGAAAAGGGTAGGATGCCCGTGCTGGTGAGTATAAGTGAAGGGCTCCTTCCTTCTCTCCTGTAAGAAATACAAAAAAGATATATATATCAGTACAAGCAAATAACATAGCTCATGAAAATATGCAAAGAAGTGAAGTGCAATACAATCTCATGGAATAAGAAACGGAAAAGCTAAAATGCAGAATTGTAAAATATTGCTTAAATTCCATAGGGCTGGAAAGTACATTTATGTAGTCGTACAAAGAAATGCTGGTAGCAACTGGGAAATAACAAATGCATACTACAATCCCTCTTTGAGGTGGATTGACATTTCTTCGTCCATGTTTAACCCACCCGGGCTTTTCGTTTGAAAATCTATAATGTACCTAGATTCCCGCTGTCTGAGGTTAAGAGTTCTGTCCCCACCCCTGGGATTCCTAGGTATGTGTTCAAGAATGAAATAGCTCATGTCATTAGTGTTGGAACCATGTTTTTCATAAAAATGACGTGCAACAGGGTATTTATGGTCATTGTTGGTAATAGCTCTCAGATGCTCCATCACCCTCTTTTTGGCTGGACATGTAGTGCTCCCAATATACCAGAGTTTGCACGTACGCTCGATGGCATAGATCACAAAGCAAGTGCTACACGTGAGGAATTGAGTAATTTTCTTAGAAACCCCTCCATACGCCAGACTGTCTTTGAATGTGCTATTTCTGCAAGCTTTACAATGGCCGCATGGGAAAAATCCCATGAGGCCATGACCAGTGTTAGTAGTACGATCAGTGATGTCATTTCTTACTACTATGTCCCGTATATTCCTATCTCTTCTGTAGGTTATACTGGGCCTGTCAGGAACCAAGTTGCCAACCACCCCATCAGATTTTAAAATGTCCCAATGTTTGGCAAAGATGCGTTGGATTCTGTGCGCATCTGAATTGTACGTGAGAATCACGCGGACCTCATTGGTGTTGTCTTCAGTCTTTTTCTCTACTTTGTCTTTAAGGGTATCAGCCCTACTGATCCCTTCGGCGCGTTCCTTTGCTTTCTTGAGAACCCAGTTAGGGTAGCCTCTAGTTTGGAATCGACTAACGATGTTATCCCTCTCAACTAAGTAGGCATCGGAATTGTTACAGTTTCTCTTTGCCCTCAGCAGCTCCCCGTAAGGTATGCTCCATTTGAGCATATCAGGGTGGCTGCTTAGGGCATGCAGAATGCTGTTCCCTGCTGTCGCTTTCCGAAAAAGAGTGGTACATATCTTATTCTGTATTACTTCCAGTCCTACGTCTAAAAAGTCAATTTTGGTGGCATTAATACTCCCAGACAGAACAATGTTGTAGCTGTTGGTATTAAGTTTCATGATAAACTCCTCTGCATCACCTCTGGAACCATTCCAGACGATGAACAAATCATCAATGTAGCGACGCCACATGACAACTTTGCGGAGATCGGTTTCCAGGGTACTGCTAGATGTTATTTCTTGCTCCCAGTAGCCCATGAACAGATTGGCGAAACTGGGAGCAAAGCAGGAACCCATGGCAGTACCGTTCACCTGCCTGTAGAGGGCGCCATTGAAAGAGAAGATATTGTTTCTGAGACAGAAATCAATCATTTCCATTATCATTTGGCTGTGTTCCCTATATCTGATCGGTCTCTGCATCAGAAAGTGCTCACAGGCTTCCAACCCCTGTTGATGATTGATTATTGTGTACAGGGACTGGACATCCAGCACAATAAAGAGGTAGGTAGGCTCCCAGATCAATTCTTCAATTTTACAAAGAAAATCTTTGGTATCTCTCAAGTAGCTGGGAAGGGATATGACAAATTCCCTCAGAAAATGGTCCACATATTTAGAGATGTGTTCACTTACACTCCCTATGGAAGAGACAATGGGGCGACCCGGAGGTCTGATTTTATCCTTGTGCAATTTTGGCAGTAAGTACAAAATGGGAAGTTTGGGGTGGTCCCTCTTGAGATAGCAAAATTCTTCCCACAATAAAAGGCCCTTGTCCTTCCAATTTGTGAGTTTATCCCAGATGTCAGTGATACTCAGATTATAAATGTCCCAAGATATGGTTATGTAGAAGTTCGTGTCTTGGAGTTGTCGTAAGGCTTCACTAATGTAGTAGTCTTTGTCTAAAATAACCACATTGCCCCCCTTGTCAGCCGGGCGTATAACTAAAGTGGTGTCATTGGCTAGTGTTTTAAGTGCCTGTCTTTGAGTGTAAGATAAGTTGTTGGAGAAACTGCCTGAGTGTTTTTTGCTGAATCTAAGATCTACCAAAGATTTAGAAATACAGTCCTGGAAAGTATCAATGCTATCATGGGGAAGAGGAGGCACAAACGTAGATTTAACTCTGAAATCAGTACATGCTGCTGCCCCCTGAGTGATATCCATATCATTCAAAATCTGAGTGGTGTGGATTTCACTACCATTAGATTCATTGTCTTGTGCTAACTCAGCTAAGACAAGAAGATTGTCAATATCATTGATCATAAGATTCTCCGTAACATCATTATTAGCAATGTCTCTGCCAGGTTCGAGTTCTTGTCCTTTCAATGTAAACCACTTTTTGAGTTTTAATTTCCTCACATATTTAAACAAATCGATACGAGTTTCAGTGTAATTAAATGGGGAAGACGGACAGAAGGAAAGACCTAGGCATAGGGTTCTCTTTTCTATGTCCGACATGGGTCTTTTGGATAAATTGACTACAGTTAAATTTACCATGTTCATATCCATCAGTGATTTCTGTTGGAGCGCGTTTTTCTGTTTCCCATGGCTCCCCTTCCTTTGTCTGTGTTCCCAGCGTTGTTGTAATCTCTTTTTTCTGTTGCGGCGCTTCCCCTGCCTCGTCCTCTTCCCCGTCCCCGGGTTCTCGGTTGTGGAATGTCCCGCGTTGTTTGTCGATCCCTCTGCAGGACCCGAAACTCTTCTAAAAAATTGACCTGTCTGATGTTGCAATCTTCACCCGATGTATTGCCTTCGGACACATCTGATTCAATGTCACTTACAGTAGGGGTATCAACCACTATGGTGTCGCTTGTGGTAGGAGTGGTTTTCATGGAAGTTTCCTGCGTGGAGTATAGGTGATCATATTTCTTACTGAACGTCAGGATTCTTCCCTTCTCATAGTCTGAGTAATCTCTGTTCATCTTTCTTTGTTTTCTGGCCTTAATCTCTTCTTCATACTTGGTGAGTCGATCCTTCATGGGGTCCAGGATTTTCTTAAGGGCATCATTGTCCACCATCTGCATCAAGTCTGCACTGAGGGCCTTGATCTGTTTCAGGAGCTCTTCCCTGTCCTGCCAAGCATATTTGATCAATATGCCCATCATACCTTTTGAGCTTGCAGCTGAGTGTTCCGACCATTCCTCCAGCATTTTGGGGTTGGGCGCTTCATAGGTGGGAGTAATAAAGATTCTTAATCCTCTAGGCGCCATGTTATGATCTACATAATTCTGTAGAGAGATCGCCTCCCACCATTTGGAAACTTCATTTCTTTTAAGTTTTTCCAACTTCCTTATTTTATCCTCCAACGGTTGTATAGAGGAATCCCCTTTGTGAGTACTGTCCCCTTTGTTGTGAGCCCCTGTTTTTCTACTGAAGAGGGTCACTGCTGCTGCTCGTCTTTCCGCTTCTTCTTCCATGCTCAAATGTCACTTGGACTCTTCCCCCGCTGATCAATACCTGTTTTACCCCCCCCCATGCAATGGGGAGTTCCTCCTGCTGTCTGCTGAAAGTGATTTTGGTTGTTGGACAGTATCCGGAGCCAACTGTTATAATAGTCAGTATGTTGAATGTAAACTCGAGCGAATAAAGGCTCGTAACAGTTCGCTCCCGATGTAGAATCAGGCTTCGTTCCGATACGACAATGTCCGTTAAACACTTTATACCAGGGATGTGGATTAAATGCGGATACAGCGTAGATGAACAGCCCACCCGTGCTGATTGTCGCTGCCCCGAGGGACGAAATACTGCCCCGCACCCTCCGATGCGAGAAAATAACCCCCCACTAGGGACGAACAAAAACAGCAAGCAGGCTTACCTTCATGCGGGTGATCCAGCAAGTGCCAATTCCCATCCACAGAGTCACTGACTTCAATCCCAGTAGTAGCCACACAGCCGGTCCAAAATGCAATCCTCACGTAAAATCCACAAAGTAAGATGCTCCTTCCGGAATTGCTGGGACCCAAGAGAGGTGGCGCACACGCCGGCGGAGCACGCCGGTGAAGATAATATCCACACGAAAAAACAAGTTTGAGTGGTGCGCTCTCAGTAAGAAACAGGTAAACAGCGAGGTAGGTAATCCAAGTGTTTAATTCACACTACGCGTTTCGGCGACAAGCCTTGATCACGTGTGAAAGTGTGCGTTCCAAGCAGTCTTTAATAAAGCATTGAAAGTTCGAGGTCATCACAATCAAGGAGGGACTACATGCATAAACAGGTTGCGGCCATCTTGGAATGGTCAAATCCCAAAATGTAGATTTTAAACACCAGGATTTTATTATTAAGACTGCTTGGAACGCACACTTTCACACGTGATCAAGGCTTGTCGCCGAAACGCGTAGTGTGAATTAAACACTTGGATTACCTACCTCGCTGTTTACCTGTTTCTTACTGAGAGCGCACCACTCAAACTTGTTTTTTCGTGTGGATATATATATATATATATATATATATATATATATATATATATATATATATATATATATATATATATATATATTCACTTAAAAAACCATAGGTTTCACACATGTTCTAGTTAGCTGGACATTTCACTCGTAAAAAACCAATGAAATTCCCCCGTTATAGTTAGTGCAGGCAACTATAACTCACGCGACCGCAATCCTCTGCTGATGACGTCAGATATTACATCACTGTATTTAGACACTTATTTACCCATGTCTTCTTCCATTAATCTTTAGCTATACATATATTACAAATATTTATTTTTCATAAAGACACATATGTCATCAGTGATGTAATATCTGACGTCATCAGCAGAGGATTGCGGTCGCGTGAGTTATAGTTGCCTGCACTAACTATAACGGGGGAATTTCATTGGTTTTTTTCGAGTGAAATGTCCAGCTAACTATAACGTGTGAAACCTATGGTTTTTTAAGTGAATTTGCAAGGTTTTTTAAATGCTAATTCGTAACTATAACGTGTGTGAAACCTATGGTTTTTTCAGTGAATTTGTACGTTTTTTTAAATGCTAAGTTATGTATTTATTATTTTTTTCTTTTTTCAGGTTTTTCACCGTGCGCGCACCGTGCGCACGCTGTGGGCACTCGCTGCGCTTCGCGCACCGAGCACCCACGGTTTGCCGTGCGCGCAACGTGCACGCACCTCGCGATTTAAAAAAAAACATAAAAAATGTTTTTTTCGCCCTTGGGGGTCCTTCTGTGACCCCCTGACCAAGGCTAGGGGGTCAGGAACTGTCCACTCTGCCCCCTTTTCACGTTCCCCACCTTTTTTTTTCACCCCCTCAGACTCCGACAGACAAAATGGCGGCCGACACTTCCTGGTTTCGACCGATTCAAATGTTTACCGACATCTAACAACCAATCAGAATTCGCACGGCAGGGTGCGCGAACAGTGCGCGCACGGTGCGCATGTATAGATATTGATATGCTTTTAAATGCTATTTTCTCAGGAAATACTGAACAGATTTACACCAGACCTGCAAAAGGCACTTCCTTGACCTTATGGCTACCTCTCTGCCAAATTTCACGTAATTCTGTTCAGCCGTTCGGGCTGTAGCTGCGACTAAAGGTCCTATGGAAAAATGCATGGGGAAAACGTGTTTTGGGACCCCCCTTTTTCTCGGCCCCCGCTTGACGAATCACCCCGAGACTTTCAGGGTAGGAGCTGAACGGAGCGCCCCATTAGTTTTGAAAATTTCGTGAGGATTCGTCAATCGGCGCCAAAGTTATTCAAAATAGAATTTTGATATTTCCTATGAAAACTAGGTTGTAACTATAACTATCTACTGGCGACCGCCAGTAGATAATATATATTGTTAATTTGAAAAATTGCATCTGGATTGGACACCTAAACTGGCGTGAGAGGCAGTGGTGACTGACTGCCTTGTACCGATGGGCGTGGAAGATACAAAACACTTCCCTCCAACGTCCTCCTCCGCCGATAGTCTTCCTTCCAGGCAGACTCCAACACGGTACCAGGAAACTGCACTAACCAATCCAGGAGCTGCGCACACAGCATGAGAGCTGCGCCAGGATTGGATAGAGCTGCCTCTCTCAGTGCTTCTAAGGGCACTGGAGGCCTGCGCTTTCTCTAACTCAGCTGTCGAGAACTTTAAAATGCGCATGTCTGGCTGTCCGTCCCAAGACATGTGCATTTTAAAGCACACAATTCCCTACTACTGCCACTCCGCAGCACTGGATCCACCCAGTCCTGTCACTCAGGACAGGTCAGTTGCTGAAAAATAAAATGGTAATAAATAAACTTTATAACCTTATTATTTTTCAGCTCTGGCTTGTTGGGCGACGCTCCTCCGCTCAAACGGAGGAGCCGCCCCTGGGAGGTGTGTGTAGGCAATCGAACAGAGATGCACCTTGTAGCCACCATGGCCTAGTAGCACGATCTACGCATTTGCTCAATTGAGGCTTAGCCAGCTTTATTCATTGCTCTGAATGAGAGGCAGTTCTTATTTTAATTTTTTTTTATTGAGCTTTTTATTTAGTTTTATGAACCAGCACATATGACAAGCGGTGCAGAAAAGATATTTGTCTTCAAGGGGCAATACAGCAATAATTCAGTCATGTATCTCGTCAAAAAGAGCGACACAGCAACAATTCCCAGACACAAACTCACAGATCACGATTCAAGGAGTGCTCCTGTTATGGAGTCTATGACTCCCAAAGGTCTCCTCTGCCATTCCTCGGTACAATCGCCACGGGGGCCAAATCTTTTCCCATTTTCTGAGAGGCAATTCTTGACCAGCACAGCACCTTCCTGTAACTTTCTAAACTGTTTTTGTTTAAGCTATGTAAAACTGCCCAAACTAAAACATTGAGGCCAGTCACATGGTCTAATTTCCCCCTACAAGAATTAAGGACAAAGCGTTAACCTTTGAAGGCAGAGGCTATTCTTGGAAGGGGAGATTGGAGCGTGCGTGACAGGTATCAAGACTTTATTTTTGGCAATTTTACAAAACTCTGAGTCGGGTTTCTGCATGCAGGAATTGGGAGGCGGGAGACTAGCCTTGAAATCTGTCGTCTCCTGCTTGAATCCGGAGGGTTGGCATGTATGCATAACAAAGTACTGTAAACTCCAAAACATTACGTACGGTGCTGCATCTCCGTACAGAGGCCTATTTGTGAATTTGTTGAAACAGCCAGCAAATAATTTCATTGAGAATTTTGGGCCTGATTTAGATTTGGCGGAAGGGTTACTCCATCACAAATGTGAGGGACATCCTACTGCCTTATTACAAGCATTACAGGTGCACTGACAGAATAACTCTAAATCAGGCCCTTTGTCTAGTTTGTGTGTACACATTAGGTGGAGAACTAGGTTGCCATGTCTTTCTGAATACAACGTTCCAGAGTTGTATAGTACTAGTGCAACAAGACATTAACTTCAGAACGCATATGGGGCGTGGGTAAGCAGATGGAAAGGAGGAACAAACAGATAACTTACCTGGTTGAATCTATTATTCGCAAGCTTGACAGAACTCAAGATGCAAAAGCGAGGCGTTCGATGGTTAGCCTTTACTGAGCAGGTATCTTCCCCTAAACTGATTGTATCTTGTAAGAAGCATAGAGCCACAGTTCTGGATGACCGACCTTAGGTGGCTTATTGGGTGGTATTGAGACAGTAACCACTGACCATGGTCTAATGGATGAGCAAATTGGTGTGGTGATTTTGGATTGCCTCAAGAATAAGGTGGGCAGTAAGGTTCTGCAGTCTTTGGAGCCTGCACATTATTTTGGAAGTGAGTACCCGCAGAGTCTGTTACATTTGTCAATGCATGAAATGGTGACTGAAATCAGTGCAAAGGCCGGGTAGATCACTGCTGTGAGGGCTGCTCTGAGACTATCCAACAGTAATAATAAATTTATTCCAGGAGCAACATAATGACATCGAACAGTGTATTATCATTGAGAATAACCATACTTGTTACTTGAATGCTTTATAGAAAATTATAATAACCATTCTTGTTACTTGATTAAAAAAAAAAGGTTTTTTTAGCTATTGCATGTAGATTGGACACCTCAATTGGCGTGAGGGGTGTCTGTAGGCTATCAAACTCTAATTTTTAAGGTTTTTTTATACATCAAATATCAGTAAAGACACACCACTGTTTTGAACACTATTTTGCAAATTTCCAGTATTATGAATAGAGAACAGATGGTTGCATTGTTTCATCATTGTGTGGTACACATTGAGCACAAGCAGTATATAGTGATCTAAAAAGAATTAGAGCCAAAGAGGAGCGTACTTCTGTGAGTTGTAAATAATGAAAAATCTTTAGGAAGTATTCTATTGCAGTAGATATGACAACATTCCTTTCTGCATGAGACAAGGATGAACAAAAATGTTATTCTCTCCCCAACCTGCTAGAAAAAGCTACGGACTGCACAGTTATGGCACCCAACTTCCTCCTGTGTTCACAAACACACAGGGTCTAATGCCATGCTAAGCCAATTATCATTACTTTTCCCTTTGACCCCACATATGACTCGGTAGTTTGTCTATGAAATTGACAGCGGTTCAAACCATTGGTAAACTTCAAGACTCCATTAAAATTGAGATCATCGAGGTGATGGATGTAGTGGTTATTGATCCATCACATATCTCTTTGCCTAGAAGGGCAGTGCCAGTTTCAAAGCTGGGATCTATAGACTTCTATTTCTGGGTTAATTATATAAGACTCCAGTTGGTCAACAAGACAGATGCAAACCCCATCCCCAGAGCTAACAAACTCATTAACAATTTGGTGGATGGTCTATGTTTTATCACCTGGCCAGTGGACTGCCTTTATGTCTGGTGCAAAAGAGAAATCTGTGTTCTTGACCCCTAGAGGCCTATTCTAAATCCATTCCAGATCATGCCTTTTGGAGAAAAAAATGCTCTTACCAACTTTGAGCGATTGATGCTTCACACTTTCCATATTGCCTATGAAGATGACACTTTGGTGTTCAGTGATAACTGAGAGGATCCTTTGATTTATCTCAAAAAATCATTGCAAGTAATGAAAAAGTTGAACTCATTGTGAAGACAACCAAGTGATAGATGGGGCCAAGTTTAGTTTGCTTCTTGTATACATGAAGGATACTGAAGCTCCATATGTGCAGCAAGCTTCCCATTCTCTTTTAATTGGTGACTTCAATATTTGGGCAGACCACCCTAACATGCATGCATCTTTAAATCTTGAGCATCTTGATTGTTGCCCCATTCGTAAACCAGGCTGTCTTCTAGATTTAACTTTTGCAATCATTATTTGTCTTTAGCATAATTAAGTTCTCTTCCTTGCTTAGAATGTCTTCTTTGTAGTTTTCTTGTCTCTGTGGAGGCTAGCTGTCAATATGGCTCTTTGCTTTCTCGCAAGACCCATCTTTTCCCAAAATTTCAAGCACTACTTTTTGTAATGCTCTTGCTCAAAGTTTTCCAGCTTTGGACACAAGCGTCTCTGGAAATAAAAATGTGTTCATTACTTGGATCACTGCATTGTTTGTTCGGATCACTCCCGCTAACATTTACTCCTGAGCAGTCTCACCCCAATGCTTCTTGGCACACAGATGAGCTTTCGAAAAACTTTGTAAAAAGGCAGTGCACATTTGGCACAAGGATTTCTAGCTATCGCCTACAACCCTTTGTTTTGGAGACCTTTAAAAGACCATCAAGCAGGCACAAGAGACTCACTATCAATCCAAATCCTACTTCTAATATATCTAGGATTACTAAAGAAAATCTTTTGATACCTAATTGTTGTCACTTGTCGGTTTTTCTATCCCAGTCTGATGATCAACATTTTTCTTGGTATTTTAAAAAAATGAAAACATTAGGCTATCTTTTCATTCTACAATTCTGAATCTATAGCATTTTTGTTTAGGTTAGCTCCACGTTACCTACTTTAGAAACATTTTCCACGTAACGGAAGAATTTTACTGTGAAATTCAAGCCTATTCTTGTTCCCTTCTTGACTCATGCCCAATTAAAGTATAAAAGACTTTACTCCTAAAATTACTCCTACAATTTCACCAGTTCTCTCCTATTTTAACAATTCCTCTATTTCTGAAGCTACCTTGCTGCTTTTCTGGAAACAAACAGTCGTACAACCACTTAATAAAAAAGAAAAATCCTAATCTAGATCCATGTACTTTAAGAGAATATAGGCCAGTCTCTCTCCTGCTGTCCTCTACTACAATTCTAGAGAGTGCCTTTAACAAGGAATATTTTCAATATCTTGACATAACCATTTATTGGCTCTGTTTAGAGCAGTTGTCCGCCCCACTTAAGGGACGCTATCAGTGCTAGTCATAGCGCCGAAGAATCAACAAATGATTTTGGATATGGTGGAACTGGTGTCTTCATCCTGCTTCATTTGCCTGCAGCTTTCGATACTGTTTTTCCTCTGGCTGAGGTCGGTGTGAAGGACAGTGCTTATGCTTGGATAATGTCCTTTTTTTCAAACTGCACCCAAATGGTATCTGCTACTTTTTAAAAAAAAATGTTAACCTTAGCACCATGGTGTTCCCTGGGAAATGGTATTAAGAATGTTTTTATTGGTGTCGATCATGCAGGAATGAACCGGTAAGAAAATGACAAAACTACCAAAAACATTGTATCAATTTTGTGGACAGCTACAGAAAAAAATTGAACAGAATGTTGTGAACTAGGTGGGGTAAATCAGGAGGGGAAGGGTAGGAGAACCTAATGAACCCAAGCAATGGCTATATTAGTGTGGCAATTACCATGGACCTGGAAGTATGGACCTGCTGGTGAGGCTGGGTAAGGAGTATTTGAGATGAGAAACCAAGAAGAATGAAGGGTACATGCCCTTTAATAGTATGATGCATTATAGGAGTAAGGAGAAGTCTACCCAGCAGGAACAAGAGACAACCTGGACAACGCAGGACATAGGTAGGGTGGAGAAGGATACCCCTGTACAGGTTCAGAAGATGCCAAGACACCCTTTGGGTGTATATCCGATTCATTGGGACATAGCGCCTGTTGTAAATAGTTATCACATGTTCTAGTCTTTTCTCTATGCTTTGCTGGTGTTCTTTATGTAGAACATCTGTGGGGTTCTAATTACGTGCGGGTGGCAAGCGGTGTTCTAAGCTAGGCAGTTGGTGTTCAGTCAGCTGGAGTGGTGTACGCTTCATCTGTTCCTCTCCAATAAACCTACCTGAAGTAAAGGAAAGCTCCAGTGTGTTTGAGACATCTTTGTTTACATCATTTTGGCGACGATCGTAGCTGACTGGACGAGAGCTTCCTACCGAACAGATCCCTTAAGCGACACCCTCCACAAGAATTCACGCGGTGCGGAGACACCAAAGACGACTTCACAAGGTCTCTAATCCTGGAAACGGCGTAAGGACTGGCGCAGCTTAAATGGACTCGGGGCAGCGAACAGTGAGTTAACCGAGTTTATCGGCATTTTTTTTTTTTCGGCGAAGGAGTTGCTAGGCAGCAGTGCGCTCGCTCCTCAGCGCGCGTTGAGATCGCGTGTTGCTAAGCAACAATCCTGACTCAACGTCGGTCCCTGTATGCTCGCACATCAACGTTCTGCGCAGCCGTGACGGCGTGACGTCACACGCCAGAAAGCGCCATTTTGGATTGGGAAACGAAAGTGAAGCGAAATTCAACGAGACTAGTCTGCAAAGACGGCATTTACGAATTAATGCCTATGGAGTAGTTTTCGCACGCTTCTTTGGTGAATAGAATAACAAGTAGCAGTGAATATAAAAAAAAAAAGAAGGATAATCTGGTTTTTGAACAGTTTCATTGGAAAAGGAGTTGTACTATTTATTTACTTATTTTTTATTTTTAAGGTTCAGAGGGAATTTATCTTGCTCCAGTGAGTTAGGTGAACCATGGCACAACAGTCTAATCAACAGGTCACCGTCACACTACCTCCTCAATTCCTCAGTGAACCAGGCACTCCGTCAATTTCTTGGGAAGACTGGATACGCATGTTTGACAACTACCTAGATGCCCTAGATGGACAAGAGTTTTCTGCAAAGCGGAAAAAGGCGTTACTATTAAGTGCCTTAGGAAAAGAGGGCCAACGTGAATTTCAATATCTTCCTCAAGCTTTACAAGCAAGTGGACAACCCATTCCAAATGAATATAAAGAGGCGTTAACCAGACTAGAAGTGAGGTTTGGCAAGGAAGAAAACCTTGTTATGAACAGATACAAGTTCTACACTCACAAACAACGTACAGAGGAATCTATTGATGACTTTGTAGCACGACTCAGAGAACTCTCAGTGAAATGTAATTTTGGTGCAATGAGTGATGAGTTGATACGTGATCAGCTCATAGTACAGTGCAACAATAGGAAAATTCAGGAGAGGTTGTGGGCGGCCAAGAATCCGTCCTTGAAATTAGCTATTGATTTGGCGAAAGTTGTGGAAGAGTCGGAGAAATGTATGAAGGAACTAGATAAATATAGTTCACAGCAGGTCTCGGTGGTGTCAGAAAAACTTAAGAGTGAGTGTGAGTTAGAAAGTGAAGAGGCTATTGGGGTAGTCAGGTTTAAAGGGAAAAATCCTTTAAAAAAGAATAGTTTAGTGAGATATTCCAATAGTAGATGTTGCTCAAGATGTGGTAGTATGAGTCACAGCTCAGAAGCAAAATTCTGTTTTGCGAATAATAAGGAATGTCTCAAGTGTGGAAGATTGGGTCATTTCTCTAGGATGTGCAGAAGTAAAGGCAGCGTTAATGTAGCTGTCATTGAGGACAAACCTATTGAAATAAGACGTGAGAAAGATAAGATTTTGAGTCTGAGTGATGATGTTAGTAGTATTGACAATGAGAAGAGGGAAAGAAGACCTAAAGCTGAATTTACAGTTAATGGGTGCCCAGTAATCTTGATGGTCGACACTGGTTCGAGACACACAATTATTCCCCAGGATATATTCAAAGACAAGTGGGGTGAAACGAAATTGAAGGAAAGTGATATTTCTCCAACGGGCTACCAGGGTGAGAGAATAGACTTGTTGGGGTATTTTGATGCTGACATACATTTTGAGAACAGGTCTATCAAAGGAAAAGTATATGTGGCTGTGGATGGTCCACCAATTCTTGGATGGATTCATCAATATGATCTGCACATCATAGTGAATCCAAGAGCACCCAACCAGGTAATGGTTATAGATGATAACACTGTTAGTGACATACTTGATGGTGCGAAGAACGTTTTTAGAGAGCAGTTGGGCGAACTAAAGGGGTATGTTCACAAGATTGTGATTAAGAAGGGCACAATTCCAGTACAGCATAAAGCAAGAAGAGTACCGATATCAGTCAAAGACGAAGTTAGAAAAGTAATTGAAGAAATGTTGCAAGGGGGTGTCATTGAACCGGTGGAGGCATCTGCATGGGTGTCTCCGGTGGTTATCACGCAGAAGGCGGACGGCAAAATTAGGTTCTGTGTGGACTTAAGGTCATTAAATAAGCATGTGGTAGCAGACACGTTTCCTCTTCCTAATATAGGGGAGTTAGTGTCTACTCTACAAGGGGCAAAGTTCTTCACAAAACTAGATTTGAAGAGCGCTTATCATCAGATTAGACTTCATGATGAATCTAAAGAATTAACAGCGTTTATAACCACTGAGGGCACATTTCAGTTCACCAGACTTCCGTTTGGGTTAATTTCAGCTGCCAGTGTATTTCAACGGTTAGTCACAGAGATTTTTACTGGCATTAAGAAAGCAGTGTTTTTTCAAGACGATATATTGGTGTTTGGGGACACTGTTTCAGAACATAATTCAGTGCTTAGAAATGTATTACAAAGAATAGATGATGCTGGTTTGACGTTACGCAAAGAGAAATGTTGTTTCTTGGTTCAACACATAGAGTATTTGGGCTACGAGATTTCAGCTCAAGGTGTTAAACCAAAGAGGAACCTTTTAGAAGCCATTAATCTAGCTCCACCTCCCACTGAAAAAGATCAACTTAGGTCATTCATGGGACTTATTGAATTTTATGCTAGATTTGTGAAGAATTTCTCGGACAAGACGTTGGTGTTGAGGTCCTTGTTAAAAAAAGGAGTAAAATTTTATTGGAATGTTGAGCACCAAGAGTGTTTTGATATGATAAAAAAGGAATTGTGCGAGGCCAGGGTGTTAACTCCCTTTGATATCAAGCGCATGTCTATATTGATGGTGGATGCCAGTGCTACAGGCTTAGGGGCAGTTTTGTTACAGAAATGTCATGAAGGGGAGAAAACCATTGCTTTTGCGTCACGTACGTTGTCTGCTTCTGAATTGAATTACTCAGTAATTGAGAAGGAGGCGTTAGCTGCTGCTTGGGGAGTACAGTACTTTAGAACATATTTGTGGGGTACAAAATTTCAGCTCAAAACTGACCACAAACCCTTAGTAAAAATTTTGTCACCAGGAGGTGCCGGGAAGGGTTCACCAAGATTGGCAAGGCTGGCCTCAAAATTACAAGAGTATCAGTATGACATTGTATATATTCAAGGTTGGCGTAACATACAAGCTGATTGCCTTTCAAGGCTCCCTGTCAAAGTAGAGGGCTCGGAGAATGAGTTTTCTGATGTGCATGTGGATGGGGATGTAGCTGTCATTCATGATGTAGTAGCGTTGAGTGGGGGTAGTTTTACTAAAGATGAATGGCTTACAGCAATGAGAAATGATGTAGTTCTCGTCAAAGTGATGGAGTTAGTAAAATTAGGATCCAGAAGAGAAAGTTGTGTTCAGCCTTCTGTACGGCCATTTCTCAAAGTATTGGATGAATTGTCGACTTGTGGCGACAGTATTTTAATGAGGGGGGACAAGTATATTCCACCTTTCAGTTTAAGATGCAAGCTGTTATTATTGGCTCATGAAGGCCATCTAGGGCAAACACTTACACAGCGTAGACTAAAGGCAGATTTTTGGTGGCCAGGCATGGATGCGCAGGTAGCGTCTTGTGTAGAAAATTGTTCAGCTTGTAGGGATTGTGAAAAGAGACTCAGAGTTGGCTCCAGTTCAGGGAGCCACATCACCACGCCGGATTTACCATGGCATAGTGTATGTTTGGATTTTATTGGTCCTATGGATGAATTACCGTGCACTCAACGCTTTGCCATAGTTATTGTTGATGTGTATTCCAAATGGCTTGCTGTGGAATTTGTTAAGGATATTACCACGGACTGTACTATACAATTTCTTAAGAATATATTTCTTAATGAAGGTTATCCTTCAGTGTTGGTCACGGATAATGGAACTCAGCTTACCTCGCAGAAAATGCGGGTATTTCTGTCTGGGTGTGGAGTGACTCATCATCGTACTTCGCTCTATAATCCACAGGCTAATGGTGTGTGTGAGAGAGCTAACAGAGTTGTGAAAGGGATTATTCAAATGGCGTGTGCCTCAGGTGGTTTTGCTGATGAAATGGTTAAAGATATGGTGTGGGCCTATCGAACCACGGTTCATAAGGAGGATGGCAAATCTCCATTTGAGCTCATGCGTGGTAGACGTCCAGGTACTAAGCTTACTCCCTCTTGGATCAAAAATTATATTGTTGAAGGCACGGTTTCTGAGTTGAAGGGGTGTATCTCTAAAACAATCTCTGTTGGTGATTTGGTTAAGGTGAAACCTGGGAGAGTAATAAGGGGCCTTACAAAATTTAGAGGGCCATATGTTGTCAAGGAAGTTTTTCCACATTATGTTGTATTGGATAATGGTGAAAAGTGGAATCTTCGCAGGGTAGCACTTTATTGTAGGTCAACATCATCTAGTGGCTCTAGTAAGTTGGTGGAACATGTTCTACCCAGTAGTGGGTACTTGTTGGCTACTTCTGAGTCTTCGGTTTCTTCAGAGGTAATTCATTGTAGGGAGAAGGGTGGTGGAGATGCTACCATGGCTGATAATTCACAGGTGGGGGTTTCTCATAGTCATGATTCTCAACCATCTGCTCAACAATCTGTTGTGATTAGAGATGTTAGGTCCCGCAGACCTCCTGTCTATCTGAATGATTATTTATGTTAATGTATTTGATTTATTATTTATGCTCATGCTTTTTGTATGTGTAACATCTGTAGGGTGGTTTAATTGTTCAATGTTTAGGGAAGAAGATGTGTTGTAAATAGTTATCACATGTTCTAGTCTTTTCTCTATGCTTTGCTGGTGTTCTTTATGTAGAACATCTGTGGGGTTCTAATTACGTGCGGGTGGCAAGCGGTGTTCTAAGCTAGGCAGTTGGTGTTCAGTCAGCTGGAGTGGTGTACGCTTCATCTGTTCCTCTCCAATAAACCTACCTGAAGTAAAGGAAAGCTCCAGTGTGTTTGAGACATCTTTGTTTACATCAGCGCCATTGGGAGGGTCACCATGAATTAAGCGAGACCATCCCAGCTGCCTTTCAGCGCGGCCTGGTGTTAATCCCGGAATATCTGGGCCAAATCAAAGACTGTGGACCTCCACGGGAAAGAGGCTTAGTATGACTCTTTTTAGCATTTGTGCCCAACTCTGTCAACTTTGACCTGATTGCTTGAAATTCTGTTTTACTAATGGTGGTAACACTGAGCTTCTGAGTCTTGACCATGGCATCCAGGCTGCTCTGATCCAGTTGTAATCTTGCCTATTGTCTATTTCATGCTTGAAGTTGAAGGGTGTTAAACCCAATGTTTTGTTTCTTCAAGTTTGTGACCTTTTCTAAAAACCTGTTAAGGTCTGGTGGTCTGACTTATACTCCCAGTATTTCACTTCAGAATCAGTGCTTTATGTTAGATTCTGTACTATTTTTCCAAATTCACATCTTTAAGGTTAAGTCCATCTATTTTATTTTGTTATTTTGTTAAAACGTCTTAAAAAGATTTCCTATTCCTCCCTCTGGAATTCCTGTTGTCCCAACTCCAGGTTAAACAGAATACATCACTTTAAATGATTCTTAAATGTTCTGGGGAAGGAATCTGTTGGCATGCATCTTATTTCCTTCACCTGGTTGCCAGTGGGGAAGTGAGCTAAATTCAACACATGTACATTTGGGTAGCGCTATTCATAATGTGAGACCTACATTTCGTAGCTTCCTCTTGTTTAAAACCATCTTGGGCTCTAAGATCTGCCTATCTTTTACTGGTCTCTGTTCCTGTTACTTCTAGATTATGTGCATTTTCTTTTGCAACAGTTAAATTCTGTCGCGTCGCGTCGGCCACAATAATCACAGCGACACCAAGTAAGTCGTTGTTTCTTTATTACATGTCATCTGCAGCCAGCATGCTGCACGTCCTGCCTCGTCCCCTGCTTCCTGTGTACTGTACTTTTCCCCCTGACCGGAACTGGTGTCCGGTGACCTGTCCGGCACTCTGACCTCCTCCGAGGTCCTAGTGCCCTCGTGTCCCATCTCTCAGGACACTACATCTCCCCCTTTTGTCACAAAACATTACGACAGTGGCATTTGTTGGTAATCAGAAATGGGACAGTTTCTTTCGCATAGTCTGTTGCAAATGTGAAATGTCGATAGATGTTATTCGCGAGATGCTGCCTAGGGTGGCAGCTCACATTTCTTCTATTAGTCTCTTTGGTCTCACAATGTCTCTCCTCGGCCTCGTCCCAAGTCCTTGGCCCTCCTTTGGCCTGGCGGCTTCTTCTGCACCTGCTTCTTGGCTCTCCATTTTTGTTCTCTCTTCGATGCCTGTCACTTGCTCTTCGTCCTTTTCTTCTTTTAGGCCTTTGAAATGGGAGCTGTTCCTTGTTATTCGTCGGCTGTCTGACTCTGCTGTTACCATTGTTCCTTTCACCTTTGTTATCGTCAGCGGGTCTTGGGCGAATGTACTGTCCGACTTCCGTTGTTGTCTCTGTCGTACCACAACAGTATCTCCTTCATGGAGATGTTATTTGATGGCATGTCGTCTTCCGTCAGCATATTCCTTCATTTTTTTCTTAGCCGCCTCATCTTTTGCTGCCACGCTGTCGTGCCCTGGTGCTGTCAGTCCTTCTACCTGCGGCAGCCTCGTTCTGCTTGTCCTCCCTAGTACTAGTTCCGCCGGGCATTTCCCTGTAGACCCATGAGGCGTGTTTCTGTAGTCTCTCAGTATTTGGCATAGTGCTTGGCCCAGGGAAATCTGTGACAACTTCGCCCTCTGAACTGCCTTCTTGATATTTCCCATGAACCTTTCGACCATGCCATTTGCTTGCGGCCATAGTGGTGTTATCTTTCTGTGCTGTATTCCAAGGTAGGCCATGAACCTTCGAAATTCCTCTCCTGAGAACGGAGGACCATTATCCGTTTTCAGTGTCTCTGGCGAGCCCCATGCTGCGAATATGTCGTCCAGAACCGGTAATGTTGCGGCTGCTGACGTTGAGGAGACCGATCTCACAATGGGGAATCTGGAGTATTCGTCTATGATGACCAGTAGGTACGTTCCCGCGTCTAGAGGTCCATAGAAATCGGCCGCCATTGTTGTCCATACAGCCCTTGGCAGTTCCGACATCTGTAATGGTTCTTGTCTTGCAGGTGGACCTGTCGTTTGACAGAGGTGACATGCCGCAATAGTATCTTCTACTAGACGGTCTAATCCAGGGAACCACACTTTTTCTCTCAGCAACTTCTTTGTCGCTACTATGCCTCTGTGTGACTCGTGTGCAATGTTGACCACTTGTCGTCGTAGTGAGCTTGGAATGACTATCCTGGTGCCCCGCATTACAATTCCACTGTTGGTCTCCGACAGTTCTCCGCTTATTTTCTGTAGAGCCAGCATCTCCTCCTTCTTTACTCCTGCCTTCCAAGTGCAGTTGTTGTTTACGTGCCTCCACCTTTGCTGTCTCATCGTTTCTCTGGCCGCTCGAAGAGTGTCATCTTTTCCCGTTTCTCTCTCTATTTCTGTTAGTTACCGGTGCCGACGTGCTTTGCTTTAACACGAAGTTCAAGTATTCTTCTGTCATTGAGGCCTTGTTTTCAGCGTGCGGCAGTGGATGTCGCGACATGTAGTCTGCTGGATTATGTTAATTCCCTGGTTTGTGGACAATTTTGAAATCGTAATCCATTAATCGGATGCCCCAGCGCTCGATGCGGGGCGGCATCTTTGCTGCTGGGTTGCCGTAAATTGTTACTAGTTCTTGGTGGTCTGTGATGATGGTGAACGGCTTCCCGTACACAAACATGTGGTAATGCTCGCATGCCCATACCACCGCCAAGCTTTCTTTTTCCGGCTGAGAATACGCCTTCTCAATGTCTGTCAGGCTTTTGCTGGCGTATGAGACAATCTTCCTTGGTGACTCCTTTCCCGGCAGGTGTTGTGCTAATATTGCACCTAAACCCACTGGGCTGGCATCGACCGTCAGCTCGGTGCAAAGCAGCGGGTCGAAGTATGCGAGGTGCTCCACAGTCATCACGGCCTTCCTGATCTCTTTGAACGATTCATTGCATTGTTGAGACCAGACAAATTTCTGGCCTTGTTTCGTGAGTTCTCTCAGCGGCGTGCTCACCGTGGCAAAGTCTTGTATGTATCGGGCACAGTAGCTTGCCAGGCCTAGGAATGATCTTATTTCTGCCACATCTGACGGTGGCTTTGTATTCTTCAGCGTCTCCACTTTGCTGGGATCAGGCCTCATCCCTTTTTCCGAGAATATGTGTCCGAAGAAGATCAGTTCTCTCCTCCCTAGCTCGCACTTTTCTCCATTCAGTGTTAATCCAGCCTGCTTTAGTTGTTTGCACACTTGCCTTAGGGCACTATCATGTTCTCTGTCCGACTTCCCAAACACTAGGATGTCGTCGCTGTAGTTGAAACTGTTATGTACTGGTCGTATCACCTGTCTTATTGTCTCCTGAAATATTTCGGCCGCTGACGAGATACCAAAACTGAGCCGTTTGTACCTGAATAGTCCTAGGTGGGTGGAGAATGTCGTTATGTACCTTGACTGTGGGTCCAGCTCTAGTTGGTAATACCCTTTGCACAGATCTAGCTTTGAGAATCGGCACGCCCCTGTCAACCGGCTGATCATGTCGTTCAGATGAAGTCCTGGATGACGTTCCCTCGATATTGCAGTGTTCGGTATTCTCATGTCCACACAGATCCGTATTTTGGCCGTATTTTTCTTCGGGACTGCCACAATCGGTGATACCCACGGTGTCGGCCCATCTGCAGGCTCAATGATGTCTTGCTGCAGTAAGTTGTTTATTTCTTCTTCCACTTGCGGTTGTAGGTGAATCGGCACTCTCCTGTGATGCTGTGCCACTGGTCTCACTGCTTCGTTTATGTGTAGGGTAACCTGTTTGTCTTTTAGCTTCCCCAGTCCTTGCAGTATTTCTGGATATTCTTGCAGTATGTTCTCTTTTTCTGTCATGTGATATGTCATAGCCAACAGCCCCATGACTTGTGCCGTGACGTTGCTCAGCAGGCAGGGTGCAGGAATGTCCCCTTTCAGGATGTGTATTTCTTCTTGATATGTCATGTCCTGATATGTTAATGTTTCAGTGAACTTGCCCATGTTTTCTACGGGTGTCTTTGAGCCCCACGTGAACACATCTACTTTTGATGGCGATAGCTTTGGCTTTGTTCTCATATTCATGTAATCTGACATGCACATTATGTTGCATGTGGCACCACTGTCTAGCACAAATTTTGTTCTGTGGCGCCCGACGTCGATGTCTACCGTGGCCGTCTTTTTTATTTGCTGTTTCTCCACCAGCTGGATGTGTTCCTGCTGTCTTCCTTCCTTTGGTGTGTCGGACATGAGGTATAGCCGTGCTTCTCTCCCAGCCGTCGTCTGTCCGTCCGACTCATCCGACGATCCTCTCTCTTCTGTCTCCATGTGTCTGGCATGCCTGGTGCCTGTTGTCCTTGGTCTAGCTGTTCGTCCCCTCTCATTCCTAAATTGCCGGCTCATGCAGGTGCTTGCGAAGTGGTTGTTCCCGTTGCATTTTCTGCATTTCTGGCCCATTGCTGGGCAGGTGCCAACGTGTGGGAAGTCAAGGCCGCATCTGTAACATGTGACCGCTTGTTTCCTGGGATGTTGTTGCTCCCTGTTGTCGTTCCTTTTGAAATATTCCGTCATCCGATGCGCCATCGCTGTTCCTTTTTCTTTGCCAATTTGTATCTGTTTGGCATGGTCCGTGGCCCGTGCTTCTGTGCGGGCCATCGTCAGTATTTTTTCAAGTGTTGTTGGTTCTTTTAGGATGCGTGCTCTGAACTCTACTGACAAACACCCTACGATGAGGCGCGTTCGTATTGCTTCTTCATTGTTGAACTTATCAAATTCGCAGTACGTCACCAACTTCCGCAACCTTGTTGCGAAGTCGTCCATGCTCTCTTCTGGTTGCTGGCATGCTGTGTGGAACGTGTATCTTTCGAAATCAATGTTGCGTTGGGGGTCGAATTTCTCCGTGAGGCACGCTTTCGCGCCTTTGTAATCTGCCGTTTTTTCACTCGGTAGTGTCATCATTAGGTCTTCTATTTCGTCTCCCGCAAGGTTGACCAGCAAATCTAGTTGTTTGCTCTCTACGACGTCCGTTGCGCGCATGTATCGTTCAAATTGTCGTAGCCATCTCTCCCATCTGATGCCTGCTTGCGGTTCCGATATGTTGAATGGCAGTGGCCTGCGGAACACAGCTTGTGTGCTCCTTGTCTCTTCGTCACCCATATCCTTCCTTTCTGTTATTTTGTTAATTTATTTATTTGTTCCTTTTTACTTCCTTCTTGTCCCTCTGGTGCTATTTTCTTTCTTTGGCACCTTTTTCTTGTCGTTTCCTTTTTATTTAGACCTTTTTTTTTGTCAATTTTCCTTTTTGCCTGACCTTAAAATGGCCTCCCGGCCTTCCTGTGCTGCTATTGGCCCAAATTGCCTGACTTCAAAATGGCCGCCGCACTCGCGTGATTTCGCGCTGTTCGGGACTTTGCCTGACCCTTCAAAATGGCCGCCGTCTATCTTGAACACTGATTGGCTCAATTCGCCTGACTTCAAAATGGCTGCCACCTCTCGCGAGAGTTCGTTGAAACTCACGCGCGGGAGGGATTTTAATCTTTCCTTCAGTTGCTTGATCAGTTTCAGTCTCGCGCTGCTCTTACTTCTCTTAGCAGCGCCGGGGTGGGCTCCCGCAACGATGTTCTTTCCTTGCTGGGCACTTCGGACCAGGGTGGGCTCCTGGCTCCGATCTTCTTTCCGCGACCGGGTGGGCTCCGACAGTCGCCGCGACGCATGGATTTCGATCCCGCCTCGTCGCCAGTTGTCGCGTCGCGTCGGCCACAATAATCACAGCGACACCAAGTAAGTCGTTGTTTCTTTATTACATGTCATCTGCAGCCAGCATGCTGCACGTCCTGCCTCGTCCCCTGCTTCCTGTGTACTGTACTTTTCCCCCTGACCGGAACTGGTGTCCGGTGACCTGTCCGGCACTCTGACCTCCTCCGAGGTCCTAGTGCCCTCGTGTCCCATCTCTCAGGACACTACAGTATCTTTGTTCACAACAGGACCATTTGAAATTCAGAAAATAATTGAAATCACGTTTTTCTTTAGGATATGGAATCATTAATTTTCCTTTCTGTAATATTGTTTTGTGTTCCTAGTGCTGGAATTGCCCTTCCAGGTCACCTCCGCGCTTTACAAATGCCATTACCTTTGTCAAGCTCATTGGTTTGTCTTGGGCATTAGGAAAGGGTAGAAGACTGCAGTCTTTCAATGCCAAAATCCAAGAAATCATTTATTACTAAACTTCCAACACACATGCATTCTTTTGACATCAATATGTAGCTTTGGAATGTTATGGAGTCCTATAGTTCCATCACCACACTGCTCATGACACTGATTTCCTGGGAACAACCCCAGAAATGTATGTGGGCTGAGGAGCATCAGTGGGCCATTGATCAGCTGAAGAAAGCTCCTGTGAGAGATGTTGTGAATGCGCCTGACTTCCATCAGCCTATCAACGTTCTTACTGATACCTCAGACCACGAGAGCACCTGGTGGCTTTCATTAGCTTGGTCAGGTAGTTATTAACAACGAGTGTGTTTATTATTGTTTCGGCATTGAAGAGGCTCTGACCCTACTTTTTGTGACAAACTTGGCTGTACAGACTGATCTAAGGTCTTGGAATGGGAAATGACCACATGTGCAATGCCAAATAGCAGAGGGTGATCATTTCCCTTTACGACCTAAAAAACAAATCTGGAATTTCTCATAGAAGTTCATATGGACTCCCAATAAAGTTCAAGAATTAAATAATTGGGATGTTCCTTGTTTGTGTCCAATGTAGGAAGGACATGCAGGGCAGATGATTCTCCACAGTTGATTGTACTACCTCCAAGGTAGGGAACACTTCATGTTGTTGTAAAGTTGTGTGTCCATTTATAATTCAGGTATTTCTCTTAGCCTAATGTTATTCGGGAGCCACATAATTATAAGGAATAATTCTGGTGTCTTTTATTCACCTAATAATTTCTAACAGTTTCCTCTTCATATTTGTAGGAAACTGTGTTTTTTGTTGCAGTAGTCCCCCCTCACTCTTTGCCTGGTATTTAATGCAACTTTGACTGATGTGCACTGGGTTCCTGCTAACCTATCCCCAGTGGCAGTGTTCTTTCTCCAAAATAAGGTAACTGGTCACTTGATGCCCAAGTGACCAGGCCTTTGGCACCTCTGTAAGTCCCTAGTAAGTGGTACCTAGGGCATAGATAATAAAGAGGGTCCCTAAGAGCTGCAACATATCTTGTGCCACTCTAGAGGCCCAGCACCAAACTCGTACAGACTGTCACTGCAGGCTGTGTGTCTTGGAGCAGACAAAAGTGAAAACACAACATGTCACACAGCCCTGTGTGCGATGCCTGCAGACACTTCATACAGTATAGGTAAGTCACCCCTACAGCAGGCTTACAGCCTTAATGCAGGGTGCACAATTATTACGTGTTTGGACATATTTGCATGAGCAGATATGCCCCTGTGCTGACCAGTTCAAGTACTGCTAGTACAAGTAACCAGGGTAGTCATTTATGGTACATGTGCTGGACACTGGTCAAAAAGGAGTTCTGCAGCTACATGATGGCTTCACTGAAACCAAAGCTGTTTGGTATCAAACATCTTGCATTAATAAACCCACACTCATTCCAGTTATGGATGTATTAATACATGCATCCAGAGGACACCTTCGAGGTGCCCTCTGAAAACCTACCAACTACTGGCTGACCAACCTGCCACCACAGACTAGTTTTTGACCCCCAGGGGTGAGAGCCCACACTCTCAGGAGGCCAGGAACAAAGCCTGCTCTGGCAAGATGACCCATAAATTAGCATTCCAGGGCAGGGAGCTTCAAAGAGCCCACTGCATTTGGTGTGCTATTCTGGCTTCCCTCAGAGATGCCAACCCCCCTGACTAGGACCCATATGGCGCCAGGACATGCAGGAAAATTAGTAGTCGATAGTCATGCCCCCTCCTCCACCCCCCTCCCCCCCCCACCCCCCTCAGGCTAGTTCCACCCATATGTGGACATGAAAATTAAGTCTGGCATATTGGCGATGGCAGGATTAAGAACTCTGGGACAGGGTTATGCCCACTTCCCACAGGAAGTGATTATTGAGGGGGCATAGTGACCCTAGAGATAAGTAGGCTATTGGCTACTACCTTGCACTCCCCTGAATCAAGTATTTAGGGGAGCGCCAGGCACCAGGAAATCCGATCCTACCGACCTGAAAGAAAAAGACTGACACTGGAGAGCTGCAAAAGCAAGAACAGAGGAACAGCAACTGACTTGATACCAACCCTGCAGGCCTGCCTGCTGCCCTCGACAATTGCACCAAAGAGGAATCGTTCTGCAGCTGCTGTGCCTCCAAAAGCCTGGGAGGACTACCAGACCTTCACCCAAGATCCAGGAACTCCTGTGGAGTAGTGGAGCTGCTCTCCTGAAGGCACCCCAGGAGAATTCCGAGGACTCCGGACTGCCAAAGAACAGACACCAGAAAGTACCACTGCACCTGTGCCTCCTAGCCCGAGCCGAAGTGGTCCAATAGTACCAGCGTGGTCCCTAGACTCTCCAGAGATGTAGTCCACCTTGGGTTTGCCAACAGTGGACTCTCCGCTGCCTGCAGCCTCTTTGTGCAGGTCCCTTCTACCGCAAGGGTCTCTGGGGGTGAAAACCCGACGCCTCAGGACACCTCTGCAACGGGCCGCTTTGGCCCAAGGAGAATGGCACCAAAGGTGTCCCCACGTCCCCTAGCATCGTGAGACCTGAGCCCTCTTGTTTGTTCAGCCGGACTGGCCCCCCATCCCAGTTTGCAGCATCTTTGTGACCAGACTGATCCCCATAGACTTACTCAAGGCCCCTGATGCTGAAAAGCACCTTTGCACCCGGCCGCCCCAGTGCTGCCCGAGGTGACCGGTTGGTGCTGACTTGGACCTTTTTCTTATACTCACCTTAAGTCCAGGAGATTGGTCCCGCAAGTTACTGTAAAGTACCTGTATGCACTATTTAATCATTTTTTGGTGTTTCGCTATCTGATCTGCACTGAATGTCTTTCTTCAATAGGATAACATTACCACTTCAGAAATTGCATGGTGCCTAAAGTTATATAAAGATAGGTGTTATTTTTATAAATTGGTGTGTATCTCCTTATTGAGTCGTGTGTATCATTCAACAGATGTTTACCCCATCTCTCTGATAAGCCTAAGGTTGCTCGACCACACTACCCCCTAAAGGAGCATCTTGGGATTGCTAGATTAAGCCCCTGTCCACTTTTTTTGCTATACTATATCAAGAGTTGGCTTCCTATACCAATCATTAAATCCAGATCCATCCTATGTGGATAAAAATCATTCAGGAGATGTGAGTAACATGTTCAAGCAAATTATTCATGTGGCTGCCAGGTAGGAGATGTGGTCTAGTGGCAAACACGCCAACTTTAGAACCTGAGGTTCTGCTTTGAATCCCAGCACCAGAACTTGACTGAAAATCGTGTGATTCTTGGTAAATCACTTAGTCTAGTTGTGCCTAAACAAATAAATATGTGAAATATAATTTAATTGGCCAATGCAAAGTTGTAAATCACCTCTTGGTGTACCACATTGAGTATGGTCTCCTAACATCCCCAGATTGTACAGTGATCCAACGGTCCACAGCTAGCTTCTCACTGTATAAATACCAACATAAAGCATACAGCAAATAGCCTCTTATGAATGACCACTAATTCATCTCTCAACAGTAAACAGGCGTGATCAGTTGAGCTTACAAAAATGTCTCTTCAGACTCGATTTATTGCTGCTTAGGTCTTCTTGGCCGATAAAGGGCCCCTCTGTACTTACTTATCACATAGACCTGAAATGTCATTCATTTTATCTCCGACTTTCGAAATGGCATTTTCTGAAGTTTCCAATTAGTTCTCCTTCCAGAAAAATATTGATGCGCCTGTAACATCGAAAGAGGCCGCTTGTCACCACGGATACTGTCTTTTTTCCCCATGCACATCCTTATGAAAAACAGGTAACTGAACTACATCTGATTAACAAACCACCGGAATGCCTTCTATGTGTGCTGCGTATATAATCCAGTCATTAACTCCTTGAGTCAGAGTCAGCAATTCCTTTCCTGAAAATATTTGTGAAACATATTTTGTCATTTAGAATTTGGTGGGTGGGCTGCCAGCCTGGCTGCAGCACGTCCACAAAAAACAGTGTTCTCTGCTGGGTTGGTGGAGCAGAAACTCTTTTGTTGAAAATCCATTGCCTTGTGGGCTACCACACTTGGCAACGTGCTCAGCAACGATTTTATTTCGCAGAAATAAAACCACCCAGAAAAGAAGACTTTTTCTGAGAAATCAAAACGAAATGTCTCTGACACTTGGGGAGTTTTCTCCCTATGCGATAAGGATATTTTTGCTTTTATCTGCCCCAGATACACAAGTTGCTGGAGCACTGGCTATTTAAAGAGAAGGCCCCCCCTCCCTGTGTAAAACGCAATGGTGCTCTCCTGGTGTTTTACAATAATAAAGTCACTGCCCTGGCAGTACTTGGAACCAAGGTGCGTGAAGGAGTTTTCCCTGAGCAAGAAAACACAAATTACTGTGGGAATGAGAAAACCCCCTGCATCCTAAATTGCTTTCTGCCTGACTGCATGTATTGGTATCCTAACTTCTTAGTTTCTGGCACTGCGGTCACACTAATATAGAATGTGCGCAGAAACCCGGGCCTGTCCCTGAGCATGAGTAGGCCTTTGACCAGTTCTATGACCTGGGACGCACCAAGTGTGCCCTTATTTACTGACTAGGCAACTATTTGTGTTGTGGGTTTAGCATGTTGTGTGGTGGAGGCAACATACCGTGTTCTGAGAATTAATAGTGTGATCAGACCTTTTTATCTCTGTCAGTGGAGTGGTGGCCTACTGGCCCACTTGTCTAAAGTTCAGCTTCTAGCACTTAACCAGTCCTGTCATTGTCTAGGCCGCCATATTAGTTGTGCCTGTAATATGACTCTAATACAAAAAGTTAATCTGAAGGTTGTCAGACCATCTCTGGGGGGCCCACAGAAACTACTGGGCTCCAACAATGGTGCTTGAGATCGTTTGCCACTGGTGTCCTGAGGTACGTCCTGGCCAAGTACAACCCTTCACGAGTTTGACTCTTCAATCAGAAGATTTGTAGAGTGCTTCTTGTTACCCGTGAGGGTATCCAGGCGCTGGCAGGGTCCAGTTGATTAACCGATTAGCCAGGTCTTCAGGGACTTTCAGAACTCTGGAAGAGATTGGGAGGTCAATAGATGAAAAGGTAGCAAGTTCCATATCTTCGCTTCTATGTAGGAGAAGGAGCAACCTCTGCATCTGCTACGTTGAATGCGGCAGGTGAGGGTTATAGAAGGGAAGGCGAAGTAGAAGTGTCTGGTGTGCTGATGAAAGTGCAGGCAGTGGTTCAAGTAGGCGGGTCCGCAGTTGTGTAGAGCCTTGTATGCATGGGTCAAGAGCTTGAACTGGCATCTTTTCGGAATAGGGTGCCGGCGGAGTTTCCTGAGGTAGGGGGTGGTGTGGCCATCTAGGGAGATCCAGGACAAGTATGACTGCCGCGTTCTGTATGGTCTGTAGTCAGAGGAGATGAGCTGCGATCCCTGCTAGAGAGCATTGTCGTTGTTCAGTCAGCTGGAGATGAGGGCTTGGGTGATGGTGCATCTTAAGCTTTGGGATAGCCATTTGAATATCTTACAAAGCATGCAAAGGATGAAGTAGCAGGAGGAGGAGATGGAGTTGGTCTGAGTCGTCATGGTTAGCTTGTCCAGAATGATGCCTAGGCTCCTAGCGTGGTCAGTGGAGGTAGGAGTAGGTCCGAGTTCTGAGGGCTAACAGTGTGCGTCCCATGGGGAGCTTTTGTTTCCAAAAATCAGTAACTCTGTTTTGATTGTGTTGCGCTTTGGGAAGTTGTCCTTCATCCAGTTGTTGAATTCTGTCAAGCAGTTGTGGAAGTTGGTCTTGGTGGTGTCTTCGGAGAGGGAAAGGATGAGTTTTCTGTCGTCCATGTAGGATATGATGTTGAGTCAGTGGGATTTTGGCGATGCTGGCCAGAAGTGTCATATAAGTATTGAAGAGGGTGGGACTGACCAAGGACTCCATTGATGATTTCCTTGGGTTCGGAGTTGAATGGGGTGAGTGGGACTTTTTGCATTCTTCTTGTGAGGAAGGAGGCGATCCATCTGTTACCGGCTCTTTTGAGGCCTATGTTGTGCAGCCTTGTGATGAGTGTGTGGTGTGAGACTGTATCGAAGGCTGCAGAGAGGTCTAGGAGGATCAGAGGACCAGTCTCTTCTCTGTCGAGTAGGGCGCGGATGTAGGCGGTAGCCACGATAAGGGCTGTCTTTGTGCTATAGTTGCTGTGGAATCTGGTTACTGCGAAATCCAGATTGGGAGAAGTAGCATAGGAAGTTCAATTCCAAATCTGAGGAGAGTTGTTGGTTGATGGCGTTTTCTAATACTTCAGCCGGCAACGGGAGCAGGGAGATCGGTCAGTAGTTGAGTTCACTGGCATCTGCCAGTGGTTTCTTTTGTAGGGCATTGACTTCTGTGTTTTCCAGTCCTTTGGGAAAGTGGCCATAGCAATTGAGGTGTTGAACAAGGTGGTGAGTATGTGGCTGATTCTGGCTTTGCCTAGGTTGAAGATGTGGTGAGGGAATGGGTCGGTTGGGAACCCTGAGTGGACCAAGTTCATGTTGAAGGCGGTGTTCTGTGGGACGAGCTGGCTCCATTTGGTTAGTTGGATGTCTGTGGTGGTAGCAGGGTTGTTGTGTTGCTTGAAGAAGTTTGTGGTCTTGGGCTGGGGTTTGAAGTTTTTGTAGATGTTGATAATCTTGTTGTTGAAGACATTTTCATGGTTGTTGCAGAGTTCCTGTGAGGGGGTAATGTTTGTTGCAGCTAGTGGGTTGGAGAATTCTTTGACGAAATTAAAGAGTTCTTTGCTGTTATTAAAGCTTAATTCGATGCGTGAGGTTAAGTCCTTTTTCTTTGATTCTCTCAACTGTCTGTGGTAGAGGTTGAAGGCTGTCTTGAAGGCGGTCTTGTTGGACATGTCCTTGCTGGTGCACCATCTCCTTTCCAGTTGTTTACAGTGTCGTTTAGCGGTTCTGAGGTTGCCAGTGTACCAGCCAGTCTGCTTGGTGGACCTTCTGTGGGTGTTGTTGTCGATGTGAGTGACGCTGTCGGCACAGTTCGTGATCCAGTTGTTGAATTTTCTGACGTTCTGGTCTCGATTGTTGGTGGAGATGGGGAGGGTGGTGTTCAATCAATCAGGGGTTTGTAAAGCGCAGCTACCCACCCACGAGGGTCTCAAGGCGGTGTTGTCTTAAGACATTACTTCAGCTGCTTTAGGGGGCGTTGGGCAAACTGGGAGCGGAGGTTCGTGAGCTGGTGATGTTGTAGTGGACAATCGAGTGGTCAGTCTAGGTGAGTTCATTGGGTGGCTGTACCTGATGGGGTCACTGAAGGTGAAGATGGGAGTCTAGCATGTGGCCTGCGGTGTGCTTGGGGATGGTAGATGAGTTGGGTGAGGCTGATGGTCATGCTGTTGAGGAGGTTGGTAGTGTTGATGCCATTGTGGTCATCGAGATAGATGTTAGGTAGTGGAGGAAAATTTAGGTGTTGAAGTCTGTGGGGAAGGGGGCGATGAAGTTGGTTGATCAAGTTGAAGGCTGGACGTGGTCCTGGAGGAAGGTAGGCAAAGGTGCCCCTGATAGTTGTTTTGCTGTCTGTCTGGAGTCAGAAGTGGAGGTATTCCATGACTGGGGTGATGTAATTTGTGGTGGTGCATTGGATGGATTCCTTGTGTATGATGGCGATCTCTCTGCCAGGCATGTTGATGCGGTCACGGTGTATGATCTTGTCCTTAAGGAATTGTAGTGGCGATGTTGAGCACGGAAGTGGAGTTGTTTTTTTCTTTAGGTGGTGTCAGATGTGTATTTAGGGTGGGGCTGGTCGGTGGGCTGGTGTGTGGGGCTTCTGTTGGCGGAAAGAACGGTGACCAGGAAAATCCGAGCTGGAAAACCTGGTCAGCGGCACTGTCACTGGATCAGACTGGAACAAGTAGGCACTGGAGGCCACAGGCAAGTGGCGGGCTAAGTGCCCAGGTCCCTACTAGTGCAGTTTGCTGAGGCCTGCATTAAGTAGGCCTTGGGTTGGGCGAAGCTTCTGTTGGTGGGAAAAACGGTGAGCAGGAAAACCTGGGCAGCGGCTGTGTTACTGTATCAGGGTAGAAGAAATAGGAACTGGAAGCCACAGGCAGGTAGTGAAGGCAAGCAATTAGACATGGGTGCAGATTTCTGTCAGGCAGCCTTGGGGGCAGCAGACAATATCCAGTGTACCAGAGAATTGTTGCCTGTCTCCCTCTGTTTTCTGAAAAGGAAAACAGTATTTCTAAAATTGTGTCTGATCCTTTTAGGAACACGGCCTGCTTTAATAAAAAGTTTTCTGTTTGGGAATGCAAACACAGGGATGGTGGTATGCTGTTCCTTGCATGACGTAAACCACAACTTTGTGCTACAAATAGGGGCGTGTCTAATTCATTAAGCAGGTCATTCTGAGATCCTCTGTGACTGGATGTTTTGTGACATGCCGTATTAGTACACAGGTTGCATCACAAAATAAAACAGATTGCAATAGATTGATGTGCAACTTTCCCCCACTATTTCGTAACAGCCTTTTTACACTTAGTGCAGTATTTGCCTGGAGCACCCTAAGACTCTCTTCTTGACCCCACGATGCCCATTCAAGTTCCATTGCAGACTCTATGCCTGCAGTGTTCTGTGACAGTCTAGTCACTCCTGAGGTCACTGTGTGTGAGATTTTCCTCACCGCAAAGCACCCTTCTTTATTTGGCAGCGCATTGTATTTTATTCTTGACCCCTTTGACAACCTTACTTACATGAATATCCCGCGACTCCCCTGAACCGCATGGTAGCCTCCCTCCTCCCCTGGCACTTCAGTCCATCCAGACACTGTTCACTACCCTCAGCACCCTAGACTTTTTCCCTTCATGCCATGTTGTCCCTGACCTCTTCGCTCCTAGGGTATCTCTCATACCCCCTGGCACTGTCCTCACCATCAGTCACAAAAAGAGGGGGACAGGGAGCTAATAAAAGGTCCAGAACCCTTGAAGTATGAAAAATACTGGTAGGGTAACTGTTCCTGTAGTGGGGTGTCCCCGGATGGAAGTAGTGAGGGGGATCTTCCTTATTAGAAGTAGTGCCCTCCCATACCCATAAGGGTGTCATGCTTCATCATCGGGCTTAGCTCCTCGTAGGGTCGGAGCTGCAATACCCCACAGGAGGGCTCTTAAGAGGAGATCCTTTGATAAAAAATAGCCGTGATGATGATTGCGGGTGTGTGGGATAAGTGAAGTAGTAAATTTAAAAATATCAAAGGGGTACCAAAACATGTTTAATCTGGGATCCCCTTGTTAAGGATAAAAACGGCGTTGATTGTTTTCTGCTTAATCATGAAGAAAACCAATCCAGCAACGTGTATAGGTCGACATGTTTCATGCCTCAGCAGTCCAGGAGAGATCCATGGCGTTTTATTAGGACCAAAATAGGTGGTAATGAATATCCCGACCCTAAATATGGTTGTGTGGACGAGTTTTTGTATCAAGTGATTATCAAAACGTTCTTAGTAGGGCAGTTAGGTCAAAAAAGTACCTATGGGCGATAGTTTCGTGCACCTTGGGTCATGAGCAGAAAACTAAGCTGCAGCGAAAAAGTTTAATGTTTAGGTCATAGCGGTGTGCATCGTTGTCACCTACCCTGCCTTCTGCTACGGGCTAGTTGGTACTTTTTTGACCTATCAGCCTCACTCTATGCTCAGTGATTACTTCATCGCTCTAGTGCCCCTATGCTCTTCCCAGCACAAAGTAAATTCAGTACCCTCTCCACCCTATGGTTCTGTATTTGCCCCTGTAAGGGCACCACCCTGACCGCGCCCTCCAGTAACTCTTGACGTCATTTCCAGAGCACCCTGTCTACCTTCACTACACTCAAATTACCTAGTTCCACGCATGAGTAGATCGTCCTACCCCGGTGTTTGTCATTGCATGTTGGGATTTGTAGTCTCGTTCACCCAATTAGCAAACAAGACTAAATGTCCCAGAATTAAAAGAAATCTTGGACTGGGTCAGCAAGTCACGCTTGAAACTGGGAAACTTAAGAATTCTAGTGCCTCCTCACTGACAGCAAAGGGACCAACTTGGGTCTCAATCCGCACCCCAGAGGCCATCTTAACTCCCCTCAATAGTCCTAGTTTCCAAGATGCCTTATGTCATGCGTGACCTTCTAGGTAGTCCGGCTTTAGCCAAGGGCAATAAATTGTGGGATTTACAATCTTGCGTTTAGTTGGAAGTATGAGCTCGAACACAGCCAACGAAAAGTGCCATGATGCCACTTGGTCCTGGTGGCAATAAGGAAAGCGCCCTATAGCTTCTTCCTGGTATCAAGGCGCCCACTCCACCTCCGGAACGCTGCGATTCCTCCTCTGCATCCCCAGTCAAAAGGAAACATCCCTACCCTGGGGCTCAGCATCCTGATTACAGTCGCTGCCCCTAAACCCTATGCCCTCAGAAGAAGAGGGCCTGTGCAGTCTGAAACGCAGGGTGGCATTGGCCCATCCCAGGCCGCCAGCACCAGTGCTCAGCTCGAAGGCCGGCTTAGTTTGCCAGTGGAGGCAGGAGTGGTACACGGCCTGGAGGGAGGAGGGGAGGCAGGAGGCGGGGAGAAGAGGGGGCGGGCAGAAGTGGGGGGAGGTTCCTTCTTCTGCCAGTAACCACTGACGATCAGTCCTCTCTGCAGGGAGGAAGAGAGGGAGTCCCGCTGCAGCCGCCCTTCTGCCCTCTCTGCCCCGGCATCCTCACACGCGGGTACCCAGCTTTGCTCCCCACGCCGGTTCACGTGCACTCCTCCCTGCCAGCATCTTTCCGCTTCCTGACACGCTGTTCTCCCTTCCTGCCAGCAGCGCCTTGGCACGCCCTCGGTGCCCAGCCTCCTGCTGCATCCTGGCAACCCTCCTCGCGCAGGCTGCTCTTGCATCCTAGCCCACGGTCAGCCCTGCTCAGCCTCCTGCATCTTGACGCACAGGTGCCCTCCCTCGCCAGCCTTCTTCTGCATCTTGGCACGCTGCCACCCTTCTCCTGTGGAGCTTCTGCATGACTGTCACCAAGGTAAGGACGATGAAGGGGAGAGGCGCTGTCTCCCTTGGCAGGGCTGCAGAGGCGCCCCGGACACGGCTCGAGGGAAGTTATATGCCATGCAGCGCTGCCCCGAGAAATGCCAACTAAGTGCGGGGTCATGGGAGCGGGGTCCGGGTGAGACCTAATGCGTCTCTGCCAAGTTGCAGATCGTGGTCCCGCTGCGCCTTAAAGGGAAACGGCGGGTCTGGCTGCGCTCTTGGCAGGGCGCTGTAGTAAATGTTATGTTGCGCTGTGTTACTCAGCACCGGCCCAAGTGCCGTGTGTCTGCGCAGCTCGGCAAGAGAGGTGCGTTATGTCATGTTAAGCCATTCTAGTTACGCAGCCTCAGGACCACATGCAGAGTTTCCGAGTTTGCAAGGATGTAGCCCGTTGTCTCCAGGTGGAAATTCCATCTCAGCCCCCTGTGCAAGGGCATCATTTTCTGCTGAGAGAGGGGGTGAGGACGGCGTGGCTGGCGCCTTATGCAGCGGATTAGTTTGAGGATGCTCCGTTAGCGGCATACCCCGGCGGCTGGTAGAGCGAGCAAGCTGCGTCGCGCCGACCCCGCGGACCTTGGCCCCTTGTCCACCAGACTCGGAGTGGCCGTTCCCTGTATGTGGGCAAGATGCTATTAATAGTTCGGGGCACCTCTCCCCCAGCTAAGTTGTCTGTCCACCTCCCCAGACAGATGCCCAGCCCGGCATGCTGCAGTTTTAACTCCTCGGTGCTGGTCCCTTCCCCGGACCGACGAGCCCAAGTGCTGGAGCGCTTTGGGACCAAAGGTGAGATGGTGACTGGTTTGGAAGCGGGAGTGACATGAGTGGGGTCTCCTTGCCACCAGGTCAATTCTAAGTTAAAGTTTGTAGGGAGCTGGCGCCACAGACTGGCACGCGCCGGACTCTGCCTAGTTCAATAAGGTCCATCTCCATACAGGCCGGTGTGCCCCTGGTTGGCGCATGCAGCTGCTGCTGCGTGGCACTGATCCAAAGGAGCGCGATGCCACCTCCGGGCAGGGGGAGGGGCGATGTCGTGGGAGGGAGCGGGGATGTGCCTGTGAGAGGAGGTCTGAGGCGATGTCTTGGGTGTGTCCTGGGCTCCTAACTGCTGCGAGGCGGCTGCACGCAGCGCCTGTCGAGGCCCCTGCAGGCGCCTCTGCGCGCATTTATCTCTTTTGTGCCCAGCGTAACAATGTAAGGACAATTGAAAGAACTACATGTCCCACCAGCGCACAAGAAGATTTTTTTTAATTGTTCATGCATACTACAAATTCTCAGGGGCTTGATGTACCTGCTGTTCCAAGTTGAACTCTGGCTTCGATTTGTCAGCCTTTCTTTATTCACAGGGTGATAACATGGGCAGAGGTGCGTTGGGTGCAAAACGTCGAAGCCGTAAGTGTGTGAGGAAACCACGTACTCCAATTGACAATCGATGTCTGATAATAACCATCGCCCATAGTGAAGGGCCGCTGTCACCTGCACTGTGAGGGGCCAAGGTGGACCCTGCCTCTGGCGGCAGTCTCCCCGGTCTCCTGTGTCTTCACCGACTCCTAATCCTCTTTCAGTGATAATTAGAACGCACTGGCTAGTTGCACTACCACTACACTACAGTTAGTGTCGAAAGCACTGGCTAGTTACCATACCACTACACTACTGTTAGTCGTATGGCACAAGGCCGATCTAGGTTTAGAGTCGCCTAAGCAATTAGAAGAGCCTGCAAGCACAGCACCAAAACCACATAAACCGCACTCCATGCCTAAACCGCACTGTGTTTGGAGCATGTGTTCGACCCTCCTGCACCAATGCTCCAATGCAATGCACCTGCAGTCAATGGTTTCAGATGGCCGATGATGATCCAACAGGACCGATGATGATCCAACAGGACCAATGATGATCCAACAGGGCCGATGATGATCCAACAGGGCCGATGATGATCCAACAGGGCCGATGATGATCCAACAGGACCGATGATGATCCAACAGGGCCGATGATGATCCAACAGGGCCGATGATGATCCTGTACATACCAGTCAATGGATTAACTTCAAATCAAGCAGGTCACACAATACTCCTGTCCATTGACCAGAACACTCTACCGATATCATATGAACTTTCAGACTCTGGTTTATAATGGAAACGTAATGGTATGGACGACATCCACACGGCCAACAGCAGTACAAGGCCATACTAATGGTACATTGTACGCTATACAAATTATCGATCCAAGTAACATAACAACCTAAGCTTAGTCTCCGAGGTAATTCTTCAGATGTTTTGTGCAATCAATGACACCAACAACAGCCAGCGGTATTGGATTCTAGCACTTGTGTGCGTGTTAACATGTTTAAAGAGAAGCCCATTACTAATCTGAAAATATTACTGCCCGTTCTAGGATATTGCCATTCCTCATGGGGTTCTACTGTCTTCCCTGTTGCATAGCAGCCAGCCACGGGGGATTATGCTGTTTCTGCCAGGGCACTGTGTCTGCCAGGGGATATAACATTCCTCCTGGGGCAGTTTATGCCCACCCTAGAGTATTACTGTCCAGCCTGGCGTATTGCCGTTTAATTCCCAGGCCCAACACAGAATCCTCTAACTTGCCACTGATCCTCAGGAATTTAAACAGAGGTTAGAAAAACACGGTTTGGGCGATTCTCTTCATGTGGTCTCCTCCCGCCAGCAGCCTATTGGTAAACAAATAGTGTCTTGAAGAAGAAGGTCTGCTGTGAAAAACGGCAGTCCAGAGTTTCGGTTTCTCTGTGAAGAGTGAGGGGATCCACTTGAAATATGTTAGTAGTTTTTTGACCTTCCTATCCCAGATTGCAATCTTTGAGACAATGGTATTTTCGCCTAAAAACAGCAGACCAGGGAGTGAACCCTCGCTATATACCTTAACTCATAACATTAACACAATTTCCAGGGAGGAATCTGGGGTCAAGATGAGGCTCCGGGCAATTTTTGGTGTCTCCCTTCACTCCCAGGCGACCATGGCTGTCTTCTCTTCATCATCAGGGGGGCATCATAAAAGCACACTAGGCGAAGGACTGCGTCTCACTCCCTGTCCCGCTGTCCTTACACCCTCCGTTCCTCTTAAATTAAGGGGGGGATAGAGGCTAATTTTGGGTGTGAAAGAGGTACACTCGTCAAGAAACATCCCAGTGATATGTACTCAGTATACTCAGTTGAATGAATTGCACATGGACTGACCGGTTAGCATGTGATGTTATGTTTTTGTTAAGTGCAGCCTTCTCCATTGTTCTTGTGGCCTGATGCCGCTGTGTATGTCTGGTTTAGGTGATCCATGTTGAGTGTTTAGTATGAATGGGTTGTGGTCACTTCGTGACTACTAAACATACAGTGGCACATGCATGCTGTAATGAGGATGGGCATGTGTGTGACCGTGTGGAAGGCATAGATATACAGATGTGGGATGTTTATACGAAATAGCTGGAGAGGTCAAATCTAGTAGGTGTGGCTCATGGGTGGACAAAGGGTCTGGTTGTGGTACTCTGTTGCAATAGAAGCAGGGCATCTAGTACTGAACTGGGAAGAGTCGGCCTTATAATGGTTTACAGAAGGCCAGGTGTTTTCGTAGATGAGATGTTTATGGAGGAAGAAGAGTTTCCCACCTATGTGCACTTTGAGGCGATGTTGGATGTGCTGTAGGGGAGCGGTAGTGGAATGTCTAGGTGCATTGAGTGAATAGCCATTGTGTTGCCTTGAGCAGTTATGGAGTGAAGGCCCCCCTACAGTTAATTTAAAGTCTAAGAGGAGGGGCAAGAAAAGAAAAAGTCAAAAGCAAACCTCTTTCAAGACCTATATTTCTTTAAAATAGACCTGTTCAGGTTCTATCCTACCACCAAGAAAAGCTTGGACTATGTAATCATAGAGAAACTATAGAGAAATCATTTGAACTCTTTTGTATTCTTTATTTCAAATACTTTTTTATAGATTTTTTTATATAATATAAAATCATATATTAGTAACACATTTCTTATTCAATCTATTGGAAAAAGCCTGTTTTTGTGTACATGTGAACAGAATCTGCAATTAATACAGAAAGCCAACATGAATTACAGCTTATGCATAGTAACAAACTGTAAATACATTAATTAGAATGACCCCACAACTACAAAAGCATTGCTAACACACCATACACACTGCTACAATCAAATATCAGTCATCCCCATACTTTTTTAAAACAAATATCTATATGGCGGACGATTCAATCCTGTCGGTGGTCCAGACTGATAGATAGGAGAGAAAACAAGAATAAACTGTTTCTGGTGACACTGTATCTCCAAGGACCAATCCACAAGGATAGCACTTAATTATGGTCTACGCGCGATTCGGTGGAAAACCACCTTCCTCAGGACCAATATAGATAGGCACGAATCTCAAGCCCAAACAAAAGAGCTGGGGGCCATCTTCGGCTATAACTCGACCTACATAGAAAGGAAATACTAGTCGTCTTCACTGTGGGTAAATGAGGCTAACAAATGTTAAGCCAATGCCAACAATATAACTGGGTGAATCATACGAAAGATTGCAAGCGATTATATAATGGATCCAATCCCGAAGACATAATTCAAAGGAAAGGCAATATGTGTCAACATCGAAGTAGTTGTCCAAAACAAGGCAGAAATCACTTTGTTTCCTCCTGGGGTGGAGGTGTAGCAGGAGTTCAGGTTTTGCATTGTGCAGATGTTGTATGTGGCATATAGTATAAGTGGGGATCATCTATGCTCAATATGAGGTTACTTTGAGTAAGTGCAGCAGCGCTGGCACTTTCAGAAAAAGGCGGCGTAAATGATAATGAATGTTAAGGTTGATCTAAGGAAGGAGTGCTTCACCCGAAGGGGATGGGGTAGGCGGGTCTGGATCTGCCCATTGAAGAAGTGGATTGGTAGCCACGGATCATCATCATAGTTATGCGCAGGTTGAGCTTCAGATGGTTCTAGCTAATTCAGTGGTCTAGTTTTAGGAAACTGCTAACTAGTATGGAAGGTCATGATTATGACTTGGGGGTTCTCAGCATAACTCTGGAAGGTGCAACTTGATAGAATCAGGGTTATAATGGAAATGAGGACGTTATTGAAGAGGATGACCTGATGGATGAAGGCAGCTTGAGGGCTCCAAAGGAATGTAGGACATGGATTCGGTTTAAACCCTGTCTTTATGGAAGAAGGCGATCAGATAATGAGGGGAGTAGTTTTGATGTCTAGGAGATAAAGGCAGTGTACCATGATATCATGGTGAAACATGTGGGCATCTGCAGAGAGGTTCAGAAGGATCAGGGCCGCCTGCTCCTTTTTTGTCTCCATCCTATGGTCGTTCCTATGGAAACATGAATTAAATTAATACCTCTGGCTGAACTGACGCATTGTCAAAAAATGAATTGAATGAATTGTATTAAATATGTGTGCATTTTTTTTTATAAACTGTGCTTCCGGTAGTTTTTATGAGTATGGTCTGTTGCAGACAGGATGTGGCCTGCAGGGTCACAAGGACTTGAGGGATCTTTCTTGAGGCTCGGGACAGAGCCTTGTTCGTTGGCGCACTGAAGAGGCTTTTCAAGAAGGGTTGTTGTGATTAATTTTTTTTAAGAACGCTGGCAAGTAGAGCCAGGCAGGGCACTTGGTATTACTTACCAGCTGTAAGTAGTTTGAATGTGATAAGATAGGGAAGACGCTTAGTGTTGGAGTTGTGGTCACTGTATATGCTGGAAGAGTCTTGAAGGGGTAGCAGTTGTACAGCGGGATTCCGTGGCCTTTAAGTGGGGATGAGATAGGCCGTCTTTGAGTGATGTGCAAAGAGGCTGCATGGGCTTTGGGAAGACTGTGAGGTAGGTATTAAATCACACGTTTCAGCTTCTGAAGTCATGCAGGGCCCGATAAAGCTCTTTGTGAAGCTAGGAGCCTTCCAAGGTATTGGACACTCATACTACTTAGGGTTTCAGGTGAAGCGGGGGCCAATTTTGTCTTTATTTCTTTCATGAATATATTTGGGCTATTGACCCAGGTGAGTTTGGGGAGAACCATCTTGCATTTTCTTGATTCCGGGAGGGTTGGAAGAGATCCAGTTGAGTCTGTCGAAGCATGGGCTGTGGTACTAGGGTGTGTTACGGTAAGGGCTGTTGTAGACATAGACGTGGGAAAGTCAGGTATGTAAGAAGTGCGAGTATGTGAAAGTCATGGTTCGGTTCGTAGAGCTTGAATGTGAAAGTCAGACCCTTTTGGTAGACTGCGCATGTGAAAGTCTGCTCTGATGCAGGTGCTGCGGAATAATTGGCCTCAAACCAATGTCTTAGCGATGAAATGTCCATCATAACTGGTGCCTGGTGTTATTTCACATCCGTCTAATGTGCTAGTGAACATATCCCAAAGAGACTGGTGTGCTTAGGTTGGAATGTCCCTTAGACCAATTTTGTGAGAGAAGCAATGCCTATCAGAAAACAGTACAAAGAATGCATGCCAACCAGATGAACCTGCAAGGAAGTAAATGTCCATCAGACTAACCTAGTAAGTAGAAATTCTCCAAAAGTAGGGGGTGTGTTAAGAAATGGGAAAAGGTGTGGATGCCGTGGAGGAGGCATAGAGGGCTGGGGGTGGCAGAAAAGCGGGATGTTAGGGGGTAACATGCGTGCCTGCTCTATCCAAGAATATGATGCCACTGATTCTATGTATATGGCAACCAATGTACTCATGATACTGTCTCTGTAAGATATGGTCTCTCGAGCTTTGTTAATAAAAAGATTTGGAAAAAAAAGAAATTCCCATTAGTCTGAACGTCAAAGTATTTTCTTATAGACCACATACTGCCATAGACATGCCTACCAGATTAATCATACGAGAATGTAAATTCTCATTAGAGCAATGTGACCGGGGAGAAATGACCATCACAGTAATGTGCCTGGGAGAAAACGCCAAATGGGCTAAATACAGAGGGAGTAAGAGTCAGACTGATTTGCCAGAGAGAAAAAGCTCATCATAGAGACATGTGAGGACATTCCATTTATACTAATACCCAAGGGTGAACGTGCCCATAAGTCATCAAAGTAAGGTTAGAACGTAAATTCCCGCCATGCCAATGTACCTGGGAGGAATCCAACAGATTAATATGCAAAAGAAACAATTATTATTATAAAAAAAGAGAGCAATTGGTCTTTTGAAAGGTTGCATGCTGGCTTGGCTCCTTGTTACTTGAAGAAGGAATACTTCTTGGTTCAGAGAGACTCCTGAAGTGCATTCAGACTCCCTCTGGTGTGAGAGTATCACAGCGCTGCATTATTAGGATTCTGGTTTGGGAAAGCACGTGGAAGAACAGTGGCGACCTTGTGTTTCATGTGACAAAAATGTGAGCTATCTCTGCAGTGAGTTTAGTTAATGATCGACCTTGATGATGATCACCTGACAGCAGCTAGTGCAACACATGGGAAACCGCAACAAGGAGCAGAAACTGTGCTGGGGACAGGAGAAGGTAGAAACCAACCTATACTCTGTTGTTTTTAGATCGGACCTTAATCCTAATATGCTATAACCCAGCAACAAGGTTCGATTTCCTCGTTTCATATGTGCAAAGTACAGCTAGTATGGAGATGCCACACATGGCTCTTCCTCACTGTAGTTAATATCAGCCGCTTTTATGTTGCTGCATGTGATATGTTTGCTTTTTACAATGGCCCCAAATTTGTTACCAAGATAAGATAATGTGAATTAGCGGAAAAACGTAAACTGAGAAAACACATTGAAGGAAAAAAAATCATGGAAAACCAATTTTAAGGAAATACAAGTAAATCTGCAACTGAATATATACTAACAATTGTAAACGGTAGTGTACCCAATATCAAATCCCAGCTAGGGAGTAGCGTTTTAAAAATTTCAAACAGGCCACTTTTTATTACTATTACAAAAAACCCATGGTTTCCTAGTAAACTTTTTAATTGAATCATTTTACTATGTGAAAAACACAACTCTCCCACACTCTCTGTGTCTTTGTTGTTTCATGGGAGCTGACCTAATGGTGTTGGTACATGAATTTCTTTGAACAAATTTGAACTATATGTACATACATATATGTATATGCTATAAAAGGCGGGACTTTGGATAACCCTCTAAAAAGCAACATACATAAAAATTGGGGTTTGGGGGTTATAGATGAGGGGTGTAGCTTGCAGAAACCCAACAAAGATAATTGTTTTTCAAGATTAATTGTACGTATACCTTGAAAAATAAGCATGCACATTTTTTTATAAAAGGCATTCTATGAGTTGGTTCCTATGAAAGATAAATTCCATACATCTTGCAAATATACATTAAACAGTTGGGGAGAAACAGTTTCTCAGTAATAGTAATCCATGAAACTTTTTTCTGTGAAATGACATCCAACTAAGAAAATGCCCTGTCTCACTTCACTAGGTGGTTCTTGCTTCACACTTTACTATCACAGGTAACACACTGTTATCACAGACAGCATCCATAACCCTCAGAGCCCTGGGTGACCACTTCACAGTTATAGAATGACGCCTACACAATACCAACATTCAAAGCCCGCCATTAGTGCTCAGTTTAAAACTACCACTGTGTGGTACATAAGACAGTCCTCACAGAAGCTCAGAGCAACCTTACAAAATTGCTTTCAATTCCCGTACCACCCAAAAGCCGTACATATGCCAACACATGTCTCTAGAACTTTAGTAGTATGTGTTTTTCAAGATCATGTCCTACTTTGTGGGATGTCATACCATCACATCTGAAATTGGAAAATGACTTTAGCAAATTCAGGAAGTCCTAGAAGTCCTATCTATTGTCCGTGGCATTTGGGCAATGCTATCCTCTTCAAGTCCTACCTCTCGAGATTGTCGTCGCAGTCCTGCCTGGTTAGACATCTAAGATCCGCATGCCTTCTTCACCCTTGTTTCAGGAATCTGTGTTTTTAGGCTGTCATCTTATTAGGTCTTATTGGCATGTGTTGAGGCACTATACATCCATACCTCATTATGTACATAGTTCTAACTCACCAGGCTAGTAACCTACTTACCTGCTTCAATCTTTGGATACACACACATCCAAAAAGCGCGTTAATACCTTGATTTAATGGTTAGCAATCCTTTACAACCCACCAAACATAATACAATGGATAAGCTCTTGAACCCGTTCTTTGCTCCTCTCACTCGCTTAAAATCTTTAACAATCAAAGAAACTCCATACAATAGCAATGTTTCTCTAAGTGGGGCCTTGTCAGCAGTTAACCTCAAGTCCGTCCTGTTGTTCAAGGCAGCAGTAGCCATAGCAGCACGGTAATGAGCTAGCTGCTGTCAAGGTGGTCCCAGGACGGGTTCTGCTCGGAGAGGAGCATCATAGTGACCATGAGAAAATAAACTCTTGTTCATACCACAGCTCAGAAGGTGGTCCCTATAGTGGTTCTGCTGAGTCTGCTGATATAAGGAGGAGCTGATACTGCAGCTGAAAAGATGGTCCCAAGAATAGGCCTGCTCGGAGTGTAGAAGGCGACTCTACGAAAAGAACAAGATGCTGTCACTGAGCATCAGTACAAACAAATTTAACTAATGCCACCTTGGAAATACTGTATGTAACTGGGACAGCTACAGCAATAAATATTCATGCGGTCGACCGACAACTAACATAATTTGATCATCACACTGCCCTAAAAACTTTAATATCGATAAGTAATAGGTGAAGCTTTTGATTGTTACTCGTAAAAGACATAAGCACAAAAAATGTAATCTATTATACATTTTTCTAATGGAGAACTCTCCACTAGTATAAAATATCTCTTAAAATGCATTACATAAAAATGGTATAAAAGAATCAATGTCCCCAAACACACTCCAAATATTATATTAATGTACACTCAAAATTTTAACTCGTTTTAAAATACACTTGCAGATGGGAAAGTCTTTCTTTATTACACTAAGGATTCTAGATGTCATGTTATCCATCAGAACCAACCCAAAAATGTGCAGAATCCCATAAAACAGAGAGCAAGAGGAAACTTCCACGCCCCCAGTTTCCCATGGTTTGCAGTCATGCCTACTGAACATTTATAAAAACGTTTCGAGCATTCAAAAACGTAAACACAAGAGGAATTCGGTGTACATTCTGGAGACATACAATTTGTTTATAAAAATATGTCACTTTGTATCTTGATGCAGCCATTTTATGCCATGTAGATTTCAGAACGTTTAGTGGCAGCTGTTGTGGAGACCTCATAGTTTAGGGAGACTTTGCCTTCTGCGGTTCCCAATGGGACGCTACGGAGTAGGGGTGCCCAGTTTTAGCCCAGAAGGGCCAGATCCATGTAGTTTTTTTGGATTACAAATGACAACATAATGCAAGTGCATGAATCTAGGATGGGTCGGGCCTTCAGAACCCTTATTAGAAATTAGCAGTAGGAAATGCTACATTTAGTCTTTTGCATTTCAAGTTTGGAAAGAGGGGGTTTAATAGAAACACCTCTGAAGGAACGGTTAGCTACAATAGGACTTTTGTTTCGGGCGTTGGTGTTTTGTGAAATTTGTGAGTAAATTGACATTAATAGTCATACAACTTTTAATCGCCGCCCCCACCTTGACACCCCAACACCCGCACTATCCTCTTGCTGAGGTGTCTGCAGGCTGATATTTCTACATTTAAGGATAAACCAGAACCTCCGATCTGCATTTAATCAGCACAAAAATGTTAATCCCTCGTCCACTAATCCCAGGGGGCAGGGGTGCTTCCTGTGGCGCGGGGGCTCGACGGATGCTCTACAGGCGCATCCCGAGCACAGCTTCCTTTCAAAATATGTCACTAAACTGAGAAATGAAAACAAAGCCTCGTAGGCCCCCTTTTGGCCCTTCCCTCCGTGCCGCGTGGGCACGCGCTCAGCGTGGTCATTCCTGCGCTCTCAGAGGGGCCGGGGATTCTCACAACTGAAGAAAAGGCGCCAAGGGAGGTGGAGCGCGCGAGACAAACGGAGGGCCCACGGGGGGAAGATGGCCAAGAGTGGGGGATTCGTTTTAGCGGCATGCATGCCAGAGGGGGTACAACATCATGTGCCCGGCAGAAAGTGAATCAGTAAAAGGATTTAAAAAAAAAATGAAAATAGGAGTTGGTAGCAAAAGTACTTGCCGTGCACCATTTTGTTTGTTTTATACTGTCTTCCGCTTAACAAAAAAATCCAGTGAAGGAGGAAGGATGAGGAAGAGCTAGCAAGACTAGCAACCTGAGCAGAAACTGCAAAGCTTTAAAAGGTCCCGATACCACCACTTATGCTAGACTGTAAGAAGACCAAATGTAAGCAGAGGTACGTACCCCACTCCCCCCTCAGGCTCTCAAAGGAGAATGAGAACCAGTCGGTGAGCCCTAGTCGGGTCGTAGCTCCGACCCCAGCTAGAGGGGCACCCTAGACCTGTTCGAGTGAGATTTCTGCCCTGACAGAGCAAGAGTGAATCTGTTGCCTTGTGTTACCCTCCAGTCCTCACCCCTCCATGCACGCCCAATACTTTCTGTGGATTCCAGAGAGCCTTGTTCTTTCTTATTTACATGGTGAGGCATAAACCTTCTAGAAAAACCTCCCAGAACAACTCCCACTTTTATATAATTTATATTAGGTTATGTAATGAATGACATTTCAGAGTATAAAAAAGAGGCAATGTGGTGAAAGGAGACATACACCTATTTCGTAATTTCCACTAGGACAGCAGCATGGCATTGATTTGGTAATTCTCAGTTTGCTCAATTTTAGTTGAACTCTTCTCTGGCCTGTTAGCCTTCTGAAAAACACTTTTTAGGTTTCACCTGAGACAGTGCATGCGCTTTCGCTTGCAAGAGATATTGTATACAGCAAGAGGCTTGCAGCCCGCCCAGTGCTTAACATTTGTTGGCTTCATTGTCACTCTTATTTATTGCCTTCTAATTGGCTAGCACATGCTGGTTTCACTTCCTCTTCTTTCAGCTGGAGCATGGACCAAGTACTAATTGCTTCAGCTTGATTGCTGTCTTTCCGTTAATCGCACTGTGATAGAGGCAGTACTTTTATTTTTTCTTCTTCTGTTGAACTTCTTGCTCTTGCTAATTGTAGCTATGTTTTACTAGTCACATGCAATTCAAATAATCCCTTTTCTTCTTTGAAAGGGATGTTTATTGCCACAACAGATGTTCTTTTCTTCCAAATATATTTTCACTAAGACATGGCGCAGTTTTTTTCTTTATGCCATAGTATTTGTTTGGCTAAATGTCATTTTTTTTTTCATGCAAGGGGAGATTAACAGATTTGCTCAGAATCACAGGGTTGTTGGGCGGTGGCCTAACGAGCATTGGCAAAGCCAGTAAGTCTCACCTTTGAGACTATTGGCTCTGCCATTGTCTTTTGTTCATGCTTTACAGCATGGGCATTGCTGACTATGGCAATAATGTATTTGCTATGTTGTATAACAGTGTGGCTGCTGTGCAGCATGGTTAAAAAACAATAAAGAAAGAACTATGATGCATCCAGCAATAGTGCACTTTAAAAAAAAAAAAAAAGTGTATTAGCCCTGGCTGCGTCATATCGCCTTTTTAATTGATTTTAGCCACTCTGTAAAGCATTTGTGCTGCTGTACAGCACGGCTATAAAACATTGCCTAAGCCTATAGTTCTTATAGGTGAGACCTATTTGCTTTGCCAATGCTTGTTATATAGGCCCCCACAAGTTAACTTCATTTCCAAGCTCCATAGTCTATTCCCACGCTACCTCTCCCACCACATTAACTCTGGTCTCTCCTCTAGCCAGAGGCCTTTGAGCTAAAACAATAGTAACCAGTAGGTGTCATTTCCTGTCCTGAACAACTCCTAATTTAACCCTTCCAGTAGCTCCAGCCAGCACAGTGCGTTGACTGAGCCTTTTGATAATGCAGCTTCGGTCTGATCTAGGAAAGCAGCGCCTTATCCTGCCCGGTCAGATGTGGGAGAGCAGCGCCTTAGCCTGCCTGGTCAGATCTGGGAGACCAGTGCCTTAGCCTGCCTGGTCAGATCTGGGAGAGCAGAGCCTTAGCCTGCCTGGTCAGATCTGGGAGAGCAGTGCCTTAGCCTGCCCGGTCAGATCAGGGAGAGCAGTGCCTTAGCCTGCCCGGTCAGATCAGGGAGAGCAGCGCCTTAGCCTGCCTGGTCAGATCTGGGAGAGCAGTGCCTTAGCCTGCCCGGTCAGATCAGGGAGAGCAGTGCCTTAGCCTGCCCGGTCAGATCAGGGAGAGCAGCGCCTTAGCCTGCCTGGTCAGATCTGGGAGAGCAGTGCATTAGCCTGCCTGGTCAGATCTGGGAGAGCAGCGCCTTAGCCTGCCTGGTCAGATCTGGGAGAGCAGAGCCTTATCCTGCCTGGTCAGGTCTGGGAGAGCAGTGCCTTAGCCTGGCTAGTCAGGTCTGGGAGAGCAGAGCCTTAGCCTGCCTGGTCAAACCTGGGAGAGCAGCACCTTAGCCTGCCTGGTCAGATCTGGGAGAGCAGAGCCTTAGCCTGCCTGGTCAGATCAGGGAGACCAGTGCCTTAGCCTGCCTGGTCAGATCAGGGAGAGCAGCGCCTTAGCCTGCCTGGTCAGATCTGGGAGAGCAGAGCCTTATCCTGCCTGGTCAGATCTGGGAGAGCAGAGCCTTATCCTGCCTGGTCAAACCTGGGAGAGCAGTGCCTTAGCCTGCCTGGTCAGGTCTGGGAGAGCAGAGCCTTAGCCTGCCTGGTCAAACCTGGGAGAGCAGCGCCTTAGCCTGCTTGTTTATTCAAGGACTTTGGTTGTGGACAATCCAGGCACATTGCAGGGAAAAAAGTAGACTTCCCCGTAATTTAGTCGATATATCTCAGGCTAGCCACGCTGATTCCCAGGTGCTTGGCCCTATACTGCTCCATTCTTCAGAGTTTCAAAAATGTATGCATTGATTTCATTTGAACTATTTCAAGACGAGTTGCAACTTGCAGCAGTATTGGGGAGATTTAATGTAGATTTTGTCGGGGTGCAGTTATTTTCTTGAAAATGGTGGTAGCAGGAGCATTGTTTCCCCAGCTGAAATTATTCCAGGCTTTTCCTCAGCAACAAAACTATTTCAGTGAGTGTTGCAGTAGTGAGACTTTGTGCAGTAAGATTTCAGGTTTTACCGGTTTGAAACTTTTGTAGTGAGAACCATTGAGAAAGAAGAGAAATATATGCATAGTACATTAGTCACCTTGTGATTCGAATGCCGTGTATATGGCGGCTCTTATGTTTCCTGATTTTACGTATTAGTAGATCATTCAGTCCAGCTTTTTTTCTGTACATTCTGTTACTTGCAGTTTTTAATGTAATTACGAATTGAGGAGCACAAGTACCAAAACAGAAAGAAAATACGTGGACAGGATGAGTTACACATGGACTACGGAAGCTTTCGAGCTCTGAAATATGATTAAGTAAAGGATGCCCTGAATGGTCCAGGGAAGACATGGCTTGGCAGTTCGGGCTGGACTGTTCCCATGAGGCACAGGGTCAGACTGATTTGCATATGGCCATGTCTGAACTGGGGTGGCAGAGTGGGCTAAAGAACGGTGATGGATTAAACCCAGATCAGTTGACTGGCGGTGAGTGCTTGCAATGTTCAACACTCTGTCCATCATTTCCTTTTGGTTTTTGCTTTGTTCGCCATAAGTTAGCAGGGTATGCTCAGACGTGAGTCCCTTGCTCACTTTGCCACTGGATTCAAGCAAGCCTGGCTGAAGACGGCTGAAATGCCAGAAACCGGTCCTAGGAAGCTTGTTTCCGGTCCAGGGAAGGCATGGCTTGGCAGTTCGGGCTGGACTGTTCCCATGAGGCACAGGGTCAGACGGATTTGCATATGGCCATGTCTGAACTGAGGTGGCAGAGTGGGCTAAAGAACGGTGATGGATTAAACCCAGATCAGTTGACTGGCGGTGAGTGCTTGCAATGTTCAACACTCCGTCCATCATTTCCTTTTGGTTTTTGCTTTGTTCGCCATAAGTTAGCAGGGTATGCTCAGACGTGAGTCCCTTGCTCACTTTGCCACTGGATTCAAGCAAGCCTGGCTGAAGACGGCTGAAATGCCAGAAACCGGTCCTAGGAAGCTTGTTTCCGGTCCAGGGAAGGCATGGCTTGGCAGTTCGGGCTGGACTGTTCCCATGAGGCACAGGGTCAGACGGATTTGCATATGGCCATGTCTGAACTGAGGTGGCAGAGTGGGCTAAAGAACGGTGATGGATTAAACCCAGATCAGTTGACTGGCGGTGAGTGCTTGCAATGTTCAACACTCCGTCCATCATTTCCTTTTGGTTTTTGCTTTGTTCGCCATAAGTTGGCAGGGTATGCTCAGACGTGAGTCCCTTGCTCACTTTGCCACTGGATTCAAGCAAGCCTGGCTGAAGACGGCTGAAATGCCAGAAACCGGTCCTAGGAAGCTTGTACCCGGTCCAGGGAAGACATGGCTTGGCAGTTCGGGCTGGACTGTTCCCATGAGGCACAGGGTCAGACTGATTTGCATATGGCCATGTCTGAACTGAGGTGGCAGAGTGGGCTAAAGAACGGTGATGGATTAAACCCAGATCAGTTGACTGGCGGTGAGTGCTTGCAATGTTCAACACTCCGTCCATCATTTCCTTTTGGTTTTTGCTTTGTTCGCCATAAGTTGGCAGGGTATGCTCAGACGTGAGTCCCTTGCTCACTTTGCCACTGGATTCAAGCAAGCCTGGCTGAAGACGGCTGAAATGCCAGAAACCGCTCCTAGGAAGCTTGTTTCCGGTCCAGGGAAGACATGGCTTGGCAGTTCGGGCTGGACTGTTCCCATGAGGCACAGGGTCAGACTGATTTGCATATGGCCATGTCTGAACTGGGGTGGCAGGGTGGGCTAAAGAACGGTGATGGATTAAACCCAGATCAGTTGACTGGGGGTGAGTGCTTGCAATGTTCAACACTCCGTCCATCATTTCCTTTGGTTTTTGCTTTGTTCGCCATAAGTTGGCAGGGTATGCTCAGACGTGAGTCCCTTGCTCGCTTTGCCACTGGATTCAAGCAAGCCTGGCTGAAGACGGCTGAAATGCCAGAAACCGCTCCTAGGAAGCTTGTTTCCGGTCCAGGGAAGACATGGCTTGGCAGTTCGGGCTGGACTGTTCCCATGAGGCACAGGGTCAGACTGATTTGCATATGGCCATGTCTGAACTGGGGTGGCAGGGTGGGCTAAAGAACGGTGATGGATTAAACCCAGATCAGTTGACTGGGGGTGAGTGCTTGCAATGTTCAACACTCCGTCCATCATTTCCTTTGGTTTTTGCTCTGAATGGGTCCACAGCACATATGTTTATGTTCCCACCTACCATGAATATCATAGGGAGGTTTCCAGATATGCTTCTACAAGACCCGTGCTTAGTTTTGGAAAAGTGCATTCTGGGATAATTAATGTAGGTGTACCCAATGCCAGTTTCTCCAGATGTGTCCAGACAGAATCTTGCAATGTGTAGCGTAGGACATCGAACAGTCTTTACTCTGGGTAGTCCACTGTTCACTTCTTGGTCCCTTCCATATACCACAGGTTTCCACAGCTGATCCCTGGCCCAGTGTCATCCGGACCTCTGCCGTTTGATTTGTGGGGTTAGAAAATCGTAGATTCTTGTGAGAATGTGGGAGTGTTTTTCAAGCACCCTTTATTCTGGGTCCCCTGTGAGCACACGTAGCCTGGGCACCTGTTCAGTGTTCCCACTCGGAGTCTCCTAAGTTCCCCAGCCCTTACACTGGCAACGCTGGGAGCCGCACTACCTTGTGCTGACCGGAAGGTACTGCCTTCTGCACCATCTTCTGTTCTCTCAGTTCTATGCGCTGTAGAAAGTTTTCCATGTTTTGTGAAAATGTAGCCATTTGCTCCATATCCAACAAGGCACCATGATTCCCGATTCCAGTCCCCCGTTTTAATTTGGTATCCTGTGTTCTGGTAGTAGTAATATAAGTTTATTGTATTTATCAAAAGATTACAATACAAAGGTATTTTTTGTCATCTTTTGATTAATACAATAAACGTACATTACTACTGGTAGTTGTAGTCTTGGTGCACTTGTACTGAACAAACTTGATTCCTGTTTTGGAACACACCGTATGCTTAAGACCCAGACACCCACCTGCTACCACTCTTATGCTGTGTACGAGGAACAACTTATTATTTGGTGATTACTTTCCCTAAATTTAATGCTTTTCACATGTTTAATATCTGTAAGATAAAGTAGTTCTGCCCGTTGCAGTTCGGTTGTAATTCCTTCCTGTTTTGTTTGTGAAATGTCTCTTTTGAACTCTCATGATGTTAGATACCTGGAGCCTTTTTCACGGTAGCCTGAGTTCTCTGAAAATCCCATGAGCTTCCATTTAAAGTTAATGAATGTGGGCAATTCCTGCATGTGGCAGCTTTATTACCACACACACCTAAACGTCCTCTCACTCCAAGGGACCGGACCAATCACGGCCAATGCCAGTTTATTACTACCAGGGCCGGACTGGCCGTAGTGGGCACCGGGCGTTTTCCCGGTGGGCCGGAAGAGTGGGTGCCGGTTTTGCAGCAGTGCTTCAATCTAGGCCCCCTGTAACAAAATCAGCAACAGTGCCGCTTCTCACTAGCCCCCTTTGCCCCCTACCTGGGCAGGTCCAGCAGAGTTGCCAAGTCTGATTTGTGTTCCCAGTCCGGTCCTGATTATCACACACATCCTGGTGTTCTCGGTCCAAGGGAACCGATCATTCACTACCACCCAACTCCAGGTGCTCTCAGTCCCAGGACCGCAATGAGTCGAAGCCAGGGGCTATTGATATCTCTCAATGTGTTGTGATGTAGCACCTGAAGGAATCCCACTTTGAACTCGCCCTGCTGGGAGCCGAGTTGGAGACTGAGCTGACACCGCTCATGCTGGTCATGGTGGCACATGCTCCCTAGATCAGGCGTTAGACATACTTCCAGCAGATGGGAATACACCGCTCTCGGGATGGATCAGGATGTGCGTTTGAAAACGGTGATGGGCACTCTGAAAACTGAATCCAGGTTTAAGAGTACCCAGTGTGGTATTGCTATGAAACTTCCCTCACTCCATTCTAGTTTGCCATTCTTTTTTTTGTGTGCAGAATTTTCTTAAGTGACTGAACCATACTATTTCTGACACCTTCCTCTAGCCTGCCTTTTTAGTCAACAGTATGCCCCTTAGGCCAGTAAAACCATGGCAAGCTACATAGTATTGTTAGTCAAAAGATTGAGCCCGAATGAAGTTGTCATATCCTGGGGCTGCTTGGCAGCTATGTATTTCAAATTTTCACTGCAGACCCCCAGAAAATTGTGGCATGGAGTAGTACATTTTGGGGGCACAAAAAAGGTCATTTTGTGGCCCACAATTGTGCGTTTTTTGCGGCCTTTCTGACCACCTTTATGTTATTCACATTTATTAAGTTAATGTATTTCCCATTCCAAAAAGATGCAACATATTCCATATGAATATTGTACATTGAAAGCAAGCATTAGTAAAGTAATGTGGAAGGATTTAGCGATCCCTCCCTTCAATACAGGTTCATCCGTAGCTGCTCGAGTTTGGTCAGGCAGGATCCGGCACCAAGGAACCCATGTTTCCTAGTCCTGAAGAGTGGTATTGAAGATCCTAGTAGTTACTGAATAAACCTCAGAAACTCTCTGCGGCAGGGTGTCTGCCCTCTGCAGCCGCATAATTCCGATGCCAATGGAGAGCCCCCAAATGCCTCTCCTTCTGAAAAGTCACAGGAAGGAAGTCAGGTACATGATATGGACCTGCCTCTTCCGGTGCTGGCAGAAGTGATGCGACGCATCAGGTAATTGCCAAGGTAAAAGCAATGGGGCACAGGGCTCTGATCATCTCGTGGGAGGAAGGAGAGAGGAATGCTGACAGCTGCAAAAGAGATGCCAAGATGAAACTGCAGGCCACGCAGCTGCAGCACCAAAGATAACCGAGGGAGAGGAGGGGCTGATCCAGGCAAAAGTCTAAGCAATGTCACCAGGGAGAGGTGGTGTCGTAATTGTAATTGGGGCTCTAGTCTTCAGCTTTGTTTTTGTTTTTTTGTTTTTACAAAGTGTGTACTCCCATCTGCTCACAATCTCACCTTTATATTGTTACTTAAGGACCCTGCCCCATGCAGTAACTACTGGAAGCAGCTTAAGCAGGGTCGGCTCCTCCGCTAAGGCGAAGAGCAGCGCCCCACAGCCCACAGGAAAAATAAAATGATAATAACAGCATGTTATTATTATTTTATTTTTCAGTACTCCTCTGTAGAAGTGGGGCGGGCTGGGCTGGCCACATAGCAGGAGGAGGAGTGTTGGGCACTCTCTAAGTGCGCGCTGTGCTTTAAATGGGAAAAAAAAGTGCAGGTACTCATCAAATTGAGCTGTGACGGGGGGAGGGCCGTGGCAAGAAGGCGGGGCTAGGAGGCGGGACCATGGGCGGGGCTAATGAAATTTTAAAGGGTGCACACATTTTTTGGGGTGCGAATAATGACAAATTGCTTCAATCTGTAATATATTTTGATACTCTTGCATGTATTAAAGATACTTTTAACATTCTCTTTCAAATGTTGCATATGAAATTGCCGGTGCACAAATGGCACATGAATCACATTTATTATGCACAGATTCAGCGACAATCACCATTGAGTATCCAACAAAAAAGGAGAGGCGGTGGCCAAAGGTATTAATTTAAAGGGCGTACAGATGAAACCAGGGTGGGGTGAGGCGTGACGAACTGGTTGAAGATGCCAATCCCAAGTCAAGAAACCCCATTCCTAGCACTATAGTAAATGGACCCTTGCGTAGTAGCAAAGCAAGTGGAGGAGGTCTGAATTAAAGAAAGGGGTTCCAATATGATCAGTGGCAATTGGCAGTAGGACCACACATACACACAAAAGGAGAAAATGTTGGATGAGAACTAATTAGTAAAGTGTACATTTATCCCTTGAGGTATATTGGTGCTTTCTGAAAGATGTATATTACCCAAGTCAATGTTACTCATGTTATCGACTTCAGAAGGATGAAAGGCTGAGTGAACCTCCTATGATTTAAAACTGAGACCAAGAGGTCAAACACACATTTTTTAAGTGGATGCATTAGGCCACTGAGTAACCACAACACTAACCCCCACCCTACTCCATGAACATCTACCAAGTACCAGCTAAACCTGGGGCAGGCCTGCTTTCATTGTTCTGCCTTGCTTCTAACAGTGCTGCTTTAATAGCAACAGTTGCCCATTCGGGTGGTGGGGGCGGGTAGAGGAGAATCAGTGTATCTATGAAGCACATTTAACCTAACTTGTTTGACCCTATCTCTGCCTGCATCAGTGTCTTTCCCGAGTTCCGACACGAGAAACACCACTGTGAAAAGAGTCTGCTGCCTGCACAGCTCTAACAGTGAGGCAAGGGCCTACGGCACATGACTGACCCACAAAAGAGTTTGCTGTAGGCTAAACATTCCATGTTTAAGGCCACCAATATCACCGTCTTTAGTATGTTTTATCTTTCTGGTTATGGACTAACAGAATGCTATACAGCACTGACCTTGAAGTGCAGCCCCTGATCAACAGCAGCACTAGGCTGCAGCCTACTCGACTAAGAACTGACATCAAAAAGATGTTAATTAAACATGCAATAATTTATTTAAAGGTTATGACGTTAAAGAAAGAAAGTAACTAGGGTGTCCTGCACCTCTTAACTTTACCAACACTCGTTTTCAAACACATCTTGCAGCAAGAGTGTAAACAATATATAAAGTCTCTCCCCAATTTAAAAAAGTGTTATATTATCAACATGCAGAACAGATTATCCTTATTACATCAGATTATACAAGTGTGTTGATCAGCATTTTTTCATTTAAAGTGATAGTTTTCAAACGTGAATTTAAAAACATGAATTCATCCCTCCACCCTGACAACAATGCCAATATTGAAGTTATGTTTATCCTCTTGAGCAGCCTGGATTCCTATTATACATGATCACCATAATTTATCAATCAAACACCGGGGAGCATTTTGCAAAGCGCATATCCTGAAGTAATATTGCAAGGTACTCCCATATGTGATAATGAAGTAAAAGGAGGGAAAGTATAAACAATTGCATAGGATCACACAATTTGTTAAAATGGGGAAGCCAGGATTAAGCCCAGATTTTCTGATTTCTGGTCAACTGTACAATGTGAAACCAGAAAACCTGTGATTATGCCTGGCTTCCCCACTTTACCAAATTGTGTGATCCTAGGCAAACAATGTTGGTGAGAATCCAGGAAATTCACTAATCCGCTTGTTAGGTACAAATCTAAACACCACTTCTGGTGTAAATTGGAGATTTGTATAAAGGACAACAGCCATAAAAACGGCAAAATACTGAAGACCAAAACAATGTATAGCACTCCAGGGACCATCAAAAAGGAAAACTCCACGTCTGTGATTTTTTAAAGGCCTGCTAGCCCAGATACCAGTTGCTGCTGCCCAGACATTTTAATTGTACCAACTAACTGGCCTAAATAAATGCCATAGAACTGGACCACATACAAAGTATAATTGGGGGGGGGGGGTCACCCCAAATAAACTCACCTGAATATCCGCCCTTGGAGAGAGGAGCCGGGCCAGCAGAGAGGACCGGAGTGAAACACAGCAGGAGAGGCAGAAACAGCAGGAAAGGAATTCATTAGATTCCTTTTGTTTTGTTCCTGCCTCTGCTGGAACGCAGGATTCGATGGGCCCCTTGGAGAGATGTAATGCAGGGCACCGGTGTGAAGCGCTGCAGCCGCCCCTGCATTACACAAGCACACTAATTAAACACATTAGTGTGCTTGTGTAATGCAGGGGCGGCTGCAGCGCTTCACACCGGTGCCCTGCATTACATCTCTCCAAGGGGCCCATCAAATCCTGCGTTCCAGCAGAGGCAGGAACAACATAAAAGGCGCAAAGAGTTGATGAAGAGGGTTCCTCGCTGGGTCTGACTGGCGATGGCAAGACCCTTCACGATAGTGCTCTTCTTCTGTGCTGGCAAGTGGTAATCCTGTGGCTCTGCTTTCCGTCCTGCGCTGGGAAACCGAAATGGGAAAACCAGCCTAAACTGGCCTTTTCAAAGGGCTTCCTAACCTTCCAGCCGAACAACTACCTGGCGGGTGACGTCAGACGTTGTTTGGCTGTGCCACGTCACTACCGGTGTGAAACTGGTGTGAAATGGCCATCGTGTGAGCATGTGTCACAGTCTAAAAATGTGACGCATGCTCACTAGACTTGAAACGCCGACCTGCTTGACTGAGTACCGGTACTCACTTTTGTAAGGAAAAAGTGCCGGTACTCTTGGAGGGAAAAAAAAGAAGTGCTGGTACTCAGTACGGCCCATTTAAAGCACTGAGTGCGCTTGACGGTTTGGCCGGCTGTCTTGAACCGGCCAAACCATCATGCGCACTTGGCATGTTCATCATGCAGGCTGTGTTGCACAGCTTGGGTGGAGAACATGGCCAAGATCCCAGTCCCTATCTGAGCGCTGAACTACGGCGCTCAGACCAATCACGACTCTGCTGTCAGCAGTGTCGTGATTCGCTAGGGGAGTCTGGAAACCTGGGTGCTACCTGTTCCTGCGTCGACGAAAGAAGAGGACGGAGGAGAAGCGACAGCTGGCGGGTAAGTTACATTTTTTTTTCCTTTTATTTTTTTTAAACCCCTCTCCCCCACCCACTAGCAGCCACTACTGAACTTTAGTGAATTTACCAAACTTGTTCTTAACAAAATCTTCTTTTTCATGCTTCTGAGCCCCCTCCTCTGGTCCATCGTATTTCATGACTACTTTTGTTCTGGGAGTCACTATCTGTGCACCCTGATTAGAGGCGTAGCAAGGGTGCCATTGTAGATTGAGCCCCTCGTATCGTTTGATAGGGAAAAACATACACTAACTGGGACAAAATAGGCCGCTCGTACCCCTGTGACACTGCACCTGCTGCACTATGGACAGAAGCTTATGAATTGAGCATTCACTAACAAACTATGCTGGGAACTGTCAACAAATCAAGCTTGTATGTAAAAGATGATGAAGTCATTATTTATTGTCCAGCAGAGAATTGAATGTTCTCTTAGACAGCAGTGTATGAGCAATGCCGGCCCATTCCACACCCAAGAAGCATAAAATGTATCGGACAGAATGACGACCATATGTTATTAGTAGGACCTGCAAGCTATTTTAGTTGGCCCAAATCTTTCCATGCAGACTTTAAAGTTGCCTGAGCCAGAATTCACCTGGAGGAACGAAGAAACCATCTAATTTTATAAATGAAATGTTCAAACAATTAAATAAATCTTATTGGTATGCCCCTATTCTATTGGTACTAGACACACGTTTTTCAGGAATTTATTTAACAAAACCAGCAATCATTAAGCATATCTAGTGTACGATGAATGCATTCTTCTCCAATGTTGAAAAGCGAAAACTTGATGGGGGCTTTTTTCCCCTGTACCAGTAGCTCTCTTGAACAGATAATAAATAGAATCAAATTGCGAGTAGGGTTTCTTAGTCAAAAACCTACCAGTAAGGCTATGGCTTTCCGAAACCCAGTCATATTCAACATTGATAGCCCCCCAGAATAGTTTATTCAGAAGTATTTTAGATGAATAGTTAATAGAAGAAGCGTTGGACCACATGGCATCCTACCCCAGAATAGGAAGCAATTTTTTGACATCTAACAACCATGGGACAGTCAGGTTCCTGTCCAACTGCACCAGTTCCGTGAAGCCCTTTCTGAAGGTTTCCAGTTCTGGCGTAGACCCGATCCTTATCCAATAGACCAAGGGTCTCAGTCCTGCTAGGCCACCCCTCTGGTTTAAGGCCAGATCAAAGTATACTCGATTGGGGTATAGAAAATAAGGATCTTATGAAATTATTTTCCCTGGCAATAAGAGCATCTATAAAGCTGTAACCCAAACGTCAGCCCCATTGCGTACAGCCAAATGGGCTGCAGCCCTGCACACTTCAGTAGCTGGGGAGACTGCCCTCTGAGAGGTGGACCAATACATCCTGCCAATAGCAGCTGTTTTATGGACCATAGTTACTTGCTCTTCTCAATACGGGCAGATCATGTTAAAGACCTGCTTGCCTAACTTCCAGGTAATCAAAAAGGTTCACTTCTTCAAGATGCATACCCAGAGTGACAAGTACTTACGAAACTATCTATGTGGCTGTACGGTCATACATTTTGTTTTCTGAGCATTAATCTTAAACCCCCATAAATTACAAGAATCTTGGAATTTGTTTAATAAATTCTGGATTCTAGCGGGGGTCCTTACAAGTTTACTCTAAGCTGCACTGCTGCTTGAACCTGTCCAGCTTCCGAGATAAGATTCTCAGGTGAAAAAAAGAGACATCCCGCTTTACACTCTGTCGGGAGTTGGGAGCCGAGCGGCAAGAGAAGACGACGTTGCTGTGGCACGGCGAGGCCAGCATACGGATGTACCTCGGCGTGCCCTCATATAGCAATCTGCCTGTCCGTAGGCAGTCTTTCCAAGTTGTGCTCCTGGTGACACCTACTAGGAAGGCAGCACGCAAACCAGGCACGCATGAGGAGCTGCACGGTCGTTGTTTTAGAAATCATGGAACAGTGCTTTTCAAATGATTTTTTTTTTTTTTTTTTTTTTTTTTTTTTAAGTTCCAAAACCTTTATTAGCGTTTGACACAGTAATACATTACTCGCCTACAACCTCACGGGCCGGCTCCAGATGACATTTCTCATTACGTTTCATCACCCTGTACACAGCCATGTGGCCGACAACCCGGAGGTCCGGCGGCAAATCCCTGTTGTTCCAACACATCAGTAGTATTATACACTGTACTATGGACCCTGGGCAAGCCGCGGTGCCCCCCAACCTTCTGACGAATCCCCTAGGTGCACTACCTGGATTTCCTAGGTGCAAACGTCCCGGAGCACAACCCACTAATGCACTCCACCACCATGACATTCAGTAAGGACAATCACTCAGACCCCTACTAGGTAACCTCACCAGCTCCAAGTCCTCCCTCAGCCGATACCTGGCTCTCTCCCTCCGCGGAGGCAGTATACGCCGCCAAATACTCCTTGAACGGGTCCCAAATGTCCCTGGCTCTGCTAGTTAATGGTTGCGTCTCAGCGTAGATAGCACTCTGCTCCTGACAGTGTAACAGATCCCCTATCCATTCTTTGAATTTCGGTGCTCTCCCTCTGCCCCAGCGACATGCAACTCTCCGCTTCGCTAATAATAGAGCAATGTTCCCCAGTTTGCGCATCAACTTAGGTATTGATACCGTGTAGCCCAGCAGCATCACCAGCGGATCTAATTCCACCACATCTCCCAGCATGGCCTTCAGTGCCGAATGCACCTGCAGCCAGTAATCCGCCACTCTCGGACACTGCCATGCCAAGTGCAGGAAGTCAGCCCCTTCCGCCTGACACCTCTCACATCTGTCACTGTCTGATAGATGAAATTTAAACTTCTTAACTGGCGTGTAATACATACGTTGTAAAAACTTGTAATGGATAATACGCAGTCTGCTACTGGAGGAGATCTGGGAGGTGAGCTCGCAACAATACGTCCACTGCCTCTCTGTGATATCTCTGCCTAGCTCAAGTCTCCATTGCTGGAGTGCCCTACAATCCGTGCTGCCACTGTGTGCCCGAATACTGCTGTATAATTGGGAGACTAAGTGCCTACCATCCGAAGACGTAAGCAGTAATTGTAAAGGCCGCACTACTTCTGGTTCCCCCGGGAAACCTGGTAGTATCTTCCTCAGCCCTCGCCGCAGCCGGAGATAGTAAAAAACATCCAACGGGGTAGGCTGATAGCCCTCAAACAATTGTTCTTCCGTCTTGAGCCGTCCATTAGCGAAGAGATCACCCCAGTGCCGTATTTTTATTCTGGCACACATCCCCTGAAACCCTCCTTCCTGCAATAACGACAGGTCCGGGTGATAAACCAGCGGCAGCGTCGGAGCATACATGAAACTGAGCGCCAGGCGACGTAGTATACGCTGCCACGCATCCACCGTGCACGGCACCGTAGTGTATAGTGTATCAAAGGCGCGACTGGAGCCCTGAAGGACCCCCATCAATGGCAGAGGCCGTGATAGCCAGTCCTCCACCGCCAGCTGCGGTAGGAATGGCGCAGGTGAAAACCAATGATATGCAAATTGAGCCTGCGCGCTCAGATAATACGTTAGAAAATCGGGAACATCAAACCCTCCAGATTCGTATGGCCGAGTGATAACCGACCATGCCAATCTAGGCTGCTTACCAGCCCAGAACAACCGCAGCAATTCTGTACGCAATGCTCGAAAGAAGTACGCCCCCGGGTAATACGGGATATTCTGGAAAAAATATAAAAAACGGGGTAATACCACCATCTTGATAAGCGAGGCCCTGCCCGCCATGGTGAGCGGAAGAGACACCCAGCGAGTCACATCCTCTGTCAGCCGAGTCATGGCCGTACCATAATTCAGCCTCAACGTCTCCTCTCGATCCTTCGAAATCTGGACCCCTAAATATCTAAGATCCGATTCACACCATTCTAGTGGGTAGTCCAGAGGAAAGCGACCCACTGCAGGCGTCAGGGGAAAAAATTGCGACTTCTTCCAGTTTATTTGAATGCCCGACAGACGCCCAAACACTAAAAATTCTCGGAGTAACGGATTGAGGTTAACCTGTGGATCTACCACGTACAACGTTAAGTCGTCAGCATAGAGAGAGACATCAATCTGCCGTTGGTGACATTTGAAAGCACTTTGTTTATGCAATTGCCGGATACGGCATGCCAGAGGCTCAATCGCGATAGCGAAGAGCAATGGGGAGAGCGGGCACCCCTGCCTGGTACCTCTAGTGAGCAGAAACGACTCGGACACTTCACCATTGATGAGCACTCTCGCTTTCGGGTCCGTATAGAGCAATTTGATCCATGCGACGAATATTTTGGGAAAGCCCATCCTGTACAAAATGGCAAACAAGTAATTCCACTCAACCGAATCAAATGCCTTGGTGGCGTCAAGAAACACCGCCGCAACAGGCAGTTCCGGCGCTATCGTGTTTATCAAGGAGAAGAGCGTACGCAAGTTACAAGCAGTTGAGCGACCCGGGACAAACCCAGATTGATCTGGGAGTGTAATTTTGGTCATAAGCAGGGAAAGTCTAGTGGCCAGTACCTTCGCCAGTATCTTCGCATCACAATTAATTAGGGATAGCGGCCTATATGAATCACACTCTACCGGGTCTTTGCCTGGTTTCAACAGCGAGGTGATCAGTACCTCCCGCATTGTCCCAGGCAGCACACCCACCTCCAGTGACTCCTCATACACCTCCCGTAGCACCGGCGCCATGACCTCTATATAACTTTTATAGAATTCCGCCGGTAGGCCATCAATCCCGGCCGCCTTACCATTACTCAAGGACATGATCGCTTCCCGTATTTCATCAAGTTCAAATGGGGCCCCAAGGAATTCCCGATGGTCATCACTTAACCAACATAACGCCACATCATCCAGAAAGTCCCCAAACACCACCTCCCCACCGCTGCGGGCTTCATATAATTCCTCATAATGCGCAGTAAATTGAGCTAGTATGCCCTTCGTATCGTGTTGTAAGGTCCCACCCTGCCCTCTGATCTCTAAAACGTGCGTGGGTCCCCGGGCATGTCTAGTAATTTCCGCTAAGGCACGCCCTGGTCTTTCTCCTTCACAGTAACGACGGGCCTGCCAATATTTGCCCCTGAATTTGGACTCCCTATCCGCTTCCTGCTCGTACTGAGTAAGCCGTTCTCGGAATTCCTTATGGACCGGACCCATTGGTTCCTGGGCCATCCTGGTTTCCAGCTCCGCTAGTTCAGCCTCTAACTTGGAGAGCGAACCGCGTATTGTTTTCAGGACACCGAAGCTCTTAGAGATGTAGTACCCCCGGACCGTCACCTTAAACGACTCCCAAATGGTCTCAACATTGTCCACTGACCCCTTATTGCGGGGAAAAAACTCCGCTATCTCGTCCCCTAATTCCGCCTGAAACACCGGATCCAACAATGCCGTGGGTTGCATACGCCACCTAGGTGCTGACCCACTGAACCCCGGGATCGCCACCTCCACGAGTACCGGACAGTGATCCGAGTACGTCCGTGGTAAGTGAGCCACTCGACCCAAATCAACCGCCAATCCTGTAGACAGAAAGCAGTAATCCAGCCTGGCCCAAGAGTTAGCGTATGTCGTGAAGTGTGTTCCTTCCCGGACCCCAGGATGCACAAACCTCCAACTGTCCACAAGTCCTCCTTCTACAACTATACCTTCCATGACGTCCCTCGCTCCCTTATGGTATTGCGGGCTGCCACCCGATCGGTCGAGCCCTGAGGACATTGTGAGATTGAAATCCCCCCCCCATATGACATGCATGGAACCAATGTTCAGTATTTTGCCCCAGAGCATGGTAAAGAAGGCAGGCGAATCCACATTTGGCCCATAGCAGTTCACAATTGTGACCGTATCCGTACCGAGTCTGCCCCACAACAAGACAAACCTCCCTTCCTTATCCGTAAGATCGCCCAGCGGAACAAACGGTACCGCCTTCTTGATCAGTATCGCCGTACCCCTGGCATACCCTGAATACGAGGAGAAACTCCGGACTGCCGCCCATCTGCCTGCAAAGGTGTAAGTGGCCCGGGGACTAAGATGCGTTTCCTGTAGTAATGCAATTTGCACCTTATGTTGTTCCAAATAAGCCACCACCCTCCTACATTTCCTGGCATCGTTTAACCCCCGAACATTCCAGGAGGCTACAGTGACACGTGACTTACTCATCCTACCCGCCATGCGTCGTCAACTTCCCGATTACCAAAGCATTCCTCAAGATCCTTCCACCAATCACACCTCGGGTATGTGCCACCCAATATCAGCACCCCTTCCACCCCCGCAGATCGAATATTCAAAAATGACCCGTTCCACAGTGTATTGGAATCCAGCCTATGCACTCCCCCATAATCCACCCACACTCTCCTGGTCCTACGCGCTCTTACCCGTTTTGGAACTTCCAACATACAAACCATTGCAACACCCCTCGCGCCCACCCCCCTCCCACTGAAGCAAACCCCAACCTGCCAGTTCTGTACCCCCCCCTGCCCACCCACAATTGCCCCAAACAGCAAGGCAAGAACGTTCCCCAAACCCCCAACATATACTAGGGTATTTCCCGTTAGGAAACGAGTCCAGGTGGCACCACCAGTTCCTCCCCCAGAAACGCCAGCCGGACCACACAACGTGCAGTCCAGCGCAACGAGACGAGGAGGTGTCCGGCGCTAGTTCTTATGTCACCCGGGTCTGACAACAAGCAGATCCCTGCCTCCTTTAAAAGTAGCCAGTACTGTGTCACACCTTGTGCAATCTGTGGCGGAATCTCCTGCAGTGTGAGCGCCCCACACCCCTAACAACATCCCTCCGTGCTTGCATCCATACGACCCAACCATCCCCTATCGCATTGTCTCATAGCCAACTACCCCAGCATCAGTTCGCAGGGTACTCCCCCATCCGCACATGTAGTCCAATATGCCATCTATAGGCACCCCACTCACGGTTCACCGTCCACCAGCTCCTCACGCACAGGGTCCTCATCGTTCTCAGCTCCATCCTCCGACCTGCGGGAACGCTTGTACTGTTTGATGAAATCCTCCACCATCTGAGGATTCGTGAAGAACTTCTGCCTCCCCTGATACGTGATCCGCAGGCGCGCCGGGTAAAGCAGTGCATAGTCCAGTTGTAGGTCTCGTAATTTCGCTTTGACTGCCACAAATTTTCGCCGTTCCGCTTGCACCATTGGTGTGAAGTCCGGGTACAGCGTGAAGGAGTTGCCCTCGTAGGATAATGTACGCGTGCCGCGTGCGGCTCTCAAAGCGGCGTCACGGTCGCGATAATTGAGCATCCTGGCGATGATCGGCCTGGGCGCCGCTCCCGGCTTAGGTCTGGGGCCCAGGGCCCGGTGTGCCCTCTCCACAATAAATTGGGGGGAAAAAATTTCCGAACCGATCGCCGCCACTAGCATCTTCTCCACGTATTCCTCCATTTTGCCCACATTCGTCGATTCAGGAATACCTACAATGCGTACGTTGTTACGCCTACTCCTCGCTTCCAAATCCTCATTCTTAGCAGCAATGAGGCGCAGCAGATTGTCCATTCTGGATAGCTGTGAGGTGTGCCGTGTCACAGTATCTTCAGTGTCCGATATACGCTGTTCCGCCCCCGTGATCCGTTCTTCTTGGGCGTCCAATTTTTGTACTACCGCATCCATTCGGGACGACATTCTGTCCATTTTGTCAGCAATCGTCGCAAACCCCTGACGCATTTCGCGCAAGACATCTTGTAAATTGGGCGCCGCATCTGCTGACCCTCCTGCTGTTACCGGCGATTCACGTGTCTCCTCCACTGCCTTGGGCGGCTTCTTGCTAGCCTCAAATGAAAGTTTGGGCTGTTTCGCATCTGTCCTGCCCATGCTGGCCTCCGGACCGTCCTACCTGGCCGCAGCAGCAGACAACCCCCTCGGGCCAGTAGCAGCGTCAACACTCTCTTCGCACTTCCCAGGAGCTGCTAGCTCCCTGCACTCCACAATCCCAGGCTGACCATATATTCAAGCGCCTTATGGCAGTCCAGCATACACCAGCTACACCGTCCTCTTACTCCTATCAATCTTCACGGCCATCCGGCAGCATACCGGAGCCGCCAACCAAGTGGGGATTAGGCCTCCGTCCAGTGCTACACCCCCGATCTCCTCTTCAGCCCCTGGTGAAGCAGTTCGCACTTCGCAGCTCCTCCTGGGTTCGCGGCCGTACTCACGGAGCATCCAGGTCCCCCAGTTCCAGTGTCCCAGCCCGGTGTCTCCTCACTCCTTCACTCGCAATCTGGTCCGGATATACGCGGTGTCCCGGGGGGGGGGGGGGCGCCTCCGCTCCAGTTCAGTCAATATTCCCAAGGCAGAGGGGGCAGGAGGGGGGGGGGCAGGGGGGCCAACACCTCTCACCACGATGGAGCCCCGATATCACTTGGCTCCCCCGCAGCGCCTCGCCTCCAATCCCAAGCCGGGGACGTCGAAATAGGCGCTCTTCTAAGCTTCGGAGGGGGGGGGGGGGAGTGCACCCCCAGCGACGTCCTCCGCTGACAGATCCACCTCGCTCCGCAGCCACTGCTAAGCCTTTGCGTCCCACAGTTGGTCAGGCCCGGTCCCAGCTCCCACGGCCTGCAGCCGTTAATTCAGCCGCGGTGTTTCCTACCAGCGCGATCCGGCAGGGCGTCCCAGCTCTGCCACGCCGTCCGCGCGTCTCTGCTAACGGCGCGTCGTTCTCCGGCGCCGGCCGCCCGTTTTCAGTCAGACTTGGCCAGTACTCGCTGGACACCTCGCTGCTGCCCCTCGCTCAGTTGCAGCCCCCGGGTGGGTCAATTAAGGATAAGTAGACGGATAAGAAGCGCCGTCCAGCGGGAGCCCTACTCGGCAGCCGCCATTCACCAGTGCGCCACCTAGCGTTCCCCCGTGCTTTTCAAATGATTTGCATAAAAATTGCAAAACACAAAGTCACAATATCTTGGGGATCTGTCACTTCCTATGTACTCCCTTTGAAGCACATGATTTTTCCACATTGCATTTCTACTGTTCATGTCCCGATTATATTACCTTGAGAAGTAGTCACACAGTTGAATGATTGCATCCCATAATTTTTTTTGTTAACTTTATTTCTCATTTTGCACAGTGAATAACAAACATGACTCAAAAAACATGCATTTCAGCGATTTATACATTATACATTCCACGGGTTTAATGTTATCTAAACAGTAATCAGTGCGGCTAGATGCCAAATCTAAAATTCTAAACATACAATTATACCGTAATATGATAGAGTCGTAACCAGAAATATCATCTACTTTCCTGTATTCTGTTGGCGAGGACCTTGCCATAAGTGAGTAGCGTGCATGATTGCATCCCATACTTATTTGTACATTTCGCTGTATCCCAATTTTGTTACATATAGTCCTCTCTATTAGTTTCGAGACATAGTTCATACTGGCCTCCTGCCTGTCATAAGTAATGGCATGGAGCTTGTGTTAACCTTCTCGGCTGTGCAGGTCTCTCGACTTACTTCTGCTTACTGGCATACAGGGTCAATTTTGTATACCTACCACCTGCCAACACACTGCAGTGTCACTTCTGAACTCTGGCCTAGCCAGATCCTGTAGCTTCAGACCTTCCTGTGAGATAACTTCATTTTTTGATGGCTGTTAATTGGGGGGTGGGGGAGCTATTTGAGTCTAAATCTTCAAATACAACTTTGATTTATTTTTCCACCTCCTACATCTCCATTGTGCAGGGATTGATTTGACAGCCTTGCAGTTCAATCACAAACATTTGCTACTTCAACCAATTTGATTTACCATACTTTGTGTTAAGTGGTTTAGGGTTGGTTTCCTAGCAACAGATCATAGCCGAGGCATCATGCAACTTCCTGGACGGTTCTGCTGTTCACATAGACTGAATGAACCTGGGGGAGGGTGTAGCGGAGTAGATCTTCATTTCCCATGTGAGTTGTCAATGTATACATTTCTCCTATGAAGGGTGGATGTAATCCATGCACCCAGCATGTTCTCATGAAGCAGTTTTTAAATCAAGTATGTTACAAATGTTTTCAGAAACCTGTAGTGTAAAAGAAAATGGCAATAGAAGTCCCTGCAGGATGGAGGATGCCTTCTGCCCTTAGCACTGCTCCTTCTGATGTTCTCTGCAGTCCACATGGCCAGTGGTGCCATCTGCACGCTAGATGCCACATGCATATACGTACATACATGTGTGGATCAGCAGTGAAGGCAATGCTCTCGCATTTCCCAATTTTATACGTGAGTGACTTGATCAGTCTCATTTGTTTTCTTTACATTCTGATCCTGCTTATACTAGTACCAAATCAAGAGTGCAAGGACAATACTGGACTAAATGGATGACTCTAGCATGGAATTGGGACACTTGTACCCAATCTCCTCTAACTCCTCTCTTGATCCCAGCAGCCATGTGCATAAGCTCACACCCTTCCTAATGATGGTAACCACTGTTTATTTAGTCCCCTATGGAATGGTTTTCTTGAACGCACAAGTCTAATCCCAATAAATAACAGTAACCAGCAACACTGGACCAACCACTTACCTTGGGTTCCGGAACAGCGTGCTGCCCGACGTAAAGTGCTTCAACGCCTCATCAGGGGTAGTAAGCGCTATATAAATGAAATTACAATTACTATTATGAGTTCTGTGAAGAATATGCACATCACAGTGAGCTCCAGTAGAATGCAGAGATCGTGTGCTTGCTTTTCTGTGCTCACGCATCATTCGGCTGGAAGAGGCGGTTACCCCTTGATCCTCTTCCCTATTCTGCTCCTTGTGGCATTAAGCTTCAGTGCCTCCTAGCAGACAAAACTTGAGAAGCTAAACCCCCCAAACTATCACGTTATCAACAAACCCAACTTTGTACCATGACAACATGTCCGCCCCCTTATGCATATCCTGTTTGTTTTTGCCTCTCGGAGTGATATTGGTAAGCTCAGCCGAGTGCTCGACACTGGCTTCAACAAAGTTGTGGCCTCCGATACGCTCCGGGCGGGGTGGGTCTGAGTCTTTAATTATAAAGCATGGTGGAGGCAGTCTACCTCGATGATGTTGAGTTGTTGTCCCATGTGGACGACGAATGTTACCCGATGCAGCCTGGGGCTTTATGCGTACATAAGGTAACAGTGTATGTCGGAGGGTAATAGTGGCAGCATTTATTTTTAGAAGACAGAAACAGTTAGAACTTACTAAAGTGGTATTGGTTTAGTGAAGCATGGGTTGTCTGAAGGAAAATGTGCTCCTAAGGATATGTTTGATGTCATACTTTTTATTCAAATAAAGGTAAGCGGTCTATGGTCCGTGCTAGCAGTGAGAGAAGCTTAAGGGTTTGATTCCCCCTGCTTCTATTCTGATATATATGTTCCTTTATGTCTAGTTTAATTTAAAAACAGGCAGGAGGTGAAATGGAACTAAAAAAGGGTGTGTTACTCTTAATTGTATTTGGATGGGAGGAATAAAAAGAGGGGATGACAATGGTGCCCTTGGCTCTTATTAAGTACTTCCTGTGCATATCCTCATTAGTTATTTACTAGGTTATAGAATGTATATATGCAGAACGCTAAGCTTGCAGTCTACTTCGTTCTGTTTTAGATAACTAGGGAAAAAGAACCTTGTAGCATAAACCGCTTCCTTCACACTTCTTCGCATGAAGGTGTAGGGAGGGGTAGTAGGAGCAATTCAAGGCAATCCTCGAGATAGCATGTCCCTAAGCCTCCACAAATTATATGAGCATCAGATATTCAGAAGTTGATTCTGAAGGCTATCACTGATGCCCTGGCTAAAGAGAGAGAGAGAAGAAAAAGAGGAGACGCTGTTGTCCTAAATGGCACGATGATTTGGTTTCTCTTACACTCCTTCAGACCCTAAGCCCAGTACTTCCAGTTCAGGCATGTGCATTAGGAGAAAGGAGGCCAGCCGTATACTGAATCATGTCCGTGACAATCTGGATTTTCGGAGGTGCTGCATTTGGAGGAATCACAAGGGCCTTTTCCACAATGGGACAGATCTTCAGATTTGTCTCTTCCCTGGATGAGAAAATAAAGGACTTAATTCCTTCCATAATTACTGTAGACTTGACTTTATCAGATGACCTTCTTGTTTAGACACTTGCGACTACGCTTCGACCGTTAACGTCGCGTGTATTCTTGTATATATGAATGTTATAGCTCAAATGTTTCCTCTCAAACCATTATACAATTGCTTATGACCTTGTAGCATAACTGTATCTAGCAACTGGATGTACACGGATTATTTTTACTAAATTGGCATGGCATTCGTTTTGTGCTAAGTTTAAAGATATGTAAATGTAGTGCGCTCTGACACCCTACTTAGGGTCATGTTCGTGCTCTATAAAACACCAAATAAATAAATGTTCAGGGAATTGAGAGACTGGGAGCACTGTAACACGCCACGTCTTTTGGAATGGTTGTATATTTTGCACAAAACTGAGGAGGTTATTTCGCAGTCAGTCAAAGTCTTCTCAGTTCTGACTGCATTCACCGGGTGTACATCTATCAATCCTGAAGAGCCCACATCTTCTGATCCTGAGGATAAGAAGATAAAGAGTGCACTGAAGAAATCATACACCGTGATCTCTTGAATAGGACTTTTGAGTGCTTAGCCAATGGCACACAGGAAGGAGAAAACTGTTCTGAATTATTGTTACAAATGGAAAAACAAGCCAGATTTCTTTTTACTGTGTCACGTGACACCACTAACATGTCAGCTCTGGATTCTGGTGTCTCTGCTTTAGCCAGACGTCACATATGGTGAAGAGACGGGAAGACCCCCTTAACTGTTGTCTTACATTATCCAACTCCGTAAAGTCCTTGGGCATCACTCTGGACAAAAACTTGTCACTTTAGGACCACATCAACCACTCAGCAAAAGGAGCGCTGTACACCCTTAAAAATCTCAAGAAAATCAAACCTTTTATTTCGCCTGATGACTATAAGACGGTAGTGCAGTCTCTAGTCCTCACAAAACTAAATTAAGGTAACATCATCCTCACATGAACTCCGAAAACCAACCTTGTCCCCCTTACAACACGGCTGCCCGGCTACTAACAGGTTTAAAACTATTTGAGCACATCTCACGAACCCTCAAGACCCACAAATGGCTTCCCATCGTAGGAAGATGTATCTACAAGACTGCTTGTATCACCCACAAAGCCCTTCACACTCACAGCCCAAACTACCTAGGTTCAAAACTTTCGGAAGGAGGAAGAACCAGGGCTCTCAGAAGCTCCAACTCACTTCCTTTCATACCTCCCAAACTGAAAAAGAAACCCTCACAGACTCGCTCATTCACTGGAAATGCTCCTAGGATCCGGCACTCACTCTCTAGAGATTTCCGCTGTAACCCATCCTTTTCATGCTTCAAACGGGACCTTAAATACCTGCTGCTCAACAAATACTTTAATACTCAAACTAAGTTATGTTCCCAATGATCACACCCAGTCCTTTTAGACCCTTTAAGGCGAGCATTTGATTGTTTAAGCTTCTTCTATGTCATTCATGCCATTAACTTGTGGTGTTCTAATGTCCTCGTATTGTAACTACCTTGACTGCACACCATTTTTCTTGGTCTGTATATATGTATGTACTTCTATGGAACGATCCTGCATTATATGGAAAGCGCTCTGATAGCTTCGGGTCTAGATAGCGCTACATAGAACCTATAAATAAATAAAATAAATAAATAAGACTGATGAATCTTCTATCCTTAATGTTCTTTTTCTGGAGAAGACTGCCTGGTGAGCAGCTTAACTAAATGGTGTCTAAAACTGTGAAGGACAGAAAGCATTTCCTTCCTTGCAAGGAGAAAGCCACATCTTTATCTCACTCTTACAGTGATTCCAGTATATATTCGTACTCAAGTTCTTCTCAACGGAGACATTTTCAGCACGTCCGCAGCCCAGAAATAGCTGTAAACTTCTCCAAACATTTTCAGTTGTCAGGACACAAGTACCAGAGGTCCTGAATATCAATGGTAAAGAGATGGTGGTTGTCTTGTGGAAAGTCATATTCACCATTATTTGAAACTCTAAGAAGCAGATTTCATGGATCGGTATATGCTGAATATCGTACACCGTACATAGGAGGAAACCGCTGCGGCCTGTGCAGGTAAGAGCGGTGGGGGTGGTGGGGAGATTCAACAGACAGCCATAACTCTTAACTGCACGGGCCAGGGCTGGGAGGAAATGTCATTGAGTTTCACTCAATGCATCTAAGTACAAGGTGAATCGTTGCACCTTTCCCCAGAAAAAAAGACATGATGCAGGCCTTATGGTAAGATTTGCATTGTTATTAATGAAACAGGCCACAACACCAGATCCTTTTTCAGAGCAGGTTCGTTTTTTTAAAATTCAATTCTCTTCCTAGAAGAGAAAGTGTCAGCAGATTTTAGAAGTTCTCTACTCAACATGAGCCATCTCTTGCATAAAGAACACCCAATTCAGGATGACCTGTCTGCATAAAGTATTTCCAGTGCCCCACCAAGAGATGTCCTGATTATCCTGGATCTACAAGATGCATATCTCCATGTCCCCATTTTCCTATTCATCAGAGTTTTCTTGAATTTGCAGGGAACAAGCATCACTTCCATGCCATAGTGATCCTGTTTGGTCTGAAATCAGCCCCAGAGTATTTATAAAAAGAAGCACATGGTGCTCTTTCACAAATTGATATGTGCTGTTTTCATGTATCGCGATATGGTCCTTGGCAAAATATTCTTCCCATTGTTTTTGCCGACCTCTCCCGCCCTGTAGGCGCTGGGTGGAGCGCAGCTGCACCATTTGCACAGACTGAAGCGATCATCCCAGGGGTTAATAATGGGGAAGGAAGCACTTGATATTCATGGCATGCATCGTCAGATGCAGATCTGTCAAAAATAGATTGAAAGGAAAGAAATCCTAACTCCCTTCGTCTTCCTTCGTCTCTCCTCTAATCCCTCTTGGACAGCATTGTGCGTGCACGCGCTCTCTGTGGATTACTCCTCTGTGGATCTGCCCTGTATTTGTTGTGCAAACCTATCTGGTTAAACACAAGATTCGTTGGAATTAAATTTTGGGTTCAGTCTGCCACTTCACTCCCTGGCAACATGGATGCCGTGTTCCCAGTCCTGTGTTTTCTCCCTGCACATCCTTGATATCTGATGCTATATTACAACAGACGTGTGCTTTTTCTGCCCCTGGACATTGTAGTATTACAGAAGAGCTGCGGATGTTTTTGCGGCCCATTCTGTAGTACAGATGGCACAGGTGCATATACAGCACCAGTGCTGAAGAGGGCGTTCCCCATAAGAGGGCCCTTAAGAGGCCATAGCCCCATGCAAGTAAGGAAAATACCTTGCTTCTTCCCCTGCACTGTATTATGGACGCAGGTGCATAGGCAAAGAAGCCATCAGGAGGCACACTGACCATGCCACAAAAAGGTGGCGCACAGTTAATGTGTTCTCTGAGGGCAGGCATCTCAAAGGGGCAGGGGGAGAGGATCCCATTGGCCACAGACACTCCCGTACAGCTGGGTGCAGTCACTTGCTGCTGCCCCCACCACCCTCAGAGAGATCTCCGTCACCCGCCCCCTTTGTACTGCAGGCGAGTGCCACCTCACTAATGTGCTTCACTGGGGGCTGCACATTGAGGGTGGTAGGGCCCACTGTACTTGTTTGCAGCCAGACCACCAATTTGAAGGTGCACTGCAGTTTTCTCTCTGTAAATACATTTGAAAGATTAGTGCGGCGCAAACAACTAAGTAAGCCTATCTGTAATACGGCCCCTAAAACCGTATTACAAAGAGAGTGCACTGTCCCTGTTCTGGTCAACGCGCACCTTCAAATTGGCGCCAGTGGAGAGAATGCACCCGATTACTGATAATGTGCTGTCCCCAGGGCAGATACGACTTCACTGCTGCCCTGGGGGCAGCATATTAGGTAAAGAGGAGCAGCTGATTGAAGCAGCCGCTCTGGGTTTCACTGTGCAGGCGGCTCCTGTCTGCACTTAAGAGGGGGAGACTGAGATGAGAGGCAGGTGTAGTGGGTGCGTGCAAGGGTCTACAGGGCATGTCTGAGGGGTCCTTGGGTCTCGATACCTTGCTCCAGAGGGCCTCCTTAAGGAGGCGCCCTTTGCCTATGCACCCACCTGCATAATATAGCACAGAGGCAAAGCGTTTCCCCCACTTACATGGTGCCACACGGCAGCGTCCTCTTAAGATGGCGCCGGTGCTGTATGTGCAGTATCTGTATCACATTAGAGGTCATAAAAGTGTCTGGGGCCCCTTCTGTAATACTAGTGTCATGGGACGCAAAAACATGGGTGCACATACCCATGGGACCCTCGGGGCACTGTACGTAATGGGGGCACTGGCGTATTAGTCTAATTAAGTGAAGGAATGCCAACCAAGTCAGAATTACCAGGTTGCAATAGGTTTTTCAGGAAAGCCCAGGCCTGTGAACAGTCTATTTGTCATGATGTGGAAGAAGATTGGAGACCAGAGTGCGGCAATATATGTTGCCGCTTCTTTTTTCTCCTGCAAGAGTTGAGCTAAAGGGATGCCTCGGGTGTGCAAACAATACAAGGGAGTAGGCATCGCATTCGACATAGTGGAGACACTTTTGTCGTCTTGGGGACACAGGGTTGCTTTTAGAGTTGGGTGGGCAGAGCCACCACAGTCTGAGGGAGCAGAGCATAGGGTACTTCTAGGCACATACGTGATGTGGTGTTGCAGACAAAAGCATGCACTGAGCAGACCCGTGATAGAAGTAACTCTAGCTGATATTTTAACATACATGAAAGTATGCAGACAGCCAGGAGCTGGGGCTGAGGTTCCCTGTATAAAAAGTCTAGATGACAAATGTTAACATGTCACCATGTGAGACACCTTCAGCCCGTCATGGTTATTAAGACATATGTGCCTTTTATTCTGAAACTTGTGGTTGGGGGTTTCCGTTGTGACTAGGAGCCTATATGTAACACCATGCTAAGTGTGGAAGGTGTAAAGCATAACATTAGGTCTCTTAGCAACTGCATAGCAAGAATTTGTCTATAAAGGCGTCTCTTTATTTTTTAAATTGGAATCTCGGCCTTGGCTGCAGCCTGCTCGCAGGTGCATTGGCTGGTGCAGGTTGCAGTGGAGGGGGTTTCCCACTCTTACTGTCCTCATAGCAGCGTCTGGAGTGGGCATTCCAGGATCTCAGCCAATCGCAACTCTGTGTTTATTCTGCTTCAAAAATATCACAAAAAACAAGATTTTGGTTCATTCAAGTAGGCAAATTAGGAACATAGCGACCAGACACCCCCCACGATCAGTGGACGAAAACGTCACGAAGTGATACAATGCGCCTTCCAAAAGAGCACAGGCATGGTGCCACCGCAAGGGGGCAGCCTCATAAACCCGCATCGCTTATGTGTGCAGCCTACAACCCCGCTCTTGGACTAACAAACTGGCACTCGTGTATCAGCAGTTCTATAGCTCCTTCTACCGTTAATATAGCATCAAAGTGATTTCGTAATCTGCCGCTGACCGCCTTAGTGGCCCCGGGGCCCCGGTCACCCCTCCCCACTCCCTCCTTCGGGGGGGGGGGCAGGGACACAGACTGGTGCCCCCCTCCGTGTCAGGGCCGGAAGTGACGCGCAATGCGCGTCACTTCCGGGCCCAGGTGTGAGGGGGAGGCTATTTAGCCTTCCCCCACCCTCACTGGCGACCTCTTTTGTCGCCCACCTCGCCTTTGTGATCGCCACGCAGCATCGGTCGTGTCTCGTCTCGTTGCTGTGTCCCCCGGATCCACGCCGCATCGGTCATCGTCTCGTCCGGATCCACGGTGAGTCTTGCTGTTCCCACTCCGCCCCGGCCCTGTCCCTGGGCAGTACCAGGTGACGGGGCCTTGTGGCACGGATAGCCACGGGCGGAGGGGGCGCAAGATGGAGTCACGATTGGCGTCTTGAGTGGGCGGCTATGAGCAGTGCAGTGGCGGAATCGTAGCGGGATCACTGCCCGCACCCCCCCCGTTCCTAATAGTTAACCGGGGGCGCAAGCTTCTGCAATCATTCACCCGCCACGCGCTTCCTGGCAAGCCCGGGCTAATCGTCTTCCCCCTCGCGCATCAACCTAGGGTCCGAGGTTCGATTCTTCGCCCTCCCTGCGCCTCGAGATAGGCCCTGAGGGGGGGTTCGCATACGCTGCATTGTCGATCAACCCAGCACCTTGACTCTGGGCGATAGTTTGCTTATGCTGCGTTTGCAGTGTTGCCGATTTGCGGCGCTGATTGGTACCTAGCACTTGTCTAGAGCGCGAGAGGTAGCGGGGTCGATGCCCGCACTCTACACCCTGAAATTGCCACATAATTTAGACCCACGTAATCTCCTCGGTCCGGCCCCGTGTGACGACTCTAAAGCCCCCGCGAGGCCGGTGACTGCATGCTGGTGTCTGCAAGCCCCCCTCTGGCGTACGGTGGCACTGGGGGGTGCGTCACGGAGGCCCACGCGGGTTTGGGTCGGACAGTTAGCTCCCCCCCTTCGGCGCTCGGGTCTGTCTCCAGCGTGAGTGTCGCGTTCCACTTGTCGTCCCCCCCTTAGATGCGTGGCCGCGTGACCGGCTTCGGCTGGGGCAGTGGCTCTATGGCGTGATTGTGCGGGGTTTACCATCTGGGGAGGGGTAGTGCGACCTTCTCTGAGCGGGCAATGCGCCTTGCGGAGGGGGTGCTATGTAAGGCGCTCCAATACCTACGGGTCGAGTTCGCGCTATATAAAAAACGCATAAAAGCATAACGTGTACTAGGACCGAACATCGTGTCCGCAAATTCCGAATCTGGTTGTGTTTTCGCGTCTCGGGGCCTAACGCGCGGTTTCGCGCGGACACCCCGCCTCACCTGGTGCTCACGGCTGGTCCGTGGGGACCCGCGCCCGTCTCTGGAGCTTCTGGAACCGGGGTCGAACCTCGGAGTCCTGGGTTGATGGATGTATGTTTGGGGTGCTTTCAGGGCTCCGGCGGCTGACCACTGGGTCGTGCACCCGGCGCCCTGGTCCGGGGGAACCGCGCCCGGCTCGATTTTCCAACTGGCGGCCCGCCATGCTCGATGTAGCTCTGCCGGCAGAGCATTAGATGTAATGCAAGTCTCTGCTTTGGCTGGCCAGTCTTCCTGTGTAGGGTCATGGGAAGTACCGGACCGGGCACGGTTGTATGAGCATGGAGGGCTTACGCCTCTGTACCGATGGGCTGCGCAGGTTCCGAGGTGCAAAGTCAGGAGTGGGCGGGGTCCAGCGGCTTCACTGCCACCTCTGGTGCAGGAAACCTTGGGTTCGAGCACGCGTCCGCATCCTGTGATTCTGGGCAACTGTCTCAACCGCACCGTGCCTGAATGTGTAATGTGAACACGGCTATGTTAAAACGCCCCAATAACTTCGGGTCGGGTTTGCGCTATATAAGTCTGCGTCCGGTGATTCGGGCAACTCTCTCAACCGCACCGCGCACCGTGCCTGAATGTGTAATGTGAATACGGGCTATGTTAAAGCGCTACAATAACTGTGGGTCGGGGTCGCGCTATGTAAATATAACAGGCGGCATGCTATGCTACACACGGGGGCGGGGCTCGCGAGATCGGGGACTATTCACGTGCCCCGATGTGTCATTTAAACGGTAATTAGGATCGGGGACATTCGAGCGGGAGATAGCGGACTAAGCCCCCAGTGTCGGAATGCGTGTTTTGAATACGGCGCTCATTTAAAGCGCTCCAACACCTCCAGGTCGGTCTCGCGCTGTATAATCAGGTAGCCTGTAGTGGCTGGCTGCCGTCGGGCACGAGAATTTGGCGCATCACCTTCCTGTGTTCGTGGGCAAATCATTTAATTATCCCTGGGAGTCGAGTTGGCACTGGGTGTAGGGACTGTAGCTCCAATGGCAGAACATCTGCTTAGCAGGCGGCAGGTAGCGGGATCGGTGCCCGCATGCTCCCAATATTAAAGTGGATCGCCTTCGTTGCAGTCACTAACTAACCACAACGTGGATTGCGGACTGGTGGCAGCGCGGCCGCCCAGGGGGCGCGAACGCAGGTGGGAGCTTCGTGGCTGCGTCCACATCCTGTGATCAGGGGCAAATCACTTATTTTCCCCTGGTAAGGTGTCCCATACACTCGGGCGACCTCGCGTGATGATTACCAAAGCAAATAATTACTAGTTGAGCATAGTGGCGCGTCTAGCACCTGTTACCACGTCCCTGAATGATTAATGTACAGACGGTGACAATGCAGGCAATTGTGTGACACGGTGGGGAGCTCCAGCTCCATCTGCATTCGTGGTGCGCCCCATCCTCGGTGATTTCGGCCAGTATGACACCCCCTGCTCCGGAATGGGCGGTGATAGTGCCCGGCGCTTTAGGGTTTTTCGCGCACAGTACAGGTTTGAAGGAATTTCGGTATTCCACGCGGATGGGGCGAGCGGGGGCAAGGGGTAGGCGTTGTAACCTGTGAGTTGGCTGTTGGTTTAGGGTAACCAGTCCCGGCCCGCGGGGTTGCGCACTCGATCACGTAATATTGTATTTTGAATTACGCGCCCAGTGCCTGGATGTGTAACGTAAATAGGGCACTCATGTAAAGCGCTCCAATACCTTCAGGTCGATCTCGCGCTATATAAATATGCAACATGTAAATGCGGGCTGCCTATATAGGCAGATCCATGATACCAGTGCATGCATTGCTCGCAAGATTTTGCTCCCATATACTCGAGCACGTAGGAGACTAGCGTGGGTTCACGGCCCCAAAACACCAGCACTGCACGGCTGGGAGCTGCCTGGGTCCCCGCTGATCGCGGGAGGTGCAACACATGTGGCGCTCCCTGGTTAAGGTTATCGCCCCCCCTCCCGTCGGCTACGCTGCCGTTGAGGGTGGGGGGGCATGCAGTGGGCTGCGTGCGGCAGGCGCAATGGACCTGGCACGGGGATCGTTTAGTATGATACGAATCTTGTAAGCTCCCCGTGCTTGAATGTGTAATGTAAATAAGGTGCTCAGGTAATGCGCTCCAACACCTTCAGCTTGCGCTATATAATTATGCAACATGTATTGCTGGCTTCCTATAAGGCAGATAAATAATACAAGTGCATGCAATTTTCACATACGCGATTACGGGCATTAATAAACCCCCCCGCACCTCAATGGAGAATCTGGTGCGGTACTCGCGCGGTTCGGTCGGGGAGCGGGTAATATGGTATGAATGTCGTAAACACCCCCTGCCTGAAGAGGTAATATAAATACGGTGCTCATGTTAAAGTGCTCCAATGCCTTCCGGTCAAGTTCGCGCGATATAACTATTCATCATGTAATTGCAGGCTTCCTATAAGGCGGACACATGATACCAAGACATGCACTGTCCACATCACGTGATTACGGGTATTACTAATCCCCCCCCGCTCCTCAAGGGTTAATCTGGTGCGGTGCTCGTGTGGCCGGGCACGGCGATCGTTTTATATGGTACGAATCCCCTATTCTCCCCGTGCCGGCTTGTGTAAGTACGGTGCTCATATACAGCGCTTCAATACCTTTGGCGTCGAGTTGCGCGACACAAATATGCAACATGTATGTGCTGGCTTCCTATAAGGCAGATACTTGATACAAGTGCAGGCATTGTTCACAAAATTTGCACCAATACCTTCCGGTCGAGCGCGCGCTAGATAAATAGGCAACATGTGGTGGCTGGCTTCCTATGATGCAGACACATGATACAGGTACATGTATTACTCACAAGAAGTTGCTCGTGCCCACATTCGCGCGCATTAGGTGATCCCGGGCATTACGACTCCTCCTGCACCTGAACGGGTTATTTGGTCGGTGCTTGTGTCCGGCGCTCTAATTATTTGGTGCGCAGTACGGTTTGAGCTAATCACTAATCGACCGTGCCCGAATAAGGTATGTAAATACGGGGCTCATGTTCTGCACTCCCAACACCTTCGGGCGGGTCACGCGGTGATTCTGGCCAGATAATTATTATCCACGTGCCTGATGATGTATATATATACGGTGCTCATGAACAGCGCGCCATTACCTTCGGGTCGAGTTCGCGCGACATATAAGTGCTAATTACAGTAAGGGTCGCGCAGCCCGATCCTGACCACACGTGACCACGTGTCGCTCGTCTCCAACCTTTTGCTGAAAGGGGGCTTGGGTCGCTTGTCATTGTTGTTGTCTCGTTACCCACCCCCATTGCTTACGGCCTCGCCCTCCCAGGTGCATCAGTCCTTGGGCAGGGCGGACCAGTGTGGGGATAGTCCTAACGTAGAACTGTCATTGCCATGTTAGTAACAGTTAAACACGGGTCGCTGCCGACAGTCTAAAAGAGGTATGCTTAAGCCCGCAACTTGGCCCCGCCAACATGCTTATGTGGGCCGCCTTCAACGGTCACTGATATGGGGAACTCACACATATCTAACTGTAACCTAGACACCCGGGTGGGTGCCTAGTCGGGCAGGGCAACGCAACCGAGATAGAATGGTAGTTATTATCTAATGCTAAAGGAAGTCTGGATTGAGCCACTAGATGGGTTAGATATGGGTGCAGCTCAGCGCCCCAATCGCATTGAATTCGGGGACGCACTGACATAGCGGCAAAAGAATAAGTGGTCACCACATAGCGCATCACTAGGGCCTAAATCACGGCACAAGGTTACCGGCGTGATTGTCCAAGTGGTTGCGGGTGCGCCGCTCGCGAGCGGATTGCAACCCGGGGTTTACCTCTGTCTCAAATCGAGCGATAGTTCATGGTTAAGCCGATTGGCCTGCAGAACACTGAGCTGGGCACCATAACCAAGAGTTAGGCCTGCAGGAGGAGTAGCTGAAGGAACCATATAGGAATTGGTCCAGATGTACTTTGGGGGGCATTCCCCTGCAACCAAAGACAGATTTCGGGTTGCTTCAATGAAGACCTTCCACCCGGCTGGTGGGTGGTATGGTTGTTATATAGCAAGCGTGCGGTCGTTCAAAGTTTGGTAAAGACCACGTAGAGCCCCAGGGCATCAGGGCATTATTGACCGTGCAGCATTCGCTACGTTCAGAATAGGGCCGGTATTTGCACCAAAGTTTCCGGTTGGTTCCCACAGACTTGTCTGCTCCCAAGGTTATCCTCTAGGGGTAGAACTTGAGACTAAGGGGGCATTGCCTGCTTCGGCGGCACAAATAAGCGATAGCTACGCCAGGATGGAGTTACCATGCAGGTCCTGCCACCACTGGGTTCCCCCCAGGTGATGGGATCAAGTTAGGTGGGACCGCGAAGTCTACGGTTCTTGGGAAACTTCCTGCAGTAGGGCATTTAGCAACAGATAAGGTACCAGCGTGTGAGTATCAGATATCTGCTTTCCAGCAGCACCGTGCCCTGGGAGCACACGCGTTGCCCTAACTCTGTGGCCCTCCCACAAGGGAGGGCCACAGGTAGCAAAACAAGTGAATAGGCTCCTTAGGCGGGCCTCTGGCCTTCAGCTGGGTGTAATCACCATCAATTGGAGAGAGGCCCAGGTAAAAATGAGCTTTCCGTAATGCTTGGAGGACCATTGCGGTTGGTGGCACTCCCCACCGGAATCACTGGTCGCGTACGGCAGCTGCGGGAGACTGGGATCCTGGTTTACGGACACTTTTACCGCGCTATGGGTGCTGCTGTCCCAATATCTGGGGTGTCAGCGGGGCAAACAAAAGGGGACATTATGACAGCGCGCAACGCTTAAGCCAAACAGATTCCCGAAGCTGGTATGCCTAAGGGATCATCACTGAGGGATCCGTATAAGGGATGGTGGGCAGGGGCAAGAGTCGCCCCTTGCCCATGGTCACGCGCTGGCAGTTAGGTGCACTCCCGTGCCCCAGGTTAACTATCTGAGGGGACCGTACAAATGTTAAGTAACCCTTCTCGTCATAATAGTCAAAGCGGGCAGGCCCAGGATTGTGAATAGGTGTAACCTTCCCGCTGGGGGGCCAATAGTTATCGCACATCTTCACAGGCCCATCTATTTCAACAGACCCTATCCGATTAGGATAGCGTCTAGGGATTGGGGACATAGATGGGGCCACCTACAACTCCAGGAGCTATAGCTCACTGGTAAGTCTTGGGCCTGTGGTTATAAGGGATCTCACAGGGTTGAGTCCCGCGAGCACTGTCAAACTGTCATGAGGTGGCAGAATGTCAAACTCTTCTGTCTGCAGGGATGGTTCCCTTCCAGCTAGTTGCAGGAAGCCCTAGATAGGAGAGGTGCAGGTAAGACTGTAGCGGGTTGGTGGGGGGCCCTGGCTGCGACGGTTAGCCGCCTCCAGGGCTGTGGCGGAGTTACAGGGCGATCTGGAAGCAGGCCGGTACAAAGGGTACCTCTGCGCGGCACCACGTGGTGCCTGAGCCAAAACGAGGAGCCTCCAGAGAGGTCCCGGAAGCCGGTCGGCGCCCCGCTAGGCCTGCGGGCGGTTGTGGGCCTGAACAACCGGGGGCTTGCTATGCGACGCTCCGCCCCGAGAGGGGGGGTGTGAGTAGAATTTCAACGGCACGTGATCGTAAAAAAGAATCACTTGGGGGGCAGCACTTGCGGGTCGTTCCCGTGCTGCCCGGCTCATCAGGCGGGCAGGTGAAGTAGATGGCCACCTGCCCTTGGATAGCCCGTAAGATAACCCACCTATTACATATACTGGAATTATGTAATAAACCTGCAGCATTTGTTACCCACTTACAACTGTTTCTTGTGTCTTCATTGGGTAACCTAATTTGGGGGAGGGGGGAAAGCGGGGTGCCCCTGGGGGTACTATGGGGCGTGGCTTCTCATGTCCGGCTACACACACATGAATGTACTGTAAAGTGTTCTCCTTGGAATAGGCACGGCACATGGGTGCACGTGCACCTCCTCTGCCCTACCAGCCGTGCCCCGACTGACCATTGGATGGGATTCGGTCTGTCCTGTATCTGGGATGCCTCGGAACCAGGGACCACCGCGTGGGTGGGTGCTGTCTACATCGCCTGTCGGACATGTTTGTGTCCTTGGAAGGGAGCAGATAATGGCTGCACTTAACATGGGAGCGTGCTTCAGTGGCCCGCACTGACCCGTGTGCATGTTTTCCAGCTCTCCAAAGAGCGAAGGAGAGTGTGTGCGTGTGTGTGTTTTTTTTGGGGGGGGGAGGGGGGGGGCTAGAGAATAGGGCAAGGGGCGGCTTTCAAGGCCGTGAGAGGTTGCCGAAAATTGATTTCCATCCGTCACTGTCAGGGCTCATTTCGTTCACAACAGAGAAATAAATGTACTTTCCTACGGGACGGTGCCTCAAACCGCCCCCACGGGGATGCCTATTACGTCAGGACAGCGCCCCCTTCCATCCAATCAGTGTGCCAGCATTACTGGCCAGGGCGAGACCTGGACTCACAAAAGCCTTTCAAGGAGGAAGGTTTGTGTTTGACCGCTCAAGGGCATTTCCCAGCATCTTTGTATTCCTGTTATCAGTTCAAATAAATACATTAACTGCCTTTATTGTGTGCACTGCTATACAGACGCCAAGCATTGCAGGAATTAAATAGAATCTGAGAACATGGGTGGAAAAGAACAATTTAGCAGCAAAAGTTATGTTTCAGGAGTTGGTGTCTTCACGAGAGTTGTGCAAAAAATGCTTTGCCTTCCACATCCCTCCTCCCCTGTGTCCACTGTTGGTAGTAGGAGCCCATCCACCCACCCACCCACCCATCTGCCTGCCCGTCCATCCCCGCGCCCACCAGGCCAATACTGAACCCACTGACTCATGTGGTCACCACCACCATACACCTGCCCCTCCTACCCTGCACTCACCCCCTCTCCAGTCCCCTCATCTTTTTCTGCCTCGCCAACCCAAAAAGAAGGAAAAAAACGTATCATTTGGGGTAACCGCCTGGGCGCACATGCACTTACCACATCCATTCTTGTGTGACTGACCTTTAGAAGAACTATAGCTGCAGTGGAGCTGCGTTCACATGAAGTCTGCGTGTTAAGAGGAAGAAGGCAAGACCAGATAAACTGAAGCGTCAGATCTGTTCCCGAGATTCTGTTAGTGCATTCTAAGACGAGTCTTGCCTCTAATTGCCCACAATAGGGTCTTGAACCTGGGTTTCAAAGCCTAGGCGTGGGTTTCAATGTCACCAAAAGTGCTGAGAAGATGCCTAATAAAGGTATGTTGCACTTTAGCAAAGGCCTCTAGTATAACACACATGGAATATGTGTTTGAGGCCTTTAAATTGGACCAAGAACCTAAAAATTAGATCTTCTGCTAAATGAATTTCAAAACTACCAATTGCATCCAGGACCTTCTGGTTGGGCCTGGACTACAAATGGGTTCCAGGCTATGCAAGCAGGGATTCGAGGCCTAGAAAGAAGGCTCTGAAGTATTTTCATGTGGTCGTGATTCTCAAAATGTGTCTAGACCAACACATGGGCCTAAGGCTTACAGAGGGGCAAAGCCCCACAACTTTGTTTCCATGGTTCTACAATAGACTTAAGCTGCAAAAAGAGTCTAAGGACTTCAACGGGGTCTGCAAGGCAGAGAAACCCAGCCCAAGGATCATAATCTTATACCGTAACCAGGGTTCAGGAATCATTGTGAAGCCACACGACTTCAAACGTGGGCCACTGTCCGAAATATGCAGCTGGCCGAGGCCACCGCAGTGCTGACCACTAGAGAGGTCAGCACTCTAGTGTCACCTGGGCACCCCACACCCCCCGCCCCCATCAGGGGCAGGGATCCTGGGTGGAGTCCCCCCAAGCCTGGTCACGGCGCGCTAGGGGCGCCACTTCCTGGGCGCCAGGACTTGGGGGAGGGTATATATGTCTTCCCCACCATTTTAGCACCCTCTTTTGCGCGCCCAACACGCCGTCTTTGGGCACAACATCAGGGTGCTTTGCGGGACATGCTGTCCTGCCCCGCTGGAATCGACGTCGTCCGTTTTCAGCTTTAAGTTGATTGCGGTGAGTGCGTGCCAGGAGGGGCCATTGCCAGTTTTAAACAGCCTCCTCCTATTTGCCCCCGTGTGGGGCCCTGTGACTCCGACCTCCTGATGTTGCAGCACCCAGGGTGAGGGCACAACAGCACGGCAAGCATTTACCGGTCGGGGAGCCCGTTGCAATCCTGGTGGCTCGGTCTGGTGTGTTGGGCTTAAGGAGCGGTGTGTTTGCAGCGGGTTTGTGCCGCCTTCCGCCCTTCGTTCTGAATTGCAGCTGGTACTCGGGCCGGTGAAACGGGGTGGGCAGCAAGTCCGAGCTCCTGATTCCTCGGACTTCTGCCGAGTTACGCGGCAAAAGTCCGCCACCGGGTTGTGAGTGAGGTGCTGGTGGGCGTTACGTTCCAGGGCTGAGTCCAATCCGCACGAAAGTCACCCAGGATGCATTGTCAGGGGGTCGCGCTAACCATGGGGGATGGTTTGATTGTCTGATTGTTGGCCACATTTGCTTACGCCAATCGGTCGATCGGCGTTGCAGAGGTCTCCGTGTTCGTGCATTACCATGCATTGGCTGAGCAATGTCTTCAGCTAGGGTAACATTGAAGCGGCATGTCACTTTTAAAGTGTGTCCCTGCGTGCGAGCACTGGTCACTCCTGTATGCCCCTGCCTTTCTTTTATCCTTTACTGTGTCCCGCTCGTGGCGCCTGAGCAGCGCGGGGCACGGTCGGCAAAAGAGGCACCAGTGGGGCGGATGGGTGGCGAGCGAGCAGCCTGCCGTGCCCCCGCTTCCCGATAGCGGCACACGCATATTTACAAAATAAGGATTGCCGAGAGATGTGGAGTGAAATTCTTGTACACGCGAGGTCAGGCTCAGTTGTCACGGAGAAACAAGTGTTCAGTTTAATTGTGCCCAGCTTATTAAAGCCGTGCTCCTCTCCTCCCCCACACCCCAACTCGTTCATACCGTGCCTGGCTTGGTAGTGGGATGTCAATAGTTGAACCCTGATTGTAGTGGAGAGTGCAGTCGCATTTGTGTTGTTGATAATGACCACGGTTGGCCCACCGCTGGGACGCGCAAGTGGTATACCTTGCAGACGAGGGTGTTCTCAGCCTGGTGCCCGCCGATGGCCCATAAACCCTAGTGCTGCGCATGGACCGACTAAGCTACCCATGGGCACATGGCTCACTCTGCTGCCGGCTCGAGGCCATAATAGTGTGGTCTGATGTGAACGGGCACAGCTCATGGATACACGCTTACTGTTTGGCCCGTGTATACATTCTGGTGAAACTGATGTCCCACCTATTGGAGTCATTTATGCGCTGTAGATCCATGGCCCTTATCAATGCGTGTTTGTAGACAACGCTGCATAACGGTGATGTTTTATCTCAAGTGTTGTCGTGGTTGTCCTCGTCGCGTTGTCGAAGTGTGTGGTGAGTGCGGGCCTGGAGAGGCCAGGGGGGGGTCCTTGGTCGGGGCCGGGTTCCTGTTCCCACCCCTCTAAATTGTGTGATCGTGGACAAATATTGGCTTGGTTTTAGTCAGTTGGGCATCCAAGCAGAGTTGTGTGTAGGTCATGGGCTCGGTCATGTGAGTAATTAGCGCATCTTCACGCACAGCCGGCCAATTCCACCCCTGGGGAGTAATGTTTGAGTGCTTGAGTGTTTAGTCCAACGCCGGGAGGGGCCTTTAGCAAGGCAGCCATGCCTGCGTGGTTGAGGGACGGAGGCAGTGTGTGTGGTCCAGGTGTGTCAGGCGGGACACGCGGTGTGCACGTCGCTTACGGGCCGGTGTGGCTGTCATCCTTGCAGGGGGTTTGGGGTGAGTTGTGTTGTGTGCTGGTCGCGGGTCCCTGCAATTGAGTCCGTGACCTTCACTGCTTTCAAACTGCTGTGGCCTGGCGCCCTGACAGCATGCGATGCCTGCCAGATCAATCGGTTTGAGATTTGAGTTTCACAAGTGTGTCTGGAAGAGTTGGTTGACCCGTCCCGCATCTGTAAAATTTTGTATATGCCGCCTTATTTGTTGCTGACATATTTCGATGATGAGCAGTGTTCGGCGTCCACTGGGTAGAAGGGCGTTCCTCTGTGGGTTGAAGTGCAGAGTGCCTTTCATTTTGTGCGGGCTGAAATCTGAGAAGTTTGGAGTCTGTGCTAAGCGTTGTCGGTCGGTGCCGGAGTACTAGGCATACCGTTGGGTGTGCGGTGGGCTCTGTGAATTGCAAGTGGTAGCAGTGGTGCTGGGCGCCTTTCTAAATTCAGGTGCATAGCCCAGGCTCAGTTGCCTTTAGGGACGGAGCCGGTGCCCGGTAGCTGGAGGCAGGAAATCAGCAGGGCCCCCTCAGTCCGGTCCATGCTGCCAGCTCAGAAGTGAGTCATGCACGGGTGGTAGCAGACCTTCCTCGGTCGATGCAGGCTGAGGTGGGCTCAGATTTCGCACGTTGACCAGGCCTCATTCCTCAGGAAGCTGTTCGACAGTTTGATTAGATGAGGGGTCTCACCGTCCTAGTGGATATCCCAGGAACCTGGATATTGCCAGGTAATGAGGAGACTGACGTATATCGAACAGAACTGCAAAGTTCAATTGTTTTATGTGACATTTCTGGGTGTTTAATGTACTGAAACGTGACTTCTCAGTTCCCTGCTTACAACACTTGGATTGTGATGTTATCCCACAGATAACCAACTATTCCCATGAATGGAGTCCAATATATATGAATAGTTTGGTGCACAACGTTATAGTGTATAATGAATCTTAAAAGAATGCTAGTTGTAGGGAGGGTTCTAGGAAGCAGCGTCTCTGGAATGTCACGCTAGATTGTACAACCTCTCTTGATGTCACTATCTACTATATAGCCCCAGCTGTTTCCCATTGCGTTCTAATCTCAGTTTGCAGAAGGAGCATGACACAGTCCCTAAGTCACTCTGACCTGCTTCCACCACATTAGGTAATCATGCAGTTGGGCCTAAGTGTAGCCTGTGACTGACGCTCCTGGTAGGGTGCTGCGCCTTTGATTAGAAAAAGCGCTGCAAGCGGGTCTCCCACCCAGGTCATCCCCTGGCCCCTCTCCAAACCGGAACAGTTTTCACTGAATTGCCCGTCCAGCTTAACAACTTCACTGCTGGGACGTGAGTGGGATAGGGGCAGCATCAGCGATTCTGCCTAATCTGGTCTGCAAGCGGTGTGTCTGGCAAACCACAGCCTACGTTTTATAGGGGGCACTCAAATTTCATGGAGGTGGCAGTATGATTAAGGTTGGGTCATTATGTTTGGGCCTTTGCGAGTGATTGCGCGGCTCGTGGTTGTTTGTTGTGCTGTGCTTTTGGATTCTGGATGCCCGGTTTGAACCTCCGCCTGTCCTGGTCGGCGCCGGGGGTGTTGCTGCTGGGGGCATGCGCATCCAGTAGATTGTTTCTGGGGGGCTCATGGCTGCCTTGATAGGCGTGTGCGGTCCATTGCACTATACTGCTGTTACTGCAAAGCATTCTTTATGCGAGCTAGACGTCCTGTCTCGGCGGCCCATGTTTTAGGCAAGAACTTTCTCGCAGTGCAAGTGTTATCTGCTCTTACTTCACCGAGGCAATATTTGGGTTCTGGAAGCCAGCGAGTAAGACGGATGCTTGTAACAGTTTTATATCCGTCCGGTTAAGGCGACTACCTTCATAGTGCGCCGCACAAGGTTTATACAACCGGGTAGCATATACGCTTTCGTCATTTCCCATGTGTTTGGACTCTCGCAGGGCCTTAGTTTGCAATTATTTATGCCCATTAGCCAACTGTGGCAAAGAGCCTTGGTAGCGTTTCGTGTAATATTTTGTAAACATTATAAGTAGTATGAAACCATGGTATGGTTGAAATATTTTCAGCGTAAATGTTACTCCAGAGTACAGGCATGTTAAGGACACCATGAAATGTGTGCCGAAATACACAACTGATTGTAACATTGCATACATGTTGTACCCCAACTGGAGTGATGTAAATAATTTACAGGGTTGGTTGATGGCACAATAGGTCGAATTGCCATAAGAGAAGTTAGTTCACGTTCACCCCTAAGGGCATACTCTGTTTAGGCCACAAGGTGGCTCTGTTCAATTGTTCAGCAACCCGTTCGAATTCTAGTAGGTTTTCAACTCACAAATGTGAAATTTTGTGCACCTCTTTAAGGGTGCTCCGGGGGCCAGATGTTCAGTAACAAGTCCACACCTTGCTTATAATATTGTCTCTTTTCACCGGTGCAAGTAGCAAGCACCATTAATATCACTGCCCGGGCTCCGCCGCTGACTAGTCCCAAGGCCGGGAGATTTGTGGACTTGTTTGAAGTTTTCCGGCTTTGCTGGGTGCTTCTGGCTTTCAGTGTTGACAAATGTCCTCTGGTGTTTTCAGGGGTTTTGTGCTCCCCATCGCGTTGGGCATTACATGGAAGTAAGTGTTGCGGGGGGACGTGGTGTTCTTTCTCTTATCACCATTTTCATTTTTTCATCGTGAATTGTACTGCCATTTTGGGCAAACCGGTGTTGGCATGTTGGTGGACTTGGGTTCACGCAACGACTGCAACGGGAGGTACGTTAACAGGGCTGAGTTGGCCGGTAGTGTTTGCTTGGCCAGGCGTTGGCTGGAGGTGTCGTGCGATTTCTACCCTGTGGCCGTGTTTCTAACCGACTAGGACATGCAGCGAAACTTGTGGCAGTCAGGCAACAAGAGATGGGTCTTCCTATGCACCTATACATGGCTTAGTATCCAGGCCACGGAGTGGCTGCATGGCATCTGGTGTTGGATGTTGTCAGCCGATTGGCAGGCCGTCTAGATCTGGGTTCCCAGCTCGGGCCTGTCCAAGTAAGGGTTCAAGTGCCAGATGTCAGCCCTGGGATACTATTTCACAGGACTGTGGAGCACCAGAGCAGAATGTGGCTTGTTTCAACCTCTCGGCCATAGGCTCAGTCCTGGTAGGTCCACTCAGCATTTCATCCTTTTGAGGTCAATAAAACGAGTACCTTGGAGTTAAATAACAATAAACATGTTATGCAGCCCCAAGTTACCATGGGGCGAACGTGTTCCCAGTTTCAGTCAGAAGCAGAAGTGGTGAAGGAATTTGGTGAAGACAGTGGGCTCACTCCGCAGTGTAGTAAGCAAGAGCTCCGCACTATTTCCATGGGGCTGAAGGGTGGCGCAGGCAACAACGTTGACAGCCAAAACGACAAAGTTTTCATTAGTGCCGCAAGTGCAGGGGCATGGGGGCCTCAGGAGAGTAACAAGCCCACTGCTCCCTTAATATTTATTGTGCAACCTAACGTGATGGGAGGTTATAGTTATAGTGATAGTTACGGGCAGACTCTTTTTTGCAAAGAATAGTTATCGTCTCATTCGAGTGCCGCACGTGCCTCGTTCGCAGTATAAAGAGGTCAATTTTGTCTCCAATGCGGGGATTGTGCGCCGCCATTCCATTTTCAAAAGGGCTGCCGCTTTCTGGTTTTGGCACCTGGCATATGCGCAGGTGACCTGTCTGGCTGTTGCGGAAGTATGGGTGATAAACTGCTTCCAGTGGTTTCGTTTTGGCTGCAGCTGGATTTTACACACATGTCTACATGTTTATTGGCTGGCGCAGCACCTGGCCATCAGTCTGTTCCCTTGTTCTGGTGATCATCCAGGGATAGGGGCACATAAGGGCGTTAAAGTTTGTGCGACACAGAGCTGGCGGTGTCTCAGTGGTCACACTCACTGCCCATGCATTGTGCTTTGGCCGTTTTGTTTCATCTCTTCGTAGGGAAGAGATATGTGGGGTATTTAATGGCTCACAGCATGGCACATTAAGGCGGGTGCAAACCGGGTTGTTACCCAACAAATGTTTTATAACAAATGCTTTGGGGAACCTGCAGCAGTGAGGGAGGCTTCCTGAGTGCCTAGGACTTGAGGTGTAGTAGCACTCCACCCCAAGTTAACCCCCCTCCGGCTTACAGCAGAATGGCCGCAAGCTCGAGCAGGTCAAAGGGGGATTCCTGCGCAGTGCTTTAGAAAGTCACGTACCATTAAGGGCGTGTTCTTACTAAAGTCGTCCCAAAGTCAAATTGGGTGGAGCAGTTCTTCGTAATGTCGCATGACCAATGCGGTTTGTGGTATCTTCTAGCGGATCCACTGAAAGTGTACTGCAGCTAAACAGTAACTGGGGATCTGAGATTCCGACACTTTTGCGGGTTTAAAGCATCCAGGGTCAGAGATGGACAGTAGGTACTGTGCATCTGTGATCCGACGGCAGTTAAGCAAGCTTGGTGCGCTGCGTAAGTTTTCACTGCACGATAGGGTGAGGTGTCGCCAATAGTGGGCACAAGACCTATATTGTTTCAAACCTGATTGGACACCATTAAAGAGTTCACCAGGGTTTAGCAATCAAAGGGGTTCGTGCAATCGTCTGGTCAACGGGGCGAAGTAAGGGCACCCCAGAACCAAGGGTAGGTGACATGTTCTTGCAGTTAAGCTCTAATCCCCCGCCTGGTTAGCTATATTCGCCTCGCTGTGTGGGGACGCTGTCAGTCAAAATAGTGTGCTGCTGTCCCAAGAAAAGGGGAAAACAAAGTGTCAAGCACAAAAGGCTACTATGCAAAAAGAAAATTTGGCACATCCAGTGTTCAACAAAAATTTTAATTCAACGGAGAAGGTCATTTTCCACCGCTGGGGTTGCTCAGGGTGGGCTGCGTGAACCACCCCCACCCCCAATCTGGGAGTATTCTAGGATGGGGGTAAGTAGGACTTAGTCAATCCATAGTGTTAGGCACCTTATTTCAGACAGTGCGCACTGTATTAGATCAGACAGAATCTCTAGCTGGTATGCCTAGGAGGTTCCACCACTGAGGGAGCTGAGCGGGCGAAATTCCCATAAGGAATAAGGGATGCTTGGCAAGGGCGGGATGGCACCCTTGCTCATTGTCACATACTTCTAGTTATAAACATTCCTGTGCGTCATGATTTAGAAGGCAAAGGGACTGTTCAAATGTTAATGGTTGGGGGAGTAGTCACCTAGCAAGTGGGCTGCTGTCCCATAGATGAGGGACACATGCAGGCCCGGACTGGCCGTAGCGGGCACCGGGCAATCCCCTGGTGCGCCGCACGGGTGGGGTCCGGTTTTGGGCCCCTGGGGGCCGTTTTTGTTACAGGGCCGTTTTTGCAGCATAGCTGCAAAATCGGCCCTGTAACAAAATCGGCTGAAAACCGGCCCTGGCAAAGAGCTCGGCGGCACCCCCAAGCCCCGGGGGGGCGGCCGAGCACTTTGCCAGGGCCGGTTTTGGTTCCCAGTCCGGCCCTGGACACATGTGTCCAGGCACACACGGTGCTAAAAGTACGGCAGCGAGGTAAGATCAGCAAATAGATGAGGCAATGTGAGCCATAGTGTCTGAAACAATCCCGCCCAGAGTTGGCCCGGGGCTGTGTCATGTGATGCAGTGAAACTTTCCCGCCTGGGGTGAATAGTCTTGGCACAAGTTCATAGGCCAAAATGGCCTTTTGTTTCATCAGACACTAGCTGATCCAGGTTAACGTCAAGGGCTATTGTGATATAGATGGGGTTCATCTATCAACAGTACTGATGGATCTCTTTCTTCTAGACTTCTAGGCGCTAGAGATGAGAGGTTGCAGGTAAGACCATAACTGTTTGGTGGGGGGCTCTGGCGGCGGCGGTGGCCACCTCCAGAGCTGTGGCAGAGTTACAAGGCGATCTGGAAGCAGGGCGTTACAGAAAGGTACTTCTGCGCAGCACCATAGGGGTGCCAGTGCCAAATCCTATGAGCCTCATGTGAGGTTCCTGGAAAACCGTGTTGGCGCATTGTTAGTCCTTCAGGCGGTTGGGGGCCTGAACAACCGGGGGTTTGCTATGCTACGCTCCGCCTTGAAAGGGGCGTGAGTAATATGGGACCAAGTGTCACGTGATCCGGGAAGAGGATCACCAGTAAGGGCAGCACAGGTGGGGTTCGCCCCAGTGCTGCCTGGCTCATCAGGCGGGCAGGCGGCCCAGTTGGTTGCCTGCCCTTGGATCGCTCGTAAGATAACCCACCTATTACATAACGGTGTATGTAATAAACCTGCAGCAACTTTACTCAAACAAAAACAAAATGTGTTGTGGGTTTATTTATTTGCATATATGTTCTGTTGGAGGGGTGGGAAAGGATGCCAATGGTGATACTAGGTTCCCGATGTTCACTATCACAAGCATTGTCCGTAGTCCCACAAACCACAGGCCGAGAGCTTCATATGACCGTCCGAGGCACACAAACACCGAGGCACACAAACACCGGGTCCGGCTGCTGCTTGAGGTCACTGCCTACCCTAGGCCATGTCCGAGTCAGACAACCGGGTCTTGGTAGACGCCAGAGGAAGTATTTCGCATTAGAAGATAAGCTGGGCGGGGCCTGTGACCTCAGCCCTGCCAGAGAGAGGCTCTGTTCATGCAGGACAGAGAGAGGCCTTTGTCCAGGCAGGCCTGCAGGCCCTGCCAACTGATAGCTGAGGGAGATGGGAGTGACCGGTGGATTCGAGTGAAAGGAGCTTTCTTGTGTCAAATGGATATCAATCTTACAAAGTATGACTCTTTTCCTGCGTTCGGAGTGGGGGCTATTTAAAGATCGGGTTTATCAGTGATGCAATTATATCTGTCTGGATAAATGGTCTTCAGAAACTAACTATAACTATTTCCGTTTATATCCGGCTAACTGGATTAGAGCCAAGCTACTTACACCCAGATGTCGGGCCTTTGGTTAACCATACAGATTAGGCGAGTACATTCATAGGGTATGAGCGAGAGATTCTGAAAGGGAGGGGCCTCTGTAAGGCCTAGAGGGCTGGGGCAGAGCCACTCACATCATTCTGAGGCGTGTGTGAGCTTTTGAAAGGCCCGGAATATTTGCCAAATGACCAGAGTTAGAGAGAAGGGCCTGGATAGAGTTTGACATTTGACTGACTCTGCTCCAGCCCCAACAACGTTCAATGCACAGATACTCTGTAAAGCACAACACAGTTTGGAATTCATGCCTTGATTAACAAGAGACGATGTCTTTGCGGTTCCTGATCAGTTAATGGACATTATTATTATTATATATGATTTTTTTTAAGATGATGCCCCTGGTCCAGGGGGCAGTGGGGTCTGGAAGAAGCTCAGTCGATCTCCTGGGCAGGCCAGGCGCTGACATCTCGGGTCGATCCTGCGTTTTCTGCAGTGAAAAGTGCCTCGCTGCTAATCCTGCCTTTGTAAGTACTTTTCCGGAACAATTACCCTGTACAGTCAGCGTGTTCCTATTGCAGATCAATGCTCTGCCCATTTTCTCGAACTGCAGAGATCGACATAATGAGACAGTGGGAAGCTGGCACTCATGGGAAACATGAAGCCTTGCAGGCGAGGGCGGGGGCGTGCTCGTGCCAGCCCCCACCATCTGAACACTTCACCCAGCGACACTTGCAAATCTCCCTCTCGCCTTCAGTGGAGTGGGGGAAGGGGGGGGGGGGTTCATGGGGTGGAAAGGAGCCAGATATTTTAGAAACTAAAATGGGGCACATCGAAAAACCGAACTGGCAAGTATACCTGCTATACACGTGGAGGAAGGAAGGGCAGAGAGGAATTCACTGATCTGTACAGATTAAATACGTACAGGCCGGTAGGGCTGGGGGCGGGGCTGCTCCTTTATTATTGGGATGTCGTGGCAGAGACTCGTTAGGAATAAGTTCTTATTTTGGCATGCCAGTCCTCACCTGGAGCCGAATGTTGGTCGTTCTGGGGCCTCCGGCCTTGGACACGTCTTGCATGCCCTCTGTGTGACAAAACGCTCTTCCCCCTGAATCCAATCCGACCTTCAGCTGACCTCTGCAGGAAAGCAAACAAGATTTCAGCAGTGAGGCCCTACCATAACACTACTGTCCAGCTTGCATTCATCCTCCTGCAGTGCCAATATCTCTCTTGTCCTACACCCGGGTGTGCACATTCCATAAGGGGTTGTTTTCCCTTGGCAGTCCTGCCCTTGCAGTATTTCATGTTGCTGTATACAAACAGAAGTGCACGCACCAGCATGCAGTGGAAGCGAGGACCCGGACTGCCTACACCGACCTGGGCCGCTGGCATCTCTATGCAGAGCACCGGACTCTCTGTCCTCGTCTGTCAGACCAGGTCTAGTGCTTTGAAGCGGTGATGTTAGCACATGAGCTGAAGGTATGCGGTCGTATCACCTCAAAGCGTGTAAACATTTATTGACAGATCGTAAATGTAGGGCACCGACACGCCTAGGATAATGACATTGCAATGATTGAATTACATGTTCAGATGCTGGGGGCGGAGGGGGGGGGGGGATGAGGAGGCGGGGGGGGGGGGATGAGGAGGGGGACGGGGCTGGACCGGACCGCAGTCTCTGACGCTCCTCCCGGCGCTTCCTGCCACTCTCGGTGCAGCCTGGCACCTTTTCCACCGAGATGACTCCATTAGGCGGGTGATTTAATCGCTCCGCGCCCCTGGGGGGCGTGCGGAGATGCTAAGCTCTAATTCAGTGTGATGGATTGATCCCAGGGGCACTGACCGCCATCAGGTTTTAAAGTGATTCACATGGAGGGCCAGTGGTGTCCCCTCTCGGGCATGCGAAGCACCAGTTCCACGGTCCTGTTCTTCTGTCTTCATCCCCCCAGGGACCTGGTCTTCATTCTGTGTCTGTGGTTGTTGAACACTTTTAAGAGATGCCTGTCGCAGGCTGCCAGTCTGACAAATTCGTCTTTAATCTGACGTGGCCTTTTGTGGTATAGAGAAGCTATATACCATTAATGGACGGGTATCTATGAAGAAATGAGAGCCACAGATCTTTGTTCCTCAAGGGCTGCTTTTAGCGGCAGAAATAGGGTGTGCGGGGGCGGAGGGTGAACTTGTCTGAACTATGCTGCAAATAAGCAGAGCTGCTGACTTTAGAGTTCTGGAGCCTGGTTCGAGTCTCAGCATCGGCTCAAACTAGTGGCGTAGTGTGGAGTGGCATAGAGTAACGTGTTGTAGAATAGAGTGAAGGGGTGTAGAGTGGAGCAATGTAAAGTGCAAGGATGTAGAGTGTTGTAAAGCGGAGTGCTGTGGAGTGGCATAGACTGGAGAGGTGTAGACAAGTAAAGTGGTGTGGAGTGGCATAGAGTGGAGTGGCGTGAGTGTCTTAGAGTGGAGTGGAGTGGCGTGAGTGTCTTAGAGTTGAGTGTTGTAGATTGAATATACTAGAGTGCCATGGAGTGGAGTGTTGTGGTGTAAAGTGTAGTAGTCTAGAATGGAGTGGAGGGATATTGGGTGGCGTAGAGTGTCAGAGAGTGGAGTGGAGGGGCGTAGAGTGGACTGGAGTAGTGTAGACTAGAGGGGAATAGAGTGTTGTAGAGTGGAGTATGTATGGTGTGGTAGCGTTCTGCCATTGCAATTAACACATTTACAATTGAAATGACCTTTACATTTGGGCAGGCAACCCGTTTTACAGCTAAAACTACACAGCGATCAAACAATTTATATGTGGAAATGGCATCACCTAGTATACTGATTTGTTTTGATCACATTAAATTATTTGTTTCCACCACCCTTCAGCATTACAAAAAAAATGTGCTTCATTATTGCTTTCCTAATTCTGATATAATCTGAAATATTTGCACAGTTCATTTACAGATATTTAAATTTAGTTGTGTGCTAGAAACACATAACCTTGTACAGTCTGCCTCCAGGACTGCCCCAGTACCCAGCAAGAGTGTCACATAAATATTCTTGTTTTGAAGTCCGTGAAAGAAAAGTAAACATCAAGCTCCCACAGAAGACAGAACCCGACATTTGACCTCTGCCTTTGAATGCACAGCAAATGTTACAAAATAAGAACAAAAGTTGAAGGCCTGTTTGCAGAAAGTGAGCACTTGTGAAATCATACAGTAAACTAGCCATGCTTCACAGGAGGGACATAGACATGCTGGACAACCGAAAAGCAAATAAAGCTTACAAATAGAGCCCAATCAACTGTGAGTTACAAAACACAAAGCCAATGGTAAGCAATGCACTGAATACAATCCCAAGGAAGCTTTCCGAATGTCCCAAAGACGTCTTTGCAAACCTCACAGCTGTGCTCTCTGGTTGCCTTTAACCTAAATTGCTTCACAAGTTGCCAGCACAACTGGATTCAGAGTACTCTCCAGAAACACAGAAGCAAGCTGTGCACTCGCATATAAATTATGCACAAGTTACAGGTGCCAACAAACTCTGGAGACACAACTACAAAAGTACGTAGGCATACGAAAAGTAGAAAAGTCTATGAACGATGATTTGGCCAATGATCTACACGCGCTTAAAAACTTTAAATGGACTTAGTCCCTGTGAGTGTGTGTGTTGTATGTTTTCTATATATGTGTGTGGTTGCGTGTATGATTATATGCCGTCTATATATGTATTGAAGGGCCATTGATTGCATGTGCGCAGCATAATGTGTGCCTGTCATAAGTAAATGTAAATGTAAATGTAAATGTGGGTGTACTTGTAAAGCGCACTGTGACTCCATGGAGTATCCTGGCGCTGAAGACCGCTGGGGAACCCGTCCTGGTTTTCCTTGTGAGATGGTCCCTTCCTGGGTATCTCCAAGGTGAAACCAGGCATCCCCGGCGTCTGTGGGGGGCCGTTGTAGAGATGAGGCAAGCTTAATGCCCAGAGTTGCCGAGTGTGTTCCTGGTTAGAGTAGGTACCGAGGCGAGAATTATCAAGTCCGTTTTGACCCTGGTCAACGACCCTCTGTCTCCTGCTCTCCATCTACAGATATATATATATGAATATACAGAGAGAGATGAACACATGCAGATTGTACATGTTGTTTATTAAAATTGTTAAATGTGGGACGGGACCTTGACTGTCGAGAGGCAAAGCCTTGAGTATGGCATGATACCCCTGCTTTATACAGTTGATTTTTATATGTATTTTTTTAATGTATTTAATCAATAGTGGGATGCAAGGGGTGAAATTTGCATATTAAGGAATAATCAAATTGGAAAGGCCTCCTGACTATTCGACAAATGGTTCCATATGCAAAGTCATTGTAACATGAAATCTGTGAGGCAGAAGATGTTGTTTTTGTCCTGTCAATTTCTCTGAATTTTCGGTAATGACCTGGAATTTGACCTTTGCATTGTAGTTATAACTGTTTCCACCACTCCCAATAACAAATTATATTTCCCTCTCCTAATCCACCACTACTCATTGGAAAGCGCTTCATTGCATTGTAAGGGCTATATAATTACAAATACAATGTACATTGTGTGTGTGTCTCTCTCTCCCTGGGTGCATTTATGTATGCCACATATGTACATGCTTCTGTACATCTCCCTTGGGGTGTGTGTACTCTGAATATGATTGGTCCTCCTTGAGTGTTTATATTTATATATAAATACATGTGTCCCTGGGGCTGTGTTGTTTTATTGGTTTTTGCATAGCCACACCTGCCATTGGGAAGGCCTTATGCCTTTGTAAACTTAGATGCTCTGGGTTCCATGCACACTAGAATGTAGAATGCGGAGGCTTGTAGTTTGTGCTTTGAAAGTAATGGCTAGTAGGTGGGCATCCTGGTGGTAGAATGTACATACCATGCCATAAATGTGTGTATGAGCTAAATGTGCATGTTTTGGAGTGTGCACCCAATGCATGTACACCTGCGTGATATTACTCTTACATGCAGTTGCGGCCACTGCAGGTAAGAGTGGCAGGGCGGGGCAGAGCCCGGGAAGTCGACAGACGACGGAATAGGTAAAAGAAAGGAAAAGAAAAAAGAAACCCACTTACCTTGCGCTCGCCAAATCGCCGAATCAGTGAGGCAAGGTAAGTGCTTTTTAAATTTTTTTATTTTCCTTATTCCGTTGTCTGTCGACTCTCCCCAACCCCAGCTCCGCCCCCGCGCCACCCCTCTTAACTGCACCGGCCACGCCTGCTTACATGTTTGCCTCAAGTTTGCCACTAGTTGGCTCTTTAGTACTTGTGGGCCCTTGAGATTGTGCATTGCTGCAGCCTTCTAGGTGGACTTGAATGTGCATGGCTGCATGGTTTGAGCTGAATGCAGATGGGCTGATACAAGGCTCCAGTGCACAGTTCAGCACAGTTAGTTAGCACATGTGCAGGAAAACACACAACACCTAGGGGAGTGTTGTGGTGGACATACAAGCAACAGTAAGAGGAAAGGGACAGGCACAGTGAAGCGGGGCATATAAATGTTTTGCTGAGAGTGCAGATTTCTTGTAAGATGATGGTCTTTGAGGGCTGTGGTGGTTGCATACATGCAAATATAAAGGTGGCTGAAGAAGAGGGCTTGACAATTAGGAGGGTAGAGAGATATGTACATCTTGTGTTGCCTGTAATATGTTGCCTTTGGCACTGAACTGGATGTGAAGATGAGAAAACATGGCTATACATGTGTGATGGAAGTGTGTTGTAAAAAAAAAAGCTTAAAAAAAATCAAAAAAATTGTGCGTTGCAAAAATACAAGGAAGAACAAACACAAGGAAGAAAACAACTACATGGTCCACACTCCAGGGAGGGGTGAACAAACGAAAGGAAGGAACAATCGAAAGATTGCAAATGAGAGTGACAACAAAAACAATGAATGGTATGCTGTGGGCGGGTTGCAAACCCACTGAGTTGTGAGCAATATGTCTTGCAGCACAGTGCATGCGCTGTGTAGGCGAGACCTAAAAGCAGTGGGTTGGGGGACATTTGTCAGGCTGATACTATGTTGGGAGCATTACCCTGCTGAAGGACAACCTTTTACACTGTTGTGGATGTACATGCAGGTAGGATGTGATCTAGGAGTGTCTTGCATGTATGGATGGAGGCAGTAAGGGTAAAATGAGTGTTGCTTTGAGAATAAGGGATTGCCTTTTCAGCTATGGTGTATGTGGTGAAAACACAGTAGTAGTCCGGAAAGGATAGAAGTACAAGTTTATGGGCAGGGCGTACCTTGCACATTATAGCAGACCCTTTTCCTATCTCCGTTTAAAAAAAATTGGACCCCCATATTCTTAGTCTTATTATGGAACTTCTTAATGCGGTACAAAAGGGGGTGGTGATGGACGGAGCATCAGAACCAATCAAACACGCACACCCAGTCAACAGATCTGGGTTTGATCCATCATCGTTCTTTGGCCCACCCTGCCACCCCAGTTCAGACATGGCCATATGCAAATCAGTCTGACCCTGTGCCTCATGGGAACAGTCCAGCCCGAACTGCCAAGCCATGCCTTCCCTGGACCGGAAACAAGCTTCCTAGGACCGGTTTCTGGCATTTTAGCCGTCTTCAGCCAGGCTTGCTTGAATCCAGTGGCAAAGTGAGCAAGGGACTCACGTCTGAGCATACCCTCCCAACTTATGGGAAACAAAGCGGTACAAAAGGGGGTGGTGATGGACGGAGCATCAGAACCAATCAAACACTCACACCCAGTCAACAGATCTGGGTTTGATCCATCACCGTTCTTTAGCCCACTCTGCCACCCCAGTTCAGACATGGCCATTTGCAAATCAGTCTGACCCTGTGCCTCATGGGAACAGTCCAGCCCGAACTGCCAAGCCATGTCTTCCCTGGACCGGAAGCAAGCATCCTGGGACCGGTTTCGGGTTCATAACCCTCGTCAGCCAGGCTATCTTGAATCCAGTGGTCAGACGTGAGTCCTGGGCTCACTGTGCATTGGAATCAAGCTATCCTTGCTGAAAAGGGGTGAAACCCCGAAACCGGTCCTAGGAAGCTTGTTTCCGGTCCAGGGAAGGCATGGCTTGGCAGTTCGGGCTGGACTGTTCCCATGAGGCACAGGGTCAGACTGATTTGCATATGGCCATGTCTGAACTGGGGTGGCAGAGTGGGCTAAAGAACGGTGATGGATCAAACCCAGATCTGTTGACTGGGTGTGAGTGTTTCATTGGTTCTGATGCTCCGTCCATCACCACCCCCTTTTGTACCGCTTTGTTCGCCATAAGTTGGCAGGGTATGCTCAGACGTAAGTCCCTTGCTCACTTTGCCACTGGATTCAAGATAGCCTGGCTGACGAGGGTTATGAACCCGAAACCGGTCCCAGGATGCTTGTTTCCGGTCCAGGGAAGACATGGCTTGGCAGTTCGGGCTGGACTGTTCCCATGAGGCACAGGGTCAGACTGATTTGCATATGGCCATGTCTGAACTGGGGTGGTGGAGTGAGCTAAAGAATGATGATGGATTAAACCCAGATCAGTTGACTGGGGGTGAGTGTTTGATTTGCTCTAACGCTCCGTCCATCATCCCCTTTGGTATCACTTTTGGAAGCAGCAGTGCCAGCCACCTGGAAACATGCTATGATCCTCCCTTTGTTAAAGAAAGCTAATGCTGATCCAGATGTCCTCTCGAACTTCCGTTCTATTTCATTGCTCCCCGCATTTTCCAAAGTTCTAGAAAAACACATTAACCGCCAATTGACACTATTTGTGGACTCCCAAAACATTCTGCACCCATCCCAAGTTGGCTTTAGAAAAGGCTTTTCCCACTGAATCAACGCTCTTAGGAGTCACCGAAACTATCCCCCAACGACTGGATAAGAGTGATACAGTGGCCCTCATATTATTAGATTTGAGTGCCGCTTTTGACACTGTATCCCATGAGACCCTTCTTCAAGTTTTACAATCTAAGGGCATTGTTGGCTCTGCTTTGAACTGGCTGGCGAGTTTCCTCACTAACCAAACGTTTCAGGTTTTTTCCCCAACAGCCAGCTCCAAATCCCATAACTCCCCCTATAGAGTTCCCCAGGGCTCTATCTTAAGCCCGTTGCTCTTCAATATTTACATCAGCCCTCTAGCGTCCCTAGCTGAAGAGGCTGGGCTAACTATTTATTCCTATGCTGATGACACCCAGCTTATCTTTTCTTTATCTACAAAAGACTCCTCGAAGGTATCTTCTCTTCAATCAGGTTTACAAGAAATTGCTGGATGGATGCATACTAATAAGTTAAAGCTGAATGGAGGAAAAACAGAGCTTTTAATTTTCGGTGGAAACAAAGCCCTCTGGAAATGGGTGCCCTTCCCCTACCTTCGCAATCTGTTCTCAACCTTGGTATTATTATTGATGAACAATTTTCCATTTGTCAATAAGCGGTCAAGGTTGCCTCTACTTGCTTTGGAATTTTGAAGTGGCTTAAAAAAATCCTATGGATGCTGCCACTTATGACTCAAAAACAGTGGTTCAAGCCTTAATCGTATCCAGATTGGACTACGGTAATGTTTTATATCTAGGTGCCAACAAGGATGTAATCAGGAGGCTTCAAGTGGTCCAAAACTCAGCGACCAGACTCCTTTGTCAGGTACCTCGAATGGCTCCCATCACAGGGTCTCTCAGGGATTTACACTGGCTAAAGATTGAAAACCGGTCCAAATTCAAAGCCCTTTGTTATATGCACAGAATCATTGCCGGTACTGCCCCCAGCTACCTTAATGCACTAGTTCAACCGTACACCCCTTCTCGCCTTCTCAGATCATCAAGTCAAGCAAAGTTTGTAGTCCCTAGGTTCAGACTTGCCCGCATGGACGGGCGGTCTTTTGCCTACTTGGCCCCGTCTCTATGGAATTCGCTTCCACCCTCACTTCGTTTTGAACAAAATTATGTTACATTTCAGAAACGCATCAAAACGTGGTTATTCAATGTCTGAGCTTTGACCCCGCTGCTCCCCTTTTATTCATGTGTCTGTAGGCGCCGGGAAACCTCCGGGTAGCTGTCGCGCCATATAAATTTAAATATAATAATAATAATAACGCAGATATGAGGCACTTTTAAGCTTTAACCTCACCAGCCAGAGTGTACATGGGGTCAGTGTGTTACTAGCCCAATCAGGCTGGCATAATGGACTTTGTTGCTTGCACAAGGTCTGATCAACATGACTCCCAGTATTGCACCTCAGACGGGTGACACATGCTTCACTCACAAGGTTTGTTGCATGAATAAATTGTTGGTGCATAGGGTAAAAGTTGGTTGACAGGTTTTGGTTGTCTGTTTATTGCATTCTGTTTTGTGTGTAGTGATGCAATTCAGAGCAGGTTGCTGGCTGCGTGGCTTTCGATACTAGGTGTTGATAAAGTGCTTTCTCTGCTGTGCTTCAGTTCGAGACCAATGGCCTGTTTCCAAGATCTGTTGAAGGTGCTCGACCTTTTGGGTGTGCTTTATGCTGTTGGAAAGTTACACTAAGTCATCTGTAAATGTAAGTTTCTGTTGAGTGAGGGATTGTGTTGCATTTTGTGGGTTCAGTTAAATTGATGGTGGTGTTTAGTTGTTGAGATGGAAAAGTATTTGTTTCAAATTTGTCAAAAAGTCACTTCTGCAAAGTGGCACAGAACAGTGTGTAGTGCGGTTTTAAGCGAAACGATGCCACCTGTGACAGTTGCTTGTTGGGCTGGTGCCTCAGGAGCGTTCAGTTGTGCTTGCTGTATTGGGTGCTGAAGCATGGGTTTAGAGGTGTATTTAACATCTTTGAATTGTTTAGTAGATTATTTAGTCGCTCTGGATGAGAAGTGAGCTGAACAACAAGCAGTTTGTTGGCATCTGTTTGTTCCTTGTCCTACAACCTTGCAGTGGTGTGGGTTTCATGGGAGCGTGGTGCAGGTGCATCTATTAGATTTTTATATATTGAATGTGTCTGGTGCATTAAGAAGTAGGGTTTTCCCATCAATTCATTTAAGTGTCTTAAATTACATTCCAATTGGTGTAGGTATTATGGTTGTGTTTTAGTGCTTTTGGAAAGTTGCACATTGTCTTGTGTTGCTTGTGATTCTGGCAGTTCGGCTGGGCTGGTCCCATGAATAACAAGGTCAAGGCTGATTTGCATTCTGGCTGGGTCCAAACTGGAATGGCTTGGCATGCAAAATAACAATGAGTTAAACCCAGATCTGGGACTGGGGGTGAATGTTTGACAATGTTCAACATTTCTTCCATCATCTTTTTGTGTTGCATTTTCACCCTAAGTGGGAAGGGTATGTCCTGACGTGGGTCTCTTGCTCATTTTGCCACTGGGTTCAAGCTAGCCTGGCTGATGAGTGGTGATTCCACGAAACGGGTCCCAGGATGCTTGTTTCCGGTTTAGGGATGACCTGGCCTGGACGTTGGGGCTGGACTGTTCCCATGAGGAACATGGTCAAGACTGATTTGCATATTGCTGGGTCCAAAGTGGAATGGCGTGGCGAGCAAAATATTGATGGATTAAACCCAGATCTGTGACTGGGGTGAATGTTTGACAATGTTCAAAATTCCGTCCATTATCTTTATGTGTTGCATTTTGATTCTGTGTTACCATAGTTTCGTGTTACTGCATGAGTTGTTCTGGCTTTGATAGGCAACTACATGTTACCATATTTTTATAGTCTTGGCGCTATGTTGGTAGTCTTTTAATTCAGTGTTGGTACACTGTTGTGCTGAGCTGTGCCAGCTATGCTCATTGGTGAGACACTGTGTGGTGCTTTCTGTGTAATAGTGGTAGGTCTTATGGTGTATTTGGCATGTTTTGTGCTCTTGGAGAGTGAAACGTGTCCCTAGGTAGGAATGTGGATCCTTACTATATAAATTAGCGTGTTTTGTGAGTGCTTAGTAAGAGCTATATATTACATAGTGGCGGTCACCAATGTACAGTTATAGTCAGGGCCACTGGAAGTATGCCTCAGAGGAGAACTAAATTATGCAGCAAGGTTGACTAAATTATGCTTCAAGAAAAGGCAAATTATGCAGCATGATGCAGCACGTTCTCAGTTAGTGTTACTTCATAATTTTATTCTTTTACACATGGTAACACTGTAGGAAAATATTTCACCTTATTATTACAAATTTAACACCAATGGGCAACTAAAAGATGACCAGGCAACCTTTGCCAACGGTCTTCCAGTGCGCAGGAACATATGTTGTCATTTTAGCAACTCTTGATCCGTTTGTGCTAGGCACAATTTTGTTTTTGTTTAAATCTGCAAATTATGTAGCAGACAATGCATTATGTGATAAACCAATAACTATGCAGCAATCTCACCATTCCAGTTGCCCTGGATATATTTTGATCAGAGTTTCCATTGGGAGAACTTTTTGTTTTGCTAATAACTTTGGTGCCTTTTGATGAATCCTTCATGAAACGTTCTGAAAAAAGTTAATTCACCTCAGCTCCTTCCTGGAAAGTTTCAGGGTGAGCCGTCAAGCGGGAGTGCAGAAGAAGGAGGGGTTCCAAAACATTGATTTCCCACGTTAATTCTAATAGGAAAATTCTGTCACAACTATAGAAAAAACGGCTAAATGGACTTGCACAGAAATTTGGCAGAACGGTGGATCTTTACTCAGAATGTGTTCTTCTCAATACTTGGCTTAAAGCCGTTCAGCCGTTTTTGAGAAATTTGTGTTCAAAGAGGTGCTCTGGTGGTCATGAAGGAGCTACAAAATAGAGATTTCTGGACAGTAGGGCTCTCGGGAGCCTTGCGTTACCGAAAATGTAAAAATGAAATCAGGCCTGCTGATTGGCAAAGGGACCTTTTTCTCCCGTTGGCATTTTCGGTACTGCGGGCTGGTATCATTCTCGCCCATCACAGCGTGATCTGCTTGGAACCACAGCTTGGAGAAAAATGTTGTGACAGCCATTAGAGAACTCAGGTACTCGGGCCCTATATCTGGGAACAAAATTTAATAAATAGTATTAGGGGTAGGGGCCAAAAGTAAACCAGAAACATTTTTGGTCTGCCAGTACCCAGGGTAGAACTCCCATGGTGTAGGAGCTGCTGCTCAAGCTTCCCCTCTTATGGGTACAGTGGTACCATCATCATGTGAAGCTTGCACTGTACTGCAGATCCATAACGGTGGAGCTTGCACAACAGTACCACGAAAGTATCGCTTGTCTGCAAAGCATTTTCACAAATGTGGGTTGGCACAGCCAGCCCCCTGTGGCACACTGTAATGCTACCAATGATTTAATTTGAGATGTCATCAGTGATAAGATCACTTATGTCCTTTTACATGGCATGAGTGACAATATGTGAGGCGATAAGGAGTGCATGGCAGGGGCACAAGTTCTACTTAGCTATGTGAAGTATATCTGGCGAATTTCAGTGTTTTAAAAAAAGTTTAAATGTTAGTTTTTATTTCATTTCAACACCTATGACCTTACTTTAACCTTTGTTTTTTTTTCTCAGTGAATATTCCTGAATGTCTCTGTAGGTGTGTTCTGCAGGGTTTCTAGGTTCATTTATGTCCACGTGTTTTTGGGTTTTTGCATTTGTGCTTGTGAAGAGGTTGTTTATTTGTTCAGGGGAGTACTTGTATCTGTACGCATTTACATGTGGGTGTACGTGAATCCTTGTGCCTGTATCAATGTAAGTGTGTTTCTAAAGGGATGCCTCTGATTTACATACGAACGTATCCTAATGGTTGTCCTTGTCTGTACTACACATGCAGGCGTGTTATTCATTTTGTACGCAGGGGTAGACTGTAAAGGTACTTGTGTTTGTATCTGTACCACATTTTCATGTGTATATTATTTGTCGTGTGCGCAGCGGACACTGTAAATGTACTTGTGTCGAAAAGAAGACGTTTCCTCAGCTCGCTCTCGCTGACAGCAAAGGGCTCCCAGTCAATAGAGGACGCATGTCGCCAAGGGCTGGAAATCTTTGAACCGACTGTGAGCCAGGCTGTCACATGCGTCTTGGACAGGGCCCATCTTCTAAGAACCAGAACAGACGAGCTTGAACGAGTCATCTGGCAGAGCCACAGAGGATCTACTTGTCTTTCAAAATAAGATGCCCCCAGTGGCAGACGAGCCAAGGCCGGAAGTAACATAATGCCTTCCCCCTAGCTCTAGGAAGTTGGATAGAGGAGTCAGCAGTGTGTGGAGGAGGGGAAGTGAGGCGAGAGAGGAGACATGCACACATGCATCACTGAGGAGAAACGCACCCAAAGCCTAGGAGGGAGTAGCAGTCTCCCAAATGGGACGAATGTCACACCTGAAAAGGGGGCTATTTCTCGCCTTAAAGTAAGGGCTGAACTGGGACCCCAAAGCAGCCCTGGCATTTTTATCACACCAGCCTTCCCCTCCCCTCCCCCGGCACGGGGTTTGGGTGGGGCTTTTTTGGTTACTGGGGCTGATATTGCTTGGTTCCATGCAAATGAGCGGGTCACTTTGCCTCAGTGCCTACTTCATAGGCAAGCATGCCCTTAGGGGGCTCATTGAAAGTGTGCCGCAAAAAGGTGGCGCACTGTCTGCGCCCCTAAAGGTAGCCCTCTCGCAGGGTGAAATAGGGTCCCATGGACCCCCCCAAACATCCCCTTGCAGGTGGGTATAGTCACTTACTCCACCCACCTAAAAGGCGATCTCTAATGCCTTTTGACAGTGCAGGTGGGTTACCTTCGGCACAGAGAAACATGGAGCAGCTTTTAAACAGCTGCTCAATATTTCTTTTGAATGCACTACCCTATCGCAGCTGCCCTGAGGACATCCTGAGGAATCTTTTTCAATGACGATCGTTTAAATGCGAGGATTGTCTCCCATTATTGGATTTTGACTGGCATAAACCACTTTTAAGGTAATGGGACGATGTAGATACAGAAGTGCCTAAAGCCTTTGTTGGATACAATTAAGTTAAGATAATTGGGAGTCTTACTGTCCCAATCCTTTCTTTTTAGTGTACAGTCACTGCCTGTTAACGTGATCAACAGGGGGATCATATACGTCCATAGAACTTGGTGTACCATGACACTCTCACCGTGATTAGGATCCCGCATCCCGCAACATTCGGCGGGTAAGCCATTTCGGATTTATTTCGATTACTTTGACTTTTTTAACCCCTATGTGCAACAGCCTGACCTCCGCTCGCCCTATTTGTCCCTTAGGTATGTGATTAGGCCCCATACCTTCACAGGTTGTGCCACCCTGTCCTGAGGAAGATCCGCAAAGCCAAGGTTTAAATCACCCATATGGCCATAAGACGGGTCGAAACGTCGACGCCCCCCTAACTGCCCTGGACCCACCCCCAACGTGCCACACAAGGATACATTTATATGTAAATTGGAATTGTAACAAAAATTGAATGTTATATGAATGTGGTCAGGCCATATAGGACGGTAAATCACAACCAGTCCACCTGTTTAAATCAATGAAGGTTTTTGTTTTCCTTATGTCACTACCTTGACTATTCTTCCTCACTACTATACACCTGAGCACCTTTCTTTTTACGCACGTTCTCTCTGGAGCAACCACCCCTATAAGAATAATATATGTATAAATAACTGTTTTACCAATTGACATAAGAATAAAATGCATGGTGAACTGAACTAAAGGTTGTTGCACATCCTTCTGTTGTGAATAACATATTGAGTACTATGAGCTGTCACACTGTTCTCAAGCTAGCTCAGGAAATAATTTGCTAAACAGACCATACAGGGAATTGATTTGTTTCTTGTACAAATAAGGTCCAGGACCACTGTTTTTTGTATTGCCCTGAGGACAGGGCATTCTTCAAAATAAGGCCCACTTTCCCTGTTTGCACCTGCTTAAAGGTGCGCTATGGTGCAATCAGGTAAAGTACTTCCTTTTAGTAATACAGGCCGTGGAGTTTCCTCATATAAACTTCCACAATGTACTACTTTCTGTCCTACCTCTACCTTGTACTGCCATCAAACACCCCATACATGCTGGAAGGCAACTGTTAGAAATTGGGTTGCTGGTTGACTGGGGTGTGAGCCCTGGTCAAGCTGCAACCACAATCCTAGTTAAGGTAAGGCACAAGCAAACACCAAATTAGCCTGTGTTTAGCCCCTAGTAGCCAGAGCCGGACTGAGCAAGCCGGGCATCGGGCATTTTCCCAGGAGTTTGAAGGGGTGGGGGACGGTTTTGCAGGTGGGACCAGTTTTGTTAATGGGGGGTGGTTTTGCAGCAGTGCTGCAATATCTGCCCCCAGTAACTAGACCAGCAGTGCTTCAAACCTGCATCCTCAAATCAAATCAGGTGTTTGTTAAGCGCGACTACTCACCCGTAAGGGTCTCAAGGCGCTTGGAGTTGTGGGGGTGGGGGGATTCGCAGGTTCCAGTCCATCAAGGAGGGGGTCTGTCGAAGAGCCATGTTTCGAGGTTTCTTGCGAAGATGGGGAGAGATGTTATCTGTCTGAGGTGGAGTGGAAGGTTGTTCCAGGCTCTGGCCGCGCGGAAGGAGAAGGAGCGGCCCCCGATCTGGTCTTTCTGGTGCGGGGGACCACGGTGTAGGAGAGTTGGGCTGATCGTAGGGTCCTTTGGGGTGCGTGGAATTTGAGTCGGCTATTCAGGTATGCTGGTCCGGTGTCGTGGAGGGCCTTGTGAGCATGGGTTAGCATCTTGAAGGTGACTCTAGCTTCGATGGGGAGCCAGTGGAGTGTGCGCAGGTGCTGGGAGATGTGGCAGTGTCTTGGCAGGTTGAGGACATGTCTTGCGGCGGCGTTCTGGATGTTCTGTAGCTTGCGGGATCCTGTCCCCCCCCCACCTCCTCCCGGGGCTGGTCCAACCAAATACCCTGGGCTGCTTTGGGTTCCCAGTCCGGCCCTGGTAGTAGCTTGGAACAGAGCAGTCAGCATAATTTAGAGCCAGTGTATAAAGTATTTGTGCAACCCTTCAAACAGTAACACTGTAAAAATGCCACACAAAAAGAATCCCACACCAAGTTAGACAAATAGAGCTTAATTTAATAAATAAAACAAGACCAAAATAACAAAATCAAATTAGTAGAGCCAGAGATATTGACTTTTAAAGTTTGGGGTAGAATAAGCGCCAAAAAGCACAAAGCTTAAACTGTGGATATCTGGTTGCGCCGGTCAGAAACAAAGTCACAAGTTCAGGCTGACTGTGATGGAGTGCATGCCCTGTACAGGGACCCAGTAAGGCCCGCTGGACAAAGTACCTGAAAATCTGCGTTGCGGAGTGTTGAGTGGATCCATGTCGAAAATCAGTCGTCATAGGTGAGCAGATTAAGAGTGCCGGTAATGTTGTAGGGTGTTCCTCCGTTGAAGCAGCTGCTCTCTACCTAAACTAGTGAACTACCCAGAGTTCCCCCTTTCTTTTTTGCATTATGCGTACATGCATAATCCGGAGCGAATTCCCAGAGGTGTCATATTGGGCCCCTAGGATGGATCTGCAGATCTGTGGAAACCACGCCAAAAAACAGGGTCCATCCTCACTCTCAGCCTCTTAGAGAGAAGCAAAAATCAAGCAGTAAATAACAAAGAGACAAAGTACAACACAAAAAGCAAATGGCTCCAGGGCGACTGTTTGACCTGGCATCCTTGGTGAGGTTTCCTCCTAACTTTTTGTCTCCAGGCATCCTGTTTTTGCTGTCCTTTTTGTGTTGTACTTTCTGTATGTTTGGTATCACCTCAAATGACTGATTTTCTAGCAGAGTTTCTAAGCATAGGATTAGCACAGTGCCACCCATGCGTAGATAGAAAGTGATAAAGCCTTTTGGCATTTTCACAGTAAAGTCTTTAAGCACAGGATTAGCTACTGCCATCCACGTTGAGCTGAAAAATGACAAAAGCCTTTTACCACTCCCTCCAGGCACAGTATTACAGCTTTGTATTGATATAATACTATCCAAGACAACCTGGAATGAATAAAAGCAACCCCTGACACATGTGTTTTGCTCTAATTAGAGCTTATCAGAGAGCTCCATATAAAGGAGCTGCTCTTTACCTTAACTTCGGAACTGCCCTGAGTTCCCTGCTATATGTCTTTATATATATATATATATATATATATATATATATATATATATATATATATATATATATATATATATATATCCAAAAGCAAGCTTTGATGAGACAAAGACGCCGCACTCTTCCTGAATCTTTGAAGTTTAAAGTTTTATTTTCTCTTCACCTACGCGTTTCGAACTATGGCAGTTCTTGGTCACGGTAGTATACTACCGTGACCAAGAACTGCCATAGTTCGAAACGCGTAGGTGAAGAGAAAATAAAACTTTAAACTTCAAAGATTCAGGAAGAGTGCGGCGTCTTTGTCTCATCAAAGCTTGCTTTTGGATACATATGCGAGGCTGTCCTTACCTCGCCGCCGGCACCAGCTATACAGTGCTCCTCCCGCAGGGACAATTTGTTGGACTTATATATATATATATATATATATATTTATATATATAACTATAACCTCCCTGTAACCTTTAATTTATTTTCAGCGTTATAGTTAGATTCAGATTTTACAATCACAAAACCATAGAAATTCACCAATTATATGTATCTTAAATAACTATAACTCATGCCCTCAGGTAACTATAACTCGCGCCCTACCATGCACAGTTTTCTCATCAATAATTTTACAGCAAATGTTGCAGTGATATTATCAATGATGTCATAGAAGATTTCATGAATGATGTAATATGTGGGGTAATTAGCAGTGCATGGCGAGGGAGTGAGTTATAATGTACCTTACGCCACAAGGTATAGTTCTTTGAGATAACTGTAAATTTCTATGGTTTTGTGTGTGTAAAATCCGAACCTAAATATAACAGCCCTGTAACACTTGTTTTTTTCCAGTCAATTTCTAAGTTGAAAAAAAAAAAATGATTCCCACACTATAACAGCCCTGTACACTTTGTTTTTTCCCAGTGAATTTCTATGTTTTTTATGCTATTTCCTAACTATAATGCCCCTGCAACCTGGGTCTGTGAGTGGGTGTGTAAGTGGGTGTGTGTGTGACTGGCTGAGTGGGAGTGGCTGAGTGGGAGTGGGTGTGTGAGTGGCTGTGTAGGTGTGTGAGTGGTTTTGATGGTCTGTGAGTCGGTGTGGGAGTGGCTATAAGGGTGTGGGGGTGTGAGTAGTTGTGTGGGTGTGTGAAAGCTGTGTGGGTCTGTGAGTGGGTGTGGTATTGAGGGTGTGTGTGTGTGTGTGTGTGTAAGTGTGTGTAAGTGTGTAATTGGTTTCTGGATCAGGGGAGGTTCCGCAAGTCCTCATGTGGTTTTAAAAGAAAAAAAAAAAAGGGTTGGGGACAATTTCATGCCCACGAGGGGTCCCTCACAGACTCCTCCATTAGTCCTATGGAGTCAGAGTACCTCTACCCTGACCCCTTCCATCACTTTTTAACTTTATTTTCCACGCTGGGAACTGAGTCCCGATGAACAAAATGGCGGCCGCAACTTTCCTCTCAGGTTGCGGCCAGCCAATAAACAGCATTGCTGTTGCTGCGTGGACTTGCGAATCCTAGGAGGCTCTGCGTCCCTAGTTGCACAAATTTGGATTTAAGTTAATATCTCAAACTACTGAAAGGATTTACACCAAACACAACAAGCATTGGCATAGCCAATAGGTCTCGCTTTTGGGACCTTATAAGTATTTAGTTATGCAGCACAATATCCTTGGTGCAACAACATCAACCGTTGCATGGCTAAACACTTATAAGGTCCCCAAGGTGAGACCTATTGGCTATGCCAATGCTTGTTTATATTTGTCCCCTTTTCACCTCAAAAAAACTTGTGTGGGGTAGAACACACCCCTCATTGTGACCAGTATATGTTTTAATTTCTAAGTGTCACATATTAAATGTTACCTCATTTAGCGATTGGCTGGCACTGTCCTGCGATCTGCTTCAGACGACGATGAGAGATATGTATATACACTTGAATATCCCCAATAGCCTGAATTGTACACACTCCCAATCCAGAGCAGGCTACGGAGAATGCACTAAAGGCTGGTCACTCGCAGGGCTGGTGGAGCTGGAGAGAGTCACTCATATGATGGCTCCCTCTGCTGTGCCACTGACTCTGGACTCAGTACTAGTCCTAAAGCGACATCCAATCAGTGCCTACAAGAATGGTATTGGTGGTAAATGTCATGTCCTCTATGAGACGTCTGTAAATGCATGCCACCTTTGTGGGAAAGCACTCACCGGCTGCCATGTACTCTATGAGACGTCCGAAAGTAAAGAAGTTGCACGAGGACAGGATGGTGAACCCGTTAAATGCAGACAACATAACATATCTGTTGTCACTTCATTTTACACATTCAGAATTCAAGTGCCGAGATGATTCTTTTCAAAGTAGCACCTTTAGTATTGTGAATACATCACAGTATCTTCACTAAAGATGCCATTAAAACCATGAAACTGCCTTTGAGGAGAACATGTATGAAGAGAGGGACACCAGGGCTCAACAGGCAACATTAAGAAACACAAAGATCGGGACCGACAAAACATTCACTCCTTGACGACAGTATAAAAGCAACGGGTGCATGGGAGGCGATGAATTCTGCTGATAGGCACTACTTTTATGAGTACACGAAAATGTGAACTTCAAAGCAGTATTACAATTATTTTTGCAACATTGCATGTGTTTCAGCCCCATGGTTCATGCTGCTCCTATGAATGGTGGTGGGATGAATGTATGTGGTGTGGAGTGTAATAAAGTGGGTTGCATTGGATTTGTTAGTTTGGTGTGGAGAGGATTTGCGCAGTGGAATTAAGTGGCGTGGTGTGCAGTGATATTATGTGGATAGTAATTATGTGGTATTGAGTGTATTGGAATTATGTGGAGTGGGATTGGGTGCTATGGAGCATAATTATGTGGAATGGTATTTTGTGCTGTGGAGTAGTTTGTACTGGAGTTTAATTATGTTGTGTGCTGTGGTATTTTGTGGCATGATAAGGAATTTTGTGTTGAGGATTGGATGTATGTGGTGTGTTTGCCAGACGGTGCATGCACTATCTAGACTGGACCTAAAAACAAAAACAGACTACTGCTGGTGCAGTTTCAGTGTAGACGGCTTGTGGAGAACTTCTGTTGCTTGAAGGTTTCGGAATAAACAATATTTTTAAATGGTTGACTGACTAAACTGTGCTTTGCAATTACAATAGTAAACAGGTTGAAAAATGAAGCGCTTTGATTTGTTTTTTTCATAAAAAATATTCTGTATGATGAAGATTGTGAACTCACAAAATTATTCTGTTTACCCAAGCTCATACTTATTGCAATCACTACAACACACAAAACCTTGCGTGCGTTTCTACAACTATCCTGCAATAGAAAATTATTTGTGTGTTCAGTGCTGTTCAAATGATACTAGAGGGTGTCATAAAGTGAGTCGGGCAGGAAGAGCCTCCTGATCCCAAGATTTTTGACTGGGTGGTGGTGCTGTGCATTCCGTCAAACAGCATATCTATCCAAAGGGAGAGGCTAGCATACATTACACTAGTCCCGAATCTACCAAACAATGGCCTGTTGCGCATTGTTAAAAGAAGAAAAACATGTCAATAAAAATTAAGCAAAAAGAGCCTGCAGAGCGATTAAGCTCAGTGTAATGCACAGTAATACCTTTGGGTTGAGTTTGCGCTATACGAGCCCGCAGAGTGAGCTGCAGCGCTCCTAATGTGTGCCGGGACGGTGAAAAGAGGTGAAATACCTTCGGGGTGAATTCGCACTATTTAAAAACTTGTAAAAATAAAAATGCAACAAAGAAAAAAATTGCAGAGCAAGCAGCTCTCCTAATGTGTGGCGGAACGGTTAAACGTTCTACAATACCTTTGGGTTGAGTTTGTAGAGTTGCGCTCCAAATGTGTGGCAGGACAGTCACAACTTCTGCAACACCAGCGGGTTGAGTCAGCACAGGAAGAGAGGAAAAGTGAGACAGAGAAGGCGAGGGGAGGAAGCTGAGGGGAGGGTGGAGGCGAAGGGATGTTGAAGGAGGGAGGAGAGCTGAAATGACGGCAGACCCAGCCCTCTAGCTGCCTCTGAATACATGCTGGAACTGGGAAGATCCTGCTCTCACAGCCTGGGGAGCGAGCCTCCTCTCCCCGCAAAGCACTCAATAGTGTCCAGGAATCGAATGTGCAGAACATGCAGCGAGAGACCGACTTGGGCATTTTATCCACCTTGCTTGTTGACCTCAACAACAAGCATTGGCCGCGAGCAAAAAGAAAATGTGTGGCCGCGACGGGAGTTGTGCGTGTGGCAAAAATAAAATAAAAAACCACGAGTGGTGCGCACGTGCACAGGGAGAGTGAGAGGAAAGCCAGATGGCGCCGCTGCGAAAGTGAAAGTGATAGCGATCGCGATGCACTTAATGACCCGTGAAAGACAGATGGTGGCTGCGCGCATGCACGCTCACGTGAACGCAAGCTTGAGGCCACCAAAAGCCTGTGGTAGCACTTTCAAAACCTGCTTACTAAATGTCTCGCAGAGCAGCGCATGCGCTGGCTCAGGCAAGACCTAAAAAGGGCTCTTTCTGGATTAGGGCTACCTTTCTGCCAAATTGGATGCAATTCCGTCCAGCGGTTAGGGCTATAGTTGTGTCCAAAATCTCTATAGAAATTAACATGTAAACACTTTTTTGACCCACCCCACCCCCTTTTTTTTGCCCCTCCCCTATCCCCCCCACTTGACGAATCGCCTCAAAATGTTCCATGCACAACGAGACTCAGCTGCACTTTTTTGGGGTAAACTTTTGTGAAGATTTGTCAAATGCCACCAAAGATATAGGTAAATCAAAAAACGCTTTTCTTATGGAACCTAGGTCTTAACTATTATTGGCAACTGCCAGTAGGTAATATTTATATACAATTGGCCTTTCCATACTGTAATGAATGCGCCAACACTTTGTAAAGGAAACTTCAGTAATTCCAATATTCATTCTCCCTCTCTCTCTCTCTCTCTCTCTCTCTCTCTCTCTCTCTCTCTCTCTCTCTCTCTCCCTTCCTTCCTCACCGTATTGTCTTTTAAGTAACCCTAACAATCTCTTCCCACTGCCCCTTAAGCCTCCTCATGCTCTGCTTCTTAAATAATGTATTTTACCATGACTTGCCAGCGTTATTGTTGGGAAATTAGCCCACCCCCGTCCCCCCCCAAACTTACTGACCAAGCTACGCCCTTCGCAGAACCAGCATGGAATCCTTTAGCTCTGGGACTTCTTGAGGTGTTTATTTTGTGCATCTTTTCTTCTGCTTCCAGGGTGACTCTTTTACTTTGGAGCTCTGGGTGGCCTGGTCTCGAGGAAAGCGTTCATAATAATCAAATTTCGTCCTCTCCCATTTGGTTAATTGTCATCTGTTAGAAGACAGCGCAGTGTCCTATATCTGATCATGGCAGGGGATGAATAGTTATTTATGGCCAGCTGTATTATTTTGTTCTGTTAAGTAGCTGTATAATTAAGCAAAACAAGGGCGTGGAGCATGTAAAAATGGCAGATACTTTTTATCACATTTCTTTTCTTCCGATTTGTTCTTCTCGGTTCCTTCAAGCTACAAACATCTTTCATTGATATATATAGATTAAACGGAATACTCCAAAAATCAAACGTCCCTGTTCTTTCTTTGCTGATGATTGTTTGAAATTGAAAGGGCTGGTATACAAGTCCCTGTGCTTTAGAAGTAGTGATGCCATCTTCTTTTGAAAAAAACAAGGGGCATTTGTATATGTTTGAAATCCTGGAGCTACCAGAAGCTAGAAGTTTTATGACCTGATTTTATGTAAAATTCTCTATACTCATTCTTAGCTATCATGTTGTGCTTCCGTTTGCATTAGTAATCATTTAGGATTATTGTAAACATCTCTAAAATACTTCTGATTCTAGCTTATATTTTAAGTTTACATATCAAAGTGAAAATACTACCTTTTCTGATTTTTTCCTATTTTTCATTTTTGCTGTATCTGACTTAACATAGAAATGCTGGCCATTATGTCAAATTACGAGCCACATTGGACTCTAACCTCCGATAGCAGCTCTAGCCTGTGGACTAGCTTGTCCAGCCTCACCTTCTCCTGACCTTCAAGTAACTAACTGCTTTCTTTCTCCATGCTTGTGTAGTGAGTAGACTGTGCAAAAACATACAGGGCGCAACCAGGCGTGCGTTGAAAGTTATGGAACATTTCAGAAGATCACACACTGTGTCTAATGGACTCGTATATACTTTGAAGATCTAGTTCACTATTATTTCTCAGATCCTGACGATCCACTGAGGCCCCCCTGTAAAGGCTTTGATACCTTGCTATGCTCACTTAGTGATACCGGGTTTTGCAAACTCCTGTGATATTTTTGTGGTGTTGCCAAAGCCCAGCACCCCCACTCTGAGTATTTTTACAGCACCACTGTTAGGCAGGACCAGTATCTACTCTAACTCAATTAAAGGAAACCTCCAGACGTATTTTGTTCCCTTCCTTCCTGAAATTTACCAGGCCTTTTATTATTTTATTATATAGGGCCTTAGTGAAGAGACCCTTAAGGTACATAAAGGTAGGTTACCAAAGTAGTTTGCAGCCATTTTTCCCCAAGTGCATTTGTTGCTCAAGTAATGAGCAAGAGCAAAAATCTGGAAAAGATGCCGTCTGCTGTGACGGTGGGGTCTCCCCAACCATTCGAACACCTCTGCTTCATATGCCACTTCCGCCCCCCCCCCATCTCTCCCAATATGGACGTCAACTCGGTCCTGCAGTGGTCCAACCGAGCCCACAGGGGCAGCCGTCCAAACGGAACTGTCTTTTCTGTGGACATCGATCAATGTTTTCTTTTTGCAACGTTCTGTTGGCTTCCAGCTCCTGTTATTATGGACTGTTGGATTCCCCTGCTCATGTCCTTCTTGGTACACACCAGTACACTTCCTGTGCTCGTGTTCCTTTAGGTATGGACTCGTTAGCTTCCCCTACACATGTTCTTGTTGGTTTAGACCATTGACTACTTCTGCTGACAGTCTTGTTTCTGGTACAGTACGCCTCCCAAACTGATCTTCTTAAGGCTTTATTCTCAGCTCTCAAAATCTGATGGTTAATATTGTACACAAATTATTTAATTGCTGCTCAATGTTTCAGAAAATGTAATATTCCCAGAAATATATAAATATGCATATTTGCATATTTTTGGGAAGAGGGTTGGCAAACTGAGCAGTAAAAACCAATAAAAACTTTATGGTTCATTTATATGCATTTTTTCCTTCCCATTATCGCCTATAATTTGACTGTGTTAACGACATACATCTTTTGCATGCGTGATGCAGGTTCACCGTTGCGCTGATGCAGTTAAACTGCATGACTCATGGCTGCATTACCACAATAGTAAAATATATGCAAAGAAGAACATGTTCGGTAGTTGCATTACTGTTTATTTTTACCTGAATGTTTTTATATAATATCTCGCTGGTCATTCGAGTGGTCTGTTGCTCCTTTCCTGGTCTATTGCTTCTTCATGGCCATGTTCCTTTTGGAATGATCTTAAAGTGCACCCTGCTTCTTTCACTCCAACTATGGCCACTGCCTCTTCCGTTTCTCTTGGCACCTTCCGCCTCCTAGCAACCCCCGTTATTTGGTATAGTCCAGTGATACTCAAAGTACGGCCCGGGAGCCGCATGCGGCCTTCCTGACTTTCACCTGCGGCCCACTGGGCTGCTGTTTACTTGACTCAGTAATATAATTAACAAAAATTAAATATACAGCAAGCACTTATTTAAAGGTTATTTACAGTTAGGTAAACTAAGTAACTAGGCCCTTAACTTTAGAAACACCTTCATTTTTAAAGACGGCAAACGTGTAAAAATAGGATAGTCTTTTCAAAATTCAAAAAGTGTATTTCATTGACCTGTAGAACCATTTAACCGTGGTAAATCAAATTATAGCAGTGCATTAAGAAGTTTTTTTTTAAAGTGACGGTTTTCAAACATGATTTTAGAACGTTCATGCTTCCCACCCTCCTCCTGTGACAACAATGCCATTAGTGATTACATCCAAGCACAGGAGATGGTTTTGTACAGCACGCATCCTGAAGTCATGTATTTTGAGGTCCTCCTATATATGATAATGAAGAAAAAGGAGGGACATTTGATTAAAACAATTGCCCAGGATCACACAATTTGGTCAAGTGGAAACGCTGGGATTCATCCCAGGTTTTCTGGTTTCACATTGCGCAATTGAGTTCAGCCACTAGATAGACATGCTTTGCTTCCCAACACCCACTTTACACCCCCCTCCTCCCCCGGCTGACAGCAGTGTGGCCCTCGGTCACACCAAAGACCAAACTTTGCGGCCCCCAGGAAAATATTTGTGAGTACCCATAGTGTAGTCCCTGTCTTCTGCAGTCTTCATTGCATTTCGACTATCAGATACAGTGTAGCCACCTGCCCACTTCTTTGTACTTTTTAATGTTGCGGAACTATTTTAGTTAGCATAATCCCTGTTTATTTCCACCTGTGACACCCAAAATGCGAACAGGTCATGAAGCACAGGGATGACCTGGGAAGTGAAATATTAATCTCTAAAACCAGGGATGGGGAAGGCTGTGCCGAAGCATTGCCGGTGCCTTCATTTCCGGCCAGAGTGTGCAGCAAAGGGTCAAACATAGTTCTGTGAGGAGGTGGTAGTGATCCCAGGCAGGAGAAACATGTTTCGTTAATCTGTGAACAGTTTTGCAGGTCTGCTTTTCTTAATGAGCGTGCGCGTGATTGTGCATCCTCCCCCTCACCGCTCCGCCTGCGCGCGCCGCCCACTGCCTGTCTTTGTACATCTCTGTTAGGACTTTTAGAGCGATGGATTGAGTGCTACTCGGATCACTAAGACATAATAGCCGCCCGCAGTGACCTTCATAATGCCGCAGTCGATCACCTATAATCGCGGACTTCCGAGCGAGGAGGCGGGAGTCTAGAAACCACAGGCCGGGCCTGTACACCTGGCCTCAGACGGTGGGAGAGTGACGTAAACCGCTGACAAAGCCAATGGGTCTGGCTTACCTTTTGAGTCCTGTCTAGAACATAAAAAAAACTGCTAAAAGGAAGGAACAAAAAACGATTGCTTTATGTATACAATGCGTAGATGATTTAAATACTTGAATGTGAGGTGTTCTTTAGATGAAGGAAGAGTGATGGATGTGGTCTGCAAGGCTTGCACCCGGTCCTCCGCACTGGTGTGATGCAGAAGGCTCGCATGTAAACAAAGCACTCTGCCCAAGCCCCTCCGCAGCGAGCTGAACTAGGATACGGAGCGCATTAAGAACTGGGAAGAGGGGGACTCACTCTGGGGAGAGGTGTGGACTGTCCGGACACCTCAAGTGACAATTTGTTAACCCTCATCAGTGACGCTACAGAACGATTGGAAGAAAAGATGTGGCTCTTTCCAGGTGAAAGCAAACCCTGTTAAAACGCTGAACCCTAGAGGCAATGGAAGTCACAAGGAAGGTTCTAAGAAAACACAACGTTGAGATATAGAGGTGACAATTAAGTGCAAAGTTATTAATTTAGAGAGGAGAAACCCTCGGGAGCAGTACAGGATTTGGTATAAGATAAAGTAGTCCGTTAGGAAAGATGAACTATTCAAAATGTATTAGTTGGAGTTGAAAAATTCTAGGACCCTTCCGTAGTAGGGGCTAGGCTAGCCCTCGGTTAGGGTTATCCGAGAAGTAAAATGGCTATAGCTTCCGAACTGCTGGTCGCCTTAGAAATATTCTAAAAAAACTAGAAATCTAGATTTCCTTTATTTAGGGTTGGGAAGTTTCTGAACATTGAGAGGTTGGCACAGATGATCTCTTTGTCTCCAATGTCCCCAGGGTGCACAAGGACTTCCCTGGGTGCTGATGGGTGCATGGAGCCTACCCTGAGGGCGTCAACAACAATTGGGACTGGGGGGTGGGGGCGCATGGGCTCTCCAGTTTCGGGCCTCCGCACCCTCTGGCAGGTTATTGAAAAGACTAGCAAAGCTCTGCCTGCAGCAGGAGGGGGTCTGCCCGCTCTCTGTGCCACGCCTGGTAGAAGGTGTGGGCTTGTAACCGCTCCAGTGGACAAACGCTTCACATTGGTGCATGTAAAAGTGCTCCTCAGATGGGTTAGCACTGCAGGCATTGCTCACCTAGACGTTTTGACAATCACGTTGGTGCCCGGCATGGCTTCTCTTTGGCATACTATAAATATCACATAAGGAGAAGGGCAGTCAAGAAGATCTCCCGTGGGTCCCTTTCACTTTCAGCAGCACTCTCTAGTCCTCTGACAATCGCCTTTAGCAGGCAGATGCCGTGGGGTCTGTGGCTGATCCCTTCTGGCTTCATGCCAGGTTACTGGAGATGGGCAATTCAGAGATCGAGGATCCAGCAAGGGCCTGTAATGGTCTACACAGAGCCTTGTTGAGGCAGCATGGATTTAGGGTGTAGACTCAAAGGACCTATTACATATTCCGTTTTTTTGAGGGGGTGGCAGGAGCCAGCTCTAAGCAAATCACAAGCTTCTTCAACATTTGGGCTGCCGTCTAATTGGTGGAGGATCTAGAGCTGATTCATTGGCTTTCTACCAGGATGAGCTCCTGAAACTGGCTAGAACCGGAGCTGGGATGGATTCCAGGTTACAATCCAGACGCGGTATTGCAATGAGAGGTGAAACATAAAGTTGATCACTCGACCCAAGCCAGACAGGATAGGCACAAACGTCTGGCTCAGCGAGAAGGTGGGGTAATCTCCTGTCAGATTCTTAACTCTTTTCACAAGCACACACTCATTCCTAAATGATACATTTATTTCACTTTACCTATGGGAATACATTCTCTTATTGCACTCCATGTTTGCATCTAACCACTCATTGTTTTCTTCAGTTTAACGTGCTATTAAGGTGCGCTCTCTGTCCGCGAGTGTCTGTAACAATGTTGTCGAGCTCCCTGTCTAACGAAAGGTAAACCCTTTAATGCAGGTAACCACCCGCTGGAACAGGTCACTATGGCGATTGCCATGTTACGGTCTAAGCACCACGTTCCAGTGGATGATTTGAGGTGATTGATTACTTTAATACAGAATATAATGTGAATCCTTGAGGAAGAACTCGCACTGATGTGAAGGACATGGATTATTTGAATGTTCTACACATTGTTACAAAGGAACTTTCACGTGTAATGTGAACTTTAGTTTTCAATGTGATTTGAATACATTGAATGGATGGAGATAATAGTCTTGAATAAAGAGATTTCACAGTTAAAAGAGCGGAACAGAGCTGCAGTTTGGCTGTTAATAACCAGTGCTTTAAGGGACTTGCACTTCTTCAGGCAGGGAGCTTGACAATACATTTATTTCACTTCCCATGTTTTACTATATGAGGAAATGGCTTTTTGCTGGTTCATCTCCACTTCATGCCCCACTTTTTGACTGTGAGGTACTTCTGTAATGAGTCTGAGAGTGCACTGACTCCTACGAACCAGACCTCCGTGCCAGTGGTCTGACCATTTAAAGTGTATGTTTAACTGGCCTATACCTATTCCACATCTCCCTTTTTAATATGTATATAAGTCACCCCTGAGGTAGGCTTATGGCGTCCTAAGGCAGGGTGCTGCATATTAAAAGGTAGGAAAGGCCTATCATATGTCCTGACAGTAAAAACCCCAACTTGTAGTTTTTACAGTGGAAAGGCTAGTAGCCCCATCAGCGAGTGCAGGGTTACACACTGACCACTCAGCTGTGCTAACTTCTGAATGGTAGTAATAACACTTGTACTTCAAGGTATCAGATAACTGTGCATAAACCCAACTTGCATGTCTAATGTAATGTAACTTTTGAGTAAAAGACAACTTTAGAGAGTTGCCAGTCTGTTGCCCAAGTTTTCTAGTGGCCAAATGGAGATGCAAGTCACCAGACAGCCTTCTGCCCTCCTGGGGAGATGTGTTTAAGACTCCCAGGAAAGGACACAAAAGATGCCTGCTGTTAAAATAGGTGTTACCTCTCCCTGGCAGGAAGCAACATAGGATGCAAGCCCAAAAGACCAGCTTCAGATGGGAAGCTGCCTTTATGAAGGGCAAATGGTGGACACACACAAGAGGGGCTGCTCTATTGTTCTGGTACACATGTTGGCGTCGGGGACAGGTAGGGGAAAAACAGTTGCCAAATCTGTTTTCCTGTGGGCGTGTAGTCCTCTGGTAGCCACACCAGTATGTTGGGCTACAAAGCTCCACTCACTGGAAGATGGGTCCTGCCATCTTGGGAGTAGGCAGTATGGTGCACTCTGGGATAGCTAAATGTTACACTTTGCAGGAAGTCATCAGGCGGGAGGGGTCATGGCAGCCCATTACCTAGTAGTCACAGCAAACACAATGGAACGTTGTGGGCTTTAGAGAGGCACCCCTGGCGCCCAGACCTCAGATCACGTATGCACTAGAGATAGGACCGAAGAAGGACTGCATTTCTGTTCCTTGGACCTGGAAAAGAAAAGGCTGTACTTGCTGCTCCTGGGCTAGTAAAGAGAGGACTGTGCTTGTGATACCCTGCTTGAGAAAAAGTCATTTCAAAGCCCCAGCCCAAAGAAGAGGTGAACTGCAAAGAGTCAGTTGGTTGACTTCCTGTTACAGCTCCAGGGCCAGGGCCATAAATCATCAATGGGCAGGTTGGACACTAGCTGCTGTTAAGGGTAACCACTGGTTTCACTGTGACTAGAGACCAGTAAACCAGTGACAACAGTTTTTTGGCTGGACTACACCTGGACTTCGAGGGGCAATGATCTTGGTTGCAAGAGTTGTCCCCACCATGTTCATGGACTGAGGGGTGACCCCTAGAAGACCCCCGTTGAATGGATCAGCATCCTGTATCCCTTGCATCAGGACCACTCCATTGATGCCTATGGTGATTCGGACATAGAGCCTGGCACTGGAATGGAGACTGCTTTGGCTGCAAGGTAACTGTCCTGCTGAGCCTTACTGGCCATTGTGACTTGCCACATCTTAAAAAGTTTTGAAAAGTTTCCAAAGTAACCACTAACTACGATAGTTGCCAATGCTTGTTTACAATTTGAGTGAAAAGCTATAATTTATGACTTCCTTAAAAATGTATATCTTCGAAACCGTCTGGTAGATTTTGTTATTTTTGGTTTCTAAAAATAAGATCTATTTATATAATTGGTGTTGGATTTCCTTTGTGTTGTGTTTCTTTCTTATTCAATTGTTTTGATACTTCTAAATTTGTTACACTAGCTCTTTTGTTAAAGCCTGACTGCTTGAAGCCACAGCTCCCCAGGGTTGGCTAAGGTTTTACAAACGAATCTGAATGGACCCAAGACAGGTTTGTGAGTTTATTACGCGGGAGGTTACATAACCACACCATGTCATAAACCGCATTATCTCACATACTGCACATGCAAGGTGGAGTAATTGATGGTCTACGTCAGTGCTTCCCAAACCTTCTAGAGCCACGACCCAATTTTTAGAATGACAAACTTTTGCGACCCACTTAGCTTTAATGGACATGAGGTGGGTACATTGTTTCTTTTTATGTAACTAAAACCTTTGTTTGCACCACACTACAGAATTACATAAAAGGGTGCTTAATTTTTTCCTAACTGCTGAATGTGTACAGTTCATTTACAGGTATTGAAGTTTCACACCCTACTAAAAAAATCCGCTTGCGACCCTCCAGTGGGTGATAGGGGCTGCATGGATTTTGTTTTGGAGTGATCTGTAGAAGTTGCCCAGCAGAAAAGTGCTGCACCCACAAACGCACCAAGGGCCATCACCAACACAGCAGCCTCTGCTAATGGATCAATGGAGGAAGTACCTCGCTTGATTTCAAACAGAAGGCTCTTTTGGGGTCCTCCTCCTACCACCAGCAGTCTAAGTCTTTACTGGAGGTGCAATAGAGCTGGCATCCATGTGGATCTCAGAGTTACCAATCACCAAATATGCCAAAAATAAAGGAAATTTGATGGAAAATTAAAAGAAGCAGCAGAAAGGGATAGCAGCAAGATGCGCGTCCCACTTTTGGGCCTACAGTTGCGTGAGAAATCCTGTAACAATCTAGATCTGTACAGTCTAGAGGACCCCACGAATGTGAATGAAGTAAAAGTAAAAAGCATATTTCAGTGAAAGTAAAAAGGTCTCGGGTGAAGTTTGCCCAGTGGTGACTTAAAAGTAGCATGAGAAAGTTCTTCCTGGAAAGGTTAACAAATGGAATATGCATATTATCCTTCCAGTTAGCAGCTTGAGTCTCCCCTGTAAAAGACTTTGTGCTACATTCCATCAAGTCATGGGTTGGACCATTTGTGCGTGAGGTCCGTGCTGATGCTTGGCATGCGGTGCTGTCACACGCCGCAGTGGCCAACACAGCCCGCGGCGCTTGGCACAGCCACTCTTCTCCTTGGTAACATCTGAGCCGGTTCTTTCTGACTGGGACTCTTTCTCAGAGCACAGTCCGTGTAGCGCTGTGGAACACTGACGCCATTGTGAGAACGTTCCTTGCATTGGTCTCCATCTTTTTGTTTCTGGTGCTGTGGACGGATGGCTGCCGGCAAGCAGCTCTGCCCTGAAGTTCGCTGATTCTTGTGGGGTGATCTGTAGCCCTCCTTGAGTTGTTTTCTACCATCCCACATTCCTGACTGTTGCAGGTCAAGTCTGTCGTATGAAATTAAAGATGACGAGGAGCCCTATGTCCTATAACCATATCAAGCTATCATTGATTGTCGCCCAACTAAATTTTGCATTTTGGGACTAAGTAGCTTTGTTGTTCCCATTAAAAGCAATGTCCTAGAAATCCCAACACCAAAAGTGAAGCTATCAAAAATATGATGCAATTAAAAATAGGGTGGTTATGGCATTACTTTAGACTTGTTCTGTGGGGTTCAGGAGGGGTGATTTTCGCACCGGGCCAGGAATCAAAAGGCTCCTTGGTGAAGTTTTGGTTCTCTCCAAGTCCAGTAGGATGAGAATCTGTGAATTAAATGGATGAGAGGCAATATATAAATACAAGCAATTTAGTACACAAGAGCACATCAATAAAAAGCATTTGCAAATCGTCGTTTCTGGTCTTTTTATTCTCAGATGTGCTTCATATGATAGAACCAGCCAGGATGAGAATCTGCTGTAGGTCTGGGTCCAGGCAGTTCCTGATACCTACACCCAGCACTCTGGTACCTCCTCCTGAAGCCTGCATTTCCTGGTAGGGGGCTCCTGGCTGGGGTGCAGTGGTGGGCCAAGGCTCCCTACGCAGGGCCTGCAACCTTCAATGTGATTCTGTACGCCCCTGGAAGCCAGTCAAACGCCACGAGAACGCAGACACACGCCGAATCCTGACCCTGTGGAGTCTGTCACCCTACTATGGTGGACCAATCCAGACCAAGTGGTAAAAATCCAGAGTGAAGTGCAGCGGGGGACTTATTGGCGCCATCCAGTGGTTTATCGGCAGCAGCAGGAAGGAGCTGGGAGTCCATGTCCCCTGGAAGCGCTGTGACCTGTTTCTTTCAGGAGGAGCGGCGCCAGATGAACCCACAGATGTTGGGCCACTCCTGGTTCAAGTGGCTCGTTGAATGGTATAATGGCTGCTTATTGAGGCTCTTTCATCAGAAACACCGCTTCAGCTATGCATTATACTAGAATTATGCCAAGGAGTGCTTGAGTGCCCCAATGATGCATCTATACTAACTATGCAAATAGGATTTCATGTTTAGCCTTTTGACCCTGCTTTCTAGTCAACCTATTGTGAGTGCGCATTGAAGCTTCCATGAACCTATATCTATTATACATGAAACTTTAAGTTACTTGGCGACCTGGCCATCCACAGGCTGTATGATGGGGGCTAATGGTCCTGCGGCTAGGACCCCAGAAGTCGAGCCTGCCCGCTAGTCCTACCTGCCTTCCTGCCAGAGCAGAGAAACTGCTTGATTCTGGGACTGCTGAGATGGTCTGTTTGTTCTCTGCTGACTCCCAGTTTGATCTTGGCGGACTCTGCACACTGCCTCTCTCCCCTTCCCCCCCCCCCCCCCCCCCCCCTACGCCTGTCACGGATTGCCACAGATGAGAAAGCGATGGGCTGTGGGTCAGAGAGCAGCTGTCTGCAGCCCGTGCACGGCGCCTTTGTTAAGCGGGGTCTCCATCATAGCGCAATTAAACAATCGGCTGCGGGTCTGCCGCCGGCACAGGCCCCCCGGACGCCGGACTGGGAAATAATGCAAATTATTTATAAAACTGCTAAACTGCAGAGGGATGTCGAAGACGCGGAGCATCTCCCTAGACACCCGCACTAGACAGGCCTGCGGGGTCATTGGGAGGTATCGCCCCCTCCTCAGGGCTTATTTCTGTCTGCTCCTCGCGTTCCCTTTCTTTTCATCTGTCCTTAAAACGTTCCCTATTCGTGATCCATCTGTCCTGCTTCACCCACTCCATTTACCCCAACAGCCTTTTTAATTCCCTCTCGCATTCGCCCTTCTCTGTCCTCCCTTCTCTCTTCCAATAACATTTTCCTTACTCCATCACCCATTTCAGTGAATTTGGGTAGCGGTTTTTTTTTTTTTTAGCTAAAATGACCAAATTAGTAATTTGGAGGCCCTCTGGGATTATGCTATTCTGCGTCTCTTGCGTTACCTGCATAATTATTCATTAGTCAAGTAGTCCATCATATGCTGCATAATTTGCAGATTTTAACAAAGAAAATAATGTTTTTCTTGCCTATACGGAACAAAAATCACTAAAATGTGGCGATACAGGTGGCTGAGAGGTAAGAGGCCATTTGCAAAAGTTGTCTAGTCCTCTTTCTGATGCTTAGTGCAGTATTTGTGAGTTAAACTGTTACTAATGAGATGACATTTGCCCAGACCGTGATACCTTTAGTAAAAATTAGAAAACAATTATGCAGTACTGTCCCAAAAAGGGCTGTATTATACTGCTTAATTTGTCTTTTCTTGTCACATAATTTTATCCTCTCTTGTCAAATAATTATAGTAGTCCTGCGATTATGTCGGCCCTTTCACCTACAGGCAACTACATATAAAATATAATGGGCACACCTTAAATAAAAAATAAATGCAAGTTAAACTATTCTGTGGGAAACGCATTGTTCTGGTAGGAAAGCTCAGTTGGTTCGTGCAATTTGCTTCAGATGTCTATGTGTATAAACAGAGGGTCACTGATTTGAATCCAGGTTGATGCACTGAGGAATAGTGACACCTGCAAGAGTACCGTGAGACCCCAGCAGGTGACAGAAAGTACTGTGAATAAAAGTCATTAGTTTAAGCAAGCATTTGCAATGTAAGAGGCCTCGCTTTTGCGAGAGTTTAAGCTCTTGGCATTGTAAATGACAATGCCTTTTATTTATCTGTTTTGATAATTTACACAAAAATAAAAGGCATTGTCATTTACAATGCCAATAGCTCAAATTCTTGTAAATGTGAGACCTTTTTCATTTCAAAGAAGCGGCCACCATTGTCCCAGGCTTCTTGGAAAGTGAAAGCGTGCATGGCAAGCTGAATGTTGCAGGAAAGCATGTTGTGCCTGCAGTAGTAGAAAACCATTAAAAAACTAGTGCTTACAGACTAAATATGATATACTGTGTAACAACAGAAGTAAAAGGGCCAGTCCTTATGGGAGGTTACAAATGCAGACAAGGTGGTACTATGGAGGGCCTAACAAGCCTATTAACGAATCAGAAGCCAGCATTTACAAAGGACATTGACAGATGCCAATGAAAAATATTGGCGGAGAGTGGGCGAGCTTCAAGTTCATACTGTAATACAGCATGTATCGCAGAGCAGCGCATGCGCTGGCCAGGCACGACCTAAAAATGTTGATACTTTGCTGAATAATGTGCAAAAAGATTCAGTGTCCAAGGGCCTGATTATGACTACGGCAGTCCATAGGCCCGCTGTACTCGCTGTAGAGTGGCGGGAACTGCCGCACTAGTGGTCTGACTACTGCCTTTTGAGTGTGGTGGTCTCACCTCCCCAAGACTTCCGCAACAGTCGAGGATCCGCAATGCTTCTGTGTTGGCGTAGCGGTCTGACCCACAAATATGCTGGCGGTGCCGCTGCAGCACCGCCAAGCAAATTTTGAGTTTCCTCTCCCACAGTTTTCATGATGGTGAACCCGCCATGAAAAATGGCGGTGAGGAAACAAAAGTGGCCCTACAGGGCTCCTTGTGTCCTCAGGGCTATGGGATGCATACAGAGGGGCACATGTTGTGACACCCTGTACGCATGCACCCCCTTTCCTGCACGGCATGGACTGCAGAGTCCATGCCATGCAGGAAAGGCCTTGGGCGCTCTCATTGCGGTGGCTTTTTATTAGGCACCGCCGTATGACCGCCAAAGCACCACCTGCCAGACACAAGGAAACTCTTAATCTGGCAGGCAGTGTTCACACGTCTTTGGCGATGTGGCTGCATGGCGGTGGCGTGGCGGCCCTGCTACCACACCAACAAAGTCATAATTAGGTGCTTACAGTGCAATTAAAAGTTATATTTTGAGTAATGTGCAATCAGGCTGTAACTAGTACAAACTATTTTTTATAAGTTTCTATTAAAACCTGCTAACAACCTTACAGTACCTCTCAAAAAGGTAACACTCTGTTACCATGAAGCTTCAAATGGTTCAAACAATTAAGTCCTGTAATCACTCCCTAGAAGCTTTTAGATTTGCTGCTTAACTAGTTGTACACGTTTACATTAGCAGGCACCCTGGAGACCAGGCTTGTTTCTGCTTTAGCGGTCTGTCCCTTCAAAGTAAAACAGGCCGCCGCCTTCCCTTTAAGCCTGAGGAAACTCAGGGTCGCATTAGGTACATGTCGTTCCCAACAGATCATGCCCACTTCGAACTCCGTTTCTGGTGCCCCCTCTTCCAGTCTTTCTGCTTTCCTTCCTGTCCTGCTGTACATCTCCCGGCACTGCTCCCCGTCCTGCGCCCTCCTCTTCCATGCTGTGCCTCGCATTTAACTGAGGGCTGCCTTCGCCGCTGGTGAGGTGTTAGAGCAGCGCAGTACTGAGGGATGAGGTGAGTTGGCATGATGGTGCTTTGGCACTGCCACCTGCGCCTCTGGTCCAGGGGCCTGTGCGCGAGTCGCTCTCAGAGCTAGGCAGCTCTAATGTGTTCCTCGTGTGCGTTTCGAACTCTTTTTACCCACACTTTTATTTAAAGCATGGACCCCCTCCTTTGAGTGTTCATCTAGCCAAGCTGATCAGCTTAGCCTTAGATAGTGTTGCACCAGCTTTTCCTCATCGGGGAACTCTAAAAACTTTCAAAGGTTGAGAGCAAATGCCCTTAAAGACGAAGCACTGAAGACATAAGGTTCATAGTGCCAAACTAAGTCATCACTAGCGCAAAACCTACACGTTTTCACTATATAATAGCCAGCACTACTGTTTTTTCAGTCCACGTATTAAGTGTGTGCAGTCTGCAGGAACCGTGCACGTCCTGCACGTGTCCGCCTTCTCCTTAAGATGGTTGCCGGACCTCTCAGCCAATTACTCGGCTGCATTCGAGCTCAGCTCCCCAACGTGCTGATGTGAAACGGAAATCGCCAAGAGTTTTTTTTCTTTTTATATATACACAGGGTTTGATTAAAAGCTGTACAAAAGGGAGTGGTGATGGACGGAGCATCAGAACCAATCAAACACTCACACCCAGTCAACAGATCTGGGTTTGATCCATCACCGTTCTTTAGCCCTCTCTGCCACCCCAGTTCAGACATGGCCATATGCAAATCAGTCTGACCCTGTGCCTCATGGGAATAGTCCAGCCCGAACTGCCAAGCCATGCCTTCCCTGGACCGGAAACAAGCTTCCTAGGACCGGTTTCTGGCATTTCAGCCGTCTTCAGCCAGGTTTGCTTGAATCCAGTGGCAAAGTGAGCAAGGGACTCACGTCTCAGCATACCCTGCCAACTTATGGCGAACAAAGCGGTACAAAAGGGGGTGGTGATGGACGGAGCATCAGAACCAATCAAACACTCACACCCAGTCAACAGATCTGGGTCAAACTGGAAAGGCATGGTGAGCAAAAAAACTATGGATTTAGGCCCAGATCTCTGTACTGGGGTGAATGTATGACATTGTTCTGCATTCTGACCATCAATTGTTGTTTTTGCATTTGTCACCCCGAGTGGGAAGGGTATGCCCAGACGTGGGTCCCGTGCTCTCCATGCCACTGGAATCAAGCTATCCTAGCTGAAGAGGGGTGAAACCCCAAAACGGTCCTAGGATGCTTGTTTCCAGTCCAGGAAGGACCTGGCTTGGCAGTTCGGGCTGGACTGTTCCCATGAGGCACAGGGTCAAGACTGATTTGCATATGGCTGGGTTCAAACTGGAAAGGCATGGTGAGCAAAAAAACGATGGATTTAGGTCCAGATCTCAGTACTGGGGTGAATGTATGAAATTGTTCTGCATTCTGTCCATCAATTGTTGTTTTTGCCTTTAATTAAAAGCTACCATTTGCTCTTTTAACAGTGTGTGCTTAGCTCAATTTAAAGGAATTAGCTGACGGAGGAAGCAGGGTCAAACTGTGAACATAATCCTGCGGTAAGGGAGGCTTCTATGCAGCAGCACGGGTCTGGGCTGAGCCTATACAAAGAACTGTCAGAGATGGCTCCCTTTTTATTGACTTGCTGTTTTTTAATGACATGCAGCTTTCTACTGGCATATATCCAACCCCTGCTGTGCAAGCAGTGCTTAATTTGTAAAATGTTAAGTGCCAGGGCTCTGACAAGGAGGCCACGACAGCTTGCACCACCCATTGCCCTCGTCATCGCTGCTAAAACAACTACTAACCATCTCTTTCATATGTAAATGTGACAGTTTAGATTACACCAGGTCCCCAAAGCTAAAGGAATGGCTGGGGAGGCAGGTATTAGCAATTTTAATGTATATTGTAGTCCTCATCTAGGTTGTTCTGCTCATCTCTAAATAAGATGAGCAGCGCCACCATGTGGTGGACTGTTATAAGTATGGTGTTAACAATTAGGTGCCGGTGCCGAGCACCAAACACCAATTAAGTGGGGGTGCTGTGCACCGGAAAGCCCCGGCTCAAATTAAGCACTGTGCACAAGTCCTTTGGCTGTGAACAATTGGGTTTGCTAGAGGCCTGACCTGCGGTGAGACCACGCAGCCACCCACTCATGCAACCTACCAGGGCTGGTACCCAACCGCAGCCTTCATTTAAAAAAAAAAAAAAAGCATTATTAATATTCACATAAACCACAAATTCTCCTAAAATCACAAATTTAGGAAAATGGTGCCTACATTCATGCCATTTTAGCATAAATCCTGAACCAGATCTACAAAATGGTTACTTAGAGGCAGTGACCACTTTTTGGTTATGATTCAGGATAATCTTTGAACGAAAAGGCATGTTTGAATTGTGTATAAATCTGTCCTTCATGGACGAATCTGCACAAAATGTGGTACTCACTTGACACAGGCAGCCAAAGCCCGGCATGCCAATTTTCATTGAGTTTCACGCAGGGAAAAAAAGTTACAGGAAACCGTCAAAAACTCAATTTTTCTATTTTAGATCCCATAGTAAACTTTGTTTAGAGCTGTCGTATAGGCGGCTGAACAGAATTACGCCAAACCTGTCATGAATTTAGAACTTAATCACGTAGGGTGCTTTGGGTGTGTACGTGAACATTCATCCAGTATTGTTTGATAAAATAGAATTACAAAAATAGATCAGGTAGGTTTGAATGGGTTAACAGTTTTGTAAATATCTGTCCGTTAAATTAACAAATTCAAAAACCTGCAAATTCTGTCAATCACAGTTACATTTTTCAAGACCCGATTAGTTGATGAAGGGGACCCAAAACAATTTTCTGCCATCTTGTAATATTTTTCAGAGAGAGAAGTGACAGTTTGATGATCGGCTCTGAGCGCCAGAGTTCATAAACATGAACAGAGTCGTGGAAAAGTTGCAAGATTTTTAATTTTTATTTTTTTATTATTCAATTTAATTAAATAATATTCGAAACATTAAACTGCATGCACGTCTGCCATTGAATTTGGAAGATATGTTACCCCAGACAAGGGGTGTACTGGTGCTGAGCTACACTTTTCAAAAAAAGCACATTATAGTTGTTGAAACAGCCAGGTCTTTAAACATTTTCTGAAAGAAGAATATCCAGAAGCAAGCCTCAATAAATTGGTCGGGGAGCTCCACATCTTTGCAGTATGGTAGAAGAATGCCCCCGCCCCTTTATGACAGTATCTGAAATTGGGTACTCGTAGGACCCGGGCACCTGATGCTCAAAGGGTGCGTGCTGTTGAGTAGAGACAGATCTTTCTGGATAGATATGATGGACCCTTGCCATTTATGGCTTTAAAAGCCAGGCAGGGAGTCTTGAAAAAGCTTCTTTGCCAGATGGTAAGCCAATAAAGCGAAGCTAAGACATACTTCACGGAAGCCCTACGAGAGAGGTTTAGAACTACCCGTGCAGCCACATTCAGTACCTACTGGAGCGTATCCAAAGGGTAGGCTGGCAGAGCTAGGTAAAGGACATTCTCATAGTCCAGACGTGAGTAAAAAAAGGCCTTGACCATAGTTTTCCAAGCAGGAGGAGGCTAATAAGGCAAGATTTTGAGAATAGCTCGAATCATTACAAAACTCTTGGAAGCGACAGAAGTAATAGGAGGCGTGAATGAAAGATCAATGTCAAATTGTATTTTGGCACAGGAAGTGGGAGATGGTATGGGCCCAAATTCGTTCGACCATTACTTAAAACTCCGCTCAGGACATTTGACTTAGAAAATGAAAATGTCAGTTTTTCCAGCATTTAGCTTTGCTGCATCCATTCAATAATGGCCAGCATGCAGCGACTCTGAATTTCTTCCAGATTGTTGGAGATGGAAATAACAATCTGGGTATCGTCTGCGTACGCCATGCATAAAAAATCCATAGGATCTAATCAAATTCAGAACACGAGTACAATTCTGGCAAAAAAGCCCAGTAATTTAAAGAAATCGTGACCTTACGGAAGTTTGTGGGTTTTGATGAAACAAAAAAGGGTACCCCATCTAATCCATGGTTGGATACAGGCGAATGTAGGATGCACTGATTTGATTGATTGATTGATTTGATTGATACATTTGTACAGCGCACGAATGCCCAGGGGCGTCTTGGCGCTAGAGTTGGTAGGACAGAGTGATGCTGGTGTGGAATACAGGCTGAATCAGTTGGAGAAGAGACAAGTTTTCAGCGCTTTTCTAAAAGACATAGGCAATGTGCTGCTCTTTATCGAGATTGGAAGAAGGTTCCAAATTTTAACTGTCCCTAATAAGAAACTCCTCCCACCCCAGCGGACCTGCTTGAACTTGGGTGATTGTACGGGTTTTGTGTGGGCTGATCTTAAACTTCTGGCTGGCATCAGAAACTGTGGCCCTATACCATGTAGAGCTTTAAAGGCCAAGCATTGTGATCTGAATGTAATCCTTTTGTCCACTGGAAGCCAGTTGAGGGCTTTTAATCTGTGGGAGACTGGCTCATATCTGGGGATATCCAGTATTAACCTGGCTGCAGTATTCTGCAATCGCTGCAGTTTGAGTAAGTACTGGGATTGGATCCCCATGTACGGGGGCTGGTAATTGTAAGCCGTACATGTATTAAAAAAAAGGAAACCTTAACTCTGTCTGGCACAAAAAACTGCCTTAGTCACTGGTCCTGCAGCATCTGTAGCTAAAGTTGGAGCGCTTAACCAGTGCAGACAGGGATGGAACTGACGCTCCAGACTCTATAGAATGACCAGAGCCTACAGCGTATACTCACAGAGAGTGGATCAAGAGAGACAGACTGATGAGTGATGGGGCCTGCAGCCTCTGTAGCTACAAATGAAGCCTTTAACCTGTGAATTCTGGGTTGGAACTGAGTATGACCCAGAGGCAGACTCTGCACACACAAACTGCAAATTATACACCGGACCCAGAGACGCAGACTCCACAATCATAGAAGAGATTCGACCTGCAGCCAGGGTTTCCACCTGTCTGTTTTTTAATTTTTCTTAACCAGCTTGACTGTATTATTTTATAGTCCCGTCTAGTAAAGAATTAAGAAAATAACTAAAAGGCAGCGGCGGCCCATCCAGATAAAGAGTGGTGGTGAGGCAGAAGGAGGAGGTGCGGGGGGAGGTGGGGGGCAGGGGAAGCACACGGAGGGGGGATTAATAATAAAATGGAATAAAAAAATCAAAAGACTTACCTGGTACTGGTGACTGCCTCACACTCCTTCCATTTCCTGTGGCCCAGCGGTCCCTGGGAGATCATCACTGACTCCCCATCCAATCCCCGTGCGTTTCTCAAGCATGAGAGCAGCGTGGGGATTGGCCTCAGCCGGCTGGATTAACGCTCGCTCAGGCACAGGGAGTCTGTGCTGTTTCTCCAACCCTGTTATGCAGTACAGCTGGGTTCGAGAAAACGAAGTGCTTATGTCAGTTCGGCTGACATAAGACGGCCGACCAAACTGACATGCAAACTTAAAAGTGCACCTTTCACTCCTCTGCCCCCACTCGGCCCGGCCACGCTCCCCCCTGCACAAGCTGGCTCAGCCAGCAGCTGAAAAATAAAACGATAATAAAATATTGTTTTATTTGTTAGCTGCTGGCTCTGCGCCAGTGGGGCGACGCTCCTCCGCCATTGCAGAGGAGCCGACGCAACTTAAAGGCTGTATTTTGTCCCCTTATCGTTACAAACTTTAAACACTAAGTATAAGAAGAAGGTACTTCAGAATGTTTTCTAGGGCTGCCTTGAAGATCCCTGGCTGACAATGAAAGCCGACAAAGATAGAAAAGCCTTGTCGAAAATGAATATAGAAAATCTTATTTAAAGTTCTATTTAAGTATCATATCTGAGCCTTTGCAGAATTTTAAAATGTGAACAAATGGCCGGTAATTTTCTCTGGGGAACGAGGCAACCCTACAGACAAAATGAAGTCTGCAGCTTATGCTTCCAGAGAGAGGCCCACATGCCGCCTCTGCGGACAGAAATTGAGCCTGTGGCCTGTGAAAACAGAAAGCTGGCCTGGAGGCAGACGCTGAGGTCAGAAATGGAGACCGGAATGAAGCTTGTATCCTATACTGAGAGGGGCCTAAAGACAGACCCTTGAGCAGTGACGGCTCCTCCGCTAAGGCGGAGGAGCGTCGCCCCATTGTGGCCCTCCGGGCTAGGCTAGGTCTAGTGTGCCTTCTAACAGACCCAGACCAGGCGCAAGAGCAGCCTTTGAAAACATGCTTGAGCAGATCCACACACCTCTGAACGAGGCTGCAACCTGTTGCACGTGGTTTGGGGAACAAAAAGGACACTTACACCAAAAATTGTAACAGTTCAGATTATGTGCTCTATTTTCATTAATTTTAGGGGGTGAATTAAAAAGGGTGTTAATGAAATAGTCAGTAGGTCATGGTCTGCTTCAAATCTATGATAAATATTCCCATCAGAGCAGATGGATGGTGTGTGTGCCTGCAAGTAGATGGCTTGACCAAAGCCACGCCATGGATCCACTGCAGGCAAAGAGTATGCCTTAAGAGAATTGGTGCTACACTGGAAAAAATCGGAAAGAAATCATATAGGAAGAGAAATAACACCAAGTATACATATGTTGCATGGCTACATATTGCTTATTGCTGTTCCTGTGAATATCCCATCAACAATTATGTTTAAATATTAAATGCCATTAGAATGTATGTTATCGCACTGCGTAATGCTGACATGGTATACTAGAGTACCAGTGTAGACCAGAGTGCTGCCCAATGGTTTCAGGGTGCTGCTGATGATAATGTAGACGTTATGTCAACCTGTGAAGTGTGACAACATACACAAATAGTAAAGAGGCCATTAATACTGCACATCATACAATAAACTGCTAAAGTGTCCACGATTGTACTGGAGCATGGCATAGATTTTCAGCATCCACTGGTGCTGCTAGAATGTAAGATGGCTGCTCCACGTGCCAAGGCATTAGTTAGTGTTCCCTGGGGATGAGGGTGCCCAGGCTGTGCTAGAGCCAGTACCAGCTACTTATCAGCCTTAATGCACTGCTCCTGCAGACCCCGTGAGGCAGAGTTGTTGCTTAGGCCTCAGATACTGCTGTGATGCCAGTGTTCCCCTTGTGCCATTATGTGTAGAACACAATGCTGTGCATGTTTCTAATCTGACGCAGTAGGCAGAGTCAATTTCCTCAATGCCCCTGTATGTTAAGCCCAACTGGCATGCCCATCTTCCATCCCCAGGGTATGTGGTAAGATCGAACTGTGACAGCTCCCCCATTGTTCTGTCAGTATGTACATCGCCATAACATGCAAAATTGCATTTACATGCCAATTTTTACATTGACCAGATAGAAAAGGGACAGTTTGCCGTACATTTTTAGGTCTTGCCTAGGCAGCGCGCATGCGCTGCACTAGGAGGACCTTTAGCCATTGATCTTCACTTTTCAAGCACTGCATTCATGCTTGTGGCGGCATCCACCTTGCGGGAGCGAGCAGCGGCGCGCCACAAGCACGAGTGCAGTGCTTGAAAAATGATAACTGCTCTCCCAAGCGCGCGCGCGCGCACCACTCGCAAGCTCACCTCCTGCTCCCCCGACGCTGCAGCGGCTTGGAGCTGCCTTCCGCCCGGACTTGGTATGATGACAACTCATCTCCCATGGTACGCTTTTATTTTAATGAACTTCTGTGCACTCGCTGCTCTTTCTGCCTATGCTGCAACATGACAGTATCATTGCCTGCATAGCTGACGCCAGCTTTCTCTGCCCACGCTGCAGTGCTATACAAATGCAGCCACCATAGCTGCACTCCCCTCTCCTTGAAATACTGGGAACAACTTGCTCTCTCCGGCACTGTTGAACAGTCAGTTATATCTCCCTGGATTACTCTGTGCCTTGGCTGTAGTGCCCCATGACCTCACTTCGAGGGCTGCTCCCAAACAACTGCACCTACTTGGTTGAAAACGTGCTCTTCCTTCCCCACTGCTGTTGTAACTCCTGCTTGGGCAGGCCGTCTCCCTGAGTGCTCGGATCTCTGAGCGATATTTCATCCTGAGGAGCCCTTGGGATGACATGTTATGACTTTTGGTAACCACTTGTGCTGAAGTAGATTGATACTTCTCATTGCCTGGCCTACCTTAGCACATACCCCCACCCCCCCCCCCTCCATCTTGGCCCGGTTCTCGCCCACGTTAAACCTTTCCTCCCATAAAATGGATGACATCTTCACTAGTCTTTCATTTTGGGTGCCTGACTGCAAAAAGTGAAAAAGGATTCTGACTTAACTCGCCTGCTCGCATTGGAAGAAAGCCCACCTTTCCCTCTACAATGATGATGGTCAGAAATTAGAAAGCAACATTGGAGCCCATCCTTCCCAAAGTCAGAAACTGAAAGCGGACTCTCCTCTGCCTGAAAGCCACAAAGGAGGCAGCCATCTTGAAGTGAGCCCTGGCTTCCCATCTCTGCCCGCATTTCGACCCAGCGTGTTATTCACCTCCCCACTAACCCTTTCCCTCCCACAGGCAATGCTTCTTCATCGAGGTCTTACTCAGGACATCACCCTCTTGCTGGGCTCTTACTGCAGTATGCAGTGGCTGCACCCTCTACGTATAATCCACTAGTCTCTTTATTCCTATAAGGAAGGGCTAGATGACAAAGGGACCGTAAATTGCAGCTGCTTACAGGGTGCATTAGTGATATTAATATCTACCTGTTTAGTATCCATGTCTATTTGAATGAGAGCCTTTCTATGCTGCATGGAGCCCTCTCACCTCACTCTACTCCCCTCCCTAATGGCCCCCTTTCTGAAAAGCACCTTTAACTACACTAATTTACTCGACCGTAAGTCAAGTCACATACTTGGCTTTGCCAAGGGGTCACCACATTAAAATGCCATGTCATAATCACATGCCAAGATTCACCATTGAAACCAATGGATTCAGTAATCACATTTAAATATATTCCCTATCAATAAGTATTACATTGTTCATCCACACAGTTGTCAATGAAGCATTTGTATTTAAAAACGCATTATACATATGTTAGTCTTTCTTTACCACTTCAGACCACATGATACATGAATAGGACCAACCGCCTGGGGTCCTTGTACTCCCAAGTCCAACAATATCAAGTTCCAGCTCCAGGAATGCTTGAAAGTAGCTAAACCGTCTCACCAGGTCTTGTATCCTATCATGCAGTCTATGACCTAAGAGATGTAGGTTTAATTTCCTAAATCAGTCCTGGGGTGCTGCTGCACATCCTGAATCGCCTGCAGCACTTAAACAAGCATTGCCATAGCCAATAGGTCTCGCCTTTGGGACCTGAAAAGTATTTAATTATGCAGCACGATATCCTTGGTGCAACATCAACTGTTGCATGGCTAAACCCTTATAAGGTCCCAAAGGCGAGACCTATTGGCTATGCCAATGCTTGTTTACTTAGTCACAGAACTCGAAGCACACAACGTCATGCCAAGGGGTTCATTTGGTTTTGCTTTAATATGGGGCTTTCGTGTTTCAAAGTCGAATTCCTGTTCTGTGACATGTACAAAACTTTGAATATGGGAACATTACGTTCACCTGCCCCGTATAATAGGCTGTAGACTCCAAGTGGCCTCCCCATTCATCCCACAGAACAAGGGGTACATGAACTCCTGGAGCACGGCCGAGACTGACCCCAGCCCAAACAGAGTGTTCAAGAAGCAGAATGGACCCTATGGGGACAAAATGCTGTAAGGAAATATTAATGCCGCCGGTCACACATCGTGGTATTAAAACTGTACACCCATTGCTCATTTAAAAATACTGGTCACATCCACCCTACAGACGAACAACCATCCAATATCCCAAAATTATCATCACTGGACCTCTCAGACTTAGGTTTTGTGATGAAAACCACAGAACTGTGCTAGTAGGCACCCAGGCAAATGGCAGGAAATATTCTAATCAACAATATTCTAATGCCAGACAATGTGCTGCACAACAAATGCCAAGAACATAATGTAAGAGCTCCACTTGCTGTTACAAGGGTGAAAAACACCCTCCTGCGCTCCCTTGAGCTTATCAACCATCTTGTGAACCCTGGGTAGAGGGTGGCAAGCCACCCACATATTTAGTGCAGGGTAACACACAAATATAGTTTTGCCATTCAGTTAATGTGCCGCAACAACCAGCATAAACCACAGGGCAGTCTCCACTGATATTTTTAAATTCCATCTTGACACATTACACGAAGGTTAAAGCTCACCCCTTTTACAGACATTGGCATGTTACACATGTGGTGCATTTTATTTAGCGGATACACCAATAATGGAGTTCAAAGGGTGCCCCACCAGGCGCCTGAATACCTTCCTGCTGAGCCTCCCTGCCCTCCTGCCTCACTGCCCGTTATCCCTGCTTTGCCACTGCAAACATGCCAACAGCATCAGCACCATTCCGGACTGAGCAGGAGAGCATAGACACACACAAGCAGCTAACACACCTCCCTCCTTTGAAGCAATATGAGGAAACAAGGCACAACAAAAACCCGTGCGCACATAGAATTCGTTAGCGAACATGGTAGGTTGTTGAACATTTAGACTAAATACACCTTTTAGAGCATGCTGTTGGGGTTTTTCTTTCTGGTCCCCATTGTACTTTGTCTGGCCCCAGTTTGGTCAGAGCCAAACTTTGACAACGGTTTTTGGGAGTCTGATGACACTGGTACATGCACCAGCCGGGACATTGCAGGGTTCCCTTTAGTCAACCTTTGCATGGATAGATTAGCAGGTCAGCCTGCCTCAAACACTAGGAGAACCTAAACTGGCACACAAATAACACAAGACAGCCATGTTAAGATCACTAGACCTGGGCTAATCAACCACTGGAAAGTTGGCTATGCGTGCCTCCTCTAAGAGAAAAAAAGGCAAATAATTCAGGGCACACAACTAATTAAGGGCCAAAGAAATGTGACCCTTGTGGTCTGCCTTGGCCCTGCAGAGACCAGAGGAGCTCTTCCACACACTCCAGGTGCTCTGGGCATCAGTGCTCTCACCCTCCACCGACTTTACCTACAGCACTCAAGAACCCGCAGAGATGCTCGCCACTGAGAGAATCCCAGCTTGCCACTGCACGGAGGTAGAGTCCTGGAACATCCTCGTCCCTGAGCAACGAGCATGACATGATTCCCTAATGACCGCAAGGTGTTCAACCTCCAGGCTTGCTCAAAGTCACCTGGCAACAGGGGCGTAGCCATGACTAGTGCAGCAGGTGAAGTGGCGCAGGGGCCCAGTCGTGTAATAGACCGACTGGATCCCAAACATTGTTGTTTTTTCTACCAAAACAGGAGATGGGAGCCCCATGTTCCTGTCTTGCGTTAGGGTCCATGACACCTTTGCTAGGCTAGTGCCTAGTAACCATATTGTAGGCCCCAAATATAATTGCAATTAGATTTCTGGCCTCTAGAAAAGGGAACCTGCCAAGTGCTTGCCCGTGCAGTTAAACACTTAGGAGGGGTCACATTGGACTTCAGTCTTAGCATGCAGGAACAGAATAATGCAATCACTTCATTCTTTTTTAGATCGAAGCCTACCATATAGCACGGCTGTCTGGTTTGCTAACGACTTGTGGGCATTCTGAAAGCTTCTCCGGGAATGCATTTCACCCTTTGCTGTTGGTTTTGTGGTTTGTAACTAACAGTTTATTGCTTCTTATTTGCTGGCTTTATTTGTTTTAGGCTGTCCAGCTTCAGTTCGCCCCTTTGGTGGGGCATCCCTTGTTTACTGTATCTTTCCGAGTACCCGCTTTCTGTAAACAGGCCTTTAACTCTTGTTCTGTTCTTGTCATGTGTGCTATGCATTCAAAGACAGAGGTCAAATGTTGGGATCTGGTTTCTGAGAGAGTGGTGTTTACTTTTCTTTCTCTGGCTTGAAAGTGAGAGCTTTTCTGTGGACTCCAGTACAGATGGGTGGGCTATTATCACTACGAGTGTTAAACTGCTTACTGTTTCTACGAAAACGTTATTAACTATTTTAATCTTCTCTGCACTGCTACGAGTTGCAGGGGGCAGTAGGCTTTAACGCACGACCAGTGGGAAATTCTTTTTATTGTGTGTTGCTTACTGTTTGCTGCTATATTATTATTTTAATCAATTTTTATTTGTTTTGCACTGCTGTGTGTTGCAGGGTGCAGTAGGCCATTCTCTGTCCTCTTCCCCTCATACCTGGGACATAGTTGGGCGGTGGGTTCTCTTCCGGCCCGAGACTGCGATCTCCTGCAGCATAGCGCCTCCGACAAAGCGGCCATTTTAAGTCTCCCGAGTAGGACACCGTCAGGCGCCGTCTTGGGTCGGCGGTCTAGTTGTTACCGCCCAACCTCAAGATTCCCTACTTAATGGGAGCCATGACGCGGTCTTGCAGCGGACTCCAGTAGAGATCGTTAGGCTATTATCGCTATGAGTGTTAAACTGCTTACTATTTCTACAAAAACATTTTTAACTGTTTTAATCTTCTCTGCACTGCTGCAAGTTGCAGGGTACAGTAGGCTTTAACGCACGACCAGTGGGAAATTGTTTTTATTGTGTGTTGCTTACTGTTTGCTGCTATGTCATTATTTTAATCCCATTTTATTTGTATTGCACTGCTGCGTGTTGCCGGGTGCAGTAGGCCATTCTCTGTCCTCTTCATCTCATACCTGGGACATCGTTGGGCGGTGGGTTCTCTTACGCCCCCCGGCTCTGCGATCTGCAGTATAGTGCCTCCGACAATGCTGCCATTTTCAGTCTCCAGAGTAGGACACTGTCAGGCGCCATCTTGGGTCGGCGGTCTAGTTGTTACCACCCGACCTCAATATTCCCTACTTAATGAGAGCCGTGAAACGGACGTACGCAGTGGGCGCGCCAAAGGCAAACCAGTCTGCGCCTGGACTGTGGCCAGCTGCACATTTTGCACCCATAGCCAGATTTGCCTGGTCCAGGGAGCAGCTACAAGGCATGAACAAAGCGGCTTATCTGAGACCATCCAGTTTTGATCTCTGCATGACAGGTCTGGAGTGGCACGGTCAGGAGTTGTATTGCAACGCATGCACCTTGACTTCGGGGAAGAAAGTTGGGAGGGAAAACGTTGACGCTATCACTGGAAAGCCACCTACAGCACACTATAAGGCCACTAGCTCCAACCTGGGACCTTATGTTCTTAACCGAAACTTGGTTAAAAGAAAGCACTAATCCTGACATACTGCTGGCGATACCTGAGGGTTTTCGGCTCGTCACTGTTAACTGAGTTTGCAACACGATGGTGGTGCGGGCTTGCTGTTATTCTGCGAGATGACTAGGAAATCTCGTACAGGAGAATTGAGAGCACTGGGATGACTGAGGCTCTGTCTTTCTGTATCAAAACCTCCCCTGCAACACCCATTGCTGGATTGCTGGTTTAGAGACCAGCTGACACTCTATCTGGCCATCTGCTGGAGATATGGGACATTATTGCAGACTTGTCGTTGAGGCATGCCAGCTTCATAGTCTTCGGAGGGTTTTTAATGTAATTATGGACAATGGCAACTGTTCCTTGGCCTCCCAGCTGGCAGACATGCTCAAGGGTCTGAATTTGGTGCTAAAGGTGTGCGCACCCACCCATAATGCTGGCCATCTGCTGGATCTCATTTTCACTAATGATCCCACCCTCAAAGTAGAGGTCCCAATACCTCTAACATGGTCTGACCACCGGTTAGTTCCTTTCAGCTTGACTGGCACTCTCTTAAACAATAGTGCCAGACCAATGTATGAGAAAAGGAGAAACTGGAGGAAGGTCTTCCCTGAGACTTTGGGTCCCGTGCTACAAACTGCCCCACTGGAGCTGACGGGAGACCCTAGCAGGGATGTTTCTACTTTCAACGGTTTGGTCACCTCAGCCCTGGACAGAGTAGCCCCATTTATAACAATTATACTGGCCAGGAAAAAAAACCCTGCCCCCTGGTTCACTACGGAACTGCGCTTGGAGAAAAGCATATGTAAGAAGCTGGAGCGTGCTTGGCATAAAGCCTACAATCCAGATGCCAAGTGCACGTAGAGAACAGCTTTAAAAACAATTTATGGGCTAAAATGCAATACCATTAGGGACCATATTGCCAACCAAATGAAGTCCTCTGATAATTCTGTGAAAGAAGTCTTTAAGATTTTTCAAGGCTTTATCAAGCCGAAGGCTCTGGATAGTACCATTGCTCCCTCAGCTACCCTATGTGAGGACTTCTCTGTTTTCTTTCAGTAGAAAATACAATATATCCATCCCTCTTTCTTCCCGGCAGGGTTATCAACTACGCAAAACTCTATTTTAGACCCACCTGGCAGGTGGTCCAAATTTTGCCCGTTTGGCCCAGAAGCGTCGCTGTTAGAATTGAACAAATGTAAATCAGGCTCACACGGCGATCCATCCATCCATTAATTTGCTGGCTCTTCAGCTCAATCTGCAACTGAACCCTATTTGGAACTCCTCCCTGATAACAGGCATTTACCCAACCACTTAGAAAAGGGCCTATGTCCTGCTGATCCTGAAGAAAGCGGATGCTGATCCAGCAGAGCTCAAGAATTTTAGGCCTATTTCCCTTCTACCTGCACAGGCCAAAATTCTTGAGAAGGAAGTCCAGAAACAACTATTCAACTTCCTGGAGGCTAACAACTGTCTCCACGACTCCCAGTCAGGTTTTAGATCAGGCTATAGTACAGAGACAGCTTATCTGGAAGTGGCAGAAACTGTACGTGAAGCCTTGTACCATGGCAACTCGGCAATGCTTGTGCTGCTGGATTTATCCGCAGCATTCGACACTGTATCTCATTGAATCCTGTTGGAAAGACTTGAACACCTGGGAGTGACGGGAACTACGCTGGCCTGGTTCTGCTCGTTTTTAGAGGGCCGGTCTCAGCAAGTATTTCTCCGCCCTCATGTTTCCACACCAAAGCCCCTTTATTTGCGGGGTCCCCCCAGGGTTCAGCACTGAGCCCTACTATATTTAATGTATATCTTACCCCCCTTGCATCGCTAGTTGAGCAATGGGGAGTAAAAGTTGTCTCCTATGCTGATGATACTCAGATGGTACCTCTTTTAGAGAACACTCTAAGGCAGCTTTCGACAACTTTAAGCACTGTCTGATCAACATCTCGATTTGGATGACGGATAGCTGCATGAAATTAAATACCGATAAAACAGGAGGTATTGTTTTTCAATCAATCCTCTCCTCTGCTATCCGATCTTTGGTGGCCATTGGAGCTAAACCCTCAACAGATCCCAGTTGATTCAGCTAGGAATCTCGGTTTTTAGTTTGACACGCACCTTTCTTGTAAGGCCCAGATCTGCCAAGTCTCTTCATCCTGTTTCTGGAAACTAAAAGACTTGCGGAGATTTCTTCATCTCCTGCCTATGGACTGTAGGAAGACTGTGGTCCATGGTATGGTCACATCGCAACTAGACTAGGCCAATAGTCTATATATGGGTCTTCCAGCATATCTGTTTCGAGGACTGCAAATCATTCAAAACGCTGCAGCCAGACTCATTAGGAATGTGCCATTCCGTCACCACATTTCTCCCCACTTGCAGAGCCTCCATTGGTCACATGTCCAAAGGAGGATTGAGTTTAAGGCACTGTCCATTGACTATAGAGCTACCAGGGACAGGGGCCCGGACTACCCGAGACAGAGACTCCAGAAATATCACCAGACTAGGGCTCTAAGATCTAATCACCAGGAACTACTCAGAATGCCTAGTTTCGCTAAAGCCAGGATTGGTGGCCGAGCTTTCTCAGTGAGAACTGGGTCCCTCCGGAACTCTACACCTGACCACCTTCGTAAGTCAGAGACAGAACAAACATTTAGGAAAGCACTGAAAACTTGGCTTTTCAGCCGACCTTAAGCTCTCCCCTTTTTTTCTCCAACTGTCGAATCCGCTGCTAGCGCCAGGACACCTCCGTTGGAGGTAGCCATGCACTGAATAAATGTCCTATTGATTGATTGATTGTGGCAATCCTGCTGGATTCCCATGTGAGAGGAGAGGCTGTACAATTTAATTTTTTCAAGCACACAATAAAAATTAACTGTGCTGATATTACTTCATTTATCAGAATTGGTGCGAATGAAACACTTTTTTTCAATTCTGAAGAGGGGTGTAAACATATAATATTTGAATACAATCAAAACACATCAATACATTAGGTGATGACATGTCCGCACATTTTTGTTTGTGTGCTGTTAAACTGTATGTCTGCACCAATGTAATAAACAATCAGTCACAAAAACTTTATTTGGCCAGTTAAGGCCATTAAAGTACAGATGATAAAACCATTCCATAAATGGATATAGCAGCAATACATAATTCAAATCACATTCATGGATAATACAGGTATTTGGTCATTTAAATTGAAAATGTGTCATCTGTCATGGCAGTACTACCACACTATGCATACTCCACTATGCACAACTCCACTTTACACCACTCAACTCTATGCCCTTCCTCTCTCTACGCCACCCCACCCCACCCCACCACTCTACTTTACATCACTCCACTCTACAACACTCCACTCTACAACACTCCACTTTCCAATCTGCCACTCCACATACCCCACTCCTGGAGACCTGGAAAACCCTCCCTCCACCTCAGGCAATCCCTGTCACTGCCTCCATTCAGGAAGGACCTCATGACCTGGCTCTTCAACTGAACCACAGGGCCTACAACGGACCAACAGTCCCCGCCCATGCCTTGAGGCCCTTACGGGTGAGTAGTCGCGCTTTACAAGCCACCTGATTGATTGATTGACCCCACTCCAGTCTAACCCACTCCACTCCAGTCTACCCCAATGCATTCCATTCCAATCTACCCAACTTCACTGCACTACAATCTACCAAAACCCATTTCATCCCAATCTACCCCACTCCATTCCAATCTGACTTGATCCACTCCAATCTGCCTTACTCCACACCATCTACCCTAATCTACCTACTCCATTCCAATCTAGCACACTCCACTCCAACCTATCCTAATCCACCCCACTCCAATTCATCCCAATCCATCCCAGTCTAACTCGCTCAACTGCAATCTACCCCACTACACCCCAATGTACACTACTCCAATCTATCTCATTCCACTCCAACCTACCCCAATCCACTCCACTCAAATCTACAAAACTCCAGTCTACCCCACTCCACTCTGACAAAATCGACTCCACTTCAATCTACCCCACTCCACTCCGCTGCACTCTACCGCAATCTACCCAGCTCCATTGCACTCTACCCTGATTTACGCCACTTCACTCCAATCTAACCCGATCTGCCCCAATCTGCTCCAATCCACCCCACTCCAATCTACCACATCCCAATGTACCCATCTCCTGTCTATCCCACCCCACTCTGCCCACCCCACTCCAGTCTATTCAACGTGACTTCAGTCTGCCACACTTCACTCCAATCTGCCCCAGTCTACTCCACTCTACCCCAATGCACGTAACTATGATCCAATCTGCCCAAACTACTGCACTCCAATCTACCCCACCCTACTTTACCCCTGCACTCCACTCAAATCTATCCCTCTCTGCTCAGATATACCACACTTTACCCCATTCTAACCTACTGCAATCTACCCCACTCCACCCCAGTCTACCCCACTCCAACCTTCCTCATCCCAGCCCACTCAAATCTACCCCACTCCATTCCCAGTTTTCCACACGCCACACCAGTCTCCTCTCCAAACTATCCCTCTCAACTCCATTGCAATCTACCCCACTTCACTCTACCCCCTCCACTGTACCCCCACTCCAATCTACCATAGTATACCCCACTCCAATCTACCACACTCTACCCCACTCCCATCTATACTGCTCCAATCTACCACAATCTACCCCACTCCACCCCAATATGCCCCACTCTACTCCAATCTGCACCATTCCACTCCAAACGACCCCACTCCATTCTATCCCTATTTACCATACTCCACTCTACCCCACTCCACTCCAATGTACCCCATTCCAATCTACTGCACTACACTCAATTGTATCATCCTCTATTCTACCCAAAGCCATCCCACTTCCTTTGTCGAAGTACTGCCCTTTAAAGCATAGTACCTCCACTTCTTTCCCCACTTTTAATAATACCAGCTTATAGGAATATTAAAGTTTATTTTTCCACATAGCCAGGTATTTTTTAATCATTTATCACTTTCACTCAACCACTCCTGACCCTTCCACTCACTCCTACACCACACATTGTATTGTTCAAAATCAGTGCTCCCGCGTAGTCGTAGGTCGCAGAACGCCCCGTCCCGTAGCGGGCGGGAAGACCCCGATGATTAAGCATGCCACCAAGGGCCCTTTTGGTGGGTGAGGGGTATTTTAACAAAGCTGTGTGCTTTCCTTGAACGTAGGAGACACACGATTTCTCGAAGGACATCCTTTCTCATCTGTATGAGGGTGGATCTCTTTGTTTAAACATACATTGACTAGAGGAGGACGTATCCACCTCTTATGCTCTTGGAGCACCACCTCTTCACTCCCCCTTTTGGTTTTCTGATTGCTTCCATATTGACATGACCCCTCTATGTAAACCCACACATCGGTATAAACACACCCATCGATGTACTGTTAACGAGAAGTAGGGAAGAGTAGAATGAGGTTCTGTTTGCTTTTAGGGGCGGATTTGAATGTTTTTGGCTTAAGACATATGATTGAGGACATGTATACATCACTTTAGGGCATCTTTAGATTTATAGCTTTGAAAACCTTGTCACGTCAACATACGCCTACTCGCTCGAGATTTCTGATGATGTCCGACCTTCCAAAGTATTTTCTGTTTCTGTTTACCAGCCATATCATTTTGAAAGCTTGTAACTAGAAATCCACTTCATGTAAGAGCGTGGATCGGCCCTGCTTTTCATACAATATATGACACTGCCAACTATGAGATACTTTCTTACCTGGAGAAAAATGGGACTGTACGGAATGACATATATTGGATCAAGAATTTCAACCTGTTTCAATGTGAAAGAAAGTTTGTTAAAAAAAAAAAGCAAGAACCCAGGGAATTCTGGGTAAGGATAATTCATGGGATCGACTATAGTGAGCCCCCTAATATTCTGCCTTCACACACGAATGATCTGGCATGCTTTCCAGAGTTGTTTGCTCTTCCTGGCATGTCTATTCCGAAATATGAATCAAGGTTTAATATGATAGAAAACCATGATACGGCTAAGGCTCTTGTCTTGCCTAGCAATAACATCTGTAACCTCTTGTCACTGGGGATCTTTCTTCACAGAGGCTACAATGGAAATAGAAAACACCTCTCACTTGTTTTTAGAGGGCACTTCTGCAAGGATGTGCAAACGTCTTGGGCACACATAAGCTGATGGAACAGTTGGCAACCCAGGCAAGACATGCCACTGAGAAGAGAAATTGTTTTGGAGTGTTTGGTTCCACACCCTCCCGAGGACAATTCCCACAACGCACATAATACAGAATTACTAAGGTGGAGTCCCTCACCAAACATACAGCAGAAACCATGAGCTATGGCCACGAGCGAGGGAATGCCTGTATAGTCTCTTGAAGCTTCCATGAACCTGCGATGTCTCGATAGAAGGATCAAGTTATCTGGCAACTAGAGGGCAATGAAGCCTGTCATTGGTCTCTAACTAAAGACGGGACATTTTGCAATTAAAATGCAGCGCTTCGAGCCCTCATAAGCCTTCTATTCAAAAGAGAGCTGCTGCAGAAGTGAAATCCAGCATCGTGCTGTCCATGGCTCTTTATACACTCAGTCATGGAAGGAAACTCTTTTGGGCAGACTCAGCTTCATATACACAAACAGACATCGTTTTGTGATATCTTGTCTCAGTTTATATTCGTGCCACACAACCCACTACATGTACCCCAACCATCCTTATTTCTTGACCCCGCTCTAGAGGGTAGACCCACTCTTGCAGTTTCCACTCCCAGCCCCCATCGTATGCATCTCGGAAGACACTCTGACTCCGTCTCTGGTCAACACATAAGCTGACACAATATCAACACACACTGCATACTTATAAATGTACCCTTAGTAGGAGGACTACACCATCCCTGGGCTTCTCTGCACCCTACAAGCAAATAAAATGGCCCCTAGACTTCACCGGGATCAGCCGCCCTCAGAAACTGCCTCCTCCGACAATGTTTCCTCGCACTCATCCACTCAGTAGTACCCTCTGTGGAGTTCAGAAAACTGTAGACGTATCTCTGCTTATAAGCAGTAGTAACATCACACAGGCGTCTTCTGCCTGACCATAATTTACAACACTTTTATATCCTTTTTCTTTATTTTTTTTAACAGGCAATCTGGTTTGTAAAAGATTCATTCTGGCTAACTCGACCACCCTGCTGTCAGCAGGGTAACTGTGGCTGGTTATTGGAAAAGTAGCACCGAATGAACCCTTTTCAGTGGGATTTTTTGTTCTTGCTAAATTCCTTCTTTCTAACATATGTTCATGTGATCGTTGCTATGGATTCCGTGCTTTGCTGCTTCTTTTGGCGGGATAAAAATACCTCTGCTCGTTAGCTGTTGGAAGCGCCTTTCTACAGTGTCCTTGTTGTCTTCTTATTCTTTGGTCTGCAAAAGTCAACTAATCTTGGGTTCCGGAGTAGCGTGTTACTCTCTGAAAAGCGCCTCGTCATGGGTTGTAAGCGCTATGTAAACACATTTACAATGACTTAAAACGATGTGTCAGGTTGCCCGGTGAAATATGTAAGGCAATGCTGGCATCCAGCTTTGTCTTCTGTAGTCTCTTTCTATCTTTTTGCCTCTAGAAGTGCATTTTAGGTTGTGTTCTGCATACCTGTGAGCCTTCTTGCCATGACGTTCTCTCCTTCTCAGATTTAGCTCTGGGCATGCGCAATATGTTTTTTCTCTGGTGAAGATTTGTAGAGTTCCCGCTATTTGCCTTTAAGTTGCCTGGTTTATCATCCGCGCAAATGGACTTACCACTCCTAACCAGCAAATTACAGAGTCCTCCTGGCCGCTTTGCGGGATAAGTTGCAGTTTGTCTTTAACAGGCCCATAGGCCTGATGAGATGGGAGCTGGGGCAGGGAACGCGCGCACAGAATGGTGGGGATTGGATTGCTGAGGGAGCTCCCTGCGTGCAGCACTGTATGGGTTCTGTTTGAGGGTTCTGTTGGCGTTGCTTCTGGGAGTTGAGGTTGACAGACAAAGGAGTTACTCTCACCTCAGGGCACTCAGGCAGGGCTTGTTGGGCTGGTCTGACATATCATTATGAGGGCTGATTTCTTAGCAGTTGGGACAGGTTTTATGGCCAAGCGGGTCGGTTCTGACTGTTGGTTTCCCTGATAAAACATCTTATTTAGCTATCTGCTTCACTAATGGGAGCCACTTTTATTTTGGTGTCCAGGTCTAATTTTTGTGTTCGTCCGACCCTGGTCTAACAGACTGGTAAAATTGTGCACTTGTCTCCCTTTCCGCAGTTTTCTTGTGCAAATTCCTGCAGGTGCAGCATAGGGGAGTTTGTGCTGTGAAAACCATAGATCAAAGGGCAATTTGTACCCAAATTTTAGGTTTCGCCTGTACAGCGCTTGCGCTGTTCTTGAGAAATCTATTGTTTTTAATATAAACTCTCTTTCCTGGCTTCTCATTGGTTCCTGTACGTGCTACTTACTTTTCCTCCACTTCTATTGGCTGTAGCAGATTTTACTGCATTTACCAATGCTTGTTCCATGTCTGCTTCTCTTGGCAGTTTCCTATCGCCGTCGTTTTTATAGAACTATTTTTTCATAAAGTTTTGCCTTTTTTTGCTTTTTACTCTTGCAGCATATTTATGTAACAATTTATCACGGGGGTAAGTGATTTGCATAGAATCACAGGATGTTGCTACCGAGACTCTAACCCGGATCCGCAGCTCTCAAGTCAAGATCTCTGGCCACTGTGCCACATCCTCTCCACTCCCATGTTGACAGGGCGCTCTTTCCTTCTCCCAGACGATAAATTATAAAAAAAAAAACAGTACCTTATTCATCACATAGGCGAAACCGATACATTACCAATGTTTGTTGTATTTCCTGCCGGATTCAGAAAGAGCCTAGGACTTGTTCTGTGAAATGTATCTGATGGACGACCATTGAGTTAGGCTCAAAGATGCGTGCAACATAAATTGTCTCAAAAGTGATCATTTTCAGGGGAATTAGCAAAGTGAAAAACCTCACATACTTTGCAGATTTTGCAACAAATCCTCTCCAGAATCTGACTGACTGTGTGCAAACGTCTCCCTCCGGCCGCCTCTGCCAGTTTTCACACGGCACACTCGACTACTTATGTTTCGGACATTCTCTAGCGGGGCCACAGGCGGCATGAGGGCGGGGGGGGGGGGGGGGGGGGTGCCCCGTCCGTCGTGGTCCATATCTCCGAGAGGGAACAGTCACCCTTCCAAGGCCGCTCGTCTTGCGGGGCGTGCTATCACCAGACCTCATACCTTCCGCGCCAAGGCCTCCGCATGAGGCATCCTCTGCTCGGAAGGGGGAGGGGTCATCAATGTTGTCTTTGCCTGAATTCTTGCTGGAGATGTATTTGTTAGACGTGAAAACAAACGAAAAGCCAAGCTCCGCCTGCCCTTTCCCAGGAATGTGAGGCTCTGTTTCGGCTGAAGAAGCTCTCGCAGGCAGGCGCTTAAACGTGGCTTACTTTGTCCCAGCCCCAGCGACCATCAGAATGGCTGACAATGACTGTTCCTCACCAGGACTGTTCCTCACCAGTTTTCCAGATGCCCATGAATGACTCACTCAGCCCACCCTAGCAGCCTTCCAGAGGCTATGACTGGTTCACTCAGCCCCAGCCCAACCAGCTTTCTAGACGTAATCATCCAGCTATTATTTTCTCGGTCTGGCTAGACTGTGCAGCTGTCTGTTCGACCTATTGTTAACAATGCATAAATATACAGAGGGCGTTGGCTCAGCCCAGTGGAGTGTCTCTTTCACCTAATGCTATTGGCATGTCCACAGTCCACCTCTTGTGGGGTACTTGCATTGCAATGCACGAGGGATTTTTATGTTATATCTCAAAATTATGCATTGCGGAAATCAACCGTTTTTTGTTTTCACATTAATAAGCTATTTTTCATGTTTTAGTATGGTTTGAAAATGCAATCTAGGCCTACTGGCTATACCAGTGCCTGTTTTCTTTAATGTGAATGAGGTGGTCTTTGTTGCATACTTTTAGTAACTGATATGAACTTTTGTATTACAAGTTCATGTTGTTATGGTCTCTTGCAGAGACGGCTGGGGACAAAATATTCATCACTTAATCTCCCCATGCCTAACAAAAATGAATGTGTCCTCATGTAACACAACTGGTGCTATGTAAAGCGCTCTGATACCCGATACCTTCGGGTCAAGTTCGCGCTATATAAAACTCTGTATAAAATATAAAACAATAATTCTTCACACATTATTTCCTTACCTGCGTTTGAAGGAATTCTCCCTTTACACGGCATCTCTGGTAGACTAAGGTAGTGCCTCTCCAACAGAACATGTCGACCAGAAGTCGATTTTTAATTACTTGTAATGTGATAGACTCCTTGACTGCCATAAAAAATTCATTCAATAAAGTACTGTGGGGAGAATGTATGCATAATTAGATTGGACTAAGTCTAGTTAAACAAAGAGGTTAGATTTAACATTTCTTTATGGTAATGGTCATACACTGAATTTTTGTTGAATCCTCTATTTGTTTTTTAAATGTTTACAAACTTTTCTGCAAAAACTTCTAAGCTTTTATTTTTAATTAAAAAGTCTCAAATTTGAGGAGCAAAAAATCTTTGCTTCTTCAAACTCCAATAGTTCACTCCCATACAGACAATGCCTAGGTTTACCCACATGCCAGTGGTCCGCAGTACTCCCCGACAGTATTGGGGGGCAGTGAGTCTGCTTAATAAATTGGTGAAGAGGTTTGAATTAAAATGAATCACTACAAATGTCAATCCTTTGTATTTGTATTTATTGAGCGCACCATTCATCCCATGGGATATCACGGCGCTTAGGAAGCGTTTTCCTTAGAAAGAGGTAGTAAAGGCCCGAGCATCTGGGAGCAGGGAGCTATGTTAAGGGGCTGCAGGTGCTAACACCTGTATTCTGGGGAACAGCCATGTTTTCAGTATCTTCCTGAACGACGTGTACTCGTTTCTAAGGCGAAGATCTTAGGGAAGTTCATTCCAATGGACAGCTGCCAGGCTGGAAAAAGAAAGACCCCCCTGCCCTAGCTTTCTTAATGCATTTGATTTTGGCCAGGGCATGATGGCAGGACCTTAATTTTCATGCGGGAATATAGAATTCGATTTTGTCCTGCAGAATTCGAGGACCACACTTATGTAGCGCTTTGTGTGCATAACACAGTAGCTTAAACTTGGCCCTTTGATGCACTGCTAGCCAATGGAGATCCCTCCAACATTCTGATGCTGGGCTGTGTTTGCTTTTATTACAAACCAGCTTGGCAGCAGCATTTTGGATCACTTGCAGTCGGGAGAAAAGATACTCGGGCATGCCCACATAGAGCGCATTCCCATTGTCTAGTTTACCAGAAAGTAGTGCCTGAGTAATAGTCTTTCTGCAGCTTAAGGGGATCCATGAGAAGAGTCTTCTTAATAGTTTTAGCGTAGCAAAACTTTTTCTGCACAGCGCTCGCGCTTGGTCTTGCATAGTTAGTGCATTGTCAATAAGTATGCTCAGATTTTTTGCAACATGTTTAGGTTCCGGGGTGGCACCCAGTGACTGGGGCCACCCGGTGTCATTCCAGAGTAGGTGAGCCCTTCCGAAGAGCATGGTTCAGACTTCTCGGCATTTAGCTTCAGGCAGTCTTCCGTCATCCAAGTTGCTGTTTCTGAGAGGCAGTTGACTAGGTTATTTCTGGTGTCCTCGTGCTTTTCTTCGATGGCAACTAGTAGTTGTGTATCATCTGCTTAGGAGCAGATACTAAGGCCCCATTTCCTGCCAGTCTTAGCAAATAAGATTGTCCAAAGCACAATACCTTTGCTCAAATCCCCAATCTGCAGCCCTCCTCTATCCAGGATTCGTTGTTCACCCATCACCTTCACGAGGTCCGCAAAGACCAGAAACATTGCTGTTATGGCATGAATTCCCAGAGTGACCAAAAGAGGGTATCAGCTTCTTCACCGTTCCAAGCATATCTAGATCTTGGGTAAGTATGTATGTGTATATATAAAGTACAAACCTAGATACAAAGCGCTGAAGGGGGTGTGGGCAGAGACGTTTTAATGCAGGGGCAAAGTGGGCTCTGGCCCAGGGCCCCAGCCTTTCAGGGGGCCCCCTGACAGTCAGCTCCATTCTCCAGAGTGTTTCCCTAATGACCTTGAATATTTCCTAAACAGTTTGTTTTAAATTCTGTTTTCCATTCATTTATTTCTTATGTACCTGATGTGTGATTGTCTAGTACAGCCATTTTGCAGAGAAATTTTGTGTTTATGTTTCATGCAATATACATAAAAAACGTTTATTTTAGATCAAAACAAGGCCAACATATAAGAAATGGGAGGGCGTCACAGAGATTATTTGCAGTAATATTGGTGAGCTGCTGCTGTGTTACAATATTGAAAACACACATAACTATCCCTGAATATTAGATGTAAACACATTCAGGGCCTTCTTTATGAGAAGTGATGCATCGCTGTGTGAAAACAGGGATGCGTCAATTCTTAGTGCGCCCTCGTTGCGACATGACGGATGTGTCATATTTACTGTATGACGCATCATGTCGCAAGGAGTTACAGATATGTCAGTATTTCTGATGAATCTGTATGCACAAAAGTGATGCATTGCTGGGGTGTGTCTGAAAATAGACGCAACTCCAGCAATGTGTCCTTTCACATGGGGCAAGCCCCATGTGAAAGGGCCTGCATCAGTCTTATGCCTGCTGTGTGGCAGGTGTAAGATATTGACGCAATGGCGTCCTAGAAGGGGCGCACTGAGTTCTCATAGATTTCAATGCGCCACTTCTACGAGGCATTTTGCGGGGCAACACCCACCCTGCATACATTATGCCTGGCGCAGGTATAATACGGTGCAGGGGTTTACAAAGTGAAGCATCTGCCTAGATGCGTCACTTTGTAAATAGGGCGCATCATGGCACATTTTTTTCGCTGCCGGTGCGACACAAAAAGTGACGCATTGGCGGCATAAAAGTGAAGCAAGGTCTCATAAATAAGGCCCTTAGAATTTGGACGAGTGTTCCTTTGCACTGTCAGGGGCCTAATGAAATAGTGTATTTAATAAAGCGCACAGCTACTCAGACTAGAGAGTGCTGGCGCGTGACAGTGGGAGGAAAACATGCGTAAAAGATCCATCAGTTATCAAAAAGCCAGGTTTTTAAGTTCTTTCATGAAAGAGAGTAGGTCTGTGGTTAGTCTCAGAGACTCAGGAAGGCTATTTCACAATTTTGGGCCTAGAAAGCCGTGGGATCTGCCTCCAATACGGGCACTGCATATTTTAGCCATGATGGCCAGGTTGGCATTGAAAGAATTTAGGGTTCAAGCTGTTGTGTAGCGATTAACGCGCTTATTTATGTAGCCGGCTCCTAAGCCATGGAAAGCTATAAAGAAGATGGTCATCGCTTTGAAGCCGATCCGTTCTTTTATGCGGAGAGACTTAAGAATAGGGGTCATACTAGATCTGGGTTTAGGTCTCAGGATGGCTCTGGCCGCCTCGTATTGTACCACTTGTAGGCGCTGGATAAGGGATTTGGGAAGACAGAGGTACAAGCTGTTGACATAGTCAAGCTTTGATGTCACCAGAGTCTGCACCACGATCTTTCTGCTCTCCAGCGGTAACAGTGGCAGGAGTATTGAATAGCATCCAGAGTATGCCAAAGCAAGTGCCATTTAGATTTTGAATTTGAAAGCACATGGAGAGTGTCTTGTCTATGACAATTTCTACGTTTTTGACTTTCTCCTTTTCAGCGGGCGGGGGCGGCAGATCTTTTGGCCACCAAGCGCTACAGTCAGGCGTTTATGGATTATCAAAGAAAACAACTTCGGTTTTGTCAAGATTGCACTTCAGCTGATTGATTTTAAGCCAGTTAAAAACCTTTGTGAGGCAAGACCTAATCATTGCCCCGTCAAAGTCGGTTCCTTTTTCACACGTAAAAATCAGCTGAGTGTCATCAGCATAGGAAACAATTTTGGCGCCCTCTTCCTCTACCAGGAATGCAAGGGGGATAGATATATATTAAAAAGGGTAGGACTGAGAATGGAGCCCTGAGGGACACCTACATTCATGGCCAGAACTGGGGATGAGAAAGGGGGAGCCAGATGTCTTGAGATCTATTTGCCTAGAAGGAAGACATCCATGTTAAGCCAGTCCCCCCCAGACCGATGTTAGCAAGTCTCTCCAGGAGCCTCTCATGTGGGACCATATCGAAGGCCGCCGACGTATCGAGCAATATCAGAACAGTCTTGCCTCCCTGGTCCAGCTTACCCTTGAGAAATTCAGTCACTTCCAGCAGAGCGGACTTCATACTGTAGTTAGCCCTGAAACCGGATTGGGACTCATGAAGGAGCTTCCCATCTTCAATGTGTTTTTGGAGGGCCTTGTTTACATGCTTCTCTAGTACTCTGGAGAGGGTCGGAAGAAGGGAGATTGGCCTGTAGTTGGCAGGGTCCGTCGGTTTGGCGTTAGCCTTTTTTATCAGTTGAAGAATCTTAGCATTCTTCCATAATTTCTGCATGTTGCCCGAGGAGAGAGAAGCATTAAAGAGCTGGTTTACTGTGGGGTTTATGGTGGGAGCTAATAGGTTCAAGATATTCCCTGGACATGGGTCAGTAGGAGAGCCAGACTTAATGCTTTGGAGAGGGGTCAGTGACTCTTCAAGCTGAAACTCAGGGAAAGCTAGTAAAGATGGAGGATCCAAGAGGTGAAATTTGCTATTAGAACTAAGGTAGAAGGTCAGTTCTTCCTCTGAGATGTTAGTGAAGGCTTGTTGGATCATGGAGATGTTTTTGTGGAAGAATTCAACTATTTACTTAGACCATTCTTCAGTTCATAGCCCTTCCTTTGTGCCGGCTCTCAAGGCAGTAAAGGATTTAACTATGCTAAAGATTTCCTTCCTCTTATTTTGGGCATTTTCTATCTTGGTTTGAAAGAGGTTTTTCTTGGCTGCCTTCACGAGAATGTAATGAGCATTTAAGGTGTCACCTTCCTGTCCTCAGGTAGATAGGATTTACGCCATTCCCGTTCAATTGTTCCACAATTTCTGTTGCGACATCTAAGGGAATCGTTAAACCATGAAGCTGGTGGGGCTGACCTCTTTGAGGAGCAGCAAACAACCAGTACCACTGCATCAATGTTGGTTCGGAGCCATGAATCTATTGAGAGGGCGTCCGAGTCGGGGCAGCCAGACAGCTCTGGTGAGGAACGACCGAGGGCGTCTGCTAACATCGGGATGGATATTTTATGGAACGTCCTGTAATTAGAGACCCTCTGCCCTGTGTTAGCTCAAGGGGCTGTGGCAGAGTTGGGAATGACGAATTTTAATAGGAGGTGGTCAGACCAGGTAATGGGAAGAGGTAGGCTTACTGATATGTCAAAGTTGTGAACGATTTGGTCTAGGGTATGGCCCTTCTCATGGGTGGCCAAAGAAACAGATGGAAACATGTTGCAGGCCTGCAGCGCCTCCAACAAGGAAATTGTTTGAGCGTCTCTTCCATTGTCCATATGTATATTGAAATATCCCAGAATGAGGCAGTTGTTGTATTTTAAGGCCAGGGAGGTGGTGGCTGTATTAAGCGTAGTAATAACATTTCCAATAGCACTGGGAGGTCTGTAAATCAGAAATCCAGCTATGCTATGGTGGGGGGATAAGGTACAGCAGAAGCCTAAGCAGTCTAGTTTTTTATTGTAAATTATGGCAACACCTCCCTGCTTCCCATTCAATCGGTCCCTCCTAAGAATGTTATAACCCGTAGGGATGGCCGAGGTGATAGTAGGGTTGGAGGCTTCAGACAGCCAGGTCTCAGTGAGAAATAAAAGATCAGACTGTTAGTCTAAAAGTAGGCCATAAATTTATGGTTCATGCTTTTGTATAGAGTGACAATTTAAAAGGGTGGCCTTTAAGTCCTCTGTTTTCTTATTATTTTTACACTTATTGTTGCGTGGGAGGATATTGGGTGTGAGTTTCCTGGGCTGGAGGAGAGTCCAGTTGCACTTATTGCATCGAAATTCTACCTCCAACCTCGGATCAGCGGCTGTACAGTGACATAATGGTAGCCGCCTAAGGCTAAGCAGTTTTTCCCTATTGCAATATAGTGGAAGAAACTCACCGGAGGGGAACTGGGCAGCATGGCCGGCGCTGAACGCCTCCGGGCGCAGACAGGCTTACCTTTGGCGCCAGCAGCGCGCCAGCTGTGCACGTCCACTTAGCGCGTCCGTTTGCATCGGGAATATATAGGCTAATGCCTATGATGCAAACAGGATCGCCAACGCAGCTGAGGAAGCGGAAACTGCATAGGCATAAGTGAGGAACCCGATAGTAGCCCCAGCCCTCCGCACAATCGGCGTATCAGCCGCGGCGGACAAGGACTGGAGGAAAAGCGAGATGCGAATCGAAGCAGCTAAGGAGGTGTAGGCAAGCAGAATCAAGTAAAGTGCAAGTGCGCATAGGTAGGAGAAATTGTTAAAAAGCACAGAGTAATTCAGCCAGACATATACAATTTAAAAAGTAATAAAAACCTAGTAGCAGGGCTGGAAACACCAAATCCTACAGCTATCAGCTGCGCGTATCCGTTTGCATCGGGAATATATAGGCTGATGCCTATGATGCAAACTCGATCGCTAGCACAGCTGAGGAAGTGGAAACTGCGTGGGCGGAAGTGAGTAGCCCGATAGTAGCCCCAGCCCTCCACACAATCGGCATATCAGCAGCAGCGGACCAGGACTGGAGGAAAACCGAAATGCGAATCGGAGCAGCTAAGGAGATGTTGGCAAGCAGAATCAAGTAAAGTGCAAGGGCGCATAGGTAGGAGAAATTATTAAAAAGCACAGAGTAATTCAGCCACACATATACAATTTAAAAAGTATTAAAAATGTAGTAGCAGGGCAGGAAAACCTGAATCCTACACCTGTAAGCTGCACATGTCCATTTACATCGGGAATATATAGGCTAATGCCTATGATGCAAACTGAATCGCTAGCGCAGCTGAGGAAGCGGAAACTGCGTGGGAAACAGGGGCTCAAATTAGATCATAAATTCAAAGGTGTCTTGAACAGGGGCCCCCAAAATATGTTTGGCCCAGGGCCCCCCAAATCCTTAAGATGCCCCTGGGTGTGGGGCAAGTGCTTGTACGTGTGATGAGAATGCAGCTTAGTTACATGAGGAGCCCTTTTTGTATGGTACGTCATGTACCATCCGCCGGTGGGGTGCCGTAGATCAGATAACTTACTGATTTAGGGCCTGATGTATTAAAGGGTTTTACCCATTCTGTGTCAATGGAGAAATGCTTTGATACATGAGGGCGTATGTTTCCCCCTCCCACACTTCCATTATTCAGAGCTGGCACCGGCAGCCAGTCCATTGCAGGGGTGACCGGCTAGCTTAAAGCTACTTGATCTCGGGGAGAGTTAGAAGTTTGGGATATCTTTTGGTACCTGGAGAGAATGCACCCCTAGCCCGCCCTCCCCCGACCCTCCACCCCTTACACTAGTGTCTGCTGCACATGAGCTAGGATGAGGGGCCTGTGAGTGGCAGAGCTTCCACATGACACTTACTTGACTAATATCACGGGGAGTTGGGTTTTAATAGAGTTACCCCGAGGGACTCAGAGTGAATAAACAGTTAAATAATAGCCCCTGCTACGCAAACACCACAGAATCGTAATTTTAGATGCACATATTGCTTTCCGCACTGACCAGTCTCGTCGAGAGAGATCTAGTGGCATAGATTACCTAAAATGCAAAAACAACAGTTGATGGACAGAATGCAGAACAATGTCATACATTCATTCACCCCAGTACAGAGATCTGGGCCTGAATCCATCGTTCTTTTGCTCAGCATGCCGTTCCAGTTTGAACCCAGCCATATGCAAATCAGTCTTGACCCTGTGCCTCATGGGAACAGTCCAGCCCGAACTGCCAGGCCAGGTCCTCCCTGGACTGGAAACAAGCATCCTAGAACCGGTTTCGGGGTTGTAATTATACAATGTTGAGCCTTAGTCAGTACTTTTAAATGGGCCAGTAAGGGAGGTACCTGCACTCCTCAGCACTTCTGCAATACATTTAATGGGAGAGTACCGGCAATTCTCATGCGCAAACACATACTCTAAATAGTGAGTGCTTGCACTTCTATGTTTCCATTTAAAGCACTATGTTCAGCATGTGCCATTTGCTGCGGTTTAGTCTCGGGAATATGGATTACCATGTTGTGTGGTACTGCGAGTGTGCAGTGTGTCTGGTGCTTGTGCATGGATTGTGACGCGTGTGCCATGTGTGAGAGCTCGTGTCAGATGGTGCGTGTTGGGTTGTGTGAGGGGGTGACGTGGGAGAGAATGGTGAACTAACCATTGGTAATCTGCTGTAGTCAGCGTCTGAGGGTAAATACTGGGCTTTAGCACCAGAAAATATCTGGAGAAAAGACGTGTGAAGCCCAAACCAGTGGCGAGAATTAGCCCTTTGCCCACCCTCACTTCCTTAGATTTACCAGGGGTGAGGTAGCTATTGTGCATGCATTGAAAGAGCAATCCTTTGGCTCACTTCTTGGATTCGGTTCCTGCTGAGAGAGCAGTGCGGACTCTTTGGAGTACTTCACACTGTGATCTAAGCCACTCTCCAGGCTATAGTACCGCAACAACATCTGTCTTTCTGTATGCTGAAAGCCATTCTGGCTGTGCCCGTGCAGGGGGGTCCAAAGTAGATCCATGACGGCCCGATCCTTGCCTGATTTCCATATACAAGTTCAATTTAGATTCACAGTATGCACATTTATTATATGTGTATCTGAAACTCGGCACGCTTGCTCCAGCACTTCTGACAATCATCCAGAAGGCTTGGGAGTGCGGCCAGGCTATGGGATATGTTGGTATCAGTGATGGGTTTTGCAACTAACTTGGTTTTCTCCATATCTTTGTGGTGCTGCCGTTAGGTATTTTCTTATTGTATTGGATGCCTGTGCTGTAGTCTTCCCGGGTGTTCTACTGTCTATTGTTTCCAGGATTTTCTGCTTTTGAATGATCATTCTGATAATGCTGGCCTGCATGCCGCCTGAATGGGGTATAGGTAGGCCTTGGAATGATCATTCTGATAATGCTGGTCTGCATGCCACTTGTATGGGGTATAGGTAGGCCTTGGAATGATCATTCTGATAATGCTGGCTTGCATGCCGCGTGTATGGGGTATACGTAGGCCTTGGAGTGATCATTCCGATAATGCTGCCCTGCATGCCACCTGAATGGGGTATACGTAGGCCTTGGAATGATCATTCTGATAATGCTGGTCTGCATGCCACTTGTATGGGGTATAGGTAGGCCTTGGAATGATCATTCTGATAATGCTGGCTTGCATGCCGCGTGTATGGGGTATACGTAGGCCTTGGAGTGATCATTCCGATAATGCTGCCCTGCATGCCGCGTGTATGGGGTATACCTAGGCCTTGGAGTGATCATTCTGATAATGCTGGCCTGCATGCCACCTGTATGGGGTATACGTAGGCCTTGGAATGATCATTCTGATAATGCTGGCCTGCATGCCGCCTGTATGGGGTATACGTCGGCCTTGGAATGATCATTCTGATAATGCTGGCTTGCATGCCGCGTGTAGGGGGTATACGTAGGCCTTGGAATGATCATTCTGATAATGCTGGCCTGCATGCCGTGTGTAGGGGGTATACGTAGGCCTTGGAATGATCATTCTGATAATGCTGGCCTGCATGCCACGTGTATGGGGTATACGTAGGCCTTGGAATGATCACTCTGATAATGGTGGCTTGCATGCCGCGTGTATGGGGTATACGTAGGCCTTGGAGTGATCATTCTGATAATGCTGGCCTGCATGCCGCGTTAATGGGGTATACGTAGGCCTTGGAGTGATCATTCTGATAATGCTGGCCTGCATGCTGCCTGAAGGGTATACTTAGGCCTTGGAATGATCATTCTGATAATGCTGGCCTGCATGCCGCGTGTATGGGGTATAGGTAGGCCTTGGAATGATGATTCTGATAATGCTGGCCTGCATGCCGCGTGTATGGGGTATAGGTAGGCCTTGGAATGATGATTCTGATAATGCTGGCCTGCATGCCGCATGTATGGGGTATAGGTCGGCCTTGGAATGATCACTCTGATAATGGTGGCTTGCATGCCACTTGTATGGGGTGTAGGTAGGCTTTGGAATGATCATTCTGATAATGCTGGCCTGCATGCCGTGTGTATGGGCTGGATAGGTAGGACTTTACATTTGTAATATGATTGTAGCTACTCTGCACACTATGTAGATTGATTGTTTCAGAGGCTTGGAATGCTCAGTATAGTTTTGCTGCCATACATCCCTTGAGGTTTTGGTATTTGCTAGCCTTGGAATGCTTTGGGTGCTGTTGTTTTCCTGTATCTTCTCTTCTTTGTTGTTGAGGTTTGGAATGCCCATTGTGATATTTGCTATCCTGCGACCTGTGCAGTGTGCAAGCCTTGGAATGCTCAATATGCTTATGCTGGCTGACATGCTCTCTGCATGAGCTATATGAGAGATTTGGAATGCTCACTTTGATTTTGCTGTTTTGCATTCTGTATGGACGGGATAGTTGCAAGCCTTAGAATGCTTAGAGTGATTTTGCCACCTTGCATCCTGTGTAGATTGATTGCTGGCGAGCCTTTGATTGCTCAGTGTGATTTTGTTGCCATGTATGATGAGTGTATGGGGTATATTATTTTTAAGCTTTTGAATGGCGGATCGTTTAATGTTGCTGTGTCCATGCTATGTGCAATTGTGTGCCTTGGAATGCCCATGTAAGTGGCTCTTTTCCTACATCATGCTGGATGTGGAGCATTTGAGTTGCAGATGTCTCTTATGCTCTGGATCGGACTGGCCTATAAGACAATCTAAAGACACATAGATGATAGACGGAATTCAGAGCAAATCAAACATTCACCCCCAGTCAATAGATCTGGGTTAAATCCATTGTTCTTTGCTCACCATGCCACCCCAGATTAGACCCAGCCATATGCAAATCAGTCTTGACCTTGTGCCTCATGGGAACAGTCCAGCCTGAACTGCCAAGCCATGTCCTCTCTGGACCGGAAACAAGCATCCATGGCTGCTACCAGGCCTTGCACAGTGTGCCCATGGCCTATTTGTGGCAGGGTCTCTGGCCTTCATGAGCATGCTAGGCGCTGGCGCAGTTGCAGAAGAGAGACATCCAATAGTCCAGGCATGCTTGCATGACCCTAGGCACCTCCCTCCCAAGTGTGAGGCCATAGATTGCAACAGTTGAAAAAGGGGACTGTGTTGTGTCAGACGGGTTGTAGGTCGTGGCTGCGTTAAAAACCCGGCTTCCACACCTGCACCCTGGATGACTCCAGCGGTACTGCTTGAAGTGCCCTAAAATAACTATAACTCCCGCCCTCGCCATGCACTGCTTATGACTGCACATATTGCAACACTCATGATGTGTTCAGTGACATGACTGATAGCGTTACCGATGACAACTGAACTGGTATCATTGATGACAACACTGTGCATGGCGGAGCGGGAATTATTGTTACTTGAGATAACTAGAACTGGTGGATTTCAGTGTTTTCTGTAGTTTAAAATGTTACATTGTCAGTGAAATTTTCACCTAACTATAACATTACTTTAACCTTTGGTTTTTTCATTGAAAATATATTTATATATGAGTTTTACTTACCTTAAATATACTTACCATTGTAGTAAGAGCTGGGTGCAAAAGTCATGCACTGTAATGTCGTACAACTAGAGTAGGGTAGGCTACCCAACACCAAACGATCCTTGCTTAGATTATGGTGAGTTCGACCTGCCATGATGTTGAGATATGGAGAAAAGATCGGTCTTTAATTGTTCACATGGTACTGAGAGCAAAATAGGAAACAGACGCCAAATGGAAACAGATATTCCCACTGTTTGAGAGTTAGAAGTCGAGAAGATTTAGGGAGATTATAGTTCTAGAAATGCTACCCTGTGACCTGAGAAACGAGACATATGTTTAGTGTAGTAAGGAAACCTTAGGTAGACCACCGACTAAACGAAGAGCCACCATGGTCCTACCCCAGCATACCGAGGCTGCTGACGACCAATAGGATCTCCGACAGCAACAGGAAGTGTTGGAGAAGGCCCGCTCACTTCAGATATAACAATGTAACATCATAAGGCTGGCGGAGTAATATACGAGTTTACACAGTCTAGCTGAATATGTGTATGAAGAGATTGGAATTTGTTTTTTCTCCTCTAGTCCTAGCGGGTGGTGGTTAATGGAAGGATGGTACCCGAGGTATAATTACTCTGCATCGTACTTTTGCAACTCAGAGAGCATCAGGTATTTTTCAGCTGAGTATCAAAATCGATAAAATGTTCTTTAACAAAAGCCCACCTGCTCTTGAAACTCCTAAACAAAAGAGTCTTTTTGGGATCTTTAGCGGTCTTTAGGAAAATACCTGCTGGTCTGACCTCCTCATAAGAGCCCCATGAGCCTTTCTGACCTTTCACTCCGCGTGTCCTCCATTACTCCAGCCTCCTTGCTCATGGAAGCTAGCTGCCCTTACCCCTCCTTCATGTGTATAATCTCCCTTAAAGAGTCTCTCTCTTTCCCCTTGTTATTGATCACTCTTACCCTAGCAGGGTGTCAATGTCTCCAACTCACTGAGGAACTATCCCTGCCTTAGAACCTTCGTTAACTCCTTTTGATTCTCCCGCGTCCTCTCGGATTGAACAGTCTGCCCCACCCATGAGGGGCTCTCTCGGACCCTTATTGGATCACGCTAGAGAAAAACTGTAAATTTGCACCCTGGTCTCGTGTCGCCCACGCTTTTCAGGCACGCGCGCTAGTGTCAACCTTTCAATCTGTTGCTAAGCAGTGCTCAAAATGGGAATACAGATGGGGAGATGGTCTCTGTTTAGAGTACCTATTAACTCCTGCGAAGTGTCGGTACATTTCTTATTACAGCAGTGTGACATGTGAGGCCCACGCCAGCCTCGGGGCAATCCGAGGGTCTCACCCCTGCGGCTGCCCTTTAGGGTGACCAACCGTCCATAAATTTCACGGACCGTCCATAATTTGGATCGCACGTCCGTTGTCCGTGATGATCCCTTTTAAGGACGCCTTTTGTCCGTAATTTTGGGCATTGCAGGGAACAGCACTGTTCCCCTTCATGAAGCCTCAGCTCGCTGATGGGGCCGCCTCGCACTCCTCCTCGGAGCACAAGAGCAGCCCCACCCGCCCATTGTCAATCTGTGTGTGGGTGATGATTGCCACATACAGAATGACAATGGGGGCCAGCCTGGGCTGCAAAGCCTGTGGGGGCCTCCTCCTGCCTCGGTCTAGGGCAGGGCATTCTGTCCGATAGATGGAAGACGGTGAAACAAGTTAAAAAGAAGGGGCTAGAGTTCTTTCGCAGTCTCATCATTTTAGAACTGATGCATTTTCAAAATTATATTCAACGAAGCTATGGTTGCTGCTTTTCTGTTTTATGCAACTAACAACCTTTGACAAAAAGCCAATAGTTCTGGCTTGTTGTAGGTGTAACATTACTTGTTGTGTTATATATCTGGAAACAATGGCAGAAGAGGCAAAATACCAGTCAAACGGTGCACTATGCTAAGCACAGATTTTTAGCTTAGGTGTTTTCAGCCACGCCCTTAATTGCATCGAACACCCCCTTTGGAGATACCCCCCAGTTTTTTCATCCCACTTAAAGCCCTGGAAACAACACCATGTCACAGTCACCTCATGGCCTGGCACTGTGCATCATGCATGACTCATGACTTCCACTTTTTCGGATTGCCTATGTGCAGGGGCATAGTGAACCCTCCCCCACCCCACCCCTTGCTTTAGGAACTACAGCAGGGGTGAAATTCTTGATGGGCCTCTTCTGTCTGTGACTCTGCAGACAAAGGCTCAGCTCATAATTAATATGAAAAGGTGCGCGAGTGAGTAAGTGAAGCGATGGGTGGATGGCTGAATGGATTAGTGAAAGGGTTAAGGGATGAATCAAAGGGTGAATGGATGAATAATGAGAGAAAGGATAAATGAATGGATGAGTGAGTGGAAGTATGGATAAGAGAAAAGGTAAATAGATGGATGTATGGGTGGAAGGGTAGATGGATGGGTAAGAGGGAGGATGGATAAGTGAAAGGATGTATGGATGAGTGAAAGGGTGGATGATAGGCGAGTGAATGGATTAGTGAATTGATGGATGGATTAATGAATTGATAAGTGAAAGGGTGAGTAGATGGGCGGATAAGTGAAAGGGTGGATGTAAGGATGGATAAGTGAGTGAAAGGGAGGGTAGATGGACAAAAGGATGGATAAATGAGTGAAAGAGTGGCTGGATGAGGGAAAGGACGGATGAGTGATAGGGTTAATGGATGGATTCATGAGTGGATCGGTTGGGTGGGTGGAAGGAAGGATGGCTAAGTGAAAGAATCATTGGAGAGATAAAGGGAGGATGGATGGTTGACTTAAAGGGTGAATGGGTGGAAGGATGAGTGACTGGGTGGATGAATGATTAAGTGAAAGGATGGGTGAAAGGGTGGATGGATGAGTGGACGGATGGATAGGGTGAAAGGGTGGATGGATGAGTGATAGGGTAGTTGATGGGATGGATGAGTGAAATGATGGATGGAAGGATAAATGATAGATAGGTTTGCAACTGTTTGAATGTTCGGATATGGATGGGCTTACTTGTATAGTATTCTGCGACCTCCTCTGATGTGTCTGTAAAACTTACCTTTTGCCCTGAATTTTTGTCCTGAATTTTGAAATCCTGTCCTGAATTTTTGTCCTGAATTTTGACCCGCATTTTTACACTCACCGTCCTGAATTTGCACCCACGCCAGTTGGTCACCCTACTGCCCCTTGCATTAGGACTTCCGGTGCTGACAGAATCGTCACATGCGGGAATGATCGTGTCCTGTATTACACGAAAAGAACTTGTGAGAACCTTTTCCTCTTAATCTCTTAATAAATAACCCACAACCACGTGCTCGCAGAATCCGCCCTGGGCTTCCTGCTCTGCGCCTCACTTGCCTCTCGCCGAGGCACCACCTGATCTCTCATGGACCCCAGTGAAGCTTCGGTTATCGCTGAGGGCCGAGGGCGCCAAGGGCGTGAAGCTCTGACACAGCGGAGGGCAGGACTACGCTTCCTCGACTGCTTGAACGGCCTCTCTCCCTCCAGTTCTTTCGTGTGAATTTGGTAACTCCAGAAAGCCCTGACAATGGCTCCATTACACCTGTTTTCACACGTAACATAGCCCTCTGTCACCACCAACTGGTTACCCAGGATTACTGCACTCGTTTTTTTTTACAGAAAAAAAATATTAATTCTGTCAGTCACACCCGACCTAACTCGTTCGTTTATTTATTTGTTTATTGTTTGTCAGGTTTTATAAAATGGGAACAAGCCCTGGGAAGACGACAGAGCGCTGTACAATGTGAATGAGCATATAAAGGGCAACAGCAAAGTATACAGACAATAATTACAGAGAGGGAACATGATCATATAAGGAGGAAATATTAAAATGACAATGTGATGACTAATAGACTGAAGAATTGGTTAAATAAGTACGTTCAGATAAGTGAGGTTAAGACTTTCAATAAAGGCTTGTTATGCTGACCTGCACCTGGAACCCAAGTGTGCACTCTGAAGGAGGTACACATATATACTTTTGACATACTGCTCCAGTCTCTCTCGCCCAAGGACATCCGTAAACTCGCTAAGTCAGCCACATAGCAGCAACATTCCCAAAGGTTTTTGTAATAATTGGTTGTGAGTGATTGTGCAAAAAATGAGCTCTTTCAATTTGAAGCTGTACATATCAATCTGTGCTTATGTATTTTTTGTTGTTTCGATAATTTGCATTTGCTTTTATCACTTTATTTTTCGTCTTTCATATTCGTATTTTATTAATATGTTCTACGGTTTTTAGACTTGTTTATATGCAGACTGTCTCTACTGTTTTTTCTCAGTGCTCGCAAATTCCACAATGATAAAAGGTCGGACATGCATGGAAACGTATATAGCGATTGCAGGAAAGGGCCACCGACAAGACGTCCCTGCTCCCAGGCCTAGGAGTGCCAGGTCCATGTCAGGTTGTCAAGCTAACCGCAAAATATACGTTTACACACAATGGATCCAAAATGAGTTCCGTATTGAATCGGTCGTTACCAGGAACTTATGGCCTCCTGAACCTACTTTGGACACTATGCCTCCCCTTTTTTGGTCTCGCCTAGCATTGCAGCGCTCATGCGTTGCTCGCTCTGCGAGGCTTCTTGTAATCAAGCCAATTTCAGAAATGGAGTCTAGGCTCCGCCCCTTCTTTCCATTGGCTTGCGTCATCGTGCATGATAAACCCTGGCTTTCCATTGAGAGTGAGGCTTTTTAGTCCACCCTTGTTACCGCCCTGTCTCCTTTTAGCCCCGCCCACCCGGGCTGGATCTTTTACTCGCGGCGTGACACGGTGTCTTTTAATTAGCTGCGAGACAATTTTATACGTAAACCCAGCAGAGCACACGTTGCGTTTGGCGAGCAGATGTTTGGAGGAGAACGGGGCTTTCTCAGCCCTAACTTTCCCTTCGGCGCTCAGAGAGCGCAGGCATCGAGCTCCTGGCCCCAGCTGCATTGTTTTGAAGTGGAGAACGGAGCTTTCTCAGCCCTAACTTTCCCTTCGGCGCGCAGAGAGCGCAGGCATCGAGCTCCTGGCCCCAGCTGCATTGTTTTGAAGTGGAGAACGGGGTTTTCTCAGCCCTAACTTTCCTTTCGGCACACAGAGAGTGCAGGCATCGAGCTTTGTTTTGAAGTTGTGTCAGCCAAGAGATGTGGGGGGACACATTTCCTGTTTGTCCTCCCCCGGTGAAAATCATTGCGATCGGTTAGAATTCTGGAAACGCCATCTGTCAGAGGTTCTTGTGAAGTGTCCGTGCCCTCCCTCTTTTACATGGTGTTTGCTCATGTTTTACGGCTCGGTGTCACAGAATGCTTGCTGCCGGCTCGATAGGGCTGGGCTCGGTGTCCACTTGTGGTAAAGTGTGCTCTCCGGTGTCCTCTGCAGGGTCTGGGCTTAGCAGGGAGTACCGACCAGTGTCAGAGGCGAGCCTGGCCGCTTCCAGCCCTCCTCCGGGATGCTGTTGTTTGCAAATGTTTGCCAAGGCTCTTAAATCCCCTGTGTCGAACAGTAAAGTCTGGACACAGCTACAATATATTGCATAAACCAATGCACTTACTAAGGATCAATATTCAGCCAGAGGTTTTGTTTGTAGATAGAACTCAACTTAAAAAAAAAGTTTAATAGAACTTATGACCTAAACAACAGTAGTGAATATCAGCAGGGCATGGAATACTGCGGTGTCATGACTGGGGGGAAGGGGGTACTTTTGGCCTGGCCTGCTACCAATCTCTGCAGCCAACACCCACCGCAAACCAAAACCAAATGCGATAACCTACCGAGAGGGTGTCACCCGCTTACTGTTGTGCCAATGGAGATTAAGACCAGACTTTGTCGATGGGCCACCCAGCGGTTGAAGTGCATAAAAAAACAAGCATTTGCAATGCAATAGGTCTCGCATTTGCGAGAGTTTAAGCTACTTGCATTGCAAATGACAATGCCTTTTATTTGTTTTAAAAACCAAAACATAAATAAAAGACATTGTAATTTACAATGGGAATAGCTAAAACTTGCGTGAATGCGAGACCTATTGCATTGCAAATGCTTGTTTAATAGTAGACTTACTTCGGCCGGTCTTTTCTTGTTCCTGATTTTTCCCACCTCACCTGTTCTGTTCGCAGTTGGCACTCGAGAGCCACCAAGATGGTAGTATCCTCAAGCTCATGTGGATGTACACGTCCTATTCATTAGTGCCATCTGTTAAATAATTATATATATATATATATATATATATATATATATATAGATAGTTATAGTTAGGATCGTGTTTCCATAGGAAATCTGAAAATTCTATTTTGAATAACTTTTGCGCCGGTTGACGAATCCTCGCGAAATTTTCAAAACTAATGGGGCGCTCCGTTCAGCTCCTACCCTGAAAGTCTCGGGGTGATTCGTCAAGTAGGGGCCGAGAAAAAAGGGGGGTCCCAAAACGCGTTTTCCCCATGCATTTTCCCATAGGACCTTTAGACACAGCTACAGCCCGAACGGCTGAACAGAATTACTTGAAATTTGGCAGAGAGGTAGCCATAAGGTCAAGGAAGTGCCTTTTGCAGGTCTGGTGTAAATCTGTTAAGTATTTCCTGAGAAAATAGCATTTAAAAGCATATCAATATCTATACGCGCGCACCGTGCGCGCACGGTGCGCGCACCGTGCGAGCACCCTAACGGGCGCGAGCGTAATTCTGATTGGTGGTTACATGTTAGTCAACGTTCGAATCGGTCGAAATCAGGAAGTGTCGGCCGCCATTTTGTTTGTTTTCAGTGCGAGAGTGAAAAAGGAAGGTGGAGAACGTGAAAAGGGGGCAGGGTAGAGAGTTCCTGACCCCCTAGCCTTTGTCAGGGGGTCCCTGAAGGACCCCGAAGGCAGAATTTTTTTTTTTTTTTTTTTTTTTTTTTTAAATCGCGGGGGTGCGCGCACCGTGCACGCACGGTGAAAACCAAAAAAAAAAAAATACATTTTTTAATACGTAGTTTATTGTAAAATAAATATATAAAAAAAATAATAATACATAAATAAATTAGCATTTAAAAAACCGTACAAATTCACTGAAAAACCCATAGGTTTCACACACGTTATAGTTAGGAATTAGCATTTAAAAAACCTTGCAAATTCACTTAAAAAACCATAGGTTTCACACACGTTATAGTTAGGTGGATATTTCACTCGTAAAAAACCAATGAAATTGCCCTGTTATAGTTAGTTCAGATAACTATAACTCGCGCGACCGCCACTCTATCACAAGGATGATGTCATCAGTGATGTCATGAGTGATGCCACTGACCATGTCATGAGTGATGTAATATGTGACGTCATGAGCAGTGGATTGCGGGCGCGCGAGTTATAGTTATCTGAACTAACTATAACGGGGCAATTTCATTGGTTTTTTACGAGTGAAATATCCACCTAACTATAACATGTGTGAAACCTATGGTTTTTTAAGTGAATATATATATATATATGTATATATATTATTATTTAAAAAAAAAAAAAAAAATTGGGGGGTGTGGGCAGACCTCCAGTTCCAGGGCATGCTGCTCATGTTTTAGTAATAGTATAGCGAGGTGCGCGCAAGAGGAAAATGCAGTGGGATTTCGGTTTTGTACAAGGCCATTGCTTGCCTGGAAAATTTGGAAAATTCTAGAATATTTACGTAACAAGTTCCAGAATGCAGATGCCTGTTTCCGAAGGTGCATGCAATTTCCTTTTTCAGAGGTAGACCAGCCTAAGAGGAAACAGTCGTACTCAGGAGTTAATGGTACCTCTGAAAGACTATGACAATGAATGCATAGCCAGTTGTAGGCCACCCGTAAGTCCAATATGTGACTATGAATCCCCAGCGACTGATTCTAACTGACCGGTCCAATAATCCCCCAGTGTCCCTGTTGCGATGTGGGAAGGGCTCAGGCAGGGCACAAGTCGGGGGTACACGCGGGCTCACGGCGTCCACCCACTCTTTTCACAGAGTGGACGCCGTCCACGCAGCCAAGAAGCAGGGCCGGACTGGGAGCCAAAACCAGCCTGGCAAAGTGCTCGGCTCCCCCCGGGGATTAGGGGTCGGGCCGAGCACTTTGCCAGGGTCGGTTTCGGACGATTTTATTACAGTGGCTGACATTGCAGCTATGCTGCAAAAACATTCCTGTAACAAAAACGGTCCCCCAGGGGCCGAAAACCAGCCCCCACCCTGACGGCACACCGGTAAAACACCCGGTGCCTGCTACAGCCAGAATGGCCCTGCCAAGAAGTTAGGCCCCACTGAAAACTACACTGAATTTGTCCCAGTGTAATTTGCAAACACCGGGACACATTCTGCAGTGCCTGCACGTTGTCTGCTTTCGATCTGCAACAACATGCAGGCGGGGAGGGGGCTTTCTTATTTCAAACTCCTGCTGGGCCCATAACAAAGGCCGAATCTGAGGGGGTCATCAGGCCTTTTGTTCGAGTCTCCTCACACCTAGAAGCAAATGCAGCAGAGGGGAAACAAAGGCACACACCTTGTTAGCACTTCACACATACTTAAGAGATGCAGCTTTTCACTTTGTTCAAGCTCTGTTTAGGAGCTATGCATGCGCTGTAAGAATGTCAGATGTGTAGGTCTTTACCTGTATTTACACAAAATAAATAGCATTTATATAGTGCTTACTACCCTTTAGAAGGTGTTGTAATAATTTAAATATCACTATTTTTTCTTGTAAAGCACTATGGGTAGAGGAAGTTTACGCTGACAAAAGGCAACATTGTTTTATTTGTAGCTTACAAAAGTGTGAATCTTCAGGAGGGTTTTCCTGTATACTGGAAATGTGCTCAAATGAACTCATAGACATGTTAAACATATATGTGAGGGCTTAAGATCTGATGTCACTTCTTGTGATGTCACACGCCGTGATGTCACTTGCATACTGATTAACTAGGTTAGTTCCCCAACTTCTTTTTAGGACTTGTGCCCTGGGCTCAGGGGTGACGGGGGCCCCCACATCCTACATCCTGGTTAATCCGGCGCTGTCTTTTATGTTTTGTCCCCAGATGTCATGGCGGTCGCAGTATCGCACCTCCAAGTTCCGGAATGTCTACGGGAAGGCGGCTTGCAGGGAGCACTGCTTCGACTGTGTCCCGATCACCAAGAATGTCCACGACAACCACTTCTGTGCCGTCAATGCCAAATTCCTCGCTGTTGTCACCGAGAGTGCGGGCGGTGGCGCCTTCCTGGTCATTCCACTTCAGCAGGTAAGAATCGCCATCTTGCTCCTCTTGACAGCCCACCAGGCCCAAAACAAACTCTTCAAATCGATGAGTGAACTACACAACATATAAACTTGTGCCTAATTCTGACCTTCACTCCTCAGTTGCCCATTGCTGAGAGGTTTAGGTTCCATGGCACTCACAATGGGAACTGCATAGAATGAATGGGAGGACAGATTCTGCAAGGGCTTATTCGGAAATGAGGATGACACGTTTAATTGAAACTTGGATATATGGATGCGGCATTTCTTGAACCTAAAGAGACAGAATAATTTTGTCCCTTTAGCTGGGGGTAATCGAAGTGAAAACTCATTGATTGGGCAGAGAAACTTGGGGTATTGGAGGCCGTCAAACAGGACAACTTTCATTCCAAGCCCCCTCATTTCTTTGGTGTCTCAGAATCAATACCAATCTCTTAAGCAAACTGCTGAGAATCGGCAGCGAAATTATGTTTTTTCCCTAGCTTCATTACACTTTTTCTTTTGGGTTCAAATTTTGCGACAGCTGTTGCATTTCAAACATGAAACACTGTTTTACCTGGTCTGTCCATGCAAGTAGTGACTGTCTCCGACCTGTTGTTGCATCCGCGCGATATTGCATTTCATTAAATGCAAAATGTACTTACTGGTAATCCATATTACACCAAGTCTTCTCTTCCTCGTCCCAGCCCTTAACTTGGAGGTATTATGTCCTTGCCTGAAGACAGGTATGTGATGATTCTTTTTTTACTTTTCCAAGGCACTCTGAAACTACTACTCTGATTACCCTATAAGTCAGGACAGCCATCTTCCTCTTCCTGAGCGCCTACCACGTCCTATGTGCACTTCCTGGACAGGAGAGGAGGCCGTGAAGAGTGTTTTAGGAAGTTTAGTCTTAGTGTGAGAGGTTGGCCTCTAAGTAATTGGGCATTGCCTGCAATCAGTAATGTTCCATGAAAGTGTACTCAGACGTCAATGTTGCTGCTCTACGTGTGTTTAACAAAGAAAGCCTGGCTACCAAGATGCCCTGTGCCCGAGAGGAGCATACCCACACTGACAGAGAGCAGGCTTTCATGATCAGAACTCTGAGCACATACTAGAGGCAGTCACCCTTCCTAACTAGACCAATATTGATTATTAATGCCTCATTCTCTTTGAATTCCGCTGTCCATGATAAAAACACCAGCAGGACCATCAGTTCTACTGCTCTCAGACAGTTCGAACAACTTGGGTGGACATCCTCCTTCTCCATTTGAAATTCAGGAAGAACTCTAAGAAGGTGGGTGGTCTCCGCTTCATAATAATATATGTGGAGCTACCAGCTACCTGAAAACCATAAACTGTGTGTTTGTCTCTCACACCTCTTCATCCACCACACTTCTGAGCGCTGCATCCCATAACACGTAACCAGTGCTTGAAATGGAGAAACAGAAGTGCAGGTAAGAAGTGCTGCTACTCTACAATTAAAAGTATTACCTCTCTCTTGAGAAGTGCTGGTACTCTCCCTTGCAAAATAAAAAAGTGCCAGTACTCGGTACTGGACAGTGCCGGCTTCTGGCAGGCCACCAGGGCTGTGGGAGAGTCTGCCATTTAAAGCACTGCACATAACACAATAACTGCACCTCAATGATCACTATGCTTGCCATGGAAACACTTCCCACATAGAAACAAAAATATAAAGACAACAACCTCCAAACCACACACCCTACACAGTGTAGCTTGATGCCGAGGTAGGCAAGCAATTCAATGCCCCAGATAGAGGTACTATGTGCTATGTAAATACTGCAATATAATACAATACAATATATGTGGTATTTGTACGACGTGAACTTTGATTAAAAGCAACAGCACCATATTCAGGGTCAAATAATGTCAGTGCCCTAATGAAAGGTTCGTAGTAGACAAATGCGCTCAATCGCCATCAGAAAGTCATGGCCACCAGAGGCAAGGTCAAAATGTCAAATGATCTCTCCTTAATGAGAGTAAAAGGAGGGCTCTATAATTTGTTTGATACTAAATGAAAGTACAAAGGAGGCCAAAGTACTTTCCCCACAGGATTATTACCATAAAACCCTTCGGAATCCTTAAACCATCTAATCCTCTCGAAGGTGACTTAAAAAGCTCTGAAAGCCGCTCACTGCAGAGTGAATGTTGCTCACGCCAATTCCTAACCCTCTTTAATGACAAAACTAGGATTTTAATGGATGACAAGTCAGAAGCAATCTCCCAGGATACAACCCTGCAATGTGTCCAAGTAATGGTACTCCGCTTGGAAGAAAGAAAACACAAAGATATCCAGCGGCGGCCCCTCCATTAGGGCGGAGGAGTGCCACCCTACCTGCCCCCACTCTCAAATAAAATGATAATCAAATGGGTTTTAAATCCATTTTATTATCGTTTTATTTTAATCCCTGGACCCGCCCCCAGGACTCTGATGAGTCGTGGGGGCGATTCCAGGGGATGACCCCGCTGGTGGGGGGGTGGTAGTGCACTCCTTCACTGTGCACGAGGGTTTGGCCGGCCGTCTCAGGCCAGCCAAAACCCCATGCGCAGCGAAGCTCTCTCCAGCCCCAGCTGCTGTGCTGAGGCTGGCGAGAGCAGGCACAGGCTCCCAGTTTGGCTGGGAGCGCACGTAGCCAGCGCTCAGGCCAGTCTCGATGCTGCTTTCATTTAGTGTCGGGATTGGCCGCAGTGCAGCCTGGGAGCCTGTGCGCAGAAGCAGTAAGAGCACGATGCGGCGGGAGACAGTGGCGTTGGTGGTGACGTTCAGATACGTTTTTTTTATTTTTTATTCCCCCCCTCCCTCCACCTTTTGCCTCAACCCTCCCCCCTCCTCTGGACAACCATGCCATTTTGGCTGGGGACAGGCCGCTACAGCAGATATCAACCTCATCCTCAAGGAACAAATTGCCAGAAAACACAGATGGCCTGGTACCCATTCTGTGGAAATATGGATTTTTCTGGTCAGTTATGTCCCCTATCTTGGACCCCAACGGTTCTATGTACATGTTACAAGTACATGTATGTTCCCTCCAGTTCCAGTTATGAAGACGCAAATACATGTGCGTCCACCGTTAACATGTCCTCTGTCAGATCCGCCATGAATAGGCCGGATATTCCATTCCTAAGTATGAAAGGCCACCGGCTTTATATGGTTCACTTATGCCATTTTACAGTCCAGGCAAGTAGGCCCTGATTCTGTCATCAAACTCTTCTTGCCTTCTGCCTCTGAAAGCTCCAGTCTGAGCCTGCATCTGTGACCATGAACTTTGTCTCATTCTCTGCGCGGCTCACGAAGCCTGACATCAGCCTGCTGCCTGCCAAAAACTGTATTTCACCTTCGAAGTTATCTGCTCCGTTCCCTGCCCGATGCATTCCTGTCTAGTAGTTTAAGTAAACATTCTTCCAGCTACCGAGCAAAGGCCCGGTTTCTCTGTCTTCATGCAAGTAATTCATAGCCCTATTACTATGGAAGATTCCGCCCTCGCATCTAGTATAGACACTTAGACGCTTGTACACGCACTAACAGTCAGTATAGTCAGTATAGAATAAGATTCTACTCGAAGAGACCTCTCTTTTGGATAACTTAGTTCTTTAAACATAGGATGTTAGATATGATTTGGGATTAGGTTGACTTGACCCTCCAGACTTCTGTCGCCACATGTAGAGCTAAATGTCAAGTCCCCTTCACCCCCTAATTTCACGTCAATTACACGTCATGCTGCTGCGCGCGCATATCTGCCAAGTATTTCTGCTGACATTGCGAAATTCTTTCATGTAACCACCCTCTTATGACATCACATCTGATGACGTTCTTTAAATCACTCCCAGTTACGCCTATTTTTGCTACGTACGAATATATTATCACCACTATCAATTGTTACGCCTCTTGTATTTACCTCACTGTAATGCCTATTGCATAAAAGTAATTGATTGTTAATAATGTATGTACTTCACTTCCTGAACCTTCGTGGTGATGGAACCTGGAGCAACCGATTATAATCGACCACTGGAATAAAGCCCATTCCGAACCTCTAATACCACGGATTCTGCCTCTTATTTACTGAGCTATTTTATTATGTTTCTGTATCAAATTAAGTCCCGGTAATTAAATTATTTACCACATGAATGGCGCCCGAACAGGGACACTTTCTCATCTCACGCGCCGGCGGTGCGTTGCAGGCCCGGTCTCCTGCCACAGCTGGACGGACAATAACGCGTACCAGCAGGATTTCCTGTATCTCCCTCCGGTCAAGCGGGGGCGACTGAGGCTGCGATCAACACCCAGACGAGGCGGTGAGAAGTGCGAAGTATCCCGACCAGAGCCTAGCTGAGAGAGCAAGATCCGAGGTATACAGAGGCCCACCAGTTTCCGAAGTCCCAAGTCGAGTCCAGTGTCCGAAGTGTTCGAGTCGAGTCCAGTCCGGTTCAAGTTCAGTTCAGTTTCCGAGGCCTTCCGTTCCGAGCTACCCGGTGAGTACCATTACTGGGGAGGCGTTCTGGCGTGCACATAAGTTGTGCCGGTCCAGACGGGTTTGGGTACACAAATCCGGTCTGCACTGTTTCAGCAGTGTATCTGTACTGTTTAGCAGTATATCTAGTATATCAAGTATATAAATTCAGAATAATTCAGTTCAAGTCGAGTATTATGTTTAGTGATTAAGTTTTTCTTAGATCGTCATCATCATCGTTGCTCAGTTAAATGTTAAATGTTAAATGTTTTAATAACGTTCTGCATATTGTGGTGTGAATGACTGTTCATTATTGTGTTTAATGTATTAAGTTTGTTCAAAATCAAGTATCAGATCAGTTTTCAATATGCCGCTCTTTTCGAAATTAAGACAGATCACAACAAGAAAAGGGGTACTCGAAGAAGCTGTTCCTATTCCTCCTAGGGACACTCCAGGGTACTTCATGTATCATAAACATGGCCTAGATGCTATATTATTTCTTGATTTATGGGTAGACTACACTAAGGAATTACCAGAAAGTCAGAGGTGGCCCGCAGCTGGGACCTGGGATGCAGAGTGCATCGTGAAAGTAGAGGAAGAATTATGGAAAAAGAAAGCTAGACAATCACAGAAAGACGCCATTGAATTATGGCGTAAAGAATCGTATAGACGTACAGAAAAAGCACGTAGACAGGAAGAGAAGAGTAAAGAGAATTCAAATGAAGTCCGAGAAAATCTATTAATTGAAGAAGGTGCACGAGTGAAATCAGAACAAGTAGACAGACAAAGAAATGCCCTTATGAATGGTATGTATCCCCTTCTGGCTGAAGGATTACCTAAGGCTACTCCAGGGATACCAAAAGACTTGCCAACCCCATTATTTCCAATAAAGGTACATCCTAAGGGGCATCCTAGAACCGCAGAAGATGTTTCTCTTTCCTCATATTTAGATGACGCAGCTCCCGAGTATGCTAATCCCGCCCCACATAGACCGCCTGCCAGGGAGGTTCAACGCCAAGATCCAGTACCCGTATCCCTACAGCAACAAGTTCTGACACAAGTTCCGGCAAGCACATCTGTTTCTGCATCTGTTCCTACAGCTACTTCTATAGCTGTATCCACACCTATAGTTGCTGTATCACGTTCAACGAATCCTTTCACACCCGATACCCCAGACGGGGCTACCGGAGGTGCTACCAATATCTTTTCTACGCCACCTAGAATAAATAAACTTACTTTTCAAGAGTCAGCACATTCACGTACCCCCAAACTCATAAATGCCCGTACGCTTAAGGAACTTCTTATAGATTGTAGATATGACCCTGTGCCCGGAAAAGAGGACTAAATGACCCTAGCATCATTACGTATCAGACGAGCCGCGGTGTATTTAGGGAAGTTACCAGGAATGACTGCGCATCTAGATAATATATACCATTTTGTCCAAACAGGGCGAGATTCTGAATGTATTAACAGAGCTATGGAATACCAGAAAGTGGAAATACAGGGGGAACTGTTACGTTTCCTCATAAATTGTGTGATCAGAAATCAAGACCGACCGGGGGTAGACCCGGAAGCAATGCAAATTCTTACCAGATGGAGCCAGAATATACCAGAAGGGAGACATGATAAGCAAAACTGTATAATAGCCATGTGCCGAAAGATCCGTAAAGAAATAGAACGCCTACACGAAGAAAGATTAGCGGTAGACCAGTTCGAACAAAGCGAGGAAGAAGCATCAGGACTGCCCACAGGACAGTCAGAAACTATAGCCTATGTAGGTAGAGGAAGATCTTGTAATAGTACTAGATGTCTTACTGATCCGATACGTCCGATATGTCTAGAAAATAACAGGAATTCTCAAACACCAATAATAAATATAAGGTCTTACGAGCATTCATTCCAAGCCGCTGACAAATTACTGCGAGAACGAAGGGGTTATCATTTTCTCGATTCTATGGATGAACAAGAATTAGCCAGGTCAGCTGTCCATTGGGTTGACAGTCCCGGAATGTATGGTGATAATACAGTAGCACACACATTTTTGAATCTCACCCCAGATGAACAGCGTTTAGCTGGGATTTATATGATTCAACAACTTCTTATACTATATAAAAGCCAACATTCAGATCCTGGTCCCTTACCTGATATATTGACTGAATTACTCACGAATAAATGGAGAGGTTCAGGTACTAAGCTAATTAAAGAAATACTAGAATCAAGAAAGCAGTACATTCTTTTTGTATGTCCAGGACATGTCTCACTGCCCATTAAGGAAAGAACCACATATTACATGGACAGACAGAATCCCTTACGAGAAGTACACCCAATAAAAGGCGAGGACAATGAGTTTAAACGTGTATTTGTATATACACCCATATCGAAAATAGAATTGTTAGAAATGAAGAAAGTGGTACCCAGTCATGACAAAGACCCAGCGGGTTTCCACCGAGAAATTAAAGACATGTTACTCATGGGAGAGTATACCTATCCCGACATTATGACAATATTAAAGGTATTAATGCCTGCTGGCATTTATGAAAAACTCAAGGAAAAAGAGTGGGAGGTGGGAGACCAAAAGATAGATTGGACAGCATTAGAAAATGAAGAAAAGGCCCGAGGTCCAGGTTCGGGGCTTGGGGACAAAACTAAAGCACTACCAGGTTTACTAGTACAGGTACTGCCACGTTTATTAACCACGAAAAAGGAAGACTGGGGTGCAATTTCAGCCTGTAAACAAAAGCAAGATGAAGACACTAGTGATTTCTATGCACGATTTGAAAAATGTTTCGGTATAAATAGTGGCATAAAAGCAAGTAGCGAATCATACCCACATCTGTTTGTGACAAAATTAGTTGAAAATTCCTTGCCCCAAGTGAAGAATAGAGTATTAAAATTCGAGAGTACCTGGCAAGGTAACACTCCATCACAAATGTTACAAATGTTACAGTATCATCACAATAGAATTAGAGAGGAACAAGATCATGAACAAAGACGCATGAAAGACACGAAAATGAAAATGCTAGTCTCCCAGACAGTTCCAGCTGAAGGACATAAAAAGGGTACGACACATTCTGGCGATTTAGCAGGACCTGTAAAAGGGACATGCAACTATTGTAAACAACTAGGTCATCATGTACACGATTGTCCAGTCCTGAAGCGTAATATCGCCACGGGTATTACAAAAGAAAGACCACGGCCACTTAGACAGGATCAGAATGAACAAGGAGCCTTGCAGCATGCACAGTCCATGCCAGCTCCACAACAGACTATACAGTTTGTGCCAGCTGCACCAGCGCTGCCTGTTGCTGCCACGCAAACCACGACACGACAACTGTACCAGACCGCACAGTATGACTATCCTGATTATCAACGATATGCATGAACCAGCCTAGAGAGGGAAGTTGACTTACCCCTTATCGAGATCCCTGTAGATCAAGAAGGACCTTATGTACATAGTGAATTATTAGGCCAAGACAGAAAATTTTTACTCGATACAGGGGCAAGTCGAACAACTATAAAACGTAATGAAGTTCCAGGGGCACCCCTCTCAGGCACACAGAATATTTCCCTTGGTTTTTCAGGAAAACCTATTGTTAATGAAGTGTCACAACCTCTTCCACTTACGATAGGACCTTTGACCCGAACTACAGATTTATTGCTTACTAAATCATGTCCAGAAAACCTGTTAGGAATAAAGACATTGAAAGCTCTAGGAGCTATAATATGTTGTTCTCCGGAAGGAGTAAGATTGTTTTTACGTGATTTTAAAGGTCATTATGTGTCTAGAGACATGGATCCCCGATTGCAGACTTTACCTACACATCTATGGGCACAAGGCCCTACTGATGTTGGTTGCATGAATATTACACCATATCGAGTTACACTAAAGGCAGGAGTGGTACTACCACGAATGCGACAATACAAGTTACCACCAGATGCTGTAGTGGCTTTACTACAAATCATTGACGAGCTCATTGCCCAAGGAGTGGTTGTAGAAACAGACTCCAATGTATGTAATTCACCGATAATTCCGATTCTCAAACGAACAGATCCGAAGGCCCCGCCAGTATATCGATTGGTTATTGATCTGCGCGAATTAAACAAGTGTATTGTGCCACAATTCCCTGTGGTCCCCGATATCTCATCATTACTGACAGCTATTGATTCCGAAGCAACATTCTTTACTGTAATTGATCTCAAAAATGCCTTTTTCAGCGTCCCAATAGATCCGGAAAGCCAATATTTGTTCGGATTTAGTTTAAATGGACGTAGCTTCAAATTCTCACGCGCACCTCAAGGATTTACAGAAAGCCCCAGCATCTATAGCCAAGCACTGAAACGAGAACTCGACAGTATCCACATGCCAGTTAACACTGCCTTGCTTCAATATGTCGATGATCTGCTGATCACCGCCCGAAGCGAACCTGAATGTGAAAAAGCATCACTGACGGTTTTACAATTTCTAGCCGAAAAAGGGCACAAGGTGTCTCCTTCTAAGCTGCAATTCTGTGTCCAGCGAGTTATTTACCTTGGTCACTCGCTGTCCAAGGAGGGAAGGCAGCTTACACCAGATCGCATTCAGTTAATAGCTAACATGCCAATACCCAAGACACAAAAGGAGGTGCGGGCTTTCATAGGCCTCACTTCATATTGTAGACAGTGGATCCCTCAGTATGCATTTCTAGCAAAACCACTCATTCAATTGACAACACAGGAGGCAGCCACATCGACTGTCCTCCCTTGGACTCAGGAACACACACTAGCTTTTGAAAGCTTAAAGAAAGCTTTATGTCAAGCACCTGTTTTAGCAACACCATGTTACAGTAAACAGTTTACACTCTTTATTACAGAACGCGAAGGTACTGCCTTGTCAGTACTCACACAGGAACAAGCAGGAGCACACAAACCATGTGCTTATTTTTCTAGTACATTAGATCCCGTAGCTCAGGCTCTGCCTGCGTGCCTGAAATCAGTGGCAGCGACAGCTTTAGCAATCAGACAAAGCGATGCCATAGTGTTAGGACATCCATTGACAGTACAAGTACCACATGCAGTGGAGGTTCTTGTGAATCGAACGCAAACACAACATTTGACTATAGCAAGACTTACAGGGTATGAACTAACACTGTTTCAGCCACATATAGAAATCAGACGTTGTAACACATTGAATCCTGCCACACTTTTACCTGTAAATGGAACAGACCCACTAGCCCATGACTGTATTGAAGTTATTACAATCACGACGAAACCCAGACAAGATTTAACGGATGTCCCATTATCAGACCCAGACCTGACGTTGTATGTAGATGGTTCATGTATGAGAAAAGGTACAGGAGAACTAGTGGCCGCTTACGCAGTCACAACAGACACTGAAATTATTGAAACAAATTGCATAAATACCTTGTCCGCTCAAGCCGCAGAGCTCGTCGCTCTGACACAAGCCTGTATTCAAGCCACAAATAAAAAAGTCAACATATACACTGATTCACGTTATGCATTCGGAGTCGTACATGACTTCGGCGTGCTGTGGCGAGAGAGAGGTTATTTAACTTCTCACGGTGCCCACATTCAGCACGGACCCCTCATTCATGCTTTATTAGATGCAATACATCTACCCACTGCAATATCAATTATGAAATGTAAAGCTCATACGAAAGTTACTGATATCATTTCTCAAGGCAATAATTTAGCTGATAGAACAGCTAAACAGACTGCTCAAACTCAAACATCCGACATGACAAAGACAATAGTCCCGACGCCAACACATTGTATGACGGTTAAAGATCCTACTCTTGACGTAATTGACATACAGACACATGCTACACCAGACGAAATAAAGAAATGGACTGAATTAGGAGGGATCCAAACCGATCAAGGATGGATGATGAAGGAAAAGTCTGTGTGGTTCCTTCCTGATTCAATGGTCCAAGTTATAATTAACACTGTACATAGTCCAGCACATCTAGGAGAAAAAGCTATGCTAGATAGCATTCAACACATTTGGTTTAATAAACATTTACGAGCTGCAGCCAAACAAAAAGTTCGTACCTGTATGATCTGTTGCCAGTTCAACCCAGGAAAAAGCGTTCCCGTAGAACAGGGTGGATTTCATCCTCCTGATCATCCTTTTGAAGTCCTCCAGATGGATTATATCCAGATGGAACGATGTAGAGGATTCAAATATGTTCTCGTAGTTGTGTGTGCTCTTTCCCGTTGGACGGAGGCATACCCGGTTTCAGATTACACTGCCCCGACTACTGTCAAACAGTTGGTTCGAGAATTCTTCCCACGATACGGTTTACCACGTGTTGTTCACTCAGATAACGGCCAGCCGTTCTCATCCGAATTAATGAAACACGTTTCACTTTTGTTAGGCTATCAGTGGAAATTCCACTGTGTCCGACACCCCGAAGCAGCAGGTCTCGTAGAAAGACATAATCAGACTCTGAAAATAAGATTATCCAAAATATGCAGAGAGAAAGGTGTCGACTGGGTAGTAGCCTTACCAGTTGCACTCTTTTACATGAGAATGGTAGCGCACTCTCGAACAGGGCTATCCCCGTATGAAGTGATCTTCGGCAGACCACCAAATATGTGGGGGACGCCTATACCACGCAAAATAACTGATATTGACTGTAACATGCTGACAGATTACTTGGCTTCCTTGATGTCTGCACTACAATCTTGTCGTTCACAGGTAGCTGCAGCTTTTCCTGACAACACTGAGGTGAAACCCCATGACGTGGTTCCGGGAGACTTGGTCCTCGTGAGGAACTTTGATCGAAAGACTCAGCTGGAACCTAGGTGGAGGTCACCTCAGCTGGTGTTGCTTACCACAAAAACAGCCGTAAAGATCGAAGGCAGAAAAGGATGGATTCATTCAAGTCATATCAAGAAATTTCATGGACTAAAATCAGATGTGAATACCACACCTTGTGTGTCTTCACCCATTGACTCAAAACTTCCTTTTGTGGAAAAAAGTGATTCCGAACATTATAAATTAAAGCTCAGGCCCAATCAGTCGAGCAATTTGATTGTTTAAGTCCTCTCCAAGGTGAAGCGGTTGAATTGTCTCTGACATGTATCCCTTGGACCTGAATAGAGAAAGCACCCGAAAAATGTTGAAACGACAGGCGTACTGTAAATCACTGCGTAGTCATTGCATAGTGACGTTATTAATTTTGTTTTTCTCAAGTCTTTTAATAATTACTGCAAATATATTGTTGCACATATATTATCCTATTTCTAGACATGTTTACAATGTTACTGCTGAACATTCTTTTAGTGAATTACCTCCGCTTGAGTTGTCTTATAGATTTGCACTGCGCAATAACACGTTTATTAGTATGTTGCATCATTCCCATCAGGTTAGCAATGCTACAAATTGTTGGATATGTGGCCGACTCCCTCCCTATCACAATTATAAAGGAATTCTACCTCTCTTTCCATACCCGTTCACACACAACGGCTCCTGTGGAGCATGGTTTAGTTTAATTAATTCTCTAGATTCGAATTCTGCAGTTTATCAAGATAACTGGGTATGGGGAAATTTGAACTTAGTTTTGCTTAAAGTCTGCCACCCTAACAAGGAGGGACTTCCCCAGAGAACAGGAACTGATCTAGAAAATGAAGTGTATGGATTAGGTAATTTTACGCTCAATCTTATGATCCTAAATGTCGAATCAGAATCTACTTCAATTTTGCCCGCTATGTCAATATTTCCAGTAAAAGGTGAATTATGTATAAGAAAGAATGGTTCCATACACATGGGCCATAGTAAATGCACCACTGTAGTAGAATTTAGTGATCAAGGCAAGTCTACATTTAGAGCTTCCCGCCATTCCTATTTCATATGTGGTCAGACGGCATATGTACGTTTACCTCTAGATTGGGATGGTACTTGCTATATTGGATTCCTTTTGCCACCTGTTTTTCTAGCTCCTGCTGATTATCACAGAAATATTCATTTAGTATATAATAGAGTAAGGAGAGATCTCCCGATAGTCGATTACACTGAAACAGCATGGGAAAAATACACAGATTTCAATAAAGGTCTCTTTCCCTATATAGGTACCGTTACTAATAGTAAGCTGATACGTAGATTAACTAGAACCCTTGAAGCAGTAGTGAACGAAACTATTTCCGCCTTAGGCAATTTAACAGAAGAGCAGTCTGCTATGCGGATTGTTGTGCTTCAAAATCGTCTTGTCCTTGACGTCATCCTGGCCGATAGGGGCGGAGCTTGTAGGGTCATCGGATCAAGCTGTTGCATTTTCATACCAGAAAATTCGCCATCTGTATATAAAGCCATAACTCGTCTTCATAAGATTGTAAGCCAGATACACCAGAATCCAGGCACCTGGACTTGGTCCGGTTGGTTTTGGAGTGTATTATCTACCTTTGGATGGAAGGTCCTATCTTTCCTAGGTATTGGCCTTCTCATACTATTCAGTTGCTGTCTATGTCTACAATGTGGACCAGCGATTTGTGGTCTGTGTGCCACATCGTGCATTCCACATCAAGATTTTCATTCAAGATCCCGGAAGAAGAAAGAAGAACAAATGATGCTATATGAACAGATCAATGGATTAATGAAGATTGATATCTCTTGACGGGCAAGTAGGGGACAAGGAGGGAATGTGGAAATATGGATTTTTCTGGTCAGTTATGTCCCCTATCTTGGACCCCAACGGTTCTATGTACATGTTACAAGTACCTGTATGTTCCCTCCAGTTCCAGTTATGAAGACGCAAATACATGTGCGTCCACCGTTAACATGTCCTCTGTCAGATCCGCCATGAATAGGCCGGATATTCCATTCCTAAGTATGAAAGGCCACCGGCTTTATATGGTTCACTTATGCCATTTTACAGTCCAGGCAAGTAGGCCCTGATTCTGTCATCAAACTCTTCTTGCCTTCTGCCTCTGAAAGCTCCAGTCTGAGCCTGCATCTGTGACCATGAACTTTGTCTCATTCTCTGCGCGGCTCACGAAGCCTGACATCAGCCTGCTGCCTGCCAAAAACTGTATTTCACCTTCGAAGTTATCTGCTCCGTTCCCTGCCCGATGCATTCCTGTCTAGTAGTTTAAGTAAACATTCTTCCAGCTACCGAGCAAAGGCCCGGTTTCTCTGTCTTCATGCAAGTAATTCATAGCCCTATTACTATGGAAGATTCCGCCCTCGCATCTAGTATAGACACTTAGACGCTTGTACACGCACTAACAGTCAGTATAGTCAGTATAGAATAAGATTCTACTCGAAGAGACCTCTCTTTTGGATAACTTAGTTCTTTAAACATAGGATGTTAGATATGATTTGGGATTAGGTTGACTTGACCCTCCAGACTTCTGTCGCCACATGTAGAGCTAAATGTCAAGTCCCCTTCACCCCCTAATTTCACGTCAATTACACGTCATGCTGCTGCGCGCGCATATCTGCCAAGTATTTCTGCTGACATTGCGAAATTCTTTCATGTAACCACCCTCTTATGACATCACATCTGATGACGTTCTTTAAATCACTCCCAGTTACGCCTATTTTTGCTACGTACGAATATATTATCACCACTATCAATTGTTACGCCTCTTGTATTTACCTCACTGTAATGCCTATTGTATAAAAGTAATTGATTGTTAATAATGTATGTACTTCACTTCCTGAACCTTCGTGGTGATGGAACCTGGAGCAACCGATTATAATCGACCACTGGAATAAAGCCCATTCCGAACCTCTAATACCACGGATTCTGCCTCTTATTTACTGAGCTATTTTATTATGTTTCTGTATCAAATTAAGTCCCGGTAATTAAATTATTTACCACAATTCTCTCTTCTAAAAAAGTCACACAGTTTCTTCCAGAAAGTGACTTCTGAGAGTTTGAGATGTGGCATTATGGTCAGAACTGCTAACTTTAGAAAAGGGGAACCAGGTTTTAATCTGGGCATCGGCTCAACATCCTATGATTCTGGGCACATCACTAAAGCTCCCTGTGCTTGAAAAGAATGGTTGTGACCTTGTGTATTGTAACCAGTGCTCATGTAAAGCGCTCCAGTACTTTTGGGTCTAGTTTGTGCAATAAAATAGAAAAAAATAAAATCAGAACTGTTGTTGTTCAAAACCTTCTACTCCCACATCTGGATGGTGGTAATACCCTACTCCATGGCCTCCCAGGCTCCACAGTGGAACCCCTTAGGGGCATCCGCCACACCGCAACTAATCAATGGCCGGAAGAAATATGAACACATTACCCCCACCCTGATGGAACTCCATTGCCTCCCCCCCAACGGCTCACACCATCTTCAAAACCAGCTGCATCATTTATAAATGCATCGAACCCCTGCTTATCTTGCAGACAGGCTCACCATTTTTGACAGTTCAATGCTATAGAAATACCATATACATGCATACCTGATTGCCGCACTGCCGCAGAGAGAAATAGATTCGCTGTGGATACTCTGGATGAGTTCAGAGCTCTTACCTGCTTTGAGCACGAATATTTATGGAAATGTGTAAATACAGCGCCAAAGTGAGCAGGCCTTGGCAGACCTTGTGCTTTGCAAAAACCGCCTAACATAATGGAGGGCCAGTGGTCACCATGCAGTGCAGCGTTCCCTTGCCCACCACCCACCCCCAGCACCTCCGAGCTGCAAACGGATTCCCCCGACCCCCTCTAGTATTTTAAGCCTTGCACTTTCCCTGCATATCCTCCGGGGTCTTCGCATATGCCAGGCCACGCCGGAAAAATACGCGCTCATCAAATTTTAAGGCCTTGCAGTCTGCGGATGGATGGATAGATGGCCTGGCTGCACGCTCAGAGTGGAGTGTGGGGAGTGGCGCGTGGTCTGAGACAGGCCGCGGAAACTGTGCTAAGTGCTAGTTGTCGATTCCACTTACTTCCGGCTTGACGATCCGTGCCGCAGCTTCGGGTCAGCAAAGTGCTCTTTGGGTTCTACACATGCGCACTAAGCAGAGGTTCAACATTCTTTCAGCACTCTCCAGCCCCCGGGGAGCACTCGATCCCAGACTGTTTCCATAACCCTGAAATTAAATGTGAGGGCAACTGGGGAACAACATATGCCGCCCTCCTTTATTGGAACTGAAGCGAGTGCCCTGTCTCCTGACTGGGCGATGGGGCCTGTGTATAGTCAGTGCTTAATATGTGCGTATTGTCGGATCCTACCCCTTGAGAAGGAAGATAAGGGGCGGAGGGGCAAGGAATATGGTCAGGGCTTTAAGTGGGATGAAGAAACGGGGGAGGGGGGTCTCTCAAAGATGCGATTTCGCTGTAATTAAGGCGTGGCCTAAAACAGGTGAGCTAAAAATCTCTGTATAGCATAGTGTGTAGTCGGACTGGTAATTTGCTGGTTCTGTCATTCCATCCAGATATATAATACAACAAGTAACATTGCACATATAACAAGCCATGACTATTGGCTTTGCCAATGTTTGTTATTTTGCATAAGATAAATAAGTTATAAGTATTGCTTCGTTGTATAGAATATTGAAAATGCTTCATTTCTTAAATGATGAGGCTGCAATAACTATATGAAGTCGCATCAAAAGCAGTGAAGGGTGGCACTGCTGCAGCGCAGAGATTATTTTTTTTACATCCTCAGGGTGAGGGCAAAATGGAGACCCCTATAGAGACCCGTCTCAGCACCTGCTGTATAGGACCCGCCCACCTAAAGCCCCGAATATGGTATTTACAGAGGGTTACAATGTGATCATGTGAAGTAGCCATGAATATTAGAACGTGAGTTTCTTGTTTCACCTGCGTTGCTAATCACATTAATCTAACGCATAGCAACAAAAGCCAATGCACGGGATGGTTTCCGGAAGAGCGCACGACTAACTCAAATAAAATACTCGGCTGCGTCTCCTACAGCTAATCCTATCCCCCCTCCACCCCCTCCCCCCAGCGCCCCCTCTGTCCTTGAAGAGCGGTTGAGCGCAGCTCATGCCCCAGTAAGTATTCTGAAGCTGCTTGTAAACCCCTCGCCACTACTAGGCTTAGCCCCTCTTGTTTTTGAGTAGGACGGGTGAATAGTGGATGTTGAAGATTATACAAATGTTATACCCTCATTCGCGATGAAATATGCGCATGAAGTAAGGGTAACAAACTGCAACCTTCACCACAGAAGCCTACGTCCTTGGGGTGCTTCTGAAGACCAGAGGCCTAGGGCAGGGCAGGTGGGTATGAGGGCCCGTGCCTCGGAGGATGGTGCCACAAGGATATGTTCGTGAGTTAGATCTCAGCGCCGCTGTAAAGCCGGAAGGGTTGGTGAGGGCCAGTGATGTGTAAGAGGGTCACGCCGGGGCAGTGTCGGGAGTGTTAGACTAGTGACGGAAAGGCAGTAAGAGGTGAGGCCGAGTAGTGTCAGCCCGGATGAGAGGCAGGTGCTTCTGCCAGACCACTAGGGCTGTGGGGGAGTTTGCCATATGTCGAGTAAGGGCCTCTGGAATGCTGCTGGGGCCAAGGCCTTCATCTTATATTTGACTGACTCTGCCCCCACCCTACCAGCCCTTCAGAGCTTTCCCACTTTTCGAGAACTCCCTCTGCATCAGACCCCTCTGTGCGGTCGCCGTATACAGCATTGAATACTTAGCTGAACATCTTCAATTGTCCAGTGGCAGACTCTGGGCACCTCTCAGTGTTGATGGTGTCTTCTTGCGCTTCAAGGCAAGCACTCATGTAGAGGGGCTTCAAGGTAATGCACTAATTCTTTCACTAGCCTCTCGTGTACACCTACAGGGAAGGCAGGTTCTTTCAGATCGAGCTAGTGTTAGCTGTCATCTCGTGACTGGCATAAAAGGCATTATTACTTTTTTTTACCAATAATAAATAGAATTGTTAAAAACATATAATCTGCAGTTACGCCCCCAAAAGCCCGGTTTCCATAGAGATTCCAGGCTGCCTTCTCCAGCTGTCATTTCCTTTTTCACCTCTACACCTTGTGATTTTTTTCTCTCCTTTAAATCTTTCCTCTTCTACCTCTGTCCTCCCACCCTCTTCTTCCACTCTCTCGCCCTTTCCTCTCTGTTCTTCTTCATGCACTCCCTCGCCCCAACCCACCTTCCACCTCCTCTTCCATGCCCTCTTGCTCCTCTCCCCTCCTTTTCTCTCCTCTTTGTTTACTCTTCTCTAGTATCACTTTTCTTTCCCTTTTCCGTACATCTACCTTCCTCCTTGTCTCATACTCAGCCAGTACTTTATTAGACTTCTCGCAGCCCCACCTTTATTATTCTTTCACACACTTCCCTTCCTGTCTGCTTTTGTCTCGTTGTCTTCCTGGGTCTCCTCTTCTCTCTGATCCTCCTCTCTTATCCTCACTCTCCTTACCTTTCCCTTGTCCTTATGCACTGTCATACCATAGTTGTTATGTCTTCTTTTACTCCATCTCTCTTTATCCCCCGTTTGTACACATTGTCTCTTTCTCATGTCACAATCTCATCTCGTATTCCCTTCCCTGACGCCATTTCCTATTCTCTTGTTTAGGTTACCTCCTCCCCTTTGACGCATATTTCACATTCCCTCCACATCTCCGCTTCCATTTGGTCTCTATTCCTCTTCCATCGCCATAACCCACGCACTTTCTTCTCTTCTGTTTCCCCTCCCCAACCTTCTGCTCTCCCTACCTCTCTACAGTCTCCTTGTCTTTGTCTGCCTGCATCTCTCGTTTTCGCTGTAGGCCCCAGACACCTTTTTAGGTGGAAGCCTAGACGACAGCTCAGCGTCTGGTTTGCCTACTGTGGTATCTGATAATGATATGTAAGGTATCCTACAATGTTATCTTGCAAAGGAGGGAATGCAGAATGTAGGAATGTCCAGTTCTCCTTTGACAAGTTATGGGATTCCAGGGGTTTAGTTGCAGCTGGACTGGATGTTACATGACCTATGGATGGGATGCTCTCCTATAGAGTACCTACTTAAATCTATATTTGGATTCTTACTTTATTTCACTGGCGACGAGCGGAAAGGAGGGCATCTCAGCATCTGCAAACAACTATTCCGGATTTTTTTCTTCATGCTTCTTTCATTCAAGAATCACAATTTTTAAAGTGTTCTTTGCCTTGAACATTTTGCAACTATATTCGGTCTTTTAATTCTACATGTCCTATTCTGAGACATTTCTGTAGCAACTGGAGAGGATTGTGTCTCATCAAAGGAGTACAAGTATGGATTTGGCAGTTTTGTTGAGCGTTTTGCACCGCACTACGTTTGGTGTGGCTAGAGGTAGTCTTTATGCACCACAACACTTCCATACTGTGTTGGAGGAGGTGTGTGTTTTTACACTGTTATGCAACCACGCAAGAAACGACAGCAAGAGCAGGTTCCATTGCCACGTCACGTGCGTTCATCGGTACTTGCGCTTGTTTTCCCTCCCCTTGTGAGCCACCAGTGATATGGTCCAGGGGAAGAAAGCATTTCTGCATTATACCAGAATGTTGGGTTGAACCTCTCGAGTGAGTGAAAAAGCTCCCCATTGTTACACTGGGGTGCGAGGGACAAGAAGTGTTTGAGAATCTTCCAGATTTGGGAGATGAGAATGATGAACGCAATGAATTTTTATTTGTGTATGAAAAAGTTGGATCTACACTATCTGTCGAGGGTTAGTACTATACTCGAGACGTCTCATATCGGCATGAGGGAACAGAGGGATAATGAGTGCAGACGAGTATGTGACGTGTCTAAGGAAGTTAGCTTCCACCTGCAAGTCTGGGGCTGCATTAGAGGAATGCACCAGGGATCAGTTTATGCTGAGGGGCTGTTGTTGCAAAATCAGACGTGAACTGTGGGTGAAGGATGATCCTGCGCTTCACGAGGTGATCTACATAGCGAAACGTGTAGAACACATCTTAGTCCGTATGGAAGAGCTAGATCAGGGTAAGACCATTGCTCTGAGCAAGGTGAATGTGAAAGAGGAGAGTAAAAACGAAATCTCACATCCCCAACCCCAACCAGCTAAATATAAGGGTGTGTGTTATCGATGTGGTAATCCAGGACATATTGCCTCATTTATAAAATGTCCTGTTTGGAATGCCATATGTTAGACCTGCAACAAAAAGGGCATTTTGCGAAGTGTTGTCGCTCATCCAAAAACACTACTCCGGAATCTGTAGAGTTATACATGACTGCATTTTGTCTGTGCACTCCAAAGAAGGGTTGAAGAAGTATCCCAAGGATTGGGTTGTGATTGGGGATTTGGATGCTGAAACTTTGTTTGATTCTGTTGCGTGGCTATCACTGATATCTAATGAGTTGTTTGCTAAGATCAAACTGAAGGATCCAGATGTGATTCCTGGGGCTTACGGAGGGCAGCCTATTGATCTCAGAGTTTATTTTGAATCTGACATCAGGTTTAAAACTGGGACAATCCGGCGGAAGGTCTATGTCCCAGGGAAGGAGGATAGTGTTTTGAGTTAGCCGCATCAGAGAGATGTAGGTGTCATACTGGATCCCAACTCTGCAACTCCTTTATATAATCCTCTCTGATCATAACTGGAGTTAAGATCATGCACAGTGCAGGAAGTCAAAGTTCAGCAAGGAAAAAATACTGCTAAATCCTGTGATGAGATTCTTGAAGTTTTCTCTGAGAAGATAGGTTTCTTAAAGGGCTACGTGCACCAAATAAAGCTGAAGCAAGGGACAACATCAGTTGTTGCAAAGGTACGCTCCATTCCTATCTCCTTGAGGAAAGTGTTTGAAAGTGACGTTCAGAGGTCGTGTGACGAGGGGATAATTGAACCTGTTGGGAGCTCAGAATGATTTGCACCCATTGCAGTGGCTTGGAAGCATTCAGGTGTCCTTATGGCTATGTGTAGGCTTGATATCTCTCAACAAGTGTGTAATAAGGAATCATTTCCCACTTTCCAACATCACAGAGATGGCCTCATTTGTTACATGGTGCTAAGTCCTTCACCACCTTAGATTTAAATGTGGTATCTCACTAAATAAAGCTGCACGCAGACTCCAAAGACCACCACTTTTATGACTCTGTATGAAACCTTCTGCTTTGTGTGTGTGCCATTTGGCTTAATATCAGCAGCTGCTGTTTTTCAGTATGTGATGTACCATTTATTTGGTAGTGTGCTTGGTGTCAAATGCTTCCAAGATGACATCATAATTTCCGCTGATACTAAGGAAGTACACAATGGAAGGGTGAAGGAAGTGATGTGTACCCAAAGAAGGAACTAATTTCTAACATAGTGAGTCTGCATAACCAGAGAAAATCGATGAACTGTTGTCGTTCTTGGGTATGGTACCACGAAAAGCCCTGTCATGTTATCTGACAGATCTGTCGAACCTCTCCCATACTACTGAAGCTAAGCAGTTATATATTATAGATCTCTGGGTTTAGTGGCGGACCCCATACCTTGGCATACATAGGTGGTTGTTCTACATCCCAGCTGACACTGCAATTTCGTCGCAGAACCTTCACTCTGTGTGTGTTTTTACAGAACCCACCCCTATCCTCAGTTATATGACAAGATATGTGTATTCAAAACCAGCAGCTGCTTTACTTTATTAAGTCTAGGTGCTAGTGTCTGACCAGAGAGAATAACAAGGGGCAATGTTGTTTGACCTTGCCTAGGCTGTTCAGACTAAATCCCAGGAAAATAATAAAATACAAAAACATGTGCCGGTTCTGTGTGAAAATATAATGTGGCACAAAGGCGTGTTATTTAGGACTGGTGAAAAACCAAAGCGGCCTACAACGTGCATAATTAGACTAACGTAGGGAAAACGACAATGGGCCCTATGAGAAACAAACGACTATTGGTCATTTAAGACATTTTAAAACTTTGTTTGGATAAGGCAATTTACCATTTATACAGATCATAAAATGGTGGTCGCAGTGCTCACCAAAAAGGGTTGTGACATGATTTCCATGCATATCTGCAAATAGATTGTGGGCCTGCAAGAGTTTTGCTTTGAAGTATGCTATGTCCAGGACTGCAGAACAAAATTGCAGATCGTCTTTCAAGACTCAATTCTGCAGTTAGAGGAAGTTCAAGATGAAAATGAATGAGTGAAAGTATGTAGTGTTACTGAGGGTAGTGTGTCACAGGAGGAGTGGATTGGTGCAGTTACTGGTGATTCTGTTCTGCAACAGTTGGTTGATGCCATGTGCAATGACTGGAAGTCGGAGATGAGGAAGAACCCAGTTCATTTATTTAAAAAGTTTTCTAAAGCACGAACATGACCCGGCAGGGGATCGGAGCGCCGTACAGTTTTGCCAGCTGGTTTAAGCTTGAGCAGGAAACCTAATCGATATCTACGCATAAACAGTAGAAGCATATTAGAGACAAACGAAAATAGACATCTACGATACAATCTACCTATTGCTCAAGGTGTTGGTTGGGTAGGTCAAAGTTGTGAGGTCATTTCAAGTAGTATGTGAGGTTACAGTACTATTGTCTCAAGTGTCTAATGATCAGGCCTTTGACTTCTGACCCGGCAGGGTAACTGAGCACTGTATAGCGTCGCCTACTGGTTAATCTTGAGCAGGAAAACACAAACAAAAACTGCGCAAAACAGTAGAAGCATAATAAGGACCAAAGAAAATGGAAATAAACACCTTGAACACTAAGCAGATTGCATCGTATGTAGGAAAGGTCAAGGTTGTAGGGTCATTCCAATTAGTTTGAGGTTACTGTAGTATTGACTCCAGTGGCTTTTCATGAGCAAGCCTTTGACTTCTTTTTTAAAAGCAGAGGATGAAGGGATTGTTCTGATTTCTGGCGGGAGAGGGTTCCATACTCTTGGAGGAAGACCCAAGAAGGCGTAATTGTAAGTTCTCTTCTTTTTGAACTTTGGGGGTTTCAGTAGTAGAGTGTTTGAGATTCTTAGTGCCCGATTCCCACCCGATAGTTCAAGCAAGCTATCTTAAACTTGATCCTTGCATCAATGGAAAGCCAGTTAAGTTGGATTCGATCAGGTGTGATGTCATCATGCTTTCTTGATCCAGTGATGAGTCTGGCAGCAGAGTTCAGAGGGTCAGACCAGCCATGGTCGCAATTCCGTAGTCTAAACAGGAGATCATGAGGGATTGGACAGCTTGTTGCAGATCAGAGGGCGGCAGGAGCTTTTTGATTTACCTTAATGTAATGTCTAGTTGTAGCACTAATATGGTCCGGTATGTTTAGGCATTTGTCCAGGATTAGGCCTAGTGATCTAGTTGAGCTAACAACATGTGGGGTGCAGTTGAGGGCTGTTAGCTGTTTGAGCCAATGAATGGGAGCAGTATGATTGTGGGGGCGAGCAAGAGGAATTCAGTTTTGAGTGAATTTAGCAACAGGTGGTTGTGAGATTGCCATTGTTGGGCTTTTAAAAGTGCACGGTTGGGAGTAGTAATTTTTTCCGGTGATGACATTTTCTACTACACTTGATTAATTATGTTTGATGTATTTAATTTTTACCTTTGTGAGGCGGGGGTGGTGGGTGAGGGGGGCTGGGGTGGATTGATATGCATTTAAAAACAAATCAAATAAAGACTATTTAAAAAAAGGAAAGGTAATTGTTGACTTTGAATCTTTGAGTTCTACCTTGAAGGAACGAGATAAACCAATTTAACACTGTACCTGATAAGTTACTGGAAAGTGAAGGATGAACTAGCATCTGATGGTGGCGTAGTCTTATGTGGTTTGAGGCTTGTGGTGCTCACAGTATTGAGGGAAAAGATAATGAGTCTGGGAGATAAAGGGCATTGGACAATGAGCAAAACCAAGGCAAGAGTGTGCTTTGATTACTGGTGGCCAGGAATGTATTTAATGATAGAGAGATTGGTCAGAGAATGTCTGGAAAGTAGTGATAAAGTGTATAAAGCCTGGAATCCTCCTATGAAGTGTAAGGATCCGTCCAAGCCATGGGACATGGTGGCTGTGGATACCGTTGGACCTTTGCACTCTAGGGGAGCTTCTAGCTATTTTCTTGTTCTGATTGATCAGTTCTTTCGTTGGGCAGAGACTGGATTTGTCAAAAGTATTGATCCCAAAAGGATTACTGAATTCTTGAGAGATTTTTAACCACAAAAGTTTGCCCAATGCCATCTTGACTGACAATGGTCCTCAACGTGTGTCAGCTGAAATGGAGGAATTATTGCACGTGAAAGGTATTAATCACAGAAGGTGTTCACTTTATCTTCCTGTAGGAAATAGCTCTGTTGATAAATTTAATAGAGCAATTAAGGAATGTATTCACTGGAAGTGTGTGCAAGAAAGAATTGGAAGGAAGGGTTGCAGAGGTTTTTGTATCAACATAGATTTGCTCCAGTCACAACCCCAGGCGAGGTTCCCTTTGAATTGTTTAGGGAAATAAAGCCAATACAGAATTGTCCCCTGGCTGGTTATATTGGGGAATAGTTGAAAGCGTGTCATGGGAATTTATGAAGGATGCTAGTGAAAAGAAAAAGATGTGTGTGGAGAATCATAAGATAAATTATGATGTGTAGAAAGATGTGAAGAAATTGAATGTGTCGGTTGGTGATCTTATATTGATTAAAAAACCAGTGTTGTCAGAAGGTGGGTCCAAATTCATGGGTCCTCAGAGAATCGTCAAACTCTTTGACAATGCAAAGGTGGAAGATGGGAGGATCTGGAACCTTAATAGAAGATTAGCGTACAAAGGAAATGATCTAGTGTGAGTTATAGATTTCTTTGTATGGTGTTCTGAAATGTTAAGTAATAATTTCTCTTACTTTTATATTGTTCTTATGTTTTTTGTCACTTAAGTTTCTGTTCAGCTTTTTTGGTCTAGTATTTCTTTTGTTTCTTCCTTTGTTATATTTGTAAAGGAGGGAGGTGTGTGGTATCTGATAATGAGGTGTATGGTATCCTACAATGTTTTCTTGCAAAGGAGGGGAGGTTAAAATGCTCAGCTCTGCATAACAGGTTATGCGATTCAAAGAGTTCAGTTGCAGCTGGACCTGGATGTTGCATGACCTAATGATGGGATTCTCTCCAATAAATAACCTACTTAAATCTATATTTGGAGTCTTACTTTATCACACCTACAACGTCTTGTAGGAATTCTGAAAGCTTTCACCTATATCTTACTATTAGCTTTGTGGTTTGTAACTCATAGTTGCTTCCTTTCTATTTGCTGGCTTTATTGGCTTTTGGCTGTCCAGCTTGAGTTCGCCCCTCCCATGAACATCCCTTATTTACTGTATCTTTCCAAGTTCTCACTTTCTGTAAACAGGCCTTTAAATCTTGTTCTTGTCACCTTCAAAGACAGAGGTCAAATGTCAGGCTGTGTCTTACAGGAAGCTTGGTGTTTACTTTTCTTTCTCTGACTTCAAAGTGAGAGAATTAATGTGTCAACCCTGCTGAGTACCCATGTGAAAGGAGAAGGCATAGAATGTTATTTTTTCTAGCACACCACAAAAATTAACTGTGCTGATGTTTCAGAATTAGGAAAGTACAAATGAAGCACATTTTTATTGTAATTCTGAAGTCTGGTGGAAACAAATATTTGAATTCGACCAAAACACATCAATACACTAGGTGCTGACATTTCCACACATTATCGTTTGCGCACCGTAGAACTGTATGTATGTTGGTGAAAATGTAATGGTCATTTCAATTGAAAATATATTGTCTGTAATGGAAAGGTGCGCTACCACAACATGCATTCTCCACACTACGACACCCCACTCCTAACTACTACACTCTACTTCACGCCCTTCAACTCTATGCCTCGCCACTCCATTCTGCAACTCTCCTCTCTGCAACATGTAACTCCACTCTACGCCCCTCCACTCTTTGACACACCCTTCACTATACTATATGCCCCTCTACTTCACACCACTTAACCCACTCCAATGTACCCCACTCCACTCCAATCTAGCTCACTCACTTCAATCTAGCCTAATTTATCCCACTCCACAACCTACCCCAGACCACATCCTTCACTACAATCTACCCAAACTACTGCACTAACCCACCCCACTCCAGTCAAACCCACTGCACTCCAGTCTACACAGTCTATCACACTCCACTTTAACCCAGTATATCACACTCCACTCTACCCCATTCCACTCTACTCCAATACAATCTAACTCAATCTACCCCACTCCATTTCACTCCAATCTACCCCACTCCTCTCAAACCTACCACACTCTAATCCAATCCTCTTCACCCCATGTCAATCTTCCCCACCCCATGTCAATCTTCCCCACCCCAATCTACCCTACTACAATCTACCCTACTCAACCCCATTCCAATCTACCCCAGCCCAACTAAATCCACCCCACATCCCTCTACCCCACTCGCCCCATTGCACTCTACCCACTCCAATCTACTCCATACCAGTCTATCCCACTCCACCCGTATCTATCCCACTCAGTTCAAATCTACCCTACTGTAATCACCCAATCTACTCCACCCTAATTTAGCCCACTCCACCACATCCTACTCCACTCAACTACATCCTACCCTACTCCAGTCTACCCCTATCCACTCCACTCCACCCTACTCCAATCTTCACTCTGATCCAATCTATCTAATTCCACTCCAGTCTACCCCTCTCCAGTACACTCAATCTACCCCCACTCCAATCTACCACACACCACTCAAATCTGCCCCCACTCCAATCCAATCTAAACCACTCCACTCCAGTTTTCCCCACCCCAATCTATTCTACTCCAGTCTGCCACTCCAATCTATCCCACTCCACTCTATCCCAATCTATCCCATTCCAATCTACCCCACTGCAGTCTTCCCCAATCAACCCACTCCATTCAAATCTACCCTCCTCAAATTCACCCATTCTACCCATGCTAATCTACCCCACTTCACTTCACCCTAATCTACCCCACTGCACTACAATCTACCCACTCAACTCCAATCTACCCCAATCCACACCAGTCCATCCCACTCCATTCTACCCCAATCCATTCCTATCTATCCAACTCCACTCCACCCCTCTCCAGTCCATCCCACTCCACCGCTCTACCCCACTCCAATTAAACTCTACCCCAATCTACTCTAATTCAATCTACCGCACCCCACTCAAATGGACCCCAGTCTACTCCACTCTATCCCACTCCACCCTACTCCATTCTACCCCACACCAATCTGCTCCACCCTAATCTACCCCACTCAACTCCAAATCTACTCTACCCTAATACGCACCGTTCCACTCTTCCCCAATCTACCCCACTATCTCCAACCCACCCCAAAAAACCCAACTCCACTGTACCCCATTTTATGCCAATCTACCCTATGTCTATCTAACCCAATCCACCTCCAATCTACCCCACTACACTCTACCCACTCCAGTCTACCCCAATCCACTATACCCCCCTCCATCTCAATCCACCTCAATTCAATCTACCACGCCGGTCTACCCCACTCACCACTCCAATCTATGCCAATACAATATACCCTACTCCACTCCAATGTAGCCCACTCAGCCCCACTATAGTCTACCCCAATATACCCCACTCCACTTTAAATTACTCTACTCCAATCTTCCCCACTCCAATCCACCCTACTCTTACCAACTCCACTCACCTCTTCACCAATCAACTCCACTCCAATCCACCCCACCGCACGCCGCTAACTTTTTGCCATGCTGAACAGCAGTCACACTGGTGTACAACATGGCTAAAACAAATTGCCAATGCCAATGGCTCTCACATAGGCAAGACCTATTGGCTTTGCCTATGCTTGTGAGTCTTCAGTTTTACCCTGCCAGCTCTTACAAGTGCTGGCTGGTCACCACAGTATATGTGTAGTACAACTCGTTAAGCCCTTGCAGTCGTAGTACTCTCTGTCACCAACTTGCACCCATGCTCTCTCAGGCTTCTCAAACTTATACAAAGTCCTCTCTGAGAAACCCTCGCACGGATTCGGTCCCGCTCCAGATAGGACGATACTCTGAAATTGTGAGGATGATGGTAGATACTGGTGGCCATCCCCTGCTTTCAGAGCACCAGGAGCCCATGCCCTCACTCACTCACAGTCACTCTAGACATCTTTCGATCCTGGAACAATTACACCCGCAGAAGCCTTTGCCAGTTCTTTGGGTATTCTGTCGGGGGGCGACATCTAACTGGATGCCCATATCCTTTTATTTTGACCCGTTCTGATGCACAGCCTGTGTCCGAGCTTCTGCATAGGCCACTGGCCTCTGCCTCACATGCCTGGTGTGGATGGAGCAGTGATCCAGTGCCTCAGGCACTTCTGACACACACTTTGCACCCCTCATTGACTCTGCTCTATTGTGTCTTTTTCCTCAGACTGGGCGCATTGAACCCAATTTCCCCAAGGTGTGCGGTCACCAGGGCAATGTGCTGGACATCAAGTGGAGCCCCTTCATGGAGAACATCATCGCTTCGTGCTCTGAAGACACCTCGGTAAGTCTAAACCCCACTCTGATTCCACCAACGGGGGACTAGAGGGCCTCTTCACCCAGCTCTGTGTCAAAGGCCAGACTGGCCCTGAACCATGTGAGAGACCAAGGTAGGAGCTGGGCATGGCTGCACTAGGTGGAATTCTGTGTTAGAGGGTGGGCATCCTGCTACATGGCGAACAGAGTGCGAGGCCAAGGCAAGAGCTGCACAGGCTTTGCACTGGTAGGACTGTGAGACCTAGGGTTCTAGTATCATTATGAAGAGGAGCATCCACATCTCAGTAACTATCAATATGAGAACCTGAGGTAGGAGCTAACCATGGCTGGCAATTGGTGGGATCCTGAGACTAAGAGTGTTGGGGACTGTGCAAGCAGGGGGTTGGAGCACCAAGCTTTGAGTGACTATCACTGAGAGACCAGAGTAGGAGTGTTGCAGGCCTGACACTGGACGGGATCCAGAGACCAGTGGTGCCAGCATCATTCGGAGTAGAGGACTGGAGCATCACCTCTCAGTGACTATTAGTTTGAGGAAACAAGTCAGAAGCTAGGCATGGCTTGCCCTAGGTGGGATCCTAAAACCAGAAGTGGTGGGTGTCACTGCAGCCTGAGAATTTGGGTTGCCAGTCCTCTAACTTTAAGGCACCAGGGTGTGAGGTGGGCTGACCTATGTCTGGCTGGGATTGTCACAGAAGGCGCTGTTGGTAAAGGAAATGAGACACCTTTAGGGAGAACTTTTGTTAAAAGGGGAAAATATCCCTATGGGTAGAGCATGGGCATCAATTCACTAAAATGACAGGGGTAGCAGAAGTGGCATCACATGCCACTTGACCCTAGTGACATTTCAGGAAGTGCCATCATTTGGCCTTTTTGACTCTGGTGATTCCCCAGAAATTGATGTTACCCAATCATTGACCCTTGGGGCTTTACCAAGAGTAACATTGCTGATATTGATAAAAATACAACCTACAATTGGCGATATTGAAAAACTGCAAGCATGTATTAAAGTAGATTAAAGTGTTCTTAAGTTATCAGCCATAAATTTTCACTAGGCTGTTGTGATGATGTTCAAGACGCTTAACCACAAAAAATCATTAGCGTAGCCAAGGAGACCAGACATCATAGACCAGGAGAACAGCCACCAAAGACCAGCTATAGCCACCATTCTCTTAAACATAGCCTCAAACTCACAGGCACAGACTCGTACCCTGGGCTTAGCCATCGTATGTCAACCATAATTTGCCTAGACACACCCATAACAAGCCTAGACATAGCATCAAAGACCAAAATAGAGCCTCGAAAGCCCAGGAAAACTCTCCACGTGACCAGGCAAAACAGTAGATATCCATACAAAACCCAGTATGCCATTGCTGACTCATATTAGCATAACCATTATTCAAAGGCTGATCCTGGTAGGTGCATATGTGTAAGGTCTCATTATAGAAGCCAATCTGTGCACAGAATATATCTTTGGTGCTCCAAGAACAAATAAGCAAGTATACCCATCAAGATACACAGTCACTCCGCTGGCACAAAATTTCTAATCCTTTGCTTTTTTTTCAGCCAAATCTTACTGTGTGCACTGGATAACTGTGTGCCTATTTTGGGAAGAGCCTTTTAGTTTACTCGCATGTGTAGCATATACCGACTTTTGAAGGCTAGATGCTACAGAGCTACATGAATTATGCTAACCACAGGGGTGGCTCCTCCACTAAGGCGGAGGAGCGTCACCCACTGCTCTTCAAGCAGGAAAAATAAAATGATAATGACATAGTTTATATTTTTATATTTTATTTTATATTTATAAAGTTTTATATAGCATGAACAAGATCCTGAGGGATGTCAGAGCGCTTTACAATAGGATGGAAGGAAGGACATAAATGCAATATTGACAACACGTAAGAATAAGAAACCAGAATGATCGCATAATTACAGGACAATTGAGTCAAGGAGAGAAATACAGTAACAAGGTATATAGCGGCTTACGAAGGGGAGCATACGGTAATGAAGAGCAGTATCAAATGATGATACAATGGTTGCAGGATCAATGACTTTGAGCAGGTGAACCTAGCTCAATTAAGGAAATAATTTATTCATTAGGAATCTTTTGGCTTCCAGTTTGAAAGCAGTCGTTGAGGAGATTCAGCGTACTTCCGCTGGAAGAGGGTTCCATATCTTTGGGGCAGCGCCGGAGAAGGCTCGGTGACAAGTTCTCTTTTTGCTAAGGATGAGTGGTTTCAAGAGGAAAGTGTTAGCGCTTCTTGAGGCTCTTCCACCACAGGATAATTCAAGCTTTTGCGCTAGATACCTGGGAGTTTTGAAATGAGGGGCTTTGTGCGCCAGAAAAGCAATTTGTAACTGAATTTGAACTTTGTAGGGCAACCATTTAAAAGATTATAGAGTCTTCGGGATGGTAGAGGTGCAACGCGTCCCCGCGTTTCAGGTATATTCTGAGGGGAGCATCGTGGTTAAGTGATGCAGGATTTGAATGGCAGAGTTTGTGTGAACGGGATGGACGTGTGGAGGATCAGTGATGCATAGATAGATTACATAGGCTCTGGCAGGTCGGACTGTTGTTATAAAGACTAAGAGATTGCTTCTAAGAGCTGCAAACAAGCATTGGCATAGCCAATAGGTCTCGCCTTTGGGACCTTATAAGTGTTTAGCCATGCAACAGTTGCATAACTAAATACTTATAAGGTCTCAAAAGCGAGACCTATTGGCTATCCAAAGTGGCCGCGAAAGTAAAAGTGATCACGATCAAACATCACAGCGGCCATGCGGCCGCTAAAGTGAAAGTAACCGCGGTAAAGCGCGGCGCGCGCGCCCACAACATGCACTGTAGCTCCAGGCTGGCCTGGTAGCACTTTTTGGAGCCCTCTCAATAAGTCTCGCCAGACCAGCGCATGCGCTGGGTCAGGCGAGACCTAAAAACGGTCGTACATCTGGCCCATGGTGCTTTAGGTTCTTGGGACAGACGAAGGCCTGCAATCTGTGAATTTTCCAATGAAGGGTCTCTGGAGGGGCACAGTGAGGCCCCAGAGAGGGTTGTCATTCGATGTTCCCTCACAAGTAAATGTGGGTGACACGATCTTCCCTACATTGGTGCTTAGTTGAATATGGAACTTGTGGCCTTCCTACTAACCCTTGTGAACTCTCTGTCATTGGATTCTCGTGCTGAGTGTTTCTGAGGAATGAAGCAGCAGAGTTGGGTGGCGGGGGGACACCTCTTTGAGGACAGCATTGCTGTAACATAAAGAATAAGTAAAATAAGGAAGGAGCGTCCTAATTATTTAAAGTGATAAGGTGGAAGAACCGTGTTTTTAGGGTAATGCCCTCCTTTTGTGTAGAGCTGTAATTGTCGGGAAAACATGGAGATTTATTTGGGAATCATCCAATAAAAATGCATGGTTCGGTTCTGGCTGTGGAGGCATAAGTAAGCAAGACTCCGATGAATCACCTGGGTAATTGGGTTATTGGATTGTAAGACACCTAGGCCCTGAAAAAATCAGAGGTGGCAGCCCAGACCGTGGACGGGCTGGGCCTAGTGCTGAAAATTAGCCTAGAGCCACTTTTGGCCCACCCTCCACCAAACGCCCTCCTAAAAAAAAAAAAAAAAAAAATCTTGCAGAGGCTGGTGCCAATATCCTGGGGTGTTTTCGCACCCCTTAAAGGACATTGGCTGTTCAAAGCCTTAAATGACTATCTATAAATTCACTCTTTGCAGTGGTTTCCAGTCCGTTTCCCCTGCCAAAGTGTGATCTCAGCCCCTCACTGTGTAGCAGTGTGAAGGGAGACAATAGTGTGTGATGCACAGTGGCTCCGTTTGAGTTGTCAGTTCTGGCCCTTCCAATGGAGACTTCTCACTGCATGTTCGGGGAGCTTACAACTGCCAGGGGAGGTGCTTCACAAAAGTGACCATGCCAGGGAAGGAAGTGTGGCATCTCTCACCACAGGCTGTGTCACAGGTGGAGAAGTCTGTTTATGTATTATCAATGTTGCATTAATATTGCATTAATGCATTGACAAGCTAATGCTATTTGTAAAGAAAAATGATGTTTATTCATGCTTGGATTTACTGTAGCTAAGTAGGCCTGAATTGCAAAATGTCAAACGTTGGTTGCCATCTTTGTTTTGTGACACATAAACATTTTTATTTCTAGGCAAACTGGAGTTCTAATTGTTGAATCCCATGCGAAGAAAGGGTTTCTTTTCTTTGTGATTTTCGTGGAATGTTTTAATGAATAGCACATTTACGAAGCACCTGCAGTGTACAGTCTAATCCGTTTATCTTCTCTAGTTACAGATAGTGTAAGTATGAAGGAGGCGGAGAGGAGCTTGTTTTGTGAGAAACCTGGAGAACCTACCAAGCATGTCGTTGTATTCACTTAAACTTAATTGAATAGTCTTATGAGAACTGTGTGTAGGTGTGTAAAATGTTAAAGTTTTGTGTGTCTCTAGGGCAGATGAAGAATAGAGCATAGCAGAGCGGGAGAACTTGTAGTACGCTCTCTCAGAGAAAGGACTGGCGTTCCTTTGCCCTCCTTGTGAGGAGACCCCATGCTGGTTCGTCCTCTGGTCTATAGGATTTGATTTAACTGATTTACATATTAATTGAAACATACACATTCTGATTATAGATGGCCACTAATCTGATTTTTGCTTTCTGTAAATCATTAACTTTTAATAAACCTTTATGGTTTGATACTAAAACATTCTCTGTCCTTTTTGTAAACACTAATGTTCTTCACATAATAATGAATTTTATTGATTTGTTGACTAGTCTCCGGTGTTGAGCACCAGAATCCTTAGATTAACACGGCTGCAGGTCCATTGAGACTAGCACTTTACAGTCCGCAATTGTAACATTTACAAAAGCGCTAAAGTAGGTGGAGGACTCCTCGCAACACCACACAGGTGTTCGCCAACGGGACCCCATATACCACTTGCACTTCCATCTGGGGTCTTCACACCACTGTCACTCCCTCAGAAGACATTCATAGACAGCACTTACTGGTGGACCTGTCAAAACGGACACGGACAGAAGAAGCAACTCACAAGACATGCCCTCTCCGGTTCATCCCCTCAGTATAGACCCTGCCGGAGGCGGCCTCTCACGACACACGACCCACCAGACAGGACCTCTCACCCGGGCCCTGCTAGACGGTCTCCTCACAAAATGGGACATGACTTGGGCCATCCTCGCCTTAGGCCATACCTAAGGGAACCTGAATCACACAGCACAGACCCCAGTGAAGGATCCCACACCACAGTTCTTAATTCGTTCCTGTGTTTGCACAACACTGGCACTAATTTCTAAACACCAGGGGCCATATTACACCTTTCAAAAGATGCGCCGGGCGCAAACAATGACAATGCGCCCTATTGTGATGTATGCGCTACCCCCAGGGCAGCAGCGAACTCGCACTTTTTAGATTTAGAGATCCCCTTTCAGACGGGTGCAGTCAGTGACTGCACCCGCCTGCCAGGGGATGTCTGGGGGGTACATGGGACCCCCTTTACCCTCTGCAGAGGGCTTCTCTCAGGGGGCGCACTGATAGTGCGCCACCTTTTAAATTGCGCACTGTCAGTGTGCCTCCTGAGGGCGTATTTGACTTTGCGCCCGCATCTGTAATATGGCACAGGTGCAGAGTCAAAGGAATTGCCTCATTTGAATAGGGCACGCCCCTATGCAAATGAGGTAACACCCTCTGAAGATAGCACTGGCGCTTTAAGTGCACCAGTGTTATCAGTATTATAGAAGGGGACGCACAAGCGTCTGTGCCCCCGTCTATAATTCTAAAGTGCCCCAGGGGTGCACAAAGTGGGCACAAACCCCCGTTGCGCCCCCGGTACACCTTCTGTAATACGGCCCCAGAACGTATTTATAAGAGCCCACCACATGGTGCACTGTGTTTCTATTTTTAGCAGAGCATATCTGTGTATAATTTAACTATCGGAAAGAAACACGTTAGTTAGATTCCTCACCTTATAATATACCCCAGGCGTCAGACTGGATCCGGAAAATTTTTCGTCAGCAATACCCCTTGCGCGTCGCTAGGCGTCGTCTGCGGCTCCGCGTCCGTCGTCGGCGTCGTGCGCCGGAATGACGTCGTCGGAGTACTTAGACGCCGCCCTCGCGCGCTGACGTCAGTTCTTCTTTTTTCCGCGCCGGTAAGCGCAGATCCGGGAGAGCTACCCCTTCACTCAATTTTTGACTAACTTTTTTGACTCTTTTTGTTCTCGACTCTGGTGCCGGTAGGATGCCTGGTTTCAAGGCCTGCGACGACTGTCACTGACTGATGTCGGTGACCGATCATCAGTGCCTGTACTGCTTGGGCCTCGACCACGACGCGGCGTCGTGCTCCGACTGTACGGCCCTGACCTCGAAAGCTAGGCGGGAGCGGTCCCGCAAGCTTCTCGAGCTTCGCCACTCGGCTCCGCGTCGCTCTCGATCCCGGTCCAGGAGGAGGTCCAAGGATCGGTCGCGGAGCCGCACTCGACATCGTCACTCGTCTGGCTCGAAGTCTTCGGGTAAGTCGAGGCACTCCAAGACGTCCAAGAAGCGACACCGCTCTTCGGACTCCCCTCGCCGGTCGCGCGACTCGGCCGAGGGTCCGGGTGGTTCCACCCCCGCGGCTCCGCAGGAGCTGCGCAAGTCCCCATACCCGACCGTCCCTGGGACTGACGCGACGCCGGCGGAGGTTTGTGCCTTCCTCTCGGCCATGAGGAACCTGGCCCCGTCGTCGACGCCCGCTGGCGCGCCTTCGAGCCCCGCGGACTCGACTGGGCGACCTCGCATGCCGGCGGCTCCGGCCCCGACGCCACAGGTCCCCGAGGGGCCCGAGCCTGGTCCCCCGTCGACACCGGTCGACTTCGTTACGCCTCCTCCGCCGGCGCCGATACCACCCCCGACGCCGGCTCCGGTCGACGTCTATCCCCGGTTCAGCCCCTGTCCGGTCCCGACGCCGATGCGGCGCCGCCCGACGCCGCATCCCACGCCGCTAGAGACACATATTGTCTATCGACCGGTTCCGATCATTCCTCCTGTTTACCAGGAATCGGATGACGTGGGCGACTGGGAGGGGTCTGATGACCCTATGGCCCTTCAGAGCCAACTTGCACAGGACTGGGCGGATGAACTGGGGGAGGCCAGTGAGTTGGATACCTCACCAGACACTGGATTCATCTCTCCTCCGACTGTGGCTTCGGAGGAGGGTGCAGCCTTTTCTGTGGTGCTGCGCAAGGCGGCCGAAGCCCTTGGGCTCAAGCTGCCTGCCGTGGCTGTGAGGACTAACATCCTCACTGAGGTGCTTCAGTCTGCCGCATGCTCCACTGAGCCTCTGCTGCCACTCAATGAGGCCCTCACTGACGTTCTGCAGGGCACCTGGTCTAAGCCCTCCACAGTCCCTCCTGTGGATGGGAACGTTGCCAGGCGCCACCGCCCTGCTCCGGGCAACCCCAGTTTTCTGTCCCAACACCCCACCCCCGAGAGTCTGGTTATCCAGGCCTCTACCTCCCAATCCTCCTTCCTGTCTGCTCCTCCAGACCGGGATTCCAAGAGACTGGAACAGTTTAGTAAGAAGCTGTTCTCTTCGCTCAGTTTGGGCCTGCGGTCTTTGAACACCGCCTGTCTCTTGGACCATTATTCCCACTCTCTGTGGGATGCGGTGGAGGACGTGCTGCCACTGTGCCCGGAGGAGGCCCGGGCGCGGCTTTCCTCGGCCCTGGCCGATGGGAGAGACGCAGTGCGCCATGCAATCCGATGTGGGCTTGACACTACGGACTCGCTGGGTAGGGCAATTTCTACCACGGTGGCGCTTCGACGTCACGCCTGGCTGCCGTCCACGTCCTTTTCAGGGGATGTCCAGAGCACCCTCATGGACATGCCTTTTGATGACGCTCGCCTTTTTGGTGACAAAGCGGACTGTGCGCTGGCTCGCTTCAAGGACTCCCGGGCTACGGCCACGTCCTTGGGCCTCTCGGCCCCGCGGCCACAAACTTCCGCTTTTCGCTCCTTTCGTGGCCAAGGAAGGGGCTCCTCCTCACGTCCGCCTAGCCACCCGCCGCAGAACCAACCTGCACGCGGACGTGGTTTCCGCCGAGGCGGTACTGAAGGACGACGCGGTCAGTCCACATCCACTCCGGCAGCATCCGCCTCAAAGCCTTCCTAGTCCGAGCTTTCAGGCCCATTCCACGCCAGTGGGCGGCAGAGTTCGCCATCACCTGCTCCACTGGCGGTCCATCACATCGGACAGGTGGGTGCTGCAAATCGTCCGAAGGGGCTACTCCCTCCCCTTCGAGACGACCCCTCCAGCCATACCACCGCAGCACCACTGTATCTCGGGGGATCATTTGAATCTTCTCCACGAGGAAGTTTCGGCCCTCTTGGCCAAGGGGGCCGTCGAGCGCGTTCCGAGCCCAGAAGTAGGTCGTGGTTGTTATTCCCACTACTTTCTGGTTCCCAAGAAGGGCAAAGGGGGCCTACGCCCTATCTTGGACCTCCGGAACTTCAATGCCTTCCTCCGGAAGGAACGGTTCAAAATGTTAACTTTGGCTCAGGTTCTAGCTGCCCTCGACCCTGGAGACTGGATGGTAGCGTTGGACTTGCAGGACGCATATTTCCACATCCCCGTCCTGCCGGCCCACCGGCGTTACCTGCGGTTCACGGTGGGTCAGGAGCACTTTCAGTTCACCGTGCTCCCCTTCGGCCTTACCAGTTCCCCTATGGTGTTCACGAAAGTGATGGCGGTGGTCGCAGCTCATCTGCGCAGATCAGGGGTTCCAGTCTTCCCCTATCTCGACGACTGGTTGTTGAAGGCGGGCTCGCCCCAGACAGTCGTCTCCCACCTCCAGACTACGGCGGATCTCCTGCATTTGCTGAGGTTTTCCATCAACGTGCCGAAGTCACACCTGAGCCCCTCTCAGAAGCTCCTTTTCATCGGAGCGGTTCTCGATTCTGCGCAGTTCCGGGTTCATCCACCGGAACAGCGGGTCCGGTATATTCAGGCCCTGATTCCCATCTTTCGGCATCTATCCTGGGTTTCGGTCAGGCTAGTGTTGCGGCTTCTGGGGCTGATGGCCTCCTGCATCCTACTAGTGCATCACGCCAGGCGGCGCATGCGGGCTCTGCAGTGGGACCTGAAGTTTCAGTGGGCCCAGCATCACGGCAACCTGTCCAACCATGTCTTGATCTCGGAGGGCACTGCACAGCAGTTGCAGTGGTGGCTCACGGACCGCGATTGGGTCACAGGCAAGAGCCTCTCCCTACCCCTACCGGAGCATGTCGTAGTGACGGATGCGTCCCTCCTGGGATGGGGTGGCCATATGGGAGAGGCGGAGATCAGAGGCCTCTGGTCTCCGGCGGAGTCTCGCCTCCACATCAACTTGTTGGAGCTGAGAGCGATCCGACTTGCACTGAAAGCCTTCCTTCCCTCTGTCCGGTGAAGTGTCGTGCAGGTGTTCACGGACAACACCACCGCCATGTGGTACTGCAACAAACAGGGCGGGGTGGGGTCGTGGATCCTTGTCAGGAGGCTCTGCGCCTTTGGACATGGCTGGAACACCAGGGCATCACCCTGGTGGTTCAACATCTGGCGGGCTCTCTGAACGCCAGAGCAGACTAACTCAGCCGCCGGTGCATGATGGATCACGAATGACGTCTGAACTCCGAGGTGGCGCAAGGTCTCTTTCAGCAGTGGGGAGAGCCTTGGTTATATCTATTCGTCACCGACGAGAACGCGCAATGTCAGCAGTTCTGCGCGTTGGAATTTCCAAGGCGGCACTCGCTCGGCGACGCTTTTCGTCGTGAGTGGAGTTGCGGTCTGTTGTACGCCTTTCCCCCTATACCACTTCTGCCCAGAGTGCTGAAGAAGATCAAGCGCGACCGGGCCCAAGTCATCTCGGTGGCTCCGGATTGGGCACGAAGGTACTGGTATCCCGAGCTACTCAGTATGTTGACCGATCCTCCGATACGTCTGCCCCTTTGGGAGGATCTTCTGTCGCAGCAGCAGGGGACGGTCCTCCACCCGAACCTGTACAGCCTCCACCTCCATGCGTGGAGATTGAGCGGCGGCAGTTAATGCCATTTGACTTGCCTCCTGAAGTCTGTGATATCATTCTGGCAGCCAGGCGTCCCTCCACAAAGACGGTATACGCCTGCCGGTGGAACAAATTTGTGGCATGGTGCACAGCAAAGGCTGTGGATCCCCTTTCCGCCCCTCTTTCTGAGGTTCTCCTCTTTCTTCTTTCTTTGGCCCGGCAGGGCTCTGCCCTGGGCACCTTGAAAGGTTATCTTGCTGCTCTCTCTGCCTTCTTACGGCTTCCAGATCAGCCCTCTCTTTTCAAGTCCCCTGTAGTGTCACGCTTTCTTAAAGGCATTACTCACACGTTCCCTCCTGTCCCTTTCGTAATGCCTCAGTGGGACTTGAATCTTGTCTTGACATTCCTGATGTGCGCTCCCTTTGAGCCTCTTCACAATTGTCCTCTTCGTCTTCTAACTCTTAAGACTGCTTTCCTGGTAGCCATCACCTCGGCTAGACGGGTGAGTGAGCTCCAGGCTCTATCGTCCAAGCCTCCTTTTCTATCTGTTCATCCGGACAAGGTTGTCCTTCGGCCTCGTCCTTCCTTTCTACCGAAAGTGGTGACCCCCTTTCATCTTGGGCAATCTGTCACCTTGCCCACCTTCTTTCCGCCTCCGCATCCTTCCAAAGAGGAAGAGCGGCTCCACCGTCTGGACCCAAAACGTGCGCTCTCCTTTTATTTGGACCGCACGAAACAGTTCCGGATGGACGACCAGCTTTTCGTTGGCTACGTGGGTGCAAAGAAGGGAAAAGCTGTACACAAACGGACCATCTCCCGGTGGGTCGTTTTGTGTATAAAAATCTGTTATTCCTTGGCAAAAAAGGAACCGCCTGTTGGGCTGCGCGCCCATTCTACTCGGGCCACAGCGGCTACTACTGCTTTGGGACGGGGGGTCCCTTTGCAGGACATCTGTCAGGCGGCAACGTGGGCTTCGCTGCACACGTTTGCCAGGCATTATTGCCTGGACAGCCAAGTCCGGAGGGATGGCTTCTTTGGCCGTTCTGTCCTCCAGGACTTTCTGGTGTGATCTTGGTTCGCAGTCCCACCACCGGGGTTGGTATTGCTTGGGTATCTATTCTAAGGTGAGGAATCTAACTAACGTGTTTCTTTCAGATGAACAAGTTACTTACCTTCGGTAACGATGTATCTGTAAGAAACATTAGTTAGTTAGATTCCTCACCGATCCACCCATCCTACCCGTTCTGCGAACTGACATCTAGGGTCAAGGCTATCCCTTTCAGGGCCCTAGAATTTTTTGGCACCAGTGTTGGTATCTTGCATGGCTCTGCGTTCCTGGCGCGGAAGGCTATGTACAAGAACTGACGTCAGCGCGCGAGGGCGGCGTCTAAGTACTCCGACGTCATTCCGGCGCACGACGCCGACGACGGACGCGGAGCCGCAGACGACGCCTAGCGACGCGCAAGGGGTATTGCTGACGAAAAATCTTCCGGATCCAGTCTGACGCCTGGGGATATTCTAAGGTGAGGAATCTAACTAACTAATGTTTCTTACAGATACATCGTTACCGAAGGTAAGTAACTTGTTCTTTAATATATATTTGTAAAATTATAAAACGAGCTCTGCTATTTCATCCCTACAGTTTGAGGTGACCGGTAAAAGTCCAAAATCTCCCCTTGTTTGAGTGTCATCAGTAGTAATGCTGGTACAGGTATTCGACAGCAGTGGCAGGAGCTGTGGGTGGTTTCAGGTGCAACGGACCTCTGTGAGATACTCTGGGCCCGGGCACATAAAATTTTTGTAAATTACGCTCAACCACCCCATAAATTATGCCGAGGAAAGAGAGGGGCCCCAAACCGAAGAGCACCCACTTCCAGCCTTACTACAGGCCACATTGAGGAAAACCATGCACCCTACCACGGGTCCTGACGGCGACAGGTAAACCGCTAGAGCGGTCGACCTCCAAGCTGGGAAACCGGGTACGAGTGCCTGTGATTCTGGGCAAATAAGTTAATCTCCGTGTGTCCAACAAAAATGATTGTATCCGTTTGTAACGTAACTAGGTCTCATGTAAAGCGCTCTCATACTATATAAAACCGCAACAAAAAAAAATGCTCCACGGAGACCTTCTAAGGTAAACCCCTAGCCTCACGGGATCTGGCAGGTGTCATTTCTCTCTACTCATGACCCCCAGCTAAAAAGAAGTCGTGGAAGCCCTAATATTAAAGGGGCCCTCTTGAATCCAGACACTTATGTCCGACCCTGTCACATTCCATTCTGACACCCAGCTACCGCTTCCCTTTCTCCTTCACCCTCATAAATTAATTTCCCTTCCTAAAATTTGGAAGTCATTTCACTGTTTGGGAAGTGTCACTGCCTAACTATTCAGAGGTAGATGAGTCCCGTGACGTACTGACGTTCATAATAGACGTCACTGGTTAGATGAGCTGCCGGCGGAATAGCCGCCATGCCTTATATTTTCCAGTTCTTGGATTAAAACGTAAGGCGGATGGATTAGGAAAGTCACAGTTCAACCAGAATGGATGGAGGAAGCGGGGACACGGCGAGATGTCAAAGGGAGAAACGAACGGGTATATTTATTCATAGTAAGAAGTCATATTTTAAAAACAATCCGTTCTATTGGCTTCATGACCCACATTGATGGAGTTTTTGCCCTTTGTTAGAGTTAGAACTTCTAAATTGCTTCACTGAAGCACTCATTACCCTCCCCCAGGTCTCTTTCCTATTTTCTTTTGGTCTCCCTTTCCAACCCCCCCTCTTCCCCTCCCCCCCCCCCCCCCCCCCCCCCCACATCCCCATCCCATCCCTCCTGTTGATTTCCCTCACTGTAGAGACAGTACTAGGGCCGTGTAAATACAGTAAAGCCCTCTTTCCTGCTTGTTGCATCTCCCCCCTCATTTCCACGATCATTCTCTTCTATGATTCTCCTACTCTTGAACTCCCCATCTCTGCAGTCCAGTGCCGTAGCCTCGCTCCTCCGTCCAGCCTTTGCCCCAGGCAACATCTCGACCCCAGCCCCGCCGCGGCCCTGGGCCGTCCCACTCCGCGCCTCTGCCCAGGATTTGAGCGCCGAGAACGAAAGCCTCTTATCCGCGTCATCCGCCCATAGCCAGATGGCGCTCCGTTCGGATAAATTCGGGATTACGCAGAATGCTCTCTGATTGGGGGATGTGGGCCCTCGGCATAATTTACCGTGCGCCCCCCTTTTCTCACAAGAAATGTGGACTAGCCCCGGGGGTACTCGAAGTTTGTACCTGAGAACAGAGAACAAGTCCAACCTCTCCAGCCAGCCCCAAGACGGCACGTTTCATTTTACAAAGTGGCTAATGCCCATCAGTGCTGTTGAATAATGCCCCTCAGTGCACGTGGCACTGCCCATCACTGGATTGGGATGCTCATGCTACCCCTCCGTGCACTTGGCACTGCCCATCAGTGGTACGGAATACTGCCCGTCAGTGCACATGGCATTGACTCGTCATTTCTACTGACCACTGCCCTTCCGTGTAAACGGTGTTGTCATTCGCTGCTATGGAGTAACGCCCATCAGTGTTATATAATATGCCCTGCTGTGGACGTGGTGTTGCCCATCAGTGCTACTGTATGCTGCCATTCCGTGTTCATGATGGTCAGAGCTATGGAATACGGTCCTTCAGTGCCCATTGCACGTCAGCACCATGTTGTGTAGCCCATTAGACCTAGATAATGCTGTTTATTGTGGGAAATACATTTGTCCATTTACTGGGAATACTGTCCCTTATTGCTCACCATAGCAACGTTAATGTCACATTATAGTTGCATCCATGCACACAGTGATTGTCATCATTGCCCAAGCTATTTCTGTGTCACTCATATTGCCTGAATGTATAAGATGTCGAAATTAAAGACAGTATTTTTGTTTGGATGGGAATGTCCCCAGAATGATGTACAGGTCCTGCCCTGTGTGTCACATTACAAGAATTTGATATCTCGGTTTGGGATTTTTGGCCCCTGCCTCACAATAGTTAAGTAGGTGCCCGAAGGCCTAGGCATGCCTTTTACAAGAGTCCTACCCTGGACTTGTCCTGACCCGGGAAGGTCACCCCAATTGTGGCCTGGATTGTGGCAGAGGACGTCTGTCCCTGTGACAGGTCCATGAATGCAGTGCGGTAGTGACCGAATACCATGTTTTGTAGCAACCATGGCGTGACCAGTCCTTATCTGTGGTGGGTTGCTGTCCCATTCACATAAACGCTCAGTTGCTAAGAGATACTAGCACTGAGATACAGAGCTCATGGAAGTATGTGTTCTGTGCGTTGAGTGGGTGACACACTGTGATTGTGTGAGTGAGCCGAAGCGACTCAGGCCTTTGGGTTCCATTGCGGATGTTCTGTTCTGCTCATGCACAGAAGATGAAGGTGAGGTTGCTTTCCCAGATAGTCAAAGTCTATTGCTGACATTCCTGAGATTGGAGGGAGGGAACCTCGACACTGAAGTTGGGAAAGAGGAGGCAGGCTCGATCTCAGAATTTCATGTAGGTCTTTTGATGTAGAGGGCTGCTGACTGTTCTCCTTGAAGAGTGCCATTTGGTAGATGGTAGGAGTTAAGTGTGGTACAGCAGTTCCTGTTATCGGAGTATGAAAGATCTTTAGAAGATGATCAGGTTTTTGTTTCTCTTCACTGTTCGGTGTTGCTGTTGAGAGCCAGGCGCAGACACCTCTTTGTGCCGCTGTTTTGATTGCTGCCGAGTGGAGATGACCCTTCTCTGAGGAGCATCACTAAAGACAAAAACTGAAACTGGAAGAGAGATTGACAAAAACACTTGAAAGGCAAAGCAAACCAAATCTGTTCTGAAAGCGCAGACAGAGAATATACATACCCTGTCTGCTGACCGTGCATGAGAGTGGAAGCTGTGGGTCCCACTTGTCCAGTTCCAAATTCTCTGAACTAAGAGGGGATTCTCTGGAGAGTACCCACAGGACGTGGCTCAATCAAAGCTAGTATCAGCCTGATGGTCAGCTTCCTAAAGGTGAGCAAACATCCTCTGGAGGAAGAACTGCTTTCCTTGTCCCGGAATACCTAAAGCGCCCTGCCTGAAAGAAGTCAGAAGCAGCAAGTCAACTCTACAGGAGAAGTTGACCGGGTGGACAGCAACAGATGACCCTAATGCTGTAAGTCCATCCACCAAATACTTGAGAAGGGCGTGACTGGTGTGCTACCGATTCAGAGCTAGTCACTAAACCTTATTGTTATGGCCTGCATGGCACTTGCCTGTGTGTGCCCGAGAAGCCTGCACTGCTGACGAGTGGATCCACATTCACTGGCGAGACACGTTCGTCTTCCCCAAAGTTACTGTTTGCCGATGTGGCTTTGGCACTGGTCAATAGGTGCACGAACTGTCCGTACCATGAGGAAGAACTTTGTGAACCAGTGGTGCCAGCCGTATTGTACCTCAAACAGACAGAATATGTGGCTAGCTCTGGCAGTGGCCAACCGTTTGCCATGCAGACTATCCTGCTAAAGGAATCTGCGGCTTTGAGGAATTTGTTATTGTGTGCTGAAGCAAAGATTTGCTGCCTGTCGTGCTGACTACCAGCGCACCCAATCAGATTCAATCATGTTTGCCTGAAGCACCTCGAAGCTTCTAATTCACCACCCAAGGACCTGTGTCTGGAATGATGACTGCAATATCGCCTTGCCTCAGGAAGGCCCAAGCGACTACCATCAAGACTCACCTGTCTCTAAGGAGGCGCACCATAAGGCCCACCTTTTGTCGACAAGCCCGGAAGATGGGTGATTGCTTAAGGCAGCCTCATGCCACAGCTGCCTCCAGGACACTTAAATGTGGGCTGCGCCTGCCGGATCCAGGCAGTGTAGCCATGTAACTCTAGCATGGCTGGCTCAGCTTTAGTGAAGGCGGAGCACAAATTGAGCGCAGGAGGCTAGTCCAAGCCTATTACAAACCAAGAGAACGGTTGAGAGACCGAGTGCTATTACAGCCCAAGGGACAGATAACCAAAAGGCGGCCACATCTGTGCTGTTTCCTACACCTGAGAACCGTAAAGTAACAGCAGGTCGAAGGTGCGAGAGTGGGAGTTCACAATCTTCCTAGAAGCAACATGTATTTGATACTTTTTATGCTAATGGTAGTTGTTAGAAATGGGATTTCTGATTGACTGGGGCATGCGCCTAAGCCAGGCAGAAACCACTACTCTAGTCAGGGCAAGGAAGTTACATGCTGAATATAACCCCTGCTCAGCCCCTTGGTAGCTTGGCACGAGCAGTCAGGCTTTTCCCAGAGGAAATGTGTAAATCGTCTGTGCAACACACACACACATCAGCGACACACTAGGCACACCACAAAAGAAACTCCACACAAGGTTATATAAAAATAACCTTTGTATTACTCATAAACACATTAGATCATAATCACAAATATGAACTGTGCCAACTGGCACTAGACAATACTTCACTGAGGATTATATACATGACCGGGCCACTGTTAGAACTATCAGAATGCAAGTAGTGAATATAAAACAACCAGTCACTACTGGCATCAGCATTTAGGCATAACCATCCTATCACAACACTAAGCATATGTAGAACATATTGGGCATCCATATTATTACTGCACATTAACACTGGCAGAGTGCACTCATTAGGGGAATTACTAGACATACCCAGCAATACACCATAGTACCACATTTATAAGGTGCACGCCTTATGTACACACCTCATCCACGGCCTGATTCCATCAGGGCCCAGCACATGTACATAGGGCCACTTCCAGGACTCACTGGCACCTTGGGCATCTTCCCGTAACTGTCAACGTACCCCTTTACCTGGGCACCACCTTAGAGGAGGCTCTCCGGACACAATGGAACCCCGTCCCGGGCCTTTGGGAGTGCCGCAGGCCGGGAGACGGGGCCCGGGGCCGGAGACCCCGCCCCTGGACCCAGCCGGGGCCCCTGGACCCAGCCGGGGCCCCCAGGTCTGCAGGCGCAGGGGAAGCCTCCCAGGGCTCTCTGGACCCCGTCCCGGGCACCCTGCCACGCGGCAGGACCCAGGACGGAGCCCGCGGCAGGGAGGCCGCAACTCCCCGGGGCCCTCAGGGGCCCGGCCGGAGCTCCTGAACCCAGCTGAGCGAGGGGAGGCTCCCCGGCCACAACGGAACCCTGTCCCGGGCCTTTGGGAGTGCCGCAGGCTGGGGGACGGGGCCCGGGGCCGGAGCCCCTGACCCGGGGCCCAGCCGGGCCCCTGGACCCAGCCAGGGCTCCCAGGACCACAGGCGCAGGGGAAGCCTCCCCGGACCCTCCGGACCCCTTGTCCCGGGCACCCTGCCACGCGGCAGGCCCCGGGACAGAACCAGGGCAGCATCCGGGCCCGTCCAGCGGCCGGCTGAGGACCGAGAGGGGTCCCAGAGTACCCTGTCCCTAGTAATCCGGAGGAAGGCTACCCCCCTTTCTTGAAACCTGCGCGCTCCGAGTGACGGAGGGGACCCTTGGGGCGAACGCACCCGGCCTCCTGGCGCCCTGGTTGGGATACGGTAGGCGAATGGACCCTCATCGGGACCTCCAGGCCAGCCCAGCCATCTGGCCCCCCTTATAGGAAAGCATTGCGCGCGACCAGATGGCCGAGGGGAAAGGAGCGACCAGATGGCCGGCAACTGAAAGGACTCCCATCTACCCGCCCAGAGCCGGGCCATAGCGGTAGGGCTCCCACCTGATCCAAGGACTCGGTGGGCTCTGCTTCCCGGGGGGGCTCGGGGACAGCGGCTGGGCCTCAGGCACGGGGAGGACCGACGGAGCTCTCGGCCCGGGCGCACCGGGGGAGGACTGCCCAGGACCCGTGGAGCCCGTCCCTGGGCACTTTGCCACGCCGTGGGCCGGAGGAGGGAGCCCCGGACGCCTGGGAGGATGTTGCCCGGGCGTAGTCCATCTGGTCCCCGGCAAAGAACCACCAGCCCCGGAGGGGTGTCCCGGCATACCCTGCCCCTACTAATCCGGAGGAAGGCTACCCACCTTTCTTGTAACCCTCGCGCTCCGAGTGACGGAGGGGATCCTAGGCGCGGATGCGCCCGACCTCCTGGAGCCCTGACTGGGATCCGGGAGTCAAATGAGCCCTCATCGGGACTTCCAGGCTGGCCCGGCCATCTGGTCGCCGCATTGGAAAGCATTGCACGCGCGACCAGATGGCCGAGGGGAGAGGTGCAACCAGATGGCTGGGACTGAAAGGACTCCCATCTGTCCAACCCCGAGCCTTCGCGCTAGGGTTCCCGTCTGCCCACGCAGGGCTCCTTGGCTGCAGGGCTCCTTGGCTGCAGGGCTCCAGGGCTGCAGGGCTCCGGGGCTGCAGGGCTCCGGGGCTGCAGGGCTCCGGGGCTGCAGGGCTCCGGGGCTGCAGGGCTCCGGGGCTGCAGGGCTCCGGGGCTGCAGGGCTCTGGGGCTGCAGGGCTCCAGGGCTGCAGGGCTCCGGGCCTGCAGGGCTTTGGGGCTGCAGGGCTTTGGGGCTGCAGGCCTCAGGGTGGAGGGGGGGCTCATAGACCCCACGCTGGGCCTCAGGCATGGGAGGCCCGGCGGAGCTCCCGGGGCCCGGTTGACCCATGGAGCCCGTCCTGGGCACTTTGCCTCGCCGCGGGCTGGAGGAGGGAGCACCGGACGCCCCGGGGAAGTGTCTTCCGGGCTTGGCCCATCTGGTCCCCGCCTGAGAACCACCATCCCCAGGAGGGGTGTCCCGGCATACTCTGCCCCTACTAATCCGGAGGAAGGCTACCCACCTTTCTTGTAACCCTCGCCCTCCGAGTTATGGAGGGGATCCTAGGCACGGATGCGCCCGACCTCCTGGAGCCCTGACTGGGTTCCGGGAGTCAAATAAGCCCTCATCGGGACTTCCAGGCTGGCCCGGCCATCTGTTCGCCCCATTGGAAAGCATTGCGTGCGACCAGATGGCCGAGGGAAAGGTGCGACCAGATGGCCGGGACTGAAAGGACTCCCATCTGTCCAACCCCGAGCCTTCGCGCTAGGGTTCCCGCCTGCCCAAGCAGGGCTCCGTGGCTGCAGGGCTCCAGGGCTGCAGGGCTCCGGGGCTGCAGGGCTCCGGGGCTGCAGGGCTCCGGGGCTGCAGGGCTGCAGGGCTCCGTGGCTGCAGGGCTCCGGGGCTGCAGGGCTCCGGGGCTGCAGGGCTCCAGGGCTCCGGGGCTGCAGTGCTCCGGGGCTGCAGGGCTCCGGGGCTGCAGGGCTCCAGGGCTGCAGGGCTCCAGGGCTGCAGGGCTGCAGGGCTCCGGGGCTGCAGGGCTCCGGGCCTGCAGGGCTCCAGGGCTCCGGGCTGAAGAGCTCCAGGGCTTTGGGGCTGCAGTCCTCGGGGGGGGGGGGGGGGGAGGGCTCGTAGACCCCACGCTGGGCCTCAGGCATGGGAGGCCCGGCGGAGCTCCCGGTGCCCAGACGCCCGGGGGCCCCATGGAGCCTGTCCTGGGCACTTTGCCTCGCCGCGGGCTGGAGGAGGGAGCACCGGACGCCCCGGGGAAGTGTCGTCTGGGCTTGGCCCATCTGGTCCCAGCCTGAGAACCGCCATCCCCAGGAGGGGTGTCCCGGCATACCCTGCCCCTACTAATCCGGAGGAAGGCTACCCACCTTTCTTGTAACCCTCGCGCTACGAGTGACGGGGATCCTAGGCACGGATGCGCCCGACCTCCTGGCGCCCTGACTGGGATCCAGGAGTCAAATGAGCCCTCATCTGGACTTCCAGGCTGGCCCGGCCATCTGGTCGCCCCATTGGAAAGCATTGCGTGCGACCAGATAGCCGAGGGAAAGGTGCGACCAGATGGCCGGGACCGAAAGGCCTCTCAGCTGCCCAGACCGAGCCATAGCGGTAGGGCTCCCGCCTGCCCTTGCAGGGCTCTGCACCAGGGTCTCTTGTCCCGGGCAGATGGACACTTGGCAGGCCGCAGGACGTGGGATCCCAGGCCCTGACCAAAAATCAAGAGGCCCGGGGCCGGTCCCTACTTCTCAACGCAGCCAGGCCGGGGAGATCGGGGAGCCTGCTCAAGCACGAGGGACCCCAGTCCCGGGCACACGGTCCATCAGGTTGTGCGCTCGTTTTCCACAATTTTTTCAGAATAGTGCGTAGTTGCGCTAGGCAAAGTCCTCCCAGCCCTACTCAGGATGTGCTCTCGTTTTCCACAGTTTTTTTCAAAATTCTGCGTAGTGGTGCTACGCAAAGTCCGCCCAGCCCTAATCTAGATGCAGTGGATGGTGATACGTTCACCAATAAAAAAAAGAAAGCCCTTTTGATACACAATTTGGATGCTGAATGGAGGACTATTTGAAAAACGTTACCTTTAGTTGAGGGGAGAGTACAAGCTCATCTAAGTGATGCTAGTGAACAAGGTCCAATGGATGTAATTGATGAATATGCAGCCACAATTCAAGCTTTAGACTAGTGCTTTTTCCAAACAACAATGTAGTATTAGATTGGCACAAGTTCTTGCAAAGGTCACAAATGCAAGGTGAATCTATGGGTTATTTCTTTTCGGCACTCAAAACCTGAGCACTCACGTGATTATTGTGATATGTGTGATGAAATTATTTGTGACCAGTTAATTGAGAACACCATTACTAAACAATGGGGGAACCCAGACAAAAAAACACGAAGGACCTGGGTATGGAATAGTACAAAAGCAATTGGTCCCAATGGAATTATTGAACATTGATAGTACCCAAAATTTCCGAACACAGACACTCAAGGAAATGAATTTTTTTTTGAATTTTAACTTAAAATTGATTATAGATGCAGATTTACTTTTTACATCATACCTTTGATCATGAATACATTTCTACGATTATAATTGTTGTAAAGTTGCTCAAAAGAGGGAAAGGTGATTGAAAAGAGTGCTCGTGGAAAAGTGAAAGCCAAGGGATTTATACACAATCAATATATATAAGTTAATACAAAATCAGCCTGTCCGGGAACTTCCTTATCCTAGTGATTCGTACCGTCTTCCTTAATACACTGTGTGTTTAAAACAAGAGTGAGACCAGAATCGTAACTCCGATACAGGTGAAAAACATGTGTCGACGTTTCGACCCCAAGTGGAAGGTAGGCCAATTAACTCCTTGATGGGGGGTCTTCATCAGGACATATTAACAAGCAACCTAGAAAAACCAGTCGAGGACTGGTGGGGGGCCTCGCAATCGGGGTCAGCCGGCTCCCGGGTACCGGTAAATCGATACTGCCAAAGTTCCACAAGTGCCCACCAGATGGACTTGCTATAGGAGAATGAATCAACGATAGGGGCCTGCTGGTATCCAAAATCAGGTCTTGTGGGATGTGAATTCAACAGTCTCGCGCTTGTATCAGGAGTGTAGCCACCTCATTGTGAGGAAAATTTGCACCGTGCAGCGCCCCTCAGCCGACGTGAGAGGAGTAGTGTGGAACCACAAGGAGAAAGAGGTATGGGTGATTGGGCCTGGGGTGGGAGTTAATTTTGTAGTGTTTAGGGTAGTGTTGGGTGTGTGTGTGTAGTGCAGGGTAGTGTTTTAGGGTTTAGGGTAGTGTTGGGGTGTGTGTCTAGTGCACGGTAGTGTTTTAGGGTTTAGGGTAGTGTTGTGGTGTGTGTGTAGTGCAGGGTAGTGTTTTGGGGTTTTATGGTAGTGTCGGTGTGTGTGTGTGTGTAGGGTAGTGTTTTAGGGTTTAGGTTAGTGTTGTGGTGTGTGTGTAGTGTTTTAGCATTTAGGGTAGTCTCGAGGTGTGTGTGTAGTGCAAGGTAGTGTTTTAGGGTAGTGTCGGGGTATGTGTGTAGTGTTTTAGGGTTTAGGGTAGGGTTGGGGGGTCATGCTGGGTAGTGTTAATGTAGGGAGAGGACTGAGGTTCGGGGAGGGTCTTACAGGGGTACTACATTAGGGAATATGATAGGGCAGGGTAGTGTCACTTACATTTCATACTTTTACCGCGTTTGTACCTTCACCACGCATGCCTTTGCTTTGTAATGGCCTGCGTTGTAAAGTTATATGCATGGTAAAAGTATGCGCTGTAATGGCATGTCGTTGTAATTTACAACGCGTAGTAATACCCGTATTGTAATGGCACGTGTGGTATTCTTACGCGTTGTAATGAGGCATGTTAATTTGTGTGAGCTTGATATCCTTGAACCAATTGAAAGCTCCTAGTGGTTGGCACCAATTGTACCAGCACACAAACTTGACCATACATTAAACTTACATGTGGGTTTGCGTGATTTATATCACAACATCTGGGTTGATTGCGAAACTCTTCCCAACATTAACAAGATGCTCTGCACATTGAAAGTAGGGAAGGTTTTCACTACCCTTGATATGTCTGAAGCAGATCAGCATATGGTCTTAACTGAGCATTCCAAGCACCCCACATCTTTCATTACTCCTGAGCTGGCCTTTCGTTACAAACATATGCCTTTTGGTCAGACGTCGACTTTCTCAGTTTTCAATAATGTTTCATGGTCAAACAGGAGTTTTATATTTCCAAGATGATATACTGGTGTCTGGTGAAGACAAAGTTGAGCATGATGAGAGATTGTATAAAGTTTTGTCAGTATTGAAAGAAAAAGGTTTAACATTACATGCAAACCGATGCAAGTTTGAAGCCACTGGTATTGATTATTTAGGCCATCACATTAGTTAAATGCATAGATCCTAAGGAAAAGATGATCAAGGCTATTGAAAATGCACCATTTTGTAATAACAAGATGCAGTTGAAAAAAATACCTGGGTTTAGAAGAATACTATTCTAAATTTGTTCCACATTTTGCACAGTAGCACTTGTTTGGTTCCGTTATTAAAGTTGAATGAAACCTCATGTTCCTCCTATTGGATCACCTCAGGCAGCTCTGATTGTCCACTACTACACGCCCACACAGTTCTAGTTCCTATGCTACGCGGCCGGCCCGTCTGGGTTGTAGGCGACATGCTGTGTAAACCAGAGATTGCTTTTCAAAATGTGTTCAATGATGCCCCCCCCACTGCATGTTGTCGCTGCCGGCCTGATCACTCAGGATGTAGGCGTACAGCTGTGTACTATTTCTTCATGCTCAATAAAGGTTTTAAAAAAAAAAAAAAAAAAAAACTGCACCTTTGAGAGAGTTGTTGAAGAAAGAATGTGCATTTACTTGGAGTGAAGATGTAGAACGGATTAGGGCAGATATAGTGATCACTATGCCTTTGAAATCTTTTGATCCTACTACTATCAGCATTAGTAAAACTGATGCCTGTAATGATGGTTTGGGGGCTGTATTACTTTAGTTGAGGAAAGATGGAAGGGAAGACTCAACTGCATTTGCTTCTAGAGCTTTGCGAGTGTCAGATTTGGCATAGTCCACCATCGAGAAGGAGGAAATTTGTGGTGGGATACACAACATTTTAGAACTTGTGTGTGGGGTAGTCCCATCATTTTTCATATTAACCATAAACCATTGGTAGACATAATCAGTACAAAGAGGGGTGGTAGGAACACACACAATTGCCAAATGGCAGTATCGGTTTAAGGGATATCGTTACCGGATAGAGTATGTTACAGGTAGAAAAAATGTAGTCACTGTCTTTTTAACCAGGTTGCCATTGAGTGTTGATCATGAAGTAATCAGTGATGAGATTGTTGTGTGTACTACAGATAAGATGTTGGTTTTATCCAATTGTGCAACTTCAGAACAGGAATGGAGGGTGCCTTGGATCAAGAAGCTGTTTTTTCCCAAGTCAGAATCTTGAGTGAAAAGGATTGGCCTAACACAAAAAAATTGAGAATGGAATTTATTCCTTGTATGTATGTGGCATCGGAATTGACAAGTGCTGAAGGGTTGGTACGAAGGATTGAACAGGTAGTGGTGCCAGCCAGCATGAGAAAGAGAGTACTTGAGATGGCCCATGAGGGGCATTTGGGCTTCTATGCAATGAAACGTAGAGTTAGAGAATAATTTTGGTTGCCAGAAATTGATAGAGCAGTGGAGAATGTTGTGTGCAATTCTGAAAGTAATTAGTGATGAGCCATTCTACCAAACCGTCCCCATTTGTTCCAATACAGGCGGACATTTCTCCTTGGTCCAAGATGGGTTTGGACATTTCTGGTCCATTTAAAGTTCCTAGGGAAGGTCCCAAATATGCAGTGGTAATTATTGATTTTGTGTCTAAATGGCCAGAGGTCACATTTGTGAGCAATGTTGGACCTGCACTATTACTGACTTTTTGCAAAATTTTTTTAGCAGAGAAGAGTATCCAACTGAGTTAGCTACGGCTAATAGAACTCAAGAGGAGATGAAGGAACTTCTGGCTGAGTATGGCATACTTAATACTCATACACCTTTGGATCTTCCTAGAAGGTTTAGTGGAACGATTTAATTGTACACTGAATGATCAAATACAGTTAGCGTTGGTCAATAAGTTAAATTGGAAATGTGCCATAAGTGAAATGTTATGGAGTAAACGTCAACACCCAAAGAGACTAGCGATGTCTCTCCTTTTGTCTCACTTCGAGGACATGTTCCAGGATCTAAGTTGAACAGAGAATGGATAGGGCATGTCAATATTGATTCTTCTAAATTAGAGACAGTGGTCAGTTAAAAAGTCATTGACAGGGGCATGCAGTTGCCTATATTTAAAGCAAGGGGATGCTCACAGAAACACCCTAAGATCTTGCAGAGATGGGCAGATTTCCATGGCCTTCATTTGGAGCCGCCGACCCCTGTGGCATTAGTTTTATAGAATGAAGGTAGATAGGGATGCTGGCTTGTACAATACTGTAGGATTTCATTGCATTGGGGATATTGCGGCACGGGCGTGTGAAAGCTGGGGAGCACAGCAGAGACAAAGCACATTTAGTTGTTTTATTGAATGTTATTTTGTTTTTGATACATATTGACGTAGATACTACTGCTGTATATATGTACATTGACCTGTATATGCATGTACTAGGCCCAAAGGTCCATATGTGGCTGTAGGCACAAATAAAATTTAATTTGAAGGAAAAAAAAGTAATGGGTAGGCAATGTGGTGCAATCAACAAGGTGGTGGAAGTGAGAGTGGGTTGTTGGGTGCAGGTAAAGAAAACAGGTAATGTGTCCAAAGGTGGATCAAGGTATTTTCCTCCAGTGCACGTGTTTCATGTATGATGACATGCTATACATACTGGTGATGGTCGTGTATGGAACAAGGACAGACTTATTGTAATTCCATATGACAAAGTGGATGTGGTACATAGATGCTTGGGTGAGGTTGATGATAAGAAATATGAGGATGCATCAATCAATCGTCCTAAATTTTCTTCTGGTGCTAAGCGATTGCCTGGTCGATTCGATGATTTTATCCCTAGTTAATGATCGCACGCTTACATGGTATATGGATTTTTTATTAATGTGATATATGTGCAGAATTTTCTCTCTTTTGTTTGTGTTACTGTCAGCTTTGTGATTTTTGTTTTAGTTACGTAGATTTTCTAACCATTGTGCTGTTACTACAGGGTAATGCTTTTCAGTGCTATTCATTATAAAGTTCAATATATGTTGTCTCACCGTCTTTCATGGAATTGGAGACTCCATGGAAGGTGGTTGGATTGGGGGCTGGGAGAAGAGTGGAGGAGCTGGCCGTCACTTACCTGCTGCTTATTGCAGAGGCTTAAAAATAAATGAATGTACTCACCAAATCGGCTTCCCGACTCATTTTCAGGTGGCAACAGACATTTTCCTGTAGCGCTCAGCCGATTAAAGATCGCCAGTCCTCCGACCCCAACTAGGGTTGGCCAACCTCCATTGGACAACTGGAGAAAATACTCCTTGTCCAATGTGACCCATTCATGTTTCAAAACTTCTTCCGCGAACAATCTGTGAACGAATGGCCAAGAAAAGCCTTACCCAGATTAACCCTTCAAAGCCTGCCCAACACTTTTTTTGTATGTAATACGTCAATAATACTGAACAAATTTACATCAAACAATCAAACCAAAAAAGGCCCTATTCCGTATTAAGTTTTTCCATGCCAAGTTTTGTGTAATCAGTTTTTGGTTCCCATGGGTGGTTGAATGCGAATGGGGAACACAGCCTTTGTTCCCCTTCCTCTAACACCCCCACCCCTTGGATACTTATGCATAAACGCAAGACGCTGAAATGTACTCAGACACGCAAAGAGAGTGCCACATGGGAAACATACGGAACGACGACTCCAGAACAACGAGTTCCGGACTCATGCAAGCCAAACAATGACTTAGCCTTAACCATGCATGTGTGTGGTGAATGCTAAGTCAGTCTAGTGTTCGGGATGGGTGGGGAGAGAGGAGCAAAGGACAGGAAAAGGACAGGTAAGAGGGGTTCAGGGTAGATTTTAGATGTGGGAGGGGTTCAGGGTAGTTTTTAGAGGGTGAGGGGTAGTTTTTAGGGGGTGGGAGGGATATGGGATAGTTTTTAGGAAGTGATGGGGTTTGGGGTAGTTTTAAGGGGTGAGGGTTAGTTATTAGGAGGTGGGGGTACGGGGTAGTTTTTAGGGGTGGGAGGGGTTCAGGGTAGTTTTTAGGGGGTTCAGGGTAGTTTTTAGGGGGTGGGAGGGATATGGGTTAGTTTTTAGGAAGTGATGGGGTTTGGGGTAGATTTAAGGGGTGAGGGTTAGTTATTTAGGGGGTGGGGGTACGGGGTACTTGTTAGGGGTGGGAGGGGTTCAGGTTAGTTTTTAGGGGGGTGGGAGGGATTTGGGTTAGTTTTTAGGGGGTGGGAAGTTTCTGGGTAATTTTAGGAGTGGTGGGGATATCGGATAGTTTTTAAGGGGTGGGAGGGATTCGGGTTAGTTTTTAGGGGGTGGGATGGGTTTGGATTAGTTTTTCGGGGGTAGGGGGCTCTGGGTAGTTTTTAGGGGGTCAGGGTGTGTGGGGTAGTTTTAAGGTGGTGGGGGTATGGGATAGTTTTTAGGGTTTTGGGTGATCGGGGTAGTTTTTAAGTGGTTGGGGGGTGTATTTAGGGCTCAGGGGGAGAGGGAGGGTGATCGTAACATTAGCCACGGGAGGCCACTTACTATGCATGCCTTTACCACGACAATTTGTGGTAAAGGAATGCGTGGTAAAAAAAACTGTGGTTAAGACGCGGTCGTTGTAGAGACCGCGTCTTAACCACGTTAATGTAGTCGTTGTTGAGGAACTCGTTGTTCCAACATACAGCTGAGCAACATTTCATGCAGGTTTATGAAGCAGTGCTAGATTAAAATCGCGTTTTTAAACACAACTGAGACTTCACCATACACAAACCAGTGACAGTCAATGGTGCAATATTTATGTTTATTAGCCTATTATGACAATTCTCCAGAACGATGTGCTATCTCACTTATTGCAGGTATTAGAGACACTATTATTCAGCTGACCGTGATAGTAACCTATAGATAGTTGGAATACACATCAGTATTTCTTTTCAAATTCATCACACACACATGCCTATATTACAAGGTGTACCTCTAGACATGTATCAGGGCTTAGCAAAAATGCATTTGCACTTTCTAATTTTGTCTACACAAGGAAGATATTTCTTTTCCTGTACAAAAACTCCTTCCTCCAGACCCCTATCTTATTGGGTGGATGTCCCAAGTATGGATAGTATTTTAGACCTTCTCTTGGCAAAAGCAACCCTCCAACTACATCCAGGGTAACAATTGGCTATGAAAGTGGTTGTGAAAACCAACAGGCTCCAAGGTTTGTCGGTCTTTAGGTCTCGCCTGGCGAACACAGCGCGAAGCGCTGTCGCCAGCGAGATCTATTGTTGCTGGCTTGCCTCGGAAGTGGGACAGGAGATGGGCACGCGCAGGCTTTTGGCGGATTGGAGCCGGTGTACGCGCTTGTGAAGACGCGCTTGCAATGATGTGTACAGCCACACGGCGTGCACATCTCCTGTCCCCCTTCCGCCCTCATGCACTTTCACAGATTGTTTTATCGTTTCTACCTTCATTTCAGTCTATCCTCTCGTCGTCGGAGCTCTAGATTACCCTCAACAATCATCTCATCCACAGTGCTCTTAATTATACATATTCACACACCACCCCAACACATTCTGCCAAAACACATGACCAACAAACCTTTTACTCCTCTTTCACTCGCACTCCTCCACTAAGCTACTTAATACACCTGCTGCTCCAAAGTGCCTGTCCTCTCATCCACAAACACCTCTGATCCTCCCACACGGCCATCGTAGATTCCTACTGCCCGACAACCCATGACTTCCGTCCCCCTTCACTTACCCACCATTTAGTGCTTCCCTCTGCCGCTGCAATCACAGAGCAGTGTATCTTGGCCTTTACCTTTGGAACAGAAGCTCGTGTCTTCGCCCTTCGGTGCCGTTACCTCTTTGCATCTCACCCCGGCTTGGAACAGAAACCAGGCCAGGCCTACGCCGGTCAGTGTCAGGCGCTGATCCTGGGTGCAGAGGACGCTACTCAACTAGTCGCTATCTTGGCAGAGAAAGGAGCCTCGTGTCAGCAGCCAATAGGATTGTACGTCACCTAAGAGTTGCGTGTCCAGACTGCTTCCACAGCTATGCAGTGTAAGATGCGCTGTGAACTTCTCGCACCGTGATTAGTTGAGAACTTGTTAAAGGATGTTTGTGTGACATCAGCAAGAGTGTGGTGGGAGGTCTCTTGAACCTAATCTTGCTTGCTGCTTAGCATTGCTTGCTCTTTACCGGTGTGATGACTACAGGACTGGTTCTGGCAGGTGATTTCTTATTTGTCCGGCTCATTCTCCTAACTTCCGTGTGTGAATAACTAGTGGTGTCTTGCGCAGCAGCATCCTATTAAGCAGTTTCTCGCTTTTACCTATAAAGCGTTTCACGAGTATCCAGCTGCAATAAAAGGCTTTCCTTTTAACACTCCCAGTTAGGATTTTGCTTAATCTTTCACCAGCCAGAGAAACATCGCTGCTGCCTAACCTAGTGTTTTATTACAGATGTTTTGGAGCCCAGTTCATCGTAAATATTCTTCTGTGGTGAGCGACTTCCTTTTGACTTAATTCTGCATTTCCTGGGATGAATTTACATTGTTTGCAAATTGCATGTGTGAACCACAACCTAGTCAGTAATCCTTGCTGTCCAATATACACACTTCTGTAGTAGGGGATCTCTGTGTATAGTCATAATCTAGTGAATAGTCCCGCCCATGTGCGTGGACCCCGGAGCAATACAAAATAATCTCTAAAAGGTGACAAATCATGCAGACCTGCATACACCTTTAAGAGAGAATTTAATTTAAAGACAGATAATGCAGCCTATACCCACAGGCTACACTGTCCAGTACTTCAACTAGAATTCCACCAACATCCACAAACAGCACTGCCTGTCTAGTTTTTCTCCACATAGGAAAAAACCCTGCCTCTACCAGCAAAAGCCTCTGGAATGATAGAGAGGAAGGAGTGGACAGACAAGCCCCATAGGCTGCCATTATGTGACTTGGAACAGGATACTGTGCCTTTAAGAAAACTTTCCAGTTTTCCAGAACTTTCCCCAGTATCCCAGAATGCCCAGCAGGTCCCATTTACTTTCAGTTCTTTTTTCCGGCTCCTGCTAGCAGGACCCTGGAGCATTGAGCTCTCCCCTTTCAAGGGTTTAATTGAGATTTTGGCAATTTTAGTCATTTTTTCTTGTGTTTAATAGCTGGTACTGTCAACATGCCTGGCTTGTTCGACAAGTGCCCGGAATGTGGTCGAAAGAAGGCTAAAACTGATCCACACGAGGTGTGCATAGGTTGCCTTCCCCAGTCCCACGTGCCTGAAAGCTGTACCATCTGCCACTCGTTCTCTGCAAGGACCCTGAGGGACAGAATGAAGATCAGGCTTCAAGTTCTGGAGGAACGAAGACTGAAGGCACCAGGTGGGTCTGGAGGGGCTGATTTGGCCCATACTGAGGCCTCTGGGGGGCTCCCCGGGGGCAGGAAGACCAGTAAACGCTTCCACTCCCCGTCGACGTCGAGGGCGTCGACGGCGACGTCGAGGAGGATGACCACCGTCTGTTCGCCGTCCCCCCAGGGCTCTGGGGAGAAGCGGCGTCGACGATCGCCGTCGAGGGACGTGCATAGGCCGCCGTCGACTACATCGGCGTCGTCGGCGACGACGCCGTCGTCGGCCCCGTCCAGCGGTCGTCGTCGAGATGGGACCCGGCGTCGGCATTCGCCGTCGAGGGATCGCAGCTCGCCGTCGATGAAGAGGAGAAGGAGATCGACGTCGAGACGCTTGAGGTCGCCGTCGAGGCGAAGGTCGCCGTCGAGGCGAAGGTCGCCGTCGAGGCGAAGGTCGCCGTCGAGGCGAAGATCGACGCCGAGGAGAAGATCGGCGTCGAGGCACAGGTCGCCGTCGAGGCGCAGATCGCCGTCGAGGCGCAGGTCGGCGTCGAGGCGCAGATCGACGTCGAGGAGAAGATCGACGTCGAGGAGTAGATCGACGTCGAGGAAGAGAGAGTCACCGGGATCGGTGTACTCGGTGGTGTATACGCCGCCGCGGATGCCTCCGTCGCCTCCTCCTCTCCCGCCGACGCCGCCTCCACTGCCACCACCACCACCTCCACCACCTCCACCTCCACCGCCACCTCCACAAACACCTCCACCGCCGCCACCGCCACCTCGGCCGCGGGCGCTGCCTCCGCCGCCCCAGCCTCTGTCGCTGCCACGCACCCCTGTGGGGCCGCCGCCGGTGGTTCCTCCGCGGTCGGTTTCCCTTCCACGGTACCCGACTCCGCCGCAGGGGACCCCGAAACCACGACGCCCACGGTCGCCTGGACCACCGAGGCCGGTGGACAGGCCGAAGCCGAAGAGGTCGCGCTCCCGCTCTCATAGGAGGAGAAGATCACGGAGCCGTGGACGGTCTTCGTCGGACTCAAGACGACGCCGTAGGAGGTATAGGTCCAGGTCGCGCACGCGCTCCTCGGACAGAGGTCTTTCCCCGACGCTGTCGGACTCCCCGGGGACGAGGGTGTCTCCGGTGGACGACCTGGTGTCTTTCCAAGAGGTGCTGTTGCGAGGGGCTGCAAAGTTGGGTATCACGGTGACGGTTCCAACACCCACGACGTCCGTGATATTTGAGACGCTTCATAAAAAACACCTGTCTCGCCCCCTACTGCCTTTGGTACCAGGACTGGTGGAACCCGCCTTGGAACTGTTCCTTACTCCCGCGACGACGAAGGCCGCTCCTTTCAGGCTCATGAAAAAGTACAGGGCCCCGGAGTCGGATCCGTCATTTCTGAGAGTGGACCCGAAGCCGGATTCGGTGATCGTGACGGCGGCAAGAAAACAACATGCGACCGCCCCGGCCTCCACTGTTCCGCCCGACAAAGAAAGCCGCTGGCTGGATTCTGCGGGCAGGAAGGTGTGTGGCACCGCCGCCACCACCATGAAGGCGGCGAGTGCAGGGGCTTTGTTGGGCCGTTACGACTGGGCCCTGTGGGAGTCCCTGCAGCAATATGCAGACCTCCTGCCACGGGACAAGAAGGAGGACTTCTTGGAGACGGTGCGCGAAGGCATGCTCGTGTCGAATCAAACGATCAGCGCAGCGGCGGACGTAGCTTTATTGGCCGCCCACGCCTACTGTCACGGCGTCCACCAGCGGCGTCATTCGTGGTTGCGCCTGACGTCACTCAAGCCTGAGGCGCAGCACAGAGTGGCCAACCTGCCCTTCTCGGGGGAAACCCTGTTCGGGAAACATGCGGATGATGAGATGGCCCGCATGAAGGCTGAAGCGGAAACCCTGACGGCCGTCGGGTTGGAGAAGGCCGAGAAAAAGAAGCGCCCGTTCCAAAGGAGGTTCGGATCGTCGGGCAGAGGGCGAGGGCAGGGCTCGGGACAGCAGCAGCCACAACAGCAGCAGTTCCGCAAGCCCTTCCAGAAACGCCAGAGGGGTAGAGGAGGCCAGCAGGCTACTACCACAACCAAGGGCCCGGCCGGGTCTCGGCCCTGAGCGGTTACTTCCCCCTCAACCGTTACCCACTCCAGTGGGGGGAAGCATTCAATTTTTTCCGGCAGAGTGGAGAAAAATTACTCAGGACAAGTGGGTGCTGAATATTGTTTGCAATGGATACAGTCTTCGGTTTATCAGCCCGCCTCCAGCGATTCCGCCGGTCAGCTCTCGATTCCAGCTGAGAGAGCTCCAGGCGGAGGCAGACATCTTGTTGAGAAAAAAGGCAGTAGAAGAGGTACCTCTGTCTCAAAGGGGAGGAGGTCTGTACTCTCGGTTCTTCCTCGTTCGCAAGAAGGACAAGAACGAGTTCAGGCCCATTCTGGATTTGAGGCAGGCAAACAAATGGATTCGCAGAGAGAAGTTCCGTATGCTTTCGTTGCACCAGATTTACCCTCAGCTGCAACGGGGAGACTGGCTTTGTGCCATAGATCTACAGGATGCGTACTTCCATGTGCCCATAGCGAGGAAGCACAGGAAGTTCCTGCGATTCCAAGTCGGCGCCAATCACTATCAATACACAGTACTGCCATTCGGGCTAAAATCTGCGCCCAGGACTTTTTCAAAGTGCATGGCGGTGGTGGCGGCACACCTGCGGAAGAACAAGGTGTTTGTCTACCCGTATCTGGACGATTGGCTGATCAAGGCATCATCCTTCGCGGAAGCGCAAGAACACTTCCGATGGACGTGCGAGCTCTTGCACAAGCTGGGGTTACACGTCAACATGTCCAAGTCGGTCACGACTCCGGTCCAGTGCATACAGTACCTGGGGGCCTCCATCGATACGCGGTCAGCAAGCGTGTCTCCTTCGGAGGAGAGACGGTTATCACTCCTTCGGAAGGCTCGGGACCTCAGGACTGCTCCATCGACAACAGTGCGGAAGGTGTCGTCTCTACTGGGGTCGATGGCCTCCTGTATCTTCCTCACGCCTCACGCTCGGCTGCACATGAGACCACTGCAGGAGTGTTTGGAGGATCAGTGGGATCAGAGGACGGGCTCTTGGGACGACAAGATACGCCTGTCGCTGCATGCTCTTCAGTCTCTGAAGTGGTGGTGTTCGGCGGAAAACCTCCTCAAAGGGGTTCCCTTCCACAAGGACATTCCCACGACGAGTGTCGTGACGGATGCGTCTCTCCAGGGCTGGGGAGCGAATTCCGGGGACTTGCAGATTCAGGGGAAGTGGTCTGCTTTGGAAGCGACGTACCACATCAATTTCCTGGAACTCAGATCTGTCTTCCTGGCACTGAAGGCCTTCCTTCCGTCCTTCCAGACCAACTCGCTGCTGATACAGACGGACAATACAACCACGATGTATTATCTCAACAAGCAGGGGGGGTCGAGATCGCGCACTCTGTCGCAGGAGGCGCAGGCGATCTGGCGCTGGCTGCTGGCCAGAGGACTGACGATTACGGCCACGCATCTGCCAGGAGTGCAGAATGCTCAGGCGGACGCCTTGAGCAGGCTGATTCAGGAAAACCACGAATGGGTCATAAACGACGAAGTACTAGGAGAAGTCTTCGCAAGGTGGGGGACTCCAGACGTAGATCTGTTCGCCACCGCCGAAAACAGCAAATGCCGAGACTTCGCATCCAGGTACTACCAGCGGGGGACGCTGGGGAATGCGCTATGGATCGATTGGTCGAACAGCTTTCTGTACGCTTTTCCACCCATTTCCCTGATTCCGGCGGTGCTCATCAAGTTGTCCCAGTCCAGGGCGCGGATGATCCTGATCGCCCCGGAGTGGCCCAGGCAGTGGTGGTTCACGGACCTTCTTCACCGGTCTCTCCTTCCTCACATGCGGTTGCCGTGCAGGCCGGACCTTCTCACGAAGTTCGGGGGGCGGATGGTGCACCCCAACCTCTCGTCTTTGAGTTTGGCGGCATGGCTCCTGAAATAATGCAATATGGCCATCTGAATCTACCAGACGATTGTATGGACATTCTGAAGGAGTCTAAGCGACCTTCCACTAGAACATCCTATGCTTACAAGTGGAAGAGGTTCTGTATCTGGTGTAAGTCTAAGAACTTTGATCCGACAACATGTAAGGAAGAGGTCATCCTTCCATACCTTTTACATCTGGCGCAGTCTGGCCTTAATTTCCATTCCATTAAGGTTCATCTGGCTGCTTTGACTGCTTACAGGAAATGCCCTTCACAGACTTCCTTCTTTCAGATCCCTGTGGTCAAGGATTTTTTGGAAGGCTTGAAGAAAGTGTTTCCTCCCGTCAGACTTCCCTCGCCTTCCTGGGACTTGAATGTGGTGCTGTCCAGACTGATGAAGGAGCCTTTTGAACCCATTCACAAGGCTTCATTGCAGCACCTATCCTGGAAGGCGGCGTTCCTAGTGGCCATTACATCGGCCCGCAGGGTGAGTGAACTTCAGGCATTATGTTGTCAAGAACCTTATACTGTATTTCATGCTGCTAAGGTTATGATGCGTACTCACCCTAAATTTCTTCCTAAGGTTATCTCTGATTTTCATGTTAACCAGACCATAACTTTACCTACGTTCTTTCAGAATCCCTCTTCGCCAGCAAAAAGGTCTCTCCATTCCCTGGATGTTCGGAGGGTGTTGAAATTTTATCTGGATAAGACCAAGGATATTCGTAGGTTTGACCAATTGTTTGTTAATTATGGCTCAGTCAGGACTGGTCTTGCGACCTCTAAGCAGTCCATTTCTCGGTGGATTGTGTCCTGAATACAATTGTGTTATCAAAAGGCTAATAAGACCTTAGGGGGTAAACCTAAGGCTCATTCCACCAGGGGCAAAGCTGCCACGACGGCTTTGCTGCGTAATGTTCCGATTGCGGAAATCTGTAAGGCGGCCACTTGGAAGTCGGTCCATACCTTTGCTGCGCATTACTGTCTGGACACGGATGCCAGGGCAGATGCTCAGTTTGGGCAGGCTTCGCTGCAAAATTTGTTCGCACAGTAGTGGTAGTGTCTTGTGTGCTCTCCACCGCTTTTGTTGTGTGGGGATGGGCTTGCCATTCTATTCACTAGATTATGACTATACACAGAGATCCCCTACTACAGAAGGAGTAGTTTCTTTTCTGTAACTCCAGTTCTGTAGTAGGGGTATCTCTGTTATAGTCATAAGCGCCCGCCCTCCTCCCCGGTGGAGAGATACTTATTCATATGTAGAATGCTACAGGTCTGGCGTGCTACGCCTTCAAAAAGAACTGAAAGTAAATGGGACCTGCTGGGCATTCTGGGATACTGGGGAAAGTTCTGGAAAACAGGAAAGTTTTCTTAAAGGCACAGTATCCTGTTCCAAGCCACATAATGGCAGCCTATGGGGCTTGTCTGTCCACTCCTTCCTCTCTATCATTCCAGAGGCTTTTGCTGGTAGAGGCAGGGTTTTTTCCTATGTGGAGAAAAACTAGACAGGCAGTGCTGTTTGTGGATGTTGGTGGAATTCTAGTTGAAGTACTGGACAGTGTAGCCTGTGGGTATAGGCTGCATTATCTGTCTTTAAATTAAATTCTCTCTTAAAGGTGTATGCAGGTCTGCATGATTTGTCACCTTTTAGAGATTATTTTTTATTGCTCCGGGGTCCACGCACATGGGCGGGACTATTCACTAGATTATGACTATAACAGAGATACCCCTACTACAGAACTGGAGTTACAGAAAAGAAACTACTCCTTCCTTCCCCTGGTGGATCAGCCCTGTACATCTTAAAAAGCCAGTGTTTTGCGAAGGGAGTGCGTGCTTTACAGTCGCAGCAGTAAAACACCCAACACACTCATCAATAGTTGGCAGGTCCTGCTCGTGCACAGGAAAACTATTTTATTCTGCTTGAATCACACCCCAGATGCATGCTGGGTGTGTGCTGGACCGATGTCTCTGTGTCTAGTGCTTGTACACCATGACATCGCTACTCATCTGAGTGAAAGGGTCATCGCTGCAGTTGGCTTTGAAATCCATGCCTTGAGACATTCGGGATAAAACCAGGGATAGGGTCAGTGCTAACTTGGTAATAAAAAAAATAAACAAGCATTTGCAATGCAATAGGTCTCGCATTATTAAAGTTTGAGATATTGGCATTGCTAAATAATGCAACACCAATAGCTCAAACTTTAATAATGCAAGACCTATTGCATTGCAAATGATTGTTATGTTAATCTTGACAGAAGTGCAGGATTGCATTGCCCTGGACACGCACGCACACACACAAACAGAGGCATGCACATACACACATGCTTCGACATACACAGGCAAACACACACACACACAGATGCTTTCACATACACAGGCAAACATACACAGGCATGCACATGCACACAGGCATGCACACACACACAGATGCACACACGCCCAGGCAGGCACACACACACAGATGCGCACAGATGCCCAGGCATGCACACACAGGCCCAGGTACGCACGCGCACACACACACAGATGCATATACCGGCACACACATAGGCACGCACGCACGCACACATCTCCAGACACAGATGCTTTCATCTACACAGGCAAACACACAGATGCGCACACACGCCCAGGCACACACACATAGGCACGCACACATACACACACAGATGCATTCACATACACAGGCAAACACACACCGTCATGCACGCATACACAGATACGCACACACGCCCAGGCACGCACACCCCAAACACACACACATACATTCATGTTTCCGTCTGCGAGGCTGCGAGAAACAATCCATTCCAAACTCAACAAGTAGAAACCCTTAGTGCACAATTTGCCCCACAGCCGGGATTCCGTTTTGGATGCAAACTTCTTTTTTCAGCACATCGGGATGTACACAGCCCTTGGGATACAGAAACAGTGTCCATCAGAAAAAAAAGGGAAATTGTGCTTGTAATAAAAGAAACGACGAGCTACAGTGCACACCAACAGTCTGGCTTTTTTTGTCCAGCGTAGCTTGGTGTGAGAGCAGGTGTAGGTTAAGGGAACCGAGATGTCAGTCAGCATTATGTGAAGTAATCTGTGTGTCAGAAAAACACAGAAAGCAGACTTTGGACAGTGCGTGTTATCACACACCCTGGCCTCTCTCAACCCTGCACCTTTCCTGGTAAACAGACTGAAGTGAACAATAGGTGCTAGCGTGAGAACCGACAAGGGAGACACGTGATCATTTTATAGCTGCCACCACTTCCCTAAAGCGGAAAGGAAAAAACACGTTATATATCTGTTAGAGTGTGCTCACAGCCAGCGTAATTGCGATGAATAAATATAAAAAGAAGGAAACGCGGAGCAAAAGGCGGGTAATACATTTTTTAAATTTATCTCTTTGCCCCCGAAAACTGTATGCTATACCCAAAGCTCTGTGCCCCGTCCGCTAGGATCCGAGTCACCCTTCCTTAGGTACGGGTTCTCCCACCTGCTTACCCCCCCTTCTCACCAGGGCTCCATGGGCGGTGCTCGCGTTCTCCACCATGGCCGGCGCGGCTCTGCTGCAGAGATTACAGCTGGCATATGGGCATCGACTTCTCATAGGTGGTTGCAAAGTACGAAAAACTAATTGGCACCAGAGCTAAACTAGAACACACTGCTGCAAAGAAAATAAAAAATGCAAAGAGGGCTTAGCCGCAGCCAGGGACACTAACCAGTTCTTCGGAAAGCAGCAAGAACCTGCGAGCGCTGGTACCAGGAAGAACAAGCAAAAGAGAAAGCAGCTCCACACATGCAAGCCGGGGAGAAGACCTGCGAGGGCTGCCCGCGCATGCGCAGTACATGTAACTTTTGCGTGTTCTGCAGCTCCTGCCCAGTGTCGGCGTGTGCGGACTTCAACACCGCTGGACTTTTAATAAGTGCTGCGGAGCTCGTGCGGCCCAGGGAGGGGGCCGCCAAACAGTACAGGAAGTCCGGCGGGAGCCCACCCCGCCTTCGTGAATGGTGCATGGTGTGGACAAAGCAGGATTTCAGGCGGGGCTCCTGTGAGCAAAACGGAGCCCCGGGTGTTGCTGCAGTGACCGGCAGGAAAAGCAGAGGAGCAGCGCAAAGTCCCAACAAGAGCCGGTAAGTGCTTGGAGCGCGCGTGCGCATTTAAAAAAAAAAATGAAATAGCATGAGGCTGCCTAGGACGTGCGTGTTAACGAAAGTGAAACTGCATGCTGGCTTGCGAGGGAAGGGGGACAGGAAATGTGCACGCCGCGTGGCTGTAGGCGCGTACACCAACTCAAATCCGCCGAGACCATGCGCGTGCCCATCTCGTGTCCCACTTCCGAGGCAAGTCAGCAACAATAGATCTCGCTGGCGACAGCGCTTCGCGCTGCGTTCGCCAGGCGAGACCTAAAAAGGGCTAGTGCACGGAGCACTGCCTAGAAGACCGCAGCATAAGCATTGGTACACCTCATACCAACGAAAGTAACTTGAAATAAAACAAGCATTTGCCAGAGTTTGAGCTATTGGCATTGTAAATGGCAATGCATTTTATTTATGTTTTTTAGAACCTGCAAGCGGTGCAGAAAACATGCACTGCTTACAGTCGTTGCTTCCAAGAAGCAAGGGTGGCAGTAACTGCACCTTTTTTACAGCCTGCCTTGCTTCTCGTAAGCAAAGACTATAAGTACAATGTGTGTGTTTACACACTGCTTGCAGGTTTTTTAAAAACATAAATAAAAGATATGGTCATTTACAATGCCAATAGCTCAAACTCTCGCAAATGCGAGACCTATTGCATTGCAAATGCTTGTTATCTTATGTCACACAACCTTGGTGTGCTCTCTCTCCCACCCACGGAAGTAGAATTCGTTTTATATACATTTCTGGCATGCCGGTGTATTCTTTTTTTATATGTGAGTAAACAAATATTCAAGTATAAATGCACATTTTGTGAATTTAAAACACAAATATACACTTGTCTGCCATATGTATACTTAAGTAAAAATTATGTGCCAATTGGTTTTGTGAATTGCGCCCTCCTCCTGCCCCTCTCTTCCCCTGACCCATCTCTTCCCCTGACCCATCCTCCACAATATCCAAAGCCTCTCCCCCTCTTGTTCCCTTCTTCTCCTTGGTCTGCCCTCTTCTCTTTTCCTCCTACCCTATTCTCTCACTTTCCGTTTGCCCCTCTGCCTTCTCACTTGCCCTCACTCTTACTTTCTTATTTTCTCCCCATCTCTTGCTCTTTCTATCTCCCTGTGTCTCTCATATACGTATATATATATATATATATTTTTTTTTTTACTGAGTTTTATATAGCGCGAACTTGACCCGAATCGGGTATCAGAGAGCTTTACATAGCACCAGTTGTAGTACATGAGGACACATTCATTTTTGGTAAACACGGGAGATTAAGTGATTTTCCCAGAATCACAGGATGTTCAGCTTCATTGCTGAGACTCGAACCCAGATTCAAGGTCGACCGCCCTAGCCGTTAGGCCAGCTCCTCTCCCCAATATATATATGTCACAGTGGAAGTTGAAACTCCTCTGTGGGTATGGTTGAAAAGGCATTTTATATTTTTCTAATAACGTTGGTACTATTCAACAAATCTGCACAAAAGGTTAAAAAAATGCCCACATGATTTAGGGAGCAAGAAAAGGTGTTGGGTAGTGGGGGCAAAAAAAAGTGGCATTTTCATTGGCATAGGAAACGTTGGGTGAAGCCACATAAAAACAGCTGAACAGGATGATAGCAAATTTTGCATGAAGGTAGCACTTTACTTCGAGAAGTTCCTTCGCTTGGTTTGGTTTTAATCCGTTCAATAATGTTTGAAAATGTATTTTTAGAAAAATTCTATTTGCGGGTCTCAAATTTAGAACAACCTGTCAATTAAACCTAGAAAAGATAGACCTGTCTGGGACATTTATTTGTGGATTCTTCATGGATTTGCAAATCCAATTTATAATAAAAAATAAAGGCACGCCGTTGCATCAAGTAGCTTTTTCTCTCATCGCCATTTGTGGATTTGGGTAATTCGCCACGCTATGATTTGCTTGCCATTACAGCAAAAAGTCTGTTGCAGCCTCCGTTATACAACACGGTGGAACGAGAAGTGAGTTGGTTAGAAATAAAAACAACAAGCATTGGCAAAGTCAATAGGTCTCGCCTATGCAAGAGGTATTGCCAATTTGTGTTAGCCATTATGTACACCATTGTGGCTACTTTTCAGCATGGCTAAAAGTTAGTGGTGTGGAGTAGTGTGTAGAGTTAATTAGGGTATATTGGAATGGGGTAGATTGGTGTAGAGTAGGGTAGAATGGAGTGGGATGCATTGGGTAGATTGTGGTGGAGTGGGAAATACTGGGGTAGATTGAATTGGAGTGGGGTGGGTGGGGTGGGGTAGGTCGGGGTGTAGTGGAATATACTGGAGTAGATTGGAGTGGGTGGGGGAGATTAGGCACAAGTGGGGTGGATTGGGTGGATTACTGTAGGGTAGAATTGAATGGAGCGCAGGTAGATAGGGGTAGTTTGGGTGGGGCAGAGTGGAGTTGGATAGATTGGGGGAGTGGGGTGGATTGGGATAGAAGGGGTAGATTGGAATGGGGTGGAGCAGGGTAGATTGGGGTGGAGTGGATTAGAGTGGAGTAGATCAAGGTAAATTGGAGTGGGGTAGACTAGAGTGGGATAGATTGGGTGGATTATGGTAAGGTAGTTTGGAGTGATGTGGGGTAGACTGGGGTATAGTGGAGTTGGATAGAGTTGTGTTGAGTAGATTGGGATGGTGTGGGCTAGATTTGAGTGGGATAGATTGGGTTAGGGTGGGGTGAATTGGGGTAGATTGGAGTTGGGCAGATTGGATGGTGTAGATTGGAGCAGGCTATTTTCAGGTAGGGTAGGGTAGATTGGAGTTTAGTGGAGTGAGGTATATTGGGTAGAGGGGAATGGAGTGTGGTAGATTTGGGTAGAGTGGTGTGCGGTAGTTTGGACGGATTGGAGTGGGTAAGATTAGGGTAAAGTTGAGTGGGGTAGATTGGTGTGGAGTTGGGTAGAGTCAAGAATGGAGTGCGGTGAGGTAGATTAGGGAAGAGTGGGTGGATTAGGGTGTGGTAGAGTGGGGTGGGGTAAATTGGGGGTAGAGTGGGGTAGGGTAGGGTGGGGAGGAGCAGATGGGGTGGAGTGATGTAGATTAGAATGAAAAGGTGTTGGATAGATTGCAGTGTAGTTTGGAGTGGAGCGGGGTAAATTGTAAAGGAGTGGGGTAAATTGGGTGCTGGGTAGATTGGAGTGGATGGGAGTAGAGTGAAGTTGGGTAGATTGGAGTGGAGTTGGTTGGATTGGGGTACATTAGAGTGGAGTGGGGTATATTTGGGTGATTGGAGTAGGGTAGATTGTGGTATATTGGAGTGCAGTAGATTGGGGTGGATTTGTGTAAATTAGAGTGGAGAGGAGTTGGATAGATTTCAGTAGAGCTTGGAGTGAAGTCGAGTAAATTGTAATGTAGTGGGGTAAATTGGATTCAGGTAGAGTTTTGATGTAGATTGAAGTGTGTTGGATTGGGGTATAAAGGAGTGTGGTAGACTGGGGTAGATTTAGAGCAGAGCAGTGTAGATTTGAGTGGAGTGTGGTAGAATGGGGTGGGGATGATTGAGTTAGATTGAGTAGAGTAGATTGGCGTGGATTGGGCTAGATTGGATTGTAGTGAAATGGATTGGTGTAGATTGGGATAGATTGGAGCAAAATGGAGTGGGGCTAAGCTAGACTTGTTTGCCAGCCCATGGGGCTGAATGGGCACGTTGTACAAATGGCAGACCCAGGAAGACGGAAAGGAAGCCAACCAGAACCTGGTAGAGCCAAGTATAATCTAAGCCTGTATGATGATGCCTTGAGTGCCTATGTTGCTCCAAAGTGCGTGTGTGTGTATATATATATTCACTGAAAAAACCATAGGTTTCAGGGGTGTTCTAGTTAGCTGGACTTTTCACTTGTACAAAACCATTGAAATTCCCCCGTTATAGTTAGTTCAGCTAACTATAACTCGCGCGCCCGCAATGCACTGCTGATGACGTCACATATTACATCACTCATGACATCACTGATGACATCTCAAATGACATCACTGATGACATCATCCAGTGAATGTGTGTTTTTCTGAAAATTAAATATGTTTTATATATGTATATCTCAAGGTGGATGGAAGAATAAATGGGTATATAAGTGTCTAAATGGATGATTTGTTTTTGAAAAATTGATTGTGTAACTGACTGATTAAGTGTATCATAGTGAATACATGGCTTAGTGAGTAATGTTTAAATATGTAAATATCTGTATCAGTCTCTCACTTTGTGTATAAGTGGCTGCATGGGTTGGTGAGTAGCTACATGGGTGTCTATATAGGTTATTAGTTGGTTTTTTGAGTATCAGTCTGAGTGTCTGCATGGTTCGGTGGGGGGTATTACGTAGTGCATAAGTGCATGAATGAGTGACTCACTCTTTGTATGTGTTGAAGACAGCATGTGTGCAGGACTGTATGGGTGGATGAGTGTGTGTATGGGTGTGTTAGTGAGTGAATGACTGTCTCAATAGTGTCTTTATGAGTAACTACATATGTTTTAAACTAGTATATGTGACTATTGGCGTATATAAGTGAGTATATGTGAGAGTGAGAGATTGAAAGAGTTCCTGTATGAATAAGTATGTGTTTCTATAAGTGATTGTTTAAAAGACTAAGTATGTGTAAGTTTCCGTAGAAGTAAGTGTGGTGGTGTGTGTATAACTGTATATGCAAATAAATGTATGTTTGATTCTTTATTAGCATGAGTGACTATGTGTGTGAGTAACTCTATGGATGAGTGGCATTGTGTAACAGGATGTATAGGTGTATGAGTACATATGATGAGTGAATACATGTATGAGTGACTGTATAGGACTGTTGGTGAATGAGTGGATGTGTATGTGGATCTTAGAATTACTGAAGAGGTTGTTGTAACTGGTATTGGTATGTCCATTGTTTTGAAAAGTTTAGTCTCTATTTTTGAATGTGTGTATCAAAGGTTATATTAGGAGGTCTGCCACTCTCTCACAAGGATGATGTCATCAGTGATGTCATCAGTGATGTCATTTGAGATGTCATCAGTGATGTCATGAGTGATGTCACTGACCAGGTCATGAGTGATGTAATATGTGACGTCATCAGCAGTGCATTGCGGGTGCACGAGTTATAGTTAGCTGAACTAACTATAACGGGGAAATTTCAATGGTTTTGTACAAGTGAAAAGTCCAGCTAACTATAACACCCTTGAAACCTATGGTTTTTTCAGTGCATTTCTGAGGTTTTTTAAATGCTAATTCCTAACTATAACGTGCCTGAAACCTATGTTTTTTTCTGTGAACTTCAAAGGTTTTTTAAATGCTAATTTCTAACTATACCTACAGAGATTTAGGACATGTGAAGAAAGAAGGAAAAATGCACAGAAAGAAAAAAAAGAAGTGCAGAAAGAAGCAACAGAAGTCCTCAAAGACGAAGAAAAGTGCAGGAAGAAGGATAACGTGCAGAAAGAACAAAAAGAAGAGCAGAAAGAAGCCTTGTTGCAAAATCATCCTGTGTACCCTCAACTTTTTCAGACGGATACTGGTGGTAACTGAGTCTGACTAACCAGTCCTAGAGCCAGGGCTATGTTAAAAGACACTTAGAATACAGTGAAAACACCTACATACACTAGGGAACATTATGCGTTGGGGTCGCCCTGTGATTAGCATGACCTCCTCTGTAAGCCCCTAGTATATAATAGGGCAGGGGGATTAAAACTACCTCTTAAAACAGGCCACAGGGCGTTTTTGCACACGTTAACTCAGGCCCCGTCCCCTCCCTTCACCACTGTGTAAACACGCCCTGTGTCCGTTTTTAGTTCGGAGATTAAGTTCATTTGAATCCTGAGGGTCCCTAGGGTCCAACTAGCCCACTAGGTACCTCCAGTAAGTGCCACAGAGCTGCGTTGCAGAGAGGTGTAAAAAGTGGTACGGCCTGGACCACCTCTCTGCAATGCAGCTCAGTGGCGCTTACTGGAAGCACTTGGTGGGCTAGTTAGCCCCCAGGGGCCCTCAGTATTAAAGGAAAATTATATCCCCAATTTAAAACGTGCCATAGTGCGTGTTTGCACACGTCACCTCAGGCCCCGTCCCCTCCCTTCACCACTGTGTAAACGCGCCCTGTGGCTGTTCTAAGTTGAGAGGTTAAGTCCCCTTGAATCCTAAGGGTCCCTAGGGTCAAACTAGACCACTAGGTACCTCCAGTAAGGGCCACAGAGCTGCGTTGCAGAGAGGTGTAAAAAGGGGCTTGGCCTCAGAACACCTGTCTGCAGCGCAGCTCCCTGGTGCATACTGGAGATGCCTGTTGGGCTAGTTGGCCCTCAGGGACCCTCAGTATTGAAGAGGAATTAATTCCCCAACTTACAACTCGCCAGGGGGCGCGTTTGCAGAGTGCTGCAAGGAGGGGGCGTGGCCTCCGGCACGATGCCAGTCTTTTATTTATTTTAATTTTTTAAGAAGGGGGGCTGTGTGGTTCCCCTTCTTATTCTAATTTATTGGCCCTGATGACCCCATCCCCCAGGGCATGTCTCCTAATTATATTTTTTTGACCCCAATCCCCAGGGCCGGCCACTGTTTTTTATTATTTTTAAAAAATATATATTTATAGACACACCTAGGACATGCTGGACAAACCGTACGTACCTATCACCATGACGATTTGCGTGATATTCATTAAAAGGCGACTATGCATACAATGAATCCACGTGGAATGTATTTACACCACTAGTGAAGCTCTGACATTTCTGATGCCCTACCGTGCCTAATCCCGGTAGACACCCTTGTCGTTTATTTATACAAACATGGGTAGCTATTGACGGGCACATTTAATACACATGCACACCAAGCCATTCAAAGGGGATTCAACAAAAATTCGACCAAAACTATGCAAGAAACCCCCCTCACGGTTAATAAAACACACATCCACTGCCGGATGTGTAATACTTTTTATTTTACTCTCTGGAAAGGGGACGAACATCACTTGAGAGTCACAGCGCGCTCCTGGCAGAGCCCAATGCTGTGTTACACCCACCATTGCCTGCTGAGTGCCACACACCTCTGTGTTGTATTCCACTAGCTAGTGCATATGCTATGACACGCTCTAGCCCATGTGCACTGTAACACCACCCCGTGAATATGTCATGCCACACTTGTCTTCGCACGGGTTATATTGCCCCATCTAACGTGCCTTCCTCGATGCCTATGTTATAACGCACAGTGCTATGCCATACATATTACAATCTGGGATCCATATCTTTGTCACAGTGCATATGCAACGTTACACTCCCCAGCACATATTTTATATTACAACTTTAGAGACTAGTTAGGTTACACAACACTGCCCTGTGCATATTACACTCCAAGGCGAATACCGCATAGCACGCGCTAGTGCCTGTGCTATCTCGCGCTCTCCAATGAATCTGTCATTGCGCACAATGTATTGCATATTATATTTCACGCCCGGTTCAACTTACATCACACTTTTTGGTGCATAGTTTATACCATACACTATATCTAGTTTTCATTTTCAATCGTGCTCTCAGGACTATGTTCTATATAACACTGTGTTCACCTACCCTTTTCACGGGCATTACATTTTGCGATAGGGGGTGGAGGGTCAGAGGGTGTTTCTGCCAAGTGAGCCCGGAGTCTCAGTCACAAACGTCCTCTTCTTCCTGAATAAAAGTGAGATTATGCTGCATACTTGTTCATATTTTAAGTAGTTCGCACAGACACACGTTTTAAAAACAAAGTTCCTAATACCCGCCTTCTCTGAACAGTTAGCCCCCTCCTCCCTATCCTCTGTTGTCTGAATCCATGGACTAGCCTCCTCCCTCCTGCCATGCATGATCTGATGTGCTGCCACTGCCCTCAATTTAGTATGATGTACCAGTCCACTCCTCCTGCCCTCCATTGCCCAATTCTATGCCCCATCATTGACCTCCTGCTTAAACTCTGTGCTTAGCTTGCTGCCCCTATTCTCCTTCCCCCTGCCCTCCGATGTCTTTGTGTATGCCCCTGCTCCATCCTTTTTGCCCACCATGTTCCATGGACCTGCCACTCCTATCTACTCTGAGTGTTCTGTTGAGCAGCCACTCCCCTCCCACCTGCCTAGCATTGTCAGATGACTGTAACCTGTCCCTGCCACCTCCACCCTGCCTGTCCACATGCCATGCCCCTATCCTCTTCCTCCTGTCTACATGGTCCATTGTACTGCCACACCCTTCTGCCCTCCCTGGTCAGTTGTGCTGCAACTGCTCCTCCTGCCTGCCCCGTGCGGTCTGTTGTGAGGCCCCTTCCCCTGAACTTTCTTGTCTGTGCACAGGTCCTGACCCTCCCTTCTATCCTCCATCGTCCTTTGTGCATGCCCCTGCACCCTCCTTCTTGCCCATCATAGCCATTGTGCTACCACTAACCCTCCCACTTGCCATGCATGGTCTTCTGTGCTGCCATGGCCCCTCCCACCTTCCCTGTGTGGTCAGTTAGCTGCCCCTGAACCCCTCCCACCTTCCCTCCCTGGTCTGTGTGTATGCCATCACAGTCTCACTGTTGCTCTTCATGGTGTGTCTTGCTTCTAGTGCCCATCCTAGCCTGACCTCCATGGCTATCTTGCTGCTCCTGCCCTGCCCCCTAGCCTCCAGCCCTCTGTTTACATGTGCAGACCCCTACTCCCTCCCTCCTGGCTTGTCTGTTACATTGTAATGCCCCTGATCCATCCCTCCTGCCCTTATGGTCTGTTATGCTGCAGCTTTCTCTCCTGTCTGTCCATTATGATCCTGCCTCTTGCCCCTCTGTTCTCTGTTGTCCATGTGCATGGTTCTGTCCCCTCCCTCTTGCTTTCTATGGATTGTTGTGCTGCACTCCCATCCCGCATGCCCTGTGTGGTGTATTGTGCTGCTGCAAACCCTGATGCCTGCCCTGCAGGGTCAGTTTGGTGTACCTCTCCATGTCCCTCCTGTCCTCTGTTATCCAAGTCCATGTCCCTACCCCATTTCCTTCCATGATCCAATGTACCATACTTGCGAACATTTTGAACTTGGTAAGAGGGAGATTTTGAAAAAAAACTGGGGTATTGATTTTCCCCTTTGAGTTACATTGAAAAAGAGGAGATTGTAGACAGGAGACAGATAAAATAAAGCCCATTTGAGCTTAAAAACATTGGACGTTTCCTGGCTGAATCGGGTCTGTTGGCATGTATGGTTGTACTACCATTGCCTCTTCCTTCTGCCCACAATGGTCTATTACATTGCCACAGCCTCTCTTGCAAGTCCTGTATTGTTGGTTTGTTGCCCCTGCCCCCCTTTCCACTGCCCTCCATAGTCTGTTGTGCTGCCACGGCCCTTCCTGCCTGCTCAGTGTGGTTAAATTGTTGCCTTTGCACCCTCCTACCTGCCTTCAATTTTCAGAGTCCGTAGCCCTGGCCTCTGCCTCTCAACAGTATCCTAATGAACAACTAGATTGCTAACATTCTATATTTATTACAAAAGTGTGGCACGCCTGACGTCATCGTGATGTAATCAAAACTGTAATACCTAGAGCATTTCCTTTAGAAATTACATATATGAGAGGGTCTTATTAGCATCAAAATTATGGTTAGTGCTCTAATAGACTAAAATAAGGACATATTTTCTGAGTTTTCAAATAGCGAGAAAGCACTTTTAAATTATTTGTTACCTTTATGTTTTTTTATCCAGTTGACCACTTGATTAAATGTTGCACTTAGGGGAGAGGATGTGGTGTTACTTCCAGAACTGCAGACTTTGCAACTGGGGAACCAGGTTGGAGTTTCTGCTTCAGCTCGACATTCTGTGATTATGGTCAAATCACTTAGTCTCCCCATGTCTACAACCAAAATGAATTTGTTCTTATGTGATGTAACCAATGCTAATGTAAAGCACTCCAATACCTGACAAGTCTGCACTATATGACACTGCAAAAACACAAAATAATAAGTGTTTTGCACACTTCTGTCATTGGGCTATATTTGGGCTACATCTGGGTGATTTTGGGCTACATTTGGGCTCTTTTGTCTCCGGTGGCCATCTTGGGAGATGTATTTGTTATGAAGTTTCCTAATTTCCTCATGTACTGCAGTCTCCACAGTAGGAAATGCTTTCATTTTTTTACTTTGATTCCATCATGAAGGTATTCAGATATGTCACACATTTGCCATAAATTCTGAATGTTGGCACTCTAGTTGCTCATGAGATCACTGTAGTAAAACTACTGTTCACCATGGAAGTCTGCTCCTGGTATTAAAAGTGCATGTTTCAGTCTGCATGTCAGAATGTTTTAATGAAATAGAAGAGGATTTGAGAAGTCACTCAAAATGTGCCCTCATTTTCTTTCTTCAGCATTAATCATAATTTCTATGGCAAAATGAACCCCCTCATTGTGTTCCTTTTTAAATTAAATGTTTTAAGTGTTACCAGTTTATTCCAATCAAGATGGCTTCAGGTGTGCCATACTTTTGTCATAATGAAGACAGTAAGCGCTCTAGTTGTTTTTAAGAAGACTCTGGGACATTCTGTCATTGGGCTATACTTGGGCTACATCTGGGTGATATTTGGGCTACATTTGGGCTCTTTTGTCTTTGGTGGCCATCTTGGCAGACTTATTTGTTATGAAGTTTCCTAATTTCCTCATTTACTGCAGTCTCCTCAGTAGGAAATACTTTCAGTTTTTTACTTTGATTCCAAAGGCATTCAGATGTGTCACACATTTGCCATAAATTCAGAATGTTCGCACTCTTTTTGCTCATTAGATCACTGTAGTAAAGCTACTGCTCACCAGGGAAAACTGCTGCTGGTATTGAAAGTGCATGTTTCAGTCTGCATGTCAGAATTTTTTAATGAAATAGAAGAGGATTTGAGAAGTCACTCAAAATGTGACCTCATTTTTCTTTCTGCAGCACTAATCACTGTGAGGCTCTTGCTCGATTTTTCCTGGGAAAGGTCGAAAACATTTATAGGACGTTCCCCTGTACAGGGCCTCCGGCAGAGCCTCCGACCAACATCTATGGCGGTACCACCTTGCACGTTTTGCCCTCGCTGACATCAGAGGAGTTTGACCTCCTGGCCCTGCAGGTTAAATCAGGGTCCCCCGCTGATCCCCTTACAGCGACGCTTTTTAGAGAGCAGTCGTTTGTGGGGCGGGCCGTGGTTCATTCCCTTATTAACATCTCGTTAGAATCGAGCACGGTACCCGCTAGCTGGAAGCGGGCAGTGCTTTCTCCCATCCTGAAGAAGCCGTCCCTGGATCCAGATAAACCTGAAAACTATAGGCCCATCTCTTTACTTCCGTGGCCGACTATAGTGTTGGAGGCCCATGTCAACAAAGTTCTTTCTGCCCACCTTATCCATGCTAACATCTTGGATCCCACCCAGAATGGGTTCCGTGCTGGTCACAGCACGGAGACCGCCCTCCTCTCCATGGCTGAACATCTTCGCACGGTGATGGATGCGGGACAGACAGCAGCGCTCGTCTTATTGGACTTGAGCGCCGCGTTTGATACTGTTTCGCATCCTATCCTGTTGCATCGCCTGGAGGAGATCGGGCTGGGTGGACCTGCCCTCCAGTGGTTCCGGTCTTTTCTTGACGATCGGTTCTTTAGCGTTGCCGTCCCACCGTTCCAGTCCCAATTCCATCCTTTGAAACAGGGGGTGCCGCAAGGATCCTCGCTGAGCCCCACGTTGTTTAATCTATACGTGAGACCGCTGGCTGAGGTCGTCAAGCATTGGGGCATGACCATGGTCTCATATGCTGACGACACCCAGCTAGCGGTTACGATCAGCGGGGATGCCGACCGGGATGCCCCCAGGTTTCAGAGTGGACTTAGGGCGGTGGCGAGCTGGATGAGGAACAACTGTCTCCAGCTCAACGCCAAGAAAACAGAGATCATGATCGTGGGTAAGAGATCGGAGCTATGGGGGGACAGGTGGTGGCCTATGGAGCTGGGGCCGGCCCCCCTTCCGGTCACGGAATTAAAGAACTTAGGAGTATGGATGGATCCCTCCCTCAGCTACGTTGGCCATACGAAGAAAATTGCGGCCTGTTGCTTTGGTATCTTACGGTCGCTTCGCCCCGTTTTGAAGTTCTTCGACCATCGCACCAGGCAGCTTATCGTCCAGGCGACAGTGTTATCGCGCCTGGACTATGCCAGCTCTCTTCTGGTTGGGTCCAATGTGGCCGAGGTCACCCGCCTCCAACGTGTCCAGAACTCTGCGGCGAGAGCTATTGTTGGCCTACCCCGTTCTTGTTCTGCCTCCAGCACATTGAGATCACTGCACTGGCTGCCTATTCGGGCCAGAATCCAGTTTAAAGTGCTGTGTATGGCGTTCAAGATTTTGAGGGGGGTAGGCCCTTCTATTCTTGCGGATCTTCTGTCCTGGTATGTGCCCACTCGGCCCCTGAGATCCTTGGGTCAGGCACTTACTGTGATCCCCAGATACAGGCTGTGTCGGGTTGGCGGCCGCTCTTTCCGGGTCAGAGCAGCTGAGCTCTGGAACTCCCTTCCCCCAGAGTTGCGCCTACTAGATGATCTTTTAGTTTTCCGTAAAGCCCTAAAAACTTTTCTGTTTTAATAAATTTTTCTTTCCTCTGTTCTGTTGTGTTTTCTGTGGTGTTGCATTTTTACCTGCCGTGCGCCTGGACGCCCCTTTGCTGGGGCAGCAGTGCGCATTACAAATGTATGTAACATAACATAACATAACATAATCATACTTTTTATGGAAAAATGAACCCCCTCATTTTGTTCCTTTTTAAATTAAATGTTTTAAGAGTTACCACTTTAATCCAAGCAAGATGGCTTCAGGTATGCCATACGTTTATCATAAGTAGGACTGTTAGCGCTCTAGTTGTTCTTTGGAACACTCTGGGAAGCTGCAGTAGAACACAAAGGAATCAACTGACAGTCTCTGCCCTTGTTGGATGTACATGTTTTACTGAGAATGTCAGACTTCATTCTCACATGACTGAGAAAGATAATGTGAATTTACAGAAAATAAGCTCTCAGTTTAGCTTATAGATCACCTTCCAAACCTCTGTGGGGAAAGCATGAGAAAATATTTTTCTCTCAATCATGATATCCCAGCAGAAGGCTTTTTCACATGGTGAAATCACCTTAGAACATACCACAATTCCTAAAATGAGTATGGTACCATCAACAAATGATTTATAATGTAACTAAAGTCTTAAAACCTTCTATTAACTGCAATGCTTTTTAATGTGCTGACAGCCAATCAGATCTCAGGATGAGATGTGTGGTTAGGCTCCGCCCACATATATATATGATTTTACTTTTGATTTTCTCAGGAACTACTAAACAGATTGACACCAGACCTGCAAAAGGCACATCCCTGACCTGAGGACTACCTCTCTGCCAAATTTCAAGTAAATCTGTTCAGCCGTTCGGGCTGTACCTTGGACTAAAGGTCCCTATGGAAAATTGCATGGGGAAAACGCGTTTTGGGACCCCCCTTTTTTCTCAGCCCCCGCTTGACGAATCCCCCCGAGACTTTCAGGGTAGGAGCGGAGCGGAGCGCCCCACCTATTTTGAAAATTTCACAAGGAATCGTCAACCGGCGCCAAAGTTATTCCAAATAGAATGTTGCGGATTTCCTATGGAAACACGGTCCTAACTATAACTATCTACTGGCAATCGCCAGTAGATAATAAATATATATATATATATATATATATATATATATATATATATACACACACAATACCATCGAACATGAAAAGATTTCGCAGTATGTTACATCACTGGCATTCGAAAGGTCTGTTAGATGATGATAAACTTGAATATCTCTCAACATCTCGACCTACCACTCCAACCATCTATATTTTACCAAAAGTTCATAAGAACTTAGAAAATCCCCCTGGACGTCCGATCCTAAGTTCTTGTGGTTCCCTTTTGGAAAACACTTCCTGGTTCTTAGACAGCTTCCTTTTTCCTTATGTGGAAAGCTTACCCTCATACATTCATGACACAATTGATTTTTTCATCGAATTGGAGGGATTCCCTTAGAAGAGGACTACACAATAGTGGCCATTGATGTGGTCTCCCTTTATACATCGATCAGACATGATGATGGCATAAGGGCCTGTGAAATCTATCTGAGATCACGATCCTTGAATGTACTTGGTCAGACTCATGATTTTAGACATGATGCGTTTTTGTCTCATAAATAATGTCTTTGTTTTTTACAAGAAATTCTACAGACCGAGAAGGAGACCGCAATGGGTATATCTTTTGCACCCACTTATGCTAATCTTACAATGGGCTTCTGGGAAGCAGAACATATCTGGTCTGAAAACAATAAGATGTTAACTGACCCAGTGGTATTTTGGGTGCATTAAATAGATGACTTGTTTCTAATCTGGGAAGCGGCTACAGAAGAGTTGAATTCCTTTTTAAATTCCTTAAATGATAACACATTCCAATTAAAATTCACCCATACCATGAGTCAACAGGAGATAGATTATTTGGATATACACATCTATATAAAGGACCAAAGAATATGTATGACTCTTTATCATAAACCAACAGCAGGTAACAGTAATCTTTCAGCTAACAGTACCCATCCAAAATCTCTCAAATGGAGCGTCCCATATGGGGAATTTTTAGGGGCTCATAGAAATTGTTCGGAAGACTATGAATGTCTATCACAGATAGTTGAAATGTTCGTGAGATTCTTGAGAAGCGGATAACCAACAGTGGTCCTAGAAAATGCTAAATCCAGAGCTGTGAAGAAGAAAAGGGAATCTTTGTTATACCCTAAAAGTTGAGAATAAAATCACATAAGAAACTCAGAAGAAAATGTGAGAGTCATTACACAGTTCAATTTCTCAAGTAAAGCGATTCAAAATGCACTACAAGATCATTGGAAATTACTCCACAAAGATGAAGATCTAAAGACCTAATCCTCAGACCATCTAAGTATTACTTATAGGAAGGCATCGTCATTGTGGGATTTACTAACACACAGTTATTACCAAAAACCAGACAAAGGAGACCGCAAAATGCAGTGGCTGAGAGCAAATGGATTTTTCAAATGTCCTAGATGCAAGGCATGCAAATATTGACAAAATCATCAAGAAGTAGTAACGCTAACAGGAGAAAAATCAAAATCAAGGGAAGAATAGCATGTGAGACAACACACGTTATATATGCTCTAGAGTGTCATTGTGGAAAACACTACATGGAAGCACTGTAAACAAACTCAAGTTGCGAATTCTACAGCATCTCAGAGAAATTACTATTAAAGAGTTCTCCTATACCATATCAAAACATCTTTCGAAAGATCACGAGGGTATTTTATAGAAAGTCACCTTCTATGGCATTGAACATATCCCTTGGAACTAAAGAGGAGGGCATTGTGAGCTTGTATTACGAAAGGCTGAGTCCAAATGGATTATCATGATGGTAACAGAGAACCCATGGGGACTTAACACTGATGCTGAACTACATACATTTCTGTAACTCATATTTTGTATCCCATATCTTTATCAATAGGGTGTAATCATGTAAAGTTGAATGTCTCACACTTTTTAATAATATCGATACGTTGGTCACTTAGCTCTTACTTGTACTGTTTTGAAGTATCAGTAAGAAAGATCTCGAAATCATGTGCCGTTCCTGAGTTATACATACATTTACTTGATAAGGGTATTGTTTATTTTAGAATTCTATTTAGCTCACAGTATGGTTTTGATCATGTTTTCAGAATCTGTACTAGGCACCACCTCTTTAAGCTGGAGTATATTGGATTATTTATCTCTGATGAAGGCAAGTTGATAGATGTAGTAAGGAAAGATATGTTAATTTTTACCTCACTAGATCGATACTTTACAATAAGGAAATATAACTATAAGGGATCTCAAATATTAAGTAATTCCTGATATCTGAACTTTTCTATTTTGATCTCTTTTAGATAGATTTATATGGTTTTAGCAATCAGTGCATGACATCTATTGCATTTGCAATTTACTTCCATGATAGACAGAGAAAATAGGATATATGGATGAAAAGAATCACCTGCACTGTATATAGATTTATACATGAAAGCGGTGAAAGAAATGTTTGGCACCTTGAACCAACGAAGGTGTCTATATGGGTACACAAATTCTTATTGATTACATTGGCATGTTACTGTCAATGCTGATTAGAGAAGTTATGATATATCAGTGAGAGGAGGGGTTTGCATTTTATAAAATCTGTGTATAGTGAGTATTGTTAATGTGTAATACTTGCATTCTGCTAGAACAATAGTTACTTTACAAGTGAAACTGTGATAGAGTGGAGAGTAAAGGCACTATCACTTTACCTAGTTTGTGCATAGTGAGAAATGCAGACATGTGATAATATCCACGCCATAAGAAGAATGGGTACTTTATCACATATTCATCCTACAAATGAGTTATATAATATACTTGGTCTTCAAGATAGATTCAACATACATTTTTACAAACTCATCTGTGTGCTGGGGAAGTCACCCCTTCAATGCTAAACGTATTGGAGTGGTGTTCAAAAAATGGGTAACAGTTCCTCTAATAAACAAAAAATGCTTTCTTGTGAAGGGAGGGGCCGTTTAAGCCTCCCTTAAATACACTCTGCACTTTACACTCTATGACCCGAGCGAAGACCTCTGGCCGAAACACGTTGGTCGTCTTTTCTCCTAATGCACTGTTTGCACTTTGCACTTTATTGTTCTTTTTTCATTATTTTTTCTCACGGCTTTATAAAGACTATTTGAATAAGTTCCAACCTGAAGAGCTCTCTGTCTATGGAGTGCTGCCTTTGTGTTCCTCGGATATAGCGGTGAAGTAAATGAGGGGGAGACACGGGATACCGAATCTTATTTTTATATATATATATATATCAGCTCACTGCAGCAACATGGTGGCACTACAACTACCAGAGGGCCGCAGTTGTGGCCACGCCCACTGAGGCGGGTAGTTTGATATTTAAGTCGCCGCCAAAATCACCATGGCTTGACTTCTATGCCCAGCACCCCTGATGAAGTGATGACCACGAAACGCGTTGGGTTGGGCCTGAAATGAACTTTGTGGGCTTGTCTGCTGACGTTTGCTGTGCTGCCTTGAATAAACCATTATGGACATTACTCACCCGCTGTGGGCCTCTTCCTCTGCAGGCACCTTGTGAATGGATATATATATATATATATATATATATATATATATATATATATATATATATATATATATATATATATATATAATCATTTCAGTAAAATTAACCATCACATCAAGGAACGTTGGAGAATTAATACCTCATATTAAAAATATAAATGGGATATTAACTAATTTGGGGACTGGTGAATAATCAGTGATTGCACCTTCTGTGTAACTCTGGAGAGTCCTCTGGTCATCCCACCTCCACTAGATCTGTCTGTGGCTATGCGGTCTCTACACACCTCGTCCCTCGCCGTCAGGTGTTCACAGTAGGTGGATTACCATGCAGTACTGGGGAAAATATCAGCTTCTGAGTAGTTTATGATCCTGCCATGGCTGCTATACCACGGGTATGGTGTGATTGAAAGTACAGCTATTATAGTTTTGGTTGTCAATGTCACATGCCAGTGCAGGTCTCATATATCTGTGTTTGGCTAAACTTCCATGGTGTGGCCAGTGCTTAATTTGTGCCATTGGTTTCCTGTGCTTGGCACCAGCACTTAATTGTCAGCATCGGCTTTAGTGACAGCGCATCACATGATAAAGCTGTCTTTTTAATTTGGAGATGAGCACAACAAATGTGTTTATTAAGTGCATATACTTTGAAAATTAGTAATACCAGCCTCTCATGCCATTATTATAGCTTTGTATGGCCTGAAATAGTGTGAATTGCCACAGTTGTAGGAATGTGATGGTTAGGTGTTAAGTTGGTACTGCCATTGCCAGCACTGGCAGGGTATTGATGGTGCAGGCTGCAGTGACCTTCTCAGAAGGGCCCTGGCATTTAAATGTTTACAAATTAAGCACTGAGTGTGGCTAATATGAGACTCAGTGTGCCAGCTCTTCAGAGATGCTGCTCAAATGCACCAGAGTTATGTTCAATTATGCACAACTTCTGCAGAGTGCCCTCATCTAAATTCTGCTTCTCTGATTTCTGAGTGTTTTGGTTCTTTCCAGGTTCTGTGATCCAGTGATGTCTTAGGGATTGTTGAGTGCTGTTCATTTGCAAACCACTTTGTCTCCTCTTGGTGAGGACTTTGGTAAGCAGTTTTCCAGCCTGTGCTTTTATGAAAATGTGTGAGATTTCTTGTTTATTGCCCTGTACAGGTGAGAATCTGGGAGATTCCGGATGGTGGACTGCGGAGGAACATGAGTGAAGCCCTCCTGGAGTTATATGGACACAGTCGAAGAGTTGGCCTTATTGAATGGCACCCAACCGCCAACAACATCCTCTTTAGTGCGGGCTACGATTACAAGGTGAGCAAGCAACTCTGGGCTGTGGCGGGCCTCTTGGGGCAACCGTGGTGTATCTGAGAAAGAGCACATCAATGGAAAACCAACAGCACCAGTGTGAATGTTTGGGTCTATTTGAGGTAGAGCATCAAGGAGCAACTAGAGACACTGCTACGTAACGCAGGCTCCTACTACATCTGAAGGAGAACATGATGTGCAACAAGGGACTGTGCTGCTTAATTGCAGGTGTTGGGTATATCAGGGCTGTATAAATACACAATAGATGTGCACGCCTGATTTTTGTATCCCCAAGGTATTATAGTCTTACAGAAGCGGCCACAGACGCTTGAGCAGCTCCCTCTGTAATACAGATAGCGCTGATGCACATACACCGCTGGTTCTACCGAATGGGGCGAGTCCTCATTTGCATGGGGACAAGAATACATGTAAATGAAGGAAACACTTTGTCTCTTCTGCATCTGCCATTTAATGGATTGAGGGTGTAGAGACATAAAGCCTGTCAGGTGGTGCAATGACTGTGCATCTCCAGAGGGTGACCATCAGGAGGGAGGAAATAGGGTCCAAAGGACCCCCTTCCCTGACATCCCCCTGCTGGACTGTGCAGTCACTCACTACAACTGCATAGAGGGGGTCTGTACACCCTTCCTTTGAAATGCAGCCCGCTGCTGCCTGCACAGTGAAAGACAGAGCAGCTGCTCTAAGGCAGCGGCTATGTCTTTCACTAATTCGCCTTCCCCAGGGCAGCACAAGTTTGCAGCTCCCGGGGGCAGCGCATTGATTATAATTGGGCAGACTGCCCCTGTTTGCGCCCAGTGTGCCTGTTTAAAAGTGTGCGGTGGCGCAAACAGCTACAAAATGCCCATCACATAATTCGAGCCCTGGTGTAGCGCGTCCAGAATCAGAGGGACACCGCTTGAACAGACAGGCTCCGAGTACATCAGAAGGAGGCCATCAAAGAGCAGCCGGCTGCTCTTGCGTTAAACGCAGGCACAGGCGGTATCTGAGAAAGCTCCTCAGTGGTACATGTGATAAATGCATGCTCCGCCTATTTCCCAGAGAGCACGTGCGAGGGCAGGCGGCAGGGTGCTCCTGGTATGTGCGGGCTCAGGGTGCTTCTGAAGCTCCGGGGCTGTTGCTAAATGCAAGCGCTGGGTACAACCGTAGAGGGCACATCACCAAGCGGGCAGCGCTGGCACCGCTGCTGAACTGCACTGATGGATATACTTTTGGCACCGGAAGTCATATAGTTCCATACTAGGCAAGAATATAGTGGACCTTGTAATAAAGACAATCATGTAAAATGGGACTTCTAAAGCAGTCTTGGGTGGACCATAGGGCATTTAAGAGTGGAATGTGGGAATTGTAAGTAATTTGTAAACATATAATCGCTTATAAATGAGGTGCGCTTGTAAATAGAAATCGCAGACTAAGTTACTGTCGTCGCTACCCACTCAATTTTATGAGAAAAATGTGTAATATAATGCCAGTTATAGGTTTAACCCTCTTGCTGGGTTCTATCGACTACCAAGTCTGTGTTTTACAGGGTAAAGTCTTCTACTTCTTATATGTGAAGGGAGGAGGTGGTTTTGTTATGCTGATGTACCCCTGTGTTCCAGTTGTGTGGGTATTGGTGAGTAGCATTCTTAAGCATACATGCTGTTGCCTGTGAAAGATCTACATGCTCATAAGTTTCCTGCAGTTAAGAGAATATCCCATAATAACGTCGACGTGTTTATCTGAGGAAGTAATATGAGGTTTGGGACGGATTAGCGAAGCACCCACATTCACAGATCTAAGACCATGGCGATAGGCGTGATTGTATTGCATGTTCCAGTTCATACGATTCTCAAGAAGTCCGTGTTAGAAACTTCCAAAATTTCCCAAAAAGCTTGTTGCTATTTGGATGGTGGGCGCTTTTATGATACCAGCGTGCATGTTGGTTTGAGCTGAAAACAAACCATCAGGGAGGGACTGAGGAAGCTGGCACACAATGGAAGGACCTGAGAAAGAGGCAACCCAACTGGTTTGCCTGTTGCCCAAGCTGTCGTAGAGTAGGCCAGCGAAAGAAGACATCACAGATGCCATTGTGCCAGTTCTGGAAAAGTGAATTGGCCGACCCACCTGACCTTCCACTTTGAGGCCCCTTGCCTGGTCTCATCAAGACGTACTAATGAGGTGAAGAATGACATTATTTTAGAAATGTTCAACAATTAATCTCTCATCAGTAATAAATGCATTTTAGGACTCTGACCTGATATTGTGGATAGACTTGCAAATTCCACTGAGGCGCTCTTGACCTTTTACTATGCTTGGTTCTGATGCAAGTTGAAGTTAAAAGCACAAAGTAGAGCTCGCCATGTCTCTAGAGGGGTGAAAAGCACACCGCTCCAACAGAAGCTGGAGGCGACTATGGCTCATTTGCTTCTGAAATCTTCCCCTGACTCCCCACCAGTCCTGCTTGGTTTCTGCACGGAGGATACATTTCGGATGCTCACTGCGCCATCCTGCATCATCCCCAGCTCGCCCTGAACAACTGCCAAGGATGAGCCCACTTGCCTGTGAGCTGAGTCTGAGGCCATCTGTCTTTGGTCCAGCAACCAGCTAAGGGATTCAAGTTCGATTTTTTGGGATTGAACTATTGAACTTCAACATTGATTATGTCCAATTAGGGTTCAGTTGTTGGTTGGTTTTGTCCTTCTGGTAGTGCAGCTGTATTGGAGAACAGATTTGTCCTTTAAAAAGTGTCTAATTTTGTGCAGCCAAGGTCTCCGTTGTCAACCGTCATCTTCCCTTTTAACCCTGTATTGCAAGCTCTCACTTACAGAGTACTTGGCTGAAAGTCGGAGCACTATACTACTGAGAGCATATATCTGTTTATACAAAGGGCACTCACTGACAGTCAAAGCGTTCATGTCGCACTCCAGTGCCTTGCCACAAGCTACTGACATAAGAGGTCTTTGAGTGGTGAGGAGAGATTCTCACTAGAGTTCCTGTCCCTTTGTCAGGACAGTGGGGAACTGCATATTGTTCCTCAAGGAGACGGTTTCATTTAGAGAGTAGGTGTAGCAGCCATTTCTCGATTTCCACAGTATGCCAATCTGTCTAACAGCAAATAGTGCCTAGACGAATGCATCTTTGTTGCTTTCCTGTTTTCTGTATCAGACCTGCATAAGCAGTTATCAGGTTGTGCCACATTGCATCGCAATACTTTCATTCTGCTCCCATGAACCACCATGTTCTTCACTTCTGTACCCTTTTTCTTGTTGCAGTTTTTAGGTCTCGCCTAGGCAGCGCGCATGCACTGTCTCTCCGAAATATCAAGTAATCTGTTAAAGCGGTGAAACTCCGCCTTTTGCCGGGGAATTTCTCCTGCCGCTTGCCATTTGTAAACGCTGGCATTGTTTTTCTTAAAGGGCTTATAATTGCTGTAGATACGATGCGTCACTTCCGTTCATTCCGGAAGCAGCACCGCCTAACTACAGTTCCCGTCCGCATTCGTGCTTCTGTTTTCCTTTTGGGACTACTTTATAAAATTGTACCTTTCAACCCGTGCGTTCTGTTCATGCTCGCTGCCGTGAACGCCTCAGAGACATCAATGCTAATTTCCCCCCTTGTTTAAATTGTAGCTTTCTACCCACGTGTTCTTTTTCTGCCTGTTGCTGCTTCTTTTATTTCGAGGAGTTTTCACGAGCGCAGCTTATGCTCGCTGCCGTGTGTGCCTCCGACACTTCAATACTAATCTCCCTCCTTGTTAGGTACGCAGTTTGTTCGTTGTATTTTGCAACTCAGTTTTGTCGCTGAGTAGGTTGTCCCTAGTATTGACGTTCTTTCTAAATAATATAGAGCGTGTTTTTCTGTATAGCTGGTCTATGGGTGGTCACGATCCGGAAGCGAGCTTGAGTTGTTCTTCCTGTATGTAAACGTGCTATTCTGATCAGTGGTGCATAAATCTCTTGCGTGCTTCCTGTGTTTCTTTCTTTCATCTTGTTTTCTTTGTGCTGTAATTCCTCCTTGTATAGAATTTGGCTGAGTCATCTGCCAGTCACTTCGTGTGGTTTTCATTTTCCAGTACCTCGTGGAAAGGGTTGTCACTCTTTTTACAATGTTATGCAGTCTCGCCTGTTGACTTTTCACTCTTTCACTTGCAAAAAAAACACTGACAACATATCCTTTCTTGTCCGTGTCAGGCTTTGCTTCTTGTTTTTCTATCGTTCGTCCCCCTGTGTCTCTTTCTCTCTCATAGTCACTGTTTAACGCTCTCTCTCTCTTTCTCTCTCTTTACGTTCATACCTCTCATTTAGTTTCAAGGCGATTGGTTTAAAGGGTAAGTCACCTGTAATAGAACCCGAAAAAAAATCTAATCCTAGCTCCACCACTTAACCACATTATGACCCTGGGCAAATCACACTGAACGTGCCTCTTCCATATTATGGCCCTGGTTCATCCAAGCTTAAGGTGCCTCACCTATATCTGCCACACGCTAGGTGTAACTAGGAACAGTTTTAACCACCCGTTGACTTGCACATTCCCTTTTCCCGTCTTTTATTCCTTTATACTTTTAGATCACCACCCTTTATACCCAGGAACTCCTTGACTCCCCTTCATTTCCTCCATCGGTCCTTTATTCCTTCCTCCCATTCATGCTGGTTTTTTTCTCACCGTTTGTTGTTCCTGCAGCTTTCTTCGTCTCTTCTCTTTCTTTCGTTCTCTTCCCCCTCCTTCAAATTTCCTGTTTTCTTTTCTTTGCTTCACTTCATTCTTTCTGTCTAACGTGCCCTTCCATCCTTTTCCACACTCCCTTCCGCCATCATTTCCTTTCCCTTCCTCTTCCCCTCTCTTACTCCCTCCCACCCTCCGTTCTTGGCTCCCCCCCTCCCGCCTTCCTTTCTTTTATTTTGCATTATGTTTATTCAACTGAGTGTATGGTTTTTACAACAGTCATGATTAAAGTTCTATGCCTTATGTGTTTTCACTAAAATACCTTTCATCACATATTATCTCACTGACTCTTGATATATTTTCTGTTATTTTCTGCAACATTGCCCCTTTACCATTTTTTAACGCAAAAGAAACGATCAAAAAGTCAGCTATCATATTAAACAAGCATTTGCAATGCAATAGGTCGCGCATTTACGCGAGTTGAGCTATTGGCATTGTAATTTACAATGCATTTTATTTGTTTTGTGTTTTAAAACATAAATAAAAGGCATTGTCATTTATAATGCCAATAGCTTAAACTCGTGTAAATGCGAGACCTATTGCATTGCAAATGCTTGTTGCTATTCCAGTCTACGTGTGCTACTATTTTCATATCACTTTCTAGCCCTTTGACAACGCTCTGGTCTGGATAACTGCATATCTGCAAGCTTCTAGCCATCATTCAAGTCCATTATTTTTAAACTGTAAGATCAAACTTTACCCTGCAACTTCACTGCGTGTTTGCAAGCTTGAAGAGTCCACCAAAAGGACAGGTCCTGTAAAGTGTTTTGCTTTCATACATAAGGCTTTTTGCTTGCCTCTGTGGTCTTTTCTGTAGTACTATTGCCATCCTCACTTTGTAGGGAGTATTCTTAATTAACCTGTTTTCCTGGACAGACACCCAGTCTTCCGGAAGGGCTCAGCCTTACTTCAAAAACGTTAAGGATCTAAACATTGATAGCAAGGCTCCCCAAATCAATGTAAGGGTCACAGCACTCTAAAGAAGACAGACGGCATGCTTTAAAGGTGGATAGACACCCGTTGCCTTAAAAAAAGAAAGACTGCTGTCCCATCCACACATCTGTGTCTTTATTCACAGATAACAGGGAACAAAGGAATAGCCTAAAGAGAGAAAAGGATTGGATTCCCACATGGTTCTGGGTCCAAATTGAACTGATGACCAATTTTTGCAAGAGATTGAGAAGGAAATTCCAAAAACATAGGAAGAAAACTAAGTAACAGCACCCTTAACATCCCAGAAAGAGATAGAAGACCGAAAGAGAGGTAAGTTCTTGTGATGGTGCGAATGAAGAAGAAAATTTGAGAGTTGGGGCCCGATTTAGAGTTTGTTGCTGAGTGGACTCTGGTGCAGCTGTGTCGGAGTACCCTCTCTGCCAAATCCTTGGTCCGCCTGCCCGATTTACAGGCGTGCAGACCTTAAGTTTGTCAGTGACAGCGCCTACTCTGGCTCAGTCACTGACATACTCCTCCTATGCCCGACGGACTATGGCCATCGGGGGTTTGCATATAATATCTATCCAATTAGGAGTGGACGGTGCTGTGGGTTTTTTTTTGTTCATCACTTTTAGGTAAAACCTGGCTGTGAGAGACCGTTAAAAAAATGACCCTCTCGCATTAGGAGACAACTCCTATGATGTGGGGTGCCATTTGTTTTTGCTTTTCGAAAACAAAATCTCACATTATTAAAAGTTTGACGAAGCCACCCTTCAAACTTCTAACATGTTGACAGGAGCCGCTGTGATAGCAGTTCATCCCAATGAGTAGAGATGTCCGCTGGGATATCGGACATTTCAAAAATGCAGAGTATGGGTACTCCATCAGGGCAACGGAGTATTTTACTCCATTGCCCTGACAGCCTAAATACTATACTCTGCACTCTAGATAAGGCCCTAATAGTGCTGTTTCTGTAGAATTCCCAGGGCGGGCACCAGATTGAATAGGGGATTATGAGTCTGAAATATATTTGAAAGCTGAGCAGAAACAATTCATGGTCCAGGAACTGGTTTGAGGTGGTTCCCTTTCAAATATCATCCGGCTGCACTGCAGACAGCTACAACCACACAGCCTTTATGCAAGGTGATGACTCTTGCAGTGAGTTTTGATGAGGCTGACTCAAAGCAGAACAATCTAAAACATGGGGACTGCGAGAAGACTCTACTTCTAAATATCATCAGCCTTCCCGAAGTGACAATCCTGGATACACAAAAGGATAGGCCCTGCCTAGGAACTTCCCCACCTTAAACAACAGAATTGTCTCACTTGCACCATGTCCCAAACCATCTACCAAATGGCATTGCTTGGCAAATCTAATCCACAATCCCCTGGTAAAACATGCTTGTACAATTTCTAAGATCACCATCCTCCCTCACTTCAGTGTCTGGGTCTCCACCCTTTGGCATCAGGGATACAAACAATAACTTTCCACTGTCTGGCGGAAGCTTTAGCCTTCCCAATCTTGTGTCATACACACCAGGGCCATCCAAAAGGAATACTACTGGTCCCAGCAAGCATATCCACATGGCACACTGTCATATATGTCCCTCGCATGTACACTGTACACATGCATTTGACTGCACACTGTATGTGTGTGCAAGGGTCTGGGTGTTATGCTGAAGTGGACATTTTTATCTAGTGGGGCCAGTGGGCCACGATCCATTCTGACACAAAAAAAGGTCTCATCAGGACTACTAAGTAAAAAAAGAAAATGGGTTAAATGCCGCTTCTAGTTCAGGCCAACAACCCAGGACATGGAAAGTAGCCCCAGGGCACAGAACCTTTTCGCGATCTTGGCAATCCTAGGGACCGGCCTAGGCTTCAGTGCACATGCTAGATTAGCGTAATGACTGGGCTGGTGAAAATCAGAATACCAGATTCACATACAGTTAGGTAACTCAGGGCACGAATGCACACCTTTTTGGAATGCAGGGACATTTGCATCCCAACACAGAGTGTTAAAAAGGTTAATTAATTTCCAGTGGCGTTAAAGGCAAAACCGAACCTAGGCCAATAGTATATGAAGGCTCATACGCATAGTTGGAGGTGGTTATCTTGTCAATATGGAGGGAGATTGCTGAGCATTTCAGTGATCACGTCTAGGTCCCTACATTTCAGTTCAGGAAAGTCAGCCTCACATCAAGAACAGAGAACTTTGATTAAACAGTGGTAACTTCAAGGTATAGCATTTTCACTGTGGGATACTGAATGCTCATGCCAGATTATTAAGTATTTCTTATTGTATTTTTAAATATAATTTCAATCTGCAGACATCCATGCCCTCTGTTTTCTCTTATCCCAGTCCCCTTCCTCTACTTCTACTTCTCGTCTCAGATATTATTCTGTGTGTGGTGCGTAGGGGTTTCGGTGGGGGATGAAAAGTACATCACTGCATTTGGTTACAGAGTACAAAGTTAGTACACTAACTTCTTTGGATCTCTAGAGAATCTTTCAGGGGTGCCAAGGGTCTGAAGGGAGTAACTAGAGAATAAGAATGTGGAAGAGCCTTTGTGTCTAGTAACAGAGGTGGTAATTAATGGCTAGTGATATGTCTTTTGTTTCCGAAAGGAAAAGCTCCTGATTAGCATCTTTCCTTTTAGTTCTTTTCATGGTACATATCTCTTCTTGAACTGTAATTAATTCTGAATAAACAAAATTGACTTCCTACTGCAGCTTTGTTAAGAGATCGAAAATCTGAGAGTGTGCAGTGTCAGACTCCATCACTTCAGTTGGATTGTAACGTGGGCTAAGCCATCTCAGAAAGCACTAACGCGGTACCCTGGATTAAAGGGGGGAGTGCATTGCTCCCATTGGATCACGGGTAGTGCTTTCCGACAATGGCCCTGACCCAGTCCTTTGCGTTTCATGGCCAAGACTATATTAATTAATGATATGATGACTGAAAGTAACCCTCCAGCCCCCAATTTGATATTTCATTGTAGTGAAGTCTCTATCTTAAATTCATACATTTTACCTAATACCTTTGAGGGCTGGTGATGCATAGGTAAATAGGAGAACTTGGTCTCAATTTCTGGACCTTCTATGCCTATAATTGGCCTCAAAACTGCATTCGCCCACTACTGTATTCAGCAAATTGTGTGATGATAGAGTTTTCGTCCCATATATTCAACATTCCATATTCCTTCACGTGCTCTGTTGAAAACATTATATTTTGTTAGGAATCTGTACCTAATCCTATAATAGAAACAAAGGCGATGTATTACCACTGCTTTTAACACCACGTAAATTAAAAAAAATACAACACAGTTTTGTCACATTACATTCCAACTGCCATTGCACCAAATTCCAAATGCGCAATTTCTTTTGGGATTCTTCAACTTCATTTACATATTTTATTCACTTGATTCCATTCAATCCCGCCTTGCTTGGAATTGTTGTTCCATTATAAAGTAGTGAGCAATAATGCAAACAAACATGCGTTGGTGTTAAAATCCTTCAGAACTCAAGAATACGATATTGCTCCAGATTTTTTATAAAATAGTCTCACGCCTTGACTTGGTCTCGGCATTTTTTACTTAAATGGCTAATTTGAGGAGCACAAGATGAGTTTAATGATTTTTTCATAATAAAATAGTCCTATTCTCGTACAGCCTCTATCAGCATTCCATTTCCCTGTCCACACATAAGCACCGACTGATTTGCCAAAGGTCATGATTTTTCTTCTACTTGAATCTATTTTTAGGCATTCCATTTGCTGTGTTCAGTGAGGAAACGTAATAACTGTTGAAGGTCAATGGGTGACTTGTCTATCACTAACAAATAGCTTAAGCCATCAGAAAAATACTAATTTCCTCCTCGCCCCCAATTTTGGAGAAAGAAAAGAAATTGTTTAGAAAGGGAGAAAAGATCAGCCACATAAACATAAAACCGAGCACGCGCAAGTACGCAGCCTTGCATTAGAGCATTTGAAATTATAATTCTTATTATTAAAAAAAAAACTCACTCGCTGTCTGAAGTGTAAAAGGAATTAATATCATTCAAGGTCATTCATTGTATTCCATTGCTGCATTTTTTTCACTGTGTCCAACTTGAATATGGCAAAACTTGGGGTTTCCTTTTGTAGCCCATTATGTTGTTTACGCCATCAGGCTGTCACATGGAAAAGGTGTGATCTAAGGCTCCTCTGTTCCCTTAATAACATTTAGGAGTTGCAAAGATCCCCGTCCAACTGGTGATTTACATATTGTGCAAAAACATTTCCTCTATATTAAGCCAGGAGCAAATCGTTTTAGGAGACATTCTACAATCCTTTTTGGCAGCTGTCCTTTGTTCAAACGCCGTTAAATACTGCGTGTAATAAGTGTGTTCAAAATATCAGGTTATTTTTTAGCAAGGCTATTGGTAAGACATTGGTTCCTGGAGCCCGAGAAATTTGTAAAGATGAAATTAGTTTCAGAAGCTGAGCTGCAGTTATCTCCCTCCTGGCACCAACAAACTGGGGACTTGCAACAACATACGAATCTGCCCTCCACTATAATGCCCGGTGATAAGACCATACAACTGTTTATTAATTTCACTGCCATACTTGGATTTAGAGGATATCTGCCACCCATTTTCCCTGGTTTGTATATCTTTCCTTTTGGATGTGTACAGGAACTCATTCCATTTTTGTTCCTGATATAAATGCGCTTTAATGTCTAAAGCCATTGATACTGCAAATGTCACACCAATGTGTCAAATATTAATCTAATTTCCCTACTTTCATACCATGAATTCAGAAACTCCAGATTTGAAGATGACCATATCATATTTCCAGAAGCGAGGCTACAAGCAAGGCTTTATGTGGTTCCTCGTGTTCAGTATTTAAAGACATTTGCAAAGGTAAATGGTCACTGCTAAATACATGGATAATTTTAAAGACAATAACAGGTATTCCTCCAAGAGTAGTCAAGGACTGCATTCTGGCAACTAGAGGGTTAAGTGTGATGCTGGACATCTCCCATTTAAAGAGCAAGGCTGCAGGATCATGAGAACCATTATACCCTATGACTTCCTTTTGTTTGTTATATTGCATTGGGGTTATCCCCCACATGTTTCCACTTCAGTTTATGCTTGTCCAAACAAATAACAATTAATGTCTCCTGTAATTATTATCGGCTCCCTTTAGTAAGCATCCTTTACACTGTGTATCATATCAACTAATTTGGCAGCAGGTCAACCATTTTTACCCTTTTGAAAGATTACATCCAACAATCAGTTTTCTTACTCCTGACTTTGTTTTTATATTAATTTGGCCCATCACTGCTAAGTCACTATGTCCTACTTTGACCTTGCCTATGCAACCTCTAGCTACTTTACACAATGCTATAAGACACCTTTGGAAATCCCTCTTTGAGACAGTTTAGTTTTTATTTCAAACTTTCCAAAGCTGTAAAAAGGTGACCAGCCTCCTTCATGGTCTTCCATCCATCTTTCCAAGCCTGCTACGTTCAAGAAGTCATAAAAAGGCACTTAGAGGCACCCTCCCCAGTGGATTGTTCATCTCGCTTAAATATTTTTTTATGAAAACGAGTTTCGGCTTAAAAAAAAAGGGCACCAGCCAGTCCCGTGAATGATTTGGTTTATCGTTGTGTTGAGTTATAGACCCAACTGTTCTGAACAGTCTACCTGCTGATCACACGTGTACTTGGGGAGCGTTCTTTCTAATGGTAGCTTCCTCGGTGTTCGTATTCCGGAGAACAAACCCTATTTATATGATGTCATTTTAAGGTTTTTCTTCAATAGTCTGCTCCTTTACATTATTTGCTCTTAAAAATCTGGATATGGTAGTTTTAGGTATACCTCTACCTTTACTCTCATTGATCGAACTGTGATACTTTCATCCTGGGCACCTTGTTTATCATTAATAAATTCTACTCTCTTTATACTTTGTGATTGGATATAAGTCAAGCTTGGTGCAGTTTTTAGAATTTTAAGTATGGTCCCTGTTATCAAACAGCTATTGTTTGGACATGTATGGATGGTAAACATTAATTTATTTGAGTTCATCCTTATACGTCACTTTGTCTTAGTTCTAATAATCCATTCTACTTCTGAATTTCAAAGAGATCTGACATAGGGATTAGGGTTTCCGTAGCAGATTTATGATGTTCTTACATTGTGACGAGGATCTTTCATCCATTTACACCCCCTAGTATTCTAATTATCTTGAGTTGGGATATGGCCAGATTGCATTTTAGCCAGTGACTCCTATCAAATACTCCCCACCCTCTTTAATCAGAGAAACTCCTTGGGATTTCCCATAGCTCTGAGGTCACTATTTCTACAGTTATCACCCATTCCATCCACGATGATCCTTGATGCTGTGATCTGGTTTTATTCTAGGATATAGCCATTTTTTGGTCTCGCCTGGCGAAAGCAGCGCGAAGCACTGTCGCCAGCAAGATCTATTGTTGCTAACTTGCCTGGGAAGTGGGACAGGAGATGGGCACGCGCAGGCTTCTTTTGGTGGATTGGAGCCTGTGTACGCACTTACAGCCACGCGGCGTGCACATCTCCTGTCACCCTTCCGTCCTCGCAAGCCAGCATGCAGTTTCACTTTCCCTTTTTTTTTTTAAACCTCGCCCCATCGTTGGAGCGGCCCGCAACGGCGGGTCCGCTCAGGAAACAAACATTGACACTGTGCCTTCATCGGCACAACCACTGGACAAATGGAGAATCCCCCACTCACCCGATCTGCGGGGGGAATCCTCCTGAGAGGCGGCTGGCTGCGGCGCGCTTCCGAAGCACTCCAGCTCCACTATACTTCTGCCAGCACGACGCGGGGCTCTCTCCTTAGGCATGGGAGCCCCGCACTGCTATCTGCCGCTCTTCACCCGGGCCTCCTCCTGGGACCTGGGACTTCAGCTCCCGCACTTCCTCTCTGGCGCCGGGGCTCCCTCTTCACCACGGGAGCCCCGGAAGGGGACAGGCGCTGCCTGCACCGGCCGCACGCGCCACCACTGGGCACGCAAAAGTTACAGGTACCGCACATGCGCGGGCAGCCCTCGCCCTCCTCCCCGGCCCGTATGTGGAGCTGCTTTCTGTTTTGTTTGTTCTAAAAGGATCTGGGATGAGCAGTAAGGAGGTATTTAAGGCAACCGGATTATTTTTGTTGTACACCTAAGAAAAACAGAATCGTTCTGCAATTATCTAAACAGTGTGAGTTTTCCAATTTTGTCATCTGGCTTATATTAAACCGATTCTATCATATTTTTGCACCAAATTACTAACTACTTTCTGATGTGTTCAATTTTGCATTAGATTTCGCTTTTATTATTCATGTCTGTCTCTTATGATAGTGCAAGACACCAAGTATTTAAGTGGTTTCCAGGAAGGGTGAGTGTGTGATTATGTGTTGTACGGAATACAATACCCTTTGCTGTACACTTTATGGATATTGAAAGTCATCTCAGAGATCCATTGCTTTATGAAGGAACTTCGCCTTCAGCTTTTTCCCTTTATATAGTTACGGAACTCCTTGGTGACTTGCATTCATTCTCCTTATAATATATGACAGCGGGTACTTTATCCCACAAGTCATGGCCCTTTGATTGTGCAAACTATCGCAGGATAGCTTCTAATGTTTTGAAGTGTGAGTATTTTAGACCTTGCTTGTGGAAGTTGGTAGTGAAGTCATTTCTTAAGGAGTAAAAAAAAACAGGTTTTTTTTCAGGAAGTATTTTTAAGCAGATAAAAAAATATATATGTTTCAAATTATAAAACACAGATGTATATTTTGGGTAGCTGAATATTCATGGAAATGAAAATACATATTTTTCACCTTAAAGTCCATTTTCAGGTCTGAAGTATGATTTTTGATATCACTAATCTCCGTGGGCAGAGGTCTGTCTGTTACTTTTGTCTTTTTTCTTAGGAGAAGTTTATATAGCGGGCTTGTTAAGGATATTAAAAACTCCTCTGCCCTCGAGACTACTCACTACCTGGTATAAATGATATCCCTGCGTTTGAATAGCGTGCAGGGTTTTAGCAGTGGTAGAACTGTCTGGCAGTGCTGAAGTGCTGGAAAGTGCCATACATCAAAAGGTGAATAAACGTTGCACCGTCCAGTGAACCAAGAAGAGAGTGGAACCTGGCCACCATTTAATGAAACTGGAAGATACCTTATTTAATAGTCAGCTCAGTCACATTAAAATGTAGATTCCTTTGCATATGTGCTGGTTTGTTTCACATTTAGACTTTGTCTCCCTTGCTCTCTAATTCAGCCCATTTGCATTCCTCTTTGTGTCTGATGCAAATAGGCGAGTAATGAGCAGACATCTAGCAGTGCTTGTTTGACGATGGATGCTACATGGTGCTGTGGGCAATAAGCTCGGCTCATTTTGTTCACATCACATTTGGGATCACATTAAAGTTTCCAATTCAGAAGAGTTCATAGGTGCCTCTCATTTGTTGTTGCTGTGATTGTCTTGAAATATATCATCCATGCACAACAAAAACCTCATTTAAATTGTGAATTGGATACTAAATTAAAATACCTCGTTAGTGACCTTCATAAAAAGAGTGGGAGAGGCAGCAGCCACTCCATCAGAGAGCCCAGACATAAAACATTGCTGTGCGGGTTTATTATTGAATGACTCCGGTCTCCTACACCATTTTGTTTTTTTATTGGATTAAATGATAATTCCTAGAAACATCAATAGTTTCAAAGATTAACATTGCTATTGTTTTATTTGTTTGAGCACTTTGCAAATAAAAAAAATGCATCTCTCTCGTTGATGATGGCTAATTACCTACTTTTGTGAGTAAACTTATTAGCATGCAGTGAAATAGTTGTTTATTTATATGGTCTCTTTCATGTTCTTTCTCCATCACTGCCCTTAAAGAGGGGGTAATTCCCAGCATCCTGTCGGTGTAACCTGGGTGATAGTAGGTTTTTACTTGAGCACAGTGACCACCTGGCTCCTTTCATAGTCCCTATCTTGTCCCCAACTTTCCCATCTCCTGCTCCATCTTTGCATCTCTCCATCTCCACAGCCTCTCCCCCCTTGCACTTTAATATGATCGTGTGGTGGCATACCACAATACGCGGGTTTGACTGTTCACTGCTAAGTAGCAGAGATCTAGCCGCAGTTAGGATTTTTGGAATCATTATACTCACCAACCTGGAAGCAAGGTGAAACAACAAATGTGACTGGACAGGACATGGCCAAGAAAAACAAACCATACTGCATACTGAACAACCCTTATGGACAATCTGTCCCAGTCACTATAGTTGACATAATTATATCTGATCATGTAGTAATAAAGTAACAAGCATTTGCAATGCAATAGGTCTCGCATTATAAAAGTGTGAGCAGTTGGCATTGCTAATCATAATGCAACACTAGCTATTGGCATTGTAAATGATGCCATTTATTTATGTGTTTGTTTTATAAAATAGATAAAAAAGGCATTGTCATGAACAATGACAATAGCTGAAACTTTTGCAATTGCGAGACCTATTGCATTGCAAATGCTTGTTGTTTCTGTGTGAAGGACAAGTGGAGCATCCCCTGTAGCCGCAGTCCACTTGCCTCATATCTGCTAGGTCACATAACCTTGTTCTCTCTTTATTGGCCATGCCAGAAACCGAACTGAGCAAAACACAAGCACCTATAACTCTGCTACAACTAGGAGTTCCAAAGATTACATCAAGCAAGGGTTCAAATTAAAAGCCTTATACACAAGGAAAATGCATTAACTTTGAATTTGAAAATAAACTTGATTGTAAACTGGACAAGGGGTATACTGGGACTTATTGAATGAAAGCATGGTAAGCACCGTTTTGATATGAGTAACTTTAGAAAGTGGATGTTCTAATTTATGGAGTGAAGTAATAATTTCTGTTTTTTGGGATTTACCTGAACAGATGAAGAGGGAAAATCAGTGCTGGGAAATATGCCCTGGCATGCAGTGTAAGTGGCAAGTCTGCACTGCAATATTTATCTAGTGCTTTTCCTCACACTTTCACTGCTCACTATAATGTACAATCTGCCTCACTTACTGTCAGTGTCACAGAATGTACTTGGTAAGGCTGACTGATGTACGAAGGCCCCCCCGATTGACTGGTTTGAGACCGGTGCCTGAACTCTCAAACCCAGAGACCTTGAACTAGAATGTACTGCTGCGAGTGGTTGTCTCTGTCCCTCAGCGATGTTCCTCGCAGTGTGTTCTGGACACTTGCTGGCTGCAGCAGTCTGCTGCTGTTCACTCTTGTTGCTGTTACTGCTAGCTGTTCATTGTTGGTTGCTTTTGCTGCTTGCTCTTGGCGTTTGAGTGCTGGCTGCTACCTGCCACTGTTAGCTACTTTTGGCTGGAGACTGTGACGCTTTGCCACGGGCGGCTGCTGTATGCTTGGTAACACTAGTCTAATTTCTGCAGATTCTCATCTGGAACCTGGAGAAAGGTGACCCTGTGAAGATGATTGACTGTCACACAGATGTCATACTATGCATGTCCTTCAACACGGATGGCAGTCTGCTCACCACCACATGCAAGGATAGGAAACTGCGAGTCTTCGAACCACGCTCAGGCAAAGTACTGCAGGTGAATAGAGCACAAGACAATGTCTAATTGCATAGCACAACCATGACTAGCAGCCATGACCAGAGAGGGACTGGCTTTCAGGTTGTTCAGTAGATCTCCCAGCAGACAGGTGTTTCTGAAAGACCATTGAGACTGAAGATTTGGCATGAACACACACCAGTCTGATTTGTGGCAAACTCTACACAAGCCCCTCCTCTTTAATCCTTCCCCTGGCATAGGGGCACCAGCTGCCTGGAAATCTGACTCAGTGCGTTAGGATATTCTGCTAGTCCTTCCTAGTTTATAATGTCTTCTCTCTTCTCCACAGGAAGCCAGCTGCAAGAATCATAAAGTGAACCGTGTGGTTTTCCTAGGTAACATGAAGCGCCTACTGACGACCGGTGTCTCAAGGTGGAACACCAGGCAAATTGCATTATGGGATCAGGTAAGCTTGATAAACCATACACCACCTTCTACTGGTATCGCTGATGTGCCGGGATGTAGGGTTGAAATAGATTTAAAATATGTGACAGAGGGCCTAAGAGCTCTGTTTGAGGTTGGTAGAGTAATGCTCTTAGGAAAACCAATTTTTCTGCTAAACTCTGGGAAATGATGTATAGAGAAGAGGATCACACTTCATAAAGAATAGAGGTCAACAATGTAACATTTAGGGACCCCATAATGACACATTTGGTCAACAATATGGTTGCTCACCTGGTGTACAAGGATAGGAATTACAGTAAGAAGTAAAATTGTAAAGCTTTAAAAGTTCTTGTGTACAAATCTTCATATTCTGAACAAGAGAATTCCAGGTCTGGAGGCTGTGGGGGGCTTAGGATGCCATGGGCATTGTTAAGGCAGTGTGCATTGAGAAGCAGTTTATGATGGTACCCGGTGTACTTTTGTTAGAAGGGAAGTGTTACCTCACCGTCCATTTCACCTCTTAACTCAGGTTGTATTCCAGTGTACCTTTTTTTTTTAAACCTGGTAATCCAAGTCCGTGCGCCTAGCTGGCTGACCCATCTCTTTATCTGCAGGAAGATCTGTCCATGCCACTGGTTGAGGAGGAGATCGATGGGCTGTCTGGCCTCCTGTTTCCCTTCTATGATGCAGACACTCACATGCTGTACCTCGCTGGAAAGGTAAGGTGCACTGACTTGGACTTGAGAAGTTTAAACATCTTTAGCTTTGCTTATAGAAGCTGTTTGGATCCTAATCTTTAAGATGTCCTTTGGTTCCCTGAGCAGCTCTAACAGAGAATGGAGGGTGAGACAAAATATATTTGCGATTCCATCTAATAGACCAGTTAAAATTGAACAAATGACTGGATCATGGAATGAGCTTCACAGCAGTGTCCTACTTAAGCAATTACTGTGCATGCACTACTTCTGTGATGGTGTCAGAACCCACTGAGCGACCTTTCCATCCCCACATATGTGCATAAGAAAATCTCTTCTCCTGTGTCAGACCCATTCAAGAAGAAGGTTGTGTTTCTCATTTTGACTGAGTGACTGACTACTTGTTGGGTTATGAAATCCCAGAAGATGCAAGACTGAGCTGGAGTCTAGGGCATAAAGTAAGTCCCCGACTATCTACCTAACAATTTTCCCTGTCTGTGGCAAACAACACAAAAAGGAGACTGTATATCACGGAAGATTTACAATCACAACAGAAAGTAAGGAGTTGGATAGACATAAAAAAGAAGTTTTGAAATCAAGCCGATTGCTACCTTCCAATTGGGGCTCCCAGATTGATTGGCAAGCTATGTGGTGGGGCTTTGAAAAGATTGCATCAGTCGCATTGTACAGCACACATGCTGAACCTTACTCCCTCTTTAGTCGTTTTCCTCTAAGTTTCCTGTTGCCCCTCATTCGATTACAAATGGTTGTAAAGAAAGAGAAGGAACAGGAGGCGCACTGGGGAGGTACTTTAGCTTCTGCTTGACTACCTACAAAAATACATTTTGAGAGACCAGTTCTGTTATAATTAGGCAGTTTTGGAATTTAAAGGGAAATTTACTTAAAAGCCAGTTAAATACTGGTAAATTGTGTTTTTTAATACAGCGACAGACCCATTGCTACCACGTTTCTAAATGTATGTTTCAACGGAGGTAAAGTTGCATGATGAGTAATGAAAGAAGAATGCTGGTCTGCCGATTCCCACAAATGCTTAATATTTTGCCTGTGGGGATGCGGGATTCACTACACCTCTGTGGCACTTAAAAAATACCTGGAAGTAAACCGCATTTCAAGGGGATAAGAATTAACATATTCCTGGATGTGGAAGATCTAGACTAGAAGAGGGCTGAAAAACACAAATTGAATGAGTAATAAAGCTAAGTGTTTTAGTACATCTAGCAGCATCTCAAAGAAACATGTTAAATATGGAGATTGAGGTGATTAAAAAAGAAATTGAACACCTAAATTGACCCAAGAAAACTAATGAGAACATTTAGACTTTAGACAGCATAATGTATAAATACCAACAAGAAATGAGTAATAGAAAGAAATCAAACGTTCTTGGGAGGCTGGGCTGGGGTGTGCAAAAGAACCCATCAGTCAGGGAGGGTCTACAGATATTCTAAAAATTATGACACTACTGTCAAGAAAGTGATAGGTGCCAATAGCGCAAATTTGGCACAGATGGGTGTAACAAATAGCACCAGTAAAGCTTCAAATATTGAAACATGCAACAAAGTCTTTGATTCAGAAGGTACTACAAAAACCAGACAAGCAAAAGGGAGAAACCCTGTGCATTTTTTAGATGAGTTAAGGATGATGGGATTGTGGGAATCGAGAACCACCGAAAAAGAAAAAGAGACTGGTTTGGAGGATTAGATACAGAGAGGAAAAAGAGGAGGGGCCAATCTGTTCACAACAAGATGTCACACAGAAGAATAGAGTAAAATTCTGTCTCAAAGCAAGAAGGAAATAATGAGATAAATAATACTATAATTCCTAATCTTTCCAACTGGGTATTATCTACGGCAGACACTAGCTTGCCTAGCAAGGGATTGAGCTTAACACCTTCTAGGCATATGGATGACCTTGAAACTAAAGCAGACATACTCATAAGATGAAACTAAAAACAATTTGGAGACTATATCTAAGGTTAGTCATCAATCAGAGTAGAGATAGAGGCATCATCTGGTATAAAAAAAATGTCAAAGATGATTATATGTTGGTAACCATGGATGTTGCAAGTCTGTACACAAGTATTGATCATGAGAAGAAGGGTATGTAGCCAATTAAATTGGGCCTGTTATGAGAGCAGCATCTTACCTAAAACACTCAATGATATTAGATCTGACTAAGTTTGTGCTGGATTAATTTCTGTGACAAAATTATTTGTACCACCAAATATGTAGGACTGCCACGGGTTCCAAGTTTGCTCCCAATTATTCTAATCTCTTCACTGGCTTGTATGAGAGGGAACGTTCCTTGGCCGGTCCTCCGTACCGCTCCAGTACAGTAGTCTATTGGGGTGACTATATAGATGATATCCTAATAATAGGGAATGATACTATTATGGAATTGAAAATATATCACAAATATGTTACACCTATAATGTGAGACTGAGTTTTGAGTTTGACTACAAAAAGGATTGTCTTTTTAAATGTGGAACTGTATGTAGACAGTAAGACGTTATTGTCAAAGATCTTTTGAACACATATCTATGTGAATATGGTTGTCAATGCACAATCTAGACACCCAAGAAAACAGAGGGAGGATATCCTTTATGGGGAACTAATAAAGGCCAAAAGGAATTGCAGCTTAGAAACCGAACATGACAAAGAGATTTAAGGAAATAGGCCTACTTTTATGGAAATACACTGTTAAATGCTAAAACTTTAGTAGGTCATCCAGATTAGAGCTATTGAAAGATAAACCTGAAAGAAAGAAACTGATACTGGCAGTATTAGATTCATCACTAAATACAGAAGCTACAATGACTACATCAATAGTAGTTTGATGAAACACTGGAGCTGTAGACAATGTGTTCATGTAACTTCAAGAACTGGGTATTCATTTTTATACGAACTTTGTGAAAAATTGAGTCCTTAAGATATAATAAGGAACTAAAAAGAAGTAGGAATCTAATTTGTGTGGATTTATGGACTTTGAATAAGGGTTAAATAATTGTTCCCCTTCTTTAGAAGAAAATATTTACACCTCTTTGCCTGATGGCCAGACCAAAGTCATGCTGCCATTAATCTTGTATTGGCTGGGTACAGGGAGACATCGTCGGCTGATGTAGATGTGTATTTAAAGACCTCCTCAACAAGGCACATGGTTGGCTGCCATTTTGTAGCAGGTTTATCATCTTGTAGCAGACGGCTAATGGGCAATTAAGGTAGCTAGTGAACAGTAGAAGTATGCCACAAGACTTCGTGCACTCACCTGAGTGTGTCTTAGATACCTTTGGTGGTGAGCATGTCTGAAAATGAAAGGCCCCCAGCGACTGCTTTGCCTACTCCCACCCTTTTCAGATGGTGAACATCCAAGTGGACCTTTGACCCAAATACAGGGATCCCACTGATAACAGACCAGAGATCTGCACTTGAACTGGTGAAAGCCGATTTTGAGGGTTTGCTGGTGAAATTTCATCCCAATATCAGTAATGCCTTCAAAGGCCTGCTAAATGGTTTGACCCTCAGAGGAACATTAATTATGAATGATGCATTTTCACCCACACATGACAGGCACCAATGAATTAATGGATAACTTTGCCATGAGGTTGAGAAAGGTGGTTGCAATCTGCAACTTTCTTATACTGTCCAATGAAGATGTGATACTACTCAGAATTAGTGAATGTTGTTACACCACAGGGTTCAGAATGAAACTAATAAAAGTTTCAAGGTCTTTAAAAAAGATGCTGACATTTGCCCCCACAGAGGCCCTGACCAATTCCCACACTGTGAGCATGGAACCAAGTAAGGAAATTCAAAACAATGTTTTGAAACATGTGTTTAGGATACAGTGAATGGACCGTAATGATGAACGCCTTGCCAAAGTTTGATTAAATCAACTGCAGGTATAAGTTGTTCTAACCCCTAACTAGGCCTTACCTAGACCACATTGTGCAGGCAAGTACATGAGTAGAGGTGCCACAATCAGCCAAAAAGTGCGGGAGTATTTTCAATGCTAATGTTTGGACCTATTCCTAACATCAGTCTGTATCTACTAATCATTGTTTTGACATTCTTTTCTGTATAAAACAGATAGCCACATCTGACAATGCAAACCAAATATTCAACAGTATAAAGACCTTTTCAGCAAGCTAACTTAGTTCACATTGTCCTCCGTACCATATTTCAGATCCTCTGTACCATCCAAACAGAATATTTTATTTATTGCTATGAACGGATTATGTTCTTTACCCTGTATGCATCTGTTCGTTTCAAGTAGTGCTGTAGATTCACATGTGCCCCCCCCCCCCGCTCCTCCCCGGAAGCCAGTGTTTGGTACAGATATATTTCACTTTACATGATTCTCGCCCTTCATAAATTGTCGCTATTCTTTTATACTCACTACTCCAAACCTACTCTCACCTGCCGGGTGAAAAACAGTCTAACACTGGAGCTGTGGCCTATGTGCATCTACGACCAAAGGAAGAGCCACTGAAACCCCATGACTCGAAAAAGACTTCTTTGAGGAAAAACAATTTGCAATCGTTTGAGCCCAACATGAAATGGCAAGAGTATGCAGAGCATGTGAATCTACAGCACTACATGCAACAAACATATGCTTATAGGGTAAGTAACAATCCTTTTTCTGTACTGGATTCATATGTTCAATAATTATGGCGCTATAATGGACTGGTAAGAGACACTGAGAGGGATCCCCATTTAGAAGGAGTATTTTGTTCTAAACAAGTGGGCCCTATGATAGTAGTCATCCTACACATTGTTTGCTCCTCTAAAAGATTAAAAACAATGCCATAATATTTGAACTTTAGAGTTCAATAAAGAAAAGGTGTCTTTCCTTTGTGTCTCTGTGACCAGCTCTTGAAAGTCATATGCAGACCTCTGGTGCTTGCTACTGGGATGATAACCTTGCTAAGGTGTGAAAGATATCTCAGCAGTCATCACTTTGCAGTAGAGCGCCACATAAGATTCTTAACAGAGATCAGAGCATCCTGCTCATGCTATGAAGCAAGGAATGTGAAAGAGTTACTTCATGCTTTTTTCCCTTCTTTTTCAAGTGAGGCACAAAGTTGCCTTTATGAAACCTGGGACATTTAATGAAGTTAGCAACCATAAATCTATAGAATAGATACTAACGCAATCAAAGAAGTAATACCTACATGCCTCCTATATAATGTCACAACTCATTACCGCGAATCTACGTGTGTACTTTTACACCATTAAAGTCCAGTTTCCCAACTTATTGAAAGGTCAGGAGAAACGTTAGACATCGGGTAATAACCACTGATGATTAAAATGTACCTCAAGATCAACAGTTCCCTGAGCCACATCCTACTAGCCCAATCACTGGCCCTGTGTCATGCGTGCCTCCAATAGTAGTTGTACACGGGCAAGACATCAATCAAATGAGAACATGTTTGGTTAGGCACATCTTCAAGTGCCAGGTTCATGTGGGTTGCTGTGCCTGGGTATTGTGCAAAGGCTGCTTAATGGACCAGATGACCGGGTCTGGGTTCTTCCGTTCCCTTCCCTGCTGCTTGTCATATTTCGCCAGGCTCCTGATGGTGCAAACAAGGACCAAACCACTGGAATAGAAAGAAGAATTGATAACAAGTGGGTACAAGTCCCTAGGAGGTTTAAACAATACAGATTTAAAGAACTTGGACATTGTGGGCAGTAGCACAGTCATGTCTTAGCAGAGTGTTGAGTTCGTGACAGCATTCCTGCAGGAATGTCCGCAGATATGCCATGCTTATGGGCAGGCAGAGTTCCTAATAGTACCTTCTGCTCGGTGCATGCTCCGACAATTAGCTCTGCTCTTGTTCAGCCCCTAAGCTCGTATGTCTGATCCACTTCTTAGCTCAAAAGGTTTTCCAACCATGAATATTTATTATGTACTATCTCTTACCTTAGTGTGGTCTGTCTCAAAGCTCAGTATGCCATCTCCTGGTTCATACCTTCACCCCTTGGTTCACAGTATGCACCGCCATGTTCTACCTCTTAGCCGAGCATATATTCCAACTCTTAGCTCAGTGCATGCTCCATCGCATAGCTCAGCATACGCTCCATGTTTTAGCTCAGTGTGTGCCTTCTATTGCCTCAGTATGTGTCCTAACAGTTTACCCAGCATGGGTACCACGCCTTAGCTCGACATATGTTCCTCCTCTTAGCCCTGCATGTCTTATTCTTCGCTCGCGGTGTGGGTTCTGACCTTTAAGTCTGTGTGTTCCATCTCTTAGCTCAGAAGCTATTCCATTTCTTGCCTAAGTTCTGTATTTGTTTGCTGCATACTTTAAGGTTTATTGAGAATTTTCTAAAATGACAGTTCTTTGCCTCATTCCTAATTATAATTTTTTTGTTGTGTCTGATATTTCAGGGCGACGGGAACATCCGTTACTATGAGATCATGGGTGAAAAGCCATATTTGAATTACCTCATGGAATTCAGGTCACCTGCACCTCAGAAAGGACTAGGTAAGGATCCCTCTGGGTTTTGCCCTTTTCTTACTGTTTACAACATTAATAGAAGCAAATGTTTTTCGGGGGAGATTTTGTAGTTGGCAAACCTTTTATCCATCTATTTGAATGAATTCACCTTAACCTTCACTCACGCCAGTAACATTAAGGCACCGAATCCCCTGCACCCATTACTCCAGGCGTCATCCCACGGAGGTGAAAGAGAAGAGGCTGATGTGATAATATGGGAGAGTGCGTGTTGACAATATGGATTTTACCCTCTAGCCTGTGTCGCTGAATTGCTAGTAGAACTGGGGCAGAATCTCCCACTTGCCAGACAAAGCACACTGGGGGCTCAGAGACACAGGCTTGTCACAAATCTTTTTCTTCCTAGAGGCTTGCTCACCTGAACTGAAGATTGCAAGCTTCTGTTTAACTCATTTTTTGGGATGGAGTCTCACGGTTTCTACTGTTGATTGCTTTGTTTCTCTACCCAGAATGGTTGGTCCGTCTCAGTTTAGGCGGATTAGAGATGTTCTCTCTGCTTGTAACCAGGAATAGTAATTAACAATACACATTTGTGTAAATTGTTCAACAGACCGTCAGGGATGGGATAATAGGATTGCTGCATAGTTTAATTGGTGAGAAATATTGCTTTTCTTCACCCTATTACTGGGTCACAACTTTCCCGGTCTTGAGTTGTCCATGCATTGGTGGTATTCGGATGTGTTGCTCCCATGCATAGGGTTACCTTCGCTTGTATACAGAGAATACCCAGAAGGCACTGTTAGACTTTATAATATAATGTTTAATGTAACTATGATTACATTGTAATGTCTCACCAACGACGTGACACAACGATTGTTAATTTTTCTTTAACAATCGTCGTCTTAGGCAGTCACTACAAGTCACTTTGGGGGCATATTGTGGTGTGTCAGAAACTCCCCACCCCCTTACATTTGCCTGTCACTGTTTCAAATCACTATCTACCAGCAAGGTACCTTCGCAGGAGCAGGCGCACATCACAGCATTTGTGGCATCGTCGTGCACATTATGTATGTTGAAGCATTCCAAGAACATCTCACCCCTTTTCTACCATACAATTCATTAATATTGATTTGTGCTAGCACTTAGTTTTCCTCGTCAGCGAGCCTAATAATCGGGTCATGGAGGGAGAAGGCGTTTACTGTCTACAAAACGCACTGTTCTCAAGACAGCTGTTGCAAAGAAAGAATACCAGCATATTCCAGAACTGCCTTTTGTGTGGATAGCTCAGTGGGTTGCTGCTTTTGTCATAGAGATCCCTTTGCTACTTGTGATTCAGCTGCACCTGGAGCTGAGGTTGGGGTATAAGGTGCTGATTATCTAGAAATAAGTTTAAAAGCACCTGCTGCCAGTGCTTTAAATGGGAAAAAATAAGTGCAGGTACTCATTAAAATGAGCTACAGGTGTAGTGAGGGGGCGGGGCTAGGGGCGGGGCTTAAGGCCAGACATGATGATACTTAACGACTTCTATAGTAGTTGCAGCACATACCAAAACACATGAGAAATGTGTTTATATAAACAAAGCAAGTTGACTTATTACACAAAATGAAAGAGAAATGCCAAAATATGTTAACATTTCCTTTTTTTTTGTTGTTGCAATAGTTGCACCTTTTTAATGTCATACTGTTAATTTCTGTTTGGCACAATACTATATATTTTTGAGAATGCGAGTAGGAAGAAACTGAAAATACCCCCACTTCGAACAAAAGATCTTATGGCACCAAGTAAATGAAGCAAACAATCATGACCCTCCCCAGAAGAAATCTCTTGTCTCTTCCATCGATCTATCCTTTCATCCTTTCATCCTACCATTTACCTGCTGATGTCCACCATTTAACCTTTACATTCTATTGTCTATTCAGTCTTTCATCAATCATTCAGCTTTTCACCATTCCGTCTATCCACCCTTCATATCCAAACCTATCCATCCATCTCCAAACCTATCCATTCATCCTTTCACTCATCCATCACTTTATCCACCTTTTCCCTCATCCATCAATCCATTCGCTCATCCATCCATCAACCCTTTCACTCTTATTCCATCCACCTTTTCATATCATCCACCCTTTCACTCAGTCCCTCCTTTCACTCATCCATCATCCACCCTTTCATTCATCCATCCAGTCTTTCACTTATCCACCCATCATCCGCCCTTTTAGCCAATCATCCACCCTCTTTCACCCATTCACGCTTTCACTCATTCATGCTTTCACTCATCCATCCATCTATTCATCCATCCATACATCCACCCTTGCTCACTCACCCACCCACCTACCTTTTTTTCGTTATTTATGAATCTTTGTCGCCGAGCAGACATGTACACACAAAGTGCCACCCATTTTCTTTAAAATACCTCCTGAGAGTGTCTTGATTCTCTCTCTCTCTCTCTCTCACTTTTTTCTTACAAAAACAGGCATACAAATGCAGGCAAACACACAAACATAGCAGACACACAAGGGCAGAGATTACATGAGCACCAGTTACATTACAGAAAGTCACATTAATTTTTGTTTTAGGCCTAGGACAATTAAGTCATTTGCTCAGAATCACAGGATGTTGAGCTGAAGCTTGGACTCAAACCTATTTTCATAGATCCTTGTTAGGCAGCTCTGACCGGCCCTAACATTACATCCTCTCAATTTTCCTATCTGGGAAAGATGTCTCACAGCCTATGCAAACATAAACCCCCCACCAAGGCCTGAAAGACACTGGAGCGAAGGTGCTAACAACAGGCACACAGCAAGTCCAATTCACTAACTCTCCCCCTTTCCCAGCAAATTATAGCCTCAGAGCGCTAGCCTGGACAGGGAGCAAGGAAGAAAAGCAGAGAGACCCTTAGGCACCATCCCATCGCCCAATGTCCGCCTTACCAATCTGATGCTGGGTAGCGTGTAATACCGTTCCCCCCCTCCCCAGACTCGTGCTGAGAGGTGCATTCATCTCGGGAGTCACGCTGTTATTAGATTTGTGGGGTAGGGGATAGGCTCAGAGTCCCACACCTACAGTGTGATTGACTGGGCAGGGTCTGATTGGACCCTTCACTTTTATTCACAGAGGGCCGCAGGGCATTCACAACCCTAAACAGCCCTTAAGTGATGCTAATGAGCCGCTGCTGGATTGCTCAGCAGCGGCTCCATTCAGAGGCATACACTGCCCCTCCCTCCATTCTGCCTTCTCTTTTTCGGCAGCAGCCGAGCAGAGCACTTTCTGCGCAGCACAGTCTCCAGTGCCATGGAGCCTGCACTGCCTGACTTTCCCCTGAGTACCGGTACTGTCCTTGGCGACGGAAAAGTTCCGGTACTCAAAGGGCGAAAAATTAAAAGTGGCGGTACGCCGTACCGGTGAGTACCGGCCCATTTAAAGCACTGCCTGCTGCAGAGTTCGAGTTTCTTGTTGCTCAAATGGGTGTTATTTATGATGTTCGTCTGTTTTCATGGACTTCATTGCATGATTTTGGTTGCAGGAAAATGTATGTTACACATTTAGTCATTGAATGTCACTCGCTGAAACTATGGCAGCTATGTATGCCATTTATTTGATTGATTGCCAGCCATGGAGGAGCCAAGAGGTCGGTGCAGGCTGGCTAAGGCAGGGAATCTCTGTTTAATGTATTGTTCCCTTTGCCACCCGCCCGGCAACAGGTGGCCGATCTAGGCTTTGGGCTGTGCCGTTATACTACTAAGTGTGGGTGACATTACACTGTTCGCAGAAAGTGTCACTCATAGTCGTGGAATGTCACTCATAATTGCACTGAAATTATGAAAATGTCACACATATACAATCTGAACCTTGGCAGCTTTGATGACCAACCACTGATACTGCAAAACCCTCCCATAGAAAATAATCGAGATGATTAATATAAACCACATAGGAAATAATGTTAAATTAACTAATTTGAAATTGTTATAAATAGAAATAAATGTAATGTTGAAAAAATAATTTCTTTTTACTAATTTATTATATGGTTTTATAAGCTTTTTTAAAATTTATGTTCGAGGCATATGAGCTGCAGATTGTACACTTAGCATAGGTCGCCATCTGGTGTTGGGCCCGGATGTTTGCAGTTTGTTTTTCTTCTTGGACAGTCTTTGGAAGTCACGAGTTTGGTGACTCCTCCTTCGGTCCGTACTGCGCATGGGCTTTGGCTCCATCCTCAGATTGTTTTTTTCCGCCATCGGGCTCGGATGTGATACTTCGTGCTCCGGCTTCGAACTTCAACGGTTCCAGCCTCGACGGAAAATCCTCGATTCTTCGAGTTCCTTCATCATCTTCATCTCTCGAAGCGGCACTTTTCTCCATCCCGTACATCGACACCGGCCTTCGGGCCCTCCGCGACTCCGGTCCCGGCCGATGGAAAGGACTCCGTTCAAAAAGTGCCCAAAATGTGGGTCTAAATTTCCCCACACCGACCTCCATCAGGTGTGTAACCTTTGCCTCTCTCCGGAACACGAGGCTAGAGACTGCCCCGCCTGCAAGTCTTTTCGATCGAAGAAGACCATCCGAGATCGAAGAGCTCGACGCACCATGGCGCACTCATCCTCGGCAGCTCCACCGGACATCTTCGGAGACGACGCCGAAGCTTCGGGGCAAACACACACCGAGCAGGAGGAAGACGTCGTCAGCGCTTCCGAGGCCGACGACTCCGACGTGGAGGACGTTACACCAGCGCAGCGGGCCGTGAGTACTATGCCCCCTCCCACCCCCGCGCCGAAAACCAAAGAGACTCAGGTTACTCCCTCGCCTGCCGGCCTGGGCAAAACCAAAACCAAAACTTCGATCACCCCACCTTCGGGCCCGGTGTCGAAGCACCCAAAGTCTCATGGCAGCTCGGGATCGAGCCAGCCGACACCCGGTGCCGAAAAACAGCATCCGGCACCGAAGACTGCAAAATCCAGCTCGACTCCGAAACCACCGGTGCCGAAGCCTGGACACCCGGTGCCGACCAAACACAAACACAAATCTGTCGGCACCGACGCTCCGGCGCCGAAACATCATTCGACGCCGAAACACCCGGAGACCTCAAAAAAGCATGGCGCACACAAACCATCGAAACCCCCGGTTCCGAAATCACCGGTGCCGACAGACGACTCGACACCGTTGGCTCTGTTTACACCAGACCCTTTACAAAAGACTTTGTCCAAAGATCCAAAGACTGGGCTTTTGACTTTAACTACCAAGAAAAGACGCCTTGATGCTCCGGCTCCTCCTCCTCCACCCAAAAGGAAGGACTCTGCTACTTCTCCCCTCAGAGTGCCCTCCCCACCACCGCCTCCCCTACCCACTCCACCTCCTCCACCGCCTCCACCTCACAGGTCTCCGCCACCTTTACCTCACTACGATCCGGCCCCATCCCCAGATCCGGATGATGGGGATCCGGACAATTACCCGGCGGACGCCCCAATGGATCCCACTCCACCAGGGACCCCAGATCCATGGGAGGATTACAATAACCCTGATATACCCAATGTACCTCAGGACGACCTATACCCATCAAGGCCGTCTCCTCCAGAGGACTCCTTAGGGTTTCATCATTTAGTGCAGAGAGCAGCACACTACCATGGGGTGGACATGCACAGTGAACCAGTAGAAGAAGACTTCCTACTGGATACATTTGATATACAAGACAAATCTACTTCCATTTTACCCATGCTTAAGGGTGTCACCAAGCACGCTACAGAGGTGTTCAAAGACCCTGTCAGAGCCAGAGTACTGAACCCTAGAATAGAGAAGAAGTACAAGGCGGCACCCACAGACCCTGCTTACATCAAGGGCCCTGCTCCCCTAGATTCCCTAGTTGTCTCCACAGCTAGAAAGCGGGCTAACTCCCAATCCTCAGGAGATGCCCCACCGCCAGACAAAGAATCTAAACTTCTGGACGCGTCTGGTAAACGCACCACCTCCCAAGCTGCAAACATGTGGCGCATTGCAAACACACAAGCACTGCTTGCGCAATATGATAGAGCACACTATGACGAACTAGAGGCTCTTATGCAGCACCTTCCAGAAAAATACAAGCACAAGGCTCATGACCTCATACAGGAGGGTAAACTAATCACAAACACCTCCATTAAGTGTGCCCTCGATGCAGCCGACACTGCTTCTAGGGCCATAAATACCAGTGTCCTGCTTCGTCGACACGCCTGGCTCAGGATCTCAGGGTTCAAACCTGAAGTCCAGGCATCCATACTCAATCACCCCTTTGACCAGGAAACACTCTTTGGGCCAAAGGTAGACGAAGCGCTCGAAAAGATGAAGAAAGACACAGACACAGCAAAGTCTATGGGGGCACTCCAAACACAAACCTCCAAACGTTCCTTTCGACGCTCGTCCTTTCGTGGCACAGGTAGAGGCTCCTCCACCGATAACGCCTCTACCTCCTACAAGTCCCCTCCTCAAAATACCTTTTCAAAGGGCAATCAGAGAGGTGGTTACAGGGGTAACAACAATAAGGGCAGGGGCAAAACCAACAACACCCGTTCTGCCACCCCCCCCGCACAATGACTCCCCTCCGCTCCCCCCAGACCATTCCACTCCGGTCGGGGGCAGACTACAAAACTTTATCCACGTATGGGAGTCCATAACATCGGACAAATGGGTGACCCAAATTATTCGGTCAGGGTACTGTCTAGAGCTAACATCTACCCCACCCAATATCCCACCAAGGCACCGTCCAATGTCTCAAGAACATTCCACACTGCTCAAACAAGAGGTACTTTCACTCCTGCAAAAACATGCTATAGAGCAGGTCCCCGTCAACCAACGAAATCTAGGGGTCTACTCTCTATATTTCTTAATACCAAAGAGAGACGAGACCCTCAGACCCATTCTGGACCTCCGGCCTCTAAATGCCTACATACACTCAGACCATTTTCACATGGTCACTCTACAACAAGTCCTCCCACTCCTCTGCCAGGGAGACTTTCTCACAACCTTGGATCTGAAAGACGCATACTTTCACATTCCAATACACCCCTCTCACAGGAAATACCTCAGGTTCGTGGTGGACGGGCAACATTACCAATTCACGGTTCTCCCCTTCGGGGTCACCACCGCACCACGGGTGTTTACCAAATGCCTAGCAGTAGTAGCAGCACACCTCAGACGTCAACATATTCACGTCTTCCCTTACCTAGACGACTGGCTGATAAAAGCCGCGTCCTACGACCAATGTGTGCAGCATACAAACAGCACCATCCAACTGCTCCACCAGCTAGGCTTCACGGTGAACTACCAAAAGTCCCACCTCATACCATCTCACACAAAGCAATACCTCGGGGCCACTATAGACACCTCCAAGGGTATTGCCTATCCAAACTCAGCCAGAATCACAAGCATTCAAGCCTTACGCAAAACATTCCTTCCTCAGCACTCTCTTCCAGCAAGAGTGTTTATGAAGCTCATAGGAATGATGGCGTCTTGCATTTTCATAGTGCCCCATGCAAGACTCCACATGCGTCCACTTCAGGAGTGCCTAGCACAACAGTGGAACCAGGCCCAGGGTCAGCTGACGGATCTGGTGTTGGTGGACGGCCGCACACATCACTCTCTGCAGTGGTGGAACACCACAAACCTTTCCAAAGGGCGGCCGTTCCTGGACCCGGTTCCTCAAGTGACTCTAACAGCGGACGCATCGCTCTCCGGCTGGGGAGCGCACCTTCTACACCTCACCATGCAAGGTCTATGGACGCCACAGCAAAAATCGCTCCACATCAACCATCTGGAGCTCTTGGCGATCTTTCTAGCCCTAAAATCTTTCCAAAAACAGATTTCGGGCAAAGCAGTCCTCATTCGCACAGACAATATGACTGCAATGTATTATATCCAAAAACAGGGGGGGACACACTCTCCCCAGCTCTCCCGCTTAGCCCAGAGCATATGGAGATGGGCAATTCCTCAAAACATCTTTCTCCTGGCACAGCACGTTCCAGGCGTACAAAACACCATGGCAGATCTGCTCAGCAGACAAACGCAACAAATACACGAATGGGAACTGCATCCACAAGTTCTTCACCCATTCTTCCAACAGTGGGGGCATCCTCAGATAGACCTCTTCGCCACCCACGAAAACAAAAAATGCCCAAGCTTCGCCGCCAGATACCCACACCCATTGTCCAAGGGCAATGCGATATGGATGAACTGGTCAGGCAGATTTGCATACGCCTTTCCACCTCTCCCACTAATTCCATTAGTGGTCAGGAAGCTACAACAGCACTCCCTCACACTCATTCTGGTAGCTCCGACGTGGGCCAGGCAGCCGTGGTACACCACGCTACTACAACTGTCAGTGGTACCACATCAAAAACTGCATCTATCCCCATGCCTCCTAACCCAGAACCATGGAGAAATCAGGCACCCGGACCCAGCTCAGCTCAACCTGGCGATCTGGCTCCTGAAATCCTAGAATTTGGATACCTTAACCTTCCCCCTGATTGTATGAACATCATCATGGAAGCCAGACGTCCTACCACTAGAGCATGCTATGCCGCAAAGTGGAAAAGATTTGTAATTTACTGCCGTAACAATACAATCAACCCTCTAGATGCATCCATACAGCACATCATATGCTATCTGCTCCATCTTCACAGGTGTAACCTGGCATATTCATCCATACGCCTACACCTAGCAGCGATCGCTGCTTATCTACAAAACAGGCAGCATTTATCACTCTTCAGAGTGCCCGCTATTAAAGCCTTCATGGAAGGCCTTAAACGAGTAATTCCTCCCAGGGCACCACCTTCCCCTGTATGGAATCTAAATTTAGTTCTTACACGACTAATGGGTCCGCCCTTCGAACCAATGCACAAATGTGAGCTACAGTTTCTCACCTGGAAAACAGCTTTCCTTGTAGCTATCACTTCCCTTAGAAGGGTTGGTGAAATACAAGCGTTCACCATACAGGAACCCTACATACAAATGCATCACAGCAAGGTCATACTTCGCACAAATCCGAAGTTTCTGCCCAAAGTCATTTCCCCCTTCCACCTCAATCAATCAGTGGAATTACCTGTCTTCTTCTCGCAACCCCAATCTGTTGCAGAAAGGGCCTTACACACACTTGATGTAAAAAGGGCGTTACTATACTACATACAAAGAACGCAACCCTTCAGGAAGACTAAACAATTGTTCGTTTCCTTCTCTCCACCACATAAAGGCAACCCCATTTCAAAATCAGGGATAGCTAGGTGGATTGTAAAATGCATACAAATTTGCTATCAAAAGGCAAAGAGAACATTATCTGTTCCCCCTAAAGCCCACTCTACAAGAAAGTTAGGGGCTTCTATGGCTTTTCTAGGGAATATACCCTTAGATGACATCTGCAAGGCAGCCACATGGTCTACACCGCACACCTTCACAAAACACTACTGTGTAGATGTGCATTCCAAGCAGCAAGCTAGGGTGGGCCAGGCTGTACTAAAGACACTTTTTCAAACAGCTGCAACGGATACCGGTGGTCGCCGCTAAGGTGGGGTACTGCTATATAATCTATGCTAAGTGTACAATCTGCAGCTCATATGCCTCGAACGGAATATGCTACTTACCAGTATGCATCTGTTCTTGGCATGTAGAGCTGCAGAGTTGTACACGCCCACCCGCCTCCCCGGCTACCTGTATCCGTTCCAGTACATCTTATTTAGATACAACACATGGGTTTCTCACTGTTATTACTACGCTCCATCATTTCCCTGTTGGCGAAAAACAATCTGAGGATGGAGCCGAAGCCCATGCGCAGTACGGACCGAAGGAGGAGTCACCAAACTCGTGACTTCCAAAGACTGTCCAAGAAGAAAAACAAACTGCAAACATCCGGGCCCAACACCAGATGGCGACCTATGCTAAGTGTACAACTCTGCAGCTCTACATGCCAAGAACAGATGCATACTGGTAAATAGCATATTCCTTTCCATATACTTTACGCTATGGAGATTTCTATCCTGAATGTGGGGTCCTCCGTGGTAAAGTATAGGGAAAAGTAAAAAAGATAATTCAACTCAAAGCAATTAGTAAAATATTTTTACGTTGAACATTAATGTAAATTCATTTTATATGTTTATTTTAAATGTAGAACAAAATAAAAAATTCTAGAAGACTATTAACTTATATAATTAATCTTTAATTAACTTAACTGTATTGTATTAAATATTTTTTGAAGTTTAAATTGAAAAATAAATTCCCACCTAAAGTAAAAAGATTATTTTTTATTGTGCATCAATTATTGAAAGCTATCTGCCAAATTAACAGTAGTTAAATTATATTTTGAATAGTTTTACACTAATTTATAAATTCTGAAAAGGTTGTTAAAATATTTTCTAATTAATATATATATGCATTATTTTTAGATTTTTTGTAAACATTAAATTATATTTATTTATATTTGTAACTATTTTAAATAGTTTAATTGAACATAATTTCCTGAGTGGTTTCATTTCTAGTCTAACGCAGCCATTATTTCCTGTGGGATGGTGTTGCAGTACCAATGTTTGGCCATGTATGGTGCTGGACTTACTCCAGTTCTGGGCTGGAGTATTTTACTTCAGCACTGGTTCCCTTTTTGGCTGTAGCAACTTTAGAAGTGTGGCTTGGGAACAGCAATTGGCTGGTCCTTCCCACATTTAGCACTAAGTAGTAAACTTACATGTTTCCCCATAGAAAAGAACAGAGAGCTGGGGCTTTATAGTCTTGGGTGTTTCAATAGCTCTTCGTAGTTCTTAAGTAGTACCATTGTAGTTCTACTAAACGTACTACAAAATGCCGTTTGTGATTAGACCCTAACCGTACCCATATTTTAATATTTGAACACACATAAGGCAACCCAGAATTCTGGCAATTTCTAATTTTCAGGATCTCCATGCCTGCAATCCATTTTCACTTTCTTCCTGATCTTGTCACTGATCCCATCCATCCCTTATGATAAGCGAACAATAGAAAAAGCATTGCCAAAGCCAACAGGTCTGGCAGGCTCCATTGGTGTAAAGGTTACTTTTTATTTTTTATTTCAAGCATAGCACACAAATAAAAATAAGACATTCTGCCCCAATAAATCTGGTTGCTGTAGGTTTGCTAGAAACATTTTAAAAGTAAATTAAATATTGCATGTAATTATAATAGCAGAAAACAAGAAGAGAGTGAGGGAGGAAGGAACCGCTCTTGGTCCCCCAATAATTTATATTAATAACAAAAAAGGAGCATTTCCAGAAAGGGATTACTGTTGTGAAAATACTGTTGAGAAAAAAGGAAAGAAAATTCCTTTTTAAAAGAACCCTCACTCACCAACCTAGTTGGTGATATGCTTCATCATAGGGTTCTCACCCGAGGGGCCGAGTAAATGGAGGCAGGTCACGACAAGCTCTCAAAGAGCCCAGTAGATTGGTACTGAGTTGAGCGGCCCTAACTGAGAATGCTCGACCAACCCCCATCCTCCCAACTTAAACACCCCCCCCCCTCCCCTGTCCCCTATCTAACTTACTGAAATCTAGGGATATATTGAAGGGTTTGCAGTTGAAGAGCTAAGATCTCTTGGAGGAAAATGTTGCCTTTTTTATGAATTGCCCTGAAAGCTACATATAGGGATTTGAATGCAATCCTTTCCTTCACTGGAAGCCAGCGGAGCTCAGAGCTCCAGAGGATGTTGAAAATCTCGGCTTGTTCAGTGCCAGCTTCGCAGCTCCTTCTTGTACTCCGTGCAGTCTTTTAAGTAGAAATTCTGGTTCTGCTAATAAAAGGCCATTACAATAACTGGGTCTGCTTCGGATAGTGCCCTGTACTGCCAGTGTCCTCGCAGACACATCACTGATCTGAAACGACTCCCACTTATCTACACCTGTTACTTCTACCGGATCCATAAGATCAGCGTGGAGGCTCCTGTCACAGCCAGCACAGGGAATCAGATTAAGAACATCCAAGATAACCTACCAAAACAATACGGGGACTGCAGAGTTAATCAATGTGCATCTATAGCGAATGCTTCCGCAGCCGCCACACTCCTGGCGCTGTGTCCCGAAGCACAATAACTGCACCGTGGAGTCATCACACGTGACATGCAAGCACTTCCTACATAGGCTCACAGCAAAGACAACCAACTTCACGCACACACCCAGTGTAGTGTAGGGTAGAGAAACACTTCTGCACTTCACATAGGATAGTAGGCACTGTTCAAATACTATAACACTATGCAATAATGCAGTACAGTGCTGTATTTACAGTTAGTCTGCGCCAGTTGTCTTTTTACTATAGGTCATGTTTGTTCAACTTTAAATAGTGACTGCTTCGTTGCTGCTTAAGCTGTAGGTGTTGTTTTTTTGGTTCAGAAAGCCCCACAGTCCTGTCTTTCTGATATCAGTTTTTGAGCTGCAGACATTTTAACAACAGCCTATGGGATCTCGTGTGTGTACATGTGTGTGTGTGTGCACGTGTTTGTGTACGCGTACACACCACTGAAATATCCTGGCACTAGCACCTGCTTTCACAGTATCTAAAATTACTGTGTAGTAAAATGTACACCCATCCTAGAAAGGTTTGCAAGGAAATGAAAGACACATAGATTGGTGCGGCGTTTGTGGTTGGTTCAAATGCTGCCCTTTTAACAATTCTGGCGCGGACCAGTGAATGCGTGTTTGGGCAAAAGGATTGGGACAGAGAAATCTTTAGACCCACTGGTTTTCCTTTTGGTTTCTCTAATCTGTTGTGACCAGTTGTGTGCCCTTTCTGGATTTTTTCTGAGCTCCAGTTGCTCCAGCTGCTGTGGGTTAATCACCTCTCCTTGCCTTGCCTTGGTTTGTTCCTGTACTCTGTGGGGTCTGTGGGGTCAGTGGGTTCTCCTTGTTCTGGATTTTTCCCCCTCTCTTTGACATCTTACATGGGATCTTTTGCCTCTGTTTGGTCAGTTGTTTCTCCTTATGTCACAGTGTCCGGGGCTCTGCTGTGGATCTGTGGTCTTCGCTTGTCTGATACAATTTCTGTGCTGCACTGTGAGTCAGCACCTTTCATTTTCATGATTTGTTTTAATGCTCTGTGGTGGATCTGTGAGATGTCCTTATCAGGGCATGCTAGTACCCTGTGTCAGTCCATGATCTCTCCTTATCGTGTTTTTCTTTGGGTTGTGCTGCTGGTCTATGGGCTCTCCATATCTTGGGACACAAAACGGACCTTCAGAAGAGACAAAGTCCAGACCAATGCGACCAACGCCAAGGAACTGTTCAACGTCATTCAACAGTTCACAAAACCCGCCAGCGAAGCCACGGACGTCACACCTTCCCAGCAACTCTGCGACAAACTCAGCTCATACTTCCATCTGAAGATAAAGGCCCTCTGCAACAATTTCAGCGAACCGACGCTGGACATCACCACCCCCCCCCAACGCTGCCGATAAACCAACCAACATAACCTGGAATCCCGCTACCATCTAACACATCACCGCTACCATGAAGAAAACCCACTCAGGAGCCCCAACGGACCCCTGCGCTCCGCACATATTCCACAGGGCCGCCATTGCACCTGAACTGGGACTGACCATCAATGCCTCCTTCATGTCCGGCATCTTTCCAGACGACTGGAAGCGGGCAGAGGTAAAACCCCTCCTCAAGAAACCTACGGCCGACCCAACGGACCTGAAAAACTACCGACCCATCTCTCTCCTCCCTTTCGCGGCCAAAGTCACCGAGCGACTCGTGAACGCCCAGCTGACCACCTTCATCGAAGAGAACTCCAACCAAGACGCCTCCCAGTCTGGATTCTGCAGCAACCATAGCACCGAGATCGCGCTCCTCGCGGCCACTGATGACATCCGCATGCTACTCGACCCGGGACACACCGCGGCCCTCATCCTTCTAGACCTCTCCGCTGCCTTCGACACCGTTTCTCATCGCACGCTGGCAGCCAGACTTCATGACCCAGGGATACAAGGATCCGATCCTTTCTCTCCGGCAGAACCCAGAGGATCAGACTCCCTCCCCACACACCCCTCTTTCCTCTCCGAACCCAGCGATATCAACTGTGGAGTCCCCCAAGGCTCATCGCTCAGCCCCACGCTCTTCAACATCTACATGGCCCCCCTCGTTGCCATCGTCAGACAGCATGGGCTCAGCATTGTATCCTATGCCGACGTCACCCAGCTCATCCTCTCACTCACAAAGAATCCCGAAGACACCTGACTGTGCTTTCAGGAAGGAATGAAGAACGTGGCAGCCTGGATGAAAGACAGCTGTTTGAAGCTCAACTCCGAGAAGACCGAGGTCCTCATCCTCGGACCCTGCAACCCCGCCTGGGACAACACCTGGTGGCCCTCTGCCCTCTGCACACTCCCACCCCTACTGACCACGCAAGAAACCTCGGCATCATCCTCGACTCCTCCCTCTCCTTGAACTGCCAGGTCAACGCCGTCGCCTCCACCAGCTTCAACTGCCTGCACATCCTCCGCAAGACCTTCAAATGGATCCCCCCGACTGCAGAAAGATAGTCAACCACGCGCTTATAACCAGCAGACTGGACTACGGCAATGCCCTATACACCGGAATCAACAGAGCTCTACTACACAGGCTCCAGACCATCCAGAACGCCGCTGCCAGACTCGTCCTCGGGACTTCACATCACAAACACATGACCCAACACCTACGAGACATCCACTGGCTCCCCGTCGAGAAGAGGGTCACCTTCAAACTCCTCACCCACGCCTACAAATCCCTTAACAACATCGGACCCAAATACCTCAACGAGAGAGTATCCTTCCACGTACCCAAGAGGAACCTCTGCTCTGCCGACCTCGCCCTGGCAGAGGACATCTGCAGAAACAGGACAGGTGGGAGAGCCTTCTCCTACATCGCAGCCAAGACCTGGAACAAGCTCCCCGTGAACATCCGACGCTCCCCAACCCTGCACGCTTTCAGGAAGGACCTCAAGACCTGGCTCTTAGACTGATCCGGAGCTGCCCCCCCTCAGCGCCTTGAGACCCTCACGGGTGAGTAGTGCGCTATATAAACCCCCGATTGATTGATTGAATAGTTTCTGTTCTCTGTTATGGGTGGGCATGGTCTATTTATCAGTGGTTATTTTTGCTCTTCATTGTAAGTGTTTTTTTCTGTCTGGATGCATGTTTTGTGCTCTGTGTGTTATTGCTCTCTCTTTATCTATTTTTGGGATTGTTCTCATTTTCTGTTGTTGACTTCTCATTATGGTTGATCGTTTCCATGCTCAACTGTGTCTCTGTGGTATCTTGTTATTTGGCATTGTTTATGTGAAGGGTTAATGGCGTCCCCTTATCTAGGATTGTTTTAGCGCTCCACCACTGATATGTTGCCTTTTTATTGTGGATTATTTCAGCACTTTGTGTGGGTCACTTTTCCCCCTTTTAGTGAGTTTCCTGTGCACAACGGCATATAACAGTGAAGTCTACTTATATGAAATACTTTTTCATCTCGAACTTATGTGACATCGTTTTTCATAAATGGTCTCTCCTTATTCGAGATTGTTTCTGTGCTCTGTTGGGTCAGTGGTCTCTCCTGTTCACAAATGGTGTGCCTGTATCTGTAGGTGGCCGGTGCTCTGCTGTGCGTCAAGAAGTGGTCACTCTTCTCTCCGTATTTGCAGGTGGGCGGTGCTCTGCTGTGCATCAGCTGTTGTGCTCTCTAGAAGTGGTCACTCTTCTCTCCATGTCTGCGGTGCTCTGCTGTGCGTTAGCTGTTGTGCTCTCTAGAAGTGGTCAATCTTCTCTCCCTATCTTTAGGTGTGCAGTGCTGTTGTGCTCTCTAGAAGTTGTCACTCTTCTCTCCGGGTGGGGGGTGCTGTGTGTCAGCTGTTGTGCGCTCTGTGGGTGGGCGGTGCTCTGCTGTGCATCAGCTGTTGTGCTCTCTAGAAGTGGTCACTCTTCTCTCTGTGTCTGTAGGTGGGCGGTGCTATGCTTCAACTGTTGTGCTCTCTAGAAGTGGTCACTCTTCTCCCGTGTCTGTAGGTGGGCGGTGCTCTGCTGTGCGTCAGCTTTTGTGCTCTCTAGAAGTGGTCAATCGTCTCTCCGTATCTGTAGTTGGGCAGTGCTGTTGTGCTCTCTAGAAGTGGTCACTCTTCTCTCCGGGTGGGGGGTGCTGTGTGTCAGCTGTTGTGCGCTCTGTGGGTGGGCGGTGCTCTGCTGTGCATCAGCTGTTGTGCTCTCTAGGAGAGGTCACTGTTCTCTCTGTGTCTGTAGGTGGGCGGTGCTGTGCTTCAACTGTTGTGCTCTCTAGAAGTGGTCACTCTTCTCCCGTATCTGTAGGTGGTCGGTGCTCTGCTGTGCCTTAGCTGTTGTGCTCTCTAGAAGTGGTCACCCTTCTCTCCATGTCTGCCGTGCTCTGCTGTGCGTCCGCTGTTGTGCTCTCTAGAAATGGTCACTCTTCTCTCCATGTCTGCGGTGCTCTGCTGTGCGTCAGATGTTGTGCTCTCTAGAAGTGGTCACTCTTCTCTCCGGGTGGGCGGTGCTGTGTGTCAGCTGTTGTGTGCTCTAGAAGTGGTCTCTCTTCTCTCCGTGTCTGCAGGTGGGCGGTGCTCTGTTGTGCGTCTGCTGTTGTGTTCTCTAGAAGTGGTCACTCTTCTCTCCGTGTCTGTAGGTGGGCTGTGCTCTGCTGTGCGTCAGCTGTTGTGATCTCTAGAAGTGGTCTCTCTTCTCTCCGTGTCTGTAGCTGGGCGGTGCTCTGCTGTGCGTCAGCTGTTGTGCTCTCAGAAGTGGTTACTCTTCTCTCCGTGTCTGTAGGTGGGCTGTGCTCTGCTGTGCGTCAGCTGTTGTGATCTCTAGAAGTGGTCACTCTTCTCTCCATATCTGTAGGTGGGCGGTGCTGTGCTTCAGCTATTGTGCTCTCTAGAAGTGGTCTCTCTTCTCTCCGTGTCTGTAGCTGGGCGGTGCTCTGCTGTGCGTCAGCTGTTGTGCTCTCTAGAAGTGGTCACTCTTCTCTCCGTGTCTGTAGGTGGGCGCTGCTGTGCTTCAACTGTTGTGCTCTCTAGAAGTGGTCACTCTTCTCCCGTGTCTGTAGGTGGGCGGTGCTCTGCTGTGCGTCAGCTGTTGTGCTCTCTAGAAGTGGTCAATCTTCTCTCCGTATCTGTAGGTGGGCAGTGCTGTTGTGCTCTCTAGAAGTGGTCACTCTTCTCTCCGGGTGGGGGGTGCTGTGTGTCAGCTGTTGTGCGCTCTGTGGGTGGGTGGTGCTCTGCTGGTCATCAGCTGTTGTGCTCTCTAGAAATGGTCACTCTTCTCTCCGTATTTGCAGGTGGGCGGTGCTCTGCTGTGCGTCAGCTGTTGTGCTCTCTAGAAATGGTCACTCTTCTCTCCATGTCTGCGGTGCTCTGCTGTGCGTCAGATGTTGTACTCTCTAGAAGTGGTCACTCTTCTCTCCGAGTGGGCGGTGCTGTGTGTCAGCTGTTGTGTGCTCTAGAAGTGGTCTCTCTTCTCTCCGTGTCTGCAGGTGGGCGGTGCTCTGCTGTGCGTCAGCTGTTGTGCTCTCAGAAGTGGTCACTCTTCTCTCCATATCTGTAGGTGGGCGGTGCTGTGCTTCAGCTATTGTGCTCTCTAGAAGTGGTCACTCTTCTCTCCGTGTCTGTAGCTTGGCGGTGCTCTGCTGTGCGTCAGCTATTGTGCTCTCTAGAAGTGGTCACTCTTCTCTCCGTGTCTGTAGCTGGGCGGTGCTCTGCTGTGCGTCAGCTATTGTGCTCTCTAGAAGTGGTCACTCTTCTCTCCGTGTCTGTAGGTGGGCGCTGCTGTGCTTCAACTGTTGTGCTCTCTAGAAGTGGTCCCTCTTCTCCCGTGTCTGTAGGTGGGCGGTGCTCTGCTGTGCGTCAGCTGTTGTGCTCTCTAGAAGTGGTCAATCTTCTCTCCGTATCTGTAGGTGGGCAGTGCTGTTGTGCTCTCTAGAAGTGGTCACTCTTCTCTCCGGGTGGGGGGTGCTGTGTGTCAGCTGTTGTGCGCTCTGTGGGTGGGTGGTGCTCTGCTGTGCATCAGCTGTTGTGCTCTCTAGGAGAGGTCACTCTTCTCTCTGTGTCTGTAGGTGGGCGGTGCTGTGCTTCAACTGTTGTGCTCTCTAGAAGTGGTCACTCTTCTCCCGTGTCTGCAGGTGGGCGGTGCTCTGCTGTGCATCAGCTGTTGTGCTCTCTAGAAGTGGTCACCCTTCTCTCCATGTCTGCGGTGCTCTGCTGTGCGTCAGCTGTTGTGCTCTCTAGAAATGGTCACTCTTCTCTCCGTATTTGCAGGTGGGCGGTGCTCTGCTGTGCGTCAGCTATTGTGCTCTCTAGAAATGGTCACTCTTCTCTCCATGTCTGCGGTGCTCTGCTGTGCGTCAGATGTTGTGCTCTCTAGAAGTGGTCACTCTTCTCTCCGAGTGGGCGGTGCTGTGTGTCAGCTGTTGTGTGCTCTAGAAGTGGTCTCTCTTCTCTCCGTGTCTGCAGGTGGGCGGTGCTCTGCTGTGCGTCAGCTGTTGTGTTCTCTAGAAGTGGTCACTCTTCTCTCTGTGTCTGTAGGTGGGCGGTGCTGTGCTTCAGCTGTTGTGCTCTCAGAAGTGGTCACTCTTCTCTCCATATCTGTAGGTGGGCGGTGCTGTGCTTCAGCTATTGTGCTCTCTAGAGGTGGTCACTCTTCTCTCCGTGTCTGTAGCTGGGCGGTGCTCTGCTGTGCGTCAGCTGTTGTGCTCTCTAGAAGTGGTCACTCTTCTCTCCGTGTCTGTAGCTGGGCGGTGCTCTGCTGTGCATCAGCTGTTGTGCTCTCTAGAAGTGGTCACTCTTCTCTCCGTGTCTGTAGGTGGGCGGTGCTGTGCGTCAGCTGTTGTGCTCTCTAGAAGTGGTCACTCTTCTCTCCGGGTGGGCGGTGCTGTGCTGTGTGTCCGCTGTTGTGCTCTCTAGAAGTGGTCACTCTTCTCTCCGTGTCTGTAGGTGGGCGGTGCTGTGCTTCAGCTGTTGTGCTCTCTAGAAGTGGTCACTCTTCTCTCCGTGTCTGTAGCTGGGCGGTGCTCTGCTGTGCCTTAGCTGTTGTGCTCTCTAGAAGTGGTCACCCTTCTCTCCATGTCTGCGGTGCTCTGCTGTTGTGCTCTCTAGAAGTGGTCACTCTTCTCTCCGGGTGGCCGGTACTGTGCTGTGTGTCAGCTGTTGTGCTCTCTATAAGTGGTCACTCTTCTCTCCGTATCTGTAGGTGGGCGGTGCTCTGCTGTGCATCAGCAGTTGCGCTCTCCAGAAGTGGTCGCTCGTCTCTCCGTGAAAATGTGAACCATATTATGTTTTTGATTCCTTATTTAACCATATTTTATCTAATGATGGAACCAACCATGGAGCTAATTCATTAATAGCAAAAAAAACACTGTTCGCAGGATGCACTGCTGTTGATCACATGTTGTGCACACTCCTGCCCTCTAGTGTTGAGCTTGAATGTTGCAGGCAGGTTTTTTTTCAAAGGAGTAGTTTAGGTTTTGAGATTACCCATAATACCTCGTCTGAAACCCACAAAGCACCAGGCACTGTCGCCATCTTCGAATTGTTGTTCTGCCATTAGATGTTATTTCGATGTTTTACATACAGGGTGGGGAACATACAAGAAACTGGCGCTCGGATCACTCAGTCAACACATACGTTTTGTAGAATTAATGACTAAGAACTGAAGGCCTTCCCATGCAAAGTAAAGAAGTATATGGTAAATTTTTAAATGGACACCACCATTTCATAGTCACAATGTCAGTTGTGGGATCAAAGTCCTACACAATGTCGCAGTTAGCTTAGGAGATTTGTCACTGGGAAAACAAGCCGAGTCTGGTGTAGCACTGCCTACTAGGGGAAGAAAATGGACATGGAGATACGTTAAGCAGACCAATCGTCATTTCACTTGAATGGAAAATAAATAGCTCATTATGTAGAATTTTCGCAAGGCCAAACAAGCGTCAATAGACTTGTTTGCTGCAAACACACAATTTAGGAACCATGTATGCAACTCCCCCTTCACAGATGAATACAATGTACATTGGTATCGGATACTTTAATGCAGTATTCCACCTATACCACCCACCAGGCGCGCAACGCCCATAGGGCTCGAAGGGCTTCAGCCCCCCACGTCGTGTGTGTCAGCCCGGGCTGAGACAGCTTCCCAGGCTGACATACAGACAGTTTTTGAGCTTATCGCAGCCGCACCCGAGTACTTCACAGGTCTTTAAAAGACCGTTTACGTGCTAACGAAGCTTTGTTGTTTTTTCACCCCTTCATCTACACTCTGCCTATTGCTGGAAGAATTACCCCCCCCCCCCCCCCTTAAATTTTTTGTAGCGAACTTTGGCATGGTGGAGTGTAGAAGCCATGCAGTAATGTCACTCCTTTTCCGGTGAAACCTTATTGAGAAAACGTAAAGCACATTCAACAAGAAGAAAGGGACATTGTTAAGTTTCAGCTGGTAAAGTGTCAATTCAAGACATGGACAACATGTTCCTTATGGTCAACACTCACAATTTATTTGAGCATATTTTCCAGACCAAACCACTAGGTGGCGAAATAATGCACAGCGTGTGAACCTACTGCAGTTTCAAGCTGTTATTCTGCTGTTACAGATAAGCAACTAGTTTCTCACTGAGCTGTTATAGATGTGTTATAGTCTGAAAGATTTTAAGTATAGTGCATCACTGGTCGCCTTGTAATAGTAAAACGATATGGCACTGAATATTAATTTATACGCTCGTTTAGCATCGAAAATCCTCATGTGATTTAAGGGCTTAATGCTGCTGCTTATCACAAAGCTCTGGTCTTAGTAAGGCAATTTATTTACTTTGTTGTTAAGATGTCTGTGAGCTTTCACATGTTTGCTTTGTGAAGGTGTAATGCTGTTGAAACTATAATCACCCTTTTATAATCAGCTTGCACATGACTGACCGATCCAATGCACTGAGTATATAGAGGTAGAAATAAGGGCCCAGACATTACCAGGCGATCTTGCTCTGAGGCCCCTCGCAGTCACCTCCTTTTACATTACAATATTCGGATATGGTCACAGAACAGGGCTCAGGATCAATGTGATATATTCATGTAAACGATGCAGCTAATTATTAGGCCTGGGCGAAGCACTACGCTACGCTCGCGTAGTTTGCGAAGTTCGCGCTACTTCGCGCTACGCGAACTGCACGTAGCACAGTGCGAACACGCGTAGCGTAGTGTTGCGTAGTGCTGCGGTCATTTTTTGCTTGCTCGCGGTCCTCAACGTCAAGTTGGCGACCGCGAGCAAGCAAAATGACATCCTGGCGAGACTTTTTCCTTGTTCGCGATCGCGAGCATGGAAAATAAACCTCCCGGCGAGATTCCCAACGCGAGAAGGTCAGGTTTCTCATTGCGAGGGGTCGCGTATGCTCGCGACCGCTCGCGATGAGAAACTACCAGTTCGCGTTGAGAAAGCTGCAGCTCGAGTAAAAATCTACTCGAGCAGCAGAAAACTACAGCTCGCACTGTGCAAGATGCCATTTTCAATGATTGCACAGTGCCGGTTGCTTGTCCGCACTGTGCAATCATTGAAAACAACATCTTGCACAGTGCGAACATGTTACTTCGCAGTTCGCGAAGTGCTACGCGTAGCTCGCGTAGTGCGAACTTCACTTTGCGTAGCTTCGCGAAGTGCTACTTCGCGAACTACGCCCACCCTTACTAATTATACTGTTACCAAGCGTTCAAAGTGACTTCTATCCTGTCTTAATGTGTGCCTGTTTAAACACATCCATTAATTTATGGCAGTCTACCAAATGGTGGCGCTGTTGGTCTATCTCTGAGCAGTTCTCATCACCAAGATGTTTATATACTTTAAAAATGTAATACAACGTTGAGGTGAACGGGAATAGTCCTAAGTGTCACCACTGTATTGTGTTATGGTTAGTGTTTGGCAGTGCAGGAAGGGCAGGGGCATGTTGCAGTGCCAACTACTGTAGCCTTAAGAGAAACACCTCTGGCCCTGGCACTTACACTTTTTACAAACTAAGCACTGGCGATATTTGTATTCCTTGTGATATATATTTAAACCGCTTTCATTAGGTAAATATTTCTATTGTGCAGCCACAATATGTGATGTTAGAGTTTACTCTATCATTTGAAGACATTGGAAAATGACTGTAGTTTTTTATGTCAAGCCCAGTTTAAGCAGTAAAATACTATCTGTAAATTGACATTGGTCACAAGTGGGCAATAGGAGTAATTCCATCTCCACAGACGCGCTAAAATGAAACCAAACTGTGATTGAAATATGGCTTCACCAGTTTAGATCTAAATTTTCATTTTTATGAGTCTAATCCTGTGGTTATAATCCAGTTGTGAGTGGTGCCATTTATATCCTGGTTCATGTTGATATGAATATAAAGTGGCTTGAGTGGCACTTGGTCTGATCTAGGCAAATATTGAAATCTTCTTAAACCAAATGGGTTTCATTTGTCATCGTGGATTTATGTTCTTGCTTTATTGAGTCAGATTCCCTCACTATCTTCTTGTATTTCTGTGCTTTGCTGTGGGTAAGGGCCCTCTTCCTATCTTGGTTTGTTTTTCCTCTCTGCTGTAGGTCTGTGGTTTTTCCTCATCCGGGATATTTTTCCATTTTATTTCTCAGAAAGCTCATAAATTGCTTTCAAACTAAAGAGTCGTGAACTGTTTCAGTGCTCTGTTGGTAGCCTATGTATCTCGTTATTTTGGACTGAATCTGTCCTCTATTGCTGGTCGGTTGTATTTCACCGTCTTTGATTGTATTCTGTTCTTGACTGGGATCGTTTTAATTCTCTAGCATTGGTCAGCTATACAACCTTGGCACATAGGTGTTTTATTAAAGCCATTGTTTCCCTCCAAACAGCCAGAAGTTCTTTCCTCAAAACACCATCTCTGCATTGGACCAGCCTATGCGAAAATGGAAAGCTTTCACGACACTCCTGTCACTAGCAGTCCATAGCATTCCTTAGTCTTTTAAAGTCACTGGCTTTTAGGACACTCCACCTTTCATGTCCCCGATTAGTTTAGCAGCTCCATAAATACCTTCGAGCACGTTCTGGCATATTCTTGTTACTGGGCAGATTTGTGTACAATTTGATTCAAGTGGGGTTATTTGTTGTTTTATGTAGGATCAGTTCTTAATTTGAGCCGGTGGTTTCCGGTGCTGGCACAAGCACTTAATTGTCAACACCGGCGCTTGTGACATTCTGCCACAAGGCGGCACTGTCTGGCTAATTTAGAGATGACCACAGCAACAGTTAATGATTAATTCAATATACATAAAAATGGCTATTGCCTGCCACACAGGCCATTTGTAAAGCTTTTGGGGAATGAAATAGTCCAAATTGTCACAATTGTAGGAGTGTAGTAGCGATCGTTGGCAGCATAGCAGGGGCAAAGTATGGTGCAAGCTGCAGTGGCCTCTTGACGAGAGACTTGCTGCTTATTTGGGTTTTTTTGCAATTAAAGCACTGGTGTAGGTTCTAGTCAATTGTATGTTTGTAGCAGCAAGATATAGTTTAATACATTGGGGTGTGAGAAGGCCAGATGTCCTTCAGTTGCTTTCCTGCGAGTATCCAGTGATTGTTTAATAAGTCTTGGTATCTAGTCGCTGTTGAGATGAGATTGTTGGGGAAAGCTTCCTTGCTTTTGCAGAATTAACACTCTTCCCTTTAGTTGCTCATGGGTTCTGTGGCATTCCGTGTCTCTATCTACCTAGGGGTCATGCCCAAGCATGGACTGGACGTATCCGCATGTGAGGTATTCCGATTCTACAAGCTCATCACCTTGCGAGGAATTATCGAGCCTATCTCCATGATCGTGCCAAGGAGGGTGAGTAACCTGTAATCTTTCAAAGTCCTATAAACATGCCATTGATTGTGCCAAGGAGAGCGAGTACCTAGGAACTTGGGGTGCTGAATTCATTGAGGAGCATGAAGTGGCCAGGTCCTCTGCCTTTGTTACATCTAAAGGTGGCTTGGCGAGATGATTCTGATCTCTGTCACATGTAATGCCTGTGGTGATTCTGGGGTCTGTTGACTGCAGCGGATTCGTGAAGAGCTTAGCTGGATCATTTATGAGCAAGGAGCGTGTCAGTTAGGATGGTTGTTCCATGCTTTGGCCGCCTGGTGTGAGAAGGAGCGTCCTCCACTGTTGCTTCTGTGGATCATAATTATCTGGTCGGTTGGTGGAAAGTCATGTGTTTGTTGATGTATGCTGATCCTTCATTGTGCCCGGATTTGTATGTGTGGGTCAACAGCTTGAACTCACACCTCTTCTGGATCGGGAGCCAGTGTATCTTCTTGACGTGGGTTGTGATGTGGGTCCATCTGGAAAGGTCGAGAATGAGTCTTGCAGCTGAGATTTGCATTGTCTGTAGTCTCCTCAGGAGGCGTGCGGTGATTCCTACATAGTGTATTCCTGTAATCCAGCCTGCTGGTTATGAGGGCCTGCAGTCCTGGTGTTGACTGGGAGCCACCTAAAGATCTTGCAGAGTATGCATAGGGTGTGGAAGCAGGCAGATGATACTGTGTTTATCTGTTTCTTCATAGATATCTTCCTATCCAAGATGTATGTATGCATGTATATAATATTTATTAAGCGCAACAAATACCCCACGGGTACCCTGGCGCTGCAATACGTAATTTAGAGCACTAATCTTAATCAGAGAGGCAACAAAGGGAATGAGCAGTACTCAAAGGACAGAGTCAAATTCTAGGAAATAACCATGTCTTAATCCTTTTTCTGAACAGCAGCAGGGAATTACATTGTCTGATATCAGGTGGCAGCTCGTTCCAGAGCCTTGCTGCAGCAATGCTGAAAGCACATCCACCCATTCTGACCCTATAAAACCTAGGAACTTTCGCCAAACAGGCCGAAGAAGAGCGGAGATGTCGAGTGGGGATGTACCAAGATAATTTTTCTTGCAGAGGTTTCGGTCCAAAGCCATGCAAGGCCTTGAACACTATACATAAGGACTTAAACTGTACTCTCTGCAACACTGGCAGCCAGTGTAGCTCGGCCAAGCAGTTTGAGGCAGAAGAGTCTCGCGGTTTAGCCAGAGCCAATCTTGCCGCCATGTTTTGAACCCATTGCAAACGTTGGATCAGATATTTAGGAGAGCCCAGCAGCAGGGCATTACAATAGTCAAGGCGACTTAAGATCGCGCCCTGCACTACTAATGCTCTGACCGAGGCTGGCAGCAATGGAAGAATCTTTCTCAAGGCTCTTATCAACCCAAAACAACACCCCGCCGTTTTATTCACCTGTGCCTCCAGGGTCAAATTAGCACCAAACAGAACTCCCAAATTACGGACCGTACTGGCCGGGACCAAAGGGGAGAAAGTACCTAGATGATGCCAAGGTTGATGGTGCGGTCTGTCAGGGCGGGGGATAGGCCGAGTTCAGCGGGCCACCATCGGTTGTTCCTTTGCGAGGTGTTGTCCCCAAAGATGAGGACTTCTGGCTTGTCCGAGTTGAGCTTGAAGCAGTTGTCTTTCATCTAGTCGGCGATGTTCATCTTGCAGCTGTGGAAGTTGGTTCTTGTGTTGGAAGGGTCTTCTGACCGCGAGAAGAGGAGCTGGGTGTTGTAGGTGATCTGATGGTGTCAGCCAGCTGGGTTATGCACGTGTTGAAGAGGGTGGGGCTGAGCGATGATTCTTGGGTAGTGGGTGGGGGACACCTGGGTACTTCCAATGAGGTATGAGGTGATCTTTTTTAGGATGTCTTCCTGTATTCCGATGTGATGACGTCAAGAGGTGATAAGACACAGTGTTGAAGGCGGCTGAGAGGTCCAGAGTGATGAGGGCTGCTGTGTCATCGCGGTTCACAAAGGTCCTGATGTCATCAGTGGCTGCGATCAGGGCTGCCTTGGTGCTGTGGTTGGCTCGAAATCCGCATTGGGAGGGGTCCAAAAGGTTAGTATTTTCCAGGTGTTGGCGAGCTGCTGGTCCCTGAAAAGGAGAGCAAGGGCATGAGCCAGTAGTTCTTTGGTTCTGCTGGGTCGGCGGATGGTTTCTTCAGGATGGGGCATCACTTCAGCATATTTCCAGTCCTCAGGGAAGGAGGCCAAGGTGACGGCGGTGTTCACGACCTTCTTTATCTCGCCACCAATCGCCTTGTTCTTGAGGTTAAATACATGGTGTTGCTGAGTGCAAGGAGTTCATGATGGAGATTGTGGCTTGAGTTGTGAGAGGGTCCCAATGGGTGAGCAGGTGTTCGGGTTAGTGTTCGTGGATGTGAGCAGGCTAATGCTGTCAGCGGTGGGGGGTTAGGGGTTGGAGTTTTTGTAGATGACTGAGATCTTGTAGTCGAAGAAGTCTGCCAAGGTGTCACACAGTTCTTGGGAGGGGTGATGTCCTTCTTGCCTGTTGCGGGGTTCAAGAACTCCTTCACGATGGTGAAGATCTCCTTGCTGTTGTTTGTGCTGGCTTCTATGTGGTCTGCTAGGGCGTTCTTTTTTGTTTCTTTCAAGAGGCGATGGTAATTGTTGAGTGCCATTTTGAAGGTGGTATGGTTTCCTGTCTCTTTGCTGGTGTGCCATTTCCTTTCAAGTTACCAACAGTAATATTTGGTGGATTTCAGCTCCACAGTGAACCAGCTGGTTCTTCTGGAAGATCCTTTGGATTTGGCTTGCTTGACTGGGGCGATTGTGTTGGCACATTCTGTGATCCTCTGGCAGAAGTTCTTTGCCACCTGGTCTGGGTTGGATGTTACGTCTGGGAGGTGGGAGCTGAGAGTGTTGTTCCACTGGTCTTCTGATATCTTTTTCCAATTTCTACGTGTGATGCTGGTGGTCGTGGTGCCGATGTTAGTAGGTCCTGAGATGGTGAAGTGGACACTGTAGTGGTCGGTCCAAGTGAGCTGTGAGACGTGGTTGTACTTGATTCTGTTACTGGGCATAAAAATGGGGTTGAGTGTGTGTCCTGCGATGTGGGTGGGGTCGGTGACAAGTTGCTTGAGGCCGATGTTGCTCAAGCTTTCCAGGTGGTCGGTTGTGTTGATGTCGCTGGGGTCATCGATGTGGAAGTGAAGATCCTCTAGAAAGATGTAGTGTTCGAAGTCCATGCCAATCAGGAAGAAGAGGTCAGGGATGGCGTTGCAGAAGCTGAAGCATGGTCCTGGTTGGCCGGTAGGCAAGGGTGCCCTCAATGGTGTTACATGCTGTCATTCACCATAAATACCCATATCTTGATACTTTTTTGGTTTAATGTCAGTGTGTAGAACTCTAATTAAATTTCTTTCCCCTCAGTCAGAAACCTACCAAGAAGATATCTACCCCATGACTCCTGGTCTTGAGCCAGCCCTCAATCCTGATGAATGGCTGAGCGGCATCAACAAAGGTAAAGGGGATATTCTGCTTATGAAATGTGATGCTCGTTATTGGCCCAGCTACTATCAGAGCATTGGGAGGGGTCGGAGGTGATGTGTGTGTTGGTGCGTGTGATGCCTTTTAATGAAAACCGATATTGACCAATATAACCTTACATTTTCAGACAGATTTAGGGGATCCAAACTTACTAATGCACTTTCTGGAAAAAATGCTTTATTGTTGTGCCCTAACCTGCTTTAACATTTTCCCCACTCATCTCTTACCCTCTTTACTTTTTATTTTCATTTTTGTGTTGACAGTTCTAGTTAAAATAAAAACGTAAACTACTGTCCCTTCCAAATTCCTGGTATTGCGAAATTGTGATAACGTTTTTCATGTTTCCCCTTTGGATTTTTATATAATACTACATGCCCTGGGATTTGTTCGTCAAGTTTAAATGATTGATCATTCATGAATTAAGTCATACACCAAATAAGTATATTTGTCAGTTTTTCTCCAGCATTCATCAAGTTAGTTTTCCATACTTTTGTGGTAGAGTCATGTGTAATATAATGTTATATTATGTGTATTTGTTAGGCGCCCTATCACCCACGAGAGTACCCTGGCACTGAGCAGGTGTGTGTGCCTAGCCCTGCCTGTAGTAGATTGGTTAATTGAAAAGCCAGGTATTCAGCTTCTGGCGAAATTCAAAAAGAGAAGAGGATGCTCTGATGTGGAGTGGGAGGCCGTTCCATGCTTTAGTAGTGTTGTAAGAGAACGCCCATCCTGATCTGGTTCTGTGTATGCATGGGATGTGTGCCAGTAGGAGTTCTGTGGAGCGGAGGTGTTTGGGTGGTTGGTGGAAGGAGGTGCAACGTTTTCAGATAGGCGGGGCCTAAGTTGTGTTGTGCTTTGTATGTGTGTGTGTGAGGAGTTTGAAATGAGCGCATTTGTGAATCAGGAACCAGTGGAGCTCTGAGAGAGATAGAGATGGAGAGGGAGAGGGAGAGAGAGAGAGGGAGAGAGGGAGAGGGAGAGAGATAGAGGGAGAGGGAGAGAGGGGGAGAGAGAGAGAGAGAGAGAGAGAACGAACGAGAGAGAACACACACACACGAGTTCAGCCAGCTAATTCTGCAAGAAGCTGAAGGCCTGTCATAGGTTGGGCTAGGTAATTACACCTACTTGTTATCAGAATATCCTTGCGTGTGATAGTGCGCTTTACAAATACACATAACATAATATAGCGTAAAGTTACATGGTGAAGTGTCCTTGAGACACTTGGCTTACATCCAGTTTGCAACTTCAGTTATGCAGGTGTTGAACTTGTTTCTTGTGTTGGGGGTCTTGTCAGAGAGGGAGAGTATGAGTTGTGTGCCATTGGTATAGGAGAGGGTGTTGATGTGCGCAGATGACGTTGGCCAGAGGGACCATGTATGCTTTGAAGAGAGTTGGGATGAGCGATGAACCTTGAGGCACTACACAACTGTGTTTGTGGGCTTCTGAGGAGTAAGATGCCAGGCTGAGAGCTTGTGTTTTATTCATTAAGAAGGAGCAGATCCAGCGGAAAACTTGTCCTTGGATGCCAATCTTCTGGAGGCGCCTTATGAGGATGGGGTGTGATACCATGTCAAATGCTGCAGAAAGAAGTTGCTGTGTCCCTTCTGTCCAGGATCATGCAGATGTTGTCTGTGGTGGCAATGAGTGCTATACTGTGGTTGGCCCTGAATCCGGACTGCTTGGCGTCAGCTGGTTGTGGCTGAGGTGGTCAGTGTGGCATCGTTGGTTACTTTCTCTAACACCTTTGCTGGGAATTGTAGGAGCGTGGTTGGGTCAGAGAATGGTTTCTTGGCATGACTGTGGCATGTTTCCAGCTGTCCGACAATGTGACTGAGTCGATGGGGGCATTGAGGATCGGTTTTAGTGCTTCGATGTTTTACTGTGGCAAGGATCAGATGGCTCCCCAAGTGAAGTGTCTTTGTGGTAGCTGTGATTTCGACTAGTGACAGATGGCCAAGAGGTCAGGTCAGGGTTTGTTCTTTGGCCATGATGGGAAGTTGAGTTGTAACAGTGACGACGTATGGTTGAGGGTCGAAGTTGTTTGCTACAGATATTATTACAGAAGAATTACGAGGGCTTGTGCAAAGGTCTTGTGAGGGTGTGATGTAGCTGGATGCAGCAGGAGGCACTGTGAAATCTTTGAGGATAGCGAATATTTCCTTGCTGCTGTTAGCGCTGGCGTCAATATGATCTGCAAAAGCTGTAAACTTGGTATTCCAAATCTGCTGGTAGGAGCACCTTAGGGCTGATTTGAAGATGTCTTTATTTGTAATGCCTTGACTTGCTCTCCATTTGCGCTCCAGTTGCTTGTAGTGCCTCTGTGTACCAGTTGGCTTTTGCCCTTGGGTTGCGCTTTAGGGGAGCCAGGCTGTTGCCTCATGCTGTGATCCAGCTGTTGAGGTGCCTAATGGCTTTCGTCAAGTTAATGGTGTGCTCGGACCACTATGCGGAGAGGGCAGAAGCCCACTCCTCTTCTGTGATGCTTTTCTAGCTACAGCAGAAGTTTCAGGTGGTGGTAGATCTGTGGTGGTGCAGGTTGGTTATGCTGAAATCAAAGATGGTGTGGTTTGTCCAGGTCATAGTTGCTGGCTTGTCGACTTTGATGTTGTTGATCAAAGAGAAACAATCAGGCCCAGTAGATGTCTGGCGGTGTGGGTGGGTTTTCTGTATGAGGCCAAGGTTTCTGAAGTTTTCTATAAGGGCCGCAAAGTTTGGATCGGTGCTGTTGCCCAGGTAAAAGTCAAGGTCTCTGAAGAGGATGAAGGTGCTGGCTGGATAATAAGCGGTGTGACGAAGTCCATGACGTCACCGGTGAAATTGTTGTGGAGTCTTGGTGGTCTGTATACGAGGGTATATGTGTGGTTAATGTATTGTTGTGTCATGTTCACGTTTTGTAGGAAAAGATTGAGGGTATGTTGAATGGGACACCCATCACTGTGCTCATTCTGTAAATATGAATTTCTTTGAAGTGCATTATTTGCCACATGATGTAAACATTTTACGACTATGATGTTGCATGCTGTACCTCAGACCAGTGGGTGCTCTTTCATTCACAGGGGGCAAAGGCCTCAAATTCCATGCCACGCCACAACAACCCACCCCACCACCGCGTACTCAGTGATGAGCACCTTCAGCTGCTCAAAGAAGGGTTGTGTTGCTCTAAGGCAAATGTGTCATTGAGCTGGTGCCCCCACAACAGTGTGACAAAGGAGTGAACTTCATACTCTTCCTGACCCCAAAAAAGGATGGCTACTTCAGACTGATCCTTGACTTAAGGCCCTTCAACTAGTACATCCTGTCAGAACATTTCCATATGATTATCCCACAGTACAGCTTCCCACTGCTCTGCTAGGGCGACTTTGTCTGCGTTGCACCTGAAAGACACCTACTTCCCCATTCATCCAGCTCATCTCTTCACTTTGTGGTAACCAGCTCAAAGTACTGCCCTCTGAAGTCACTACTGCCCCAAGGCTTTTCACAAAAATGTTGCTTGCTGTGCAGCTGCACGGGAACACCATTCACGTCTTTCCCTATCTAGATGGCTGGCTGATTAAATGCAGCAGCAAACAACAGTGCCTAGCACACACTTAAACAGCGGTATCCCTACTCCACAGTCTAGTATTCACCTTCACTGTGATAAAAATCCCATCTCCAACCCTAGCAGATTCAACCCTTTCGAGGGTCCACCCCCAATGCTGGAACCCTCAATTCTGATACAAGGAAAGCATACCCCAACCAAGAGAGGGTGATGGCATTCCAAAGGTTGCTTTCAGACAGGATGTCCTCCTGCTGTAAGAACAATACTGAAGTTGCAGGGAATGATGGTATTATGCATCACCACTGGGCTGCATGCCACATTGCATAAGGGACCATTCCAAGAACGCTTTGTGAGGCAATGGTCACAAGTGGAGGGTGAATCTCCCCAGCTATCTTCACTGGCACTGGAGATTTAGCATTGAGCAATTCTAAGCTTCATGCATTTGTTAGCTGAAAACACTTGCCAGGTGTGAACACTGACTTTAGGGAGCTGCTAAACAGGACACATCAACAAGTGCACAAATGGGAACTAAGCCCAAAGTACTTCACAAGCACTCCAGCCAGTGGGGCACTGTGCCATCAACCTGTTCGCCACGCCTGAAAATGCCAAATGTCAAAGCTTTGCCTCAAAGTGTCCACAGTTCTTGGGCAATGTACTATGGATAAATTGGTCTGGAATATTTGCTTTCGCTTTTCCACCATTCTGTAGGTAGTCAGGAAAATTTGCCTATTATCCATGACCCTCATCCGAGTGATGCCAACTTGAGGCAGGCAACCCTAGGGCCCCAAGGTCCTGGAGATGTCAGTTGGCCTTCACAAGATGTTGCCCCTGAGGCTGGACCTCCTAGTCCAACATCAGGACCAACTAAATTACCCAGATGCCAAACAGTTCTAACCTAGCAATCTGGCATCGGTGGAACTAGAATTGCAGTGCCTCAATCTCCCAAAGGAATACATGCTCATTCTTCGCACGCAACCTACGTAGTCCCACTACACGTGCCTGTTATTCGCAATGTCAAAAAGGTTTTTCCGCTATTGCATAGACCTCCCACTCAAGGTCTCAGTTCAGAATAACTTTTGGTAACTGCTTCATCCTTAAAAGGCTGTGCTACCATGCACTTTCATCTGTCTTCACTTGATGTCACTCACAGCATGCATGCAAAATAGACAGCATGTCCCTTTTTTAAAAATCCCTGGGGTTAAAGCTTTTATGGAGGTCCTTAGAAGACTTATACCTCCCAAAATGCCCCCAGCGGATGTCTGCAACTTAAACATAGTTCTCACGTAGTCCACCATTTGAACCACTACACTCCTGTGCTCTCCATTTCTTTCCATGGAAGGTGGGTTTCTTAATAGCAATCACCTCTCTGACGCACCAGTGAACTTCAAGCTTTAACAATAAAGTAACCTTTTATTGAGGTTCACAAGATAGTGTTTTTTAGGACCAATCCCTATCCAGAGTAGTGTCACCCTTTCACATTATTCAAACCATTGAGCTGTCCCTGTTCTTTCCACACTCTGGCCCATTTGTGGAAAGGGCTTTACACACAGTAGATGTTAAAAGAGCGCTCATGTATTACATCGACAGGACCAAGTCCTTGAGTAAGACAAAACAACTGGTGGTAGCATTTGCTAAGCCTCACCAGGGGCAACCCTCTCGACAGCAGGCATAACAAGATGGATTGTCAAATGCATACACACCTGTACTGCGAAGACCACACACACACACACTAGAGGGCCCCTAGAGTGCATTGCATATGCAAAAAGGGTGCCACATGGCCTTTTTAAACATCTGTTTAGCAGACATTTGCAAAGCTGTCACATGGTAAACTCTGTGTGTGTTCATAAAGCACTACTGTGTACACATCCAAGCCCATCAGCAGGCTTTAGTTGTGCAAACTATGGTAATAAATCTGTTTCAGACATCTGCATCGTCTCCTCACAAGCCACTTCTTTGGAAACAAACTGTTTTACTGTCTATGCAGAACATGTGTATACACAGCCACACATGCTATGAACGGAAAATATCACATACACTGTAACTGTGATATGCCTGCACATGCAAATTAATTAATATATTTCATGTAGTCCCATAGGTAGGCTTATGGGATGGAAATTATTTTGTCACCTAAGCCTTTAGGATATTCACACAAGGCTTCTAGCAGCACTCAGGAGCTGCAAAGCACCCATAAGCACAATGGCACACTCTGACAGTCTTTTATTTAATAGAATTCTGTTTTCCACAGTTAAGGTTCACATGTAAAGTGGTTTGCCACAGTTGCAGACCTGGGGAAAAAACCTACTCCGTCTCCTACCCTCTTGTTGCTAAGCTTTCAGCTCAACTGCCCTCCACCTGCCTGAACAGAGTTGGCACACATGAAGAAACAGTCTGATGGGTTTCCCGGCTCACATAAGCAGGCAGTATGGGTTACACAGAGAGCAGTGTGAGGAGCTTCAGTGCGAAAACAGTTTAAGAAGCTTGGAACCCATAAACACGCACTGCAAGGGACTCTGGGTATATGAACAGAAGAGTGTGAGTAGTTGGGGTAAGTGAGTAGACAGGGTGGGGCATCTAGGGCACATAAATAGGTGGTATGGGGCGCTTTCAGCAGACACTGTGTGAAGTCTTAAACTGGGTTGGAAGTTAGCACTGACATGTAGTATGTGCTCTTCCAATACTGTTTATGGACAATTAAACTCAAGTGCCTTGAGATGGCTGGGTGCTGCATGACATGTATATTCTATATCTGAACCCTTAGACATAGTGCAGTGACTGTAGGAGTTGATGATAATTCATAATCAGCCTAATGATGGATCTACATTGTGGATATTGCTGTCATCACATGCATTGATTACCTATTTTCGGCCTGGGAAGACATGTTAGGCTCATTCCAAATAGCTTCTAAAATGCTAAGCGAGTGTCAGAATCATTCTTAGAGGGTGGGAATGTATCAGACACAAACCTAATGGAGGGGCCTAGAGCAATGCTGACAGACAACAAACAAAGCGTTTGAGCAGACTACATAATACGCATTTGACACCTAGAAACTTGCACTCAGCTTAGGATCACTGTGGAATTGAACTGCAAACCTTGAGAATTTTATGGTGATGAGATTTAGTTCAGAGAGGGGTCCCACCAGTGAATGGCCCATTGACTGCATGTCCATCACGTATTTGCTAAGTTTTATTGCTACCGCTTGTACTCTTGAACCATCTTTGACTACTCAATGCTCTTCATGCGACAGCATTCCTGGTGTTCTCCTGAAGGACTGCTGAACAGGCATATTCTAATAGTTTCTTTTTACTCACCAGATCCCGTTCTGATGTCTTTAAAAGAAGGTTACAAGAAGGATGTGAAAGTGATTTTTAAGGCACCTATTAAAGACAAGAAGAGTGTTGTGGTGAATGGAATTGATCTATTAGAAAATGTACCACCGAGGACAGAAAATGAGGTGAGCACTCCATGTCGGCGATGACTCTACAAGAGAGTCCTCTCCCAAATTCACTGTTTTTATTAGAAGCATCTTACATATATTTTTTGATGTATCGATAGCTCATGCAAAGGAATAGATTTATTACGAATGAAGATGATATAAGCGACTGCAGTTTCAAACAATTTTATTATTTCTAAAACAGCAATATATTTGCTAGGACCAGATAGAACTAAGTAGCTAGCCCATGTAAACATCAGCACTAAATATATGCGCTGCAAAGGTAGTCAGAGTTAAAAACAAAACAAAAAAAAACATTAAACCACTTGCGGTAATTTTTGGGTGCGTGAGGCTAAGATGCAGAGGGGAACTGGGCCACAGATTGATGTCAAGAGTGCTTAGAAGTCAGTTTGAAGATGTGTAGTTTAAAAAAAAAAGCACTTAATTCTGCTATTTAGCCCATTTAAAAACCCTCACGGTTTCATCAGAGAAAGAAACTAATGCCCAAGGAAATGGAGCAAATAGCACAAAATAATTCAATTTGGTTACATAATTTTGAATTGGAAGTCTGGCCTCTTGCTTACAAAGCTAAAAACTTAGTCTCCTTCAGATGTTAACATTAATATTGCTGCTGGAGGCTAGACTTCAGAATAATAGTTAAAGAACACATTGACAGCATCAGAGGTTTCTTTTTTTTGTTAGTTTGTTGGGTAACTGAAAGGTCCCTAGACCCAGGAACCATAGCCAACCGATGTTAGTGATCCGTGCATCCCCCACAAATGTCTTTGAGAATTGTGAACACTGACTCTTCTCAGTACACCTATCCTTCTGATGGTATTGGTTAGTGGATACCCTTAATATGCAAAAAAAAACTCTGCGACTACTGTTCGTGTTAACCTCAGTACCTGTAGACCTCTGTGGCATCAGGGAGTACCCATCATCGCAGAATTCTGCGACCCCTAATCTAACTTCTCACTTGATAACCTCAGAAATAAAAAACCTATGTGACGTCAGTACTCGCAGGATAACAGTTCCCAAATACCTCTGTGGCTACAGTGGGTATGCATCATCTCAGTATCTGCAGGACATCAGTGTTCACTGCCAACCTCCGTATCCTAAGACCTCTATGGTATCCGTGCTCGTGAAATTACTTTGCCACCCCTGGAGCTCAGTAGCGTCAGTAAGCACATCATCTGAGATGATCATTGAATTCATTGATTAATACACAGTGGGTAACCTCAGGATGCACAGACCTAAACCATTAACACTCCTAGATAACCCCAGTACCATTATAGTTTTATTACATTAATAGGTATAAAGTTACCAATATGACCTTATACCTCTCTTAAAAATACGAACACCCTTATGACAACTGGATAACCTCTATCACCACGGCTTTCTCTCATTTGATTAGTGAATGAAGAACACTCGGATACAGGAATCGTTTGGGTCTATTGTGTTATTATCCACTTCCTCCTCTTGATAATTATTAGTCTTGAAAAGGTATCAGATTTCTTATCCTGATAGTCAAAAGTTTACAAAAGTAACCAATATATAGTCGGCCAGGGTATAAGAGGAACATGGCAATATGGCAAAATGTGTTCCACCGCAGCTAGTGTTGGACCATTATTAGCAAGTCAATAACACATGCCAAGCACTACTAGAAAATCAATTGGTTTCACAAGCTTGACTGAGCAGTTTTTCTTGTTAATTTCACCCTATACATGTCTATAAATTTATACATACGTTTCAACAGATATATCTTGATGATCAAAAGGTTCTGTTCTCTAAATTTACTAACACTGAATCTCAAACCTCTCTAAATACCAGTTGGAAGCATGGCCAATGAGTGAAGATGCATTTATGTCATAATGTCCAAGAAACCCTGAGCATCGCTGACGCACAGTTCCCATTTTCTATTTTAGCTTCTCAGAATGTTCTTCCGGCAGCAGGATGAGATCCGACGGCTAAAAGAAGACCTCAACCAGAAAGATGTGCGAATTCGACAACTGGAGTTGGAGATGAAAAACCTACGGAACTGCCCCAAAAGTAGCTGAGTCTCAATAGGTCTTTTTGTAAATAAGCCTTCTGCACTCTTACTCGCCAATTAATTTAACTGTATGCACTGACCCCAGAGTAGGAGCCAGAAGTTGTGCGACCTGGCCAAGAGTCAGGATACTCGTTGGGTGCGAAGTCCAGACTGGGCTTCTGTAGCACTCCAAAGCATCGATAAGCGCCTGTGCCTGCAGTATGATGGATACATTTGTGTCAAGGGCAATATGGATCGTAGCTCCAAGCACAGGAAAAGGAGCGGCGTTGGGGATCGAGATGCTATGGATCCTATTCAAGCCATATGGGGCATGTGCCAGCCAATCCCTGAAATAGCCTCTGACGAGGGAATCTGGATGTGTTTTGGACAGCCACGAGCGGGCTCAAGAGCTAGAATGCCCATTTATCATAACGCAGTGCTTCGCTTCATAATTAATGTGTGTCACTGAATTTCAAGTCAATGGCTAGGAGAACAATTCTAAAGTAAGAGCTGGTAGCTGTGCGAGTTCTGATGGGCTGGGCAAAGCCCAGCATGTGTCTGACTCTGCCTAGGATCTAATGGCATTTCAGGGACACAGGTCAATTGGAGACGTTTTGGATTTCACAGCAGTCGAGCCAACTTCTACACCGAATCAATCCCCATATCTCTCGCCCTCTCTTCTTTGAGGGACACCTTAGCCACTTTTTCACCATTACTGCACCTCCATAAAAGGGTCTCTCTCCCTCACTCTCTCTTTTTTCTCACTCTTTCTCCCTAGCTCTCTTTTTCTCCTTCATTCTCTCTCTCTCGCTGTCTCCTTTTCTCTTTCATTCTGTTTATTTCTATTTACTTCCTTTATTCCTGCAGCGTCCTTCCCTCACCTGCATCCCATCATCTCTTTTTTCTCTTCATTTTTCTCTCTATCTCCCATCTTTTTCACGTGTGAGCACCTTTATGCATTCTGGTTCTCAACTTCCCCACTGCTTCTTGGTAATCTCTGAAAATGTGGTGAATTAGTAATTTGTATGGGGAACTGGTCGCTAATGCTGAAAACACCAAACATTTGGAGCTATTTCCTTTGACCACACATGCCCCACCTTCTGACTTGTTCAGAACCTTATTCTTTTATAAAGTGATATTTAAAAATGTTGTGATGCAGCGTGTGAGCAATGAGTGTAAGATTCTTGTCCTATGCAAAGTAAGACTCGTCATTAGCTGCTAAATATTGGGAATTCTAATTCAGTTATCTGCATGTCCGTCAAGTAAGGGCTTAATGCACTAATATGCTCCATCTATCATACTTCTAAGCAGGCTAAACAGTTTGTTCAATAAGGTGAAAAGTGTTTGACAGAGAAAATTTACTAAAAAAAAGTGTGAACGTATAAAACCTCGTTTTTTTACAAAATAAAGAATAAAATGGTAAATAAAAATGTCTAATTGGCTAAGATTTTCTGTTTTGCATGACTGCCAGTCTGGTTCATCAAATAACAGTTGCACCGAGGATTATTAACATTTTAACATGTTGTTTGGATTAAAAAATAATTATATTTTGTATGAAATATTAACCAAAATGACTTAGGGTTCAAAAAACATTCACTGCGCATTTTTATTGTAAATAAAAATGTATTTGTTGGTTTAAAATTATAGTTAATACATTTACAAATACATTTACAAAAGCTAAAAAAAAGCTTGCATCTGAAATATTAAAAGCATTTATTTGGGGATAAACAAAAGAAAATAAGGGAACAATTAACTAAACGATAGTTTTCAGTCTAAAATAGAGATTTCAGCTTGGGACTTAATCCTATTACATTTGCTTAATTTGTAAAAAAAAATCAGCTCAATTAATATGAACATTGAAACAGTTTTACAACCTTCTCATTCTAGATTACTTCATTTTAATATACATTGCCATTTTATAATTTTAAATACAAGTAAAATATAATGATACAAACAGTAAAATACCAAATCCTCCCAGAAGATAAAATATACATGTTGACCACTGTTAATTGCTTAATACTGCCTTCTAATTACCATAACTATCCAGCCTCTCTTCAACACTATTCCTCATCCAACTTGGCAGTAGATATCATGACCTTTTCCCTGATTCTAAAGGGACTCCAGGAAGACCGCTGGAAAACAAAAAAAAACACCACTCGCTTCTAACAAAATACCCCTCTTCCAGTATATTCCATAGTGCAATTCATCCAACAGGCTAGAGGGTTTAACATTCATAGGAAAACGCACAATTTGATGAACAAGTTACTTACCTTTGGTAACGCCTTAACAGCTCCAACTGTCGGCCCGTTTTCTTAACAACACATTCTCAACCCCACTTTCTTATCCTGGTGTCAGAATCCAAACGCAACACATATCCACTCTTACAATGTTTTCCCTAACCAAGAATAAACAAAATAAAGCATAAATTAAAACTTTATTTCCCAAAGATATATGCCAGAAACATTGTGACGCATATCCCACATCTAGCTATAAAAATAAAAGTGTGTTACACATAGCCACATAGTCATGAAACCTGTGTCTCCTCTTCTCACAGGGAGGCCTTAATACACGCGCACTGCTTGAACTCTGTTCCGCACAGGCTGCACCAACACCATTGCATTCCACATGTGCATTACTACCCTACTGAAGAGACAACCTCTCCTTGTCCCACTACCTGTTATCCTCCAACGAGGCTACTCAGTCCTTGATTCTAATGACTTTCTTTGATTGGGAGAACCTGGACCGACCTTTGATCCAAATACTAGGCAGTCGAATCCTGATCATATCACCTGGTTTAATAAACAAGGTATGCGCCCTCCAGCCAGCATATCTCCTTTGTGACATTTCACACTTCAACTTTACAGATGATAAATTCCGCTCCACCATGGAGTCTTCCATCCATGGCCAAGCCAACATGGTCACTGGTTTATGGCATTTAAGAAAGGGTGAATGGAGATACCCCTGTGACCGCGTTGGGAGTGCTGTGAATCACCCATAGTAAGTCTTTAATTTCTTTGCTCCGATCCAACTCGCTGGCAATGGACAACTGGATGTTGTCCTTGATGACCCTCTTACATCTTTCTACAAGGCCATTGCTGTGAGTATGGTATAAAGACGTTTTGGTTTGTTTCACACCCCAGTGGGACAACATTTCTTCAAATTCAAAAGACAAAAATTGATACCCATTGTCTGTCACCACCTCACCCGGAGCCCCTCCTCTCTTAAAAACCGTTTGCAGAAATCCAATGACTTCTGAGGTATTTGATTATCATACTAATTGCACCTCAGGCCACAGTGAAAAATAATCAGTAAGTACAACTCCATATCTACAGTTCTCTTTCACAACATTGATAGGCCCTATGATATCCATTCCCAATTTGGACCAAGCTCTGTCTAGAACAGACACAGCTTCCACAGGACTGGGTACAGTCACTTGCGGTTTGTCACTAATGGCACATGTCACACACTCCCTCAATAAATGCTCCACCACCTTTTCCAAGTCCGGCCACCAAAACGTATCCCTAATCCTCCTTTTTATAGCCCTCATCCCTACATGGCCTTCATGTGCCAGCTCCAACACCTTGCCGCGGATCCTACTGGGTAAGATCACAGTATCTCCCCTTCTAACTTTTCCATCTGAAACATTTAACTCCGAAAACACATGCTTGTGGAAATCAACATGCACAAAAGACGTGTTCCTGGGCCAGTCTTTGTAAATCAGACTCCTGACATCCTGTACATTTTTGTACCCAGAGCAGACCTCCATTCATCCATTGAAAAGCACTAATTCGTAAAACTGACAATCGCACCCACCATACTGAAATCTTCTCCTTCTAAATTAACTGCCCCCTCACCATCACTCAACTGCAAACCGGACAGTCTTCAAATCTGTTCCTCACACCCAGAATGTATTCCACTCAATACTGAAATTCTTGCAGTCTAAATTGTCGTTTGACGATACGTTTTGTCCCCTTATAAGCTCCCTTAGTTGTGCAGAGACTGATTAAGGGCTTGTGGTCTACTCTAATGGTGAATTCCACACCCCACATGTAGTTGCTAAAATGGTTAACCCCCCACCAACAGGCCAGAGCTTCACGCTCAATGATGGAATATGTACTCTCAGCACCCCTCAAGGCATGAGATGCGAAAGCCACCACCCCATCCTTCCCATCATGAGTTTGCAACAATACAGCCCACAATCCATATTGGATGGCATCAGTTAGTAGGGTCATGTGTGCCATATGGTTTCAAAGAAATGGCACTTCCTTCTTGATCACCTCAAACTCTTGGTCCACATACTTAACCCACACAAACTTTTCATTGTTTTTGAGCAGAGTCCTAAGATTACAAGTTCTTTCAGCCCATGTAGGAATGAATCAGGAATAAAATGACAAAATGCCCAAAAATGACCTTACTTGATCCTTATTCATAGGAGTCAAACTGTGCAATTGCCCTCAGTAAGCTTTCACTCTCCTGCAAACATGCACTGATCAGCCCTCAATGTCATGCTATTCTCTGTCAATGCTGTCAGGACCCTAGCAAGGGATTTATCATGGGATGACATATTTTGGCCAAACACTAGGATGCCGTTTTAAAAGCGTCTGACATTTGGTATGCCTCCACAACCTGTTTAAAAACAGAGGAGGCAGAGTCCAATCACATTGATGTACTTAAACCTGAACAGTCCTTCAGGGGTGATGACCGATGTTAAATTTCTCGACTCGTGTTTCAATGCAGTCTGATGATATGCAGCTGTCATGTCTAAGGTTGTGAACAGTTTAGCATCCTTGAGCGAGGCCAACATTGGTTGGTAGGGGATGTCTGTCCACCTCAATTCTCTTGTTGAGGTCCCTCAGATTGATACACATCCTCAATGACCTGTTGGCCTTCCTTGCCAACACAATCGGGGACAGCCACTTGGAACTTTCAATGGTTTTAATAATGCCTTGATCACACAGATTTTTTAATTCCCTCCTGAGCTCTTCCCTCATGGTCACAGGTACATGTCTCACTTTATGCACCACAGGGAACAGTCCCAGACTTTAGTATAATCTGATGGGAAAAACCCTTCAGCTTTCCCAACATCACCTGGAATATTTCCAGAAATGCTTTCTCGCACAGACCTACATCCACAGTACCAACCATGACACATTATAAGCTCCCTTAGTTGTGAAGAGACTGATTAAGGGTCTGTGGTCTACTCTAATGGTTAATACCACACCCCACATGTAGTTGCTAAAATGGTTAACCCCCCACCAACAGGCCAGAGGTTCATGCTCCATGACGGAATAGGTACTCTCAGCACACCACTATTCTTCAGTAACACCTGCTATTGGGGTCCAAGATTATTTTCAACTTCCTTTCTTCCAACCATCCTAAAAGACATGATCCATCCTTGGCCACGGATACAGTAGCCTGTACCTTATTCCATTTGAAGTCAAACACAGTATCAAACTCCCCGACTACATCTATGGACTTCACTCCATTGGGAACTGGTCGCACACATGACTCCCTCAAACTTATATATTTAAAATGTTCCCACTATTTCATGCTAATTAGGGTTAAAACGGACCCCAAATCAGCCATCATGTTGAGGGGAACACCTGACACATTAATAGGACAAAATGGTCTTTTAACCTTTTCAGACTCCATCTGCATCATGTCATTGTTCATTCCCCCTTCATCATCCTCCTCTGTTTTTTTACACAGAATACCACATTGTCCTCACAAGACTCCGATTTGGCTAAAAGAAAAGTCAACCACGTTAACATGCTTTGGCAAAGTGTCCCTTTTTCGTGCACTATGCACACTTCTTATCCACAGCAGGACATGGAGAATTGCCCAAATTATTTCTATTCCCACATCTATAACATTCCATAACTTTTTTTCATGTCAAAATCTCACCTCCTTATGTTTTATTAGATCCGCCCCTTGGACAGCATGTACATAAGAGCTACGAGACATCTGCTCCATGTAAAACTTTGTTGCTTCAATGATACTAGCGATTTCAGTGGCTCTCTCCAAAGTTAATTTTTCCATAGTCAACAGCTTTTCTTGAATCTTTTTGTTGTTCCTTTTCTCCTCAACCTGATCCCTAATCATCTCCTCCTCAAACACCCCGTAACCACAAACAGCTGCTAAAATTCTTAAAGTTCAAACATAGGACTAGATGGACTCCTCAGACAGTTGTTGTGTGGCATAAAATTTGTCTCTCCGTGATGATATTTTTCTTTTTCTTGAAACATGTATCCAAAGTCTTGATGGCCGTGGCATATTTGTCTAAAACATCCCCCTCCCACATCACATTTACAGTTAGTAGATGTTTTAACACTTTCCTTCCCTCAGGATCCAACGAGTGCTTTAAAATTGCATATTTGTTTTTTAAATTTAAAAACCTCTCCTTCTATGGCTTCCAAATAGGCCTCAGAGCCCTCCTTCCACTGTTCCTTTTCAATTTGGGGAAAACCAGGGGTTGCCAAAAAGGGGAAGGAGGAGGAAAAATACTCTCTTGCATTTTGTACTGAAGGTTAATACAACACACTTATTATTCCCTTAATATACAGACTGGTACTGAAAATGAAACACCATAATACACACTGTTATTGAACACAAAAACCCATACTGTTATTGAACACACTAAAGCCAATGATATGCCCCCCTAGTTATTGGATATAGGTGTGTGAATCACTGCTGCTGTAATGATGCTTGGATTTACCTTACTAGGTTGAAATCTCGCTACTTGGGGTTTGCGAATCACTGCTTATTGCTAGATCCACAACATCCATTACATATATATACAGTCATGTGGGGTGCGAACCACTGCGATCCGCAGTTTACATATAAATACCAGCCATTCGCTACTTGTACACTCAGTCATATGTTATGCGAATCACAGTGATCCTCTACATGTAATACCTGAAGTGTTTCTGCGTTGCTTCGCCTCCCCACACCAGCACCGGTGTGGCCACCGTAGAGGAAACTGGAAGGCTAATTTCCTGGCATCATAAACAGAGCTCGCTAATCGCATGATGGCTGCATGTGCACCCGCGAGAGCTTGGATAGGCAGTGAACATGCCTGCAGCATGGGACGCAAGAGCTGATCAAGGCTCGCGCAGAGCAACCATGCTGAAGTGCCCCCAAAAGTGCCTCAAAATGCCTCAAATGCCTCCAGAAGATGGGGGGAATCACTTAGATTCAGGCACAATCCTTTCTCCACTGTGCCATCAGCAATAGCAAACAAAATTGTCAGTTTTGTTCGGCCGGTGTCGTCCTCAAGGTCCAGGAATGCCTTGGTTCATTGTAGCAGCGGTTTCCCCCCCTCACTATCCCTGTCACCATCCCATCCTCGTTGCCAATATGAGGGTGTATCACACAAGCCAGGAAGGTGAGTTCCAAGATAAGTTTAATGCGGGTTGCAGCAAGTAAAGGTAAAACGACCGACCATGCAGAGGAAACAGCTCCAACTGCTGGTCTGTTTTCGCAATATAACATTCTCATCCCCACATTCTGATTCCGATACCAGAATCCAAACTCAACAAGACTGTATCTAGATGCAGATTTCTTACTTTAGAATTCTTCGCAGGCTTCAAACTGGATCAAAAAACTTTTGTGAGCAGTACCACTTGGCGCCGGTAGGTGGCATTGTTTTGCTCCGTGTTGCATCATCAGTGTCATCCGCGCAGAGTGAAGTATGAGGTGCCTAAATAGGCACCACACTATCGCGCTGATGTCAGTTTCTTTTTGCGACTTTCCACACCAAGAACGCAGAGCTACAGAGAATGCTGACCACTCGTGTGGAAAACTATGGCCCTGAAAGGGAAACAGCCCTGTCCCTATTAATCTGTTCGCAGAACGGAAAGGATGGATGGGCCGATAAGCAATCTGCAGCTTGATAGAATCTCTACCAGATAAGGTGTTACCGAATGTAAATAACTTGTTTATCTAATAGAGACTTCTAGCTGCAGATTCTTTACCTTAGAATAGATACCCAAGCAATACCTCCCTGGAGGTGGGTCTGCGAAACTGTTTCACACTAGAAAGTCCTTCAGGACCAGATGAACAGAGAGTGGCTGTCCCGACGGTTCTGACTGCAGTGATGGCTGGTGACTTTGTCAAAGTGGTGAGCGTAAAAGTTAAGGACAAGTTTGACTTCACAAGTGAGCCCAACTGACATAAGTCGGGTTCGGGTGAGGGGCTTCTTTCTCTGAAAACATTTTGGAAAAAAAAGGGGCAAATAGTGGATTTTAAGCTAATTTTATACCCCCAAAAACTGAAAAAACGATAACAATCCAGACCACATATAGGGTGCACCGGACAACCGAGTTGCCTCTTAGTTCACTAATGGCACTATTGTGAAGGGGGTGGGATGCTGAACAGTGGCGGCTGGTGACTTAAATGTTAGGGGCAAGTTTAACTTCACAAGTGAGCCTGACCAACATAAGTCAGGATGAGGGGGGGTGGGGTTCTCCCCCTAAGAAAAGTTTGAATTAAAAAAGGGGCCAATAGTGCATTTTAAGCTAATTTTGTAAAAAAAAAATGTGAAAAAGCAATAAGAATCAAGGCCACATATAGGGTGCACATGACAATTAAGTTACCTCTCAGTTCATTGATGGTATTATTGTAAGTTGGGGAGGCTGAACATTTCTAATTAAGTATGCTTGCACCCCAGTAAGCAGTTCTAGGAACATCGCGTTGGACTAAACTTGACTTGTATTTTTATTTGTCACAAATCTAACATAAACAACAGTGGATGGTGTAACGTCCAACACCCCAACATGAAAGCTTTACTGTGAAAACGCACTTTATTATGTAATAAATAAGCCATACACAACGACAGTCCTGTCCTGCCTCGGAATTGTGGCTTTTATTAAAAATAAAGACACTAGTTGGAATACATCATCTCTTAAAAACATTCTTTACCTATTTCTCACAACGAAACATCAGTCATATGCATCAATTTTCAATGCTGTTGCTGTATAAAAAGATAAACGCCAACAGTTGTAAGAAATAGTAATGTTAACTAAGTTGAAAATAATAAGAGCTGATGAAAAAATATTTAAAAATCATAACAATGCACACCAGTGCATCACTGATGTATTATCAGTAGAATTACCTGCATATTGGACAGCCACCCAAGGCTAGCCCTGCCCCCCCATAAACATCAGAGTACCAGAACCTACAGGTGTATTGCAATGTATGGGAGATTGCATGCACCACGAACACTGTCTGCAGCAAGTAGAGAAATAAACAGTAAAACCGGCCCTGCAGACCATAAACCAGATGCACGAACATTAGACAAAGCAGCTCCTTCTTTCCATTATTAAACGTTACCTCGCTGTGTGAGTGATGACTTGGCTCGGCCTCAGGAGTCAGCTGACAGAAGGGTTCCCAGTTACCCTCTCCTCCCGCCTTCCGTCGGCAGAATCTGTGGCACGCGCTGCGCTGCGTTTCACGCTACCAAGTTAAAAGCATCAAATGGCGCTGCCGGCCACCTAGCGTATGCGGCAAGGAGGCTTCATATCGCTGTGGTTTCTAACAGTAGCGTTAATGTGAAACTCTCCGTAGGTATTCTGCATTTGCCAACCTCTTTACCGCACCAGAGAGAAATGAGGTGCTCTGACGTACTCGGGGTGCTCCCGGGCACCACTCTATAAACAGGAGCAGATCGTCTCAGTTTGGCACACACAACGTATGTATGTCAGAAAGTTGTGGCGGATTCTGCCCTTGAGCAGCACTGATGCTTGGTGCTGTATACGGAAGTGGACCCTGCTTTCTTTGTAAGAACCCCGAGTGAAAGTAATGTGAACTGTGTAACGACGCTCACGCAGGCTACGAGTCCAGCTGCTGGAGAAAGGTGCTCTGGGCTGGATCTAAAGAGGCCTTTCACCCGGTCTACACTTCAAGCCTTGATTCAGTTTCCTGAAAGTTAATTCCCTTAAGTGTGGCTCACCTAGTCAGATTCTGGTGAAAGCTTAATAGCAGTGAAAACAAATACATAACCGCTTTATGGCCTTTCCACCACAGTGGAACTCAGCATGACAACAGATGCGGAGTATCTTACATAACTGGAGCAGCAATGTAGATCGTTCTCAGACGCAACTACCACATAACACCAGTGCCTTCACTAGCGCCCAAATTAGTACCAGAAAGCTCTACCAACTGTCTATGTCGAACAGGTAGCAACTAGTGACCCAGGACCTGAACTTGCAGTTCTCCCCACAGACCGCTTCCACACATCTGTACAGCTGCTTATCCTGAGGCTTAGTATCAATATCGGCAACACACCCCCCCCATACATACAGCAATCTCCCAAATAAATAAACACACCAGACACATTGTTTGTGGAGAAACATTGCTGCAAGTTTACATGGCGGGTCAACTTACGGGCGACCCAAGGGCAGGTAGCGGACACACACCTAAGCTGCCCTGCCCACCTGAAGAGCCAAGTTGCATTGTGGCCCTAACCAATCGGTGCTCACCAATTTTGGGGGGTTACCCCCATCACCTGTGAACCTCCAGTCCACCTATTAACTCACGCCCCTTGAGGGGGCGGAGCCTATCCAGGCAAGCCCCCGGTTGCTCAGGTGTCTACCGCCAGTAGGACTTACGGGGCTCCCTCGTTCCTCCAGGGTCCTACCGTAAGGACTTCCTGGGGCTATTTGGCATTTGCACCCTTGTTGTGCTCCTGAAGAGGGTACCCCTGTGTACCATTCAGCCTCTGGCTCATCCTGTAACTCCGCCTGCAACACAAAATAACAATTTAAATGCTTTTCCCCCCCGCAACCCACCTCCCATCGACACGCCGGGTAAGCGGTAGGGAGGGTAACGGAGTGGGAGCTTATCGCAAAGAGACTGCCAGGTGGGCGGGGGAGGTAGATATACCTGGTCCCCCCACCCACTGTCGCCCTGGAAATGACGTGAGGCGCAGCGACCCCTAGAGGGTCCCAAACACTCGGGGGGATGAGGGGGGTAATGATGTGCCATCCTGTGGCACTAAGGCGGCCACCCTCATATAGGGGCCTCCTGGGTGGGCCGCGGGCAGCCACATTGTGCCAATATTGGCAACAATCTCCCTCCATACATACAGCAATCTCCCAAATAAATAAACACACCAGACACATTGTTTGTGGAGAAACATTGCTGCAGGTTTATTTGCATACTGAAATATGCCAACATGGTGGGTCAACTTACTGGTGATCCAAGGGCAGGCAGCGGACACATGCCTAAGCTGCCCTGCCCACCTGAAGAGCCAAGTAGCACCGTGGCCCTAACCAATCGGTGCTCACCAATTTTGGGGGGTTACCCCATATCACATGTGGAATGCCAGTCCACCTATTTACTCACACCCTTTGAGGGGGCGGAGCGTATCCAGGCAAGCCCCCGGGTTGCTCAGGTTTCAACTGCCCATAGGACTAACGGGGCGCTGTCGTTCCTCCAGGGTCCTGCCGTAAGGACTTCCTGGGGCTATTTGGCATTTGCACCCTTGTTGTGCTCCTGAACAGGTTACCCCAGTGCACCATTCAGCCTCTGAATCGCCCTGTAACTCCACCACAGCTCTGGGTGTGGCCTCTGTCACACCCAGGGCCCCCCACCAAGGCAGGCATTCCTACTTGCACCCTGCTGATTCCAGGGCATCGCCCAGGTCCAAAATGAACAAGTCAATGCCCACTCTAGACAGGTAGACCCCATCCTCCTCTTAGCACCCCGTGGGCTTGGCATGTAACAGCCTGTGCCAAATGAAACCAGAACCCCTCTGTTTGGTGAATTTCCACATGCCACTGTTAACTCTCCTGCGTGAGGTTTCCACGGCCTCCCCAGACCTGGCCCCCTGCCACACTAAACATGGGGTAATCTCTGACTACCATAATTCGCATGTCCCCAGTTGGTTACTTAACTTACACATAGAGGATTTCATCTCTTGCAGTAGGGCCTTCCTACCCAGGAAAGTCAAGTCATTGCCTCCCAAGTGTATGACCAAAATTTTAGGAGGGGAATCCCCTCCCCCTAGTCTATGGCGCAGCTTATTCAGCAAGCTGTGCCAACGCATGCCTGGGAAACCCAACCAAATTATCTCAGTGGAGGTAAACCCATGCCTCCATTTCCTGCTTTCCGCCCATCATGACAGTCTCGAGATGTAAGAATGGCCAGTCACCCAGACCTTTGATCCTGGCAAAATACAAGAAATGCAGGGTTGCAAAACACATTTATTGAAACACTGCACATAAATCTATACAACTACTCCAGATTGCACTCAGTTCACAGCAATACTCACTGTACCCAACCAACCTCTGTTGAGTTCCAAGGTTTCCCTTTGGGGCACTCAAAGTTCTCATTGCACCCCAAATAATTATATCTGCCCTTCACTTTGATGGCTTAAGGACGGATGTACCATTTGAAACATTGGGACTCCCATCGCCCCACCTGCATGATGCTGTCAGCTGACATGCCTGCTTTAAAAGCTGAAATCACTTCTCCTATACTAAAAGAGTGGCTGCAAAAGCGCTTGCCCGGGACCGCATTGCCTGAAATTATTAAGCACGACTTCATTACCTGCTCAAACTGAAATTTAGTCAGAGGCGTGCTGTCAGCATGGATCAGTAAATAGCCCTCTCCAGAAGGGCGTAAGGCCAGGTAGAAAGTAACCAAACCCACTGGGCAATACTTCTCATCCCCCAGTTGGTGTAACCAGATCATCCTCCCTTTCCCCGCCTGGTCCGTTTTTGATCTTCTCACTAGGATTCTGACAGCTGAACCTGATAGCACCGCATCCTGTACCCGTTATGCTGCTCCCGATGTATCTGTTTTGTCCCTAGCCAACAATTCAAAATTCTCATCGCCCCGAAAAATGCCAGGCTGAATGCTGCCGAGAAAAGGGCAGCTTCAAAAGCGGAGGAGGTTGCCCTGCTTATAGTGTCAATCATGTTCTGCAGTGTCTTGAAGTCAATGGGGGACCTGGTATCTGGGGGCTGGGGATCTTCCTTTGCCCAGCCTTTAAGTGCCGCTCTGATAAAAAAAGACTTAGTCGGATCAGCCTGACCCCTCAATTTAGCAAAATGGCTCACCGCAGTCAAGTCACCCGAGATCCAAGAGTGTCTCTTGCCCTGTTCTTTAGCCCACACAATGAAGATTTGTACCCTGTGCTCTAAGGATGTCGACCCTTCCTCCCAGGCACCCACCACCGTGCAGAATCTCCCCACACAAGCCTCGTAATGCTTACTGGTCCTGGGTGCTAGGGAAAGTTCACCTAAGTTCCTTAGTCGTTGTTCCACTTGAGAAGGAACCAGAGGTGCGGTAGGAAAGGGGTCATCTCCTCTCTCGCTCTCGGCGACGCCTCCTGGAAACGGCACCACTGAAAACGAGAGAGAGCATCAGCTGCTACATTCTGAACCCCTTGGAGATGCCTTGCCCTGCATTCCACATTGTTGTATAAACAAGCCCGCACCAGTTCCCTCAACAAACACAGAACCCAGGGACAAATCGCCATTTGTGAATTAATGGCCTGCGCCACCGCCATGTTGTCTGACCAAAAAAAGAACCCTTTTTGCTTACAGTACCTTGGGCCGTAGATGAAAAGTGACCACCATTGGAAACAATTCCAGGACCGTTACATTGGCCGTGATCTTCTTTTGTGCCACGAGTTCGGCCATCTTTCACCGCATCACTCGCTCCCCAGAATTGCACCAAAGCCCTCCCTCCCTGCTGCATCTGTAAAGAGGGAGAGATCAGGACTGCCCGCCCAGGGGGCCCTCCAAATGACTGAGCCATTGAAATTGTCTAAGAATTCTGCCCACATGCTGAGATATTTCTTCATGCCTTTGCTCAATTTGACCATATGATGCTTCTTCCTGACTTTGGCTAACCTCCTTGCAAAAACCCTGCCCGCTGGTATTGCTCTAGCCGCAAGCTCTGAATGAAACCCAGTGTAACCTTGTCCTGTCCCATGGCGGCCCGAATGTGCTGAGCTAACTCCTGGACCTTTTCTGCTGGCAGCCTGGATTCACTTGCAATGGTATCCAATTCTATCCCTAGGAATGTCAGGACCTGTGCCGGACCCTCAGTCTTCCCTGGTGCAAGTGGAACCCCCAAGTGATAGGATAGTTTTTCAAAATCTCTGAGAGCATTCCTTCAGTCCTGCGTGTCCTCACCCCCAACAAAAAGAAAATCATCCACGTAGTGGGTCACTCCCTTCATATTGTAAGTCACCTGGAGTGCCCACTGCAGGAAGCAACTGAAGGCCTCGAAATATGCACAGGAGACTGCACAACCCATGAGCATGCACTTGTCATAATAGTACATGCCCTCAAGTTTGAAACATAGTAGGTGGTGACTGCTCCGTTTGACCGGTAACAAGCGGAAAGCAGATTTGATATCAGCTTTGGCTAGCCATGCCCACTTCCCCGCCCTCCTGACCAAATCTAATGCTACATCCAAGATGCAACAAGTCACAGAGCAGGTGCCCTCCTCTAGCCCATGGTTCACAGATTCCTCTTCCGGGTATTACAGGTGGTGTATCAACCAGAATGACCCTGGGTCCTTCTTAGGAACTACCCCAAGGGAGGAGACAACGAAGTTGTCTAGAAGGGGTTAGGGGAAAGGGGCCAGCCACCCTACCTAGGGCCCGTTTTTTTTCAACCTTGGCCTGCACTACCGCCGGGCGCTCCTTTGCAGATTTGAGGTTGCCAGCTTCCCTGCTTACCAGGGGGCTGACATAGGGGATTTTAAAACCTTCAGAGAAACCCAGCAGCAGCTGACCATCCCGCCTGTTAGGATACCGCTTGAGTAATGGCGTGAGGTTTTGCAGTTCTACCGGAGAAGGACCCCTGACTGTACTCCTGGCTGCTGGGATGCTGTCTAAATTGAATTGGGAACAAGCCAGATTAAAGGGAAAGGGAAGGTCAGGGGCAGAGCTGTGTAGTGGCAGGGGGGGCGGGTAAGTTTTCCCTGACCGGATAACCCTCGATTGTCCTGCTTGTTCTTGCCAGGTGGTTGCTGCTCCTGCTTGCTATAACAGGGCGCTGCTGGGTGAGAAGCCCCACACTTGTTGCAGGTGTGTGTGAACTTACATGTTTTGCCCCAGGAGCAGGAGCCGGCATTGAACAACCTGCAAGTCCCTGGGAGCGTGTGTCTGAACCCTCCCCTCTGGCTTCCTCCCCTGTACACCCCCGAAAGGGCTGCTTGAAGTTGCGCCTCCCTGCCTGAAATGAACCTCTTCCAAATGAGTTCCCATCCTTGTATTTGGTGCTATATTCCTTGCTCTGCTGAGTATGTTTATCCATGTGTTCCATCCATAATTGTACCTCTTTCTGGTCTCAGCCGATCTCAGGGCATATGTTCATCTTTTTGCGGAACTCCCGGTCATAGTGGTACCAACCCAGTACTCCCCACTTAATGGCTTCTTTGTGAATGGTCCTCGAATACTGGATCAAACCCTGGCCCAATTCAGGGTTCTTCTCGAATAGGACTGCCAACAGTATTGAGAATGCCTCAAGCCAGTTCTCTATTGTTTTTTCCATCCAGGGTTTGGTACTTAACCTTCTTACGATTGTCTTTCCCCCCCATTTTCCTCATGTCCAGCCCATCTTGCCCATGCATTAATAGGGTAAAGATATCGATGAAGTCGCGCCGCCAAATCCCTTCCTTGGCTGCAGGGTGACCTCCCACACTAAAGAGCAGCTACCTGACAGTAGCGGGGCAACAGTGATGGGCTGGAGGTTGGCTGGTAGCCGACCTGACACCGCAGGTGGGATCGAGATGGGCTGCGGGGGGGTTAGGGACGGCAGGTGCTGCAGAGCTTAGCGCTGGAGCCGCCGAAGGTGCTGGAGGGGGTCCTGGCATAACTGCCGTAGCCGCCGACAGTGCCAGGGGTGTTGTGGGGGTAGGCGCGGTGGCAGGAGTTGGTGCACGGCTTTGCCCTCCCAACGCCCGTGTTGTCAACCCTGTCCCCGTTTGCCCGACTATGACCATATTACTTGCCTGCGCTGCTGCTACCGGGACCACACTCTGTATTTGTGGCTCGCTTGACTGGTTAGGCCACACTTTTGTCAATGCTTGTCCCACCTCCCCACCAGTGTTTGGACTACTGTGAATCGGTGGGGGTCCGTTCCCTGCAATACTGGATTTAACATCCACCATGAAAGTCATCATTGTGTCCATAAGCTTAACCATCTTGTCCATGGTAGCGTTAGCTGCTGCATCCACACTACTGTCTGTCATGGCAGGTGGTACCAGTGCCTTCCGAGGGGGGGTGGATGTCAGGGGTGCGACCTCCCGGGGGGGTTGATTGCCCTCTAACTCTGCGGGTTGGCCTGCGAGCCCGTTTCAGCCTGGACGGACCTGCATCTGAACCCAGTTGCTGCTCAGGGGCAGGGACAGGACCGTTGGTGACGACCCCGGAATCAACTGGCTCGTTCGAGTTCAAGATCCCTTGTGCCCAAGCCAAACCTTTGGTCTTGGCCAACTGTATGAACGTCGCCCATTGCGCATCCTGCGATGTGTTTGGCAGCGAATCCTCCACCTGGAACATCTGCGAAAATTGGGGGGGAGCTCTGGCTATCCATGTCGTTCTTTTGTAAAACGGGGATACCTCAATCTGAGGAGAGAAATTGCATATAAGAATTCACCTTCTGTCGCCACATGCTGCCTTGACTGGCCCTCATTGCTTTCGTCCAGTCCTTGCTCCACACCCCTCCACCCTGCACTTACTTCTTAAGTGAATAGACTTTCCACGACCTGATGCCAGCATTTGCCCTACCGAGTTCCATAACTCTGTGTGCGAAGATGAAAAGGGAAAAACGTTAGCCTCAGAGCCCCTGCTCCCCTGCCACCCAATGTGCATGGATTTGACGGGCTCCCACTCCCCGGGCGTTCAGGTCCTTGACTAACCCAAGCCCCATCACTGTTCCCACGCGCCATTATTAGTCAAACCTGTTACACTGTAAGTCTCACTCTTGGGTGATTGCCGCTGGTCTTTATCTGCTCCTCTTTAATTAGGCGTAGCTTCTGTAATAGATAATTTGTTACAAACCTCACTCGATTTTTCAACCCACCCCTTGTTGACCCTCTTTACGCTGCCACTGGTGACGCTGGGTGTGTGCCCATATACCTTGTACCTGCTAGGCCACGCCGGACAGCACGTGCCTTCTCACCAGGTTGGCGTTCCAGAAGAGATACTCTGCTCCGTTAGTTGGAGACACAAAGCAAACGTTAATGCACTATACCAACAAATGTACCAGGTGTAAGCCTGTACCGCGCCCTCCTCCTAGCCAGAGGCCTTTCTTTTAGACGGTACCTGATTTACTAGTTAACCAGCTTTATTTGTTAGCTCTGGTGCTCAGCTCGATGTGCACACACAACTGACAAAACAGGAATTAAAAGCCCAGCAGTGCTCCCAAGCTCGGACACCAGCTGTGCCCGTATTGTGTCCCAAGGAGCGCAAAGCACTGCATTACATCACAAGTTCAACACCACATATCCCTGAACCATGGCAGCTGCTGTTTGTGCCCTTGCATGCGCACCCCGAATCTTAGTCTCAACTGCCTACCCTTACCCCAGTGCACTCTATGCCGCCTCCCTGGTGCCTGTCTTCAACAGGCTAACTTAGAAAAATAACTGTTTGCTTCACTCTTAAACCAGCCCCTCACAAAACACTTACCCATCAGTCTCTTCCAACATTATGTTGAGTAGTTTCATTCTGCGATCTAACTATATTCCCACTGTAACCAATTAAATCATGCAGTGCATGCATGGAAATCAAAGCATTATAGGCCAACCCGCCACGCAAGCAACCCAGAAAGCACCTTTGGTGACCATGCTTCCCCCTCCCCCCACCGCCCGTATGTGTTCGTATCAATGGTCCATTCTTCTTAACCCCTTCAGCGCTGCGTGGATTCCCCCGCGGTGCTGAAGGATTCTAGCGCGGGCGGGGCCATGACGGAACGGTTCCGTCATGAGCACAGCTCAACCGATGCTCATGACGGAACCGTTCCGTCATGAGCATCGAAGGGGTTAATCTAATACTCCACATGTTTAGGGGGGCTCGCCCAGACCTGGCAGCCTGCGCACACTCCCCGGTAAATTTGTTGATAACCCCACTTAGTAGTGCTCATTTTATATGCCTCTGAAGGGCGAATGGACATGCTGGGATTCGAACCTGTCACCATCAGTGCATTAGTCCACTGGCTGCTAGGCCCGAGGAGCGAGCACGGGACCCCGGCACCACCCGCAAGGGCGAAGCACACCGTGCGGGAAGGCAGGGGCACCAACCCTGTCCCCGTGCGCGCAGTGCAGGCCGGGACTCAATTGTCGTTGATGTGAGGGGCTCTGACCGGGTACACTTGCACGCAGTCCCGGGCAATTCTCTCACTTCAGATCGGTTTCGACCGCGCGCGCGCGATCGCATTGTTGGGCAATCCTCCCAAGCACAACAGCGGCGAGGAAAATAGGTGTGTACAGCACCGGTTGATTGCTAGTTGTAGCAGTGTCTAAGGCGATAAGGATCCCCGCGGGAGTACGCAACCACAGCCCCGTAGGCCATCATCTCTGCCAATGACTTGCACCATACGTGCAGAACAAAGGGTGGTTGTAACCGTGCGCGCGCAATCGCAGTGCTGGGCAATCCAAACACAGCAGCGGCGAGGCAAATAGGCGCTTGCAGCACCGTTTGATTGCTAGTTGTAGTGGTGCATAAGGCGATAAGGATCCCCCCCCAGGCTCCCATGTTCATGTGGGTACTTCAAGGGGCCTGTTGAGCTTAATACGGCAGCTGCGAGAGTACGCGACCACAGCCCCGCAGGCCATCATCTCTGCCAATGACTTGCACCATGTGTACGGAACACTCTGGCTATAAAAACCGGGACCGGCACAGATGTTGGGAGTCACAATTGGGTCGCTATGGCCCTCCCCACCCCTGAAACCTCCGCAGCAGGCCCGGCGGGCTGACCGGTGCCCCATGCGCAAACCAGCCCATCTGCAACTGCGGACCAACTCCGGGCTTGGATGCCATACAGACGCCCCCGGGACAGGCACGCGCACAAGGGAATACGGGGCCGGGGATGAGGGGTGGGTAACTGCACTCACCTGGCAATCCTGCTCTGTCCTCGACATAGCACCGAACCCCGGAGATGGACACCACGAGCACCCTAATGGCGTGGAAGCTTATTGCAAAGAGACCGCCAGGTGGGCGGGGGAGGTAGATATACCTGGTCCCCCCGCCCACCGTCGCTCCGGAAATGACACGAGGTGTGGTGACCCCTAGAGGGTCCCAAACACTCTGGGGTTAATGATGTGCCATCCTGTGGCACTAAGGCGGCCGCCCTCTTATAGGGGCCTTCTGCGTGGGCAGTGGGCAGCCACATACTACGCAGACCGTCTCCTCCTGTTATGCAAGCAGGCGCAGCAGTCAGCCACTCGGGCCTTCAGTCTTCTGCAGCCTGACTTTCCAGCGGCTGTGCTGGACTTAGAAGCACACACAACTGCACTCTGCCTTATAGCCAGAGGTGCAACTAGAGTCAAATTTTGGGGGGGTTAGGATGGGGCTAATAAGCATTTCGGGGGGGGGGGCTAATTCTTCCAGCAATCGGCAGAGTGAAGATGCAGGGGCTCTAAGAAGGGGTGAAAAATCAACAAAGCCTCATTAACATGTTAATGGTCTTTTGAAGACCTGTGAAGTACTCGGGTGCGGCTGCAGTAAGACGGACACTAGACCACAACAGCTCAAAAACTGTCTGTGTGTGCACCCAGGAAGCCGATTCAAAGGGGTTGGGGGGGGGGGGCTAAAGCCCTTTGAGCTCAATGGGCATTGCGTGCCTGCTTATAGCCACTGTCGTGGACTGTGGGGCATCCAAGTGGTGCTGGCAGTGGTGAAGTCATACTCTTTTCACTTTGCTGCCCAGACAGCCTTCCGTTTCCACTTCTCGCCACCCGTTCTAATAAAAAGATGCCCATTCAGATGATCTGTCAGGCCAGCAAGCCTGGTCTGTGTAAGCGCTGCGGCTATACAGCTAGATATGACTGCCTTGTAGCTCTGCAGTCAAAGCACTGCACAGGGTGAAAGGGCTGGAGGCAGACGGTGAAAGGTGCCCGGTAGCCATGTACCAGCTACAAATGCTGCAGACATAAAAAGTCTAGTGGATCACCAAGTCATTCTCTGGTTGGTTTAGAGTTTGTAGTGGCGCCAGCATGGCCTGGGTGATGTCCCCAGAGCCAACTACCCTAACCAATCGCAATGCTGCTTTATGATGTTGACCAGCATGAAAGCAACGCCAGGATTGGTTGGAGCGTTCTGGCTCAACACTCATAATGACACTAGGGGCCTGTGCTGTCTATCCACCCAGCTGTTTAACGCTGCTCAGGCTAGAGAAGTTTAAACTGTGCATGTCAGGCTGGCCGCCACAAGGCAGCCAGTCAAAGTGACATGCACAGTTTAAACTGGTGTAGCCAGGCACCCCTGCTCCCACTCTGCACTGGAGCAATGGCCCTGCCCCTCAATGCCCTCACTTGACTCCACTCCGGCGGCTGGCAGCACAAAAAATAAAATGGTATTAAAGTCACTTTATTACTTTTTTTTCACTATTGCTGTGCCCACAACAGGGGAGGCAACGCTCCTTTGCCCAAATGGAGCTGCTGCCGCTATCTGACTGTCCAGGCCGTAATGCTTCATGAACATGTGTAGAGGATCCCTCATTGCTACCTGGCGGATATCTAGGACCAGAATGCCACATTCCAATACAGTGGTTGCAGCCTTACATCTGGTGGAATGAGCACGTAAACTCTCAGGGGGTTGCTTTGTGGCCAGTATGTAGCATATCTTAATGCAGATCATGATCCATCAAGAACATATTTACAATAGAAGATTTTAACACGAATGGCTGATCTGGCAACCACAGAAAGGCAGAGGTGGCAGAAAGATAGCCCTTTAAGGTGCCCAAACAAGAGCCCTACTGGGCAAGAGAAAGGATGAAGAGAAGGACTGGAGAGAGGGGAGCAAAAAGAGGGGTCAACCTGTTTCTCTGCACACCATGCCACAATCTTGCCCTAATGGCAGGCGTAAACTATTTTGGTAGAGGAATACCTGGCTGCCAAGATAACATTTCAGACTTCAGGCGGAAGGTCGAAAGTTGTCCACTGTCGCCGCTCAATCTCTACGTATGAAGGCAGAGCATTGACAGGTTCGGGTGGAGAACCCTCCTGTGCTGTTGCGACAGAAGATCCTCCCAAAGGGGCATTCTAATCGGAGAACCGATGGCCATGCTCAACAGCTCGGGATACCTAACTCGGAGCCATAAGGATGACTTGGGCCCAGTCGTCCCTGATCTTCTTGAGAGCACTGAGCAGGAGTGGTATGGGCAGAAAGGCATAGAGGAGGCCTGAGCTCCACTGGAGGCGAAAAGCTTCTCCGAACGAGAGCCACCTTGGAAACTCCAGCGTGCAAAACTGCTGACTTTGTGCATTCTCGGCGGTGGCGAGCAGATCTAACCAAGGCTCTCTCCAGTGCTGATGGAGACCTTGCACCACCTCTGGATGGAGATGCCATTCGCAATCCACTAGGCATCGTCGGCTGACTTTGTCCACCATGGCGTTCAGAGAGCTCACCAGGAGTTGAACCACCATGGATATGCCCTGATAGTCCAGACATGTCCAGAGACACAGGGCCTCTTGGCAAATGGTCCACGACCCCCCCCCCCCTTTTGTTGCAGTACCACATGGTGGGGGTGTTGTCTGTGAACACCTGCACTGGCCTTCCCTTGATGGAGGGAAGAAAGGCTTTCAATGCCAGCTGGATAGCCCTGAGCTCCAGCAGGTTGATGTGGAGTGTGGATTCCGCCAGAGAGACCTGAGTCCTCTGATCTCCACCTCTCCCAGATGGCCGCCCTATTTCAGGAGTGAAGCATCTGTCAGCACTGTCAGATCGGGTTGGGGAAGGGAGAGGGTTCTGCTACTGAACCAATCGTGTGTTTTTTAAACCACCACTGCAGATCTTTTGCAGTTCCCTCCAAGGTCTGGACCATATCAGAGAGGTTCCAATGATGCTATACCCACTGGAACTTCAGGTCCCACTGCAGAGCCTGCATATGTGAGCAGGCATGTGTCACAAGCAGGATGTAGGAGACCATGAGGCCCAGCACTCTCAGAGTCAGTCTTACTGAAATACAGGATAGAGGCTAAAACATCAGTATCTTAACCTGAATATCCTGGGCTTACCGTTCAGGGGCATAGGCCCGAAACTGCACTGTATCCAGAAGTGCTCAGATGAAAGGGATTGCTGAGAGGGGGTTGGGTGTGATTCCAGGCACATTGATAATGAATCCCAGCGAGTGCAGGAGGTCCGCCGTAGTCTGGAGATGGGAGACGACAGCCTGGGGCGAGTCCGATAGCAACAACCAGTCGTCTAGATAGGGGAAAGACTGGCACCCCTGATTTCCGCAGATAAGCTGCAACCACCGCTATCACTTTTGTGATCACCTGAAGGGTACTGGTAAGGCCAAAAAGGGAACATGGTGAACTGAAAGTGCTTGTGGCCTACCATGAGCCGCAGTTAACTCCTGTGGGCAGGCTGGAAGGGACTGTAGAAGTATGCGTCCTGCAAGTCCAATGCTGCCATCCAGTTTCCTGGGTCAAGGGCAGACAGGACTTGAATGAGCGTGAGCATCTTAAACTTCTACTTTTTGAGAAAGAAACTAAAGGAGTTTGGAGGCTACAGCTCCCGGGGGAGTGGTGGATTGGCTCAACCTCTGTCTGTCCAACCCACGGGTTCTGTGGGTGCTGCGTTATCATCCATGCAGAGGCAGGGAAGCTTGTGCACTATGGTGGCTGAGGGGGGTAAAGAAGGGGCTGGAAACTCCTTCTGTGGCTACGAAAAGAGCTGAAGGGGGCTGGGATGGCAAAGGACGACGAAAGGACTTGGTCGTAGCTCTTCTATTTTTATAGCGCTCCAGCACTGAGTTCTCCTTGTCTCTGAAGAGACGGGAGCCATCAAAGGGCATACCCATAAGTGATGCTTGGGCATCCCCATAAAAGCCAGTTGTTCTCAGCAAAGTGTGGCACGTAAGTCTGCTGACGAAGAAACCGCTCTGCCCGGCGAGTCAGTCGTGTCCAGACCACGAATTGTGAACTTTGCTGCATCTCTCCCATCAGACATAGCTTGGAAGAGTATGGCCCGGGTCTCCTCTGGGGCCATGAGGGGCAACCGCACAACCGAATCCCACAGGGCATGGGAGTAACAGCCTAAAAGGCAATCTGAGTTTACGGACCCAAGTGCCAGGCTGGTGGAAAAAAACTTTTTCTTTCCTAAGGTGTCCAGCCTCTTGGAGTCCCTCTCCAGTGGAGGGGTAGGGAATCCATCAGGGTTTACACATGAGGTGGAGGCTTGGACCACCAAGCTCTCCGGGGTAGGGTGCTGCATGAGGAAGTTGTGGTCCCCTACGGCGGGACAGTGGTGGAAGACAATTGTCGTGTTCACAGGAGCCCCTTTGCAGGGTTTGGACCAAGTCCCAAGCAGGAAGTCCGTGAGGGCTTCATTAAATGGTAGAAGCAGTTCTGATGAGGTCACTTCTGGTTGACCAAGGTGTTACTCTTGACCGCCACTGAGGGCAGGCTAAGGTACAGGAACTGGGCTGCCCTTCTCACCACAATGTTTTACAAAGACAAGGGAACCCAATTTGTGGTCAGGGACCTTAGGTGTAGAATGTTTTACAGGAACAGCGGTCCCTTACAAGGAAACAATTTCAGAAAATATTTTATATAGAAATACAATGATGTCTATATTTACTGTCCAACTGGACATGATTGTTTAATATAAGGAATTAAATAACAATATACAAGTGGGAACATGTACAGCATTAAAAAGGGGAAGAACTCTGGCATTACAAGAAACGTGGCCAAAAAACAATACATCTGTTAGGCCAGCAAACAAAACATTAAAAAATACATTAAAGCACCCTTGCACATACTAATGAGAAGTATAGGGAACAAATCGACAGCATTTCGATCCCTTTAACACAGTACTGGGATTATTTTCAGGACAAGAAAATTAGTGCCTGAGACAGATGCCTGTTAGAGTCTGAAAGAAGAAAGGGTGGGAAGAAGGGGGAGGGAAGGAGAAAAGGGGGTAAAAATGGGAATATATTTATTAGAGGAAGGAATATGTGTGTTTGCTAGCTAATAGTGAGAGTAAAGCTCGATGAATTTAGCAATATTCATTCTTCAGCATACATTGAAATGTGAGGCATGCTTGAAAAATGGGAAGCGCATTTCATTGACGGTTGTGTATTCAGAATATTGTGAGTCGAGTTGGCACCAACATGCAATGGCATTTGTGATGATCGTATCCACCGGCAATTGTCTCTTAAGTTGAGGAACACATGCACTACTTTTGTGGAATAGCGGGAATTCATGACTTAGCAATTAGTGACTAAGATACAGTGGTAGATTTATTTACCGAGGGCCTGTATAAATGATGAAGGCTGTGGCTCAACTTCAATGGAGAAGGAATACTAGAAGCAGTCTGGAGCGGATCCATTCAGGAAGAGATCCGCGTTACCGGTACGAGCAGTGCTCACAAAGAGATTGAAAATTAATAGCGCTGTAGAGAGAAGTTAAACAAATTAACGAGTGCTGGGGAAAATACGTTTAATAGTGAGGACATTGTGAGTGCTGGGGAAAGAGGCAGGTATATACTCTAACAGGCATCTGTCTCAGGCACTAATTGTCTTCTCCTGAAGATGATCCCAGTACTGTGTAAAAGGGATCGAAATGTTGACTTCTTGCTATCTGACACAACCTTATACTTCTCATTAGTATGTGCTAGGGTGCTTTAATGTATTTTTTGCTGGCCTAACTGGTGTTTTTCGGCCACGCTTCTTGTAATGCCCGAGTTCTTTCCCTTACCACAATAGCAAAAGAAGCCCCTTCCTCCTTAGCCATGGTAGGAGAGAGCATGGCAGCATCTGGAGAGCTGTCCAGTCCTCCCGAACCCACGGGCCTATAGGCCCGCCAGCCGGAATTGGCAGCCCAAATAGGAGGTGTTTGGCTTCTTGGAACTTGCAAAGTTTGGCTGGAATCGCTCCGTCTCCCAGAAACTCAGGGAGGTGTGGAGCCAGTCGACGCCCAGGCTCAACCATCTCATCAATGACTTCAACTGATGGGGCGAAGTAGAAGACCTCTTCGAAGACTTCGCCTTGTGGTACGTACCCAATGACAACTTGGAGTGCGATAACGATCTTGGGCTCCACGACTGATCCCAGGCCCTTCCTCTTGACTGGGATCAAGACCTTTGCTGCTTTGCACGATGGGCAGCAAAAAGCTTGAGGAATCTTCCTCTAGGCCTTGGGATGCCTGGTGCAGCGTTGGACGCAGGTACAGGTCCGTCACCGACATCTGCCAGTGACAGGCGCCGCAGTGCTTGCAGCCGGCCTTCCTAGGTGACATTCTGCCACACCAGGAGAGAAATCTCAAAAAGGCTTGGACAAAAAAATCAAACAAGCCAGTCAAAATTTGACTAAGGGCAGCTCTCTCTTGATCTGCCCTGACTAGCATGGAAAGCAAAGAACTGACGTCAGCGTTATGGGGAGGAGCATATATAAGCACCGTGCATGTTACTTCTGGCACGGACGGTGCAGACAAAGAAACATTGAGCCAAACGACGCCACCTACCAGCGCGCAGGGGTACTGCTCATGAAAAATGTCCAGATCCAGTCTGACACCTAGGGAGAATTCTAAAGTAAGGAATCTGCGTCTAGAAGTCTCTATCAGATGCAAGCTTACTAAGCGTGTAAAATGAATCTGCTGTCTAAAGGGTCATTTGCATACAATCCAATCCCTCACTTATGCAGCAGCACAAATACATGCATAGGTATGACACAATGTGCATAGCAATAAGGTGATGTAGACCAGCCTGAAATCACAGGTATAAAGCCTAACCTGCACTTAGAACCAACCACAGGGTCCAAACAGTAAGCAGTGGTTCGATCAGAAAACAGTTGTAAATAAAACAATTGCTCTGATGTTAATTTCAAGAAGCATTAGTTTAAAAAAAGTCCCCTTAGTTGCTTCTTGTTACTGAATTCAGAAAACATAACGTCTGAGACTCCTGCATTAATTCCAATGTAGGCAGGTTTTAGACCCCACCCGGAGGCTAGTACCATTTAGTTTCCATAATAATAGTTTTACCTATTCTGAGTGAGTTATAGACACCTGGGGCAAGTCAATAACATATGTGCCACCGTGGCCCTGAAGTAGATCGTGCAGTGATCGACATTGCTCATCAAGACCTTATTAATCGCCATAGGAAGCCACTGGGAAGAACAGTGAAACAGAACCTTACTAGAAGGAGCTCGTATGCTGCAACAGTGCAATCAAGCTGAGTCAATGCCCATAGAATCCTTTATTTATTTTTTATTTCCTTCATCATTAGCCCTGCCTTATTATTTCCGAACTATGAATGTGCGAAATATGCACCAATGTTAACCCCTCCAGATTTCAGACCCTAGCTAGGGAATCTCCCAAGCATGATCTTAAGACAGTAAGTCGGATCACACGTAACGGAACTTAAGTTCCATTATGACCAAAATAAACATGTGCTCTGTTACCAGAAAGTTATTCAGACATGGAACTGCTCTAACACAAAACGATTAACTGTAACAAAATCTGTTTTCAGATCCATAAAGAATCCATTTTCGTGTCAAGGCAGTATGGGCTACAGGCCATTATCAGACGTTGGTCTCTGATCCAGCTTAAAGTCTGTTTCAAAGTTGATGGTGATGTTGCTTTTGGTGACCCACGCCTACAATCTTCTCAGGAGCAATTTCTGCACAATTCTAAAAATGAACCCAGTAGGGAGATTGTGTTGTAGGTGGTTAGTGAATTATGCTCTCCCCTAACGAAAACATAATAAAAGCAGAATAGCACCTGAGTGGCATTGGAAGGGACAACCATGTTACAAATACCGGTCCAAATTTCAGCCAGAAATTGGATTTGCGGTATTTATTTAGTTGTTTTTTTATTGAGAAGTTTGTAAAATCCTGCACTTCACCCCACTCCTATTTCAGAGGGCCAGAACAGAAAGAGAAAGACTAAAGAATGTGATAGGAATAGTGTAGTTAGAGTCCAGTCGGATGCCGAGGAAGAACCTGTGTGTGGCATTCCTCAATTGTTTCCTGAAGAACTGAGTTCTTTGGTCTATCAGCAACTGTAAATCCATCTTGTTGGGTGTCCTTGATGGACACGAGGGATCCTTGGGTCCATGCTTCCTCTGCAATTGAGTGGGGAGAAGACCGTCCTTCAGTCGAAACATCTGATTTGTACTCAATTCAGTGAGGTCTTTGGTTCATTCCCTGAATAGCCAAGTTAGGACATCCAATGTAAAGAGTTTAGACAAGGTTACATGTACACACCTCAAGGATGTGTAATTTAACTGATTGCTTCATACCACTGGTACAAACTCAGTGAGCCATGCACAGGTCAAGAGGGATACAGCTGTATTGATACTGTGTTTCCTGGACACAAACCGAAAGAACTTCCTAAGAGGTTACCAAAGAGGATATTAATGTAGGCATTGCTTATGTTGACATTGCTAAGCAAATCACCCTTCTGGAAAGTCAGAAGAACATGGACCATAAAGACGACCTTAAAGGATTTACTAATGAACAATGTGCTGAAATTTTAATTGAGAATTGCAAGGAAGTGAGCACCACTCCAGTCCTGATTCTGCCTCTCATCAATGGCACACAATGTTGATGTTTACTGTTTCTACAGGACATTTGCACAAATAGCTTCCATCCTCAGTGTCCCATAATGGAATTGCCTGATCAGGTGATAATCCATTCATTTTACTTTTGCTTGGAGAATAAATAGCCCAGCCGCCAAGGCTTTTTTTTTACCTTCTCTTGCTTTTGTTTTGAACACTGCTCCTCCTCCACCTCTGACAATGTCCCACATTGCCCCAGTTCAAGAAGGACCTCAAGACCTGGCATTTTAGGAGACACCAGCACTCAGAGGAGCTGCTCCCCTCCCACCCAGCGCCTTAAGACCCTCACAGGTGAGTAGTTGCGCTTTACTAAAGCTTATTGATTGATTGGTGGGCGACCTGCCATACCTGCTTCTGTAGTTAGTAAATCCTAAAAAAAATCACCTTTCCCATTAGCCACGAAATCTAGAAACCTTGTTTGAAACTCAGATCCATATTCGGTTGAGAGCCAGGCTCGTATAGGCACTCATATGTAGCTGTGTCGATACAATTAAATGCTGAAGAGAAGAGGGAAGTCTGCTTTACTTAGATGAGCACGGCTGAATAAAATCATATTCCTGACTTGACTGCCTACATGATACCTGTACTAGCCAGATCAATGGCGCTGTGAACTACTCTCATAACTCTTTTCGCTAAAAGGCTGAAGGAATTTTGCAGCCTAGTTTCATGTGATGCACTGGAAAAGGATTTTTGCCTCCGACAAAAGCTGCAGAATCTAGATCTGAGAAAGAAACTCTGAAGAAACTATTGTTTGGAGCATGAGACCTGTATCTTGTAAATTGTGTCTATCTTGTTATCGATTGAGCATGGCTGAATGAGATTTTGTCCACATTTCTGAAGGAGATTTTAGGCTCAGTATGCTGAATCTCAATGCTTGGCCTTTCTGAGCATTGAAACAAAGGACCAGAGCCAATCATCTATCTCAGGGTGAAGGCTCTCTTGTTTTAACCCGTATCCAGACAACGATGTCTTACAGGACGGGGACAAAGTATGTATTCTTGACAGAGACCGCCATCTCCTCCAGCATTTGACAGGTTAGTGCTAAAGTGCAGAACCATATTGGAATTAACCAATTGTGGAAGTAGTGTGAGAATGAGGGTGAGCTGAAATGGAGGTTGGAGTTGTACCTCTCAGTGTTTGCTTAATGGTAGTATCATAGGAGAAACAAAGTATAGTTCCTTAAGATGGACCCGCTGCTCCGTCCCCCCTTAATTGTTAGGCTTTTCTAGGAGTCATTTGGTTGAGGAGCCATGGGATGTAGCTGCATGCATTTGAGTGGCATTTTACCAGATATACTAGAAGCAGCATTTCACGCATCCCCATTCCCTACCTGCTAATTTTCTGCTGAAGATGGAAAAGAACCCAGAAACACCAGTCTGGAAGTGCAAGCACTGGCTGCGCCCACACTGGTGGCAAACACTTTTCTACTTGTCCGTAATTTAAAAAAACACTAAGAACGGTATTGACAATAATGCAAAGGGACTGGTACTGATTTGCTGGCAGTGTACTCCCTCCCTCCTTGCTCGATACCCTGTTTGTCAGAATTTGAGATCTGAGACTAGGGAGGTACCAAAGGACATGTTTTGCTAGGCCACAGCTCTGGCCTTCGACTCTCATTGTGGAAGGCTGGGCGATCCAAACACATTAGGGTACAAAACAGCAAGTCAGTAGGGGGCGTCTTGGGTTCTCGTTGGTAATTCAACTTGAGGAGCACATTCAGTGTGCATGAAGAGATTTAAAGATGTTGCTGTACAAGTGGTGGTGAGGTTCAGAATCTTGTTTTGAACATCTGCCAGGTATAAACCTGGACCGTGCCCAGTGTTAGGCCACAGCGTCATGATGGAACAGACATGGCTGGCACCCCAGGGTCGATTGCAGTGTTTAGAAGTTTATGCATGCCAAAGCAGCTCTGGCTTAGACCAGTAAATGTGCATACAGTAGGACCATTTTGTGATCTTAAGCAAGCTCCAAAGATAGTTGGTCGTTCGAAGTACTTCAAGGGTTTGCGGTGTGTAATAGGACCCAGCATCAACAACCACGACTCAGATCTTCCCCAGGCTTGTAGCTTGGTCAGTAAGTTTGGGGGTGAGCTTCGGATTTCAATAACGCTGCCACATCATGGTAAAATAAATTATCTGAGAAACAGGACATGAGGGGAGCTTAAGGGGCAATGGAAAGGGAGAGCAGTGTGGATTGTTAGCAGTACTTAAAATCAAATATTGTGTAAAATAACCAACATTTTCAAGAAATTCAAAACAGAGAGTGTGTGTTTTAATCTGTGTGCTTGTGAACATTCTAGGTGAAATCCGACAGACACCTCACCATACCTGTACCAAACTATTTACTAGATAATACATTTATTAGGGAGGTGTAACACCCCCCAACTTGAATGGAAAATAACAAATCTATGAGGTGGAGAAGAATGCTAATCTTCAGTTTTTACTTTTTTGTGATAAAATCTTCTTGGCTCCAAAGCCATTAGAAACTGAATGAAACGCAGCACTGAAGACCTCAAGAACATGGCATCATAGACCGTACAATAAGGACTGGAGTGCTTAGGCGCAACTCTATACAGACTCAGATTCTGCCTTTCACTATGTAAGAACTGCATGGATCCGCTGCATGGCTTTACGCCAGGTATGTAAGTGGTAATCCGGAGCAGAGCACATATTTCTGCGGTCTGCAGGAGACTTTGGACCATTACAATGTAGCAGCATAAGAGGGAAGGAAACATGGATACTGGGCAATAAAACCTTCAATCTTCTAGACGTAAGCTACTCTGATATAAAGACCCAGCTTTTATATTGCACAAAAAGCATCGCTCTCCTTGGCTCTATCCTACAAATCTGGAATGAAAAGCTTAACATATGAAGTCAGTTACTGATTATCTCCTGCGACCTAACATCCGACTTTTAAGACTCAAGTTTGTTCAGGAAAATATCAACACACAATTTAGGCTGATCTTTAAATAAAAGATAAACAACAGATGCTGTTAATTATTTGTTCTTCAGTAAATATGCAACAACACATCTGGAGTAAATATTACCAGAAAAATACAAACCCCCCAGTCCGAGATCCAATCGGGTAACCGGCCCCTCTTACAGGCAATGTGCTGTTTTATCAGATCAGGGGACTAATACTTCAATACAATATTAAAGTCCTATTCTATTAACCCCTTCCATGCGCATGACGGAACCACGCCGTCATGTGCCACGGGCGGCATGTGCTCATGACGGCGTGGTTCCGTCCTACTGTGGCTGCTCCGCCCACGCGGCACTGATTCCCCCGCCTGTGCAGGCGAAATAACGAGTGGGCGGAGTCGTGACGGAACCACGCCGTCATGAGCACAGCTCGCTCGTGACTCATGATGGCGTGGTTCCGTCACGAGCATGGCGGCGCCGCGCTCACCCCGCACCCCCCCCCAGCGCCGCGGTGGAATTAGCGCCGTGGCAAAGGAGTTAATATCTGACTGAGAAGATGCTTGAACCGGATGCTTTTCAACAACCCGCAGACCCTAGTGCCTCTACAAGACCTTTATGCGTCCTGCTACGAATGCTCGTATGAAAAGATTAACAGTTCTACAACTCATTTCTGTCCTGAAAAGGCAAGTTAAGAATGCAGCGCCATATTTATAATTTTTTCATGCAACGCAGCAAAACGCACTGCGCTGCGTGAAAGGGAGAGGACAGGAATGCGCCACATCTTTAAAGATATGGCACATTCCTGCTTTCTCGTTGTGCTGTGCACCTTTGGCTGTTTAGCACCAACCCAGGCACCCTTGCATTATGGTGCAAGAAAACCTGTGTTGCAGTCAGGATTGTTTTTGTGCAAGAACGGACACCTTTCTGCGCAAAAATAATCCTTTGAGGCTTTTTCCTCTTTCTACGTGTGCTGAGTATGCAGCACATGTAGAAAGAGAAAAAACGAGGAGAATACAGATATTTCTCCTTGTTAACCATCACCTGGGAAGGTGTAGCAT